>NC_046668.1:16414675-17664675 GCF_004382145.1 Drosophila mauritiana | reverse complement strand
TATAGATGTTCAGCGCGAAGGCATTTCCTGGTGCAAAAGAAAAACAACAACAGATATAGATATGTATGGCAGGAAGAGTATAATGTACCATTCAATTGAATTTTCCATAAGAAACGATGTGCGGAGTGGAGATTTTCCCGAGAACCAGGCGAGGCGCATCCTCCATTACTTAGTGGCCCAACCTTCAATCAGGTGTAAAGTGTAATTGTTTCTTGCGGAGATCGATTGCCTCCATAAGTTGCAGCTGGATTCGGGGTGTGCGTGAGTGGGCATCGAGCGTATAAATCTACATAAATTGCATGCGTCCCAGCGATACCTGGCGATTTATCTACCGATTCACCTCCTTCGACTCAGTTTACCAGCTCACCTTGTGCGCTCCTTTGGCGAATTATTAGCAGGCACGCACTTGGCTGGCGATTGCAGCCTTGTGGGTGGCGGGTGGCGTTTGGAGGTTGTCTAATCCCCTTTCCCACCCCATGCCATTTCCACCTTCAAAGTAAACATCGACAGAAACGCAAACATGTTTCCCCAGTTTTTCCCATTGTTGGTTGTTTCCTATTGATTTTACATTGAGTGGTCGAATGGCTTCCTTTGATTTCAGGCAAATGTGTGAGAGAATGCATTTGCCGCTCGTTGGCCTTCGATGCCATAAATCGTTTGTCCTTGCTGGACCTTAAATTTCCACCATAAACCCAAAGCAATGAAATGAAACTACAAAGACTGAGCACAACTAATTACCTATTATTTGTATCACCCAACTACACACGTTAATTGGCCATTATTTCGCTGCCGCAGCCTTCAAAGGTCAGTTTCCCCAGCATTTCTTGGCACTTTCACTTAGCGCCGCGGCCATTCACTCTTTTAGTTGTTGGATATCGGCAGAATTTTGCCGATCATTGATAAATGATAAATGGGAAAAACGGCTATTGACTCTGCCAGTGCCGAAAATCCATATCCAATGTAGCTAATTATAGCGCGTTTTTGGCCAAACATTCGCCACTTGCTTGTGGTCACGGACTCGATTAGGTTCACCTCAACCTTAGCACTGCGATTTGAACCCAGTAATTGGTCAATGCCCGACCAGACCTAAACTTTCCTCGCAGCTGGACGCTGCGTATACTTGATAATTGCCAACGGGTCGGCTACTTAATTCGGCCACTTGATGCCTCTGATACTCGGTGACCCCTGCAGCTACTTCATAATCATCCTCCTTCTTTTTCCTACCTCTTTTTGAGGGCACTGTGTCTCTGGGCAGATTCAGTAGGCCGTTCTCTGCCATTCTGCTCGAGGCCAATTGCCTTATAAAGTGACATTAATTAGTTGATTTATGAACCGCCCCCGCACACCTGGGCCCGCTTTCATCCTTCTCAATTGATGGCAAATTCATTGACCCCATTCGGTTTGGCGAAGGCTACTACTGCATTTGCTGCATCAGCATCTGCAGCTGCGTCTGCATCTGCATCTGCAACTGCACTTTCTGCAGCACAGCCATAAATAAACCTTTGCTATAAATAAACAGCAACAAGGAGATATAGATATGTGAGCGTTCTGCTCTTGTTATTGTGCATATGCCAAACATACCAAAAGTAATCGTTCGCGGAAACATTTCCCAGCAGCGCAAATAGTTTGCAGCAGGTAAATAACCTCAGATGCTGCACTTTGCACTTCCTTGGTCAGCTGTCAGAAGCGTGCACAGTTTCAGGAAACGAAAACCCCCTTATGAGAAATGTTTCACTTGGATTTTGGGGGGAAAAACAGTCCATCACATTGCAGACACTTTCATTTCGGCCAACATCATGATTAGTGTGCGGCGTGAAAATTATGGTGTTTGGAAAATCGCAATTTAAACAGCGTCTGCCTCCGGTAATGATATGTTTTCCACTTTGGCCGGACCCCACATCAGCTTCTCCGAGTATTCCGAGTTTACCAATTTATTTTTAATATTCGTGCGGCATGAAAATAGCCAGAAAACCTGGCCAACCCCCGACCGCTGGCTCTTTTCAGCCGGATTTCACAGGCGATTGAACACAGAGCGGCGTAAAAATGAAACAAAAACATGAAAAGTGATTTGCATGCATGGCGCGCGATTATTTTCAATACATACTTGCCAAACTAAATGTATTTTTAAGCGATGCCAAAATTGGAGGAGAGCTTGCAAGTCGATGGGGTGTGAAATGAGTACTGGCAGCTCGTGTAATATCAATTATAATCTATGCGAACAATCTGCACAGCTAAGTCTGAGAATTTGATAACAATTTCTGTTTGCATTTTCCATAAACAAAACCGAATCTAATTGCATTCCAGTCTGTTCAATTGTTTCTGGTTTTCTCGTCTTGGTTTTCTCATCGAAAGTTTATTGAATTCAGCCAATCTGCCATCGATTCCTGCCACTCTGCACGTAGACTGTGTCTTTGACAATCCAATTCTTTTGGGCATGGATGCCTCGCTTTCACTCGATTCGAAATTCGAATTCCCAACATTTTATTTGCCTGTTTTTTTCGGGGAGCTCTACACATTTTCCTAACACCTCGAGTCGGTTTGCTTTTTAATAGCCAATTGTGGAGCGGTTGGATATACAAAAGCGCTGCGTAGTACTACTGCATAGCATCAGCATGGAATCTATAAGAATATTCCCTGGGAAAAATGATAAAATTGGGAATATGACTTGTGGTTACCCACGGATCTTAAAAACAAATGGTTCTTACTTGCAACTTAGTTTAAAATGTGCAGTGTTGAAGCTACTTATATGGTTTGTTGTAACTTAAAGCTGACACGAGCTATGGAAGCTACCAATATTAAATGCAAACTATCTAAACTGAAACAGGATACCAAAAACTATAAACATAAATGTTAGGAAACTTTTAAACCGCCTGCAATCATTTCCCTTTAAATGCTACCCTAGAAGTTCTGTTCTTCATCGCACTTCTTTACTTTTTCGTTTTTTCGGGAACTCTGGGGTGTATGTAGCAACTTTTTCCCCCCCAATGCAATGCGCTGCTAAAAATAATCGTTAAAAAAGAAAACAGAAAAGAACCAACGCACTAAGCGATGCAAGAAAAACTATTTTCGGCGTTTGTGTAATGGGGAAAATGGGAAATGGCAGCCAAGATGAAAAAGAGCAGCGTCATAGCAGCATGTCCAACGCAATATTACTCATACGCCGCGTGTAACGCGTCACTGCTTGTGCGATGTTGGGGACTTTCTCGATGGTTTCGTTTCGTCATCAGCGAAAGTGTCGCATCCCCTTTCGGCGCCATCGAATTGCTCCCCTGGGTTGGTATTGCCAAAAAGTTTCGCCGTTGGCCACTTGAAAGACACGATTCGAGTGTGGGAAGGTCTAAATAGGAGAAGCTGTGAAATCGAGATCCTTTAGTGGGCGGAATCATTAGCGCCCCTCACGAACACACACATTCTCACATTATTAATTAGCGCTTGGGTGGAAATGCAGGCGAACTTTTTCCTTTTTCCCTACTGTCATGCCTGCCAATAAAATACACAAATTAATTTGGGCATTTGCTGAATAAATAAATGTGCCCATACGGGTGGGTGGGTGTGCGCTGTTCTCAGGTAGACTTTTGCGAAATATATGTATATTTTGCGAGTGCTGGTGTAATTTATGGTGCAAGCATTTCTGTCTGCGTAAATTCTGGTTTAATTTACCTGACTGCCAGTCATTTGTTTTCTGCCCAAGAAACGCACAAATTTAAAGCCGAACTTTGATAGAGGTTTGTTTATTGTCAGTTATTTGTTTGCAGCACTTGAAAGATTTAAATAATTTGGTTAGTTTTCCAGAAAGTACAAGCTCTAATTTGTTTCTACCACAGAGAAATATGTATCCCAATTAAAACACAATAGGAATGGTACATTTACAGATTACAATAAAGGTTTTCAATAAATATGAACATTGCAATTGTAAGGGGATTTCTCATTGTTATTTAAGGGTATCATGGTATTTAAATTGTATAAAAAACTATTCAATATAAATTCATTTGTATGTTATGTAGAAAGTTAGTTATTTCCAATTTAAATTTCCGATTTAAAAGTCAGTAACAAAGGCCATTATCTGCCAGGAAAATTAGGCGTGTACTAGGAGCTTATTAGGGGTTACATTAGACCGTATTAGCCAAGAGCCAGGCACAATTCTGGTCAATAATCCTTGGCCAGTTAACCGAAGGCAAAACATAAATTTGCAGCAGTGGAAATTAACCTCGGCACGAACGCCGGTAACTATTTGAATTTGCAACTGCAGACACGCAATGTAGAGGCTTACGGAATTTTCCCGACTTTTGCATGGGCTGTCAGAACACCTGTTCAAGGTGTAGATAAAGCAAAAAGTTTTTTCAAAATCGCTGGGAAAAACCCTTGAAGAGTGGCGAATCCTTGGCGAGTGGCAGAGTGGCACTACTACAAATTCATAAGCCCATGGTGGCAATGAATGAAGTCATCGGGGCATGAGCACTTGGTCGAGTAGTTGCGATTCAATTGGAAAAAGCAGCAATCCGCTTAACAATCAACGATACTTCCGACAGTCACCCTTTCCTTTTTGATGTTTCTTCTACGCTCTTTACATTTTCTTATCGCTTTTTTTTTCCCCCTTTTATAGCCCTCGTTAAGTCTGGACAATACAGTCGAGACGCTGCTAATCAAGAACGAGGGGGACTTCATCAGCGTGGAGCAGGGCAAGGAGCTGGTGGCTCGCAAGCGCAACTCCCAGCAGCTGGCCCATCCGCCGACCCACTTGCATCACCACAACCAGAACCACGCCCACAATCATCACAGTCTCCAGCAGCAGCAGCAGCAACAGCAACAACAACACAAGCGGGACGAGAACATGAGGCAGCTGCTGGATGTGACCAACACGCTCACCATTGAGGAGCTGCGCGATTTTGAGATGCGGTACGTAAGCTGGGGCGATCCTCCTGCTCCTTCTATTTAGCAACCGACCTGACCTTTGACGGATTACGTTTTATGGTCCGGCCGGAGATTTAATTTCCGATTGAATGCCAATCGATTTTTAAGACTCTCGTAAAAATGCTCGGACCAAAGCAATCAAATTTTAAATGGCCAAACGGACAAACAAAAAAAAAAGACAAAAAAAAAAACGGAGGACCACTTTTATAGCCTTCACCTGCCAGCCGTTTTGCATTGCAACAAACTGGCGATGGGAAAAAACGAATGAGAAAAATCCATGATGGGCTCATAACTTTTCAAATTACTCATACGACCTGTTGCCAGTTTGCAAAGTTTTTTTCCGTTTTTGTTTCTGTGAAAAATCAGTGGATAAACAAACATTTCAGACTTGCTCGTGGACGCAGTTCCTGCATTTGATTGTCATAAATGGGATTTTAAATATTTTAAATATTCCACAAACGATGCTGCATTGCATTGCATTGAATTGCATTTCATTAGTTTTCGGTCTGTTCAAGAGATTGGGCACTAGAATTATCAATATTTTGCAATTTCTGGCTTGTGGTTAGTTCGCATCGACGCCCAAGGACACTATGCATATGTCCTTTGGCCTGATGGCATTCACAGTTTCCAAGGACATGGCAGGTGAACCCAGTGAGGCGACTGTTGGTGGCGGCATCGGGTAAGAAATGCATATCTTGATCTCCATTAAACCGCTGTCAACTGCAGTTTGGTTACAACTGGCATGCCGTTGACTTCTACCCCTTTTTAACCCCGACTGACAGAACATGAGGATGTGCATAGAGGACTTGCATTTCTAGTTAGATTTTTGGTACTAACGAGGTCAACCATGCTCGAATTTCAGATATGGCTCACCACATCACAGCCGCTCGCAATCGGTCAAGATGCCCGGCAGCAGAGCATCCGGAAGGCCAAATCAACTGTGTCTGCCCCAGCAGAGATCCAGGTGGGTGACCCACACCGGTTAAGTCTGTATGGTTATAACAAATTACTCTGGGATTTAGGGTGGCTTCCATGCCGAATACAGGAGTAGAGGAGGAGTACTACAGACTGCGCCACTTCTCGATCACCGGCAAGGGTGTGGTAAATCGCGGTGATTCCCTCAAGAGCCGACGCAGTCGCTCCAACAACAGCGTGGCCAGTTCCAACTCCAGCACGGAGCACCTGACCACCCAGCAGCAGCTGTCCGCCCCCGCATCCGTATCCGCCCGAACTTCGCTGGCTTCCAGCAGGGAGAGCAGCACATCCAATCCGGGCAACGGTCCCTACAGGTGAGTTCGTTTCACGGGGAAAGCTATTACATATTTTTGATTTCGCAAACTTTTTGTAAGACTACTAGAGCTTTAAACATAACATAATTAAATGGGTAAACTGAGATTGGTAATAAATATTATTTGCCATAACAAATTGTGGGTTTCATTCTGAATCAGATACATGCCATTAGTCAATGCCGCACAATTAAACGTACATTGTAAATCAGAATGTATACATCAACCAGAAAGCCGGGCTTATATTTAAATGCCTTACCCTATAACCTTTTGAAAACAAAATTCAATGGGAAAATCAAAAGGTCAAGAGTCAGCTCATTAGCATTAAAATAACAATAGAAACAAGAGCCAATCGACTTCGATCGCTTAGGATAATAGTAACATAAAGAGGGTGACTAATTGGCCTTCTCCGCTTTCTTATTTCCCCATTCCAGGGTCCTGATGCTGGGAGGTCCTGCGGTGGGCAAGAGTTCGCTCGTCTCGCAGTTCATGACGTCGGAGTACCTGCACGCCTACGACACGAGCATCGGTGAGTTAGCAGCATGCCCCTCCGGAGATGCTTGCATCCGGATTCCCTATTCCGTATTCCGGATTCCATTCCACCCAAGAGCACTGCATAGCCCCCAGTAACCCCTGTATCCCACCGTGTCATCCCATGTCTGTCTGCTGGTTGTGAGCGAGTGCTTTGGCTTTACTTGATATTATTTCATAATTCATTTGTTGGCACTACCTCCGTTTTCCTAGTCGATGTCGTAGCTGCCTGGCTGTATTATGTTGTCTTTTACTGGCTATTATATTTGTTTCTGATTTCGTTGCTCTGTGTCTGTGCCGTCTGTTTGCCCCCGTATCACATGGCTTTTTATGATTCCGTGTTCGGAAAGTTTATATTCCACAGCTCTGTGCTCGTACTCCCCGCTTTTTGTTTGGTTTCGTTTGCTTTGGGCGTTTTATGATAGCGCCGAGCTATTGCCTCCGCCCGATGGGTCAACACAAATTGGCAAAAAGCATAACAAACGCTGCTGCAATGAAAATAAATTCAGATCTTTTTTGGGTTTTTGCGACTCTGGAAAGGAATGGAAACGTCCGCGGAAAACTGTTTCATTCTTTGCCTGGGAGTCAATGAAAAGATTCGAATAAACATTTCTATTGGCACAAAAGAAATATGGGAAAAAATATTCATAAAACAATAAAAAAAATAAAACAGCGAATGGAAAAATTAAATGGAAATAATTTTGTCGTTCGTCGCTTAGTTGGAATTTTTAGTGCGATATTTAACGATTTTTGTGTTGTGATCAAATCCAAATTCCTTAAGATATATACAAATGTATAGCAAACGGTCCCAGTGTAAATGCTTATCCAACACACAAAACCTCATAACGAAAATCCGCAATTGTATCATACTGTTTTATAAAGCAATGATAATTTGTTCTGTTTCTCTCCATTCCGAATATCAACCAATCATATCAACTCAATGTCTCAAACTGACCCTACAAAACTCGAAAAACTCAACAACAACAACCGAATTAACAACAACATCTTTGTACATACAACAACAAATCGTGGTTGTAATCAGATCTAGGCAACTGTGATATACGCATTCTAATTGAAAAAGCCGCCGACGGTAAAAGCAACCAGCAACTGAACAATATAATTATTAACCTTGTTAACTATGCTACTCCTTAATATTTATCCAAATATCTCTATACACCTAATTGAAACGCTTTTCGACTCTCCAATAAAATTAACCAAACTCAACAAACTAGCCAAACACTTAATCCACAATTGCATTAGCCCTGCGCTTGAAAGCTAATAAAAAACTCCGAAACGCACCTGGTCCCGCCCACTAGCCACGCCCCGGAAGTTAGAACACTTTCCCCCTCCCCCCGAAAAACCGAAAAAGAAATATAACACCACCTAGCCAATATATAGCGCATATAATATATAGTCCCGTAGACCGCTCCACAATCGATTGTCAATTGAATGCGGCCATTGTTTCGCTTGTGATTTATGGCCAGCCAGTCGATGGGCGGCAGCCTTGAGGGCAGGCATTCGATATTGAAATGATTATGCACATCACAAACACAACTAATGAAATTTAATTAATGATACGCCGGGCCTCGCGTTCTGGCTGCAATTATTGATTGCCACCTGGGGATGGGAGTGAAATAATGGTCGTGCCATATATTCAAAACTATAAATGCCACAGCTTCAACTATAGCTATAGCATTTTTAATTAAAAAAGAGGCAAACAGAGAGCCCATTAAATGAATAATAATTGAGAAAACACTCAGTCCCACACAAACAAAGTCGCATTTACCCAGCCACCCCACTTTCCTTTCACTTTTACTAACTATTTGGTCAGACGACGGGGTTTTTCGCCCAGTCCATGTTGCGCCCATTTCGTTGCATACTTGTGGGGGCCAATTTAATTTCCCATACATTAGCATACATTTCGGGGCAGTCCGGTGTGGACTTCCGGTGAATCCCCGAAGCTGTGTTCATTCAACTTGGCTAATGGATACCCAAATACTCGATACTCGCATGTAGTGGACGACACTTGTAGATAAGCCCATCACACCAAGACCCAACTAAAACATGCACATACTCTTTGTTTCTGCACTTTCGAGAATAGATGTTGTAAATCATTTCATTGCTTGACATTTGAGCTATCGAACTTAAGCTATAGTTTGGCGCACATGCTAATACATCGGTGCTAACCTCGATTTTCTCCTTCAATGTGTGTGCAGATGATGAGTCCGGCGAGAAGGCCGTTTCAGTATTACTCAGTGGCGAAGAGTCCGAGCTGATATTCATCGACCATGGATACACCGAAATGACTGTAAGTACCTTTCAAAACACTCATCATCCTCTCAAGGGTATGGGACAGTGGTCACAATAACGCAGGGGAATGCATAATTTAAAAGCTATATAGTTTTAAATGGAAATAAATTTTAAATATTTGACATTGTTTTTTTTTTCAAAATATTTCTATATATTTGGATAAAATGCAAGTGCTTTTCATAGTGCCCTCACATGCACACGCACTTTAAACAAATTGATTCTCTAATGGACTTAGGTGCTTTCGAAACACCCATTATGCAGCCTCCACAGCCTTGTTGCCATTATTGTGACCAGTGCTATTATATATATACATACATACCTGCTCATCCATCCGGCGCCCTGCACTCTATCTGTGACATTTCATAATGCCATTAGCATGCACGGCCATCAACTTACCCACACAGAAGCGGGAAATCACACTTTGGCAAAGCCCTCAACCTCACTCAATGTCACCTCGGTGTCACCGCCATTTCTCCATCCTTTCACAGCCGGATGAGTGCCTGACCAACTACGATCCGCACGGTTACTGCGTCATCTATTCGGCCGCGGACAGGAGCAGCTTCAGCGTGGCGGAGCAGGTGCTGCAGGTGCTCTGGACCAATCAGAACATCGCCCAGAAGGCAGTCATCCTGGTATCGAACAAGGCCGACCTGGCCAGGAGTCGACTGGTCACCTCTGAAGGTAAGCGACATGTTATAATGCTAATAAATATGTGTGGGAGGATTTCGGTGCTCTCCCCCGCCCCCATTAACACTGGAAAGTGCGCTCGATTGGGTCTGTTACGAATAGATATACGAGTATATATATATAGCGATATAGTTGGAGTGTATAAACTGGAGGGTCAGCTGAAGAGTTTGCCAAGCGGAAGTCATCCGGCGGTTCGCCTACCCAAACAGCCGGAATCTTAAGTGGAGGTGATTCTCCACCCCCATTGAAGGTCGCCAGTTTCGGGGGTCCTTTTTGTCTACTCAAGTGCTTTCACTTGACTTTTATATCAGATTCCCTTTAAGACCAAGGTAACTCGGGCGCTTTCATCTAAGTAATTCAATATTTTCCGTTAAATTACGTTTGTTATTATGAAAGTAGGGGTGGGTGGTGGCTGGAAGGGTTCCTCAGTTCTGCCAGTGAAATGGCAGTGGAGGGAAATTGTTTCAGCGCAAAATTGATTACATTTCGTCCCGTGTGGCATGTGTTCCGCTCAAGGTTTAAGGCCCATAAGCCTATTGTTGTAAACAGGGCGACAACAGGACCTCCATTCGCCACCCACTACCCACGCACTACCCCACATCCAACGCACAATCTTGAATTTGGGCGGAGAGTTCCTGTCCACCTAATGCGACGCCCTAATTTCATAAAGTATTTATAGAATTTTGTATGCCTCTGGCAATAATAAAATGAGCGCTTGGCCCAGAAACGTCTGGATAAAAGATATATTCATAAATCTATACATTGTCACGCTGATTGGAAAAATATGAATAAAACGTTAGTGCGTCACAGGTGATTCTGCCACTCCACAGACTCCAAACAAACCTTTTGAAAATTTAATGTGTTTTCCATTTCACCTCTTAACTTTTTGGCATACTTAATGATTGTAGTGACGCACTAATTATTCAATTGGGGTAAATATTGCCCGATGTTGCAAAACTTTTGTTTACCTTTAATTAGGATCCTATTTAATCTGTAATCGAAAATCGGAAGGTTAAGAGCTTAAGTCTTTAAGCACCGAGGAAAAGGCTGGCCTGCCTATCAAACTCTAATAAAACGAACCGAAAAGTACATATACAAATAAATATATGTAACTTTCGTCACATTGTTAATAAAAATGTGAGCCTGTCATAAAATTTGCACCAGGAGGGTCACCATACGCATGGTGTACCGAACTTTGATGCTTCAGATTTTACGAGTTGTGTACACATCTGTGGACAAGACGTGACGGTTGGTATGGGGATTCCCCGCATCATGTTTAGATACAAATCCCAGCCCAGAATGAGGTTTTACGACCAACTCCGAGTTAACTAAGCGAGGCCATTCGATTTGATTAACTGGGATGATGGGCGGCCAACTAAGCTTGAATGTGATGCTTTTGGCCATAATTTCCACACATTTTCACTTAACCTCTCCATCGTGCTTTTCATTACAGAGGGCAAGGCCATGGCCACCGCCTACGATTGTAAATTCATCGAGACGTCGGTGGGCATTAATCACAACGTGGACGAGCTGCTGGTGGGTCTGTTATCACAGATACGGCTCAAGCTGGAGAATCCCGAAAAGTCCAGGTTCGTCGAGAGCTATTCAGGAATATTCTTAATTTTATTTACTTATGGTTATTATGTTCTTTGCCACAGGGATCTCTTCCGAAAGCGTTCGATTCGAAAGTCAAAGAGACGCGCCTGCTCGCCACTTAATGCCGGATGCCTGAATGCCAATACCCCGCTGGGTCCGCTGGGGGAGGCGGTGGCCACGCCCCCGGGCAGTGCCCAAAGCAGGTGAGTCATCGCCACGCCGACAGGCCATCAGAATCAGACAGTAATGCTGATGCACCCTACTCTGTTGCAGTCCCCGCAAATACCGTGGATCAAGGACCTCCACCAGCCTTAAAGTCAAGGGCCTTTTGGGCCGTGTGTGGACTCGGGACTCCAAGTCGAAGAGCTGCGAGAATCTGCATGTACTCTAAGCACAGAGATTATCCAAAGTGTAACCCACAAGTTTCCTATAGAGTATGCAAGATCCTAAGTTAAAGAAGAAACAGACTCGACTACTACCGGGGGTATTATTCCCAACTGTACATATTGTGTATAATTTTAGCCTTAATTTACGCTAGTCATTTCCTCCATTAATCATTGTATATAGTTTGTCTAAATATAAAACTATTATTTGTAATTGTGTTTTTATGCTTTTCGTTTTCCTCTAAGCATGAGTTGGGATAATTTTGAATGCTCGTTGCCATACGGCGACTGGAATAAATAAGTTATATTCTTGATTGAAAGAAATTGAAATACAAAGGAATCCAAATAAAAAAGCAATAATTTTTAAAAAGATAAAATAATATTTTACCCTTGTTCGTCGACGAATGAATACCAATTGTACTGATTTTTTGAAGATATGGCGCTTGTCCGCCGCATGAAACTTATTGTTAATTATATACGTGTAGTTATACATTTGTAATGGCATTGAATCGCATTTTGAAATTGCATAAATATTCACTTGAATGTTGATTGGATTAAAAGTTCATAATTTAATTGATCTATTGCGAACCAGAAATTATATTAACCACATTGTGCAATTTTGCTTAAATAGACCTAGGGATTATGCCGTAATTGTTAACCAAACCATTTTTTTAAAACAAAGAAGCCCATCGTGCACCCACAATCCGCACGCCCTAGGTTTCTCAAGTTAGTCGGGACCATTTCAAAATTAATCAAAGATAACAGAAATACGCAAGAAACACTAGATTTACACACAAGGGCTACTTTTAGGTTCATGTCAGCGTAGTTTTACATTAATGCAATATGTGATTTTACACAAGGTCCACTAAATCAAGAGCCTAAGCAAAACCATTTTGTTAACGTCTGCAATGCGACCTGCTGTATCAAATATTGAGGTCGGATAGAGAATTTGTAGATTTTTAACTATTAATGTGAACACTAGTAGTGTAGGTCAAAACACACAACCATTCCATAACAATCTAGATGTCCATTAAATGTATTATAAATGTCCATTAAGTATTATAATCACCAACAATTGCAGCACAATGGAATTTAACGGATTTGGAACATTCAAGGAAACCCCAAAATAATACGTGCATCCTGAACATGTGTGTAAGATATCCGATCTATACCAGATAGTTAAAATATATACATTTAGCTGTAATTGATTTTTGTCCAGAACTCTGTGTATTATTCTCGCTCAACATGAATGAATATGAATTCGAGCCGAAAACTATAAAGGAAAGTGATAAAAGCACACTCGATTTTGCACAGATTGTCATACCTTGTATAAGGAAAAGCGAAAGTCAGCCATAAATGTAAGAAGCAGCAGAGTGTTGAAAAGTTATCAATTGAATGCATGTTTTAATTTTTCCGCTCCGATAATATATGTCTAATGAGTGTGTATTAAATGTGAAAAGTTCAATTTAACTGTTTTGCAAATTGTGTTTTATTTTGGGGTTTTCAATAAAAGGTACATGGTCCTTAAACGGGGTAAGTCAAAATTAGTTTAAATGTTGAAAAATGGTCAAACGACTGATTTTCATTATTATGATTAATTGACTATTTTAATATACAAATGTTCACATTTTTAAAGCTTGCCATAGTACTTTCGTTACTATAAAGATACTCACCACCCTTGACTTTCTGAAACTGTTAGTTTACATAGTATGTATGTATGTATTTCCTAACAGCCAGCTAACTTGTTAGCTACTGTTATCTAGTCGTGGCATTGTCTTAACAGAAGTAGACTTCGTTTTACCGTTTACATGAAGAAGAAAAAGCTATGATGAATTAAAAATGAATATAAGCTTACGTTATACTCAATATTAGTATTTCCAATTGGAACTCTGGTTGAGTTGGGATTATTCGGTATATTTGGTATATTCCATGGAGAAACGATGGGTCACACTACGAATTAGAGGAAATAAATACAAACAAATTGGGCTGTGTAGCGGAATTTAAATTTAAACTTTATCAGCAAAAGTGTTAATTGGCGAACCTCTCGGCGAAAATGAATATAAATCTGCCGAATTTCAATGTGAAGAACCTGGTGAAGGAGGCGGGAAGCACGATATCACGAGTGGTGCAGGTGAATAAATCAATGAATTTGGGTGGCTGAAAAAAAGCGGGTGGTGGTGAACTTTCGGAGGTTGGGCAAATGGCTAATGTCCCTCAAGCCAAACTCAAGCGCTTTCGTTGATTCTTTGCCCTTTTCAACGACTCTCCATCGTTTGCAATGACCTTTTCAGCTCACGGAGGAGAAACTGGGCACCACGGAGCGCACCGAGTACGACTTGCACTTCCAGAATCTCGCCGAGCGGGCTGATGTGACCAAGACATGGACGGAGAAGATAGTGCGCGACACAGAGTCGGTGCTGATACCCAATCCCCAGAACCGGGTCGAAGACTTCATCTTCGAGAAGATCGAAAAGTCGAAGCCCAAAAGGCTGAGCAACCTAGAGCACCTGGCTCTGGACATGATCGAGGCTGGGGGCGATTTCGGGCAGGATCTACCCTATGGTCAGGCTCTGATCAAGGTCGGCCAGGCGGAACAGAAACTGGGCCGGTGCGAGCACGACTTTATAGCCACCTCGGGCATTTGCTTCACACAGCCGTTGCGCAAGTTCCTAGACGGCGAAATGAAGACAATTGGCAAGGAGCGCGGCATCCTGGAGACCAAGCGCCTGGATCTGGACGCCTGCAAGAACAGGGTGAAGAAAGCGCGCAGCATGCTGGGTCAGCAATCGGTAAGTGGGTGGGATTAGGTGGGGTTTCCTTATTACAAGGGGGTATGATTGATTGGGTTTCGTAATGGCTTTTTCACTCACGGTCTTTTTCTGCCCTCTGCTGCCCGGAATGTATAGAAAGATGGCATCTCGCCAGAGGCCGTCTTGGAACAGGTATCAAAACCTTGACCGAGCTCGCGCTCTAGACTTATGGCTAATCAATAAGACAATTTCTAATTGCAATTTTTTCTAGGCGGAGCGGGACTTGCGGGTGGCTCAGGCCGAGTTCGACCGGCAGGCGGAGATTACCAAGCTGCTGCTGGACGGTATCAGCACATCGCAGGCATCTCACTTGCGCCACTTGCACGCCTTCATCCAGACGCAAGTGCGCTACTACAAACAGTGCGGCGATGTCATGGAGCAGCTGCAGCGTGAGCTGGCCAAGTAAGTAGTAGGAGACCGATAAAGGATGGCTGTGACTACCGCGTAGGCACCAAACGAATCTTTTCTTGCACACCAAAACCACATGTCCCATCCTTGATGAAACCCGTGGTCCCTTCTGGTGGTCTCACTGTGCGTTATGATATCTGCTTGTGGTCTTACAGAATGCAGCATCCCAAGCCACGCCTGCGCATCAATAGCGAAGACGTTGATTGTGGGCCTCCCAGCTCGGTGTCGATGCATTCTTGTGATTCCGATTCATTGGGGGGGATAGCCCTAGATAGCGATCCAGATCCCGATTTGGACAAGTCGCTTACGAATCTGCTTGAAGACTTTCACATAGAATTCGATACGACAGCCGTGTCTACAGTTTAGGGATCTTGTTATTGTGATCTTAATATCGAATCGGATTCCATGCCAGTTAACATTAGCATTTAATTTTAAATCATACGTACTAGATAGGTTGCTGTTATCGGTAGTTGTTGCACCTTATACAGTCAGGTTTCAGCAGCTCATCTCTCCATTTAGAGCCCGCAATCAAATCGAATCAAAAACTCATTAAACTCTGCATCTTCCATCAGCTTGGGAGGCCCCACGCCATACATTCCGCTCGACGTGAACGAGGCCAGTGCCAGCAAGTCCAACATATCGTCCGGAGCCGCAGCCCGTGGTCCCGGCAACAATCACTCTGCCAATATGGCTGCCACCGGCCACAAGCCCAATCAGCCCATGCACGTCAGCACGGATCAGATGCAGAGGGCACGCGTCCTTTGCTCCTACGACGCCAAGGATCACACCGAGCTTAACTTAAGCGCAAATGAGGTAAAGTAATGGACACACAATATCCTAAGCATTGCTTATATATAACTAATTTTTCAGGTGATCTTCGTGACGGAGTGCTCACCAATAAACGAGGATTACATGTACGGAAAACAGGGTCTGTTGAAGGGTCTGGTGCCACGCGCATTTGTTGAAATGCTCGACGAAGAGCACGACGTCACCCTCTAAGCCCTCCAGCAATTTGTTCAGCAATAATCAATCATTCAATAATCTCAAGCAAAATTAATGAACAAGAAAATACTCCAAGTACGGCAATACTCATACGTTAAGAAAGCAGACAGGATCGAGGGATGGGAACGGCAATTGGACAATTATAAGATGCGGCCAAAGCGGCATTTGGCACTAGCAAGAGAGTACAATAATTTATTAGAATATACATACATAAATATATACATACATGAGCGTGTTGGTTAGTAAAAGCATTGTAGATTAGCCTTCGGTGATAATCAAACCCAGATCCTTGCCCAAAGAGCTACGCTACTCCGTTGCACAGATCACGCAGTAATCAAATATGCATTCTGGCTGCCTGAATAACCGTCAAGTTATACATGTAAATTTATGCAATTCCGAACATTATGATTGTTAAATCTAATCGCATATCTAAAGAGAAAGTGCTGTTTTATTAAGCTTCTCTACACTCGACAAAGTATTATATATGTGTTATGTTTGTCAATATCTTAGTTAACAAGCGAAATTCTCTGTGCTTTACTATATATCCTATAATTGTAAACGTAAGTATGAAATTGTTAATCCTATTATCTATATATTCAGCGAATGCGTTTCCAACTATTACCTAATATATTTAATACTTCCTGCTGCAATTATTATGTTACCAAATTTTTCGTGCAATTTTTGAAAGTCAATTAAATGAATATTGCTTGTTACATTTAAGGCAAAACTCTGAAACACCAAGGCGCTTGATAGCTAAAAATTAACAGATAAATATTGTTGAAAACGTACTATACAATAATTAAAAAGTAAACAACGATGATTTTTAGGTTTTCAGCAAAGAAACAAAGTTGTAATATGAAAAGCGAATTTTTAAACACCAACTATACTACATAATTACAAATATATGATCAAAATTAAAACAACAACATTAAGTTCAATTTATTTTGTATTTCATTAGATTGCCCGTCCAGCTGTGAAAATCCCATCGAGATGGTAAGTGCTTTAAATTATATTTGTGAGCTTTTCTACTTTAAAGGCATAGAGGTGATTTGATTTCAAGAGTTCTATTATCTGAGTTCAGTTATAGATCAAGTGTTTGTTACTCATTTGTTCGATGATAGTGCATAATCACTTTGAGAGATTTCTAATGTGAGCGACGTGAACTTTAGACTTCAGCGATTATTATTTACAAGACTTTATTGGCATTCATACTAGGGTAACAATCAAGGGCTTAAAATTCGTATAAAAGTATATTGTTCTAGTTTTGATCCAAGATTCCAGTCGTAGTCACACCGCCATTTTCCAGCGTAGTCTTGGCAATGGTGGAAATCTTCTCATTGAGAGACCTATGATGACTGGATGTGGCAGCCTGTAGATTCTTAATCACTCGATCAGATGCCTGAATAGTGAGTGCCTTGGTCATGTTGAGCTCGTGTTGTGCAGTTGGCAGATTCAGAGTGACTGCACGGGATGATCGGGATTGCGTCACAACCATTGCATAAATATCAATGGCTGCATTCGCCAGTCGTGTTAGCAAAATTTGTTCGTTAACTATGTTTTTGTTATATCGCAGCAGTAGTTCTTCCACCGATTGTCCAAAAAGATCAATACAATGGGCCGTTTTTTTGGCATAGGGTAAGAGTTCAGAAACTACGTGGCCACTCAGATCGGTTCCGCCCAAGCCGACAGTGGAGGCAGCCCGCCTGGAGGCCTCCTTGAAAATCAGTCCCAGATTGGCCGAGGGATTCTTGAATGCGCGCTGCAGTTCCTTGAGGTGGGATCCCGCATATTGGATGCCAGTCAGGGCAATGAACAGCCGGAGAATGTCATTGGTTCCCTCGAATATGCGGAAAATGCGCAGGTCACGCAGGACTCGTTCTAGTCCAGTATCCACCATGTATCCCATGCCGCCCAGAATTTGTATAGCTTCGTCGCAAACATACCACGCGCTCTCTGAAGCATAGATCTTCGAGATGGCGGCTTCCAAGTGATAGTCCTTACTGCCGGCATCCATGTTTTGTGAAATAGTGAACGCCATCGACTCCGTGGCGTACTGCAGAATGTTCATCTGGGCCAATTTCTCCTGGATAGATCCATAGTTCTTTAGTTTTTGACCAAACTGAACTCGGTTGTTGGCATGCTCGGTGGCCTGTTCGATGCATTTCTTCATTGTTCCCGATAGCGTAGCGCCCATTCCGAACCGACCGTTGTTCAATATGTTCATGGCAACCTTGAATCCGTCTCCTTCCTTGCCGAGCACATTTTCAATTGGAATCTTTACATCTTCGAAATAGACTTCGGCCGTGTTCGATGCCTTGATGCCCATTTTCTTCTCTGGTGGTCCATTGGTAACACCTCCAAAGGATCGTTCCACGATGAAAGCAGTGACCTTGTCCTTCTTTTCGCCAGTCTTCGGGTCCACCTGCTCAGTCTGTGCGAAAACGGTCATGATTTCGGCAATTCCGCCATTGGAAATCCAAATTTTCGAGCCATTTAGGACGTAGTGCTTTCCATCGGCACTCTTCACGGCACGGCATCGAATGGAACCCGCATCAGATCCGGAGCTGGGTTCCGTAAGGGCAAAGGCAGCGTACACCTGCTCGGCGGCCACCTTGGGCAGGTACTTCTCCTTCTGCTCGGGGGTGCCGTACAGCAGTATTCCCTTGAATCCAATACTCTGATGGGCGCCAATCGTGATGCCCAGTCCCAGATCGTTGACACCCACAATGGCGCACAGTCTGCCGTACTGGGTATTGTTCAGACCGAGGCCACCGAAATCAGATGGCACTTGGATTCCGAAGGCCCCGAGCTCCCACAGAGCCGTCGAGGTGGTGTCATCTATTTTAGCGTTGGCATCGTTGCGGGCAGCGTCATTGACATCGGAGAAGAAACGCTCGAACGGATCTATCAGACTGTTGGTCAGCTCCTTCTGCTCCGCGGTCAGGACATCAGGATACGGGAACACTTGGCTCGACACCAGAGACCCACGGAAGATGTTGGCCATAAAGGACTCATTCTCACTTGACTTCTCCTTGCTGCGATTGCTTTCCGCCCCCAGCTTGGGACTGTGCGTCGCTATTTGCCTGCAGAGCGAGGCATTTCCTGCCAGGTACCTGGTACTTTGGATCGTGTGCCTCCACATAGTTTCGAAATTGTTTGGTAAATCGCCCTTTGGACCGAGAGTCTACAGTGTGCCCACATTCCCGATCACCCACGAAGACGTCATCACCGCGACTTGCGCAGTTCAAATTTGGTATATTTTCTCGAAGCACCGAGTACCGGAGTATTCATCGTTTGGCAGCTTCAATTCAGTTGGTTTCCCAATCTCTTGAAGAGTTTTTTAAATTTCGAAAAGTTTCTGGGGGAGTGTGTTTAGCCGTATTACTAGTTTTATGTAACTGCTCCTGCTTTTGAGAATCATCGTATTGTATGGAACCTATCCAAAAATAGTTTAGCATCTTTAAATCATTTTGTGTTGAAATCTCTTGATGCTGATGATGATGATGATGAGGTTATACAGAGGTGATACAAAATGTATTTGAACTTAACTTAAATCATTGACTTCTCGATCTGGATGATGGAACAGAAGCATTTCTATCCGGATTCGATTGATTATCCATCTGTGACTCGGAAGATTAAAGAAATGGATTCGGAGTAATAATATCTATCCTGCTGTATATTGAAAATAGTTATTCCTTTACCACTATATAAATACTTACTGCCCCCAACTCCAAATTAAAACACAAATCACGCTCTTAAATTGCACTTTAATGTCGATAAATATGCGGCTTTTGAAAAGCTTACAAAAGTTCCCTTGTCGGTTGACCTTTTCTAATTCCCTTGTAGAAAATCCTAACTCATTTCTGTTCAGTTAAGCAAATATTTACAAAATGTACACGGTTTTCTTTACAATTATTAATATCTAGTTTCAGTTGATGCGACGTTGCTTAAAGTCTTTTCTTATCTAGTACCGAAAATAAATTAATTGCTGCCAGCAGCATTTTTGCTAAATAGAATAGTTCCTCAAATCTTTTTACAATTCCTTAGGATAAGTTACCGAAGACTAAAGCGAAATTCAGTTGCAGAATTCAGATATGTATCTATGCATCTGGAGCTGTCTATGTTCTCATGGTGAGCGTTTGGCCGACTGTCATGATAGAATCCAGGAGTGTATAATACCTGCACATTGAAGATGATCAATTAATGCAGTTGGGCAATTATTTATATATCTACTTACGATTCTCGCCCGGCGATAGAGTTATATGTATGTCCTCGCGGCTCAGAACAGGGGCTAAAAGTAAACATTTGGCCAAAGCCCAGACACATGTATTTTTGCGTTTTACCAATAAAACGTGTAGAGCAACAACTGGCGAAGCTTGTGTAAATATTTAAATAACGTTCTTTATTTACTTTTGAGGGGGGCTAAAAATAATAAACTCTGTTTCTCGTTCGCTTAACGCTAGTTTAACGGTTAGAGGATATTGTTAAATTAAACGGCCTGAGGCTGAGGCGATTGCAATTAATTTACATACATAAATCGAATATGTTAAAATAATTTAAAAAGGCCGCGCTTAAGCAATTCGTTTCCGTTCGCTGTTGTTTTCGATTCGCATGTTTCACATGTCTTTCAGGTGGAGCCATGCAGTGGATAATGAACCTGCCGCCTACTAGTTTAAATGCTATCACAGTTTCAAAGTCGAGCATGCAGGAACAACAGTCAGGAGCTAGCTCATGCACGATAAGAGAACTTTGTTATCGTTTGCTGCAGCTGTTGGGTTATGTATGCAGAGCGTACGGCTGCTGGGGCGGCTGCTGTTGCTGCTCAAGGCTGCCGGGGGGCGTGGCAGCAGCAGCAGCGGCCCCGCCTCCGCTGGGAACAATGCGTATCATACCCGGCTGGATCCTAACGTTCTCACAGGCCTCACAAATATTTAGCTGTGGATGGTTGCGGAATGTACACATGTTGCAGGCCCACGAGTCCAGCGTCTCCTCCTCCTCATCCACATCGGAGTCGGACAGGAATTCTTCCTCCTGCTGTGGCTGCGGCTGCTGTTGCTGCTGCATCTGCTGTTGTAGCTGCTGCTGCTGCATCTGCTGTTGTAACTGCTGCTGTCGCTGCTGCTGCAGATATTGCTGGAACTGATAGTACTGGGCGTACGTCGGTGGCGGTTCCTGCTGCAGCTGTAACAGTTGCTGTTGACTCTGCATTTGGGGCGTTAGGCAGGCCGAGGTGGGAGCACTGCTGTGGTGCTGCCCGAAGTCCTGCACCGGCTGGGAGATGGGCGCTGCCGGCACCGAGTGCAGACGTAGTGAACTGGGCGGCGCCTGGACGCGAGCACCTTGACGCTGACGCGGGAATGGCTGTGGCTGATGCTGCGGCTGCTGCTGTGGAGCATTGCTGGCGGGTAACTGGTGCTGGCGGTTCGTGGGATTGGGCGCCGGACTAGGGCCATTCGCCTGTGGTTCTGTGGATATAAGTGGGCCAGATTCAGCATTGATAAGCCGAAATGCTTTGCAATCATCCTTACCATTTAAGCAGTCAAGCAGCCGATTACAGTCCTCAGTCAGTTGCTTGATATCTCTATCCAGTCTTTCAGATTCCCCCACCGGCACCGGCTCAGTCAGGATGTTGATCTCCTGCTCCAGGACGAGCAGCCGCTTCTTGTTGTCCCTCAGTGCATTGGCCAGCTTGTCGCGCCGCTGCTTCTGTCGCTCAATGGTGGCGGCATGAGCTGAAGTGGATAGAGAGAAGAAAAGCTGATCAATCGATTTGCTGGCTGTGGAATGTGTGGCTCCGTTGGCCTGGCAACAAATGATTGCCTTGCGGCATTTCGCATTTCCAAATATTCCCCGCGGCTAGATTTATTTTTCTGTCTAACGCCTCTCATTTTATTACTCTGTTTTGTTGCTAAAAATAATTACCCCACCAACCGCCTGGCTGCCGCAGAGCGAGAGGGGTTCATAAACAGAATTTATATTTAAATAGATAAATTTAGTTAAAATGCGCAAGCAAGCACAACCAAAAATCAATCTAATAATAATTTATTCCTACGAAAAAATAGGTAAAAATAAATGAATACAAAAAAAACACAGACAAAGTCTTTCGATGCATTTTGTGTTTGGCTTTGGGCGACTGTTCATTTGAATATTTTTAGACGCTTGATAGATTTCCAACGGAAATAGCCAACAGGGCAGTGGGCCAAGGGATCTCCGATCCAAGACTACGTGCAGAACATGTCACATCATTATGTGTGATTCGCTGGCATCTTAATTGATAAATTATTTCGTTAATGGCTCTGTCTTTTCTAAATTCCAATATGTGTCCTATACACCGATGGAAAATTCTCCAACGATATGAACGACATTTAAAGTGGTTCCTCGTGATAGCGTCGCGTGATTAAATGTCAAAGTGTAAGTGCCTTTTGGGCCCACGCTGCGTATGCTTAATACCTTAGCTGATCAAACGGAGAGATTTTCCTGTTCGCTTTCTTCTCTTTTCCTTTGTTTCTCTCTGGTTTTACCAACCACCCACACGAATCGCCCTGAACTTGAACGACTCGCGGCGAAAACAAATTGAAAACGTCGCAGAAAGAGCGGCAAAGCAAAAGACGTATAAATAATGTGAAAAGTGAGATGGGGGGGTACGAAATCGGGAAAAACATGGCCAAAGCCAGAAGCCAGACAAAAAACAAAAGACAAACCAACATATTATAAACGCGTGGGCGTTCGAAATGGATAATGTTTTATACGTACATGTGATATGCAACAAAGTGGAAAACCGAAATATAATTAATTAATAATATAATCGTGTACAAGTCTTGTTTTTCCATCGATTTCTTATAAAAAGCTGAACTATGACGATCCTCAATCATATGTATATAGAAATCTCACTTACTATCGCCTACTGATAACTGCCCCATCTCGTAGTTAATGACGTCAAGATGTATCTCCATCTATAACATGTTCGGTTTTACTTTATAATTAAACCTATTTCACAATCATTGATCGCTGTTTTTGATCCCATATCTTGAACACACCCCGCATCGATCATGACACCGGGTAACCCCTGCGTTGTGGCACTTTGAACCCATCCTCACCAATCCCTTAAAGCAAATTGAACCCTGCCAAAAATGTTCGAAGTTCGCGAAACATAAGACGGCCCAGTTCCCGCTAATTCTATTTCAGGGCGTAATTCAATTTCGTTATCAAGTGTAAACAATATTGGGCGAACCTGTCCGCTGATAACAAAACATTGGAGCCCAACTACGACGTCGTCTGGTCGATAAGCATTGGAATCCAACGGGCATTGGATCTCAATAAAAACAAGAATGTAGGTCCGAATTTTGTTAGCGAAGCCATAGACACTCTTGTTAATTGATTATACGAATCACTATCGTTTAAAATTTACCACACCTTTGGAATATCTAAGGTAATGACGATTGGTGGCAAGTATCCATCAATTGACTATATTACAAAGTGCTTTTCCAACTTCTGCTAAAAGTACATTACCCCCTTCTAAGAGTATAACAGTGGAAAATGTCAATAAAAAGCAACTTAACCAGGCACGTGTGCCCCTAAAAGCACATAGATTCCAGCTATATGTATGCACCCCAATTTTGATAATGGGTAACCCACCTTCGCGATCGCATTCCTCCATGACTCCTTCGTAAAGGGGCATGGTGGGACTACTGTCCGTGCTGTTGCTGATCCCAATGTTGTTATTGTCGCTGACGGCATGGTTGTTACTATAGTTGGATGCCACAATGTGATTCTGCTCCTGCGTGGGATATGGAAAAACGTCCGACGTCATATCAGCGTCCCCCCGACCATCTGCCACCACTGCTGCTGGCGGAGGAGGCTGCTGGTTTGCCGGAACACTTGCCACCGGCTCACAGGGCGTTGAGTACAAGGTTCTTGGGCGAACGCTGCCCGCACTGAAGACACTGCCCTCGTCCGTTACAGTCAGCTGGAAATTCTTCTGCGTCCCACGGCGTGCGTCAAAACTAACGCTGGAGTAGGTGATCCCACTGCCCTGCCCACTGGGCGCCGGACCGGCGGTGATGTCAATGGCCGATTGAGCCGAGCCCGTCGGCTGGCGCAGGGTGAGATTGAGCGAGGTGAAGCTCTTGCGTCCACCGGGGGCACTTGGTGACGCTGCCGAGCTGGGCGAGGGTAGCGGAGGCGTACCCGTAGTCGTCGGCGGGAAGTCAATGCTGCGAAAGTCGCGCGCGTACGGCGGCTCTGGCTGTAGCGTAATGACTGAACGATGTCGCACCGGCGAGGGTTGTTGTTGCGTTGATGCGATTGCTGCTGACGCCGCAGCAGCAGTAGCCGCCGCCGATGTTGGTGACGATAAGGGGACCGCGTTGAGCGAAAGCTCCGACTCGCTGGAGCTCATGGGACTGGTGAGACATGAGGAATCGTTGGAGAAGCTGCCGGGCTTCGGTTTCGGTGGCGGCGGGAGTGGCGGTGCCCGGCGCAGCGGCTTGCTCAAGGAAGTGGGCGTCAGCTGGGCTGCCTGGTGATCCCTCTGCTGACGCTGCTGGCGCTGCATAATCTTTTGCTGCAGCTGAGTGCTAAACTGACGTTGCAGATTAAGCGTCGTGGGTCGTGGCCTGGGCTGCGTATCAGGATGTGGGCTACCAACACCTGGCGGCGTAGCCACTCCATTGCTCAGCACAGCTTCCGGCTGCGGTGGAGCTATCCGTGACGGCTTGAGCGGCGTGGGAGGCTTGGCCTGCCTATTCTGGTGGTGTTGCTGCTGCTGTTGCTGCAGCACCTTTGCCGGATAACTTTGAACTGGGATGGGATGGAGCGCGAGCTCCTTCCTCAACATCTGGATACAGTTTTCGCGCTGATGGCAATTCTCATTGACGCATTGCGTCACAATGGCATCGGGTATCGTGGGGAACTCCTGTTTCATCTCATGAAACAGGTGCATAATACTAATGTTGGTGCAATGACAGCTAGGCTTGGCCTTGCCACTGGTGGCTTCCTGTTGCTGCTGTGGATGCGTTGCGTGATCCAGCAGCTCCAGCTGCTCATAGCTCCCGCTGCGACTGGCGGGACTGTTGGGATTCGGGTTTGGACTGGGGTTGTGACTCTGGTGCTGGTTCTGGTTCTGGTTCTTCCGCTGAAAGTGCTGATTGATCGCCTCAGTTAGGGGGTTGCCCTTGCCGACTGTTTTGCCATTCAATTGGTGGGTGTTTGATCCGGGCGGCATTGGTGGTGTAGCCGCCATTTTAGGCCATCATTTGTCACAGCTGGAGACCTGGAAAATGCAAGAGAACACATCAGTCAGGTGCTTGGCTATAATTCAATTACCAAGAGGAAAGGAAATCGATTTCTCGGTTCACCCATTCGGTATTATACCATTGCCAGATTTAGAACGTTTACTAAGCGTGTTTGCGAGCACTTTTTTCTATTTCTTTTTTTATTATCCATTTTTCAAAATAATAAAAAAGCAGCGGATAAGCAGGGACGGAGAGAGATCTCGCCCAAAATGACATGGGATATTTAAAAATATTTATGACACAACGTAGCCGTGCCATACTGTCTATATCTCGCTTTGATTGACCAAAAGAATGGGCCATTGTCAAGGATAGCACAAATAAGTGGTCATATATCTGGTAAATACTATCTATTGCCTGAATAGATAAGTTAGTTAGGCGCCTCACTGATATGGCAAACTATACACATACAATCGTTTATTCGGATAAAGTTATAATAATATATATATATATATAATATATAAATATTTGGTATTGGGAATTGGATTAAATACACTATTTCCTTATTATATATATCAACTATTTGTTTTGTATGGAATAGTTAAAACACTTTCAATATAGCAAAAACTTAAAGTTGAGCCATATTAAATTGAATTTTTTAATTTTCATTTTAACTTACATTTTATATAAATAAATTGTATTGTATTATTAATTGCCAGTGATTCAACTCACTTATCACACTATGAAATCTTTTAAAAACTTGTAATTTCATAAAATTTTCGTTATCATTTATGAAAGTATTTTATTTATGTTGCCAAAAAAATGTATCACACAATTCCACTTAAAAAATTTCTTCGTCGTGATTAACACGGCTTGTTCTAAAAATTAGTTTTTGTTATCATTCTATTTTTATTTAGATGTTTATTATTTAGTTGCTTCGGAGAAATATCAATTGTTTTGCTTAGTTTTGTTTTTTCTCCAACGCAACTTTTAATCACTTTAAACTTGAAACCTCACGAAGTTCGCGTAAGAAAACTTTGCGATTTTCGTGTGCTTCGAACGCGTTTGAACGCATTAAATGCCAGCGAAGAACTGAAATACAAATATCGCACATTTTGAGAACTAAAGGCCTACAAATCGAAAAGATCATGAGCACCGAAGAGGCACACATTCGGCTTGTGTGTGTGGAAAATGTTTGGGAGAGCGTAAACAAAAGGTATAATATGTGTATTTATTCCCGAGAAAATAGTCGAAATTCGAACTAAAAACATAGAAAAACAAAACATTGCGTTGCGAAGTTTGTGAAGTTCACAGTGTGAACACTTGAAAATTGTGCATATTAAGCATACGCATCGTGGAACAAGTAGGTAACATCCTGGGAAATTCTAAATACATGTGAAAAAAATAATAGATCCCGTAACGAATCAATTAAATCATTCAATATTTTTGCCACACCAATACCACTTTGTAACAACAGAAATTTGGATCTTTCTCTTAGCCGCTCTCTTTTATAAAAATAAATTTTTGTGTGGGTGTTTTTCACACCAATACTACGAAGCTAAGAAAATTGAATGAAATATTCGAAAACAGCAGCAACAACAAAAAACAAAAAAAAAAAAAAAAAAAAAAAGGCACAAAATTAATGATATGCTTGCTAAGGTGAAAGAGTTGAAGACGCAAGAAATTAATATTAAAAAGCGAAAACCCATCAAATGGGATAAGCATTTAATTGCTGTCCATCAACGACCAAATGAAAAGCGCCTAAATTAGTTAGTGGCTTAGCCAAGTATTAGAACCGCCCTCGCAGTCCCACTTTTATACTGACAAAATAAATGAAAACAAATAATAAACCGAAGCAAAACCATGTCAGCGAGACAAAATCTATACAAGAAATGTATAATTCATTAAAATATAAGCCACTAAATTAGCGGCGATGGCGCCTTAAAATTGGCCAGCAAAACATAAATAATAAATTATAATTGTATATATATTTCTCACTTTCCAGTTGCTGTTTATTTTAAAATCAAAGCCAAGCTGTTTTCTCGCGCGATAACAACATTTTCAAGTTGCTAAGGAAATTAAGAAGCCATTAAAGATAAACCCTAGAATATGATGAAAACAATTCTTCTTGTCTTCTGTATTTTTTTTTTTTTAATTTTTTTTTCGCTAGTTCCATAAAATTCCAACATCATTTTGTGGGGTACTTATAGACGGATGAGCGGAACACGTAAATTGCGATCTGATATTTGAAAATATTTAGACAATTTCTCCTTTTTTTTGTGCCACGAATTTTGTGGGAAAAGAGATCAAAAATCGGAGGAGTAGGGGAAGGGGTCGATGGGAAGGCAATGAAAATTCGTTTTCTGTGCTCTTTAGATTGCTACGTTTTGTTTGCCAGCTTCGTCTGCCTTTCGTTTTTCCCCTCCCCCACTTTTCTTTTTTCCCTATAGCGGGTGGCAGACAAACAACAACAACAAGCATGGGGCGATCGACTGCAGACGTAAACGACCTTCACAATTAGCCAGATATATGCAGGGCAGATAGGAGAGATAGAGATACAAAGATACACCCATACAGACGCGTTGCCCAGAATGCACAAGCCAGAAAATCGGAAATCGACGTCAAATATTTCGCAGGCCATAGTATATATAAGAAATTGAGAGTACTCGTGTGGAATGATAATGCTGTGCATACATATCTTCCTTCATATGCACACACAAGAGTACAGTGCGGTTCGCATCTGCAAGGATACTACACAGATATCTGAACAAATAGGTTATTCTCAACAGGATTATCAATAAAATAACAATATTATTTTGTGAATCATAGGGAATGTACTTTCTTATAAATTAATTTTATAGATGAACAAATGTCAAAGGAACAACTTTATCTTTCCTGTTTGCAAACTCAACTAAATGATTGCCTATTTATGATACCTTAGTTCTGAGGAAACACTTACATTTTCGCTACGCACTGTTTGCACAATATATGTACTTATGGCACAGGTAAAAGATCATTTGTATTATTCTATACTTCGGTTTTTTATTTTATTCTGCCTTTTCGAGGACACGCAAAACAACACATAAAACAAGCTAAGAGCAACAAAAGCATGAAAAAAAAATAAATAAAAGTTCGCACTGTGTGCCAAAAACATACAAAATAAAAAAAGTTTACAAAGTCATTAAAATTATGGCAGCTCACGATTGTTTAGGTATTTTGAATTGTGAGGGCGTGAAATTTTCGGTGGGTGTGGGCACTACGGGCAAACTCTTGTAATTAGTTGAGCAAAATTTCCATTCATTAAAATGCCTTTGTAAAAATCATGGTGGCACGTGTTCTTCCGGCGATTTACATGAAATTGTCTTATGGGATTTTCCAATGATTACATTTCGGTACACAAATGCCAGATGAGGAAAAGGCATCAAAATGTTGTTAATAGCATTAATCTTGTCCTAAGTTATGTGCGAAATATTTAAAATATCTACCAAACCAGTTTTATCCTGAAAATCTAGGCAGTTTTAAGACTTTCAACTAATGCCAACGCTAGCTTTTAATGTTTTTTATCCAATCTATTACTTTTGATTGATTTACAGCGCAACGAACGTGTAATCCCTCTGTCCATCAACCCAATAAGTCTGATAATATCTTGGCTGGACTGGGGAATTACCATGCCGCCTTGGCGCCCTCGAAGACTTTGAGGTATCGATGCATATTGACCGGAAATCTCGCTGTCTGGCATGTCAAAAAATAAACATATATAAATAACAAAAAATCGCCAAAAATATGATCGAATACAAAAATAATTGCGAAAGGAACTACGTACTAGATGGCGTCCTCCCGCACCTACAACTTGGTTTTGAAACACAAAACATATGGACAGGCGAAAAGAACGGTAAAGGGAATGCGAAGGGAATAAACGAAGGAAAGAGGCAGCAGTAAATAACATGGAAAACAACTTTCACTTTGTCGCAAAACAACAAAACGAGTCGGAAATTAAATAAAAAGAGATGGAGCAACGAAAAGTATGTGAATTGTGAAAATTATAAATCAAATGCAGAGACATGAAAATGGAATGGAAGCAGCACACAAAATACCAAAAGACGAAAAATGGAACGAAAATAATTTTATTTTGTATTTCGCTGCTCGCTCGCCGATTTTCTTTTGCTTTTCTTGCCTCGCCAATAATTTGAAGAGGCGTTTTGCGGAATTTTCTGCAGACGTCAGGCCTTGACGTCATTGCCGAATTCTAGAATTGAATATGGGCATGGGAATCAAACTCGGAGGGGCAATGGAACCTGGCTATCGCTCTGGAAAATCAACGTGGAACACCTCGCCTGATACCTCTGAAATAATAACTAATACACGGTATTCATTTATCCATGATCATCACAACCCTCCAACCGCCGCAATTTGCCTTTTCAAATTTGTGAAAATAATCGAAGCGGAGTTATTTTTAGTCGATGTCCAAATCCGACCAGGTGTGCTGCGGTTGGCGGGGGGAAGCCCACCTTATCGCGCGACATTTGTGTCTCCTCGCAACAGGGGACATATGTACACACGCACACATATACTATACTATATATTTTCCTCAATTCTTCCCTTCCCGAAGCTAAATATCAACACAATTGCTGGCGATAAGATAGATTTGAATTGATGGGAAAGTTTTCATTGAGATCGCAAGAATACACCGTACAGTAGTCACTCAAGTAGGTAAAACACTTAGATGCAAGATTCTTAAGTTTAGCTGATACAGTATTTGAATAGAAGGACCAACGAAATGAAAATAAGTCTATACATATTAATCTATTATGTCAGAAGAGCGGTTTATCTCTGTCATATCAGCATGACTTTCAAAAAAGCTGTACTCTGTACATGGAGTAAGGCAGTTAATAATGCGTATAATAATACCATACACAATCGAACGTGATTTACATAAACAAAAGGATGTATTCAGCTTTAATCATATAAACAAAAGGATTTTCTAGTCAGCTTTTAAGTATTTGGCACATAAAAATTCATTTTTTAAACGAAATTTTGTGGAACTCCAACAATTTTTTCTTTAAAACATACATAATTGCTCACAATCTTGGGCATTTCCAAATGTATAAAGGAATTACATTTTTAGTTCATGATAAACACACATAAATCACAAGTCGCTTTAAACGACATTTAAATCGGGTTTTAATTTATGACGTCTTTTGGTTTTTGTATTTATTAATATATTGCGAGATAAAGGGTAATTTTGGTGCTATAGCAGATAATATTGAACAGCCTTGTCGCTCAAAAGCAGAGTTAACGCTTAAATACGGAAGAAGAATTCGGATAATCACAAACAGATGCGGGTTTTTTCTCTCTCTGCTTTATATTTGCACTCTCAACTGCTGAAATGCCGGGAAATTCCCGCAATTACAAGAAAAGCGCCACATAAACAAAGTCACAAAACGCAACAATGATCAACACTTGAAAAAATTAATAAAGTTTTTGTTTGTTTTATCAAAAGTTTTTATTTCCGAAAATTGCGAAACTAAGCTGGTAGTATAAATATTATTAAAGTTTCACAATTAGCAATGTAATGCGGCAATGCGGAGCTCTTGTATATAACTTGCGTTTTTTACAGTGCATGACAAGTGCAAAAACTTGTGAACTGGTTTTCTTAATACGAAACTAAACCGAAGCAAAAACAACGTACAGAGAGCGCTTATTGTTATTGATAGTGGGAGAAAATCTAAAAGCACACATAGCAAATCAATATTTGCACTTTGCGATTAGAAGCGCTTGGAGGGGGTTTGAGTGGGCGGTGGGTGGGTGGTGGTCGGGGGATGTACCCGAACGTTTCGTTTACATATTTCGAAAAAAGGCCATTTCGAGGGAGTTTCAGCCGTTATCAATAGGCGGAAATACGTATACGCATGTACGAATGGGTAATACAGTTACGTGCAGTCTTGCACAGACACACGTACACCAATATGCAGTGCGAGTGCGAAAGAGACACGTAATGTCTGTGTAAACGGCACAAGATAAAAACCAGCTACGGCCAGCGTGGGTGCGAGCGAGAGGGAGGGTGAGAGCGCGAGAAAGAGAGAGATCAAAAAACAGGTGACATTGGCAGCTACGCAATAGTAGATAAAAAATATCCATACATACATATATAAAAACAACCGAGATCGATTGGAAAAGTGAAACGTTGGGAAACTTGGTATGGCCCTTCCCCCTTAAAAAACGCATTCACAACTTGTTGCCCGTGTGGAAATGTGTTTATTTATTGCTTTTATTTGGTGCACTAGGTGATCTGCATGTGTGCGAGTTGTTTTTCACAATTTGTTATTTGCACACAGAGCAGATCCACCCACACCTGCGCACTTCCCAAAAGTATGTGGATGTGTGCGTGAGCAGAAGAAGCAAAATCCACAGATTTACAATTTGCCTCCTTTTTCTCCGTTTCCACTTACCGAATAAGTTAAATTATTGACGTTTTCCAATTTTCCTTTGTTGCCCCGCTCTTTTCGCCGTTTGTTCTTTGACATTCAAGTTGTGATTTCGATATTTTGTTGCTTTTTAATCTGAATCTTTTGCACTTTTGCCCCTTCGATTTCTACGTTGGCTTTGTTTTCGTTTTGCTTTTCTCACACACTCACAACTACACACACAGTTCACGCAAAAGCTCCGATTTGTTTTAATTTAGTTATTTATTTTATTTTTCGCATTAAACTTAATTAAAAGTATTTTTCACGTCGCTCTTTTCGCGATCACAAAACAGCAGTGTGACCATAGAAGGTTGGATGAAAAAACTGAAAGGTTTTGGGATAAAATTACCAAATTGAAATACCAAATTTTTAAAATTTGCATTTCCTTGTTTTATATTTAAATCTATAAAAGCAATAATTTAATAATCAAAGTCTATTTAATATTTTTGAATATTGAAATATATATTATAGCCGAATAAGTTTTTGTTTAAAAATATATATGTTATTGTTTTTTTTTTATTTAAACTACAGGCAACTCATAGAATTTTTTCTCAAGCTAGCGTTTAGGCGCCAAGACCGTCTGTTTTCATTTTAATGTATGGTATTTTTTAAATACTACTGTCTTGAGTAGTGTTGCGTGGCGAAGTGGTGTTTCAGTGTTGTGAAGCACCGTAAGTCCGTTTGATTTCCGATTTGGCATTCGAAATTGTTTTCCCTTAATTTTTGTGTCAAATACAAGATTTCTGGAAATGAAGACTATGCCGAAAAAGAAGGAGATGGCCCTGCGCTTGCGGGAGTCGCGCCGGGAGGAGCAGAAACCAGAGACGTACAACCTGCCGCCGGACGACGACGCAGAGTCGGATTTGCCCATTCGGGGCCGTCCTTCGAAGAAGCTGCTCATTCAGCAGCAACAGCAGCGTCAGTACCAGGAAAAGCTGGAGCCGAAAGTGAAGACGGTCACGGTTGGAGCCAGCGAGAAGCCGTCGACATCCTCGAGTGCAGCCGCAGCCGCCGCCGGAGGACGCATGAAGGCCAGGAGAGTTCTCTACAAGAAGAGCGTTGGCTCAGGTGCAGTCGCCCAGAAGGCGCCCGGCGAGACCTACGTGATGCGCCTTTTTGAGCGAAGCTTGGACCTGTCCAAATACCGGGATAAGACTCCTCTGTACCCCATATGCCGCGCATGGATGGCAAATCAACCAAAGAATCCCGCTGTGGGTGCATTTCAAACAGATGATTCATTCACGGCCACCAAACGTGAGGACAACGGCGAAGAAATCCTGTCCCAAATTAAAAGCGGAGAGATAAAGATGATCACCCAGCTGCCGCAGGCAAAGGCCACGGATCTGCCCATAATTCCGCCTCGTCTGGAGTTCAGCCAGGAGGACAAGAAGCGGGAAAAGGCTCTCCAAGGAGCCAGTACCTACGATCTGATGTCCTCCAATATGAACCGCTGGAAGAAGGTGCGCGGACACTGGATAAAGCATATCAAGAAGTATGAAAAGGAGCGCTATGAAGTTATTGACAAGATTATGAGCTTGGTCTGCAAAAACTGAAGTGTATTTAGGTGATTTTAGAAGTTTTTAATTGTACACAAAGAATTTAAAAAAAAAAAAATCATCTTTCCGCTGAATTGAATATATATGCGAATAAAAAGCTTGTAAGCTTATATACTTATATTAAATAAAATTAAATTTGTCAAGTAGACCACTTCAGATCTATCAAGAGAACTACAAAGAATTTTTTCTATTTCCTTGTGCATTTGTATTGGAAAGAAAAGTTGCATGATTGGATTATCCCAAGATTTTTGATAAGAAAGACATCACTTTGTCATTGACTTGAATAAATGTTTATTTGTATTGGTAGAAGATGCGTTCCCATTGCGGTTAAATTAGTTCTAGTTTAGAGCTTTGTGTGAAGTTATCATTATTATTTTGGGTTGGCAAATGCTGCTGGATTGTTCTGGTTCCGATTATGATGTTCTTCGGCTCGTCGCCGGTGCGCCGGTCCGCAACCCCCTGCAATTTGGTTGGGGGTATACACATTGGGCATCCTGTGCGCCTATTCGACCTTGAGCAGCTCGACGTCGAAGGTGAGGGTGGAGTTGGGCGGAATGACGCCGGGGTGGCCACGGCTACCGTAGGCATAGTCCGGCGAGCAGATCAGCTTGGCGCGCTGGCCGACGCTCAACTGGGCAACTCCCTCATCCCAGCCACGGATGACCTCGCCCTTGCCGATGGTGAACTTGAAGGGCTTGTTGCGGTCGCGCGACGAATCGAACTGAGTGGAAATCAAGGCGGATCATTAGCTGGGTATAGCGAGGACCGGGACTCGTACTCACCTTGGTGCCATCGTCCAGGGTGCCGGTGTAGTGGACCGTGACCTTTTGGCCATTCTTGGGATAGGTGCTGCCTGCGGGCGGGGAATAGAAAAATGGATGTGTGTGAGCGGGACGACCATATTGTCGCAGGTATTTTTCCGAATTGTGCATTGCGAAAATGCACTAAATAGGTTAGAAATGCCGGTAGATCACTGCATTTCTTGCGGATTCTAACCCAATCATTGGATACTCACCATCACCAGGAGCAATTGGAACCACTTGTACGCCCATTTCGATTAGTTTTTTTCTGGCAAATTACCGAGCGGAAAATAAGCACGTTGATTTCAGTTCGTCGCGTCGCCGAATGACAGCTAGTGGTGGCCGATAGGCGATATGCGGAAACTATCGCACACAGCAATTCGATTAATTATCCAACTAAATGCTTTCCGAGCTATCGATACGCACTTTTTGTATTTTGGCGCGTCAGCATGAATCGGTTACTTCGAACCGAAAGAATGAAGCAGTGCAATATCTTGCCGAAACACAATGGTAAAGTTGAATTGGTCCCCCAAAAGCGTTCTAAGTATAAAATAAACATAACTATTGTTATATAATATATTTAAATTTCTCGACTCAGTTTTCAACTGTCACAGTTTGATTGCCATCACGCGCAGCTTTGTGTGTGGAGCTGCCGGTGTGAAGATCACTCGTCCTTCATCGTCCTTATAGTCGGCGTAGTCAATGGAATAGATGCACTCCATGCCCAAAGCCTCCTTCTGGCGAGCAGAGTAGAAGCTAGTGCAGAAGGCCATCATAAGGGGGAAGCCATTCGATCGGCCCAGGTCCATCAGGGTGGCGGCCAGGCGGGAGCCCAAGCCCTTGCCCCTCTTCCAGGAGGCCACGCTGGTCACGTGGGAGTAGAGCGCCTTCGGGATGTCGTAGCGCTCAAACAGATTGACTTCGCGCTTGGTCTTCATTAGTAAATGATACATGCGACCCCAAGCGTTATCCTCCACATTCTCGAGCTTCAAGTTCAATGTTCCTTCATTCACATTATCGGGGTAACTGGCACATGCCAGAACTAGGCCCACAATCCGGCCACCATCGTTTTCATCGAGCGCCAAAAGGCTGGTGCCCTCGGCGATTATCGACTGGTTGAAGGCGTCGTTGATCTCCTCGTTTTGCAGGTGAACAGGTTCGCCGCTGGCCTGGCTCAGAGGCTCCGCTGTGTAGTACTCAACCTCCATATAGGCTTTCACCTGTGGGTAATCCTCCGGGCGCATGATGCGAATCGTGACGCCATCTATTGTCGTGGGAGTCATCGCGATCCGGAGCTAATTCGTGCTATATGCTTTTCTTAAGACAGAAAAGCACGCCGATGTGTACATGGCTTTTATACTTCAGCGCTTATCACTGATAATGTGCTTATTTCCCTCATTTGCTAATTGCTTATCACATTCATAGATTGTTTCTGTTTGGCGAAGAGAAAGATGTTGCCAACGGCTATTGGTTTTATTTTTAATGAAGTGGCAGACTGACCAATCCTCTAAGCAAGAAGCATTTTTCGAATATGGCTTTCTAATCCAAAGTCTTTGAGGATACATATCTTGAGTAGAAAGTGGGTACTTCGTATAAGATTTTGTAATTATTGCAGGATCATATGTCGGTAAGTTCATAATCAATACAATATCTGAACAATAAAGTAGACCGTACTACATTTTATTACTTTATTTGCTTGCATGACTTGCGTTTTTAGCTCGACGATCTTTGTCAATTATCAAAGCCAAAGTATCTTGGGCACACAAGGAAAAGCCTTTCTTTAATTAATAAATTTATTTAATTTTTACATTTTTGAGGCCAAAATCCGGATGTGGGTATTTGGCGCTGGTGGATTATATATCGGTCGACCCTGTTCGTCCGTGTAGTCAGCATAGGCCAGTGCATGGATGCACTCACATCCCACTTTCATCGCCGACCGGGAGGAGTAGTGATTGGTGCCGCTGCCGATGAACAGAGGGAGTCCTCGGGGGCGACCCAATTTAAAAAGACAACTGGAAAGTATGAGCAAGACACAACTTTGCCTCATAGAGGAGTGGACGGAGATGACCAGTAGACTCAGGTAGGAGGAGACTCCGAAGCGTTCGAAGATATTAGCTTCGCGCTCCACTTTGGCTATTAATTTCCTGCTGCGACCCAAGGCAGCAGTCTACTTTGTTGTGCACAGATTGTGTTGATTATGAATTTATCAAGTACAAAGAAAGCACTTTCTACTGGTGTGTAGACCAGTTGATGATTGCAGACGGCATAAGTCACTTGTGGGCTCACAATTTTACATCTTTTTTAAAGTTTTCAAATTTATGTTGCTCGTTTCGAAAGTGCGTTGTATTATATTTCTGTAATGTAATGTTTTGTGGTATATTTTGCATTCTTGTTTAATTTGTGTAGATATTATATTATTATTATATTATATATATATTAGAAATCATATTATATTTTATATTATATATTATTATATTTGCTAAGTTATATTTATTAAATTAAGCAATTAGAAAATATGGTATTCAAAATTGAATTCTCTTACTTTAAAACCAACTGAAATTACCGGTTCGCGCTGCCAGACTTTTGAAGTGTCCGGTGGTATATTTTCTCAACGACCACAACGGTCACACTGCATTCTGCTCTTCAAAAAATATTTACTTGATAAAAACACTTGGAATTCGGCGGATTTGAGGATAGTTTTTCGACTCACGCAGCTAATGCGGCACAGGAATGACATAAGGAGCAAGTGCAACATATTGAGTTTAGCCGGAACCGGCGGGAAGCCAACCTGTGTGCCATTTGTTATCCAGTAGTGCCCCTATTACAGCAGAATGCAGGATGCCACGGCTCCGGATCCGGAACCCAGCAGCACCGACGGCAATTGCTCCGTTGAACATGACAATCGGCGGGATCAGGAACAGAATCATGTAGGGGCCGAGCGGGAGGCAGAAGCCAACGATGCCAACTGCACCGTTTGTGGTGCCGCCAAGGCGTCGGCGCTGTTGGATCTGCGCTCCAACCATGTAATGCAACGTCGCCTGAGTCGCGACTGGAAGATCCATGTGGGTACTCAAGACATCATCCAATAACGACACCCAGGCAAACTCTTTGATTTCGATTTCCTTCATTCTCAGGCAGATGTAATCCGATCCACATTGAAGGCCATTTGCGTGGAGTGCGTGTGCAAGCTAAACATGCATTCGGAGGTCACTCGATCCCTGATGCAGCGCATGCAACGGCTGCAGCGTTCTGGAGGTGAAACCACCAAGGTGACAACCACCACGACTTCACCCAGCCAGCACAGTCCTCCCATTGCTGATGCAGAGGTGTCCACCACCTTGATTGAGAGTCAGGAGGAGGTGGCCCACAGCGGGGAGAGTGTTCGCTCGCGTTCTTCCTGCTCCGTGCTGGAAGTATACCTCGCCCAACAACCATATTCTCCATCGGCCAAGGAAACGGAAGAGAAGCATGCGGAGGGCTGGAAATGGCGAACACGACTGGAGTGTCATGAATGTGGTCGGGCCTATTTTCGACGGGATTACTACGCCCAGCACTTGAGGCGCTGCTCCAAAACGCGCAGGAAGCAGCCCCGTCCATCGCGCGCCAAATGCCGGGTACTAAATGAGGCCAGCTATGATGAAGAGGCGCCATCCAGAGTCACCCGATCATCGCGCATATACTACTGCCGGCATTGCGACGCAGAGTTCGAGAGCTTAATCAGTAAGCGACAGCATGAGCGGGTTAAGCATCTGCAGCGATATCCGTGTGATTTGTGCGAAGCCCAATTGGACACGAAGTACGAGTGGGAAATGCATCACACCATCTGCCAGGCCAAGCAGGAGGTTAGTATGCATGCATCCCTTAAAAATGATATACTTACATGTTTCGCTTTTCTGTACAGGCCTTAGCAATTCTGGAGCAGCAGGAATCAGGCCAAACCGTTATGACTTCCCGAGTACCAAGGGCCTGCTCGACACGCTCTCGCTCACGGGCATGCTCAGAAGCCTGGGATAGGTACGACATGGATGAGGAGGAAGAGGACGAAGAAGATGAAGAGATCGAAAGCGGTGGGGAGGAACTAGAGGGCGAGGAGGACGCCATGTACGCGCGACGTATGAACTTTACTGGCGACTGGATTGTTAACCACAGCCGCAGCAATAGCAACAGCGCTGGTAATCTCTCCCTTTTGTACGGAGACTACGGAATGGTGGAAACGCACATGACCACCGACAAGGAGTATGGTAAATATCCTTTGAAATATGTTATCGTTCTGTATCAATAAGTCTTGCTATCCGTTGACAGATCTTTACTTACTGGATTTGCTCAAGACGCAGGTGCGACTGAAATCTTTCACTTGTTTCACGCCTGACTGTGGCTACCAGACGGACACCCTAGTGGCTCTTATGAAGCACGACTACATGGAGCACTGGAAGATGAGTTGGTTCTACTGTCACAAGTGCGGCGATGTGTTCACCAGCAAGTAAGTGGCAGCGAAATTTTTTCAGAAAGTAGTTTATTGGTTTATTTGTGTTCTTTGCAGGGTCTTCCTAGACTACCATATGCATCTGCAGAACCGCGGCCTCTACATCTGCCATAAGTGCCGCGAAGAGTTTGAGTTGCAGCACCAGTTGGATCGCCACTTCCAGCTGCACAGAAAAGGGATCAATTACCACTGCAACTTCTGTCGATTTGAGTTCCTTAGCGAGGCTAAGCTGCTGGCCCATTGCAAAAAGCTGGGGCACAGTCCCAACGACGAGCCCCTCATCAGCATTGATCGTTCGCTCTCGATTGTCAACTGCCATGTGCCACGGTCATCGGACTATCCTCGAATAGTCAAGACGTACGAAGAGCGTGAGTTCTATATTCCGCGAACACCGATGCCTTCCACGCAGCCCATGCACTTGCCTCAACATAAACCCTTTCGTTTCGCCATCGGAATTTGCGATTTCGAGGAGCGAAATCCGAACTGCGTGGGATGTCACTGATTACGAACTTGTTGTGAGCTCCATTCTTCGTCTGCAACATATTCGAATAGGTCATGCTACTCGTTACTAGCAGAGTGTAAAGTGCTTATATGCACACTCTTTGGTCGAGCAACGAGAAGCTCGACTATTGCGTTCTCTTTGGATAATCAACTCTAGTAAATTTTAGATATTGGTATTTTTTATAATAAATATTGTGCCGTTGTCAGATAAAAGCGCATTAGTTATTTGATTCTTCAGTCAGTTTATTTCGCGTTCCTTCGCTGATCTTTACATGATGAAAGTCGGGTGTCTAGGGATAATTTAAATTGCAGTACAATTCGGAATACTTAAAACTAGATCTATAATTCGCATGTGTATGTGTGGACTATGATGCTATGTACAGAGTTACTCGTATAACAATTTAACATTATCGACCGTACGACTATATAGTTGCATAAGTGTAGGTGTTTATAATTAAAGAGCCTATTGCATTGCCCCCAGCGCATGTTTTCATGTGTGTTGTTTTTTGTTTTGTTTTGTTTGCCTTATAAATAGTTTAGTTGTAGTGCTTACGTTTAGTTGATGGCCTTAGAACTAATCAATTTGCGGGAAACTTACAGATTTTCAACTAAGGATCTCGATTCGTATTTAAGTTTAGTTTGTAATTTTATTTTATTTTATTTTATTTTAATGCGTGTGCTCTTGCTCGTGGTACGTTTGAGTCGGTGTCAGTCTTATAAATTCAACCCAGGACGATTTAAATATCTCGCTAACAGGATAACATGAGGCTAACAAAGATACGCTATTTGAGGTAGTTCTGTTCAAGTGGGATCTTCTGTTCTCTCTTCGATTCGAAAATCATAAAAGTAAGGCCACGTACATGCATGGTCGTTATAAATAATCTAGTGCTAATAATTTTTAAAACAAATCACTGGCATTTAACAAAGTTGTACAAGGTGTAGCTAACCCGCTAAACCATTCTGATGGGAGCCTCTTCTGCTCTGTCCTTAGATAGCTCCTCCACCGCCTCCCGATACCGCCTTCAGTCTTATGTAAGTGGGTTTACATATGCACACATATCTTAGTTTGTCAGTTGGCCGGCATCCGGGATGGTGCAGGAGTACTGTTTTAAGGCCTACAACTAGCTGGTTTCCAAAGATGGCCTACGAGTGCCTAGCCTAAGGGTATCTATATGTATTCTATGCTGTCCTATCCTACTATCTATATCCTAACGTTTTTGTTTTTTAGGCACAAAGTGATGCTGACAACAATTTAGTTTAGTGTGTGGGTTTGATTTTCGATGGGTGCCAGGTGCTGGTGCGGATGATTCCCACAACGACTGGGATGAGGTTTCTTCGTTTAAAGCTTCACCAACGCTGGTCGGCGCCTGAGTCGCCGATGGTAAGTAAGGAAAGTAACACAAGGATGGATCTAATTGGGGTTGAATAATAGGAGTTGCTATCTAAGCCTGGCCTACTCCAAGGAGTCTAGGCTGTCCGTGGCATACTGCCAGGCCATGGTGAGCGTCAATCAGTCGGCCCGGGCCTGAGCGTCCTCGCCTTCCATCAGCTCCCTCTTCAGGCCCATGGGAACGAACTGCGGCGATGATGGGTAATCCTCGTGATCCTTGCCATTGGCGGACGCACTGCTGGCGTGCATGATCACGCCGGCACCAGCCTCGGTTGGCTGGGGCGAGTAGGGAGATGGCGGCCGCTCCTTTCTAGCCAGCGAGAGATCCTCCACGTGCTCTTGCTCATGATCCTCCTCATCGTCCGCATCTTCACGTTCGTCCTGGTCGCGTTCCCTCTTGATTATATTCTGCTCGTGCTTCTCCATCTCCAAGTCCATGGCCTCCTGCTCGTGCGGGTAGTGACGACCTTGCGGACTGGGCGACCGCATGCCGTGGCCATTGGAGCGCTGGTCCATCTCCGCCGGACTGCTGGACAGGCGATTGGCAGCGGCATGGGCCGCTGCGGCCAGGGCCATGGCATGGAGAGCCTCTCGGCCGGCCATGTCACCACCACGGTTCTCCAGAGCCTGCTGAAGGAAAGCGTGATCCAGAAGGGCCGCAGCTGAGGGTGGAATGGTGGGCGGCATGCCGTGATGGGCGGGCACATGGTCCACCTTTTGATCACGCTTCACCTCCGAGTGATGGCCATGTCCGTGACCGTAGTTGTGGGCAGCAGCGGCTGCCGCAGCGGAATAGGAAAAACCTTGTGAGGACTCAGCTCCCGGAGGGCTGCGCTTGGGTGTGCGGTGGGTGCCACGTCCTGTGGTGATGTTCAGCTTACGGACTTTGTCGTAGAGAGTGCGACTGGGCAGGCCGTACTTCCTGCTCGCCTGCAGGGCACTCATTCCCTCCCTCACCGCTTGGATGGCGCACATCATGTCCGCTCTGGTATATTGCTTGTACCGCTTCCATTCCGGCTTCTTGCCGCCGGACTGACCGGTCTCCTCTTCGAAGGATCGATCTGTGTAAGGCGAAAGTGGTTCCTTGTCGCCGCCGTAGTCGGAGCCATTGAAGCTGTGGTTGCGCTCGCCTCCACTTACTCCCAATCCGGCAGGAAGCTGGGTGTTCTGGTGTGGATGAGTGGGCGTCTTCTCTCCATTGGCATTCATTGGTCCGGGTTGCGAGGAGTCAGCGGGATTAGCTTGAGCCAGAACGTTTCTCAAGATGGGCGTGTCTCGATTACCACTCAGAAGCATGCTTGAAATGGCCGACAGCTTCTTGCGCTTGAGAGGATTCATATCGGCGGCTGATTCGTAGACAGAGTTCAACATGGCGGCGGCGGCGGAGGGTGTCAGTGGCCACTGACCACCGGCTTCTCCCGCTCCCGAGGCAGCCGAGTGGGGCGTGGCCTGGGTGGGGGTTAGTGGAGCCTCACCGGCCGGAATTTGACTGGCCGACATCTGCTGCTGCTGAGGATAGTGGCTATAGCCCGGCTGATAGCCAAACTGCGGCGGCGGTGGTGGCGAGCAGCTGCTCGAGATGGCGGCACTGGGCGAGATGTGCGTGGATGTGGAGATCACGGATGAGGAGTGGTTGGATGCTGATCCATTCTGGGGCTTGGCTCCGCCAGCTCCCGAACTGGAGGTGGGCGTGACGCTGGCATGATTGAACTTCATCAAGTTGTCGTACAGACCCTTGACCTGCAGCTCCTTGGCTGTGCGCAGAATCTCCGGCTCCTGGCTCTTGGTCACCGTCGTCTCGCCCGTGTACATGTACTGCAGCAAAGCGGCAATCTCGAAGCCCTTCACTCCCGGCAGTATAATGCTGCAGTGGTCCTGCGGCACATCCTTCAGGATGTGCTGGAAATACGGTGAATTGGCCGCCAGAACCACGCGATGGGCCTGGAACTGCTCATCGTCCACCACCAGGCTGCAGTCCACATAGCTGCCCACCTCGTGCAGGGCGTGCAGAATCTGTACCAGATTGGTCTGATGGTTGTTCCAGCGGAGGCAGTACGTCTGTCCCACCTCGCCGCTGCTGGCCACCGGCGCCGTTGGGCCGCCCATCTCCTGGTCGCGCTCCGTCTCGCGATCCCTGTCCTGCTTGGCCTCCCGCGGAATGTGGTGGTGGCTCACCCTTGAATGGTGGATGTGGTGCTGGCTCGCTGGCTGGTCGGGCTCCTCGTCCGGAGCGGGATCGCTGCTATTGCTGCTGTTGTTGTACACACCGTTCAGACTGGTGAAGGCGGCGCTCAGCAGCGTCGGCGAGTAGAAGGATAGATGCTTCCTGACCTTGAGCGCCAGTTTAAGGCCTACGGATCACCTGGTTGCCTGGTTAACGGAAACGAAAGAGAACAAGCGGAGAAAATGCTAATTAGTACGAGTTCCAGGGCCTCGGAAAAACGATTAGATTTTGGCAAATGTCAGAGGGTTGGTGTGGCACATTTCAAATTTCGCATGGGTTGCTAAAATCAACAGGAAGCACACACAGAAGCTCATACACACAGACCAAAATGGGCAAATGGAAGTCAGGTGTGCGAAACTGGGGATGGTCGCTCCTCCAGTTCCACCATTTCTCTTTTTTTTGGCGGAAAATCTTGCTTGTAAAATTTATGCCCTTCGCCACCCCCCGAAGTTTTATGCGCCGTAAAAAAAAGTGAAAGTGAAATGGGGAAGTTGGCGGTGGGTGGCAGTGGTGGTGTCGAGGAAAACGTGTAGGAAAATGGGGGAAAAAAATATGCAAACATCCCTCGAAAGATGTGTGCGCGTATTTTTCCGGCTGCTTTTCGCGCGTTTTACTTTTACGCATACATATACATATTCAAATCTATATGTATAATGTCAGGCTTTCTTTTTTTTTACCGCCACCGCTGCCTGGAATCGGGCAATGGAAATGGGAAGGCAAGGAAAATAAGGGAAAATGTGGCTGAAAAACTTGCAATAATTTTCATTCATTTCGTGTACGAAAAAGGAAGGGGAGCGGGGGCGAAAGGCAGGCCATATGCCTATGCCCTTGTCCTTGGCATGACTTCAAATTCGGTACTCGGGTTGTGGTCGAGTTTCAGATTCAAGTGGACGCCATATGCTGGCATCCTGGCGTCATGTGTTGGCCATTCGTCAAGGAGTTCGCATCCCAAATTGCGGCCATGTGGCGTGTGGGAATCTCCAGTTACCAACAGGTAGAGTGGCGCAGGATCCCCCCATAAACGATAATGGCAATCAGACAACAAGAGGAAAATGTCAAAGGGGCGAGGCAGCGTAAAAAATAAACCAGAAGGTATATGGCAAAAAAATGAGAAAAGAAATGCGGACAATCAGACAAAGGCGGCAAACAAACGATCGCATTATTGTCTGCGGAAAATGCGCAAGAGATCATCAATTGTTGTTGTCTAGCCATTGTCTAGCCGACAGGATAATGGGCAACCTGCGGAGATCCCAATCCCGATCCCATTCCCATTCCAGTTCCCACTCCCGTTTTGCGCAACATCGAGCAGGTAAGCGGTTTTGCAGCAAGAAGCAAGCGCATTAGATGCGGTTATAATAATGCCATAAAAGCGACGCCTCAACGCCTCGAAGATCGCGCATTGCGTATACGCCACGATCGCCAAATGATCGAAAGCTCGCGGCGGAGAGCTTTGGCCAACTTTTGCTAACAGCGCTCGCCAACAGCGGCCACCATTTTGTGAGAAAAACGTTTAATTAAAATTATCACAAACGTCATTGAGGCGAATGCACTTGGGAACCGGTTTCGCTGGGCTTAGGGTTTCCAGTTTCTATTTTTTTTATTTTATTTTTTTTTGACACGTATTGGGCTTGAAAATTGCGAAATTACACCAAAAATAATTCGGAAAAGAGCACTGTGCTACTGAGTTATAAAGTTGAACTTTTAATAACGGAAAATAATAAGCAACCATCTTAGGTTTACTGCCTAATCGAAACCGCGTTTTTAATTATATTCTGAGTTTGAGTTAAAATTAGGTGAAATAATTTATTTATAACCTTACCACGAAATAATGAAAATGCCGCAGGTGGGGCACAGTATTGATAGTGCTAAGTGGCCAATTTAGTTGCTGGAACACTTTGAAGGGTATTTCGCATTCAGTTGTCCACTGTTGTTTAAATTTGTAGCTTTCGGAGTTTTTCGATGTTAAAAATGTTTTCACATTCTCAGAACAGAGTTTTTTTTTGTTGGTATTTTTCCTTGTTGTTCGCTCTTCTGCTCCACACACACACACAATTGCACAAAACACGAGATGTTGCCAAAAATATTAGATATTTTCCAAGAAACTGCGACACGTTTAGCGTTTATACTTGAGTTTTCCGCTCGCCTTGTGATTTTGATGTTTTTGAGAAAATTTTGAGAGTTTTGCGTGCACGTTGTTGCAGATTCGAGCGCTCAAACTTGAATAAAACTGCCACGGTTTTCGTGTGCAGCAAGTCATTGAAGACCAAATTTCCCGAGCGCTGCCAGAGCGGGATGGAGCGATGCACAGAGGGTGAGAGCGAGAGAGCGGCGAGAAAACTGTTCGAATGCGAAGGGGAAACAGGAAAACTTTGCTACGAATCCACCCTCGCGCCCTCTCTTTCGCGCAGTTGCAGTTTTGTGCGTGAGCGAGATTGCGATTGCGACTGCTTGTGTGCGTGTGCGTGTGCGAGCGTGCATGTGTGTGCGAGCTGCATATATGGCTGCTGCCATTGGATGCAGTGCGTGCGAGGGAGAGGTGCATAGCTGTGTCCCAGTCTTTTGCCTTTTTGGCGACTGCATTTTTTACGTTTCTTTTTCTTCTTCTTTGGTTAATACTCGAATTTAGGCAGGTTGCGTGAATAACTGGTCTCGGGTCTTTCGTTGTTCGATCTTTACTATTTTATTCGACACCCTTTCTCCTCGTTTCGCTTCTCCGCGGCATTCGTCGCCATTTTGAACTGCCTGTTTTGATACTTTGTCGCCTTGCCTTTTCGTGTATTTTCTATTTTTCTCGCTTTACTCTCTTTCAACGTTTTTTTTCTGCCACAACTTCTTAGATATGCAAATTTGAATTTAAGTGTAAAGATAAAGTAACGACCTTCGGCAATCAATGCACAATTGAATGCAGTTTTGGCCTGCAACGCGATTAATTTGCATATGTCTCGACCGTCGACCCTTCGGACGATAACCCTTCGATTTCTTGATTTTTTATGCAAATTGCAAATTAACGGTCGCTAGGGGATGCGTTTCAAAAGGGTAACATATAAAATACTGCCAATTTGGGATTTCGTTATTATGATGCAAATCATGTGAGGCACCTGTAAAATGTCTTAGGATATCTCGTTTTTTATATTTCTAAAATAGCATTCTTTGGGGTTGAGGTTTCCAAGGAGTCCTTAGGTAATGGACTTTCTAAAGATCAAAGATCTGCAGCCCTTTTTAACATTATAGAACCAGCGATAACAGTAACAATCGAATAAAAAATACTGCATTGTAACATTTTTAGGTGAAGATTCAATATTAAGTATTTTCTAATTTTGCCTAAAAATCAAGTTCACAAACAGAACCTTTCCCTATTTGCAATGGTCATCTGTACCAGCTGTACCCCACACATTTCTGGCCACAGCTCAACTTACATTTTTTAATTGTTGATCATTAGGTTTTTCATCGTCGTTTCCTCTGTGTATCAACCCCCTCCCCGTCCCGCCCGCCTTCACTTCGGCTTGCCAAACCCATTAATCATGTTTGGAAATTAAGGTCAACCGCATTTCACGGGGCCATTTTCCGTCCGCCCGTGTTTTCAAATGCATTCTTTGTTTTTTGTTTTTTTTTTTTTTGGCAGCTCCGCGAGATCGGCCAACACTATCTTCACCCGAGAGTCCGAAAAACTAGTTCGCAAGTGCATTCACCTCCCCCCGCCCCCGCGGATTTGGGCTCCAAGCTGATAGTGCAAGAAATGTGTGTAAGTACGGGCATAAAAAAGCGGAAAAGTTGCCGCAGCTCGGACTCCGTAATCTGGACTCGAGCATTTATGGACAAGAGCCCCGGGGCTTTACTCTTTTAACTACAATGCTTCCATATATGTGAGCCCCGACCCCTTTCCCCACTTGTAATCTTATCATCATTACCCCCAGCGCCTGTCAATGTCCCAGTGAAAGTGTAAAATGTGAATTCCAAGAGGCTGTAATACGACGGACTAACGAAATATCACTTCTTTATAAGAAAAATATTAGTGAAAAATAAAGAAAATATTTTTTAGCTATAATAATTGGCAAAAATCAAGAATATAGTAAACCTACACTTTGAAGGTTCTTAAATTATAACGTAAAAGAGTTGTTTCTGTTTTAATGCCCTTAAGTTACATTTTGATGGTTTATTTATTTGTTAGCTTAGCTTAATTAATAAATTATAACTTATAAAGATGCTCAGTTAGTCCGAGGAAACTCCCCGACACTCCACATGTGTCGATCACAGAGAATTTCCTTAAATGGATTATCCTCTGGTCAGTGTTGACTTTGCTGACTTTTTGACTAACTGCTGGCTGGAATCTGGCTAATACCGGAGATAAAGACGTCCCAGCTCAAAGCCACCGCTCATTATGGGGGATTAGCAGGGAGAAATCCGCACATAATCCAACCGCAAGACAGTCGCTCAATGAAGCGAAGGACTCTTAATGAACTGCTAGTATCCTTGTATCCTGTTCACTACCTGCTCGTTGGACATGTGTGGATCCTAGCAAAAAGAAAAGGCCCTAAAATGATTTAACAATCAAGTAATTCTTTGTTCATCGAGCAGCACTAATTTGCAGTCATCTGCTCAAAATGGCATTGTTCTAAAGTGCTTCTTATCACCTCTGAGTTTGCACTCTCAGCTTAAATCTGAATTTGAATCTGAATTTGCATTTCGTATTTGTGTTTGCAAACTGCACGACAAATGTGTTTTCCTCTGCGCATTTTCGCGATTAGTATTATCAGCTCTTTGTTAGCTGGTCAGCATATGGCAATAAAAACCTCTGGAATCGAAACCTTTGACCTGCTGGAAGATTTTTATGGCGACAGCGAAAGGGTTTCGTCTGGTATTTATGGGTTTACGGCTTTTCGCAAAAATCTGCCAAAATAGTTCGAAGGAACGGTGTTTTACGATGCGTAACCCTTTGCTTCTTGGTCATTACCATTGAGCGACTATCCTGTAAAATATTTGCATGCGAAAAAAGGAAGAATCGGATTTTCTAGGAAAAGCCTTGCTTTGGGTTTCAATCAATGTCTGGACTTGATAGCAGCATTTGTCATGCAAAGTAAAAAATGAATGCGAAAAAAAGAAGAACACACACGCACACACACATCGAGGTTGCGTTTTTCCGGCTTTTCCCAGGCAACCCTTTACCTTTAGCCCTCGTATCTTTTGCTTTTACCTGGGCATCTTTCGAACGAGCTGCTGAGATTCTTGAGCATTCTCAGTTGCTGAAGTGTCGCCTCTTAGAGCATCTTTGAAGTAGCAGCGGCACGTGAAAATTCTCTCCAACACAAAAGGCAATTAGCGTGGCTCAAAGGGCAAACAGGAGCCGCCGCCTACGATGGACAATGGGCAGCCTGCGGAGTTTGGTTCAGCGACAGGATCTCGGCAGGACCTGCCATAAAGATCGCCGCTCGCACTCGTGTGCTAATGGAGGCGAAAATTTTGAGATATCTCTCCCCTTTCCGCCCAGTGTTTACACAAAACTCACGCGGCGGAAGGGCAAAAATACGAATACTATCTAGCAGATACACACTGCACTCAGAGAAAAGTAGAGTTTTTAAAATTAATCTTCGGAAAGTTGTATTTTTGATCTTAAGTTTAAAATTCAGCTTCACTTCTGACTATTGCTTCTCAAAAAAGAGTTATTTCAAAATATACATTTTTCAAGCCCCCATTTTCCGAGTGTATTTTCCTTTGTGTGGGTAGAGCAACAGTCGAAAAACAAACAAAAACTGCAGCCCGGGGAAATTAATAAAAAAATGCAACAAGAAGACCACGAAAAAATTCGACGGAGAGAGGGAAAATTAGACAAATACGAAGCAGCGGAGAAACGAAAACGCTGGAAATTTATCGCGCGCGTCATTCGCTGCAACTAAGGAAAGTGGCACGTAGACCGCGACTTCGAAGCGCGATGGTGGTGTTGGTGGGTCCGCTAGCGGGGTTATGGACGGGGGAGTGGGGGAAGCGGACCACGAATGGGTCATTGCACTTTTGCAACGCACTCACAGATACGAAAGCATAGCACAAACACACAGATACAGATACATTTACAGGGCCGACAGATAGCAAAGCAAAAGGCAACATTTAAACGAGAATTGTGTAAAAAAGGCACGAAAAATTAGGCGAAAGCAAACAGAGAGAAGGCGAAACAGGGAAAGAGGGGAAGAGCGGTACAGGGGGCTGGGGGAAGAGCGGGAGAAGGCAAACAAGATACAGATACATCTGTGCATTGGTGCAAAGTGTGTGCGGGGAAGTGGAGATGGGGGGCTCCCAGTGCAACTGCAACTTTGCATGGGTCGGCCATTTTGTGATTGTTTTCGCTGGCGCAGATACAAAGATATAATCTTTACACAGAGAGAAAAGTTTATCAACCGAGGCCTTAGTGTAATAAATACCTTTTAGTTCTGTATGAATAAAAGTTTAAACTTCGCTTGTGACAAAATTCAATTGAGTTGTTGACACATACATATGGAACAATTAATTTAATTTTTTCTCTGTGTGCTAAAGACTTTATATCTGTGGGGCGTATGGCGAGAAATATAAAACTGATGTTTGCAATGATTGTTTGTAACTCAAATCGCGTTCCCCGGGTGACAGTCCCTTTACGTACATATATGTAGATATGCCGAAGTCGTTGCAGATCCGGCCGTAGATATGCATATGCATAGATACAGATACAAAAGTACATATGCTCTCCATGTAGCGCGCAGATACGAATGCGTTGGCTATAAATAGCGAGCCATGCCATTTGTGCCGCCAGCGCCACTCGAGTGTGTCGGTTGCAGTTGCAGTTTGCCGCTCAATGAACATGTGGAAATTCGGGAAATGGAAAGCCGACGACCACGCCCCCGTTAAGTACAGGCTAGCATTTTTCGTGCGGCGCATGGGGTGCATTTTCCACGATGTTTTCACCAAAAACACGCTCGCACACACACGCACGCACAAATGCGTTACTTTATTTTTAGCAATTTGAGGGAAATTTCAAGTCGAGCGTTGTGAATTTTGGTTCGAATTTATACGGCCATGGTCACATGGGAAGGGAAGGTGGGGGCGAAACCGCCCTCCATAGAATACGTGGTGTGTGTGTGTACTTACCTTGCTTTTCCGCTGTTGTTTTATTCACTCCATGTACATATAGTATCTGCAAGATCCAGCGACGTTTTTCGGGGTTCTTTGAGTGCGTAGAACACGTTTTACAAATGTATCTGCTGGCTGATCAGAACGCCGATTCTAACCATAATTCGATTCACATTTTCGCACATAGTCTAGCCACGTTTTCACTGGTCTTAAGTCAGCCAACATTTTAACCGGCATTATTGTGTGTTTGATTCGATTTTCACTATATTTCACTGCAGTTTTCTTTGGTTTTCTGGCTTGGATCGAAGTGAACTCTTTGCCTTCGAATGGCAAAATGACGCAAAGTTACTAAACAACAAAAAAATAGTATAAAAAAGGGCAATACAACTGATTCTCGGAAGTGTTTCAGTATTCACAAGCATTCGGATGGGCACATATATCCGTGTATCTCTGTATCTGTTAGTTCGTGTATCTCGAAGGGCGGGGCAGGGTTGGCAGCGGCGATTTACATGGTTCGCTCCGCTGTAAGTTCTGGACAGACTGCCAAACTTCTGCGGCGGTACGAGCACTGACCTTGAGTTCAGGCGTTTACCAAAGGGACTGCGAGTGGAACTGGGCTTCTCAGTTTCTCTGTTTCTGAGTGGGGACTGTATTGCCGACTGAATCTGTTTTTTAATTCTTTCGCCGATTCTCGACTGCAGAGAGAGAGCTCCGCAAAAATGGCGTGTGTGTAGAAAAAAGCTTCGACTGTACATAATATACTAGTACATAATGCCACTGACTCACAAATTGAGCAAAAAAGCAAAGTTCCCAAATTAGCGAAAAAAATATATATAAATTTGGGCCTCTGGAGGGGGGAAAGCTCTTTCGTCGAGCATAGAATTATCATCGGCCCTTGGGCCCACGTAAGAATTTTGCAAATATATCAACACGGTCATGAGTCGAAAACAACAACCGACAAATAAAAAAAAACCCGCCAGTTGGTCGCTTGTTTATCTGTGAAGCGCTTTTCAGGGTCACTCTTGATTATTACACAATTTTTGTTTACAGCAAAATGCGGCGCAAATTTTTGTAATCTATATTGGTATGTGTGTGCGTGTATGGTTTTGGTTCTCGAGTTGAGTTTGTTGTTTACCACGAAAACAAATTCGGTGGGCCAGGGTCAAAAAGCGGCTACGTGAAAATACGGAAGGACGGATCGCTCAATGACAATTACAGCGAAAAGCCTTGCTAACCAATGAGCGCAGAATTGTTGCTCTATTTAAAGTGTAGAACAATTTATATTTGAGTAGATGCGAAAAAACAAATTAATATGTAGTAAGAATCTTATAAATGAGCTATAAAGATTTGTATCTCTCAGATAGAAAAGTGGTGGAAGTATCTGATGGATATAAATGTACAAGAAGTATTCTTAATTGTGGAAAACAAGAAACCCCATTCGAAGCCCTTTAAATATTTTACCCCAGACGTGAAAGCAACAAGTTGCGTCAAAAGAACCACAGCCCAAACCCAAATCCCACTCACATAGATACGTTTACACACACACTCTGATGCGAAAGCACGCCAGAATTGAGTAACAATAACAACAATCCCGCCGTCCCTAAACTTGAACTTGAATTTCGCAGCGAAAACAAAAATTCAAGAGCAAAATGCCGGCAAAAAACAAGAAAAAGCGTAAAAAACAACGCAAAAACTAGTTGCGAACAATAACAATTTCGCGTAAACAGTCAGATGCTCTCGCTCCCTCGCTCTTTGGAGCCGATGGGGTCCGAAGTGGAGCCGAGGGCCTTCGGGTGCCGCTCGGCAAATTGTGCAAGCTTTCGATTCGCTTTTGCGACTCGCGAATTCCCCCGAAATTCGCAAGCCGACCAATCAGAGAGCATTTTTGCACACAACAAAAAGAGCAAAACAAAAGCTTTTCGCCAAATGTGTGTGCGCTGCTATGTTGCGAGTATTGGTGAGCGGGCTTTTGCTTATTTTTGGCACATCGCATATCGCCATTTTTGCGCAAAAAGTCAAAAGCTGTCTTGGCGTCGTGTTTTGTCGCTTTGAGGTGATTTAAAGAATCGCCAGACACGTGGTTCTTAGTTGGGGAATAGAACACGAATGCGTGGAGCTTGCTGGGCGAAAGAATCTCACCAGGAGAATTCAACAGCCACGCAGAAGAGCTTTCTGGAACGATCGAGAGATATAAGACTTGTTGTTGTCTTGGCAATGACATTTAAGATCTGGAAAGATACATTACATACATACTTACACTTTTTTGATGAATTCTTAAAATTTACCTTTATTAATCTATCCATTATTGCCAACTTTTTAAAATATATAAATGCTTACATGTTACTTTTTCTGAGATATGAATTACTGATACTCGTGTTTTGATTTAACATTAAGTACGTAATAAGATCGCTAAACCATTGTTACTATAACCTTGAATAAATTTAACATAGTTAACGAAAGTCTAGTGAGATTAGCATTATAACATTCTGCAAAAGTTAGCTTTTATAAATTATTTATTCATTAAGCTTTGCACAATAATAGAGCAGAAGAGATTTCTTATAACAGAAGCTGTTACTACAATTTTAGCAATAAACAAATTCTGATGAACTAGGTTCTCTTTTGTATGTAAGCTTTTCTAAATTAAGTATCTAGTTAGCTTTACTGACATTAGAATTTTGCGAAGCAAAGCTTTTCGAAAAGTTTGCACTTTATAGAGGTTTGTCTGATCTAACGATCTAGTAAAGATATGAACCCGCTCTGCGCATAAAGAATTACCTATATAAGCTGGCAGATAAAAGGATTCCCATGGAATTGCAGAGCCAATTTAGTCCTTTGTTCGACACTATCATTAGCCCTCAGGTCCTTTCTCCCCATTTGATGCAACCTGCTGAACACACGATCAGCTGCGATTGCAACTGCGATCCTGACTTGCAACATGTTCCCTTTTTCACCGATTTTCCTTTTTACTCCGTCCGTGTGACTTTATCGTGTGATTCTACGGCTGCGCCCCTTATTATTCTCTCGATCGAATCAAAAAGTTAACTTTTCCCAGGGATTTTCAGGCATTCGGGGATTTCATCCCGCATTTGTGCGTGTGCGAGCATCCTGTTGCATGTGGATGCAACTGTGGCAGTGGCCCCCGCCTCTTCTTGCAACAGGAGCAGCAATCGATTTGGGCATTCGCTTTGGTTTGTCCTTCGCCCATGGTGCATAGTCCTTCGTCTATAGGATCGGGATATTCCCAGCTCTTTGTGCGCTGCTGCTGCCATAATTTCTCGTCATTCTTCTGGTGGCTCTTTGTTGGGTTATTGAACTTCCCTTTGGGTGCACAGGTGATAATTTTTCGGGAATTTACTGCACCATCACTTGTCGCAGCAGTTTTGGGGCCAATGGAAAATGGGTATACAGCCATATAATCGCATTAATCGCATGTTCGGCCAATATTAGTCTACCCCTTCCCGGGCTTCCATTTTCCGGATACGTAGATGCTGTTTCCACGAGTTTGTCCAAGAATTTCTCACACATTTCACGTACTCGGGAGTGCAACTAAGTCAACAATTGCACGGCAGGTATCCGCATCTCGAGGCCCAAAGACAGGCGCAAATTATTTTGACAAGTGGCCGAGAAATTGTCCTCCATTGTCCAATGCCACCAACAATGTCGATTGTTGGTCTACTGCTGGCTGAGGATGAGGTGAAGATCTCGGCTGCTGCAGTTGCTTTCTGAGTGACAGGCCATTATTATTATTATCTTGGGATCTTGGAGATTGCAGACCAAGTGTCTTCCCTGCTCGCTCGCATTGGATAAATATTGCAGCCCATTAATTACAATCAAAGTGCCACAAGCACACTCGAGGGCAATACTATCGCTCAATGTCTAATGACAACGTGAGTCGATCAATTGCCAAACTGTTTAACCCCTTTGTGGCTTTATTTGCATTTATAACGAAGTCTGTGAAACATGTCAATTTGGTTTTTTAGTTCCTACTTCTTTTACATTAATTAATTGGGGTTAGAAATTGTTCTTTTGCCATTTAAATGTAGTCAAAAAGAAATATACCATGTTTAGGTTAATTTAAAAGTAAAAATAATAATGATCATTTTTCTTTGAAGATGGTTTCCAAGCCACAAACATTCTTATTGGCAGAAACTTGACTTTAATTGCTGCTACTTAACGCCGTTTCTAAAACACGAACTAATTTAACCACCGAAGGTCATTATAGCCAATTTAAACTGTGCTCGCTGGTACAGTCGCCGCTCTATCTATTTTCGGTTTTTATTATTTTTTCGGCGCTGTGCGGCCGGAAATCGCCAGCAATTGCACGTCCCATGTGCGTGTCTTCCAAAAATATGTGTGTGTTTTCCACTTCTGTTTTTCCCGTTTTCCTGCATTTTCCGTCGCTTCTCGCCTGTGGAATAACAAATAATTAGCATTAACCACGCAATTGAGTCGCGGCGGCGCAATGTTGCATTTAATTTTCGGGAAAATGCGTTGCACATGTGCATGCGCGAAAGAGACGCGAGTAGGTGCAGCGAAAGAGAGGGAAAGAACTGCAGCGGCAGTGCGATAAAGCATTTTCGGTAATGTCAACAAAAACGCCAAAGAAGAACGACAACAAAGTAAGCAAAAGAAAACCGTGCAATGGGCGGGGGAGGGTGAAGAGGGGGGCGATAGCGAGGTCGCCATCTTGGCTTTCCTAGAAGAAGGGGAAATTGGTAAAAACACAAGATACTCGAACTTGTGGATGCACAGATACACAGATACACTCACACTCGCGCATTTGTTGCATGCCTCGCGTGGTTTTTCTTCCACTTTTCGACTTTTTGTTTTTCATTTTTGGGATCGGCGGCCCTACGCCAACAAAACTGAAGCCACATCACGATTTTGGCTACGATCGTGGCATTCGAAATTCAAATGCTGGCCACGCCGCCTCAGATTGCATAATTGCCACGACAGCACGGCGATCATCGAACCTTCAGGGTACTTCAATTGTTAAATGAGTATTGGGTTTTATAATAGGTAGTTATGCTATGAAATGCGTCCAAAGCAATGCAGATAGTAACCAATTACTCTTTTATATTCTGCCCACTACTAAATTAATTAGCAAGATACATTTTAAATATGTTTTCAAAAGTATTGTAAAAGCTCTTTCTGTGACCTTCATATAAGGGCTCCTATTAATTTGCAAGGCATCGACCCCTATCAATTTTTCATCAGTTTCATCTGGGTATGCATGTATCTCATTACTGAGCGTGGCTAATTTGCCCGCAGAGGTCAAGAAGTCAGGACGATGGTCAGCTATGCGCCCTCTCGCTCTGCCACACGCTTGGCAGGATCGGGCAGCAGCATTCAATACAATGCAAAAGAATCTGCAAACGAAAGTGAAACCAGGATCGATAGCCTCGAGCGATTCGAGCGACTGACACACGCTGTCCTTTCAGAAAACAAAGGCCTCGAAATGCGACAAATTCAAACAGTTTTTGTTTGGTTTTACGTTTTTTTTTTCTTCTTTCGTTTTTGTTTTTGGGTCTTTCGAATGCATGTTGCTTTGTTCGAGTCAAAGTTCCCAGATATCCTTTGTAATTGGATCCTTTCCCGAGGAGCAGAACAATCCCTGCGCGTGTGAAGCGCGACGAGTGCGCGTATATCTATTTTCATTTTCGCTGCATTTTCCTGTTTTCTCGTATCTTGAGCGTTGTTTATGTCGCATAAAAAACCGAAAACGAATGCGAGGGATACGTTTCCCATCCCCAAAACACCCGCACTTTCCAGGGGTCGCTGGAAATGGCGTACGGCGTGTAATTTATGCCAAATATGATAGCAGCGAATGTTTGTCCTCGTTGTTTACAGACATCACGTTTTCCCTGTCTACATCTCCAGTTTCTCCGCGTGTTTCCACATGAAAAGTGACAGTTGCAGATCCGAGTGCGATAAGAAAAGTCTGGATGGTCCCCAATGTCTGGAATTTTCACATTTCCCGGCTGGAGGTCGTGTACTAGAAGAAAATGAACTTCTTTACTAAAGGCAAATATTAGTTTCTAATCGATTAGTAGGCTACCTAGAAATACTCAGACTTATTTATGTAATAATTGTAAATTCTTAATAATAAAACAATGAAAAAAAAAACATCTGCTGAAATAAATCATATTTATATAATGCTATTTGCCTTGACTGTGTTTTATCTAGATTAATACACATATTTTATCAGTAAGAAAATTCAAATATGTAAGTTAAATTAATCTGGTTTACATTTAATCATATTTCCCGAACAACAACAAAATCGATATAAAAACCGTCCTTGGATTATTTGCTTAAAATGCAAAGTCGCCTGCGACTTAAATGGATTTTCCTGCTCAACAAGCTCTCGAAAAAAAAATATAAAATATTCCCAATTCGTGTGGGGGAAAATGCCTATTGCCAAGGCAGTTTATATCGGGTGGAAAATGGCCACCCTCGTGAAAACCGCAATGCGAAAAGCCAAAGTAGAGCAGGAAAATATTGCAGGAAATGTGGAAGCTCCTGTCGCATTTTTAACGCTTTTTAGCATAAACAACATCGGGCCGGGAATCGCAGAAGGGCCATCTGGGTGGTTGGTGATATGAACTTATATATGTATATATGATACTTATGTAATATAGTAAGGTTTCCCCGTCTGGACGACGTCTGCTGCAGCTTTGGCTTTATTTTCCGGTTTTTTTTCTAACTTCGTTCGTTTGTGTACGCTCATTTCGTTTTCAACCCCTGGCTGATTGCTACAAAAAATTTGCATGCGGCCCTTTGTCGCGTTTTGTTGTTGCTGCAAAATTGCCAGATACAAGACACTCGCACACGCACAATCCACTTTTAATAATGCACACTAAGTGTGTGTGCGTGAGTGTGTGTGTGAGTGCGTGTGTTGGTGCGCCGCGGAGGGAGGGTGTTTTGGGGTGTTTTCGATAAGTACTTTACGAGAGACAACCCTCGTTTTGCGGATTTTTTATGATCCGCCTTTGGTAGTCCAGTGGCAACATCAAAGTTCATATCCTGCTTCCGGAGGGGGGAAAGCGGAAAACGTTCCCTGTGCCTCCGGTGGTTGCTCCTGGCAAATGGGAGTGGAAATCATTGGCATTGGCTGCCCCTGCAATTTTTGCAAACATGAAAATGACTCTTCGATTGGGTTTTTGGCGAATCGCAGTGGCGATTTTGCAAGTTTTCCTGCATTTTAGGGGTTGCGAGCGGGGTGGTGGTGGTTTAGTCAAAAAAGGAGGTTTCTAGCCAGCGAATCATGTGCGAAAATTCTGCAAAGCTAAGTATGGAATTAGTAAAGAGTGTGGTATATAAATTTGTAATATAAATAAATCTAATATACTTTACATTTGTATGCCTGTAAGAGTATTAAGACTTTAATAAGTATTTATTCTATAAAAAAACTTTCTGTCATTCAAAATTATCCTAACATAAAGGGCAAATAAAATTAAATACTTCGAAGTAGGATTAGATCCACATTTCAAATAAAGAAAATTCGCATAAATCAAGCCTTTCGCAAAAAGGATATTTCTAACCCTTCCATAAGGAAGTCCATCAACTTCTTATTGTCCTAAGTCAAGGAAGTTCGGTGTAGAATTTGCATAATAATCAGGACGAAAACAGGGATCGCCCGAATATGCAAATGACCAAATCAATCGAGGGCCAAATTAAAATCGATCAAAATTGATTTGTTGCCCGGTGTGCAGAAACCCAAACACCGCACCCCGAAATGCCAGATCACCCAGGACCGCGATGCCTCCAAGACCAGGACATTGCCGAAGGAGTTGTGCGAGGAGCGTGAGAAAGTCTCCTTTTTGCACGAGTGATTTACATAATTTTTGGGCAAGTAAATTGCATGCACATCTCGTGTGTGGACCTTATGCAAATGAGCTGCGACGCTATTGCCATAGTGCCGTCCCTCTTCAACCCCCTGCTGCCAGCGCGCAGGACGCAGGACGAAGGACTCGGGCCGGGCCGCAGGACTCAGGTGTGCGAGCGTGTCGGCATGCTGTGAACGAGGCGCCGTCCACTGTGCCCGTAATTAACCCCTGTCTCTGTGGCATTTCCCTTTTTCCAACCCATTTTCACTTTCGTTTGCATCCGAGTCCTTTTGGCAGTTTCGCAATGCGAGTTTCCTTATGCAAATGAGAGTGCATCCTCGCCCTTCCCTTATATTCGCCAAGTGAAAATCTTATGCAAATTTCCCTGGCTGTGGAAAACTCCTTCCGCCGCGAGATACAGGATCTGCGTGATCTCCGCTCTAATTTGACTGCTGGGTGTCAGGTACTGCGAGCATCGTTATCCTTTTTTGGCTGCGATCGTGAGAAAGTTCGGAAATTTGCATAATTTTTCGTGAAAATTTTGCTGGTCTACGTGATCGTTGCAAAGAGGGCAGAGATTGGAGATGCTAAATCACTGATCTCTGATCGCAATTTCCCAATCTCTTGGGAAATAATGAGTTCATTAATTACAAGCGCATTAATTGTTTTAGTTTCCTGCCCAACCATATATGTATATACACATAAATGTGTAATATAGGTGTGTACAGTTTTATTATCTTATTTTTGGTATATTTGTACCCAAGCCCCCTTTTTTACAAAAATTATTATTATGGTATTATGGTAATTATAAAATGCAAACGTAGAAGTCATTAGATTAGGCTGTTCTCATCTGTCCTCCGGGTACAAGGGGTACCTCTTCAACGTCGGAGGAATCGTCGGAGTCGGAGCCGCTGCTCGAAGATGAACTGGATCTGGAGCCCGGCCTTGATCTGGAGCCAGCGCTGGAGCTGGAGCCGGAGCCGGAGCCGGAGCCGGAGCCAGAGCCAGAGCCAGAGCCAGAGCCAGAGCCAGAGCCAGAGCCGGAGCCGGAGCCGGAGCTAGCGCTAGAGCTAGATCTAGAACTAGAGCTGGAGCTGGACCTGGACCTAGAAGCTCTGCCGGACTTGGTTTCCATTTCCGACTCGCTGCTGCTGCTGCTGAGTTCGACGACGAAGGGCAAATTGGGGGATATAACGGGTTGCTTCTGCGGAGGATTATTATTCCTTGGAATATTCCCCATTGGAGTGCCACCAGCAGGCTGCGGAGGTCCCACCTCCTCCTCATCGCTGGTATCGCTCAGATTGTGACTCTCAACAACACACGCTCCCAATTGTGGAGCCATTACATTGGCCTGTGGCGGCTTCAATTTGGCAGATAGCGGAGCAATTGCTCTCTTGCGCACCACGTTATTGGAATTGATGGTTTTATTCCTGCAATTGATCAAGGGACCACATCGGCGTCGGTTTTTGTTGAGCATCCGTGTAATGTTCACCAGCTGGGACTGTAGAGCGCGCTGTAGTCTTTCCTTTTCCGAAGGCTGCATGTCCTTGAGCTTGAGCTTGCTATGGGCCCTCGACGCCTTGGTGACGGCACTTTTCATCAGGACCATAGTCTCTGCGGCGAAAGCCTTGACATCGAAGCTCAGATCTCCGCAGTTCTCCGAGGAAAATCCTTCGATTTGTTGGACCATGTGAATTATCTCCTTCATGGCGTTTGTCGGAAGTTTGGCAAATAATTTCTGTGTGGCACAGCGATCCGCGTCAGTGACACGTGTTGGGGTATCGATGTCTTCATCATCTGAGGATTCAATGCTAACTGCCATGAGGTTGTCTATTTCATTCCCGTTCAACAACTCTATAGCTGGCTTAAATTCGCCTTGGACCAAATCCGTTTCCGGATTTGGGATCAATTTCTGTCGTTTGCTAGATGGTGGCTTTGAAGAATTACGTTGACCTGCCTCCATTTTGTTTATCATCTTTTTTAAGGTGTCACAGAAAGTCTCCACCAAATTCTTGGCCCTCAGAGGTTCTCCGGAACCCTGCACTTGGACGCACTGCATCAAGCGATTTTCGGTTAACTTGGCGGCAGCCAGTAGTTCATTTAGATCTGCAGCATTCAAAGCAGAATCCAGCGAAGAGCCGAGCATTCCATTCATGGAAGTACACCACTCCGCCGGCTTATTAAAGACTCTTTCGTAGAGGATTTTAGCCGGTTCGAGGTACTTTCTAAAGCAGTTGTCCACATGAAAGCCAAAATCATGGACGGATTTGAAGTACTGCCGATCCACTCTCTTTTGCAACGAATCCCACTTGTTATTGAAGAAATGGCGCGTCATGGCATCCGTCTGATTGGTATAGCTCTGCAACTTCTTCAATATCTCCCGGCACTTGAGTTCCGTCTGCTCGGCACTAGGAGCATTCGTCCTAGGCCTGCCCACCGCCATGGGATCCCTGTTGCAGGGCACCTCTGGACCACACGGCAAACCTCGGAGTTTCTTTTGAAAGAACTTCTCCAGCATCTGGCCCTTGCGGTGAACGACATCGCCCGGTCGATTGAATAGAAAGCAATTGCTAATAATTAGCTTGAAATCGCCAATCGCATCATTGACAGATTTATAGTAGTTGTTCTGCACTCTTTTCAGTATGGTACCGATATCCATGGGGTGTTTGATAACCGTGTAGTATGTGGGCACCTTCAAAGCATCAGTGTCCACGGGCTCCAAGAAGTCCAACGCATACTTCTTCTTGCGAGCCTCGTCGAGAAAATGCTTCTTGAAGTAATGCAACTTATTGGTATAACAACCCGCCTTTCCGAAATGCGGTATATACTCGGGTTGGACACGATTTGGAAGTTTTAGTTTTACGGAAAGCGGTTTGGAGTTTGCCTGGCAATAGAATGATTTGTAAAAATTTCCGCAGTGACTAGCTCACGAACTCACCATTCTACGGATTTTTTTTTTTATGTAATTTAGTATACGTTTGGGGCAGTTATTCACTGGTTGTTCAAATGTTTCGATTTTTGAAAACTTGTCTCTTTCAATTTTACAAAAATATAAACTCGAATTTGACTACAAATCGGGAAACACTTTTGCTGTTCGTCCGTCCACTTACATGAACAAATTATTGTGAAGGAAAAAAAATATCACCGCTCAGTTGACAAGTAAATCAATCGCACAGCCTACTGCCATTTAGTAATTACTATCGAAAGTTTTAGTCAGGGATACAAGACATTGCATTTAAATAGGCGGCAACCCTTAGGATTTTGCAAGAGTGAAAGTCACTATTAGAACATTCGTTTATTTTAAAATCCAGCCTATTCCTAAACCCTCCATAAGCAGCAGTGCACCAATTATAGGCTGGTTGATCAGAAACCGTATCATTAGTAGACACCGAAACTAAAGCAAACAATGGGCACATCAAAGGGAATGGAGGCAAACATCCAACCACCCATACCAACCCACAGGCCCCATCCACTGAATATTTATAATATTTTGCACCACTTCACAGGCTTTCAGGTTTTTCTACCCCACCTTCCAGTTGGAAAATGTGGCAATGGGACATAAAAACTGCTTTTTGCAATTTACATCAACATTTTTATCACCCCACCACCCACCGGCACATCCACCACCGACAACCTTCAAGGAGTACAGCAACAACAACACGCTTTTCCTATTTGCATACATATGTAAGTGTGTCTCATAAATACAGATATACGGCCACGCCCCTCACCGCCGCCCACCTCGACAGCCTCCTGCGTCTTTTTGCGCACTTAATTACACACGCATACGCTTCATTCCACTTTGCGGTGCTGCTTGTCTAGCATTCGAGCCACCCAACCAGCCACCCACTGGAGGACAGGACTTCGCTTCCATCTGCGAACCACCGCGGTGGGACAGGCCCACTACGGAAATAGACACGGGGCACACACCGGAGGAAAAATCGTACAAAATGGAGGTCATCACTGTAATCCCAATCGATAATGCAAATTAACAAGGAGCAAGCCAACCTATGAACTTAAATATGGAGGATTAGTTATTAGTGCAAAATTATACATATACATATGTGGATTTTTTTATTTTAGCCCTTAATTATACATTGTATATTGTGTAACTAATTTAAATAAAGTCTAATGCGATATCGGAATACAGCAAAGGATATTTTCCAGTTCATGGGTCTACGATATTTTTATATAATATTCGTAGCTTCTCTGTTGCACAGTGTTCGCGGTACAGTCCTGCGATTATCGTCCCATATCCTTGACTAAGGACTTTCGTGCTGCAAATTTGTTGCTCTTTAGGCAGTGGCACTCACAGAAAGGACCACTCACGGAATCGCTGGAGACGCAGGATGCCGGCTATCGCAGGTTCTACCTGCCCTGGCCAAGGTGTCAATATTGCGTTATCATCCCGGGACGCTGAGTCCCAGCTCCGATCCCCGACCCCTGACCCCTGAGCCCTCTCACCCCGACTAACGTCCACGTCCTTGGCCATTCTTTCGTTAATTTTATCTCTGACGGCGATTAATGCGAATAAATTTTATAGACGAAAATGTGCACTCGCATGTCCCGTCGCCGAGTTATCCTCTTTTGTGTGTGCGTGTTTTCCCTGGGACCTTTTCCCCCGCCCCCTTCGGCTGGCATTTTCCTTGGTTTTCCTCCGTTTTCCTCTTCGTCCCCCTGCCCTTGGCTAATGTTTTCTTACTGACTTTCTGTGGCCATTGTGCACCGGCCTGTGTTTTGGAGTATGTGACTTTTGCTGTTTGTCTTCGGCACCTGCAGACCTGCAGTTGTTAATTGTTCGATGCCCGGTGCTTACGCGATCTTGCAGCTCTCAGGATCCCGACGAATCCGATACCGATCCCTCGGCGATTCACCATTCTCCCTTCTCCCTTCCCTTCCCTTCCCATTTTATATTTATTTTTTTAGCAATTGCCGGTGACTCAGCATCCGTGGAGAGCGTGGAAACTCGTAGTCTCAATGCCCCCCAACCAACCCTCAATTAGGATAGGGCTCGGCATGGAAACAGCAGGTCCAGGTCCAGGTACAGGCTGGCCAGAGCGGAGATACAAGATACAAGATGATACAAACAGGTTTTCCATTTTCTTAACCCTCGTCGTGGTCGCGACACTTGTCCCGCTCCCCGAATTCATCCGGCATTGTTTGCGATGTGTTAACCTTAAGCGATTTCTGACTTTTGTGGACCCTATTGTTGCGACCCTGACTTTTTTCCCTTGATTTCGATTTTGATATAAAAAAAGAGTGTACATTGCCTGACAATGGAAATCCATTTCGGTGGGAACGCCGCGAATCCTGGCCAAAGGACAATGGCGATCGGCGATGGTAATCGCGGCGCAAAAGATGCAGGTTTTCTGGGATTCATTTGGTTTTCCCCGCTTTCTTTTACGTCTGGATGAGAAACGGCGCACCCACACACGCACTATTTATGGATTTCCGTTGGGAATGGGAATGGGAACGGGAATGGCGGAAAAGCTATGCCCTCGCTCATTTTATTCGCGCCGCTCCCGAAAAACAGGCAAGCAAATGAAAGGGGGGAGTCAATGACCCGCCGGAAAAGTGGGAAAGTCGAACAACCAGAAGACGACGAAATGTTGCAATTGCAATTCACCAATTTAGCTGGCTGAGCCCGCATCTTGGTCAATAAAAGGGAATTGATTGAGAAATTGTGAAAATAAATTGGAAATGAAAACGGGTGGGGGAAAGTGTGCCGCGTGTAGAATGGTGAAAGTTCAACAATTAAATGGCAAACAAATTTCCGCCAATTATTCGACATTAATTATGATCCATTGGCGGATGAGGGTCAGCGGTGGACAACTCCTTGCGACTCCTTGTCGGGAAAAGGGTTGTTTACCTTTTCGAAGGGCCATGCTGGTCCTATCAGATCAACCATGAATCTTAATCAGCGAGGTTTTCGGTTATGGCGGTTTGCACTTAGCCGTTTTCCCAGGCATGCGAGTAAAAACACAAGTTTCAAATCCCCATACCCATCATATCAACATTTAAACCTTTATTTTGCAATCTTTTAGAATTCTAACTTGGATATTTAAAAGGTATTTAAAAATATTTAATTTAAGCTCTTTAAACAGACACCCACATTGAGTTGTACAATCTTGTTTCACTAAACTTTACTGGAAACTGCTTCAAATCATTTTGAAAACCATTTAATAAAATTTAAATAATTGAGTGTACAAATTTGTATCTGTGGGCAATATGCATTTGTGTGTAAATCTGTCAAGCGTTTCTTTTGGTAGCCCACGGAAAATGCCTCAAGAGTCATTGACTTTGAGGCACCAGAAAACGCATCTGCATTCGGTGCAATGGCCGATGACGCTGACGGCCCAAAACGCCAATCGACCAAGACGCTGCCCCGCCCCCTTCTTTTCAACCAATTAAGCCATGAGAAGCTGCCCCAAACTGCAATCAAAGAAGGCTGGAGGAAAGCAAAAACCCTAAAAATGAAACATTTTTCTCAAAGCCCGTGTCCGAGTCTGAAAAACGCATTACGCGATGAAGAAAATCGGGTTTAGAGCTGTTAGCCAGACTACCTGTGCAGGTTTTTGGCCCCACTACTACCACCACCACCACCACCAAGGGAACTGGCCGCAAAAAACCCACAGCAAACAACAAAAAACGATCATCACAGTTGGCCGAGAGTCGTGAAAATGGGTTTCTTGGCCCAGCAGCATCACATATCACATCGGCCAAAAGTCACTCCCGACCGACCAGATTTCATATCGCTGGGGTCGGGGATTACACACTTTGTGCATTTGCCGAGTGCGAGTATAACTATAAGTTTCAGGCATGACCTCGCCGCGATCCCAAGCCCCCCAGCTCCTTCGATTGATTTCATACACTGCGAAGAACAATGTATGCTTTGCATTCTGCAAAAAAGCCTGAGAAATCGAGTTCAAGTTCGGAACAAGATATTATTTAAGGAATCAAATGCAGTTTATTTAGCTTAACTATTTAATATGCAATATATTGCTATCCATATTAATGCATAAACTATTTTCAGTGCATTCTTGATTCTTTATGGGTTGACAACTTGTAGACGTGTTGAATCGCGGACGTAAGAAGACAGCGATTGAAAATGGAAATGGGACTGGGATTGGATTGGAATCGGGAAAAAAGGGAATAAAAGTCGGGATTGGGATGCACATTTAAAATGTGCAGCGATCTGCAGCGGCTGATAAAGTAAGAGTCTGGCCCGAACCTGTTTTATGGCCAAAAAAAACGATCGAAAAACGCCTGAACAAAACGACAAAATGAAATGCATAAACGTAAATCTCCCAGCAGGTAGTCCCCGGATGGCCAAGATGGAGTTGGAGATGATATGGCATGGCATGGCATGGAATGGGATGGGATGGAGATCATTTGGCTGGACCCGAAACCTGTAACATTGCGCTTGATGATGACTTTTCGGTCTAGCCGGCGACAATAAATTTCTCAATTTTCCAATGCTCCAGATTGCTGCTCCTGATTGTCCTGTCTGCACATTTTACGCACTCCTTGAGCAGAACAACTGCGCACTTGCCAGGTGCATAAAATGGGGTGAATGGATAATCAGCCGCGCGGGGGAAAGGGGAATATCAAGGGGATGGGTTTAAGGTATGGGTTTCGATTTCTGCGTGGGTGATTTTCTTGATTTCCCAGGCCAGAGAAAGGGTTTGCCGATTGATTGATCTCCTGAGATGTATGCACTTGCGTGGAAAACCAAATATTTGCATCACTTTTCCCTGCTCACACATAAATCCGAGTTTAATCTGCGGTTGCGAGTGTGTGAAAATAGTTTTTTTTTTGTTTTTCGCCAGCACCAGCAGAATGCTGATTTTCCAATTGAGTTTTCCGCTTTTTACTTGCCAATTGGCGGAGCTGCGGGTCAAAGGTTGCTTGCCGATCGACGAAAGGCCAGACAATTGCCAAAAGCGGGTGCTCATTGTGATTTTTTGTGCAGTGCCAGCGATAAGAAAATCACATCCCCTCCCAAGTAAATACATTTCAGTTTGGCTCCCCCTGGGCGCATGTGTATCTGTATCCGTACAAAAAGTACAAAATACACAACAAAGTGCACCCAAATAGTTATCGCAAACAAGCGGAGCCCGGAAAAATGCGTAGACAGCACCGAAAAAGTTCATTGACTTTCGCGTACAGAAAACAACAACAGCACGCATCTTTTTAGTGCGTTTATTGCTGCACTGGGAGAAAAAATCACTGACTTGGATGTAATCAGCAACAGTATCTGCACAGGTCTTAACTTTGTGGAAATATCAAAGTAACACATCTTTCTCAATAATAAACTAATTGTTAGGAATTATTTCAAACGTATTTTATATGAATTATTATTTAAATTATCCGAAAACTAAAAGAATATATAATAATGAACGTAAATAACATGAACTAAGTATATAAAATATATTTCTACTTTTTAGATATATTTTCTTTGCACCATAAAGGTAATATTTAAGTTAATATTAAGCACCTTCATATTTTTTGAAGTGTTTTGATTCCGAACAGAAATAAATATGGCTGCCCCAACTCAGCGTGTGCACAAAAGAGCAAACTCCAAAGAGTGCACACACAAAAAATTACATTAAAGTGAAAATGAGCGATAACAACGCCAACACAAATGCACAAACGGCTACAGATACAAGCACAGATACGGATACACGCACTAACACACGCGCAGCAGAGCGCCACCAGAACAGCAACTCCCCACCCCCTGATTCGCCCCCTCCTCTTTCCCCCCAGGCCCCAAAACCATCGAGCATTCGAGAAAACTGCACGGCCAACGCAGCCATATTTATAAAGAAGAAAAAAAGCCAGCATGCCATAAATATTCGTATTCGCCTTGACACGATCGTGTGAGTGAGACAGCCTGCACTCCCCATCTCATCGCAGTGCATTAAGTGTATAACACTCGACCGGTTTTCTGGGGGTTGGGGCACTTCCCCTTCTTCGAAGCTTTTGTGGGGATATACTGAAAAGATCACTGGACTGCAGTTGGTCTTCTAAGTATGCTACACTTTTTGGCACTGCACGCGCAGATGCTTTCGGCTGACCAATTGTGTTGCATACTTTTTAGCTTACTTCTAAAAACTGTCAAATAAGAATTCTAGCGATTTATAGCTATCTTATGTTTTCTCAGCATGTTTGTTTTTAAACAAAACTATGCATTTATACTTAAAAAAGTGTTTTTGTTGATACATTCCGCAGAAAAATGTAAAAGTATAAAATATAGTCATAACATTTTTTTGCGCAATAATAAAATACTTATAGCATGTTTAAGAATAATTAGCACATTCCTTTGATTGTCAAGTTTATGTGCCCCTTTTTTTGAATATGGCCGTAAGTGGTTTTTCTAATGTTATGCCTGTTACAAAGTCAATGCAAAACAAAAGCGTCTTCTGAGTAGACACACTTTGTTAGCATGATAAATGACATGTTTTGTAACTTTTTATTTTTGCAAATGGGGAATGAACCAAGTTCATGCTCAAACAGTAAATCGAAAAGCGACTGCCAAAGAAGAATATTTATGTGAACAATGTCACACTTCGCAAATGGGCTTTGTATGTATGTAAACTATTGGGAATATACACAAATAGAGAGAACTGAAAAAAAACATATGCATAAATCGATTTATAATAAAAACAATTTGCTAAACTCAAAAAGTGAAAAAAAAACTATAATATTTATTTATCGCGATTAAATCGAACGTGATATTAAATTTTCAATAGCTGTTATATTTGATCACAAAAGAGAAGAACAGGTATTATGTTTTTCCAGTCTCATAGTGTTGCTCAAATGAATACATATATCATCAATGAATCCTAACGTTATCCTTCCTGGACTATTTCTAGCAGCTCTGTTCCTCATGATCAGTGTAAGTGTGAGTAATTTAATTTTTAAAGTGAAACTAAATAATCTGTTTTCAGGAGGCACCCAATGTCAAGCTGACAAATGTGGTTTGTGAATCAAAAACAAATCGTTGACAGTTTTTCATTATTGCCGGCTAAAGGCTTACTCGCGTAACAAGAAAATCATGAATATAAATGCAACATTTCTACATCCAACGAATAATGTATCCCTCAGATTAAAGATGGTGAAAAGATTAAGTGGCTATAAGCCATTTCTCTTCGATATCAGAATCGACGCCTGCCTATTTTTGCGAAAACGACATAATCCCGTTATAAAAATGTTTTATAGCTTTATAAAGGATTATTCTACACTAAATCATACATGTCCTTATGTGGTGAGTTTGGTTAATACAACTTTGTCATCAGCGAATTTTAAACCTTAAATTTGTAGTGCTTGCAGGTGGTTAGCGATTATCACACCGCTGTTTTTCCAGTTTTGATTTAGATATTTTGAAAATAAAATTCTTTAAATAAATTCGATAGTTAGTTTATACAGCTACCAACTTTCGTAAATATGACCCTCAACGAAAATACAATTTCAATGTATTACCTACAAAAACAATCGATAGTAACGTGCTATTAGTTAACCGCACTTATGCCTGTCAACCATGCATCATTAAGTCATATTTCCCCAAGCTTTTGCAAACGTTTTTCTCAATATACAACTTCATTAGTATCTGCTTACATTTGAAGCTATTTTTTGTGCTTCAAAACTAATATATACTTTCAGTTTTAGACAGTTTTATATTTATTTATTTCTAAAATAGAGAAGTTAGCATATTCATTTGAACGAACGCAAAACTAGCCACCGAAATGATTGTTCTACATCAAATCAATTTTGTATAATTAAAAAGTACATCAGATGTCGTGCTACCATCACTGAAATTGAATTTTAATAACCTCTTCAGTAAAAGACTGCCCACAATATATCGCTCAGATCAAATCAGAAGACAGCAAAATTAATCAATCAAGCAAATCGATTATTTCAAAGCCAGTCATTTCTTGTTTAAAACATAACTTTTTTTTGTATCTGATTTTAAGTTTTTTAAGCATTACTATATTATGTTTCTATTTTAAATAGTATACCTAAAAACGCTAAATTGTTTTGTAACAATATCAATTTTGTGTAATTACAGATGTACACATATTTATGAAAATTATATATCTTAATTACGTATTTAACTACCATTACCTAGTTCGCAGTTTATAACACAGTCTTAAATTGGTTTTTGTGTTTGTCGGACATGCTGGCCAAAGTGATCATTCTGGGAGTTTTTGGGGCTGGACTTTTTTTGGTTTGCAGCGTAAGATTGCTCGATATTTTTTTTAAAAAAAATGTAGAAAGTAAACCACTTCTTTAGGATTCGGCTTCGGTTAAAATGACAAATGTTGTTTGTGAATCATATGACAAATCGTGGACTGTTTTCCATTACTGTCGCTTGAAGGCCTATTCCAGGAACAAGACTAGTTTGAACATAAATGCAACCATTTTGCAGCCAGTCAATAGCGTATCCGTCAGATTCAAGGTGCTGAAGAGGGCCAATGGTTACAAGCCTTTTCTTTTCGATGTCACCTTCGATGCCTGCCAATTTTTGCGAAAACCAAATAACCCTGTCATTAAAATAGTTTATAATATGATAAAGGAAGCATCCAACGTCAACCATTCTTGCCCGTATGTGGTAAGATATTTAAACAAAATAATGTACAATTATATATCCTTTTTGTTTGATTTACAGGGTCTGCAGGTACTTAGCGATTTTCATCGCATTTCGATACCCCTTCCATTTCCCGGAGGAGATTATTTAGCATGCCTAGATTTTATATTTAATGGTAAAACGCAGTTCTACGTAAATGTATATTTTCATATAACAGAGGACATATAAATGGAAGCTTATGGACTAATGATAGCTATTTATGTTTTACTGACTTGTTAACTGGCAATGAGAAGTGAAAATAAAATAGTTCGATTTAATTACTACAAGGCATTTCAACATAAAAAACTGTCTTTATTTGGATGATAGACTTATAATTCGTATAAATTGTACATTCACGTGTTTCTGCCGAGATCCGACATTTATAAATATCATAAAGTATTCATATTTTTGTTTAAAGATCTAACAAATATCTGTTTGATAAGTTCACAGTTCCTCCTTTTCCGGCGCTGTCTTGGTGACCTTGTGAACCCTGAAGACTTCCAGGATGTTTAGTTTCCTCAGCAGCTCCTCCTTCTTGGCCTCGGTGACCTTGCCGGCCTTGAGGCGCAGGAGTCGCTGGGTCTCCTCCTCCAGGAAATCGTAGCCCACCTCGTGGATCTTCCGCATGTAGATCAGATAGGCCCTGGCGTTCTGCTGCTGCTCGGGATCGGTCAGCTGCTCCTGCTTGGCCTGCAGCTCCTCGATGAGCTTCAGTTGCTCTGCATCGGGAATATTGGCATAGTTCTTGAGCACTTCGTTGAACTCCTTGATGCAGCCATCACGACCGATGTACAGAGGTGTGTTGGCACTGACAAAAGCCTTCAGATTCAAATCAGAAGACAGCAAAATTAATCAATCAAGCAAATCGATTATTTCAAAGCCAGTCATTTCTTGTTTAAAACATAACTTTTTTTTGTATCTGATTTTAAGTTTTTTAATCATTACTATATTATGTTTCTATTTTAAATAGTATACCTAAAAACGCTAAATTGTTTTGTACAGATAGTGCTGCCTAACATATCAATTTTGTGTAATTACAGATGTACACATATTTATGAAAATTATATATCTTAATTACGTATTTAACTACCATTACCTAGTTCGTAGTTTATGGTATAACACAGTCTTAAATTGGTTTTTGTGTTTGTCGGACATGCTGGCCAAAGTGATCATTCTGGGAGTTTTTGGGGCTGGACTTTTTTTGGTTTGCAGCGTAAGATTGCTCGATATTTTTTTTAAAAAAAATGTAGAAAGTAAACCACTTCTTTAGGATTCGGCTTCGGTTAAAATGACAAATGTTGTTTGTGAATCATATGACAAATCGTGGACTGTTTTCCATTACTGTCGCTTGAAGGCCTATTCCAGGAACAAGACTAGTTTGAACATAAATGCAACCATTTTGCAGCCAGTCAATAGCGTATCCGTCAGATTCAAGGTGCTGAAGAGGGCCAATGGTTACAAGCCTTTTCTTTTCGATGTCACCTTCGATGCCTGCCAATTTTTGCGAAAACCAAATAACCCTGTCATTAAAATAGTTTATAATATGATAAAGGAAAAATCCAACTTCAACCATTCTTGCCCGTATGTGGTAAGATATTTAAACAAAATAATGTACAATTATATATCCTTTTTGTTTGATTTACAGGGTCTGCAGGTACTTAGCGATTTTCATCGCATTTCGATACCCCTTCCATTTCCCGGAGGAGATTATTTAGCATGCCTAGATTTTATATTTAATGGTAAAACGCAGTTCTACGTAAATGTATATTTTCATATAACAGAGGACATATAAATGGAAGCTTATGGACTAATGATAGCTATTTATGTTTTACTGACTTGTTAACTGGCAATGAGAAGTGAAAATAAAATAGTTCGATTTAATTACTACAAGGCATTTCAACATAAAAAACTGTCTTTATTTGGATGATAGACTTATAATTCGTATAAATTGTACATTCACGTGTTTCTGCCGAGATCCGACATTTATAAATATCATAAAGTATTCATATTTTTGTTTAAAGATCTAACAAATATCTGTTTGAGAAGTTCACAGTTCCCCCTTTTCCGGCGCTGTCTTGGTGACCTTGTGAACCCTGAAGACTTCCAGGATGTTTAGTTTCCTCAGCAGCTCCTCCTTCTTGGCCTCGGTGACCTTGCCGGCCTTGAGGCGCAGGAGTCGCTTGGTCTCCTCCTCCAGGAAATCGTAGCCCACCTCGTGGATCTTCCGCATGTAGATCAGATAGGCCCTGGCGTTCTGCTGCTGCTCGGGATCGGTCAGCTGCTCCTGCTTGGCCTGCAGCTCCTCGATGAGCTTCAGTTGCTCTGCATCGGGAATATTGGCATAGTTCTTGAGCACTTCGTTGAACTCCTTGATGCAGCCATCACGACCGATGTACAGAGGTGTGTTGGCACTGACAAAAGCCTTCAGATTGTCCAGCGTTACATCGACGTGGCTAGGAAGCTGGACATACTCATCAGCGTTGCCCTTGAACAGGAAGATACTCGGGAAGTTCTTGTCGTCGACTTTGTAGCGGTCGCCCAGGGCCTGGAAATTGGGATTACAAAGTTGAAATAATAAATAAATCGGATTTAAAGTGCACTTAAATATTTTAAATAGTACGTAGTTTTTAGAGGGGTCTCCAAGCATTAGGATAAAACACAGGATTCCCAATGAACAGAGCAGGGTCAACCCTTTTTTCCCAATCATTACTACATATCTAAATTCTAGGTAATCCATAAAAAAAACTCACCTTGTTCTCCAGTTCTCCATAGTCCTTGACACCTACAGTGGCTATCAGCAGATCTTTAGTTGCCTTATGGGCAGATTTGGAGAAGGCGGTAAAGGCCTCATGCTTTTCCCCATACGGATATGCGATATCGAATTTCACTATGGAATAGGGAAATCGCTCCACCGTCTTCTGGAAACTCAGCTCATCCAGATCCACGCAGCCCGTGCAGGTGACGGCCCAGGTGGTGGGTATCGAGTGGCAAGCGACCAGGAGCAGAGTCACCAAAATATGCATCATCTTCGTGGCAAAAACCAGAGACTTCTGAACTTGACCCTACTCTTGCCGTTCGTCAGCGCAAACTGGCTAAAAACGAGCGCGAGAAGAGCGGTGAAGTTGTATGCGAGTTCGAGTTCTGGGCCAGTTTACGCTTCGCTCAGCTGAAATTGTTTGGCTGCTTTGGCCAACTCACTCAGTTCTGGACTCTCTGGAAGTCTGAAATGCTATGAAATGCTCTGAAGTTCTCGTCTCCACAATTTCTCGATCGAGTTGAATGACACGTCAGTGAAAAGAAGCCGCTCTCTCACTCAAAACCGGCTATTTCGTTGACCAACTCTTGTGTGTTAGTTCAGCTGTTTTGGCTGTGGGTCTATTGTAACACTCGTAGGGAGATTTATTATATAATGCCTGGTACTTAATGCGGGTGCCTCGTTTTTGACTGTCGCTTTTAAACGTAGAAATAATTGTCATCCCAATAGCAGGGGAATGAGCATTGATGCCAAGCTGATAGAAAACGTATTTCGGCCAAAAACGATCAGTTGGCCAATAGAGCGTGCCACATTAAACCAGGGCAATTAGCCATGTTCACAAAACTGACAGTGCAAGCGAAGTCTACAGGAAGTGGTAATTTGCAACTGTACACGAGTGTTTTCGGGTCTTTCGAATTGTGGATACCCTTTAAAGGTATATAAATAAATTTGCTTTCATTTCCTTTCAATCACAAGATTTCTTATTTATAAGTTTTAGTAACTTAACTTTACAAAGTATCTGTAGATACAGTAATTTGACATAATAGCTGATCGACTCGTTAGTAGTTTGCCAAGGAAAATGGAAACACCTGCCAGTGGATGGAAAAACGGGGTTAGTTTGCCATAATTTTCATTAGCCTGGAATTGAAATTTTCCCGACACCAGATCCCACCCCCAATTCCGTGCTCCTTCCTCTTTGTCCTGGTTAATGGACATTTTCGGCAATTGTCAATTAATAATTCATGTATGCGGCACACATGTTGGTCACCTCAAACCCAAAAGACCGCCGATGGCCAAATGCCCCGCCCCCTTTGGCGGCCAAAATAGTTGGTTTAGTTTTTCCATTTGCGGTTTCGTTTGTCCACTCTACGGAAAATTGAACATCACGGCACGCAATTCGGGAAGGAGGTACGGAAAAGCGTTGCGAGCTTGACACGATCGATATGGCCGACCGGTAAATTATCTTTTCTGATGGATGGGCGTGTGTCTTTTGTGTGTGGGGGGTGGTGGTAAATGGGTGTATGGGTGGTTGGGCGTTCGATTGGTGCGTCAGGTGCAAGGAAAATCCAAACGGCAATGCGCAATTTCCGAAGGAATTAACTGGCGAAGCGGGGCCGGAGGTAATGCCTGATGGAGATCCAGTAATGGGGCCTGACATGCGTGTGTCAATCGCACAAAGGCCCGAAATTACCGGATTGGATGGATGGTTGGGTGGTGCTCTATTTGTAATGCTGACCTCTTTGCTGGCCGCGCAAAAAAATGGAGTCCAAGTTCGGTGTGTATTCGGTTCATGGCGCACTTGTGTTTGCACTCCATTTATTATGCAACAAAGGACAAGCAATTTGCTAAGTACACCCCAGTCGAAAGGCCTTCAAAACAACATGGAAAACTGGCCGGGCATACTCCAACATAGCCTTCAATTAGTTGCCGTGACGGGCATTTTATATTGAACACTTTGCCACTGGACGTGAAGTAAATCCTTCTTTGGTTTTAAAAATAAAAATCTAGATTATATTTAGACAAATTATGGGAATTACCCAGCGAAGAACCTTCAAGTGTCCTCCAACTCGGGATACCCCACATGCGGCATTAATAATATAAATGCTGCTACTTTTGCGTTAGTTTGAGTGCAGCGGCACTAATAACACAATGACCTTTATGCGAAACGACACCCCTTTGGCCCACTGGGGGGGTCTTGGGGCTGAGGGGTTGGCCCTGACCAATCGACATTAAAGTGATAAGCGCGCAAATTTCAGGACCTGGAACGGCTGCAATCTTGGCGCGGAAATCAAACGATTGCGGCATTGTTTTTTATAGACCACATCTATTGGGTTTTGGAGCGACGGCCAATAGACAAAGCTAATCGCCTACAGCAGGGCAGGTGCTCCATTTGGATACCGTGTAGTGAGATCTGTAAGGGGTATATTTGGCCATGTGATCATGTGATAGTAATTACATCAATTCTAGTCCTTCTTATTGTAAGTTATGGTACATTTTAATTTTAAGCATTCTATTATATATGTATGTTTTTTATAGGATTAAATATATAACAACAAGCAGAAGTATTTTTAAAAACTATTAAAATACTATTTAGACTCCTATGAAAGTTTTTCTCTTTTTCAGATTTAAGTGTCCTTGCGAGTAATTTCGGCAACTCATTTTCCGCAGGGTATCTATTAACAATCCCGCTTTCAGGACAACCTTTATTTTTTGGCAGCCCCACAGTCTAATTATGTGGCAGTACATTGAAGGCGGGCCATGAATTTTTCATGGCCCACGTATGCCAAGACATGCAATGTTGGAGCCAACTGGCCAACTGACAATTTGGATAGAAAATAGATGGAGTTTGGTGAGAGGATGGGGAGAGGAGGGGATGGGGCTGCGAGTTCCCAACTTGCGTAAGAACCCACGCGATTTCGAATCATGGTAATTCCCCGGTCTCGTTTATTGTAAACTTTTCATTTGGGATCCAGGCACTTGTGAAGTTGAAGCTCATCAAATTTTTATGCCATGGCATAATTCCATAAATGGGCCATGGAATGACCCACCTGAAAAAAGGCCATATGTTCCACCCCCCAAAAACGAAAACATGGAAAAATAACTTCGACAATAATTCGCATGCCCAAATCGAAACTGCCAAAGTCGAATGACCCGGCTAAATGGTCAATAGGCTGTGCTCATCATAATTGGTATTTATTGAAAATGCCTTTTGGTTAACCCACACATCGACTGTTCATAACCATAACCCTTGCTTTCGAGAGAGAGGGTTAAGGGTTATAGGTTAAGGGTGGACAGACGTAGGCCTGGATATCGTGTTTATAGCTTTTCATTTGCATTTATTGCCATTTCGATACGTGTGTGGCTATCAGGCCTGGCAATTCGAGGCGTTTAGCGCAAATTTCTTTTCAATATTTGTGCACCCAATAAACCGAATTGGTCAGTTAGCCGGATGCTTTTATTCGCTGCGGTCTTCCAATTTGATTGCAAATTTCTTTTTTTTCGACTTTTATGCCAACTGCGTGCTGGGAATTTGAGAGCAAATCGTTAGTGGCTGAAAAGCGCTTAAATGGTCAATGATTTTCCACTACGCGGGTATGAGTTGCCTTGGCTAATTAATCACTCGAGTGCATTATTATGTGTTCTGCGCTAATTACGCTTTTTCAATATTTATCCAAGAAACCGCGGTCCAAATCAAACTAAATTCGTTTGCCTTCATTCAACATATTCCAGTGACAATGGGCCTAATGGTAATTTCTTGAGCGATTGACTGGTTTGCCTTATCGTGGGGAAAATTCCATTAGCATTAGCATTCCATTAATTAGCCAAAAATGAATGTGTCTTAAGTGGTGCGTTGGTGAGTTGGTTGTATTGGTCATTTTGGGTGCTTAATTGGGTCGCCAAGGAGGAACTGTACTTTTTTCTTGACTAATACCTTCCACTATCCATTTGAAACATTTTACTAATATTGCATCTAAGATAAATGTATCGCTTTTCAACATTTTCTTAGCTTGAGCAGCAGACTTTCCCCTTTCCTTAACACCTCAGGATATGGTCACTTGAATAAGGATCATGCTGCTCTTGCTCTAATGCATCCATTCGCTGACCATTTCCCTCAGGACTTTCCTCAGGGGAAACTCATGTATAACAGTTGTGGCGGGAAATTCGAATGGCGCATGCGTGGTTCCCGCTCCGAGCAAAAGGACTTCCAATGCTATGCCACATTGCAGCCACTCTATCCGGGGTTAGGGCATTTGTTTACAAACAAATGCAGAACGGCCAAAGGTAAAGGGGTAAACTGCACTTACACAAAGCGACCGCCCATGCGAATATTCCCAATAATCACCTCAACTTGTTGCTTGGTCATTTTCCGCGCGCGGGGGCAATTACTTAACCGAGTGGGTGGGCGATGGGTTGGTCAGGAGCCGAGGACACGAGCAGACAGACATGCAAATTGCAGTTTCATGTGGCAGAATTGGATTGCCACCGCCTTCGGGGGCTGCACCAAGTCGCACAATTCGCATGACATTTCCTAACATTCTTTTTCGCTTTGCAGGATAACGCCCCCCTGGACTTTTGTTTTATAACATTTGAGCATTCGGAGCGCATATGGTCATCAAATCTAATTGGCGACGTCGCGTCGCAAATACCTGAAATTGCAGGGCATGCAGTTGATTTTTTGCACTGATTTCGATGCGGATGTCAGCTGGGGATTATTAGGGTACGGATCGATGCATCGGAGGGTTAATGTGCTGACCGTACTCAGATATTCCATTACATTGTACCTGCGGCGAAGAACAACAAAAACTAAAAGCAGCGGGCCAAAGTTGATGCAATAATTTGCCACAACTTTTCCGAGTGACCACAACAACATGCAATATGCAGTGGGCTCGTCAAAACTACACTTCAAACAAAGCTCTATTAAAACATTTTCATTAAGTATTTGGCTACATGTAACAAATTCCAAAGGAATATATTTTTTTTGAGTGCAGGAAAAGCCGCGAACGTTGAACGAAATTTTCGCAAGAGGATTTTCAAACGGCGCGATGTAAAAAATGCATGAGCCGACTGAGCCCAATGCGGTTATCGTGTCCTTTGGGGTGGATATATGCTTGTAACAGGGACATAGACATGCAGGTGCAAATTCCTGGCAACCCCAGGTGAACTGACTGACGGATTGACTGACTGACGTACGGATTGACCGCATGATTTTCAGCATGTGAACGCCTTTCGGGTTGGCATTTTATCGTCGGAGCGCGTTTTATATCTAAACTATGAATCAATGCATTAGTCAGTCACCTTGTACGCTCTACTTTAATTACGGCTTTTTACGCTGCACCTGAAATGCTGCACCCCTATGCCCACCAAACGTCCTTTTCCTTTTCCAAACTCTGCCTTCGGCACGATTTCTTTTCTATTTCAACAGCGAGCTGACATTTTTTTGCATGTTGTTGTGGCTGCGAATTAAAAATTGCATACAAAAAATGGCAGCAAAAAAATCAGTGATCTTAACTCGACTTAGGAATACCAACTAATCAGATTTCACTGTTGATCAAAATAAAGCATTTAACATGAAACAAAGCCTGTTATTATATATATTTATAATATAATTTATTTGGGTAATGCAAATTTGAGAAAAACGATTATAATATGGGGTATATATTTATTGTAGTGATTGTTTTGTAACTTTTGAATTATTTTAAGTACAGGAAGAAGGATCGTCCAACTTGCTTTTAAGTAAATTAATCAAAAACTCCAAATCGCTGCCAGTAAACTTACTCCAATAATTAAAGAAATTCGATATTTTTTTAACATACCCCTATCCTTTAGAAACACAGGGTGTAAATAGCGAAATGAAATTCCTGGCACACGTAATATTATTAGCGGGGAAGCCTTGTCGACCGCCTCCACTTGATTGCGAGCAACTCGGGGCATAAATATTGCATTACAATCGCTTTACCCCCTTTTTTTGGGTTGGCGAGTTGTCGCGCAGCCGGTGGTTCCACCTCCACGTGGTGGGTGGTGACCCCCACTTCCCCGTGGGGTATGCAATTGCGAATTGGATTTCATGTTAATGCAGGGTCCTTATCGCCGGTCATGTGCTTGGACGGTCAGCAATGGGTTCATTTGTGTTCTATTTGGCCGGTAATTTCCCTTAATTGCGATGACGTTGTGTGCAAAAAGCCATGGCAAGTGGGGAAATCGAGGTGGTGGACCCTGTGGATTGCTGATTTATATCGCCATCGAGCGGGGGAGCACGGTCCATCAAATATTCAGCGGTCCGTGGCTTATTGAAAAGCACAAATGGCAATTTCAGCAAGTGCGAATGCCCCGAGGAGCCGCCAGTTTGCCATCCAGAACAGCACTTAATCGGTTTTTGTGTGTGTACATTTAGGTTTTATTCTTGTATTTGAATGCAATCGTGGTTTACAATATATAGAGTTTTCATTTCAACGTTGCCTTGCACATTCAATATATAATATACGTAATAAAAAGTAATTATAAACAACAGTTGTAATAAAAATAATAAACATGTAGATGCATTTTCTCGTAGACGGTAGCGGTAACGGATAATTGGGAATTTATCTTTCATATTTCTTAGTGTTATGTCATGTGGGTCATCAGCTCGAGGTCAAATATACACTCGTATGTGTATATATATATTTTTTTAGATTTATATTTAGATATAGGTTGTATAAAAGATGTACTGCAAGTGCTGCGTATGCGTGGGCTGGTGTTCATGTGTGTGAGTGTGCGGGTTTACTTAGAAAATCCTCCGAAGGGTTTAAAAATAATTATAAAATCTACTGCGTTTGCTGCTGAATTTCAATCTTCTCGACTGTCATGTCCGGATTCATGGCCGTCGCTTCCTGTAATCGAGTAAAAACCATTGGTATCAGTTAATTTATCTCCTGACGACGAAGTTAATCCATTAGATACTCACTTGTATTGCCTCGGCCAAGGCTTTGTCATGATCGATCGGATCTCCATCGGACTGAATGGTTATCTTCTGTTCCACTCGGGTCTCCACAATGCCATCGCGTTCGGTTTTGTACTGTTCATTTAGAGTATTATTAATAAATGTTATCGTGTAAATGTGGTACAACCTGAACCCATTCGAACAAGGACTATGCATGGAATTTACAGTGTGGTGCATACGTTCACAGGAAATATCTTTCGGATAGATTGATAGAAAGCCTACCTCTGGCTACTTACGCATCCTAATCGAACGGGATCAGGTGGCTTAGTTCCGGGTACTTACGGTAATGGTTTCCACAGTGCGGGTTTTGCTGCTCACGGTTTGGGTGGAGATGATTTCGCCATGTCCGGAGAAACCGGGTGTGTCCTCACCCAGAACCACTCGGGTGCTTTCCACATGGGGTCCAGTGGTGGCGGAAGTCGTAAAGAGCGGAGATTTCTGTGCAAAATTCGAGATTATTAAGCTTGGAATGGAACCTTTATTGGAAAAGCAACTACTCTTAGAGGGCCTTTATATTGATTGCTTTTATTGCAAAATAGCCATGCATGACCCACCTGGTTATCTGTGCGCACCACACTGGCACCATCGTAGGGTCCGTCGATGGGCGTGCCCGAATCGCCGGAGCTGGTCGAGGAAACGCTATCCCTCCTCTGATACTACACAACACATAATATAACATAACATATCGAAATCATAATGACAACAATCAACTCATGCAAAGGGGTGCAGCCATGCGATCTTACCTGATCCCCACTGGTAACCGTCGCCGTCGTCTTCACCTCCTGGGTGACTACGCGCTGCTGCTGCTTGTTGGGATCGTGGGTGCGGGTGGTGGCCACCGTCTTCTCCTCCAGCTGCTCTGTCTTGGCGTTCTTGCCCAGATCCTCGTGCGTGGTGGCGGTGCGGGTGGTGACTGCGGTGGCCGTGACATAGGCGCCACTCAGGTCGGTGGGTGTAGCATCAGCCTAGGTGGATTGAGTGGCAATTGGGTGGTTCAGTGGGTTAGTGCGTACGGCATAATAATACAACAACAATAACAAACCAATTCAAGCAACAACATCAAATAGAGGCGGAAGTTAGGCAAAGGCTGAGATTAAGTAATATAACTTTGGAAAGCGAAGCGCAAAGAGACAGAAAGATAGACGTTTCCGGTTTTCATAGCCCTAGGTTTTGATCCAATTCGATTGCGATTTAATTAAGATTTTACCTCAAATGGGTATCTTTTATACTCCATAAATAACAATCGAATTCGATCAAAGCCCTTAAGAACTGAATTCCAGTTTATCCATAAGGGACGTAGTCCCTCGCTAACCTTGTGTTCCTGCGTGGAGTAGGTGACCTCGCCGGTGCCCAGGTTGCGCACCTCCTCTTCCACATTGTGGGTCACGCCATCGATGTTCTTGGTCAGCACCTGTTTGGTGGTGGTCTTCACCACCGTGGGCGTGCTCACTGGCTTGCCCAGCTTGCTGCCCGCCTGTCCCGCTGGACTGCCGATCAAGACGTCATTGACCTGGTCGGTACCATACTGTCCGGTCATGTCGTCATCGGAGCTGCCCTCGGAATCCCGCCGTAGAGCGCCCTTGCTTATGTGCTTGACTCCGTCGAAGAACTGCTGGCGGGTGATGGGTACCGTTTCCGTGGCGGTTTGCACCTGCGCCTGTTTGCCGAAGTGCGAGGGATCGATCTGGGCATAGTTGAGGATCAGTTTTCCGGTCACGGGATCCGTGACAGCCGTGGCGGGATCAATGTCTCCCGTGTTCGGGTCAATGTCGCCATACTCGCTCTTAATCCTGCCGGTCACGGGGTCAATCTCTCCTGTCAGCGTCATCGTGTGGGTCACCGTGGTGCGGGCGCCAGCGAAACGCGGGTCATTGGGGTCCACCTGAACAATTTCACCGGTCACAGGGTCAATCATATTGTAAACATAAACGGTCTTATTGAAGAACTTAAGAACGCGGCCGGAGACGGGATCGATTTCGCATGTGGAGGGATCGATCTCCTCCGGGCGACCACGCTCGTCGGTCTTCGAGATAAGCAGGATGCGCACGATCACGATCTTGCCCGTCTTGGGATCGACGCGGGCCAACTTGGTGTAAACCTCGCCGGATTCGGGATCCACCTGGGTGGCCGCGTACAACGGCTCCCCGGTGGCCTGATCCACCTCCCCGGTGGCAGTGTATATCTTTCCGGACGTGGGTTCGATCTTGATTGTGTTGGGGTCGAGCTTGGTCTGTTTCTTGATCTCGTTGGTCTTGGGGTCCAGGTAGCCATAGATGGTGATAACGTATCCCGTCTTGGGGTCCACGCTGCTGGAGATGTACTGCTGCTCCTTGGTGGCAGGATCGGTGGCTCCAGTAGGCACCCAAATCTGGTTGGACTTGGGGTCCACCACGATGTCCTTGTCCTTGGAGGCACTGACTTCAGTGATGGGCGCCTTAGTGGCCGGATCCACGCGCTGTTGCACGATCCTCAGAGAGATAATCCTGGCATAATCCTTGTCGGGCTTGTTGTTCTTCGGATTGACCTGGTTCTTCAGGACAATCTGTCCGGTGGCTGGTTCAATCTTAATGTCCCTAGTAACCGTCTTTCCTGATTTCGGGTCATTGAACGTGATCGTATGCTTAACCAGATCAATCTGTCCATATTTGGTATCAATCTTGCCGGCCTTCGGGTCGAACTGACCTCCAGAGGTCTCCACCTGAGCCGTCTTGGCATCGATGATGTTCCTCTTGGAATCGAACTTGCCCGCCAAGGAAGTGACCTCCACAATTGGGTCAATCTGTTGGCCCACCTCAATGAGGCGACCCTGGTTCGGATCGATCTTGTTCGTCTTGGGATCCACAACGCCCAGGATGGTGATCTGGCCAGTGCCCGGATCCACTTTAACATTCTTGCTGACGACAATCTTGCCAGACTTGGGATCAATGGCCTTAAGTTCGCCGGTGCGCGTGTTAATCTCTCCATACTTGGTATCCAGCAGGCCAGTATCCAAGTTCAGGACGCCCAAGGAACGCTCCACATCTCCGTTAACTGTGTCGATCTTTCCGGTTGCAGGGTCGATGCGACTGGTGATCACTGTTAGCTCCACGACAGGATTATCCTGTGGTGTGATGCAAACGATCTGACCAAGGGTGTCGTCAAGGCGTCCTGTCTTCGGATCCGCCACACCGGATACCAAATGAAGATTGCCCGTCTTGCCATCAACATCGCCCTGGAATACCTCCTTCTTTCCGGTCTTGGTATTCAGAGCCTCCAATGTTCCCTTCTTGGGATCAATCACGCCATATTTGGTGTCAATGAGTCCGGTGGCGGGATCTAGAATGCCAGTGGAGTGCTCAATAATTCCGTTCTCCGCATCAATGCGCTTGGTGGAGGGATCGAATTTGGAGGTAATGACCATGATCTTGACACGCCTCTTTTTCGGCTTGGCAGCTGCTGCTGCAGCTCCTGCGGCTCCTGCGGCTCCAGCTGTTGCCGCAGCTCCAGCTCCTGGAGCTCCCTTTCCTGTCTTGGTGGGAGAACCAGGCTTCTTAGATCCAGCAGCACCTGCAGCACCAGCAAGACCAGCAGCAACGTCAGCTTTGGAGGGACCAACGTATCCGGGCTCTTTGTTGTAGCGCTGGGATTCCAGGAAATCAGCCGTGGGATCTGAGATGGGCTTGTAGCTTCCTGGAGCTCCAGAGGAGTAGCCCTGGGGTCCCTTGGTGGGCGAGTAGGATCGCTTCTGGGAATCACTCAGAGGAACAGCAGCCGCATCCACAGCGCTGCCCTGGAGCTTAGCACGGGTGGTGGGCGAGAGGAGTGGATCCTGGAGAAGCTTAGCCCGCGACTTGGGCGAAAGTTGACCGCGGTTCAGCTTATCCTGGGTGCGAGGAGACAGCTGTCCTGCCTTCAGCTTCTCAGCCGTTTCCTTCAAGGCGTTCTCGTTACCAGGAGCATAGTTAAAGGCCAAACCAATCTTCTTTTGCTGCGAGGTAGGAGACAGCTGCTCCTGGCCATCGGCTCCGGATTTCCTAGAGTTAGGATCCTGATCGTAGCGGAAGCCACCAGGGGTGTATGATTTCCTTGTAGGACTGGTATTGCCATCATTATCCACGGCATACTCATACTGCCTAGTGACACCCGGAGTGGTGGATCCTCGGTTCTTAGCCGCATTCCTAGCCGCCTCGTCCAGGTTCTGATCCTGCTGATTATCGCCCAGACCAGACGTAACGACCAGACCAAGTCGACCCACCTCCTTGTCCTTATCCTTTCCGGACTTATCCTTGCCATCCTTGGATGGGGAACCGCTCTTGCTCTTGCGACCCGAGGAGAATATGCCAACGCCCTGTGGATCGTCGGTGGATCGTTTGTTTTCGAGGATCAAATGAAAAGGTCAAACATAAAACGAAAAGAAATGGGAGGGAAAAATTAACAAAAGGAAACCAAAATAAATATCACACAACCAATGAGTTAAACTCAAGATCAATTTTCGGGTTTCACTACAAACTATCATAACTTACGGGTGAAACTTAAGTGACTTGGTATGTGGATTTGGGTGGGTATGTGGTTCGGGGGGTTAAGGTTATTTACACGAGGGCGGGCGCATTCGGTGCGTGGATATCGCTTAGCTTAGTACACCTAGTCTTGTGATACTATGATCTAGCTTAAGTTGGGGATAGTCAGATAGGATACTTACACGTCTGCCTGAGGACTTGTCAGACTTGTTGGAATCATTCAGCTCGTCATTGCCTAGATAATATTTTCAGGGAGATTAGTTAGATTGCTTCTTTAGATACTTAATCTTGAGGATACTTACCATTAACAGCCGCTCCTGCAGCGGCAAGTGCTGCCTTGGCAGCCTTTTCGGCCTTCTTCTTCTCCTCCAACTCACGCTTCTCCCGCTCCTTTCGCTCCTTCTCCTCCTTCTCCTTTTGCTTCTTCTCCCGCAACTTAGCCTCCTTATCAGCATCCTGAGAAAACATCGATCATTAGTTAGTTATAGTTTTTAGCGTATAGTTGAGAGGAAACAGATGTTTGGGGCGAAAAGGCGACATGCTACAAAATGGCTGAGATGTACAATATATATTTACAATACAAGCAACAAATTATAATAATGGTTAATTAGGCATTATAGATGATCTTTTTTAATACAATCGCATAATTAGTGCCAATGCATGTTTTGTGTGGACTGTACTGGTGTGGCCCTAAATGGTATTTACAGCTCGAGAAAGGACTCTTACAGACGTCACAAAATAATCAAATCAAAGTTAAATAAAACACTTAAAAAAGTCAGATAGATAGTTATGATGTAATGCACATTTAACAGACAGTTGACGGCACTGCTTTTTTTTTACAGAAATTACCATCAGATCAAGGTACAGCTCGTTGGGGTTCTATCACATTGGTTAGAAGATAGTCGGTTATGAAACAAAAAATATAAATTAATAGGTTCAGAACATCCATAAATTACTGGGGTATAGTAGCCCTGAGCTGAACAAATAAACGAATAAATAAGGGAGACTTCAAATCAAATCGTTTCATACGTAAGCTCACAACATTCGAAAAGCAGAGTTCAAAGCCGATAAAAAAGTTAGGAAGGATACATTGTAGGAGATTCGATTCGGAAGATACTTTTGTTTTGATTTTTTTTTGAGTTGTAGGTAGTAAAGTGTTAACCTGAACGGGGGGCTCAGCCTCGATGGCCTCAATCTCTAGGTTGGTCTCGTAGTCACCCTCGAGGGAACTTTGCGAGGAGGCCGAAGCCGTGCCGGTGCTCGACTGTCGCATCAACTGGTTAGTGTAATGGGGGGGGTTAAGGTGTGTTTTTTTTAGGGGACGGAGGGTTAACATTACGAGCACATCATTTCATATTCAGAATCACAGAGTGGATGTGTGTGTGGTTGTTTGGTTTGTGAGTGGTTGTGAGTTAGTAACAAACCGAGAAGAAAGTACAAAAAACTCTGGTTAACTCCGAAATCATCGTTAAACATGTTCATCTCAATAGCTATGTTTCGTCAGGCATTAGTGGGTTAAAAACTGGATGGGTTACCTTCTCCTTCTTGTTCTTAATGGGACTGCGGCTGTGAGCATCGCCATCGGCATTGCGATCTCCCCGATGATCCAGGGTGCTGCTCTTCCTAGCCACCTTTTCCTTTTCGGCCAAGGCCAGAGCTGAAAGGAATCAGATAATTAAAAACAATTAGATTCAAAACTATCAGGTTATAATCAATAAGGACTACTCAGGACTAGGTGTAATTACCATCCATGCTCCTGGAAGTGAGACGAGCTCCGGACAGAGTCCTGTTGAACTTCGGAGGAGTACGATCCACGGGTGTGTTCGTACTCTCGGCCTGAGTGCGACCCTTGTAGCGGTAGGTGGACCCGAAGACCGGGAACATCTTGGACTTGCTGACCGGCTCGGGGGTCATCAGGCGGAAGAAGGTGTGGTGCTCCACGCAGGATTTCCACAGTTTCTTGGCGGCACGATGGTTGGCCAGTTTGAAGCCAATGGTGGATTCGTATTGCTCGAATTCACCCGGTCGGATTTTGATGTAGAAATGGTGGCGCTTGTAGGAGATCTTCAGGATCTTGGGCCAGGCAAAGCGGTTGATGCGCAATCTAGTTGGATAGTGGGTTTAATATACTAACAATTGTTTAATTTAAATGTAGTAAGAGCTACTTACTTATCGCGGTAGACGAGCAAGCCGGAGGCACAAACGCCCAGCATGATGTCCACGCCCTCGGAATCCTTGGCGGGATGCAAGTCCACGCCGTACATGGCCAGCTTCTTGGCATTCTCCAGGTAGTGTAGCTCAGCCTCGGCGGGCGATTGTCCCCTAAAATAAACAATATTAAAGTTAGTATAAATACTTGATGTAATCACTTTGAACTCACTTGTGGGTCTTGTGCAGATCCATGACCTTATCCTCCAACTCGGCAGTCTGATTTGGTGCGATCTTAAAGTCCTTTAGGTAGGCCCTCGTAGGCATTTCCTCTGCATCATAGTCGCCCATCTCCGACTGCACCAGGTAGGATCCGAGCAGAGCGTGGGTAACGAATGTGCAGGGCAGTCGGCCCTCCAGGATGTCATTGCGCACCTGCAGGCACAAATGGTAGCGCGTGATGTCCTCCTTCAGCTGCGATGGCTCCGGCGGATAGAACTTGACGGCGAAGGTGAGAGGCCAAGTGTCCGTGCGGAAGAACTTGGACACCGGCTTCTCCAGATCCAGCCAGGTGCGCGGATCTGTGGGCGTTTCATAGGTCAGGCCGAAGTAGTCCTTTTCGATGAGGTTCAGACCGGCACAGATTGAGTTGATCACATCACGGCCAATGGCTTTGCGCTATGGATATCAAATTGGACATTGTTATTAATGTTATTAATGATAACAAATAAAAATTGACAAATCATCCCAGCTTACTCACATCAATGGACACGTCCAGAAGGGATCCATCCAGCAGGGTGACTCGTGCAAGGGCAGGCTTTCCGTGCGAGGATGAGCTGGTCTTGGGTTTGCTCTTGGTCGGCGTTTCCGGCTCAGCGGGCGCGGATGGTTTAATTTCCGCCGGCATCTTGGATTGGGGGACTTGGCTACGCCAGCGGCAGCTTGGAGTTGGCTGCAAGAATGTAAAGACTTTAGTAAATTGCACTGGATACAAGTTAAATGGCCGGAAGTGTCCACTCCGCGGGGTCATGTGTCCGAGTGTGTGTGTGGGCGCCTTTCGCTCATTAGATGTCTGCAGTCTGGGCATAAAACACGACATAAACTTTCTCAATTTGCCTGGCGCCACTGCGCAAATAAACTCAGCAACACACACACATTTAAACACAGGACCCTCAGCCAGGATGTGTACAACTCCTGCTGCTCCATTTTCTGATGGCTATGATGTCACCAATTGCAATTGCGTACTCACTTCCAAAGAGCTCTAGAATTTCTCCGGCAATGATTTCCAGCGAGCTGTAAGAGAAATTTCGCCATTAAAAGCTGAACTGCAAATTGAATTACCATTTACTAGCGAAAGCAGATAGTAAAAAACTTTCAGGTCTGAGACCATTACAATGAGTTGGCCATAAACCGCACAAAAGTCAGATTTCGCAGATCTATTATTAAGCAGAGTGAATACAGATAATGCCCCAGTAATTAAGTCATTAAATATACAAAAGTACATGGGAACAGAAGTTGGGAACGTCCTTTGAGTAAGCCGAAAAGTCAAGTGATCGGCGACAGCTCACGTTCCAGATCTGAATTCAAGTTCAGCAGTGACATAAGTCTTTCATATATATATATATATATAAATATGTATATCGGTGTGGGGTTATATAAGCCGGCAAGTCGAGGCAGCGTCATGTTCTCGCTTTTATCCCCTTCCGTTTCCATTTGATTCCGTTTGCGGTCGGCATTTAGCGGGACTGCAAATTGCGCGAAATAATGCCATAAATATTGTTTTCTTCTGGAAAGAGACGATATCGGCACTTTGCCACGGATGTGGACACACTGCCCCACCCAGAAAAGAGCCTTCAATCAACGCTGATTGGGAATGTACTTGGGTGTAGCCATAGTTATGGGTATGGTTAACGTGCGAGGATCGAGAGTCAATTGAGCCCAGATGCACTGACCGATTGCACAGCGAGTTCAATTTACAATCGCAGTGTTTAATTGGTTGGGAGTCATGAGCCAACAGACGTCCATCGATCCCGCAGAGGAAACTAGCTGAACCAGTTTGCCACAGACTTCGTGATAGAGGTCTTCTATGGCGCTATAATACTGTTTCAGTTTCGGACACGACCCCCAAGCGAATTAACTCTGGTGGCGTCATCGTGCGTTCAAAATTAAACAAAAACACACACATGAAATATGTATGCTGAGAACCAGAACCCGAAAACCCAAAAAAAAGCAGCCAAACATCTAATTTATATTATTTTATTTATTCTCGCGTCTTTGTAGCGCGCAGACCATGTGTATATGGACTCCATATAGCATTACTTTTGGCAGCGTGCTCGTTCCCATAGTTGAAGGTTGCGCATACGCAATGTTGACATCATCGACGGGCGGTTGCAACCACCTCGTTATTTTCGCTTGGCCAAATGCAGGGCCCATGGATAGTGGGAATGGGTGGTGGGAATGGAATACTTGACTAAGATCGGCGGTGAATCAGCGGCATTATCTCGCCGTGCCGACTTACAAATTGTTTTGGCTGGCAAACCAAAACGAAGTAAATCGCTCGAATTGTCGATAGCGCATTGCGATTTTACATTGCGGGGGCATTCGTACATGATTTATTTTCGATGACATCATCAGCTAACCGATCAGCACCAGCTAAGGCATAATATCAAGAGCTATTTCTAGAGTTTATACAAATATATTTGCAGAAGATGCCGACACCCAAAAACATTTCAGCACTCGGCGCATTCGCCTCAATTGAAGGAGGTCGAGGTGAAATTCATCAAGTGGCGCGCGTCTAATCTTTAGGTTACAATATTGCTGGCCAGGCGAGAATAAATACGTCCGAATTGAGCAGAGAAGAAGCAGGCTAACCAAGTGAGTCGTATAGATATATCTGGTATTATTGTGAAAGTAACGAAGTTCTTGTGGCGGACAGAAGGCAGAAGCACAAAAGATGGCAATCGCGTCGTTTCAATTGAGATTCGGAATGAGAACATGGGCACTCGTACTTTGGGTGCAGCCGGCTCCCCTTTAATTAAGTTTCATTTAATACAACTTAAATCAAATTCAATTGGCGACGGCGCTGTGCCAGGGTTTTCATATCCGCGGGGATGGCTCATACATGTGTCATCGAGTTATTACTCTGACATCAACATGGGTCACCTGGTGGGCGGTGGCGTCACTTCCCCAGGGACGGCCAACTTTGAATTTCTCCCTTGTACATAATATATATATAGTACATTTCCTCTAGTCATTGTGACTAAACTTTCGCTTTTATGCCCATTAACATTAAAATTTCCCCCGGGGCTGTGAAGTGCACAAAACTTTTCAAACTTGCCATTTGCTGAGCTCAACGAAGCGTTGCCAATAAATCGCATTTAAAATGTATTATATACTGACTTCACATCCGTTTATAAACATGGCCGCATTTCCGCAAGGGAAGCTGTTACATTTTCCGTTGTTGTGCATAAATTGAAATATGTACATTAATTTGAAAGACATCTGAGTATCGTTTCAGCTAATTAGAGATATAATATTATTTCCATTTAAGCTTTTAAGAATATTTTCCTTCTCTTCATCACTTGATCCCTTTGAACCAATCATTCACTCGAATGAACAATGGATTTTCATGCCTAGTGCGTCAGGTCTTCCAAGTTATTTTGTATATTTTTCGAGGAAATATGGAGTGGGAAATACGTAAACATTCGCGCATTCTGGACTGTGTGCTAAAGTGGGAAAGTGGGTCAATCAATACAGAACGATTAGAAGAGGGTGTGTTGCGCCTTTGCGAATCCATACACTTATCGACGGAGTGGAACCGCCTGGCAGTCGAGGATGGCGACTCCATGGAACCCGCCAGTCGATAAGCCAGATCCGTTCCCATTTCCCGTCGCACTGGTAGCCCTGAGACAGCGATGACCACTAGCTAGTAAGTCAGAAGTCGATCGGCCACTTGGGGCGAACTGGTTTCTGGTCACCAGATGCCACTTTTCGACAGCTCAAGTGACGGCTCTGTGGAGCAGTGTGTCGCTTGACTAATTACCGCTCTGATCGACGTTCGGATGACAAGGCGACATAACCGCACTGGATCACACCCACACACATAGCCATCTGCACCACTCCGCACCACCACCCGCCACCATCACTTCTCCACTGTCAATGGCTATTTAAAGCATTTGACTTCGCCTGGCCAACGAACTCTGAAATGCATCCACAGTTGCTGCTATTTCAGCACCGTAAAATATAAGCTGAACCAAAATGCAAGTCATTTTAAAATAATAAAATATTATAACCCTTTTAAACAATTTTTTGGTTTAAGGAACATAAAGTTTTAGTAGAACAGAATAACGTGTTTTAGATTAATATTTTTCACCGTGTTGTAATGCCGCACCCGCGTCGCGTTTTGATTTCTGCCCGGAAGGTGAGGAAAAAAAGTGTCGCGAAGGGCGGAGAAAGTAAACAAACGAGCCGCCCTCGAGGAGAATTTTGTCCACTTCAGCGCTTTGCACATTAATCATAGACCTATAGACGCCCCATCCCACACAAGTAAAAATCGATGCGACAAGGAATAAAAATAGAAAACGGAAAATCGAATGGGCATATAGGAGGGGCGCAAGAGGGAAACTGATTGGCTTAAAGGGGGCTGGAAAAGCTGCCTTCCATCCGATTAAGTTTGTTGAAAGATTAGATTGGTTTTTCCCCTCGCTGAAAGAAGGAGGGTGGAAATCTTCCGGTGAACTAAGAATAGCTAGCGATTCTAAAGAGGATTCATAAAGATAAAGATATTAAGTGCTACACATAGTAGGTGAGATCCCCAGTCTTAACAACGATCTGGCCACGCTGGAAAATCGGTGGTGGGGCTTAGTCTCCGTTTTCCGCCGAGAGAATCTGAGAGAATTCGGAGAGCCGCGCTCTGGGAGCTTCTAACGCTGGAAGACACACCTAGTTGGTAACGCTCGAATTCGGAGTCGTGTTCGAATTCAGGTTTTCGAGGGGGCTCTGATTCCGACTCATTTTTTTTAGCCATGTTCATTCGCGTGCTGCCAAGTCGTTAGCCCTCCGAAACTCTCTCACTCTCCAGATTTTTGTAGTATAGTTTTCCACTCGCTGGTTGTACAGTTATTGGCATTCAGTTGGCTGGCACTCCTCGTTTGCTTTGCTCGGCTGCTTTATCTGTTTGTCTGCTGTGCAGCCAACTTCTTGGCCAGCAACAACCGGTTTTTTTTTCTAATGCAAGCTCAACCTCATGTTAGCCAGTTCGTTTCCATTCCCACTTTGCATGGCCTGGCCAAGAAGACGAAGTCTACATGTTAATGTTTCTTACTATTTGGGTCAAAGCCCACACCTCCCGGAAAAGGTGGAAGAAAAAAGACTCCACGTAAAAAGCGGTTTTCGAAGAACGGTTTTTTGGTTGCCAAGTCAACGCCCCAGGTTTTCCGGGGATGGTGAAAATCGTGCCGTGACTCAGTGGATGGGGGATGAGGGGACAACTAAAATATCGCCACCAGTCACCTGCCATTCATAACTGGCCTTTGTTGTGGTGGCCTTATCTTATCTTAGCCATGTTGCCTAGTGGCTGGGATAAAGACCGCCGTTGTTTACCCCAGCCGATATCAAACATATGAAAAATGCCAATGCAAAAAGCGCTCAATGTTTTGATAAGAAATGCGGAAACCTGCTCGCAACCCCGATCGATTCTATTTTGGGAGCAGTGACGTCTTGATGCTTGGGGAATTTAGCCACCATATGAAACTATATGCCATATGAATGCGACGAAATTCCAAAATTATATATAGGCGAGAGAAAGAGATGAAAAGGAATCGGTTTCCTTAAGTGCGTAGTTTTAGGAATTTTGATTTTTCGGTTGGTAGTTGCCCCTCTTTGCAATATAAATTCGAAGTATAAATTCTACTCAATTAATATTTAAACTTAAGAGGTTTTCTATTCAAAATCATACCATTATGTATAAACTTTTCAATCTGCGTAGAATTCAAAAGTGATTGTATCTGCCTCTCCACATGCGTATCTATGAGATACATTTGAAGTTATATGTGTGTACACACGTTCTACTATTACCGATACTAAGTCGTTTGTATAAAGATATAAAGTATTTGCCCCAATTTTTATAGTTCACTGCTAAACGAAACCTTTGAGATACAATTGTATCCGATCGGTGTTGTGGAACGTTTCCTTGACTACTACGAGCCCAATAAGAATTTCCCACCCTGCGCCCCGAAATGCGAAGCAAACGAGGAAAACACAAAAGAAGGAAAATTGGAGTAAGGCAACGGTAGAGGCAAAATCAAAAGAGAGCTGGCGACAACAACAATGTGGGCCGAGTTGACAAAAACAAGAAGTCGAAAGAATAAGAATATCGTGCCAAAAGATACACTCGAAAAGCTTGACAGCACACAGATACAGATACGCAGATACAAATGCCGCGTGAGTGAGTCCGGCTCTCTTTCCGCTCCCGCTCGCAAAGCTGCTCTCAATTAACTCTGCTTTCGGCTGTGTGTGTGTGTGGTGTGTGCTATGAAGTCATACTGCCCAAGTCATTCTGCGCTTGTGTTGGTATCGAAAACATAAGCCACCAAAAACTCCCGACCACAGCCCAAAAGAAAAAAACTTGAATAAAAGTGTAATTAACCTATGTCGCAATCCCCAAATTGTACTCACCCACTTAAGACGCCTCTAGGAATCCTTTTTAATCCACAGCAAGGACACGCAAATACCGTTAGTTTGGCGGTTGGCTGCTTTTTACTCCTGTATTTGTGTTGTTTTCACTTTTCTCCCGTGGGCACTGCACTCACTCGCTTTCACACTAGTAAACAAATTCTTTGCCACTTTTTTCTATTCGTTCGCGAAAAAAGACAATTTGTTGTTGTCGTCGTCGTCGTTGAATACCTGTTGAAAATTTGACGTTGAGTTTCTTTGAGTGAGTAATAGAGAACGCAAGAGTGGGAGTTGAAGGGGTGTGTGCGGTGTGAGGGGGGAGGGGTATAATAGAGAGCGGGGTGGGCGTGGGCGGAAAATGCGCGAATAGTGGTTGCTAATAAATTAATTTCCCATTTTATTTATAAACACACTGCTGCCGAATTGCGCGCTTTTCTTTTCTATCCGCTCGTCGCCGTTTTGCAATTACTTTGCTGCTGGCAAACAACAAATCTTCTCACAATTCTGGCAGCGCGATCACACACAAAACGTACCGTCGTCACAAATATTCGATGTGCTGTGCACGAAGAGCAAACTGGTACTGAAACCGAAAACTGAAACTGAGAGCCATCCGCTTTCCGCTGCTCGATTTGGAATTGAGTCGATTTCAGTTGAGACCACTGAGTTTTGCTGAGAAACCACCACCAAGTGGTTGCAGTGCTGGCAAATGCCGGTGGTTCATCTGAGTGGTTCGGTTTGCTTTTCAAATGTTTATAGCAGTAGCGCTGTTTGATATCGCTACCAATTATACAAAAAATGTATATAAATCTATATGCTTTCTTAATAAATGTATGGTCAGATTTCAATCGTTAAATTTCTAAATAATTTTTGGCCTGGGAATTCGAGTGATTTCTTTATCTTTTATAGATCTTGGTCGCAAGTATCAAAATAAAAGGCAAGGCGCTATGTATCCGACAAAAATTTTTTATCGGTGACCTTTTTTTTGTTGCTAAAAAATTACGCCTTATCAACAATTTGTATATATGGGACCAAATACTAATAGACCAAAACACATTTGTAAAAATTCCAAATTTATTGCGGTTCCTAGGGTTCCTACATTAAATTAATGTATCTATCTATAAGTGCATTCTTTGTCTTGGTTTTTTAACAGTTCGCAAAGTCGGAAATCTACTAATGTCATCTACTAATATCATCCTATCGCTTGCGATACAAGCAAGGTTTGAGAGAGAAAGCTTTCATCTTGGTGTTCTTGGGCACATGACGCATCTTCTTGAATTGGAAGAAGTAGAAATAGTTAACAGCCACATCCTTCTTGATAAGATCGAATCCACATGCATGGAGGCAACGCACAAACTCCCGCACATCCTCGAATCGCGACTGAATCTCAGCGATATAGACACTGCCGTGCAGCTTGAGCACTCGATTGGCCTCCAGGAAGAACTCGTTCAGATCCGTGCCCATTAGTGAGAGGCAGTATACGGCCACGTCCAGAGATCGAGCTTGAAGTGGAGTATCCGTCATGTTGCAGGCAATGATGTCGCTACGAGCAGCCACCAAGTCCATGGAGTACACCTTGTTGGGCACGGATTGTGCCAGTTTGCCCTCGCCGCAACCAAAGTCGCCAATTATGGCTGTTTTGGGTATCTTCATGATGGTCTTGATGATGCGATTGAGCGGATTGATGGGCCACTTCTCCACCTGCTGACGGTAGCCAGCGTGATAGGCCTCGAAGGCGGAGCTATCCTTGCGGAAAAGTGCCTCCGCCTTGCGACTGGTCGTCGAGTAGAGCTGCTCGTTGATGTACCGGAAACGTCCGCCCAGGAGTTCCGATTGCAGCTTACTGGCCAGCGAGTTTGCAGCCGGCGCGGGTGAGCTGGTGGCCGCCATGGCCTTCACAGCCGCCTGGGCCAGTTCGGGTTTCAGTTTCAGTTCCTTTTTGCCACCTTTTGTTGCCTGCGTTGGTGGTCGCTGTTTCTCGATTCTTCCGGACATCACCTTGTGCATGGCCCGGATGCCATCCTCCACATCGTCGTCGTCATCATCTGAGGAGTCAAGAGGTCCTCTGACCTCACGGTAACTGAATTTTCCAGCTGCAGTGTTCACATTCAGATTTTCTTCTGGCACAGCGCCCTTCTTCTTTTTGGGCTTCTTTTTTTTGGGTTTCTTCTTCTTTGGTTCTTTGGCGGCGACTCCACTTCCGGAAGTATTCACCGGCTCGAACTCAATGATATCGGCTCCTGTCTCCCAGGGCGGCACTTCGAAAGGCTTCATTTTGCGCTGAAAAATTGTAAACAAATGAAACACGTGAAGTCTACGTTCTATGAGTTATCGTACTTTTCGATAACGATACAGACGCATTTTTGAGAAATGCCTAACGCGTTTTGACAAAAGAGTGCGGGCTACTTGAAAAATGTACATATTACTCAAAATTGTCTGTGAAGAATTTAAAAAGGTTAAAATAAAGGAGAAAACCATTTCTTTCACGTATTTTTTTATTTTTGCACTAAGCTAGAGTTCAACAATTTTGTGAGTTTATCTGGTTGTTTTTCTCTGTATTAGTTTGTAATTTTCGGTTTTTGCTTTGTTGTTGTCGTATGAACTAAATAACTTAGCATCTAGTAGAATATTTATACAACTCAATCGACAAAAGTGCTGTTCGGAAAGTTGTCTGTTTTCATCGCTTATCTTATAGCCTAGAACCGTAACTATGACAATCAGTTTACTTGTTTAACATACAGATACAGACCATTAATTTGCATTTATTTTGTTTTGAATTCGTGTTACTAGGTTAGAAAAGTCTTACTAACTAATTTTGTTTCCCAACAAACCGTATCATCCTATATCGCATTCTTCAATTTCTCGATCTTGATTTTCCGTTGCGGTTTGAGCCAATCGAAAGCAGTTTAACCAGCTAAAAACATTGCGATTTACAATTGCTATAGACTAAATATAATTGTTTAGTTCTAATTGCCTTAGTGGGTCTCGAATCGTGTGGATAATTGCCTGTTTAAGTGTATGTATACGTGGATTCTCCTGCTGGCTGACTATTTGGAAACGTATCTATTGGCTTTGTGAAGCGTTTACACAAATCTCTAACATAACTATACGTAGCGATTACTGTAGTTCATTAAGGTTAGTTGTATAAATTAAAGCATTTCTTTGTAATACAAAAATATAGCTACAACGGAATCGGGTAGACGCAGACGTTCCATATATATCGAGTGATCGGCAGATCTAAAGATAGCGATTCGGGCCGAGTATCCCCGTCAGTGTGCAAGATATTGTGGATCCCTTCTTCGAAGACCGCCGCTTCTAGGTGCTGTAAAATTGCGCTAATCTAAGCTATCGAACGCTCGGCATGCAACTGGCTCTCTCTAGTCATCTATGATCAGTGAACTCACTGCTTAGCCTACGAGTAATTAAATTACATTTAATAGTTGACGACGACGGCGGCGACAGCCCTTAAAACTTGTGTGGTGAACCGGATTATATTTAAAATATAACAGTGGATTGGGCGGGCGCCCATTAGCTTAGTAGCTAGCCTCGTGCCCGGCCAGAATGTACAGATCGTGTCCCTCCTCGCTGCCCAGGGAGCCGGTCCTCAGCAGCTGGCTCTCCAAGGCCACAACCCTGCAAGAAATTGAAGTAACCTTTTACTCAAGAGTTCTGAAAAGAAAGAGTTAAAGGTTTTCATACTTATCGCTGCCCAGCAGCCTGTAGGTGCGACTCATGTCCTTGATCTCCTGCGTCACCTCGCCATTGCGCAACGACTTTCCCTGCATGCCGTGCTTATGGAATGCCAAAACGCTGTCCGGTAGACAAACTGAAATCGATTCGCACAATGAAGGGCATATCTTCTGCGAATGCATATCCAATCGCTTACCAATGCTGTCCACGTTGAAGTCAAAGTTGAGCTGCGATACCATCTTCTTGTGCTGCTTGGGGTTCCCCTGCAGGGTGACCACCTGAATCAGATTGCCGTAGCAGACCAGAATGGCGTCCTTCTCCACCTGGTGCACACGCACCACCTTCAGCAGGTCGCGTCGCGGCACCATCGTGGCCATGGCGTCATATTCCAGGTCCTCCGAGTGGAACCAGCTGGCACCTGCAATCACGGAATTCCATTATGAGCATATCTTTGATTTCCAATCACTAATTGCACTCACTGTTCATGTTGATCAGCTCCAGCTTGAGGCAGCCGTTCATGGCCTTTCGTACACCCGTACACACAATCGGGTATTCCAACTCCGGCGTGATAATCATCTCGAATACGGGCGTATGTCCATTCTGAACGCAGCCGTGACCTCCGCCCTGAATACTGATGGCTGGCCACTCGCACTGCTTGAGCAGCATAAACTTGTTCAGTGGATCGTACCACTGCATCAGGAAAATGCCGCTGGGCGTCGCGCCACAGAGGTATTTGTATCCGTTATACGGATTTCGTGTGACACAGCACTGTGTGCAGCACTTTGTGTCCGGCACCTTGGTGGTCAGAGCGAACTTGCGCGGAACCAGTCGCTCCGGGATCTTGTTCATGTGCAGCGAGAAGCGTACCGTCTGCTTGGAGTGCAGGGCCACCAGGTCGTGCCTGTAGAGCTGGCAGGATTTTCCTGAAAAATGGGTTGCATTATGTACAAGCTCATCCAATAAAGCAAGAATCTTGCACCCACCTGACAGACTCATAAGCACATCCTTGATGACATACAACCAGGTGGTGCGGCGCGGGAACAACTGATCGATGGCCGCGTCGTGCAGTTCGTTCATGTTGAGGTTGTAGATGCCCTCCTCGGCGCCGATCAGCAGATGCTGGTCCCGCGTCTCCGGATGAATCCACGAGGCGGTGCAGTGCACGCGCAGTGGGCAACCGTTGAAGATCTTGGAAAAGCAGGCGCCCATGTGCACCTTGGGAGTGGGCGGCAGTCCGTTGGAGATGGGTCGAGGTGGCGTGTGACGGCGTTTGTGGGAGCGCTTCGGTGGTACCGGTGGGGTGTTGTTCAGCAGATCCGGTTGCGCCTCCTTCTCCGCTGTTTTATATAGAGAGAATACTAGTTAATTTACGTTTTTATTGAGTATTGCACATGCACTGACCTTCGTCATCGTCCTGGGTGCCACCATCGCTCAGGCTGCGTGTCCTCGAAGACTTGCCCATGTTTTCGAGCAACCCAATCAGCTGATCCATGGAGCTATGGCGTCGAGGCGAGTCCTCCAGACCATTCTGGGAATTAAAATAGAGGTAGTTAAATAGTTGAACCCATTTTAAGTTGTATTCCCTCACCTGGTTGTTCTCATGTCGGTAATCACAGTTATTGCCCGCCGAGCTCGATCCCGCTGGCGTTTCACCAGAGCTGCTCCTCAGCAGGTTCTGGTAGAGATGCGAGGAGTTGCTCGACGAGGGTCCATCGTTATCCCTGGATCCGGTCGCTCCCGCTCCGGAATTCGCCGTTGGGCTATTGGAATGCGAGAAGCCATCGCCTGCCGACTTTGTAGCCGCTTGGGGAAGAGCATCCAGCTCGTGCTTGTCCAGGAGGCCATTGGTGCCACCTGCTACTCCTCCGCTGCTGCTTATGTTGCTGCTGCCGCCTCCGTTGCCGCCTACGACTGCATCGCCGCTGGAATTATCGAGGAGTAGGAGGCGATTATAAAACGAAGCTGATGACGCAGAGGACGAGATGCTGGATGTGATCGGCGCATGGCCATGGCCGTTGTTCGAATTCGAATTGGAGTTAACGTGCGGATGTGCCGCCTGCGATGCCTGAGCCGCGGCGGCGGATCGGTAGTTGCTGCTGTAACGCAGATAGTGCGCCGCAGAGGCGGAGCATCCGGATCCGGAACCGTTGCCAGCACCGGATCCGTTCCCAGGAACGGCGGCAGCAGCATTATTCATGGCCACATCGGCAGCCACCAGTTCATCGTCGTCGGCATCGATGCTGGTGGTGCGCAGGTTGGACATGCCGAGACCCATGCCAAATCCCATACCCATGTGGCCAACCACATGGGAGCGCATGCCCAGGTAGGCACTGAGACCTGGCATGGAGGCCAGCGAGGCGGACGAGCTGATGTTATTGGCATTGGCGGTCACCAAGCCGCTGGATATGGACGAGGTCATTGGATGGTGGTGATGGTGTTCCTGCTGTGCCGCCTGATGTGCCTGCTGCTGCTGCTGCTGCGGCAATTGATGGGGCTGATGCTGATGCAGATGATTCGGATGGTGGTGATGCTGGTGGTGCTGTTGGTGCTGATGATGAGTGGTGCCGACTGCTGCGCCTCCGCTGCTGCTGCTGCCGTTCGCGGCTGCCCCGCCTGCTCCTACTCCTACTCCTCCTCCTCCTCCGGCGGCTCCTCCATTGTGGGAGGAGCAGCTGCACTCGGCGGCGAGTGGATCTTTGGTGTCGCTGTTCAGTGGCAAGGTCGCTCTGCGGAGCGTTTCAGACAATCGGATGGATTCGAGAGATCAAGAGAAGAGAGGCGAGAGAGAGAAAAGAGAGCCGAGATGTTGAGCGTCCTTCTTCGATCGGTTAGGTAAACACTATATGGCTATATAGCTTTTCGATTTCTTGTTGTTCGGGGGGTGGTGAGAGCGTGATTGGGTGGGTTCTGGTGGTTCTGTTGTGGTGGTTGAGTTCGAGTTCGAGTTTCGTGTGACGGAGGAGGCAGGAGGAGCTGACCCCCGGCTCATCCTGACTGGCATGCAATTGGGGTCCCTTATTTGTGTTTGTGTCTTTTTGTGGCATGCAATCGAATTGATAAACTCCCGATGGGCAAAACCGCAAGGGTGGCAGTAGAGTGTTAAGCGGATTACGCTTTTAATGAAATTATTCGCCACCCGCGAGGGTTAAGCCCACTTATTGGTGTCCTAGTTGGTAGTTGTTTTTTTTATATTGGACGCAAGGTAAATAAATAAATAAATGAACTAATATGAAGCCATAAATTATGCATGAGATGCAAAACACAAATGCTCAAAGATACACAAAACACATCGCAGCACATTCGCAATCACACACACGCAAATGAAAATGGAAAATGCTTGAATAGAAAATTGCCTCGCACATGAATGCACAGAAACAGAAACAGCATGGGAAGCAAACACAAACAATAAACAAAAAAACAGCAGCAAAAAATTTCCAAAAAAAAAAAGGAAAGAAGAGAATTACAAAAAAAGCATGGAAAATTAATTCTAAAAACAAAATGCCAGGAATGTTGGCCAAATAAAACAAGTCGGAATCAAGCAAAAACAAACAGAATTTGCTGGAAAATCTCAACAGCTGCTTGCGATGAGGGCAAGACGAAAAGTTGGCCCAAGGAATACCATTTTCCATTTGCCGAATTAGTTTTCTGAATTTTCAGTTGATGTTAGCATAATTGCAATTTGTTTTCCATCGTCTTGTTTCTGAAGGCCAAAAACAGCTTAGACCCCTCGAAATCTCCTCAATCACTGCGAGGGCCAATAATGCTGCATATTTCAGAGGATTTCGGGTCCTAGATTGGACAAATCAACACTGGACGATCACGACTACGTGTGGACCTTGGCTGTCCAATAATAATAATAACAATAAAAGCAATGCGACACCCATTTGCACACACATCAAATAAATAAACAATAAACATGGGAAAAAGGGTCCAGAGGCTGGACAAATCGAGCGTCCATCGATGTATAAATTCTCCCTTAAAAAACAAAAAAATATATATATAAACCAATTGTTCCGTATAAATTAGTTGAGAACTGCTTTTCTGGTTTTGCACCCGGCCAAATAATTGAGCCATCGAAGGGGTCATTTTCGGGCGTCCCACGGTGCGTATGCTCAACGTGCGTTTTTCTTTCTCGCTTGGTTATTTTATATTTGCTCTCTCTCTCTCTATTTAACGAAATTCCTCGCATTTCCCCATGGCTTTCCATCGATAGACAAAGGCAAAAGTTTAGGCGGAATAAGAGGCAAAAGTGAACAAAGCCTCGCCCAGACAATAACCGACAAAACAAAGAAGTTGGCCAAACAAAGAATGCGAGAGCAACAAGAAGAACTAACTTATAAGATGGTAGATGGAAGAGGAACAGCAACCGTAACTTAATACGGTTTAAATGGACGCAGAACGAGCCGAAAAAAAAGGAACGTAATGAAAATGTAGCATGTATATGGGATGGGCCATCTGCCTGGCCGGTAATAAACCAAGGTGGCCACAAGATGAGCTGCTGCTCCTGGTTCATAATGATAATGATGCAGCAGCTCCGGCCGTGAGGATTTTGCGTGTGTGTGGGTGCGGTTTGGCATCTGACGGCTGCCAGGATAGCAAACACTCATTTGCATGTGTGTGTGCATGCATAAATGTGAGAAGGTGGCGCAGAAGAACCAAAACATAACGTATTCCCTTGGTGAGATAAACTTAATGCTATACCAAAGTCAAATGTAGATGATTTCCTTTATTTATGCATTTTTTATAGAAGACAACCCGAGCTAGTTCTAATGTAAGAACTTGTATTTTTCAGTTAAGAAATGATTGTATACTGAATTTAGAATTCACAGTCCAAATATCATTATCAATATTTTGCAGACTAGTTATATCTTTCAGTGTATAGGTGGTAGTGCTTATGAGTGTAAAGTATGAGAAATGTTGGGGTTAGTGTGGGTCAGCTAGATCTATGTGGGAGGGGTGGGTGCTTTTGTTTTGAGGAGTGGGACACACCGAGAGCCGAGGCTCGAGTCTAAAGGAATACATTAGGTAGGTGGGTGTAGTTACCTTAGCTTCAGCTCCTCATCAATATATTGTAAGAGGCTCCTACAAAAATCAAATACAAAAACAAAGATACGAAAAAAAGGAAAAATAAAATAAACAGAAAATTTCATTGTGTTTAGTTTGACATAAGAAAGAAGTGGAACAAAATACAAAAGTAGGAAAAGTAACAAAGTTAGTTTCGAAAAATTATTCAGCAGACCCAAATAGAAAACTAAAGCTACTTTCAGATAACAGCAAAAGTATTAATAATCTCAAGAACTTGTAAATATCAGAGTGTGTTGTAAACGGGGTTTTGGTTTTGTGTGTGTGTGCGTGTTAAATTTAAATCATTATCCTTTAAGGCCAGCAGCAAGGACATGCCCAATTAAACGCATCAGCTAATTTGCCATGTTCATAATTCTGCCTAATGTCATCTGGCGCAGCCCATTACTCCACTTAAAAAGCAGCCCATAAACGGGATATTAAAAATGTGGCATTCCTTGGCTCATTTTCTACCATCATAATCTTTTTCCTCTGCCGCCTAGGCAATTAATAATTTTCCCTTTTTTGTTTGCGCCCTTCGCCGCAAAAATAAAATAAAACAAAAAAACAAAATAAATTCCTATTATACTTTCTGCTTATGACGGTTTAAATGAAATTAACCATGACGGTCGAGCGGCCCCAAGGAGAAGGAAAGGCGTAAGACGAGACGGCAGCTTTTGAAAACTTTTCGGGCGCCACAAAGCAAGCGGATGTGGGCGTAGTTCTCGGGGTGGGGCGGGGGCGTGGCACTTAGCCAGAAAGTCGCTTGTAAGTAGCGCTCAGTACATTGAAATTGGCGCAGCCGTTTTTATGGCTTCAATAAAATTGGGCATCAGCATCGAAAGTGGGCTTCTTAGGAGGAGCTCCCAAAATGGGGAGGAGACCCTTTTGGAGCCGCTATCGCATGCATATAGACAGAGTGACTTGGCTTTGTTGTCTGCGACGCCACTCGAACGGCGGCTGCCGCAAAGTGTTTGCCACATAACTCAAATCGAGCACTTCCAGACTCCCGTTTTCCCAACCCACCCACCATGCCACCATCATCGGCGGAGGGCTTATTAAACGTGCCACTCCCCTTCATCGGCGGAGAACAATGTGTAATCGTTTAAAATGACAAATGGCGCCTCATTCGTCTAGTACACTAAGAAAAAACTTTTCGAAAATTCTATAAAACAGTAAAAACAATTTAAAAAGCTTGTTTCTATATTCAACTAATTAGTTGCAGTGCTTTTACTCCTTTGATAATCAGGTAAGTTTTGGCCAATTTATGAAGTACTGAGTTCTACTTTTCCTAGCAAGCATTGTTCTCACTGCACTTGACATATTGAAGCTGCAGTTGCGTGCCAACTCGGCGTATGCTTGATGTGCCATCCATCTATCCTCCGCTTTTCCCGCTCCAGTTAGCTGTTGCGTTAATTGATTTCTTGGAAACTTTTGCCTGATCCCCAGAACCTGCCACTCAATGCTCGCTGCTCGCAGCTAGTTTCAAGTGCGCTGGCATCTATCTGTAGCTGTAGCCCCAATTTTTCATGGGATTTTTCTTGCAAGTTTCTTGTTTTCCGAGCCACGCTGATCCGGGGAGCTGAAGGCTGCTTATTATTATTATGTTGCAGGATACTTGGCAGGGAGGGCTTTTTTACGCCCCCGACGTAATTACTTCTGGCTGGCAATTAAATAGCCCACAAGTTTGAAGCGCCCGCCTGGGGAATCGTGGAAGCCAGGTTGCAATTATACATCCGAGAATGGAGTAAGGGACTGAGACTGAGACTGGGACTGGTGCTGGGATTCGCCACTCGTCCGTGGAGTGGATGAAAAATGCACAAGTTAGGAATTTTCCGGGGCAGAGACACGTAGCTGCAACTAAGCGCAAGCGTGTGTAGCAGCCATATACACATGAAAATGCAGCAGCATTTCAGCAAAATACGAAAGTAAACACAGCTCCCCAGGAACGTGCAACTAAAAAAATGGACTGTGCCACAAGCCCAAAGTTTCGAGCAAATTACACAGGGCGCGTGCTGTGGCCTTAAGTTTCCATTTTGGCCAGCATAAAAAGCGCAACATGCAATGCCGTTCGGAATATAGCCCCTTTATTTTGGCTAACCTTAAGGACATGTTCATAATCAGGGTGCCGCTCAATTTCGGTTTTGATCGCTCGGCGCTGGGACTACAAGTACAGAAAGAGAAAAACGTAGAAATGGCTATAGAATTGTTTAACTAATGGCATGGCCAATGGTTCGCCTGATGCATCCACACACTGTGTGGGAAAACTTCCATATGGATGGGTGATTTTAAAGCTGGTGAATCCACAGGCAGCATTTACAAGCTTACAAGTGTAAAGTGTGTGTATGTACATAGTGGAGTGTGTTTGTTTCTGTTTTCTTTGTGTGTGAGTGTGTGAACTGAAACCGAAGTACCAAAACTGAAGCGGATCTAACCCGTTTCGCAAGTAAGAAAAACCATAGACAAAACTGTAGCATAGGTCCAGGCAAATCGGAGGAAAAAGCAGTAGGAAACGGGTTCGTCGGCACTTACATGTCACTGGGTAACGTTTCGGGACTAGAAGATCGCTCATTCCACGTGGAGTTCGTCGTCATGCCTTTGGGGGAGAAAAATATATCGAAATTGAAATAATAATAATAGTATAATAATCATAGATCTTGAGAATCTGTTAGTTACATTGGGAAAATTTATTACAAAGCTTTCCAACGTTTTAAGCACCACGCATACACGTAGTGACGAGGCGCACCGCATAAATCTTTCACAAATAAACAACACACTTCTCAAGAGCTATGAAACTATAAACGAATCTTCAGGTTTAATGCGCCAAATGCAGTAATAAAATTTTATTTCCTGATTTTTGCAGATTTCCCTCATAAGCTCACCTGTTTTTAGTGTGTGATTTTGCGCTGGCACGCCATTGGTGCGTGACGTCATTTTGCTGGCAATGCGTTGTGGCACTCCTGCCACAGACTGAAAAGTGAAAAAAAAAACAAAAAATGGTAAAGAAAACTTTATAACTCACACTTCGCGAATGGACCTTCACCACTTCGTCGTCACTTATTTGGCGACAAAAATTTTCTGGCTGCGATAAAATCTCATAAATCAAAGTCATATTGGGATTTTTGAGCGTGATGGGTTATTTCTTTTTCGCAGCAAAGTAAGCGAGCTAAGTAAAATTTGAATATCTAAGGCCAGGGAAACTTATTTGCCACCGGCTGCTAAAAGTTTGCCAAAACATCGAAACAAATTGAAGATTTATGAATTGTAAGGAGCCATGAAAATGTCTTTAAAATGGCCGCCCCTGCTGGTGAAGCAATTAAACTTAAATTCGATTTTGCATTTGCAAGTGTCGTTAAATAAGCTTAGGGACCAACAGTCTAGACAGCTGCATTAGTTTCGACCGACTTTGGTGGCCAATTAATTAGGTCGAGAGCTGGAGGAGCGGAGCAAAGCAAAGCCAGAAGCATAAGGCCCCAAAAGTGTCTAATGGCGCACTAAATCGTTGACCAATCCCGAAACGCAGCAGAGCTGAAGAGTTCTTGGAGTTCTTAGCTTTAGCTTGGTTTTCCCAACTTTACTCTGGCTTTGCCGCTTTGACCCACTAAAAGCGTAAATAAATTACGCAAAAGGTGCCAAGTGGCTGCTGCCATCCCCAGACTTATCTGACCCCATTCCTGCCCAGCACTCACCTCCTCATCGCCATCGAGATAGTAGTAGAACTGCGGGTTGGGGCTCTGGTACTTCTGCAGCAGCTCCTTGGCCACCCGCAAGGACATCTCGCACTGGACGAAGGGATGCTGCAGCAGGCGCTCGGCGGTGGGTCGCTTCTTCGGGTTCTTCGTCAGCGCCGTCTTGATGAAGTTGTGGAACGTGGGGCTCCACTTGTCCTTGTTGTTCAGAGTGGGCGGCTTGAAGCCGCTCTTCGACATCAGGAATAGGGCGCGCATCGGGTGCAAATCGAACATCGGCGGTTGCAGCTCAGCCAGTTCTGTTGTTTAGTGGTGTACAGGAAAATATAAAAGTAGTAGAATGTTCATAAGTGGTTTTCCTAGCAGTACTAACGATTTTCTAGCGCTGATTAAATTGATTTTAAGTATTTTGGAATTTAGAGTGCACCAAATACGACTTTATTATTTATTTACTATCTAAACTACTTAAATAAAATTTGAAAATACAGCACATTACATCGTTTTATTATTAAACATAAAATAATCTGAAATAAATTCACTCACCGATTGCGGTTATGCCGCAGGCCCAAATATCACATAGTTGATTATAGCCACCCTTGCGTTCCACGGCTGCCACCTCAGGAGCCATCCAGTAGGGCGTACCTAAAATAATTTAAAAAAAATATATATGTATGAGTTAAAAAACTGATTATATAAATATCCAGGCTATCGATACCCATATGGTTTGGCTGCCTCAGCTAATTATGCAACATTCACACATTTAATTTCATTGCCGTCGATTATGTTGCTCTCATTTATTCATTGTGCCGTCCAAAGCGCTTTTATTTAATTTAATTACCGTTTTTTATGCGACAATGTGAGAATTGTGCAAATAAACAAATTGCTGAATTATGCAGAGCGCGGTAATCAAAGCCGGTTGGGTGGAAATGGCATTTGCGACACATTTTGCTCTTCATTTCGGGCGCACGTTTTATGATCGCAACAAGGAGTGGAGCTAATGCGTCCATTACTCATACGCCATGTTGCAGCCAGGCAACAATTTTGCCACACCAGCAGCAGCAGCATAGTAACAGCATCTGCTGGAGTAGTTTCCTTGGATGGATGGCAGCCACGAGAAAATTAATTTTCGTCTCACTTGACAAGTGGATGAGTGGAAGTCGTCGTGGCAGTTAATTGTATTTTCAATTTAATTAAACCACAACGAAGGTGGAAAATCAGGTTTGATGCCGGCTCTCTGATACCTTGGCCAAGTTTAACTTACGGTTTTCGGTTTCCCCAGGGGAAAACCCCAACGCCCGCTCCTCCAGCAGCACCTCGTCATCATCATTGTTTCCGCTCTTGTTTGAGCTTCGATCCGGCAAAGTGATTCGGAATCGAAAGGCTGAATTGAAAGCATCGAAGCAATGCGAATTCCCTGAACTGAACTTTCGCATGCATTTTAATTAAAGGCCAACACAAACAAGTGCAAACAAACACACAGCGAAACTGATACAAAAGAACACACACACACACACACACAGTGAGGGGAAAGCAATTTTATCCACAAAGTGACAGCAACAACAGCCAGTCAAGTATCATTTTGTTAATTGCTGAAAAAAAGGAGCAAAAAACGGAAAAAAATCGTGCTGGCATTAAAGGAGACAGCAGCGAGCAGCTGAATTAAATGTCAAAAAACAAACGGTGGCAGGCTTTTAGGTTTCTGCATCTATTTAATGCCAAGACGCATTTCCGTCAACTCGCGAACTGGGAAGCATTAAGGACATCCCACACACACACCCACATTCGCATATTCATGTTTATGGCATAACTGCGGCTGAATAAGCGAAGTGGGCGGGAAATGGATGGGAAATGGGTGGGCGGTACGGCTCAGGGCCACCGAGGTGGAAGTTTCTGCTCATCGTGTGTTGCCATTGACTTGTTAATGACACTAAACACAAGCGTAAGCACCTTTTTATTGAATAATAAAAGCGCCAGGCTGTCGCCACCACCGTTTTTTTTTCTCTTCCCGTTCTATCTTCCTGCCTGTTCCAACTCCTTTTTCATCTCAGTTGTTTGTTTATCTTGGCTACAAGGACGAAGATTCACTGGGAAAATAAAACATTGCCTTGATGGTTACTTCTTGGTGCAGAATCAACTCTTTAAGATAATATTCTGGATAATAAAATATTGACTACTCGACTTTAAAAACAAGCACAGAATAAAGGACTCGAGTATTGTGCATTTATTTATGTTTAGCAGGACACTCTAATCCTGTACATTTTTCTCAGTGTGTCGCCTAAAAATATGCAACCTCAAAAAGCTTGAATATCTGCCATTGTAACAATCGATAGAAGCTCAGCAATTGACTTATGTGCATATGCATGGAGTACAAACGATTCGATGTTGACCTCGTCCTCCTGTGCAGACATTGTCGATGGGGGCATAAAGGAGCGTGGTGTGCGTGTGGGTGGGTGTGTACTTATCACCGCATTTGTCACAGCAGTCGCCACAAAATCTGAAATGGCAACAACTACATAGACACAATGGCATTGTGGATCTGGAGTGAAGAGCACTCGGAATGATAACAGTAAGCGGACGTCACATTGTTTGACAGCTTCACACAAACAGGGGAAGATAGTGGCATGGAGATCCCAAACAATCGACCACCTAACCACCCAGCACCACCCACTCGAATCGCTGTCACTAACACTGCACACTCTGCCACATTGACATGCCACAAAAGATGCTCGCTCAGCTCGAAAACGTCATGAAAATGCAGCCAAAAGTGGCAACAAAGAGCCAAAAGGAAACAAAGGATCATGGCAACCTCAAGGTCGTTAAACTTGGAGATTTGAGTTGCCGCCTCCCCCCTTTGGTACTGTCTGTACGTATGTATGTGTGTGTATATAGTGCGTACTTTTTGTTGGCATTTTTCGTTGCACAAATTGCAGTCCATTAATCACATGCACTGCCAACCAACTGCGGAATTGTCCATTCAAATAAATCTGGAATCAAATTAGCGCTGCGGGAGCTTGCTTTATGGCAGCTTTTCGCTTTTACGACGGACTCAAAGGACAAAAGTCGGCATTAAAAATTAAACTGCTTTGTCGTAGTAGGATAAAATCCAATTTGGCGTAAATGAAATCAAATCAAATGCCGGTTTTTATGATGCCCCTTCTTCAACGCTATCTATTCACTGCGAAAGTGTCATGAACTTTAACTTGGTTTAGATTTTATTAGCGCCAGGACTCATGGCTCTTTTCTTAGGCGAACTGAAGGACATGAACTGAGTGAAGTGAGTGAAGAGCCAGCTGTCATAACTTAATTAGCTGGCGAGTGTCAACGGCCCGATGAAGGGTTGTGCGAATTTTAATTAAGTGCAGAGCGAAAGGCATTTCAAATAATTAATTGTGCGCGGACAGTGGGTTGTGGCACTTCTGGGGAGCTTAACTGATGGCCACGCGTAACCGCAAAATCTCATTTGCAAAGTCTTGGAAGTTGAAAGTCCCTGTGATGACGAGCGAAAAAATGTTGGCTCATGCAAATCATCGCTGCTTCGTCTGTTCGTCCTTAGATTGCAAGTTGTCATGACAAACTACACCCCCTTGCAGGCCACCATCCCCATTTTTAAGCCGCACATGGCTTGTGACTGATAAGTTCCTATTTACATTCAAATTGCGTATACGCCACGTTGCCCCGGCATCATCGTCTTAAAGCCCACGGCAGGCATTTTAAATTAGATAGCATGGTGAGGGAAAATACATCAAAAAAGGATTGAGGATACCTTAAACAATTTTGTATCACTATTTCCATAAAGATATTTATTTGAGTTACCATAAAGTCTTTCATAGTTGCTATCAAACAATTTGTAATATTTTTTTCGTGTATCTCTTTTAGAAAATATCTTCGCTGGAATTGAGAAAGCAGCTTAACGCTGCTCATTGCAGCAGAAAAGCTGCAGGAAAGCTGAATTCTATTAGTGGCGAAAATACTTAGCTGAAGTGGAAGGAGGGAAAGGTTAAATGCGACTTTGAATGCTCAACAGCCCACAAAAGATGTGGCCACGGAACTAAGACTCTCGACTCTCCAATTGGGACATTTTTCACAAATTATTTGCTTTTGTGCTTCAGTTTGGGACGTTGACAACAAAGTTGGGCGGAAAACTCCCTCCATTTCTTTTCCCCTCCCAGGATGGCAAACAATGAGCCAGACTGGCCACCTGCTGGTCAGCTACTTTTTGTCCAGTAAGTCTCCCCCAGTCGTTTGCTTCTTGTATATTTTTTTTCGTCGCCTCCATTTGAAATATTCTTCAAATTGAATTGTTCCCTTTGGAACCGCCGCCATCGTTTTTTGATTATATTTGAGAATTCCTTGCAGGAGCCATTATAATGCTACTCCTAATTGAATTGCATTCAATTGGAGATTCCATTCAGGGAATGGACCGCATTTCCAAGTGCTTGTGGAATGGAACCACTCGGACGTATACTTGATTTTCCCTGCCGTGTCTAATTTTCATCTTTCCTTCCTGTGTGTTACTTTCTGTTATTTGTGCTTTGTCATTTCTGACAGCTGCTCCATGGGTGAGAAGCGTTTAGAAGCGTTAAACGCAATTGTTGCTCCTGTCAGGACACTCTCCTCGCATTTTTCTGCTTTGATGCTTCGGTTTGCTGGCCACAAAACAGCATTTCATAATGATAAACACTTTGTGTGGCAGGACACCTTGCCCCGCCAATAACTTTAATTCTGACTTTGTCGGCGAAAGTCCTTAATGCCAACTAATATTGCAGATGTCTCTTCTACTAATTGTTGTGCTGAACAATCATTTTCCTAAAATATTTTTATGTAAAATCGATTGCTCACTCACCTATGAAGCTCTTGCGTTTGTTAATTGTGGCCGTGATCTGCGCTGAAACGCCGAAATCCGCCAGCTTGACATCGCCGTACTCCGTCAACAGGATATTCGCGCCCTTGATGTCCCGGTGCATTTTGCCCATGGAGTGCAGGTACTCGAGTCCCTTGAGAGTCTCTCGGCACATGTACGCGATCTGGACTTCGGTGAGGGGACCGGTTACCTGGTAGATATCCTGCAGACTGCCACCACCACAAAACTCCATGCAGATCCAGAGTTTATCCCTGCGCAGGTACGAGCCATAGTAGGCGATGATGTTCGGATGGCGGCAGTCCCTCATCATGATGATCTCCTGCTGGATAATCTGTATATCGTCGGAGGGCTCCAGCTTGATGACCTTGATGGCAGCCAGCTCATTGCTCTGTATTCGTTTCGCCTGCAAGAAATCAGAGAGATTGCCTTGAATCAATACCGATGGTTCTCAAAAAGTCAATGAAAATATGGAGATTATGTGGGGGCATTTTGAGTGCCGCTGGCGGGTTGGAATTTTTGATTGGCTGCACACCTGCAGCATCTGGGGCATCGCCGCTCTGTTCATCTTCATTCATGCAAATATTCCTGCTCGTTTTCAATAAATTTTTAGCGCGCGCTCTTGCACATAAAAATGCATTGTAACCACTTCACAATTTCACCACCCCCAGCCCCCAAACAGGCAATGGTCCATAGTATTTGCATAGAACAATCGCCTGCAGGTTGAGTTCTTCCCTCCCAAAATCCCTCCCAAAAACCATATCATCGTCGGCGTCATCAAGTGGAAATCTGCGAGTGGCTGCAAGGAATATTAAAAGGTTGCCAGGCAAGACGGCTGAGTTAAATCGGTTTTATGTTCCCTCCTCACTGTTGAACAATGAATAATTGTGCAAAAATAATAATAACAATAGCTCGGAAAAACAGAATTATTAAAATAGAACCCAAAAATACACAAAGCTACACCTGTAAAGTGTAATTTTAACATGCTGTTGTACAGGAAAACGAATGAATGAAAGAACAATTTTTCAAAAGTGTGTATCTGAGAATTTAATAGCCCCACATAATGCAGATACAAATTGCAATAGAAGATAAACGAGAAAATATTGGGTGATTAATCATTTAAGATAAATAAACATTTTCAAGGGAATTTATCGATGTTCTTAAATAAAAGATGATTTAATACAGGATTTTCAGTACAATTTTAAGGCTTTTAGTGCTGTTCTTCTGATCATTAGGCCCAAACGTACTATTTTGGCCAGGAAGTGGCCGCTGTGACCAGTAGATTCCATTAAAGACTGGCTTTTCGCTTCGAAGGCTCGCTGCAATAATTTCGCTACGGTTCGCTTCGTTTGTGTTGAACCAAAGTAGGGGCAAGGGGCAGTAAGGGTGTAGTGGGGGGCAGGTCCTTGGAGGACATGAAGTTGAAGCAGCGCACTGACTGAGTAGGAGATACACCCACGCAGGGACAACAATGCATGTGGTATCCACTTTCAGCCCTTCACCTGCCATCCGGCTACCTTTATCCTTGACGTCCGTGTGCCTGTGTACGTGTACACGATTCCACCATTTATCCCTGCGTCATGTACTTTATACGCCCACGCCACTTTCTCCTCCTTTCGCCATCTCCTCCCGCCCACTGTGTGCTTTCTCCGCCTTTCCTCCTCCGCAGAGCTCTTATTTTTATTTTCGTTGCATTTATTATTCAATGCGGTAGCTCCAGCTCACTTGTTTGTCTTCCCCGTGCAAAAGTGTCTGTCTGTGTGTGTGTTATTTTTTTTTGCTATGATATCTTGCTCGACTTAATGAAGATAAAGCGATTTTTATTGCACTGCAGCAGCTTCAATCGAGTTTAGTTTGTTTATTTTTGCTTTGCTTTTTTTCGCAGCTGATTGCTTGTCCTTGCTTCTCTGTACCTCGTTTCCCATTTGCTCGTCCTGCAGGCAGCATTGTTGCATTTTTGATGTTTTTATTGCAATCTGGGCTGGCTTCCAAAATGCTATGCCATACTTTATCGCAGCAGGTCCTCCATATCCTGCTGCCCTCCACCGTCTCTGTCTGTGCGGCATATTCCCTTCTCTGTCTGATTTTTCCCATTCCAGTTGACAGGCGGCCATCGTCGGCTTTTCTTGTTACTCATCTTGTTTATGGTAAATAAATTATGCGTGATTTTTAGACAAGTTCCCTGCGGCTGCCGGAGCACAAAGATGAAAATGAAATGTGTTGAGGCAGCAGCAGCAAGCTGGAAATGGGGAAAGGGGAGTGGCGGCATGCTGTCCCGCCCCCCAATCCGTTTCCCCTCTGCCCAACCACTCAGCTGTGGTAAGCATAAAAAGCTGCTGATATGCACAAGCCAAAAAGGGAAAGGAGCTGCTGCTTCTGGGCTTCTGCTTCGATGGCTCGAAAGGAAGCGAGCACAGCACATCCTGCCATCCTGCTATCCTGCTATCCAACTATTCTGCCATTCTACCATCCTGCCATTCGTGGAGCCCAAGATGCAGATATGCTGCATCAACAAATTTATAATGAGCTGCGCCAACGTCAACGTCTTCGCCAACATTTTCGCAGGATTTGCCCGGCGCAAAGTGCAGTGCTGCAGCGCTGCAAAAGTCATGGCAAACAAACTTTTAATGACTTATTTCGGGTTCAGTTACAGGAGTCAAGCTGCGATTGATTCCGGCAGCACTTGACGTATTTATTTTAATTAAATTTGCATTAAATCATTGTCCGAGGCTCGTTAAGGAGTCATTTCAATACGGTAATTATTATGGAAATATGCGAAGGGAAGAGCAAATTTACCCCGTAATGTATGCTACACTTTTCACGCAAGCCGAGATGTAAGCAATCAATGAGGATCATCAGTGGATGGGTGGCAAGTAGGGTGGTTGCATGGCTACGCCATTTCCTGTGTATGCGTGTGTGTGTGTCCGGCATGTAATCGTTACAATTTCCGACATATGCTCATATGCATGAGCAGGCCAAGCGGACCCAGGAGCAGCATATCCTTCCTCCTGCCTCTTTGCTCCTTCCTTTGCGGCTTTTCGCATTGGGCAAAAAAGGGTTTACTTCTCCACGGCATTCTCCCTTCCGCTTTTCGCCCTACTTTTCACATTATGTCCGTAATGGATATTACGCGTTAAGCCGGAATTTTTCATCCTGCATTGTTTGCTAATTGCATGGGCAGGCGAAAAAGTGTAATGTTTATAAAGAACCACGAACTCAACATGTCCAGTATTCAGAATCTCATTTTCTTCGCAATTGTGATTACCCTATAATATTATTAAATTAAATAATCTGCTTTCATTTTTTTACACCTTTCACAATTTTTTATGCATACCCATTACAATTTACATACCAATCAGGTGTAATAAAAAATATGGACCCATAAGCCATCGATTTAATTTGAATTACATACATGCTTTTATGTCACATCTCTTTATGTGATTTGAATAAAGAAATATATATTTATGTTCTTATTCAAGAAAAGCATTGAATATTATTTTAAATATAGAATATTAAATGGTAGAATTATATATAAATAAATGGAATTTCGTAGGACTCTCTTTCTTGTTTAAAAATTGATTTTTTTTTCTTTTTTTTAGACCCAACATATATGGTCGGTTTTAACTTATTTTGTTTAAAAAGGAAAAACTCCGTAATACTGGATGTTTACTGTGCGCCGTGCAAAAGGTGGGTCATTGGCCACTGGACACGCAGGCTTAATTTCATTTCAGGGCTTTCACGGTGAAATTAATTTAGCGGACCAAAATGAAAAGCGCTTAAAATTGTACAGCTCAAAATTGTGCACGTCTCTTCTGTCTCCGTCCCCCCCCTCGACCTCATTCATTTGTTTTGCATTTGACGGAAATAATTTATGATTTAATTCGAGAAAAGGTCGCGCTGCTGCCAGCCCCAAATTGCGATCTTAATTCAATTTGAACGGAAAATTTAAATGCACTTTGTTCTTGCTCACGTACAATTGAAATTGAATTACGTTATTGATCGGCCATCTCAGTCCCCAAATTTCGCACTCCTCCATAAACGAACACTTGATGCCGGACGGAGCACTTGAGAGACTTTTTTCGAGCGACTCAGATAGCTTAAATTAGCCACTCGAGTTTATCGATGAGCTCGCAATTTCCCAGCAATTTTCACGCAATGCCAAGAGCACAATATAAAAAAAATTGGATGGCCCGGGGAATATCTCAAGTGGCTCCGGGGGTCCCTGGGTCATTGCCAAGGGACAACGCTGGCATCTCGTCGAGCGTTTTTCAGTCCGCCGGAAAAGGCGAACTACCAGGCGGTACAATAAATGGGCGGGAAATTGAACAAATTTGTCACTCGGCGAGACAATGGGCTAATGGTTCAAGGGCTGACCAAAAAATATGCGGCAATCAATCAATCAAAATGCCCAATCGATATTGGATGAGCATCCGCAGTCTATGTGTGCTTGAAACGATAAGCCAAACTACACAGGAAATAATATAAGTATCTATAAAGTAATAAGTACTTAAAAGGAAAGTTACTTAAACAAAACTTATACCTCTGTCCGTCCGTTGTATGTCCGTATAAATGTCGAGATCGCTCTGAAGCTACATTCACTAGTTTTTGCATTAATTGGAATCAAAAATTCAATATAAGATTCTGTATAATATATTACGAATATTGTGTGTACATAAATGCAACGAGATTAATTCATTTTCGAAAATATGTTGTTGAAGTCTCGACTCTTCATTTACTCGATTTCACACTCACTATGTTCTTTTTGCGCATAAATCTGTTTCCACAGAACTCGGTTATTTGTTCCAGGGCCTATCCCAACTGATTCAACATTGCGAGCAATAAAGATGGAATTGTGCAATATTTTCATGCAGCGCACAAAATTCAGTGTTTGTCGGTGGCACGCCCACATCAATGCCTCCGCCCACGCCAAATATAGAACAGTTCCTTTTTTCCATGCTCTTTTTGTTTCGGCTTCTTTCGCAGCTTATTTGGGAAAAGCTTCTTTCACTGATGTTTTCTGTTTTCCGATTTCGGCTCCCCATTTGCCACATGTACGAGTACTTTTCGCCGCAAATATTTGCCATTTTTCGCTGTCGGTTTTGTCGGTTAATGCGGGCATTATGTCAGCTTTCCAAATTGTTTATTCGCGCATTTGGAATGGAGTGGGCTGTGCTCCAAACCTCCCCTTTAAAACCACCCACCCCTAGCTGGGTGGGTGGCAATGAACCACAAGTTCTTTATGCCGCATTTGAACCCCGCATGAACCTCCGGAATGCATGTGCAAAAAATGCAGCTAAATATGCCTTTGGTTTAATTGCGAGATAATCCACATTCGGACTTCTGTTTAGCATGCCGCCATGAAATATGCAAACTCTTATCGCCGACACTCAATAAACAGTTAAAAACCACGCAGAGCGGAAAATGAAACGAAAATATGCTGGGAAAACGAGCGACCCGATGGGTGGTGGGCGGTGTTTGGTCTCCGCCTGCTGCCATGCGATAATGTGTATAATGAGCGGTACACTTGAACGAGGCGCCAGATAAAAACGAGTTAAATATGACGCAGAAAACCAGACACTGAAAAGAGACAGACGACGCGCGAAAAGGGGAGACAGAAGGTGAGGTCTGCAGACAGACAACAAAGATAAAATTGGAGGCAACCAAAAAAAAGAAAAAAGGGGGAAAAGGGAAGGGGGAAGGGGGCAAATGGGGCGACACAGGAACAAAATTGCCAGAGTAGTAATGAGCAAAATGTCCAGTTAACCCCCGTTTAGTCGAGTGCTTTGAACCCTTTGGCTGGGTCATTAGCACCCCCTCTTTTTAGCCCCCCACACACGTGCTTATGTCTCTGCATATCACCCACGTGACTTGGCGTTATTAGATCCATTATTGTTTATGATTTGCATGTGAGCAGCCAACCAAATGGGAAAAAGGCGAGCCAACGAGCAGACGCAGCTGCCATATTTATTTTCCACTTAAAGGCTTAGAGACAGGGTTTCTTTTTTCGAGATACAAAAAGGACACATGCACAATAATTCTATTGTTTCATGAGTAATTTTGCCATTACATTAAATTACTTTCAAATAACAAGCACAATTATTTCAAAAAACCCATAAGAATTATACTATATTATAAGCTTTAAACATTGAACTTTTGCAATTAAAATATGAAAGTATTACATATTTTTTTTTAGTGCATACAGTGGGTCACGTAGAACCAACAATGTTGTTTTTAATGGCGAAATGGCTTTTCACTGCAACGAAATGTAACTGACTCGAACATGAGTTTTCCATTCAGTCACATGCAAGTCCTTCGAACTGTTGTCCTGGTCAGTGGGACAATCTGTGCACCGCCCACCCCTTTCGAAACCCTTGCCCCTTAACCCATGCACGCCCCTGGCTGTGCTCCACTTTGAGCGTCTCTTGATTAACCGTTTCACAGTTATTAATGGCTTCTACAGTCGCCGTCTTTTTTTTGTTTTTTTGTTGCACATCTACAGCTCGTTTACAGTGTGTTTTGTGTTTATGTGTTTATGTGTCACATGCTGTACATCTGCCTTCCTGCTCGTTTTCTCGCTGTCTATCTCACTTCCACACTAGTGCAGCAACAGCAGTTCAAACAACTTTGGTTTGCTTAAAGCGGTTCCCTCATTCTTACACTGCCATTTTGTTGGTATTCACTATGCTGACCCACCGCAAGCGTATGTGCACAGAAAAAAAATTCGACCATAATGGGATTAACAAATGTCAAGAGTTAAAAGAAAGAAATTTCGGGAAGAAAATATATATTTACAAGGCACTTTTGTGACAGAACTAAGTCCCTTCTGCATTTTACAGCTAGCTCTTTAAAATTTGTATTATTTTTCTTACAGTGCATCTACTTTGTATCTCCGTCAGTTCTCCACCCGCCACGTCCAGCTCGTGCTATTTGCTTTTAATTTCCACCGTTTTCTGCACATCATTCGCGACGACCTCATCGCCGCCATCCATCTCTACCATTCACCATTAGAGCCGGGGCATCTGGAGCCCCATCTTTGAACTGGTGGGCGTCTCAATCTCGTATATTAGGGCTAATATTCCGCTTCGTTTGCCGCTGTCCGAACGGAATGTTTGTTTGGCTCGCGTCGGTCAACAGGTTCAAAATTAGCGCTTTAATTTCATTTCGAGAGCTTTGCTCATAAATTCCAATAAGTGCCCGAGCTGAGGTCTCTTACTGAGTGGGCGAAAGAGGGGCACGAAGACCCTCTTACCCGGTCATCGAGTATTGGGGCAGGGAAAATGCTAATTGAAAATACAATATCATTTAAATTTAAATTAGTTCTCGAACAAGGTCGAAAATCCGACTCACGAGGGGAGGTAAAACTTTTATAGCCACTCAGGTGAAGGTCAGAAAGGGAAAACCCATCATCATCATCATCAACATCATCCAATGTTTCTCTGTATCTATTGCACTTGTCATAACACAGGCACATCACGTATACGACGAGTATGCGGTTGCCAGCGAGCAAAACCTTTTTGCCATTTTACGCCCACTTGCACCTGCCGTTAGTTATCAGAATAAAAGTTTATCATTGCCCAGACCGCCCCTACGGGGGCGCCACAAAATTTTTAACGAACTGGTTTATGCATGAGCTACTTTTGTCGTCCAACATTATGCATTGACAACATGTGGGGAGGCGTTGGGTTGTAGGCCGACAACCTTAACCGACATATGCGGAAGGTACACGGGGAAAAATGAATATTAAATCGGTCATCCATTGGGTAGTTATCATATAATACTTAACGCTTGAAGCGCACTTTACTTTCTTCCCTTTACTTGAGCATTGAATGAATGGATTGCCAGAAGAATCTCCGTATTCCTTGCACACAACCAGTAACTGATAATATTATTTATTCATATTATAATATTATTATCTTCATTCTAGGCCAGCATATAACCGCGTCTAAGTTTCGCCCTCATTCCTCACCACTCCAGTGTTTCCGTTTTCGTTTTCTGGTTTTCAAGAGGATTTTTGTGTTTTCTTGAAGGATGTTCACTCACCTTTCAACTCGCTGCATAAATGCATGAGCTTCGTGGGATTCTGCGGATGGGCATGGGTTAGGATGCCCAAAGTGAACCCTTCACCTGCACCTCATTAAGTCAGTCAGCCAAAGTTGTCGCACATTTTGCATTCAGCTAAACTAATTTGCTCTGGTCGAGTGCCACGCCCCCCTGTGTCAACTCTCTAGTGTGACACCTCAAGCACATACACACACACACACATAAACTCACACCCCTGGGGAGAAAACACAAGAAACTTTACAGGTGACAGTCGACCCGGGAAGGAGAAGAAGAAGCTGCTTGGCCAGGACGATAGTTAAAACAGATTCAAGTGGCTCAGTTTTGTTGCATGAATTAAAGTTTGCTCTTCTCTGCTGCGCCACGCCCCCTTCATCTGGTAAGCTAAGTGTTGCCGGCTTTTAGGCGACGTCCCGCCGGATGTCCGTTTCTATAGCGAATTCGTGTAGCGACTGCGAATTAAGCGTTGGGGGCACAGAGAAAGTAGAAATGGAGGTGGGGCTCACAGCGAAATGCGACGCAAAATAACACTTTTTTTTTATTTCAGTTGAAAGGGCTTAGAGATCCTCCTCTAGCTTTTTGTAGCATCAACTCTCCTCCCTGGAAATTCCTATCCATTTCTCTCCTGCTTTACGACCAACTCGGTTCGATGGTACAACGTGGCGTATGATTCATTTTTGCATGTGTTTCGATTTTTAAAGGGAGCTATCATGGGGGCGGGGCATTAAAGGGTGGCGAGTACAAATTTCCTTTTTAGCACCAACATTTTTGCTGTCGTTATGGCGCGGGCCATAAAAGAAAAATCGAGCACGCTGGCGTATTTCAAATGGAAGCCAAACGTAAAATGGATGATTAGCTGTGCGAAAATTCATTTGGCCATAAAAAGCGTTCACTGAACTCGGGCAAATGAAATAAAAATGGCTCGAAGAATTCGCATTTGAGAAAAAGTTATAATAATACATTAGCTGTTAATGAATTTTAAATTGTAATTGAACATATTTATTAAATTATTCTCATTTGCAGCAGCATACGATTTATACTCTTTGATAGAAAAACATTGTTTGATTTTAAATGCAAAGCTTTCTTTGCGAACAAAAATTAATTACCATAATTGTATTGAGTAAATATGTTATCAATAAATGAAAGGTTTCAACGGAAACTAACATAAATAGGTAAGGGTATCTTGCGATTTATTAGGCATTTATTAATTTGGTTTAGTTTGTATTATGGTAAATCTAAGGAACATTAAGGACCCTTGATTCTTGGAACCCATCGACGCAATTTCCTGTTTCAAATCTTAGGGTAAGCCCCAATCCCTAAGCTTTTGGCTCCATTTGGCAGCGTCCAGCTTCAATTAGTCGGCAAATTAGACTACGACAGGCAAGGGACAAATGAAATTGCTGACCTCAAATCCTGGCCACGCACGCAACAATCCAAGAGGCTGCAGGATATGGACGAGGATTACGACTGAGCCTGGGCCCAGACTGAAACCGATGCCAAGAAATGTGCGTGGGAAATGGCAATAGATGGAGAGACTAAAAGGAACGTGTGTGTGTCCGTTTGGCCAGAAGGTGTTTCTTGTTTTTTGGCCTGTTTCCTGCCTTTGAACCGGCTTTCCTTATGCCCAATGCAAGGCTTAGTACAACGATCTGACAGGCATATGGCCAAGGAGCACGGTCACGATCCCGCAGGATAATCATGTAAATTAAATTATGCTTTTCCCATGCATATTAAACTACAAATCGCACGAGGATTACGCCGCCAAGCGGAATCCAACTGGCGCACAAAATAAATGTGTCCCCACAAGAAGGTCGACGACTTAGGAGCCAACAACAAGCACTCTAATGAAAATGCTTAAGCGAGAGCTCTTGGGGGTTTCCACCGCCCTCGTCAACTTGTTGGCCCCACAGGCAGCGACGTCTTTTGTCATGACGTTGATGGAATTAAAATAATTTCTCTTGGCAATTTTCTCCTTTTCCCTTGCGTTCACCTTTCCCAGCTAAATTGTGGCTTTTCCGTCTGCCGCGGCACCTGAGTGTCTGTGCTTAACCCACTCTCGCCCCCCGTTCACCTTAACCCGCCGCAGTGCCGCAGATTCCACGCCCATTTTCCAGATTCAACAACTATCAGCTGCGATTGAACGACTTGATGGTGATGAGGTTGTGACTGCAAATTTGTGACAATGTTGCGTGCTTCTGGATTCCAATACACAGGACGAAATATAGGTATGTAGGTACTCCAACTTAAATGTGCATATTAAATCGAATAATTTAAAGGACTAGCAACATTCCTTAAATTACGGTTAATATCATATATTAATACTGGTTTTATTTTCATTGCTCTCTTTTTTATTTGCCATGTGCACTTTATCTGTTTGCGAGTGGCGTGGCTGAAAATAGCGCGGAATGGCAACAATAATGTGAACGGGAAAACCGGGAAGCGGACTAAAAACAGCCAGCGATGCGTTTGCGGTCAGCTACAAAAATAGCAGGAGAATAGCAGAACAGCAGGCAGCGGGCAAAAAGTGACGTCCTGGGCCGACTGAAGGAATTGGGTCAACTGCAACCGCCAGTTGGCAGCAGCTGCGGTTGCATAAACTCCACGCTCCCAGCCCGTTCGATTGCCATGGGGTGTTAAGTGTTAAAGAAGGAGAAAGAGTAGAAGGCTGGGTACGAATTTATCACCTCCATTGCATAAATTGATAAGCAATTTCCAGCAGCTGACGCGGAGGAAGCAACTTCAATGCAATTGCCGCACGGGAAATACAAAATACGCCATAAATTTCCAGCTAATAAAGCAAAGTGCAAAGGGGCAGGAAACTGCGAATCGGGCGGATTGAGTAGCCTGACCAAATGAAATATTCATGGGCTGGCGATAACTGGACCATCGCATCGTTCCACCTGATGACAGTGTGGCGGAAATTTAATTTATTTACCCCGCCCGAGCAATCGACAGCAGCCGTGTCGAATGTATCTTGCAGATACACATTGCCGCTCATTGAGTGCCTGCCTGCCTGGCCTATTACTTATTTTTTTATCGACGGCAATGCCAAGGCGCAATTTGCTCGTGTTGTAATCATCAATCGCAGGCTGATGGTCAGACGAGCCACCACCAATCAATTGCTATAATCATAAATGGCTTATCAAGCCAACGAGACGAGCGAGGAAATGGGGAATTTGTCTGGTCCTACGCATTGCCAATATACGTATTTCGCTCAGACATTGACACACGCCTGACTGAATGAGTGAGCTTCTGAGGACATGGAAGAGCAGTAAGCCTTGGCCTCCTGGCCTTCCTACTCGTGCCTTCCAGCTGCCCATCAGCAATCTGGCGAGCATTGCAAATGTGTTAAAGTCTCAAGGATTTCGTGTACTTCTCGGAAAAAGCAAAGCGAGCAACGGAAAATCTCAGCCAAAGTGGAAGTGGAAGACATGACACAGCTAGTTTGAGTGCTGCTGCACTCGAAAGTTTGCCCCATAAGATATTCTCTTTCTGCGAAGAATTGAATTTCCAGTTCCTCTTTATTTCATTTACCTGCGAACACTTTAAGCTCAAACAAAAACGGCTTTAGTATTTAATAAGTTTCAATGGAAAATTTAAAAGATGAGTATTTTCATCTGCGATGCAAATTTATATTACAGATTTTTTTTTGCACACTTTTTGGTTCGAGTGTGGCTTTCCCTATCATCCATCCATCCATCGGTGTGTTTGTCATTCGCCTCAGGCGCAATCAGTTTCAAATTTTGCGTAGTTTACTTTTTACATTTCAAGCTGAAAATTGAACAACCAGCGGGGGAGTCGAGGGATTTGTGTGAGAAGGGCAGCCTCCTGGAATTTCCCCCTGAAAACTATCCGGCAGTAATCGATGTAGAGAGACACTGGGGGTGAAAGGAAGTCGAAGTCATTGGCGGCACTCTGCGGGAGATGTTTGTCGTGCACTTGCAAATCGAATTTATGGCCAGGGGACTGAAATGGATGTGCTACAAGGATCTCCAAGGTGCGATGGCAGCAGGAGCAGGAGCATCCGCATTAGCCGGCCCTGGTGCAGCTGCTCCCAAAACGAAACGATATCGTATAGCCCACATCCAACATCCGCATCGAAGCCAATTTGGGTCCATCGTTTTTTAAACTTTCGCTAAATTGAATTTTTTATTACGTAAATATTGAAGTAGCTGCGCGTCATTGTGTGCGCGTTACACTCTCCTTGCTCCTTCGGTTATCCCTATCCTACTTTCTCGCGTACTTTCTCCGCCTCGCGTCTCCTAGTGTCCGACATTTGCTTTTTGCTCTTTCGCCTCGCCAAGGATTTTCGCACGAACGCCCACGACAAAGTGCTGGCGCCAAAAAGTATGCTATAATATTTAAAGCTCACGCAAGCAAGCGAATTCCACACTTGTCTCTGCTTTTTTCTTCTCAGCAAGCAGATTTTCAATACAGTTTAATATAGTCAATATCAACTATTACCTGAAATAATTTAATTCAAGCAATTTGCAAAAGTGTGCAACAATTAAATTCAGAAAAAAATGGATTTTCTAGCATATATGACTAGACAGCTAAATCAATTCTTTTAAAGCATTTCTTTGCACATTAGCTAACTTGTGAAAACGAATAAGTTTTTAATGAATAATATTTATTACTATTTTTTTTTTTTTTTTGAGTGTATTTGCTTCTTTCGCGACTTTGTGCGATTTTTATTGGCCAGCAAAGTAGCAGCAGAGCACGCAGCTGTAAGATGAATAATAGAAAAGGATTGCCCAAACACGAATACTGTAATAGTCGAAAACGTCGACCTTGTCCATCAGATGGCAGTTCAATTAATCGCTAGCCCGGAATACCCGCAATATTCAGCGGTTTCACGTCGCCGGGCAAGATAAATTTATTTATTTATAAATGCGCTTATCTCGACTGTCCGACCCAGAGAAATGCCTTTGATTTATGGGTCAGCTATTTGTTTCCTTTCTTTTTTTTTTGCAACAAAGAAACCAGACAAATATTAAGGGGTGATGGCCAAAACGAAAGCAGCAACATTCTTTTTCACACATTCGACTGGGCTAGTAAGTCCATTTGCGAAGCGAAAGCCCTCAATTAAATGGGTATGCACATCATCAGTATCAAAGTATCCACGTCATTATCGTTCCCATTGATGGCACCATCGTTCCCCATCGATTTTTATGGTGATTATCAGGCGCTCGCTCTGCTTGGGATTTTCCAAACAATTGAGCCAATATTCTAATTATTTTCACTGCTCGCAGATTTGGCACACAGAATCAAGCGATAAAACGCGTGCGAACTCAAGTGCGGAAAATGTGAAGAGGAAAAGTGGAAAGCTGAAGTGAACAAAGCAAACGGGAGAGAAATTAGTTTGTCGACAAGAGTTGATTGAGATTGAGTTGGTTTTTCGATGGAGTGCCACATACATACATATATACAGCTCATAGCCCTTCAAAAATGAACTGACTAACTGCTGAAAAGTCATCGTTATGGAAAGCATAACACACACTCATTCTTATTCGGATTCTGATTCAGATTCAGATTCAGATTCAGATTCGCTACTCTAGTTTTGAAGAGTTTGCCCAGATTGCTGCACATTTCTTGCATATTTCATGACCCTTTTGTGCCTCGGAAAAATAATGAATTTTTCTCGCTTTTCGCCGCTGTTGTTGCTGATGTTTTAGTGCATTTTAGATACGTTGGCCAGGCCACTTTTATTGTTGCTTTTCGCGATTTTCCATCGCTGGGCGTTGGGCCCCCAGCGTTCGTTCCCCAATTTTCCATGCTCCATCCCGCTCACCGCCATTTCCCATTGTCCGTTTGCAGTTTCCTGCTGACTTTGCCATCGCCAATGCTGGTTGTCCCCAGTTGCCGGCGGGAAAATTGCAATTTAATTAAGCTGCTCGACTTGCTCAGTTTACTATCCACGCCCCGGCGAATTCCCCACTTTACCATGCAATTTTTCGGGTCGCAGTTCAAATAATTTCGATCGTCGAATTTGCCGCCTTTGAAGTGCATAATTAAAAGCAGACTCTAAACTGTAAACTCGCTAGAGGACAGTCTGGAATGGCCCCAAGTCCACTTTAATGTTTTCAGCTTACCTGTAACGATAGGAAAAATGGTGGAAAATTAGATTTTAGTAGCTTTTTCTCATCTCTTGCACCGTTGTCGGTCCCACTTGTCGGATGTCGCACTATAGGCTGAATGGTACCTTTTTGTGGCCAAAAATACATTTTTCAAAAGTCCGTAACACTAAGTTTTGATTACGCCATTATGTTAGTATAAGATTAGACTTTAGTGTTGGGTACCAGAAACAGTACGGGACCGTTCGGGACCAGTGCCGTACTCGGACCCGTACTCGGTCCCGTACTCGGGACCCCCTTTTTCCCATCCATCACAGCGCATACATCGACCTTTTGCATATTTTCTCGCTTCGGTTTTAATATAAACAAATTTTACTTCATAGTCTCTCCACTCTTGGTATAAAAAAGAATAAATAAAAATATTGAGGCACAACCAACTGTTTGTTTACGCTGTGCGCATTTTATTTTTGGATGAGTGGAAGAAAATAAGAAAAAAAGAAAGAATCACAGCGTAGTACAGATACATTCTTGGCTCTTTCTACCCGGTATGTGTTTGAACGCATTTCTCGCATTGCTCGCCACATGTTGAGCCTCAATTGATTGCGAGTTCCATAAATGCCATCCATCCAGACATCCATCTTTCCATCCATCCATCCATTGAAGTTGATGTCTGAATGTGTGTTCATCAGGAGCGAAAAGTTTCAGCGGGACATTATACTAAACGATGCTCCAGGGAGCAGCACTTAAACCACTTAAAAACTTTAAATTGTCTTATCGGTCGTCAGCAGCGATAGACAGCAACAAAAACTAGCCTCAATTTCAATATACGTTCAAATAAAGGGTATAAAGGGGAAAAACCGCAGAAACTTGTTCGCCCTAAAGTATGAAACACACAAAGGGGATTATCCTGTTTGTATGTTAGTTGAAGATGAGCACGTGACTTGTTGGCATTAAGTGTTCTTGTTTGGCCAATTATATTTTAAAAAACTATAAAATTACAGTTAAGGTTTCTCATATCAAGAATGTTAAAAAAATGGAAGGCAAAATAAGGACATCAGTTTACATCACGCTGTCACCTCTATCGTGCGTGTCTGGTTTTCAAACAATTGGGAAAATTAGTACAAATGGCCGTGCTAGACGAACAAAAAACAATCTACAAAAAAAAAAAAATAGAGCGAACAAAGCTGAAAAACTCGGTTTAAAATGAATGGACAGCGGGAATTGGACAGCGGAAAACTCGCAAAAATGTCATTTGAAAGTGTCCACAAACGGGAATACCCGCCATTGTGAAAAGCCAACCAATTTTGGCGAATAGACGATGGGATTGGGGTAAAAACCAGCTGAAACAAAGAACTAACGCCACCACAAAACAGACAGAAACTGACTCAGTTTTCCACCCGTTTCTACGTCCCTTTTCCCCGATCTCGCAAATGATGACAAATCACACACGCAGACACATGTAAATAAAGTTATTCTGTGGCGACATTAGAACAACGCTGTGGAAATTGGGACTAAAGTGTCGCACTTAATTACTTTGGGACCGCAATCATCAAAAGATACAACGTCAACACCACTGGAACGATTCTATTGCAACTCACAAAATAACCAGCTGTATTGCAAGTTCTTCCGCCAAAAATGCAATAAAAACTTTTCGATTGCTTTCGAATGACAAATAAAAGATATAAGTGCAGAACGCTAATATATTTGCAAACTTAGATAAGCTGTATCTTTTGAGTACTGAATGACTTCTAAGGCATTGTTCTATGCATTTCCAGGATCCATTGTTTTCTTCCAGGAGTTCATCGTCCTTGCCATCAATTAGAGAAGGAAAAAGTTTCAAGTCCCAGCCAACAATATTCTAACTACACAGAAGAAGTTCCGTTTTCATTCCTCAATTGCACACGGAGAAAAAAAGTTTCTATTAAAACTGTGATAAAAGGATACTATGCTTTAAAAGGATACTAAGGATGTGTATACTTTTATAAACATTATTAAAAACAGGAGTTGTTTTTTTAATTGCATACTTCTAGACAGCTTTAGATCTAGACTTTTTTTGCTCTCCATTTTTCTTGCAAGCAAAAGTTAATTTTCCTCGTCCGATTGGACTACTTTAATTTAAATAATATATACTCTTTTCTGAGTAAAATTCCTATTGCTGTTCACCTATTGCAGACGGTAGTTTCTGCTCCTCGGGTGCCTCCATTGTTATTGGCATGCCGAGGAGGAGCTGGGCTTGCGTGCTAAATTACCTTTCTGGCCAGCAGGACGCGCGCTTCCTGTTCCATTTTCTGCTCCTTGTCTGGCGGGAAGCTTCGTTTGCGTTATTAATACAGTTCCGTTCTAACCCATTTTGTGCTCGGGCACGAGAAATAGTGGCGGCTTCTGCGCCATTTCATTCTTTATCGATTTTAGCCTTTCACCGATTTTTCTTTGTTTCTTGTTTTCTTTTTTAAGACACACCCTCAGTGGTCGTAAATTATGCAACCTAGTGGGTAATAAGCAGCTCGCATGATGTTTTTGGCCCACAATTCAGATTTACGGCCACCAACTGTCCAGACTGGCAATTAAAACTTACGCTTCCGCCTCGGAGCGTTCGCTTTGATGGCCGGACACGGATGGAGCTCCAAGGGCCTCGGATCAGCAGTCGCATCAATCAAATTATACCTTTGAGCCGGACCAACTTTGCCGAGCCGATTTTCCCAATTAGCGCGAACAGCGTAGAGTCCTTGCCCGCCAGCCTCTTCAGCCGATTAGGCCAGACTGTTTGAAATGTTTGAAATGGGCGCCCCGAAAAGTTGCAGATTTAATTAAACCGAATTTAAAATTCAATGAGCGCAACTTTTTTCTCAAACATAAGACCGAAATCAAATCTGTGCTGGTCTAAATTCATGTATGCAATATCTTTTTACACGGGAAAATATAAGATACTCAAATGAAATGAGTTTTTTCCGCATAATATACCTAAACTACTATTAAAATATTGGCACTAAATAAATCAGTTTCAAGCCCGAGATTTCGTTCTTTCACTTAATGAGTTTTCTTAGAATCAACAGGGAAATTTGTGGCAAATTGTGGAAAAACGAATCGGGGGAAGGAAAACAAACCAGTTGAAAAAACAGAGCGGAAACGTCCTAAACGAAACGAAAATGGAAAAGGGAAAATTACAAGAGGAGTAAATTAATTTCGTCGGTGAAGGATTTTCCAGTCATTCTCTCTCTCTCTCGTCGTCTCTGTTTTTGGCCTTTGTGAGAGGACCTGGTCAGTAGGAAGGACTTCGGGGCTGGCCACAAGCTCCTGGGCTCCCTAATTGCCCCCGAAAAGTGGAAGGAAGGGGAAAATTGCATGGCGGAAATGGAAAACGAAGCACAAGAAGCGAACTGTAATGAGTTCGATGAAAGGATCTCGCGGCGACTTTTTAATTGAACCCGCTTGCTCCTCTCTTTCTGTCTCTCATGGTAACTCTTTGCAATTTGTCAACGTTTCTGGTGGCAATTTCCGCCTCATGCTTTGCCGGCTTATGCCTTTCGATCATCGTGAGCCTTTTAAACTAATTGAGTTCATGTTTTATTAATTGGCCGGCTCAAAGGAGCAGTCAACCGGGTCCAGACACGCTTTTCCGGCTACGGCTCGGTCTCGTAAATAAACGATTAGCAAAGGGGACACACACGCACGCATGCAACAAACTTTGCCGGAGCATCAAAAATGTTAGGTGAAGTGGAAAGAGTCTGGAAAATCCTAGTACCACACGGCTAGTGAACTCGTTGACCCTTAAAGCTGGAATGAAGTCGACGAGTTCCCACATTAAATGTTTGGAATTAGGACCTCCACCTTCAACGTTTCCTGGCCAGCCTGCTTGTGCAACGCACAATTCAATTAGCCAAAACTAATCCCAGTGCCCAACTCTTTCCAGTTGCCGTTTCCGGTACCTATCATCTATCATCTGTAAGCCAGCTCAAAAAGGTATCAACTCTCCCGCACACTTAGCCCAATTGCAATCATAGTACAGTTGCACACTGTGCAAAATTAGTCAGGAAAAGGATAATAAAAAATATAAAAAATATGGTACATAAACATAATACAAAGATAAAAACTTTAAATTATGTAAAATATATTTTATTTAAACTGCACAATTTTTCTTGTTGTGCAAAGCAGTCGTTTAATTCCTTTTTTCGAGTTGCAAACCCAAGGTAATAGAAAAAAGGACAAACATGCAGACACACAGTCAAGTGCTGGGCAAAGTTTTTGCTCCTCCTGGAAAAGTTTTTGAGCGAACAGCTACAAATACAAACCGATGGCTAGAATGGAGCCATCAAAGCAGTCCACTATCCCTGCTCCTTTCTCCGAGCCATTGGCTTTATGCATATTATGTTTTCCGCCCCCTCACTCTCCGCCTGTTTTTTCTGTTAGCCTAGTTCTCATTTTGTTGTTTTGATTCTGCTGCCCGCCTAGAAAACATTTTCTACAAATTGAATATCATTTGCAGCAGCTGCGAGCTTTTCCCGGCAGTTCCCCCTTCCCTAGGCCCTTTTTTCGACCTGCTACCTTCCAGTTTTGTGTAGCGACCTGGGAAAATACTTTAATTACTTTTAGTCATCGGGGTGCGCCCACCTGCTCTTGGACCCGTTTAACGCCTTTCGTTTGGCAATCAAATTGAAAAGTTCAACTGCAAAAAGGGACCAACACTCTTTTCAATGTCCTGCGCGAGGGATACCAACTCGAAGCCCCAAAGGCCGAGCCGACCACCCACTCCATTCAATTGAGTCGAGCGAGCCGGAACGTTGTCGAAATATTAACAAGTTGGGCACAAATATTCAAGAGGTTTGGGCTGGGTGGTCTCGTTGAAGGACCCTGCCTCCTCCATCCTGTCGACGTTCTCCCCCACTGCACTTGACAGGAAACACGTGTAAAAAAGGTAACCCCAAGCCAGGTGTGGAGTTGGGGTATGCGGTATGCTAGGGATCTCATTTGGGCGCCACTTGGCCTTTGGCAACATGCATGCACGGGGGTGAAAGGTCCTTGTCCTTGCCCCTTACATTTACATGTTCCCTTCGATGGCAAATGGTATTTGAACATCCAGAAAATTTACGAAATTCACTCTTTACACTACGAACTTTGTCACTCTGAATAAATTCGACCCTTTCACCTCAAGATATTTTTCGAAAATTGGCACAGCAGGTGCATGTTATGGAAAATGCATAAACAGCATGAAAATCAGTGCAACACATGCGAGCAGAATTAAAATTGCCTGTTTACCATGTATGTTGTGAATCAAGTATATGATATAGACACTTGAAAAAAAAAACAGCAATGAAATATATGTACATGAATTTACCCAACTGTGGTTAATGCTTCTAACAGAAGCTTATTCTCTTCGCTAGTTTTGTTTTTCTTTGTTATACACACTTCAATTTACTTTCCGGAGCAGTGCTTCTAAATAAATAGATGCACAAAATGCACAAAATACGTTTAGCATAACAAATTGAATTGAATTCTCCGAGCGAGTGTCATTGATGGACTAACAAACACACACGCACACATAACCACACAGGAAGGATAATAGAAGTAGACCGGAAGTTGCCGGCAAAGATCTGTAGTCATCAATAAACCATAATCAGCTTAGCAAACTGGACATCAAACTGCCAGGGAATTACGATGTGACATTAGCAGCGAACAAAGAGTTTGTTTCATCTCTCGACGGGCCAACGGGGCGCATTAAAGTTGCGCATACGCCTCGTGTGGCATACGCAATGCAATTAAGGCAGGGTTATATAAATGGCAAACGTTGTTTTGTCAACATCGTCATTCCCCCCTATCATCACCATAGTATACACTCCCCCCCCTCATAAGCATATGCTAATTTCCTTGTTTGATGCAAGCTCTCCAGCAAGAGGTGACTCAATAGCTGGGGAGCCAGTGAATGAGCAACTGAATGAATTTCAAGCACGGTTCTTGCTCTCTGGCTTAATATGCCAAGCGATAACATTTGAGGAGGGTGTTCCACGGTCTGGTATCTTGGTCTCTACACTCCGCAGGGAGAAGAATTGGTGGGGCTGGGCTGGGCCGGGTGGGGAAGCATAAACTGGGAATGCCAATGGCACACTTTCAGGCCCCCAGACTGCCAGACCATGTGTGAATGTTGATGCGTGTGCACCCGCCTGTACTGAGTATAAGTACCCATACAGACAGTAAAAGATAACATCAAGGCAGCCACGCTAATTGTTGTTGCTTTGTTGACTTTGCCATCGCTAATAGAGGTGAGAGCGTGAGTCACGACAATCACTAATGTTAAATTGAGTTTTGAAATTTATTTTAGATATAGTACTTTTCAAAAATTGTCATAAATATGATGAGCCATTTCCTCTACTCTCTTTTTGGTTGAAAAATGCGCTGTGTTTTCCAATTTTACATGCGTTTTATCATACCCTTTCGCTTTGCACACCTGTCGAATGTCAACTTTTATCACTCTTCGCCTTCCCATTCTCATCAATCACATTCGAAACGAACCAGCAAGCACCACAAGCACCCACCAGCAACTCAAACCCCCATATTCCACCTGTTTGTCACCTGCCGCCGGGTGGCTCCTCGGGCAAATGGAACGTGACCATTTGACCAACGTGCCGAGCATTGGGACTCAACAAAATGCGTTAAGAGAAGGGTTTGGAGCGGAATCCGATGTTCTTAACGGTTATTGCGTTTTAAGACAGCAAACAGTTCTCGGCTGCCATAAATTCATTGAAAGTGCCTCCGACTCATAATTCAAGATTAAGCTCAAGGAGAATTTGAAAACTTTTCAGCTGCCCACAGACCCACTACCGCGCTCGACTATTTCCCAGAAAATTTATCAGCTCCGGCGGCATTAAATGGCAAGTGCTTAACACAAATCCAGAACTTTTCCCGCTCCATTGACAATATTTTCATAAGATTTACTATTTTAATATTTACTTTTGGCGCCACAACAAATCGGGGAGAAATAAAATCTTATGGCCAGTTGAAAATTTCACTCGCTTTTTGAAATTGATGTTCCGGAAATATGGAAAGGGAACAGATGTTCCAGGCAATTATTTTTCAGCACGGAAAAAAAGTTATAAGGAGCCATTTACAATTATTACAATACTATATTTATTACTCGTTTGATTTAATAATACATACTTTACTATCATGTAGGTCAAAGTACATTAATTTCTTTGTCCGGATTCTAAGCAATTGCTAATTACTGACATAAAGTAATATCTAAACGCTATTAATGTTCCTTGATAAGTGAGTAGCAGTCGCTTGGCAACATATATTGATAATTTCTCCCTGTGTCGATACCAATTCCAGTTTTTGCCAGAATTGATATACAAAAGCGATACAAGGGAAATTGATTTGCAACTTGAATAGAAGAAAAGCGGCCAGCTCACCTGCCGCAAAAAGGAAAACATTTATTTTCGAGATCAGCAATCGGGAGCTTCAAGATTGAGGACGAACCATATGTACATTATTGAGAGGCACACAAAAATGTTTTTCCATCCCGGAAGCGTTGGCAGAGGAAAGGAAAACCCAAATCAGAATTCATTTTCCACCTGCCAGCGGAGATAGGAGTTGTGCCAAAAACGGGGCCAGCAAAAAAAAAAGGGCGATGGAAGTTCGGTTTCAATTTGTTGGAAAATAGAAAATTGCATAATTGAGGGATTCCTCGCTGTGGGAGTCACAAAAGCTAAAAAATAGGAACAAAAACGGAAAAACACAGCAACTGTGGTTGGGCGCCTCCTGCAGCTCTGATGGAAATTCCCATTTCCACATTTCCCCCGCCCGCAACTGCAACTTCCGCCCTTTATTTCTCTCTTTTGTTTCGGCATTGTTTGTGAAATATTGGTCAGCGGTTTTCACTCTTCTGGCCTTTTTCCCCCTCCCCCTCTCTTCATCCTGCAGGAATTTTTACCCAGCCCGAAACGAGAGCAAACGTTATTATGGTTGCCTGCAACGTGAAATATTTGACAACAGTTTCGGGGTTTTGCATTAAATTACGTAATGTTTTGGAAAAGGAACTTCATCAAGCTGTTCGGCGCAGTTGAGGGCATAAATCAAACGGAAAAACTGGGAGAAAACTCAGCTTTTCACGCGGAGGCGCGACTTTCGTGAAAAGCTTCGCTTCAGGGCAGCTTCATCATCGTTTAACGCTCGCTGGTCGTCATCTGTCATGAATGCGGATTGCCGCAAGTAGCTCAGTTCGCAATTTATATTTCACTTTAGCTTGGCTTCAGTTCAAGGTCACCTTGATAGCTGCTTAAAATAGAAAATTCGCAAAAGAATTTTCATTGAATAAAACATGGACACAAAAAGTAAGTAGAATATTTTTAAAATAACTAAACTTTATATTAAGTATTTTTTCCAAACCTCCTCAAGACCGAAGCCTCCCCGACTACCGTCCCTTTGTCCGCTCTTTCGTTTTAATGAAGCGCATTTCCCTGGCGCAAACTTTGAACTTGAGGCAAACAATGTTCATTATGGACCCATGGAAAACTCAACTCAATCCAGCGGGGAGAGATCAAATGAGATGGGGTAGGGCGGGAAACCCCCTCGATCCCTCGATGGTCGCTGGCAGACAAAGGCACATAAATTATTAGACGAGGCAAAAGCTTTGCTAAAGACTTTTTATTTGACTTGAAGTTTCCTTTGGCTCATTTCACTTCTTGTCTGCTGCTTATTCGTTTCTTTCTCTGGCCATTGCCATTGTGCTCTCTGGCTCCTAGTGACCACTTCATTTTTATCATATTTTTTCTCCACACTTTCATGGCTACCAACTTTACCCTATCATCTGTTCTATAAAGTTTTTTTCCCCCATTTCGCACTCCGTCTGTTTCATTCTTGTACGGCTTTTTATGGTTCCTATTCGAAGGCTTAGACTTGTTTGTCAATTTGGCCAGCAAATGTGTTACCCATTAGAAATAAACCCCCCTTAAGGCGCCCCCCCTTATCATCCATTAATGGATGTTCTCAGTTTTTTTCCACTTCTGTTTCACTTTTGACGCACATAAGAAAAAATACAAAGCGCGAATAGCAAAAAGTAAGCTTAAAAGTACCAAAACTTGCTAGCGACTTAAGGCGAATTCCATTAACTAATTGCTATTGCACACATACACAGAGAATTTCTAAATTCTAAATTGATTCATCATGCGCTACAATTAGTAAACAAGTTAAAAACTGTAAACAAGTAACATAAAATTAAGTTACAAACATCTACAATAGATAAGGATATCTAAAATATTTTCTGAATATATATCAATATATATCAGAAAGTCATTTAAATAAACACCAAAAGCATATTTTTAAACTTTTTAATTGAGTAAAAAGGGCAATCACTATGACATTTCTCAGAGTGTAGAAAGAACTCGGAGATTCTACTCACATTTGGAAACCCTAAGAGCATTTATCGTTCTGTTTCTATAATTCTTCCTTCTCTCAACCCAGGAAAAAAAGTTTATTTCAAGCGCAATTATTTCGCTTAATTGTGTTTCTGTGTCTACTACACTTATTCCCCATCCCTTTCACTCTGCATCTTCCATTTCGAGTTTGTCAACAGTTTCGTCACGCTTGTGGCTCCTTTTCTCTTTCACATCTCTTTGCGGCGGCCTGCCTGCCATAATAATTTTCATAATTTCGTCATGTCTCCCTCAATTAAAGTCAGTTTAGTGTTATGCGGTTTACGCTCAGCACAGAATTTCTCCGCCCGCAGGGGCGGCAGTGGATTTCGTCACTCATTAATTATGCTCGGTGCCGGCCAGTTCTCGCCGTTTATGCAAATTACTTTAAGGTTAATCATTATTATTTTTTGTTTATTTTGATATTTTTGTCAACTGCCAGGTCGGGTCGCCCCTCCAGCATCCTTATCATCATTATTATCCTTCTGATGAGTGGATGCGGTTTTTCCTGAGAGACGAATTTCAAATTTTCTAATTAGCACCGCAGTTGCCAGGCAACTTGAGATTATCTCGAATCGTTGGCTTAAGACATCTGCGTGCTCCAGCAATTGCAATCAGCACAAAAACAAAAATCTACTTCCAATTTTTAATTTTTTGGCTTTGAGCGTTGGTTTATGCACTTTCGCAGGAGCCACAAACAAGTAGTGCCCTTTGCCAACCGTAAATTGGAATTACACAATTTAATGGGAATTAGTTTGGGCTGAAAAGTTTTTGGACTTCCGCGCGGTAACTTTTTCCGGCTAATGGAATTATGCAAAACAACAAAAACAGGGAAAGAGGCAAGTCAACTTTGGACGGCGATTACCACTAGGAATCTGACCCACCCGCCACTTGTTAAGCAGCTCATTTCCCTGGCATAATTCTACAAGTTTTTAATCATCCCTCGCTGACCGCAGGGAGTGCAACTTTTTCAAGTGGCAAAAATTGAATGCAAATGCAAATTTAGCTGCCAATGATTTCATCTCAAGTTGTTCGCAGCAAACGAATGTCACTTGCCTGGGGATTATTATTTTTAGACTACACAGAAAAAAATCCATACTGATTAATTAAATTATAAATATTATTGAAAGGTTATAAAGAGGAAAAGAGCTACTTTTAATAACTTTGTTATTTTGCATAATTATTTAACTGTAAAGAAACTAATTATAGATATAAAGTGGTCAGTTTTGTATTATAAGAAATTAATACAATTTGCTTATTTTTCTTTCTATGTACCAGGCCATTGAACTTTGAGAAAAGAAAAAGGGGGCGGTCGGCATTCATCGCGACATCGATAGGTCTCTTTTTCATCTTTCAGCTTGACTTTAAGTTTCAGTTTCGTTTGTTGTTTAATTTCTTTTTTTTTTGCTGCCACTGCAACTTTGCAACTCTGTGGCGACTGCGAAAAGAGTGTGTGTGTGTAGGCTGTTGCCACGCCCACTTGGCTCAAGTTTATGACGGCATGCCTGAAATATTCGCCCGTTTTATTTCTGCCTCAATTTATTCTTACTTAGCTTCTTATATAAGTTGGCTGTTTGGACGCCGTTGATGATGATTTTAATATGGCAAACTCTGACGTTGCAAAGTTTAGCGTGGCCAAGGAGCGGCAAGAAGAAGCAGAAGAAGAAGAAGTTATAATGAAGGACAAAGTTTTTGGCAGCCCTACACACACACACACACACTCAAGGCCATACATATGCATATGTGCATGCACATATGTATATCCCGGCTAAGTACATAGCAACTTAGAAATGGATAACTGCTGGAGAGCCGTAGAAGGAAGCCCTGCTAAATCCTTTACGAAATTGGCCAAATAACGAGCTTGAAATGCTGTAAACACTTCCCCCGTCTCTCTCACTCTGCGTTTTCCCACCTAACTGGCATACATCCAATTGATGGCTCTGCGCCCGAGACTTTTCCATCGGATAAAACGAAGAGTGAGTGAAGGAGCTGCTGCTGCTCAATATTCAAGGAAAATGTCAAACGGAAATGAGCAAGGAAATGAAGAGAAAAACTAAAGAAACCACAGGGTGGCAAAGGAATCGCCACCCCATCTCCTTTTCTTTCCACCGAAGGGGCAGTTGGAGCAAGATGAATGGTGACATTTAGACGTTGCACAGGCTCCAGGGTCATACAAAAAATCATAGGGATTGCAGAGGAAAAACTTCAACTGAAGCATCTTAAAGTATTACACTTTATTGTTAGTATTCGAGTTTAATGAAATTAAACTACTAACAACGGCACTTTTGGTTATTCAAGATCGATCATAGATCGGGTTATTTTTAAAGCAGTTTATTTTTCTCCCAGTGCAGCCAGAGAAGATAGGACAAGTAGGCACACTAAGAAGAAGAAAGAACAGTGGAGGAAATTAGCCAGGAGCAGCTGCCACTTCCTATGCTGCCCAGTGCCAAAGACAAGGCCTGGTGTTTTCTCCTTTTCCTGGACAAGTGACAAGTTCCAAAACAGGAAAACTCAGGAAAGCGCATTCGCCCCACGGTCACGCCCACAACAGTCAAGTGTCTGCCTACGACTGACCCTTTCTCAACATTTTCCCACCCCCCATTTTCCAGACCCACGCCCAGCGCCACCCAAAAAACACCACTTTAAGCACGGCCAATGGAAACAAAACATATATATTCCGATTTAGAGACGGATTCTCCTTTATTTTGCGCTTTTTTTTTTATTTGACTTCGGGGACGTCTGCTGATGTCGGTGAAAAAGAGAACGAGGGACCTGTGTTATATTTCTGATATGTTTTAAAACGAAAGGATATGAAAGGGGGAAGGGGGTGGGGCAGGGATGTGGCTTCCCCAACAGACAGTCCCAATATTTGCACAACTGGGATTTTTCGGTATTGCGGGGAACGAACAGCCGGAAAAAAGGGGCGAATTTAGGGTTCCCAGGAGTTGGGTTTTTATTTAAATTTCGTGCATTTGAGTTGATTTGGCGAGTGGATTAGTTTAGGCATGAAAGGATACCAGATAACTACGGGGAATGGAGCAAAAGGGTTGTCCGTCTGGTCTGCTAACCCTGCTGGGATTTTCATGCGAAAAACAGAAAGAGACTGTCAGGGAGCAGTGGGAATAGGGAGTCGGAACACGTGTCCCTGTTGGCACTGTTCCTGCTAATTGCACCAAATTGTAACTATTCCTGTTCCTATTCCTGATCCGGTTGCCTAATTCACCAGGACACCATTTACCATGTTAACGCAACTCAATTAAGGTGCCTTTCACATCCACCCACACACCCAAATTGAAAATGGAAATCGTAATCACAAGTGGGCAACTTGGTTAGTATAGTGTGTGCCACAATATGAAATGGGTAGTATAGAAAAAAAAAACGAATTTAAACTGATTTAATCGCTTATGCAATGTGTCACTTGTTGGAAAAACAAAAAACTATTTAAACTATTTAGATAACGGTCACATGGCATAAGTCAACGATTCATAGAATCCCTCTGATAATTGAGTTATGTTCCCAATAAATTCTTCTTTAATTGTTCCAGCTGCATCAAATTCAAAATTGAATTGATTTATAACTAGTAGAATAAAAATGACTTTAAATTCGTTTACTACAGTACCAGTAAACAAGCTTTATCTACGCACAAGTGCCATTTCCATAATGTGCATTTTATTAATCGTCCATCTAAACTATCATTAAGAATTCATAATGCACTATAATGATGATATAATAACCCCAATTTGCGGCTCCATTTGTTCTCCGTGTGGTAATCAATATCTGCTTATGTCCGCAAGTCAGTGAACAGGCTAATGAGCGAACATGGAATACATTCTGCTATAGTATCCGTAGTTAACTCGATTTCACTGGCCAACATCAACCAATTGTTGTTGCAATATTTGTTTTTGCTCAAGGGGTGGCGGGGTGTAATAATAGGTGCAGAAGGGTTAAAGAGCGCGGGGGAGAGAGAGAGATAGAGGGGAATGTTGGACTGAGATAGAATGCAGCCGCAAGCCTACAAAGCATTGCATTGCATTGAAACTGCCCTTCTAAATACCCCCAGCGTTACTCATTTTTCACCCACAACATTTCCCAGCAGCTCAGCGCCGCTTTCCCGCTTTTCCGCTTATTCCCCTTACAGTCCTTGTTGTCCCTTTTCCCCCTTCCCCCCCTCGCCAGTCCGTAGAAGACGTGCAAATTATTGCCACGGCGGAATTGGGTCAACATGGCGACCCTTTGCACCGCCTGACTTTCCCACTCCGCAGCCCCCCCGCTAACAACCCAATCGTCACTTGTTTTGTTATGGCGCTTTGTTGTTGCTAAATTAAGGGTTGCCATTGCCACCCAACTTTGTCTACATCCCAACACTGGTAGAAAAAAGCTTTACAACTGGAAAATACTATCAACTTTAAAAGTCCACAAGTTCCGAGTATTAGCTGAGAAAAAACTTATTTAAATATGGACCAAACTAAGATATTGTTAGAAGGGTTTATCGTCTTAATTCAATTGATTTGTGGGTTTATCAAAATTATTTTTTCGGTGTAGATTTGTTTTCCCTGTTCTAGGAAAAGTTCTGCGTTCTGTGCGTTTCACCATTTAACATTTAAATGCGGCGAAGGCGTTGAAACTGTCTCCCTGCTGGTTTGCTGGCTTGCCTGTTTGCCTTCCGCCCATTTCGCGGTGGGCGTGTCAAGATCCATTTGCATATTACCCCCACCAGAAGCCACCAGTATCCAGAATCCAGAGGATCTCTGGGCTTTTGCCTTGACTATATAGCTGCAGCCGATGCGAAACGCGGGAAAAACCCTTTGACATTTTCTATTTGCCTTCGCTGTTGTTTTCGTCTTTTGTTTTTACCCGTCGCCTAGTTCAAGGCAAACATTTTTCGGCTAGTCTTGGTTTGGGTTTCCTTTTGCCCTACTCTTTTTCATCGCTTTATTGCTTTTTACTCCTCACTTTTTGCTTCGTTGTCTGGGCCGACAAAGTTGTTGGGCTTTTAGCGCAAATGATTTGGCTGTGAGTTTTGTTTTTGCGTAGCACAGAATTTTGGAAATTCAGAGAGTCCTAGTAGAAACAATGACAACATTTTCGGCAAACAAAAGTAGCGGAGGGAGGGGGGCGGCATGGAACTGAGCTTTATGTTTAGCAGCAGAGCCAACTGCAATTGCAATTGCAATTTGTGTGAAAACCGAAACCAAACAAGCAGCAAATCAGCAAACATAAACACATACTGTCAGACAGACAAAACGCATTGAGCCACGCCCACACACACACACACACAAACACACATGCGTTGCCTACGTGACCTCCTTTAGCGCCCACCGCCCTCCGTCCCTTGCCCCATCACTTTGCTGCTACAAATTCACTTCACTTCGTTCTTTTCTCTAGTAATTTTCTCAAAACCCTCCAACATCCCTCCTCTAACCAAAAAATAAAAAAACCACCACCCACTTTAGATGAGAGCTTTGCGCCAATTTTTTCATGTTTTCATGCGTGTTGCGTGCACAACAATAACAACAGGGCAAAAACAAAATAAAGAGCCAGTAGCAACAACAATGACGAGGATGATTGTTAAAGTGTGGCAACAACAACTACAATGGATGGCGAAGTCAAGTGCCTGGCAAAGGCAATCACACACACATAGAAGAATCACACACACAGATGCGAAGGCACACGCATAAAATATGTATGCGTCTATGCACTAGTATTTGTGCCAGTTTTCATTGCATAACGCTAGGTAACCTGGCACTTTTCCTTTTGTGCTCCGTGAAAAGCACAGAGTTCACTATTTTCATATTTCTGTTATTTTCTTTTACCCACTTGCGTTTCGCTCTCGAATTTCCGGTAATGAAAACCCCGTGCAACAGCAGCACCTTCCTCTTGAGCCAAAGTTTTCCCCGTCCTGAGTTTTCCCACCCGCCATGTCAGGTGCCATTTATGCTCCAAGTTTTTCTCCAGAGAAATACTCGTACAAATTAAAAACATTGCAATAACTTTTTAAATAGCATATTAAAAACACACGCATAAAATAACTAAAGCTTAAAACTTAAAATAAATATTTTTTGAGAAGATTGAACAAAGGTAAAATATGGAAGAAAGGGGAGCGATATGACTAATTACAGTTAAATAAACTTGAAACAAGCACGTAATATTAAATTGAGTCACTAGTCAAAAAATTCTACTTTAAATCTCGCTGAAAATATAAATATGTATATTTAATTTATCATCTGCATTCGTTAAATTGAACATCTAAATTTGCATGTCGACAGTCCAACAAAACTGAATCACATACATTTTTAAAGCTCCACCCATTTTCTCCAACTGAACATTTATGTGCGGCGTTGCACTAAATTTTTGGATCATTGTGCCACTAATAAGAATCAATGAGTGCTTGGAGGGGGTGTGGCATATGGGGCGGTGGAGCAAACAAATTGGAGCAGTGGAAACCCAATTCCATTCGTAATAGCCTGTCAACAGGGCGCATTGTTGTTCATTTCGCTGTTATTATTTCTATTGTAAATTGATATCGCGAAGCGAGTGGCGAAAAAAAGAGGGGAAAAGCGAGCTTTTCCTGCACTTCAAGTGCTCGATGTGTAATTATGGTTTAGTAAAAACTTAGTGTAAACAATGCGGAGAAACCGAACTGCAAATTATCCCCAAAACCGATTGTTTTTCATTTGGCGAACTTGTCGCTTTTGTAAACAGAATCGAAATGCCATCGTCTCCTTTCTAGTTGTGTGGCATCATAAATTCCCTTGACAACCAAATACCTCGATGTGAAAATAAATAAAAAAAAAACCGAAGTAAAAAGCCGGGGGAACTACAGAACGAAAGAGTGTAAATGGTGAATTGAAACCGAAACCATGGGCTTTGGACTCATGGCATGACGCATCTCATGGATGGAACATGGAGAACAGATACAGAAAGCAGAACGGACCGGACTCTAAAACACAAGACAATAAGACACAATCAGATGGCAAAATGAGCAAACCAGATGTGGGCAAACATAAATAAATAAATAAATAACACATTCGAAACTAATCCCCATAATCAATGCAAGCGCGTGGCTGCTTATCGAATAAATTGAAGTGAGGCAAAATGAATCAAGTCCCAATATCAGTCCGATGAGCAAGAATAAGCGTAATCTCAACAGTCTTACGTTTCGATGACTAATGATTGACTGAACTTACAGAAAAACAACATAAAAGGTTATTAAAACGAGCTAACCAAAAACCACACATATTATTTAAAACCTAAGCATTCAAATTAAGCAAGTCAAAAACCATTCAAATGTCGTGCAGAATTGTGGTGCACATTATAGACATATTGATTTCCCTGGGTGCTGTCTAACAAAGTTATCAATAAGCCAAAGCAAATTAATTATCAATTCTCTCATTTTCTACAAATTAAAATCTATAAATTGTGGTCTAACATAAATGAATTCGCTCTTTCAAACAAAATAAGTTAATTGTATCTCAGTTAATTCTGTATATACAGGATTTGGTTGAAGTACAATGAATTTCATTTTCAATTACGATAAACTTAACATCGAATTTCAAAACTGCACAAAATAATTGAATTCCCATCTTTTATGAGCAATGTGAAATTTAATCAATTTCAATTTCGTCAAAGTTAATCGAATGGAAAACGTTCGAAAAGCTGATGATTTATAGATTTCGGTGGCCAACTAGAACGCAATAAATCGAATTGAGGAAATCCATCGAATTCAAAGGCATTCCATATGGAAAGTGAGGAACTTAACCCTTGGTCTGCACATGAGAAATACCATAATGTCTTCCCCGATATATTCCCATATAATCCCGCCCCTGGCAACAACAATTGCAACGTGCCACGCCCTCCCCCGCCCAAGGGCAACTTCTCTGGCGTTTCGGGGCATTTGTCATACTTCCCTTCGACGGGGCAGCAAAAGTAAACATGGAAGTTGGATGGTATAAAAAGAACGATCCAACAGAGAAGAGATGGAAAACTAAAATTGCGCATATTTTTGTTCGGTGAGGGGTTTTATGGGGAAGGGGGTGCTGAAAGGGGTGTGGAGTGAAGGGGGTGGGGGAGTGAAGGAATGAGGAGCATGCTGTGGCAAACAGATGTACAAATGAGGGTCTGCAAGTGGGTGGCGGTGAGGAGATCGAGGGGTACATGCAGTCGTCTTGCACTGAAGTAAAAAACATTCCTCATTTATGATTTAATGCGTTCTACATTTTAACGCAAGTACAGTTTTATTATTTATGTCGCTTGGTGAGCATTAATGATACTCTAAATTGAGAAATGTGACTAAATTCATTTTCTATAAATGCATAACGGAGTAGAACTAGTTTTACTATATTTATATTTTAAATTTATTCTTGATTAATTGTATAAAAATAATCCAATAGGAACATTATTCCTAGGTTTTCCAATTTAATAAGGTAATATTGTTACATAATGTTATGTCTCTTAATTGAACTTCCTGACACAATCCAAAATTAATTAATCGAATTTATGAACTGTTGTATAATTTTTTCCTGTGCAGACGGAATGCAAAAATTGCAGTGAGGGAAACTATAAAAAATTACGGATTTTTGGGGAAACATTCTAAATCCAAAGAGCACACTTTGCTATTTCTTTGCCTTTTGTTTGCTGGTGTTTTTATTTAGAAGTTTTTGCCTTTCCCTTCCTAATACCACTTTGTACTAGAGCTAAAGGCTTTTAGTGCGACTCACCTTATAGACGTCGCCGTAGGTTCCCGAGCCAATCTTTTGGATGAGTTCGTACTCGTCCTGCGGATTTCGGCGAGAGATGTCCGAGCTGAGCATATTGGCATTGTGGTGGCTGTGGGCGGCGGCCATCTTGGCAGCTTCCGTATCCGTTTGCCGTTGCCGTTTCCGCTTCCGCTTTCGGTTCGAGGCGATCGAGTCCTTTTGGCTGGATCTCTCTTTACTCGATGTTTATACTTTTAATATTTGATTGGCACTCTTGACGCTGCTTTATTCGTTTTTTTGGTTTGACTGATTAGCACACGTAGCAGGCGAAATTTACATACTTTTTTGGATCGAGATGCATTTTGGACGCTTTGAAATACACACAATTACGTAAGGTTAACTGGACTTTTGTATATTATGCATTAAACATATACATTCATTTCATATGAATCAGATTCTGATCAGAGAATTGAATTGATACACACACGAAACTAGAGAATCGCGATTTATGACGCAGAATAAAAAAAAGCGATGAAAACAAAAATCAGCAAATAAAGCAGCAACAACAAATTTGATAAAGGCCAGGGTGGAGAAGAAGGTGGAGAAAGCGCGGGGGTGGGAGCGAGAGGGCAGCAAGTGAACGATGTCTCGTTTTTTGTAATCCCCTCTCTCATTCGCTCTCTCTCTTCCACTGCATATATTCTTTATCTTCTCGTCTCCTCTTCCTTGCTTCTCAATGCATTTGCACTTTAATTACTTTTTATTAGAATTAATGAAGGCCACTTTTGTTTTTGCCAGCGAAATTGCCTAAATAAATAAATAGTTGCTGTGCTGCCGAATAAAAAAACACGCGACAACAAAAACAACAACGCGAGGCGTGTCGCTTTGTCGCCCGTTCGTGTTGTTGTTGCTGGCGTAAATACTACGTTTATTTTTTTTTTAGAATTATATTCCGATTTTCGTTGCGCGCAAGTTGAGCACCACAAACCGTTCACATATTACACCGACACGTGATTGCGGGGCAAATTCGGCCAGTGGATAATTAACAATTGTCCTACGAACACGAAAAATTTCACATGCACTTCGTCAACGCGCAGCCCACAAATGTTGTTGTTCCTCTCACCCCTCGCTAGCGATGGCACTCTGCCCACGGGCCTATCGATAGCAGCGCTGGTCGTTCGGCGGTGGCATCTCTGTCGAGCCGTCGTTACGAAGATATCGATATTAGTTGGCCAGGGGGTTGCCAGACTGGGGGAAATTTTTAAATTGCTGAAGGACATTCAAAATTCAAAGAACTTAATCATTAAATCCACATGAAGGTAAATTTAATAGCAGCGCAAAGGGAACACCTTAGTTCACGTTCTCAAAACTAATTCAATGTTTCTTTAGTTATTAATTATTCATATTTTATTACTATTATTTGGCAAGTTAAGACTATTTAAAGACTTTCTTATCAAATATTTCTACGCCTCCGTTGAAGAGGAATAGAATTTAATATATGTATTGCAATTATTCTCGGTATTTCCAATCAGCAAGGTTTTTGTAGAAACTTCCCATTAATCTTTCCGACGTTACTAAGAAATTTGATTAAAAAATAAAAAAACTATACTGCCAGAACTAGTTGGGAATTGTAAGCCGCACAAGACACGGGAAACGAGTAAATACAAACACAGCGGCTAATGGGGCATTTAATTTTATTTAAACGCACACTTCAAAAAAGCAAAATTAAAATGCGATAAGGAGTCCGCAACTGCTGCAAAATCTCAAAGAGCAGCCATAATCAGCTACAAACTGTGGATCAATGCAATAAATGCAATCATTCCACGCAGTCATGAGCTGGAAGTTGCATCTGTTGGTTGTGCTGGGAGTGCTCTCCGCAACCCTTTGTCGGTCTGAAAGCTGCGAGTTGGTCATGTGGACAGAACCAACGGCGGTGCTATCCGGCGGATCCATTGAAGTGTTCTGCAGGTGCAATAGTTCCACGGTGGGATGGCAGGATCTCACCATTTCCGACTGGCAAAACCTAACAGTCGAAACAAATCGTGTCGACGACGTCACCATTAAGCACAGAAAACAGAATGTCATAAGAGACTTTACGGAATACTTGTACTGCAGACTTCAGGATGTCGTAGTGACTAAGAAGTATATGCTCATAGTTCCATTAATCCGCGTGGAGGAGTTAAGATGTCACTTTCATCCTCTCGAAACTGAGCTATCGTGCAATTTCAGCGATGCGAACTATTTTGTTGGCAACAAAAACTACTTCTTGAGCATTAACAGATCACCGAGCGTTCCGTGCTTGTTGAAAACCCACGAAAATACCTTCCATTGCCCAGGAATACCCATAAAAAACACATACAATAAGTATAATTTAACAGTGGATATGGAGTACAAAGGATACAATCAGTCCCTACAGCTCCAGCTCGGCTACAAACAAGTCCTTTTCCCGGAGTGGCCCAAATATAAAATACATATAGTGGCCGCTAGTCGCAACATACTATTTCTAATTTGGCCAAGTCCTTTCGATCCGCCCGATAATGAAAACATGGAATGGCGAGTATGGTACTTGCCACAAAACCCCAGAATTGAGAAGTATCTTATCCAGAAAAAGATGTATCTAAGATTACATCCATTTTATACGTGGTACATTTTTCAAAGTCCATCGTTCGCACACCAGACCTATAAATTGCGTATGTCACGTCGATATCCCTTTTGGGAATCACCCTGGTCGCCCGAGGTCGAGACTGCAGAGTTCGTAACGGAGGCCAGGACACCGGATCGACCTCCCAAGTTTCTACCAAACGGATTCTACCACCAGCCGGAAAATGGAAATCTGTATGTGTATTGGCTTCACCTGGACGAACTGGAGTTCAACGGACCGAACTTTACGTATTACGTTTCAGCGGACAAGGGGTAAGTGAAATAAATAAATACAATAAAAATGGTAAACTAATAAGAAAAAGTGATCATTCTGTTTACAGAAAGACAGCTACCATCTTGAGCAACAACTCCGCTTTGTTTCGGGACTGGGATGCCACCAAGCCGGCCACAGTAGCCATTTGGAGCGAAAACTCCAAGGGAAGATCAGAGTACAGCAGCGAACTAATAGTGCCGATGCTAACCAATTCTTTACGACACCAAGCCAGGAATTTGTGGTACCACCTGGATAATCAAAGCATCACATGGCAGCCACCAATGGAACAGGCTGACCTCGTTGGATACACAGTCTCCTGGTGTCCCGTTACCGTCAATAGTTTGCCCATCTGCGATGACCACGAGCTCATCCAGTTCAAAGTGCTGAACGCATCGGAGCATAGGTTTCAGTTCAAAGGATCCATGGTGCTGCCAAATATTGCTGTGACTGCAAATTATATGAATAATACTGGCGGTGGAATGCAATGGCACAGTCGCAGGTGGATGAGTCGCCAGGATTACGAGAAAGTATCTAGCATATCATTGTATCTTGCTTTCGCGGTCATCGTGGTTTTAATTGCACCGGTATATGTTGTTATTCGGAAGCTACGACGTATGGCACAAATCCATGTAGACGTGCCTGATATCTTGTTCAAGTCCATGGATCCGAATAAGGAGTGCGATGGTAGGAAGAGAAGCTCCTTTGTGCAGACAGCCGTTCCCGGAAACTTCTCGCCCAAAGCTGTGATGAACATACCAACACTTCCTACGGATTCTAATGAGATAATATATTCGCAAAGCGATGCTAACTCATACGTATGCATTAATCAAAAGTTAAGCACAACAACAATTGAATCCTAAACTCAAAACAAGTGAAATTTTTAATAACTATACGCATTCTATCTGCTTTCCGAAAAATACCCGGTATTATTTGTGATCACAACTTTATTGATTCACCGAATTTGTTGTTTAATTTAAAAAACCCTAGTTCACTTTTATTTTGTACAATTATTATTCGTGTTTGTAGAAAATACAAAATATCAAAGGGCTCGAGCACGTTGACACGGAGAAATGGGTTAAAAACGAATCCAAAGAACTTATTGCACATGTGTGTGTTGTGTTCGCGTGAGTGTATAAATAAATAACGTAATGTATCGAGGATTTCCATAGCAGAAGAAGATGGTTTGCACAGCTCCTTCACTTCTACGTAACTAGGGTATTATTTCGATTAAGGTTTCTCGGCTGGTTTCCAGGGTATTCCCCATGTTCACAGCTTCCGTATGCTGCGGTCTGCCGCCGCTGAATTGAGTTTAGTTCTGTGAAAATAAGATAATAACGAGCGTTAGATTTATATAGACAAAAGCAATCAGTGGTAAACAATTGGGAAACAAGCTTCAAACAGTATTAGGCCGAATCTGAACGAATAAACTGAACAATCCTCAGCGGGAATTGCATTAGTATGGATCGTAGTGCGATCAAAATCGAACGAGAGTGTTAATTTAGTACACAACACAGTGGAGCAGAACAAGGAACTTCATGCGAATGCGTTGCCAGCTTACCCCGATTTTCCAGCTGCCAAAGGGTCAACTGGAAAATGCGCGAACCACTCAAAACTGCAGCAGAACGGATCTAGAACCCTGGAGTTTTTCTATTTTTTGTTTGGTCAAATCGAAGGAGGATGGTGTATGTTCTTTTTAAATATATATATGGCGTCAGAATGAACTCGCACATCGCTTGGGGAGCACTTAAGAATGGTATTTAACTGGCTTTAAAGATGCTGTGATGTGGCTGAGACCTTTCTACTCCTCACTGGCCATCCTGTGTCCATGTGGTGGGTTGGTCGGTGATGTTTGGTTGTATTTGGTGTGGTGTGCGATGAGAAAAAGAGCTCGAATTAGTGCCCAGAAGGTATATACACATAATGAAACAGCGTGGCCAAGCGAGGTGACAGTGCGATTGGGTATGGGATGCTAGCGGAAGCCGGAAAACGAAGCCGAATTTTCCATTTCTGACGCCAATTCAGAGGAGTGAGTAAATCAAAAAATTTGCTCTTGGTAAATATCAAACTGCATTTGGCGGACTCAAGGTTTTTACAAAAGAATAAGTAATCAGATGGTTGGATTGGTCACAAAATAAGGATTTAGTTAACTAGGTTTATATCTCTCTCTGTGAGTACCGGAAATGACGTTCTGTTTTTTTTTTTTTTTGTTTATTGGGTGGGTGTGTGTGCGTGCGTTTTCGTGTGTTGTGTGTGTGGAAAGAGAAAAATAAAACGAAATCAATAAATTAGTATTGGGTATTGGTTAGGAGTTTGTAGTTCCCTCAAATATCAAAATCAGGGAGGAGAAAAGGGTCAAAAGCTGGCGGAGATTCAGATGTACTTACAGTTCCATGGAGAGCACCGTGGGATTGGGACATGCTTGGGGTGCCCGTATGTGGCACTGCTTGTGACAAATCAGCTGGCAGTCGCGGCACTCGTAGCCCTGCTTTCCGGGCCTCCGCGGGATGGACTTCATGCAGATGGAGCACTGCAGACCGCTTCTGGAATGGAAGGGATTTGTAAATTGTATTCCCAGCAACTCATGCTCACTACTTTAAACTTACCCGCTCAAATGCTTGGCGATGAAGGTGTGATCGTTGTAGATGTGCAGCTTGGTGCCCTTGCGACGCCAGCGCGGTCTCTGGGCGATGGCCAAAGGCACAATGAAGTGGCTAAAGATCAAGCACAGGGAGCAGGTCCATCAGAATCTATATAATGCAAACACTCGATCGGAACTCACCGCTTTATGCCATTCTCGATGGTCTCCAGCACCAGGGTGGAGGCCTCGTGCACGTAGGTTTTATTGCTAGCCGAGGAAAAGCCTGAGATGGCCGAGGATTCTGAAATTGAGGAGCGGCGTGAGTGGTCGGTGATGGAGTGACCAATGCCCATGCGTGGTCCTGCGTTTTATTAATTTTAGTGTGTTTTTTGTTTTTTTTTTTTTTTATGTGGCAAGTTGAGAGTGGCACACAAACCAAGCACCCGTTAGGACCCATCAAATCATATTTTGCACATATGAAAATAAACAAAAGAAAAGAAGAGGAAAGGAGTATGAGAAATAATCAAAACCAAGTCACATTAAAGATTATAAAAAGAAAATTCAAAAGCCAAATTCCAAAAATAAGCCCAAATATTTACAAAATATTCCGAAAATATTCAACCGTGTTAAGTTTTTGTTGAAGTAGGTGTTTCATGTGCGTGTGTCGGAACCATGGAATACATACAGATTCGTGTTGTGGATCACAGTTCAGTTAGCAGTTGATGGGTATTGTGTTAAGGGAGAAAAGATAAAACAGACAACAGATGTAGATACAAGTACAGATACGGATTACCATACAGTTAATTACAAGCTTTGAATGGTACAATATCTGGGGTACTTAAACATTAAGGGAGAAAAGCAATTTACACTTAGTACTAAAGTTATTCATGAGATAAGATGTGATGTATGAAAAATAATGATTATATGATTTGAATCATGGCTTATAACTACTACTAATAAGGCTGAAGCCTCAATATTAAAGCGAATATCCCAATTAAATATTAAAAAGAACGCTTTTAAGAGAGCCAAAAATATGAACAACTTAAGATAGGTATTAGACATAAAAGATTTTGCAGTGCAATAAGCAGTTAATAGTTGATCTACATGGAGTGAACTTGATATATGATATTCCTTCGCAGAGTTATTAGCAGAATGCAGGAGTAGTCCAAAAAATGTGCGTTAAGCCGGGCTCAAATAGTTAAAACGTGGACACTGGCGGAGGACTGTGACTGGATGGTAATTACCAAGTGAATTGCTTTTGGACAGAGTGGCACGATCGACAGATAATGAACGGGAAGAATCACCATTGAGGGTTCCGGTGGTTGTTCGAGGGAATCCGGTGGCTGTTGTTGTATTCGAGTTGGTGGCTGATAGTGACTTATGACTGTTATTATTAGGTTGATCGGCCGAGAGGGTGCGTGTCTTGGAGCGACTGAGCCGCTTTTTCAGGGTGCCAAAGAAATTACGTTTTTTGCTGCGCCCGCGATCGTCGACCACGTCGTGGCCCTCCAATAATCCGGAGTGCTGAGCCAGCTGCTGGGCACCACCGTTCCGCGGCAGACTGTTATATCCGCCCGAACCGGCGCCATTGGAGTTGCCATTGCCATTGAGGCTGTAGTTGTTGTGGTAACTACTGCCATTGGGCGATGAGGCGGCATTGGGCTGGCCAAACTGCAAGTGATTCAACGGTTATTAATGCGTGAACTTTTCTAGCTTTCAACTCAAACTGCATGCCATGCCGGTGAACTTAGTGAACTCAGTGTACTTACCTCCGCGGTGCTGTCCTCGTTGACGGTGCCGTTACCTGAATCGATGAGAGGCTCACCCAGCTGGCTGGCCTTCTCCTCCTTGGCCAGCTCCAGCTCGAGCTCGGTTTGTGCCTCGTTGGCTGCCCGTTCGAAAGCCTGGGCCACTGCCTGATCCAATTCCGTCGCCGTATCGGTCACCTCGATTTGGCCATCTCTGTTCAACTCGACCTGATTGGTTCGAGGATTTGGTTAAAGAAGCGCATTTTGGGGGGTTAGGCAGAGCAAACAGAACGAGAAACAATTTGAAATTAGCTTGGCTTAAATACTAACTAGCCTACATGACTTGAAAACCATCATGAGGGCGGGATTAGAGACGCAGTAACTCAGATAACTCAAAAGAACGATTGAAGAAATGATGACCAGGTCTGGGTGTTTACCTTAAATGCATTCGGGCTGCTCGAATTCTGGGCGGGATCAGAGACGGAAATGAAATGAAATAAAGGTAAAGAAAAACAAAAGGAAATTATAAAACCGTAGAATGCGGAAAAGGAGGGCACGAAATGTATGAAACCTCTAACAAAAATTGGGTGTCACGGATGTTATTTTATTCTCAGAATCTTTGCCAGAAGAATTGTGTTTCCACAACAACCGTGAACCCATTTTTGCCATACACACTCACCCGCTGCACGCTGTGGATGATCAAAGTGCTCTTGCTGGGTTGTCCGCCACTTCCGCTGCTCGAGAGCGCTCCATCCTGCAGAGCTCTTACGGCTGCATCCGCCAAATCCGCTCCATTCCGGATGTGTTCGTTAATGGCCGGTGTGCTGAGACGCAGTGCCTCCTTGAGACGCTGTGGACGGGCGCCCGCCGGGATTTCGGCACCCTCGATGAACACAAAGTCCACGGTGATGGCTCCCGAAACGGGCTGCGTCTCATAGGGGCGCGGTTGCAGTTGCAGCAGCTGAGTGGATGCCGGTCCAACGGCCAGCTCATCGATTCCAACCAGGCCGAGACCCAGGAACTTGGGCGGATCTGAGGCAATCACCGGATGGTCATACACCTCGAATAGGATCTCAGCTGATTGAGGGGAGAGTTCACTACAATAGAAAAGAAAAACATTACTATTTGTGGCCAATATGAAATCTGTGAGCACTTACAAGAGGAAGTGCTCATCCCAGAAGGGTTTGCTGCCGCGCTGAGTGCCCGTCTGGTTCTTCTGGGCCGGCTCATCCATCTCGATGACCACGTAGGGATTCTGGGCATCCCTTATTCCATCGCCCTTGACGATCTTCACCAGCAGCCGACGGCCGGAAACCATGTGTTGGGAGTCCCTCAATCCCACGCCACCCATGTGGTGCTCCATGTTGTGCTGTGTGAATTGTAGGAGGACAACATGCGATGAGTGAGTGCAGTGAGAGACAGAGAAAAGATAGAAGTCAGGGAAGAGGTACTTCGTTCTCAGAGCGATAAAAAGACGGAATTAGGGGCTTATGAAATTCGCCTTTAATTAGGAACTAATGCGTGACAGACACTAGAAATTGTAATAATATTGAAAGTATTGGTTGCCCTGAAAAGAGAGAGCGCAAAAGATAGTTCTTTTTACTTTCCAGGATCATCAGGGATCATAGGGGGTAACAAAACGAATTCTCAACGGAAACACGAGCGATGAGCTGAAAGTCAGATATCGAAAGGCGAATTCCATAAACACAACGGAGGACGGGAGCAATGAGAAGTGTCTGTTTGTTTGCTTGGATGACAACACTGTACAGATAGTCTCAAGTCGAGTTCTGTGTGCGATGACATGTGTACCAGGACACAGGAGTACAAAGAACAATAAACACAACACTGCCACAAATACGGGAGCTGGCATCTTCTCACTGCTCCCGACGCTCACCGCCAGCGAGTCATAGTGAACGGGATAGATTACGGGCAGGTCCAGGGGCTCCACCTCGGCCCTCGGACAGGTGGAGTAGATGGAGAAGTCCACCGGATAGATGGTGTCGCGCAAAGCCGTCGTCAGGATGTCGCTGATCACCGTCTGCAGTTGCTGTTCGTCCTGATCCATTGCCTTGATGGCACCCACGCTGTTCATTGCGATGCGAACCTTTGGAAAAAGAGTGAGTCTCGGTTATTATAGTTTATGGTCTTGGTATTGGTTTATAATTGTGTCGAAACAGTAGCACAAGTCATTACTAATTAAACATACAAATTTACTCTACTTTAGGTTCACTTTCAGATTAATCAAACTTTAATCAGTTGTATGATTCGTTTTTAATATTTCTTCACTGTTGGGAAAGTTACTCACATCCGGATAGCCCTCGACTCGCATCTCACCCTTGAGGCTGTTGTAGTTCATGGGAATGGCCATACGGGCGCGGAACCTAGACACGGTGACCTTGTAGTGGGAGGTCTCCACCTTGCCCGACTTCTGGCGGAAGGTCTTCACCTGCAGCACCGGCATTGCATCGCAGTCAAAGGTGATGAGCTGTGATGATACGGGGTTCTCAAGTGATTAAAGTCCCAATTGGCAAGGAAATTGATTTAATTACCATATCAGCGGGATTGTTTTCATCGCAATTACAAAATATATTATTCAATCCGGGGGCAGGACTGTCGGGTAGCACTCGAACCACTTCAACGGCCACTCCATGCTGCAAAAGGGAAGGAATATATGTACGTATGTATTAACCACTTGTACGCAATCAAACAGATGGGCTCCTTTCCATCGCTGGATGTTTTATTCGCGAATTACGTAATTCAGCAGAGTGCGTTTTTTGGGGCTATAATTCAGAGACGGGATAATGACTAACGACTAAATTCCGACCTTGGCCTACGACTGGCTCCGATCACGTAAAAGGCGATAAAAAAGCAAATCGGAGGAAAGCAAGCGAGGCAAAATCATGAATTCGGCACTTGGATACCCTCTAGCCGAATAATGTTATTAAATATTTAGATTAACTTACTGGAATTGTGATTAATAACAAAAGCCATATGAATATCAATCAATCAAAAAGTTTCTTTTGTATGCAAATTAAGTTCATAGTTGACCTACTCAAGATAGCCTTCTTTTTACACTTTATAAAATCAGATACAAGCTTGTTTCTCAGATTTCATCATTTAGTTTTGCTTGTCACAATTTTGTAAATGAACACTATCAACTCGTCGAGCTAAATACTACACGGTATAGAAAACTGAAAACAAAACGCGTTTTGACATCAGTTACGGCTGAGCGAGTTCCCAGTTCGCCAGTTGGCCGGCGAAGGGGAAAGAGCTGGAGCCGAAGCAGCTGAACATCGATTTCAAGTTGAATGTCGTGGCGGGCCAAGAACAAAGGTTAATGCCCGGCCAATAAAGACCAAGTCGGGCTCAGCCATGACATCAGAGCCCGGACGACCGTGTATGATGTCAAAGCTGCTGGCCGTATGATGTCATTTAGCCATCCTCCGATTGAGACTCACCTCCTCCACAGACTTGCGCAGCGTGTCGTTGATGGCGATTACCCAGGACATGAGTAGCTCGTTGACGATGACCAGGTCGCTATAAAGCCAGCGGAACACCTGGCTGGTCCAGGTGACGGAGCTCTGAAGATTAAAGGTAAATATAGATCAGTTGATAAGTTTAAATGGTGCTTCAAAAGTGCAAACATCCAAACGAACTATGTTTCTTTTCTATCTATATACATATGTATAGATATATGGTTTAAAATATTATATATTCTCACCGTTTCTGGACCCACGACATTTGACGGCGGTGGGACATAGCGCTTCTTGCGATTCTCTGGCCCAGTGGAACTCTGACGCACCACGCGACGACGTGGACCGCCGGCAGCTGCACCAGCGGTATTCAAGGGCGATGCTGATGAGCGTCCTCGACCTCCAGATGCGCCGCCCAGAGGCTTGGATAGGTCCAAGCCTTCCACCTTGCTCTTGGTGGCCAGGAGATCGCGCGGCTCCGAGAGACGCTTCTCCGTCTTGCCGGCGACGGACGAGGGTGATCCGGATGTGGGGGCCACGCTCGTCTGGCGACTGTTGGCCGCACTGGCCGACTTGTCCTTGTTGAGATACTTGTGGTAGAGCAGCTTGATCAGCCACACGGAAAAGAGGGCCAGAACGGCCCACAGGAAAATGAAGATGGCCAGGGAGTCCATTGTTAAGTCACCAAGTCCCTCGAACGAACAGATATAGTCATCGATTTGATCTGCTAGATCCATCGTTCAGTTCCAGGCCGAGTTAATCCCACAGATCGTCGGCATCGTCGTTATCGTTCTGCGAGAATAGAGTCGTTTAGTGGGTGTTTCTCATCTGGCGAGAGTATCTCCGAAATGGGTTGAGATGAGAGGAATTTGTGTATCGGGGCAGCCATGAAAGATCTTAATCCCCCTCCTGCCCAACCGTCCCCGTCGTATTCTATTTATAGAATTTGTACAATTTTCTTTGGGGAAAATATGAAACGTTGGGGAAAAACTGGCCACTCACAAAAGCACACAATCCACAGGAAGTTAAGAAATAATAATCGTTTAAATATTTCCAACTTTGATTGTTTATATTGGTTAAATATGTATTTGCTTTAAACAAATAATGGAATTGAAAAAGAAAAATCGAAATATTTGAAAACGGAACTAAACCGAACCGAACTGAACTGAAACAGAACTCAACTGAAATGAACTGCTCGCATGCAAATCAATTCGAATCGGATGGTATCTTTGGGGGATCTTCGCTCTCCGCGGCGAGAGGCATTCTCAGATGCAAAGGAATCTGTATCCGACAGTACGGATTCGAGCGAAAGATACTGCGTCGGCGCCTGTAGCTCGTGTCAGAGATGTGAACACTTGTTATCCATTTGGTTGTTCGTGACTCCAACTATTCCATTCTTCTGGCATTTATTGACGTCATAGTTTTTTGGGTCGCGACAGAGAAGGAAAAGCGATGACGTAAGGCTGATTTTCCGTTGAGGAACGCCACACTATTTACGACTTCACCTTATTGTTTATAATATGTTTGTTCTGCTTGTATTTTTAGACCTATCACTGTTTGTTTCGTTCTTTCCGCTAATGGTGGTTGTATTACACGGATTTATTAGAAAACATTCGAGAGAATTGGCATTCGACTATGGGTCTTGCGGGGGAAAATAGAAAATGTTTGGCACTTGTTGCAGTTAATACTGAAAACACATTGTGCGGTTCGTGCCCTCGTCCCATTCATTGCTAAATTTTCGCGAAAATACGAAAATGCGCTAAGCGTTTTTGGCGATAGAAAAACAATAACAAAAGCGCTATTATGCTGGCGATTATCTGTTTTATATCAAATAATAATGGCAGTGTTATTTTCGCTTCTTTTTCGCCACAACTACGCACGCCATTTAAAGGCACTGGAAAAAATTATTTTAACTAATAGAGGCTAGGTATTAAGTATATGTATTTCAATTACCATCATAGTAATATTACAAGTCTATACATCGAGGCACCTTGGCATTTTTTTATTAAAATTTATAATCATTTAACACACACTTTCTTTGCCTGCGCTACATTCTTCGACTTTCTGCGCCACTGATTTTCCACTTGGCTTTTCTGCTTTTCCACTCTCCAATCCCAGCAAGTACAAAACACTTTTCGAGCATTCTCAGCCACTGGCACGTCGTCTATTGACCCCTCGCCATTATGTGGGCACCAAGGGCGCTGCGAAGGGGCGTGAAAATGAGGGGGGGGGGGGGGGTCTTCTGTGCGAGCGAGAGGGCGATTACGAGAGCAACAAGTACTCGCGACTATTTTTAGCCCTTGGCAAGCGCACACAAATCGCGTTGGGGAAAATGCCGTCTGCCACGCCCCCCTTTGGGCGTGCAACATCAGCCCTAGTACACATGTTCCCATTGCCCCCTGATTGACAGAGATCTGCGATCTAACGGGCGTGTGGGAAAGTGTCCACATCGTTAGGGAAAACATTAAGTGCCATATAACTAGAAAAACATACGCTACAGAAGACTCTTAATACTTTAAATATTAAAGTACAAGCTGATCCCAAAAAAAAAAACTCTTTTTTAATTAGCATATTTTCCAGTGCCCTGAGCCAACTCCTCATTAAAATAATCCACCCATATGAACCATTTTCCGCCGTGTGAAAGATGCGCAAAGCTCGGTGTGGTAATAGTTTGTTTTCCCAGAAGAGCCGCTGGGCCTGGCTAATTAATGCGAAGTGTGCGGCACATGCAAACTATTGGCCAAGTGGCTTTTGGCCGGCCCGCTTCCCAAGCTCGAATGTGCTGGGCTTGGGCAACGGCAACAGGTTGCCAGTACTTCCGTTTTAATTGCCATGCCCGTCAAACCTTCAAGGGGGTCAGAGGTTTCGGGTTGAATGCCCCCAGCCTTCCGAGTGGAGAATGTCTAGAAATTGCGTCATTCTAAGTGCCTGCTTTTTTGTTTTCTGAGGTCTCAGTACTTTTTTCAGCAAGCTAAGGTATTCGGTGTGCAAACATTTTGAGATGCACACCAAGTGCGCATTGCTAATCACATTCAAATGCGAATAAATATTGAAAATGATTTCCGTTACCACGCCAGAGCTAAAAATAGAGATTGGGTAATCCAATCCAATCCAAGCCGATTCAATCCGATCCATTCCAAAGCCGGCGATCGGAATAGAACAAACCACAGGCCTGAATGCCGCCAAAATATAATATATAATGACTCAAATACGAAAAGTTAGACGGGGAACACACACTCGAGTCACCTTATCTTATCACACTCTTTGCATTTATCGCATTTAATAGCCATTAGTGAATTGGCATTATGACTCGATATGGATCTTGGCACCTGGCTAATAAGACAGCAACAGGCTATCTGGCTTGCTCCCTTAATGGTTTAATAAAATATGTCAAATGACGACACCGCCAACAGTTTCAAATACATGATGTCATTCTAGTGAATGCTCAGAGCTATATGTTTCATTCAAATTGATAAGGCGCTGCTTCAGATTCACACAGTACAACAAAGAAAAAGCTAATGTTTTCAAATTCAAAAGTGAGCGGATTATCTTAGGTATTTCAATTTGGGTGTCCAAGACCTTGGAAATCAATTGATCTTGAAATAAGTAGTTCCATCATCTCGAATTGATTGCATACAATTTGTCATAGCAGTTATTAGGTAGGTTACACCCATTGATTTAAGTGCACTCGTGCCGTCGAGAAAGCTCTAATCAGTCATCCATGCATGAAGAGCCTACGAATAAAATTGCACTTAAGTACAGCCCGATTAATCTCTTACCCTATGGCATCGATATCAACGACCGAACTTCGTCGTGTTTGCCATTTCAAAGTGTCAAGGTTGGGCTAAATTTGGAAATGCGAACGTAAGTGGCTAGCGAGCGCAGACAGGGCGTATGCTTGATTTGCAACAAAAGACATTAAGCATACGCAGCTTGGTCCCGAGATACAAACGTATGTCAGCACGCAACTGAAAGAGACCTCGTCAGAGGTCAAAGGGGAAAGGGCCAGTTGCGTGTTTCACTTTGGTGCCAGCCAAAGTTCAGCTCAGCAAGGCAGCACAACCCATTTTACACAACTCTCCGAGACAGACAAACAGCGTTTCGGAACCTTTCGACTTTGGCCTATTCAAAAACTCGTTTATCGATTCAAACTGGTCCCGAGAACGCATCGATTTTTGCTCTGTGAACATGAGTTCTAGTCAGTCGAAGGCGTTACGCATCTTGCTCGAGGAAAGTTCCTGCCCCCGGCTTATTGATTTTTCCCCGGGTTTCCAATCCTTATCTGAATGATTGGCCTGCAAATATAGTCGGCGGCCAGTTTACTCGCCAACCGCATTTACCTTCGGCTGGCCAAAAGGTATTTGAACTTCGGGGCCAATTGTTTTGACCACGTTTGGTCACCCATTTGAGGACCAGGGTTGCCAGGGCAACCACTAAATAATTCAGAGCTCGCGCATTGATTTGTCAACGTGCCGGAGTGCCAAACAAAAATCTGAGTAGAATCGTAAAAAGTGCTCACACTACACGGTTTATTTGTTTGTTTACCCAAAAACATAATTTTCCCTTTTCCTGGAAGTTGCTTTTCCGAGGAAAAGCTTTGACCGGCAAAGGATGCGCCATGCGAAAGAGAAAATAATGGAGAGCAAAGAGTAAAGAGAATGCCAGTCGGGGTTGGAAAATGCAGGCAGTTACACGAGCAAAAAAATATCTTTAGTTTAGTCATTAAATGTGGCAGTCAAAAATGAACTTTAAGCTGGTATAGAAAAAGTTTAAGTATTAATAAAATTTAATTGATATGTAATGAGGCTCTTAACTATATCTTAGTGCAAAAACATACTACCAAATTAAAAATAAATCGAATAAAATTTGAATTTTTTATTTTTTCTCCGTAGAACCTTCAAATATTGCCCTATTTATATATTTATTTCATATTAAATAATAAATGAGATGCTTGATATTGTTTTTCCCTGTGCACAGTTTTCCCTGCCTAGTTTTCCTGGCTTTCAACAGCGCCAACAGCCAGTGACACAGTTTCCACATTTTGGGGTGGCTTCCAGGGGTGTAGAGAGATACGGAACCAGAACCACGAGGGTTGCAGATGGACGAAGCACGCAATTTGGGCCTCTATCGCACGGAGGATCGCCGCAACGTCTTCATGGAGAGCCATTAGGAACACACCCAACATAAAAGCCAAGCCCAAAATTGGGCAAACCCTGAGCTCAACAGAAGGATGTGCGGAAAATGGGGCGTTTTCTTTTTGGGAAAAAAAAGTGTTTGCTTCACTTACCGTATCACAAAGAACGCAATTTGTAGATGTAATTATAGTTGTTGAATCCGCAGGATGAGTGTGTTGCAATTTGTGTGGTTCGTGGAAGTAAAAATTGATGGCATTATTAAGGAGGAAATAACAACCGTAACCGTAACCACATATGTAATGGCTTTTTAGCCCTGATTCTGCGACTTGTCGGCCGAAATGTACTTGGTTTTCAGGTGTTAGGAAACATATTTATAAAATGCAAATACCCCGTGATTGATTAGTGACAAAAAGCTTATAGACCCTGCTCAATTTGTGGGTATTCATGTGTGCATGTATTTCAGTATGGTTTGCACGTGAGTTAGGTGGCCAAATATATTTAAAAGTTTCATTAAATTCCAGAGCCAGTAATTTAGGGCCAGAAATTTCTCTGTGCGAAATGCGAATCGATAAAGGAGAGGGGGGTGGTTGGTAAAAGGGGGTGGTGGCGGGCGGAAAAGCTTGGCACACATAGTAAACAAATGGTGTTTTCACTGAATTTTTATATGCTCTACTCACACGGTTGACCGAATTTTAAAGGCCACGTTAGCAAATAATATTCCTACGAATTTCGATTTATTGCCAACAACAAAAAGTTCAACCAAAACACTGCCGATTATTCTTGTCTCAAAAATAATGCCGTTTCGTATTTTATTACTTAATATTTTTCAAATTATTTATCTATTTCGCTGAAGCGAGATAGAAGATAGTCGTGCTGTTCTCGCTTTGATGATGAAATTCTTTCGTTTGTTATTGTTCTTCTCTTTTTTTTGTGTTTTTGTCACTTTGTTCGTTGCGAAGATGGCGATAAAGGAGAAGCGAAGAGGGGAGGCGAGGCAAATCGAGTAGACGTGTGAAGAATTTTACAAACTTCCGTAAAATTAACTAAAATTGAAAGACACAATTGATCTTTTGTTCAATAAAGCCGGATTTCAAGCAATAAAAATATTTCCATTTCATGTTAAAAAATGTAAAACTAATTTTTATACGTGAAAATGGCATTTTACAATCAAAAATGTATTAATGCGTTAAAAATTCGACAATATTTAAATCCAAATCGAATGAAGCCACTCAAGTTACAGATAATCAAAAACAGAATAGTGGAAGCCACTCAAGTTTAAATAAAATACAATCGAGTTATTCAAGTTCGCCTGTGCTGTATTCAAACTTAAGTTCAATGTCGCAGTGGGTTGCTTCCGCTTGCTCATAAAAGTTTCTTTTGGGATTGTTTCTCTGTTATATTTGAATGTCTTCGATAAGAAATCATAACATTCAAATTATGTAGATTGTCCGTTGGCCTTTGTGTGCTTTACACTGCACTACCCGGGTTTAGTTTTGACTAGTTTACACCGACACGTTACTACAGGGCCACACAGTCGATTTAGTGGTTTTCTATTCAAACTTGGCCAACATTTAAATTTCCCCAGCCACAAGAACAACAACAATTAGAAACGCTGTAGAGAAAAAGAGAGAGAGCGAGCGACACAATCAGCTGTTTGCAGCATCAATGAAGAACGCTGCTTTTCGGCAGTCTTTAATTTCGATTAAAGTTCGGCATTATAATAAATTGTTTTTTGTAGAACAAGCAACACATAGTCACACACACACACAGAAACACGCGCGCACAGTTTATATGTTAAATTGTATATTTCTGCAATGCTTTTTGAATATTTTGCTGCGGTACAACAAATATTTTAGCGGTTTGTTGCCAAATTTCCCATGCACAACGTACACACGCTTATCGAATAAGCTTTCGTTTTATTCTTTTGTTTCTTTTCTTTATTTTATGTTTTTTTTTTGTTGAGCACTAGAACAATAAGAAATCTTTGCCGCCGCTATTTTATTTTTCATCCGCGAACGAAACGAACACCAACCTTACTCGTTGAATGTCAAAGAGAGAATAACATTCGCTCATAACATTAATGTTAAAAGAGTAGCAGAGAGTACGTTGGAAATTATCGATATTTGTCGTCTTGGTATCGATAGCCATGTTTAGGCACTTGTTGCTCCCTGCAAATGTTGCGCAACATGGTTTGTAAAAAATTCGGTCAATATATTCTTTATTATATTAAATTTGTTGAACTTTTGAACTACGAAATTTTAACATAAGTAATATAATAATTTAAAATCCGAAAAATTCCGCTTTAGTCCAGGTCAACCAAGACAACCTCCACTTCCATAAATGTAGAAAATTTAAACAAATGTTGGGTTTTTTTACATACAAACGTAGCTGTTTATTTCACTTTACGTTCTTTTGTTGAATATGCATATAATGTTTTTGCGCTCATACTTCGTTCCCCGATCGCCGCCGCTCTATAACTTACGCCCCTTACCGATCTAAGTGAATCCGTTGCTGATTTTTAATATATATTTTGATCTCGAGTCAATGCTGGCTGCTACATCGTTTCCTCATCTCTTGTATGTATATTGAATATTCTGGTTGTATATAAGTGTATAATATATTTAATTTAATACATAAAAAGTTGCGCCCACTGCAAGGCGCATCGATTTTCATTTGCTTCGTTTAAAATAGTTTACGTGTGTTTAATATTAAATTGTTTCCATTGTTTTCGCAATGCAAAGATCATATATAAAAATACAAAAATCATAACATTTACATACCACACCGGACCGGACCGTGTGTGTGGCCGCCATATAACTAGGTATTTCATATACTCTATATAATCATATATCATATATCGACGCAACCTCGCACAGTCAATATAAATTATTGTTAAATTACAAAAAATTAAAATGTATATATGTATTCGAATTATACACAACTACCACTCTCTCTCTTTCACTTTTCAGTATAAATAAATTTTTGTCCACTTAATAAACAATTTCACTTCTTTATGCTTAAGAACTAAACTCTTCTTATCCCTTATCCTTCCTCTGCTCCCGCCTCGTGTCCTTCCTCTTTCCCGCTGTCTGATCCACCTTTTTTCCGATTTGCTTGGCCTGCTATCATTCAATAATTTCGCTATTTAGTCTTAGTCGTATATGGAAGTTGAATTGGTACGCATATGTTCAGGAGCGGCATTTTGCGCCGAGTCTGGGGGGGAGTGTACATTATTTATGGGCGTTCCTTTATATATTTATAAGTATTATTAATATGTATAATACGCAGCAGTCGATTGTTAATTTAGCTTTCTAATTTCGCTGTATAGATCGTATAGATCGCTGGATCGCAGTAATTATTCGTGTGACACTAATGCTAAGTTGCTCGAGCTAACTCTGAGTCCTGAACACCACGCTCAATTCCGCTTTGAACTGTTTTTTTTTTTTTTTTGTTTGTTGGTTTGTTTGTTTATGTTTCTGATTTGCTGAAGACTTGCTGGTTCTTAAATTGAGTCGTATGAGATCGTGTGCTTAGGAAAATGTTGTGGTTTTGTTGTAGGAAATGCGTGGAGTTTTTCCATTTTTTTCAGGACCTTTGATGGATGACGTTTGTGGAATTGTTTTTGAGTCGTAATACTAGTTCCCTTTAGGTTAGGTTAATGAGTAGTCCATATATATTAAACCATATATATATGTATATATGCATGTTTTTGTGGCTGTGTATAGAGAGATACGTTCTATGTATAATTACAAACGTTGTTCATTTTGATTTTTTGTTTTTTGTACGAAACAATAAAGAAATCCCGGCGAGTATAACGAACTAAAAGGTAGAGGTGGGGTAGTATGGAAAACAAACGAAAAAGAGGGGGATTACGATATACCGAAGATTGCAAGCAATTCTCTTGTTCTCACACTAAAATTGGCTTATAGACTTATGCAAAATAATGTACAACAGAGTTAGTTACATAACTTATAGAAGTCGGTAAGCAGTTCTTCCCATTAAAATATAATTACTTTGACTAAATGTCTCCTCATCGTCTGCATCTTTGTGTGTGTGTGTGTGTGTTTGTGTTAGCCTAGATGTTTGTGTTAACCTAGAGCAAATGCATCATAAATATGCGTATGCACATGCCATCACCTCGTCGATCGATCGTCAACATTCTGGCAATGTTGCGAACTTCGATCATCGAATACGTCGCGAATGCTTTAAATTACACGCCCGGCTCCTGGTGCTCTCCAGTCTCATGATTCTGATCCTGATCTTCGTCCCTTTACGGACGACAGCAGTGGTGTGAGTTGGATAGAGCCTGGTATACATTCGCGTTTATCGTGACAGCATTTTGATCTATCTGCGATTGAACTCCGATTTGATAGCTGCAAGGATTGTTGGAATATCAGTGTCAATTGAAAACTTTCTACCATACTGCTATTACTATGCCACCTACCATCTATGATCTCGTTTTTAACTTTCTGAATCTCCAGTCGCATTTCGCGCACAATCTCAGCCTTCAGTGTGTCCAAGTCGCCATTGGAGAGCGCCAGCGACAGGCCATCGCCATTGACCTGCTTTAGGGATAAAAGGTTATAGACCTCTAACGTGACCATGGTCGGTATCACCCACCTTGAGAATGGTCTCTTCGCTGGCACTACCGAATCGTTTGCGCATGGGTCGCGGGGACTCGCCGCCACTGTTCGTTGTATTGCTTCCAGCACCGCCCGAGTTACCATTCGCTCCTTCATGGCCACTTCCTGCCGATCCGCTTCCAGCTCCGCCGCTCAGCTTATGGGGCAGTGTATTGGACTTTTCCCAGGGGCGTTTTTTCACCTCGGCTTCAGGTTCGGGCTGCAATATTCCAACCAGTTAAGATATTGATTGTGGAATAAGTTGAACAAGTTGACTCACATCCTTCTTTTCTGCTTGGGCGCGTCGTCGTGCCAGCGTCTTGGCCATCTCGTCCATCATGGAGGCCATGCCATTAGAGCTTCGTCCGATGGTTCCATAGTTGCCGCTGCCTCCACTGGAGGTGCTGCTGCCGCTATTCTCCGGAGCAGAGGTGGTGACCTAAAAACAATAAACGGTAATACAATGCTTAGTCAAGTTGCATAAGTTAAATAAATTGATATTTTACCTTATTCTTTTTGAGCTTGAACTGCTGCAGCTGGGAGGCCAGCGAGCCCATGAGATCTGCCTGGGGATCTTCCTTCTTAGGCGCTCCTCCCAATCCCGGCGGCGGAGGAGGAGGTGGTGGTGCCCCTGGGCCGCCCGGTGCTGGCGGTGGTCCGCCACCCATTGCTGGCGGTGCCGGTGGAGCCGGCGGTGGTCCACCACCCATGGCTGGCGGCGGCGGTGCGCCGTTGAACATCTGTGGCGGGGCTGGTGGCGGTGGTCCTCCTCCAGCAGCTCCACCAAAACTGGGTGGTGGCGGGGGCGGAGCGGGAGCCGGTGGGCCACCTGGACCGCCCTGGCTGCTCATCCGGTTTAGAGGCACCTGACCTGGCTGCTGTTGCTGTGACGGATTCATTGGCGGCGGCATGGGTACCTGACCGTACGGGTTCTCTGCCTGCTGTTGGGGCGGAGGTACTGGTGGACCTCCGTAGCCCGGACCTGGCATCGCCGGCGCCTGAGGTGCCTGTGGATGCGCCTGGGGGAGCATCTGCTGCTGGCTGGCGTACACAACACTGTTGGCGCTCGCGGAGCTCGGGAGATGACCATGACCCACCATGTACATTCCACCGTTCTGGAGCGGCGGCTGTGGCGCTTGCGGCGGCTGCTGCTGCGCCTGCTGTGTCGGGTATTGGTGCACAGTTAGATTGGGATTAGAATTGGAGAGCACGTAGTGGGGTTGCTGATACTGCTGTTGGAGTGTGATGGTGGTGGTGTGTCGGGGTTTTCAGGAGATTCAGATTCAGGATCAAGCCAATTTGCCAATGAAATGAAACAGAAATACCGCATGAGGAAACTGGGACGGGGTGAGGCTATATCATATCCAACTCACCTGAGAGGGCGCATAGCCCGCCTGGACCATTTGCTGATATTGCTGCTGCTGCTGCTGCTGAAACTGTTGCTGTTGCGGCTGCTGCTGCGGTGCCGGGGGAATCTGTGAGTTCACCTGCTGTGGCAGGCCATTCGAAGTGGGTCCATTTCCAGTGGGTCCATAGTGGGATCCCGGCTGACCCATTTGCTGCGCCTGCTGCTGTTGGGGCTGTGGTGCCGGTGGGGCGCTGAGGGAATTCCTTTTTGGGTGAGCAAAGGTTCGGCGTGGGATGGGGATGGATCAATGAGTGATATGAGCGATGAGACACGAACTCGGATAAAAGTGTTGGCAGCTATTGCTCATGTGTAAGTGGATAGAAAATGTTCTTGCTAGAAAATGTATCTGCATCTGTAGACTAAGTGGAAAATGGTCTATAGGATTCATTTATAACAACCACGGATTTTCTGCTTTACAATGTTCAAAGAAAAGTGGAGTTCCGACTAAAATGTACTAATGACTTATTCTCATAAAATTGAATAATTCTTGAATGGTTACATCAATCGAGTTTGAGCTAATGGGTTTTTCCATTGCTATGAGCATGCCGTATCCAACACAATTAATGGAAATGGAGCCTACCTGCTGGTGCGATGATGACCCTGGGGCGTCGGCGGGCTCTGGGGGATGTTGTTCTGGTTGGTCTGCGAGGTGGGCGTCTGGGCCGAGGGCGTGACGTGCCCACCTATGCTGTTGTTCTGGCGCAGTATGGCTGCATCCTCGCTGGTCATCGTGCGATAGCCCATGTCCTCCTCATAGCCATTGCCATTTGTGGGCGGTCCACCTGGGTTGTTCGCCACGCGACCACTGAGCACCTGAGAAAGACATTCAAGTGTTAGCGAATGATACAGATTTTGTTGTGAAAGATGTACTTACTTCCAGGGCATGCATCATGGCCCTAGCAAAGTTCTCCGCATCATTTTGGCTCGAGAAGTTCAAGCCGTAGACGAATTTCGAATCGCGCCACTGATGAAATGTTGCCGTGGCCTGGTTGTACTTCAGTCCCTTCAGAATGGAGCAGTTGATGACCACCTCGTGATCCTGCAGCTTTCGTCCCACCACCCGGAACGTGTTGTTCTGCTGGTGGTGGTAGATCTGCACCTTGCTCAATCCCGACGAGCTGCCCGAGGGCACCCACTTCTTCTGGTTGTCATCGTACACCATCACAGAGGCCCGCGCCCCGATAATACTCTGCTCACTGCAAGAAATAATTGTGAATATCATGGTTAGTTGGGTCACTTAAATGGTATTGAATGGAACCTTGAATGTGTATGGAAATGATGAGGAGTTCGAGCTAAAAGTTGATAATAGGGAATAGCCCTTGCCTTGAGAAGAAAAGATATGAAAATGTGCGAGAAACATATATTATGTAGAACAATTCCATTTTATGATCTTACAGCTTCAAAACATATCTTTCAATGCCGCTTTTAAAGTCTTAAAAGTTCGTGGGAAACGAAACGGAAGTTGTGCTAACAAATTAGCCAAATTTGGCAACTTTATTATTTGCACAAAACGAGTTCAATAAAAGAGATACAAATATATTTATGGCTATCGTGGGATTGGAAGTAAAAAGTATATATTGTTCTATGTTAAGCTTATGTATTCATAGAAATCGATTTGCCGTCATAATAAAAAACTTCTTAGACTCGATTCCCAGAAAGAATGTCGCAATGAGCAGTCGTTTTCAGATCATTAGATCGGCTCTACAGTTTTCCCCTTGAAGAACCCATTCCACTGCACTTTACTGCACTGTGATCTTCAAGACTTTTTACACGCCTCGAGTGAGCAAGGGCTTTGATCTATGTATGCCCTCGAACCCCCTCTAATCCCATCGGTTTCAGGACAGGAAGTGCAATGCATTTCTTTGTATGCTCGCACACCTGTCATCCATCCAGCCAGATGATCGTCTCGAGTCGCACGGACCGATTAAATGATTCTAATGAAAGTTCTAATATGAACGTGTGTATGCTGCTTTCAACCTTTAGCATTTTCTTCCCCCCGGGACACTCAGTTGACAATTAAAGTCAGCCAGTGAAGTAAACATGGCCAGCAACAAATTAACGCCTTCATTGGAAAAATACAAAGGCGATGACGAGTTGCCTTGCCTTTTGCTCAACATGGCTATGTGTTCTTTCTATCCTACAGCTCCGTTCTTTTTTTTTCTGCCCCTTTTTTGTTTTTGCTAGCCTGCACCGCTCCAAGTTGCCTGAGCAGCGCCAAGTTACTCCAAGTTGCTCCGAGTTGTGTGTTACTGGGGGACAGAGAGATAATGACGGAGAGCAGCCGCCAAACGAGTCGAGTCGGCAGTATTCTCGCTTCAGACTTGGCCCGGCCAAAAGCCGCAAGTAGTTTTGCACTTAAATGGAGTGCGCAGATCGGCGGTACGGACGCCTGGACAGACGGACGAATCTCAATCCGAATACGATTCCGAATCCGAGTCGCAGTCTGGCTGGCACAGCTGTGCGCCGTTTCAGGGCCTTATATAACCACCGACAGATCGGAGCTAAGTCTTATGAGCCTGTCCGCTTTGATTTGCATCGAAATTCGTGGCAACGAAAGTGAAGTTTTTTTTCTGCACACTATAAGAAACTGCGAAACAATAGCGGTCAATCAGTTTTTTTAAATTTCTGTTTTTACAATCGAATCGATTTAAATCTCATAAATTGGATACTGCATATCCGAAAATAATTATAGGAAGTCGGAGTAGGCAAAAACATTGCTTTTGGTAAAAGTGTTTCACTCTTTTTAACAACTTTAATGCAACTTAAATTAGTTCAGTAATTCGCAGCAGCAAAGTAGTTGGGATTAGTAATGCACTTTATGACTAACTACTGCTCCACAATCAGTAAAAAATGCTTTCACTCGATTTTACAAAAAAAGTGCCTATTAAACGTGACAATTCCAAGATTTAAGGTACAATCATAGAACTGTATGTGTTTTAATACCATTTGATTATTAATAAATGGAAATGAGTTCATGTTGCGATGACTAAATCGGAAAATGGACACATGTGATACATAGTATTTGTATCGTTAAAGAAAGCAATTACATATTTCAGTACGAACTACATCTTAATCGTTTTTTTGCGCTGTGCAGCTGAGTGGAAAACCCAAATGAAAATCGAAAAATGGCCAGTTAAATGGGATGCTGAGGGTATGCCTATAATTGAGCCACTGGAAAATCGCTTTGGGAGCGTTTTCAATATGTGGCAGGTGAAATTTTCCATGCCTTGGGGATTTATTCGTGCGTTAAGCTTAAGTTTTCAAACTGCAGCGGAGTGCAAGATGCAGATTCGTGTGCACACGATAGCGTTTTCCAGCTTAATTGGCGTTAAATTATAATTATGATTAAACCGGAGAGTACGACGAGTGCTGCTCTGTGGGGGTTAAGAGTTCTTTGATTTACGAACGATCTCAGCTGAAGCTGAAAAACGCATTCAAAAGTCCAGGGCCAAGTACTACGTGCTGAGATTGGAGAAGTATAGTAGAGAAAAGTGGGGGAAATAGGGGATTATTACAGAACCCCAAGGACAGACGCATAGGGAAGTGGGTTACACATACGCAAAAATCGTTGTAATGCCCCCAATGAATTTATCTTTGACCGAATTATGGCGACGTTGTAATGTGTGGTGTTGTTTCTGCTGTTGTTGTCGGATCAGATAATGATGTATGTTGCTATAGAGATGTTGCTTGTGTTGCTGCTGTGCCTGCTGATGTTGCTGCTGTGTCGATAGTGTTGCTGTTGCAGTCGCAGTTGCTGCTGCGGCTGTGGCTGCTGTTGCCGTTGTCGTTCTAATTGAAAACGACATGGAGCAGCCCAGTTTGGAGGGTTGAGTTTTCGAGGGTTGGTTCGGATTCACCGAGGGATTCGAGGGCGAAACGCATTTGCGCAAAGTGGAAAAGATCAGAGATGAAGAGGAGGATGGGGACGGGGATGAAGTTAGGGTAGATGAGCTGGTTATCGATGTGGCTGCACTTGATGAATCTCTTTGCGTTGCCGTTGGTACATACAACATCTGATCCTGCTGCTGCTGAGATCTCTGTGGTGCCTCATAGATGGGTCCTGCCTTTGAACTAGCCTTGGGTAACTGCAACACCAACTGCTCGTGCTCATGGTAGCGTTGCCTCAGCTCCTGCTGCTGGTAGTGATGGTACATGGGATGACGATAGTCCAGCAAATCCAGCTCCTGCAGCTCCTCAATGCTGTAGTACTCCGACTTGGAGCCCAGCCCGCCGACTGGAGGCGACATCTTGTGGTGCATACTCTGGCTGCGGCGTATCATCAGCTCGCCGGAGTGACCAGGTGCCACCACCTGGTACTCGCATATGCCATTGCCCGGCTGCTGATGCTGTTGCTGGTGGTAGGCCAATATCGGAGTGGAATTGGCGGCACTCGATGGCTTCTTGCTGGTGAACGAGGTCTTCGCGTAGAGCTTCTTCATGGCCATTAACCGTTGGCCAATATTTGCAGAGGCGTCACAGACACTAAACAGATCCCACGATCGATCCCACACTTGAGCACACTATGAAACCGAACGATCGGATCGGATCGGATGTATCGTATTTATGTTTGCCTAGGCTCTTGGATCTTGGCTATTCGCTCTCTGCCCACTGGTCACTGATCACCAATCACCGATCACCATTCGCCGTTCCAAGATCTCTGCTGCACACGTCTGAACGCACTCAAGACCCGCTGGAGACTAAAGCCAAGATCCAGACCGAGATCGCGATTGGGTCTCAGAGACCGAAACGGTCTCTCAGTCGAGGCCAAGACAAACAAAAGCCGAGAAAAAAAAAATCTAAAGGCGAATGAGCAGAAAAGACGTGAGCGAGAAACTGAGTATATCGGCTCACAATCTGTATTTTTCTCTCATTTTTGCGGCTGCTGCGCTTTGAATTCGTCTAAAAGGCAAATAATTACACTTCAAAGTCAATAAAATAATGAGAAATGATGAGATGTGCTATGGCTGTTGAGCTGGATTGACCCCGAACTGGGAACCGAGCATAATGGCCAGGTAGATGGAGACCACAACCTGACTCACAGTCGCTTCAGACGATTCCCAAATGGCATGACAATTAAAAGACGTGAGGGGAAGTAGTCGTCTGCATAGAACCTATTGAGAAAAAACGTTCTCGTTTTACACGATTTTCGGTTGAGGAAAGGATGTAAGATCAAGGTATTTGAGATTTTGATACTCAAAACATAATGTAAACGCTTGAAACAGAGTTTTAAGCAAAAAAAGGATTGTTAGATCCTTAAAATATCCAAAATCTTCGGAGAGCTACAATGATACAATGACCAAAATCCTAAAAAATGAAATAAGTTCATTCTAAAAAATCTCATAATGAATTGAGGGGTATACGCTTACAACTTATCGCCTAGTTATGAAATTGTGCAAGTTCCTTCTCAAATTTCTCATGCAACTTCGAAGGGTATGCGATAAGCTCTCGAATCTTACAAAGTTGCGCCTGGGGCTTTTCTGCCGGCAATCTTGAAGCCTCGCCGACGTCTCGTGACCGTCGTTTAACCAGTTGGTCAGTCTGTCCATCCGCCAGTTAGTCTTTCGGTCAGTGTTTGTGATTCAGTGAGTTGGTTCCGTCCGTCAGTGCGATAATTACTTAAGAAACGAGCTCAATAATTTATATTTCCCCCTCGAGTGACTATTACAAGTATTTTTCCCTCGCTGCGTTTTTGTTTCCTCCATTTCAACTGTTCTTTGGCGGCGAAAAGCGACGGCGGCGGCGGCGGGAAATGGGGGGAAAACCTGGAGGCACAGCTTGTAGCATGTTATGAAAAATTCATATACAACATTGTCTATCTCAACTTGGAGCACTCAGCTCTCAGAGATCTGAGCCTCTGTTTCTGACTCGCTGGCTTATGTTTCAGTCTGATTCGGTTTTTTGCCCCACAACAATTCCTAAACGTAATTTCCAATTAACATTATTGTGGCCCATTGTAAGTGGTTGTGTAGTGGCTGTTGGTGGTTCACCGATCTCTGATTTGAGCCAACCGATTACCGGCTAGCTTTAATGGCTCTGTCAGAATGGTTCAGTTCGTTTTTTTACCCACTTTTTTTGGACCAGAGCGTGTGCCGCGGCTTAAATGATTTGGCAACTAAATATTTCTAAGGGGCACTACGAGTGCGAGTACTATAATCCATATGGCTGTCCATAAAGACCCGCAGGCAGACATCGGACTGGGAAAAAAAAGCATAAAAACAAACAGGGCCCACACATGTGAGCAGCGGAGTCACAAAGTAGGTTGCCAGGCAGACAGGAGACTCAAAACAGTTTGCCCATGGCAAACATCAAGAAGTGCTGGGGGACAAGTGGGGGCCTCAATCAATATCGAATATCACTGCGCGATGAACTCGTCACGGGAGGAGCGCTTCCTGCCGAGGCTGCACTGCGAGAAAATCCGTGCTCAATTAGTTTCAATATTATTATTGACTTGATAAGGTGTTGCAAAGTTGTATACAGAGTGTTTATATGGAAAACAATATTTTTCTATGCTTTAGATTCAGAAAGGAAACTGTAAATTGGTGAATTTTTAATGTAATTTTCATTTACATTTTTGGTTTGTTTATACTTTTTTCTCAGTAGTAACTAGCAACTTATAAAGCCTGACAAAAGCCTGGATTTGGGTCACATTGCAGCACCTCATCTCAGACCTTCTTATCCACTGGCACAGGTGACGATATGTTGGGATCCATTCAGCTTATGGAAACCGACTTCAATCAAGCTCACAGCCAAAAGGATTAACGTTGGACGTTCCGACGAACCACTCATATTTACTTATGTATATCCACATTCGTGGTGACTTAAACTCAAACACAAATAAGCCCGGGTAAACTCAGAACTCGTTTGATTTTGTACCGGTAAACAAAGAACTTTTTCAATTTTTCGAAAACGGTTCTTTCACTGAAATTCGTTTTGATTAATGCACACGATAAGCCGGCAATTATGGTACTGCAATTAGGGAGCACTTCACTGATCGAAATAGACGCATTTAATAAACAGGCGCCAGAGATGCATCTGCTCCTCACCTATTCGGTAGACTTCCATCGAGCGGCTCCGTGGGACAAATGTTACCCATTGAGCGGCGGAATTTCAACTGGGATACTCAGCGAACTGGACAAATTCAGGGGAAAAGCTGCGCACAAATTAAGTTTAAAGCACTCGCTGGCTAAGCTGACCGGATTTCCTTGGAGACAACATTTTAATGATGACACACCCAAAAATAAGGCAGAGAAAAAAAACTAAATAAACGCAAACTTGCAACGTTTTTGCTTATTCACAATTCATTTATCGTAAGGGGATGGTGTTCTACCAGCTTTTCAGCCAGCAAACTAACTCCCCAAATGGAAAGCCGCACCCCGCTTTTAGACCAAACAAATTATGGGGATTAATAAGCGAGCAGCTAGCTGCTCCACTTTTCGAAAATTAACGCCCCAGCCCCATCCCCAAGGAACTGGGTTTGGGTTAGCCATAAATTCTGGCAAATGAGCTTCCAAAAAGGTCGACCCATAAATTTTGCAGGCATCAATTTTTAAAGTGTCAAGTAAACAAAATTATGCCGAAGGCCAGGGAATTACAACTCAATTGAATAAAAGCATAAAATTGTCGTTTGATTATTGAAAAAAAAACGTATACTATATGTATGTATAATTCTGCCAAAAAGTTAAACCCACAAATGTCATAGACAATCACTTTTAAGGTGGCAATCACACTTTCAGAACATGCGAAGAGCATATGTGAATTGAACTCAATTTGAATGAAAGTCAGAAATTGTCGTTTGACTAATTGAAATGTCCTTCACAAGCGATTGACAACATAACTTGTATCTGGCAGATACGTAAGTAAGTGAGTGTTGTATCTATTCATTGTCAAATGTTCTGGTCGTGTAAACTTACGTCATTGCAATTTGGTTTCCGTTGTTTTCCTAGCTGCTGCCTTCAGCTTTCACGTTTCTCTTCGGTTCTCTGCTGTGGAGGAAAATTCGCTTCCAGTGTCTGGGCTTTTCAAGGGTATGAGATCTGCAAGACCGGAAAAGAAGAAGATACAGATACAGATATAGATACGATTACGGTTACAGCTCGTAAATCAAGTGCAGGCACACGTGTATCCCAGAGATACCACTTCTTTTGGTGGGAAAATCAATGCGAATATTCCCCCTTTTCCTTACGAGCACAAGTTTGCCAATTTCCTCCATCCAACGAGGGCCGTTTGCAAAAGTAGTTGTATCCCCTTTTTTCCACTTAGCTTGCTCCATTCGGAACCAATCGAACCGCCCGTCCTTTTTTCTGACCGAACGGCCATGAATTGGTATTGGCCACATCGTTTATGAGGCATTTGCGTAATGAGGCAATTGCTTTGGAAGCAGCCCAAAAAAAAAGGGTATGAAAAAGGTGAGGTCAACGCACCCGGAGTCGAAATGTAATAAAGTTAGTTGTTCCGCAAAATATCTCCCATGGATTAATCGATATCTGGGAACCTTGAAAACGGCACTGTTATATGCAGAACCCATCAATTAACCATCGACGGTAGTGAAAGCTGGTCTAACGAATTAATAACCCGCGCAGAACAATCAACTCGGTATTAGAACCGAACTGAAACGAATTGCTTGACTTTTTCTTTCCATCTATCTTTCTATTATTTTGGTCATTGACAAAAGACACAAGTCATAATGGAAGCCGCAGTAAACAAAAGTAAAATGAAACGAGGCATTTGCATTTTAGAGGCGGATAAAAAATCAGGTCAGCGCTTTAAAGAAGATCTGGGCCGCCCCTCGCGGCAACATCTTGGGCCAAGAATTTTGACCTAGTTTTCCTCCCCCCCAACATTCCCATTCCGCTCTGCCAAGCTCTGCCTCCTGAAAAACCCCACCGCCTGGAAAAACCTTCATTCAAAAGCACGCACTTGTAGTTTCAATTTTTTTTTACCCGGAAATGTTGTTGCAACATTGCTGCAGCAAAAAAAAAAAAATAAATAAATAAAAGGAGTCTGAGTTGGGTGACTTTTTTAATTGGAAAATGTTGGATTTACCCCCGTGTTGATGGGCCAACATTTTACCAGTTAATTTTCGCATATTCCAAAACAAAAGAAAGCCATTGAAGGGCAACTTCAAGGTGTGGGCGGCAAAATGGTTGGAATGGTGGGTGGCAGGCGCATATGTGCCGCTTCCCCCTGTCGAAAAAAAAAAAAGAAAAGCACACACCACCGAAAATTAAGCCCCTGGGCAATTATCCAGAATAAAAACCCGAACAAAATAAAACAAACAGAGAGAGCATGGGACAGCCAGAAATGAAGAACAAGTGAAATATTTGGCACTCGGCAGGCAAAAAGGGAGGATAAGGAAATATATTGGGGCAAGGGTGGTTTTGGACTCGTCTGGTTTGGGACAGCAACCCCTGGCCAAGAGTTTGCACTTTAGAATGGCTCTCCGTTTGGCAGGGAGGAAGTTCTCTAAGGGATCAGAGTTCATACACGGTGTAAATTTGTTACCGGTTCAAATTTCGATGTTTAACCCGGTTTCAAGGGTGACTAGCGCATATATCGGTTGACCAGCTCAATTGTTTACCAAAATAAATGCAAAGAACAATAATATTTAGCCTTAGTAATAGAGTACAAGAATACGATTTTAGTCACTGTTTACTCTCCTTGAGACACCATTTATTTTAAAGCGTTTTCCTGGTATTTTCACCTCTCCCGATGATGTCAGTGGGTTAGGAGTTGACTCATTTCCCTCCTCGCGTGATATTAACAATTTGTCAGCCCGAACGAAACCACTCTAGTGTCCTATTCACAGAAGGAACCATTGAGTCAACGCTCCTTCCCCAGAAACCCTATATACTCCCTTGACTCCTCCTTTCCTGCAATTTACTTCACCCACTACACAGTAATCAAAAAAATATAGTTTAGACATTTTTTAGAATTTTCAAAACGAATTTAACACATTTCACTATTAGTTATAAAGATGACTTATATATTTTTATAATAATAGTGTTGCATTTTTAAGGTTTAAAATTGATTTTTTGGCTCAGTGCCTCCATTCATTTTTCACTTGCAGCTCATAAAAGTCGCAACGAATCCTCATTAAGTCCGGCTAACTTTTCCTGCCCCCAAAACTCCCCCTTTCATTTGTCTTCATGCCACTCGCTTTATGCGGTAATTTCTGTTGTCTCCTCTGCTGCTGTTTTCTTTTTTTTCTTTTTTTTTCAGCCCCAAGGGGAGTGTTTCGGAGTTGGAGCTGCTGGATGGTAACTGGTTTTGGGGCCAGGCTTTGTCCGCGTTTTTTCCACTCATTTGTGGACTCCCGAGTAGGGACTTTTGGCCACGGTGTTTTGGGACCTGTGCGCACACACGTGTTGGCCAAATGGAATTACTGCACAATTTTAATGCTTATTTGGGTCGCACTTCGGTACTTGTGATCTTGCCCGCTGAAAGATCTAATTGATCGATTTGCGAAAGGAGCTGGCGATAATCGATGGATGCTTTGGGATGGATTGCTTCGCAGAAGAATGAGACCTATAGTTTTGGGATGAGGAAACAACTGTGTGTTCCCTGTTGACCTGAATTCCCAGGCATATCAAAAAACATGGCTAGCCAACCGGCAAGTCATCATTATCATCATGAGCTTCTTCTTCAGCGTGTCTTGGCTTCTTTATTTTCTGTGTGTTCGCCTTTGGCAGTAGCTGCAAATTAAAAACATATCTACAAGTTATTAATTTGGCCAAAGATGTTGCAAGTTTTTTCCCTTTTGTTTAGGGCGTGGCTGTCGTCTAGGAATTAACCCTGGACAGCCGACCGTCTTTGCAACTTAATTCGTAGATCGATCTTCGCTCTGATTCGTGGCGGAAAATCGAGGAGTGGAACTGGCATATTTGGAAAAACATTCAAGTTGTTTTTTCGGTCGGCGTTTTGCTTCAAAGCGTAAAGTTAATGGAGCGCGGCAAATTTTTTTTTTGTTTTTCTTGTCAGCGATAATTATTGAATAATGATTCAATTGTCTGTTGTTGTCGGTGTTGTTGAGGAATTTATGTTCTCCCAGCTGATAAAAAAAAAAAAGCCAGAGAATCAAGTCAAACATTTTCCACCACAAAAGGGGAAGTCTATTAAATTATTACACTGTCACTGGCACAATGGAGTGTGGTGCCCACAAATTCTGTGACAATGCAGCACCGCCCGCCCACCAACCGCTTTCCAGCACTGGCTTTTCCACAATCCGCTGGCGGTGCACAAAGTTCAAGTGGGGAGCATCATAAAAATATCATAATCATAATATAATCTAAAGGGAAACGAGTGAGTAAGAACACTCAGGCGAACCGAAGCTAAAATACCCTCGCATCAAGGAAAACTATTAGGAATAACATTAGTTACAAGTGTAAAGTAGAGTTATTCGACAAAAAATGGCCTTAATCATTCACAAAGTTAAATTTGATATTTATATCATATAAATATAAAAATATTTATAAGCTTTCTGTATTGTGGAATTCCTAGCATAGTTAGACTTCCTTTAAAGGGTACAAAATAAATCCAGAAATGTGGGAGTACAAAGGGAGGAGGAAAGTGAGAAAAAGCCGAGAAAAAAGGGTGGGGAAAAGTCACTGCAATTGAGCGAGAAATAACAATAGAAGCGGGACGGGAAGGCAGCCAACAAAAGAGTTCAAGTTACAAATTGTGCAGGAAGATAGGAATGTGTGAAGGGGCAAAAACGAGACGGACGGATCACGGGAGTGAGCGAGATAGACGATTGCAACGCCACCTGTGGGCCATTCCGCAAACCGCTCAAGAAGCATCTTAAAAACTGAAACCAAGGCGAAAAAAAGTACGAATTTGAAGTTTAGGTGGAAGCTTTTAGTTGAAAACAAGAAAACGAAAGAAATCCCACCCACTTTTCACTTCCCGGCGATGGTGTTTTTGTTGTTGCCATTTTATATTTCCCGTTTTCGTTGTTTTGCCGACGCTGGAAACTTCAGACTTGAAGACCGAGAGACCGGAAGCACTTCAAGTGCTTGCAATTCCATTGAGCAAAGTGCGGGGGCTATAAAAAGGGGATCAAGGGGTAAATGTGTGGTGGGATTGACTTTGCAATCAACTTCGCCTGCAACTTTGACGCGATTTGAATTCGGTTTCCATCATCATACCAGATTGCTGAAAAACCCATTGGGGATATCAGCCGTACTATAATTATGTGCCCTCAGCTGTTGATTTTTTATTTTTTGAAAATCACTTTTGGCAGAGATTTACACATATATTTGGTAGCCTCCAACTCGGGACAAACATGAAACATATATATTCCCTGAACAACTGTATTTATTGAGGATTTATCAGCGGAGCACTTCCCGTTTTCAAGTCGAGAGGGAAGCATTCGCATTTGAAGATAACGCGTTTATCTGAAATATTTCTGGGGCCTTCGCTTTTGTCAATGATGGCGGATCTTGCAACATGAAAACTCCCACAACAAAATTCAATTAGTATTTGGTGTTCCGAGAATTCTTGATATACCCAATATTTTTTTGCGCACTTTGCTTTGCTCCGCACATTTTCATGATCAATTTTCACATCGTAATTTACCTTGAAACGGAAAACAAAAAGTTTTCTTGCTTTGCTGCTTTTTTTTATACTCTTTCCCAGAAGCGCGTCCAAAAATAAACTTCTTGTTTATTGTTCGAAATGGTATTATTTTTGGCCAAATACGGTTAATACCAAGAAAGCCTACTTCAAAACCCATTCCCCAACTCAGTTTAAACAAATGTAAATTGTAAATTAGCCGCAGACAACATAATTTCGTTTTAATTAATCTGCAACTCATAGAAATTACAAGGCTCGCATATCTGAGGCACTGCATCTGCAAAGGGGGATAAATAAGCAGACATATTCATATATGACCATATATAGTATATACAGCTAGCCAAGCGTTAGAGCGTGAAGTAGTAGCAGTCGGGCCAGAAGACGAGCTCAAGAAGATGGGGAACCCATGAAACTGTGGGCTAGGTCCATGTATTCCACGGCTTTTCATCTTTTTTTTTTGCCGCTTGCCGTTTTCTGTTTGTTGTGGCAAAATATCTAGGCCGTAAAAAATGGTTAAACGCCAGAGCAATTACCAGGCCAAACAGCTTGAGGAGAACGTGGCTAAGTACGAAGTGCGATGCCCATGGCCAACTACAGTGGAGGTCTTATTAAATGTACATACATCTTCAGGACAGGAGAAGAGAACTTCTCTGGCGACTCACATTTCATGGCTTACATTTTTCTGGCATATGTATGTTGTATACCAAAATGCAACAGAAGAATCCGAAAGACAATGAAAGCTTCCACTTAAGCGAAATTTCATTTCTGAATTTTCCGCTTATCTGTGCAGTTTGCGACCCGGTTATATCTGCAATTTATGCCATATATAGCCTCTCGTATTTATCATATATACACATTTGTGTTTTATGCATACGCAAACAGGGCACATTTGTATGAGAATGTTCAAGTTTAATCTGAGTTGACTGACGCTTTTCAGCGCTGCGATTGCAACAAGCTATAGAAAGAATTAAGTTTTTGATAAGATGATAGAATATTGGTTACCCCTTAGGTAGGTGTGTACACTATTCTATTTTCTGAAGGTTTATTAAATCACATTATTCTTCTTTATCTGGAAAAGTTAGAACATGTGCTTAAACAATCTTCCTAACAAGTATGTACTCTTGCTAAATAAATAGCGATGATAATGAATTTTAGCTTTATAAACATTCCAATCTCGACAAGCGTCATGTGCTCTTTTGTGGTTTTCACTTACAGGGTATCACCGTTTCCAAAGTAAAGATCTCAAAGTACATAGCTGCATTACTTTCCAGTTTTCTGCGATGACAGCTGTCTCTTGTTGTCTGGATCGCTAATTCCCTCCATTAACTATTACTTAATTGCCGCTTGACACGACGCCTAACCTAAGCTGTATGCCCCCATTTCCCCGCACTTTCCCATAGCTGGCGATAAAAGTCCAATCAAGATAAGATTGTTTTATCTGTCTAGCTCAGTTTTTGTGAGTCATATGCAAAATATTATAGTTTCAGCAATATCCAATCCAATCAAATCAGATCAAATCATTTCCTGAATTTGCGCAGAACATTGTGAAGAGGCGAAACAGACACACAAATCCAGAGATATAAACAAAAACAATTGATTGAATCAACAAGCGGCCAAGTGAAAGATATTAATTAGTCAGCGTGGCATGGGGGCATATAAAGGGGAATTCTCTAATGAGAAAACCCAAACACGTTCCACACATCCGATTCCGATTGGCGGTCTCCGTTTCTGTGGATCATGAATTATGCAGCCGGCGTTTAATAAATATATTTACTGCATCGGAAGAAACACAAACAACGTAACATTCATTTAGAAAAAAAAGGAATCATAAGAACTATTATAATCATCTTCTATAATGTTATATACCATACAAAATCTACTTAGTGGGTATAAATAATGTATCAGCAAAGTAAAATAATACTATCCATAGACCCAAAACGTCTATTACGATACAAATTTTTCTCAGTGTACAATTGATTTATTGAGAAATGGCCATGCAATTGCTGGCTAGAGTTGCTGGGGTCCCATGGAGTTTTAGTTATAGAGTCATTAGACAAAAGATCTGTGTCACGAGCCATTTCCTTGGCCAAGTGGAAGGAAGCTAGCGGTTAAGCAGAGAAAGAATCGGGCAGAGGAAAAAACATGTCTCAAGATTCCGATTCCTAGGCTCTTCATGTTGGTCCCGCATCTCCATAACTCACACACAGATTCAGATTCCGATGCGAACTGAATTGAAACGGATTGGTTGGGATTGGATGACTCGAGTCGAGTGCGGAGAGTGGGAGGAAATGGCTGTGGATGGGGATGTGGAAGTGGACAACAGGCCTTGGCAGCAACAACAATGCGGAAATGTTAATTGGATTTGTTGTGGCATCCATGTGGGTGGCTCACCATAGACATCTCTTTCAGAGTTCAGGGGTCAATGCATCGACAACCATATCAGCCTCTCCGCTTCGCTCTTTGTCTTCCGCTTGAGGCTAAAGCTGAATGATACGACACCCGAGGTTACTCACAGAAACGAAAAGTTGACGCGGCCAGTTGATGATTCAGATTCAAAGGTATTTTTTCGCTTCAGTTTCTTTCCGATGCATCCGCCTTAAATACCTGGAAGTTTTGCGTAAAACCCAGCGTTCCAAACATTTAGTCATCGTAAAAATGCCAAAAAAAAAATGTAATGCCAACAGCAAGGGAATGTAAACAAGGGAAGAAGTGCTATCTCTCTATTTCACTTTAAATACAGTAAAGCGTCGACAACTAAAACAAGTTGTGGTAACTTTGCTCAATAAATTCAGCATAAGTCAATTTAGAAGGTGCATCAAAACTGAAAAACTGTAGTTCAAGGAGTTGCCATAGTAAATTGTCCATCTTAGAGACGCTTGACTGTAATTCATTTTAAAGCTGATAAAATGGAAATGGGGCAAGCAAAAATAAAACAAAAACAACTACAAATGGGGGAGCATGTTGTCTGTTTGTTATTAACCAAAGCGAATCGTAAAGCGAGGACATGTGTGTTTTGGTTTTGTTTTCCGCTTCATTCGGCGGGGTTTACTTAAGCTTTTTATCTTATCTAGTAGCAGCTGGAAAACTGGGCTAACGGTGTTCAAATAACTGTGTCGTCACACCCTCTTTCTCTCTCTCTCCCTCCCACACTCCATACCTCTCTCTTTCTATCGCAACACCTTTCCCGTTCTAATGCAACAATTACGAAATCCGCGTTGCATGCGGCCATGTGTTTTCAAATCGGTTTTGCCCAAGGGAAACCCAAAGAAGAGGGGAAAAGCATAACGAAGAGTAGGCCAAGAAAGAGGTGGGAATAAATGGTAGGTAGCAAGCTGAATGCAAATTTCTGGAACTGAAATGGAACTTCCCCTACTTCCATTATCATATGGCGCTTCGAGATATGGTAATCTTATAACATTGCATAGAAAAGAGTACAATTCAAATTAGGAAAACTATAGAGGTTTTTATAATAATACTATGTAGATTGAACTCTTTCGTCTTAAATCTTCTTATTTACTGTTAATTGAAAAACATTCAACACTTGATTATAGTAATGCAGTTTTGTTTCGAAGTTATAAAACTAAACTATAGTTTGGATTGTTGAGTAGTCAACGACAAATGGTTTTCATAATAACCCACCTTGATGTTGAGTAAGTTACAAGTGGGTCTTTTAATTGAATTGCTTGCCATGAAACGCTGATTTTCAGCCCATTTGCGAACGGGTTTCTTCGGTTTGAGCCCTATGAGTGTGGCATTGTTTGTTTGTGTCGGGTCTTTGGCCCGCTTCATTTGGCAGGCGAGCGTAAAAGCCGAAAAATGAGTCATGGCAAAGTTGGCTGTCATTTCATTTCAGGGCTAAAGGAGTTTTGCAGTCTTGGTTGGTTAGTAGTAGTAGTTGTTGTTGTTGCAGTTGCAGGCTGCTGGTGCATTGACATTTGAATGTTTGCTGGCAATAAGGGGTGCGGGAAGGGAAGGGGGGCAGAGCTTGAAGTAGAAGTGGAAACGGCGACTGGAGAGCTGTGGCATAAATTAAAGTTCAAACAAACACGAAGAAGAGGAGGAAAATTGAGGCTGCCCCACCCGCACAATCTGCGCATCTCTCTCTCTCTTTTTTTGGGAGCTCGCTCTCTCCGCGCCCCTCGCTCTCTCCTTGTGCTCCTTTTCATTTGGCAGGTTTTTGTTTGTTTTGCGGCGAAAGAAGCCTGGGAAGAAGAAGAAGAGGCAGTGCAGTTGCAGCCAAAACAAGAGGAATAACAACAACAAAGGGAAGGAAGAGCGAGAGAGGGGAGCTAAATAAGTAATTAAAGCAGAGTCGAAAAGGAACAGCTGCCCCTTTTCTTCTTCTTGGAACTCCAAAAACGAAATCAGCAGCAAAACCTTGGGGCTTTTTAATAAAGGAATTAAGCTACCACTCCAAGAACTTGTTTTAAAATACCCATAATATATAATATTGTTTATTAAACTTTATTTTCATAAAATATATAAAAGGATCCCCTACAACTTTAATCCACACCCGCCCCTGTACAAAACGAAAACAGGTTTTGGGTGCAGGCAAAAAGCAAAAGAAGAGCAGCCAAAGTAGCGACAGCTGTTTTTAAAGGGCCCACACTTAATTTGCGCAAATCTAAGCGAATTTAAATGTTGGCGAAACTATCTAAAAACTGCCCTCGCACACACACACACGCACGCACGCCGAGGGAAAAGGGAGAGGTGCGCAAAAAAGGGCGTGTTTGTATAGGAAGAAGAAGAAGCAGTTAAAGAGGAAGGCAGCAGGAGGAAATTGGCAAACAGCAAGGGGGCTTTTGAAGATGAAACAGCAGCACATATCATTATAATGGAAAGCATATAAATCGAAAAAATCAAGTGCATTTCCTGGATTAAAAATAAATTCTTGCAGAAAAGCAACAAAAACTTACCACAACATTTTGGTTGATTCCGTTTCCACAGCAAAAATGCGTTGGTATTGGTGTGCGGCGTCTGCTCCGCTGCTGCTTCTTCTTCTTCAGCTTCCCACAAAGAGAGAGGGAGCGAGAAAGAGAGCGAATTGCAATTTTCACGTCTCTGGCGGTTTAGAAAATAATTGTGATTTAGATTTTTAATTAAAATGCTTGACTTCTTTTCGGGTTTTTGATTGCACACACACCACACGCAAACCGAAACAAACACAGTTATGAGCGTGAGTTAGCAGGAGAGAGAGAGTGAGAGTGAAAGAGAGCGGGCGGGCGGGGGAGAGGAAGAAGCGAAAACTCCTTTTCAAGGAGTAGACACCAATTTTTCTCGCCTCTCTCTGTCGACGCGAAAATAGTGTTTCAACTTGGGCGATTGCTCGATTTTTGTTAATAACAGTACACCAGCACACACATACACACACTTTTCGCGAGCCCAGGATGTTCTATAAGATGAGCTCCTTTTTCCCCAAAAACTATGCGATCTTTACTTGTTTTCGTGCTTTGTTGTTTGCGATTACTATTAACTCAATCCAATCACTCACAACTAATCGCTGGCGTTTGGCGGTGTCATTTCCGCGACAGCACCAAACAAATCAAAGGAAAGGCGGCGTTTTTCCCGGAAAAAACAGTCCGTGTCCGCTTTGCGTTCCGTTTCGATTCGTTTTTCGCGACAGTGTGCCCAGATGGTGATATACCATTTACGTTGAACGCTCACGACCATACATAAATTCACTCAAAAATCTTGTTTCCCCAAAATACCATCGTGAGTCATAGACTAGTCTGGGCATACTTAAGAACGATTGGAATCATTTTAGTTTGATTTAAATGTATATTCAGATTTAAAAATTGTATTCTAATGAAAATATTAGTAAGCGATTTTAATATTTAAAATTTATTCATTAGATTTTAAAGTTCACATATAGTTCTCATTAAGGTATAGCCGCGACACAAACCCTCAAGATAATTATTTTGTGAATATCTTAGATTTTAAAACTATCAAATTCATCATTCAAAATGTTATATATTTAAATACATGGTTTCACAATCTACCCTGTTTGCAAGATCAAATTGCTTCTTTTGAAAGTAAACTTAATTCTGGTGATCGATCCTTAATAAGTACATACGTTTGGATATTATATCGTTGGGAATTTTATTCAATTTTTACGACTACTATATCTTACAAATGACAACACCTAATACATTTAAAATATAGGATTTATCCCGGAATGTCACAAAAAAGAATAGACGCTAATAAATTGTTGACCCAGAACTAAAATGCAAAACTCAAAATATTGTCCGGGTTCCTCAACTCCTTTAATTTGGGCGGAAAATTTGGAACGTGTCAGTGTGATTGCGGTAAAAAACTAAATTATAATATTCGTCTTATGCATAAATTAATATCCATTTGATCGCACCTAGTATACGGCGTCACGGTAGTTCTCCACAAACTTTTGGATCAGTCCCGGCAATTCCGGTGCTCGGCAGAGGTATTTGTGTCCATACTTTCGGCTCGCCCCAAAGCGATGGAACTCCACGGGTCCCCAGGATCGACTTCTTCCATCCAATGCGATCCTATACAGACGATAGCCCAGATTAAACGGCACAACGACATCGTCCTCAGCATGGATGATCATGATGGGTTGCCGGAACTCCAAGACATGAACATCCGACTCAAATCTCAGCCTATTGGTGTACATTGGTTGCGAGATGGTAAAATTGAACCAGGGCAGATTCTTGTACAGCTTGGCAAACGGATGCATGCGTATCTCGTCCCGAATGTTGGTGAACGGGCTTTCGAGGATCACTCCCCTGGGAGCCCTTTCCCGTAGGCTGGCTAGCTTGGCGCACAGATGCGTGGCCACTCCGGTGCCAAGGGAATGGCCCCACACCACAATCGGATTGGAGGTGGTGTTGGCTATGTATTCAAAAACCATCATGGCATCGCGCACAACGCCTTCCTCCGTCGGAGGCACGGGATCGGAGTCGGCATAGCCTCTGTAGTCGAAGGAGAACACATGGTAGTTGAGCTTCCGCAGTAGCTTATACACCTCCGATCGGTGACCACTGCCTCGGCTAGCTGTGTTTCCGTGGAGATAGAGGACCACAGTCCCGCCAGGCATCCGCAGCAATCGCTCATAGAAGAGCTGCTCGTTTTCCGGCAGCACGACGGGAAATTCAGACCGTATGGCTGGCGATAGCTCCTTCAGCTCGTGTTCGTTGCCAGGGGCAGGATCCAGCTGCTGATCCGGGTCCTGGGCCACTTCCTCCTCCACGCGCAGCTCGCGCTTAAAACGACGCACTGCATTGCTGGGCAGGACGTGCCACACACCAACTCGCACTCCATCCTCGTCCTGATCGTGATCCTTTACGGTTATGTAGAAGTTCCGTGTGGCATACAGACCCACGCTTTCCGGCTTGGTGAGATCAAGTCCTTTGGGATACTTAACTAATATGAGAAATACGATTAATATTGAAATAATTTTACCTCACGGTTTTCTGGATACTTACTAAATGTCAGAAATAGGATGCCACGCTGGAACGTTACGGAGTAGCGAAAGATCAAAGGCAGGACCACAAAGATCAGGAAGAAGATCAGCAGACAAGCTTGCAGAGATCGCAGACCCACCCTGCGAGAAAAGTGAATTGGTGAGAGGTGATCGGTGATTGGGTGGCTGAGGGGGTGGGACTAACAACAGTGTTGAGTGACAAAACAACATAAAGGACGAGCAAGCTGGTGCGGATGTGAGCGTCATGGATCAGGGGGTAATGTGTATATACAATTGGGTTGCAGGCAAAGCGGATAAATATACGGAAAAGCGGAATCGGAACAGAGCCGGCGAATTAGCCGCGAAAGAAATGTCGATGTCACGATGTTCGGATTATAAATCAGAAGAATGGGTTTCGGGTTATGTCTACGAAAGTAGTAAAAACAAGCGCACAACATCGAATCGAATCGAATGGATACTTACAGACCAGTTAGCCAACTAAGTAGGATCGTTCCGGGAATGAGTGTGGCTAAGAAAACGGACCTTAGGCAATTATGAATCTCGTACATTGTGAATGTTTTACGTCCGTTCTCTATTATCGGCTTAATATATAGTTAGCGATATAACTTTCTATCGGGGAAAGCGACTTAACACTGAATGTTACTGATGTTGTGCGTTTTTGTGTGCGTAGCTTTCCCGGGCGAAAAGAGAGATAAATAAGTTTGTTGGTTAATTCAGATTGTTTTGATTTGTTTTCGTTTTTTTTTTTTATTTTGCTGGACGGATTAACCAGATGGGACGCATGCAACACTGAACCGGACCCGATAGCTCCTCCTCTGGATAGCGACCTTTGCACCAGAGGGGATAAACACTGACAAAGTGGCGTTGTGGGTGAGTGGTTGTTGGGTGATCGGGTGACTACACATATATTATGAGCAAGCAAAGGGCACTAGGGTGGTTCTCTATTATCCATGCAAACGTAGTCCTCGGATATGTGTTTCTTTCAGCTTACTACCAATAATGTTAGGTATGTATATATTAAACAACTTCCACCCACTAAATGAACTCAAAATTAAAGTTCAATTTTGATTTTTTAGGTTGTAAAACCTTTTCACTTCGCTCTACTAGTACCGACTGAGTTCACGGGACCGCAAAAACTATTTTCTATGACATACTTCCGTTTTTGATTCACTATCTACGAAAAATTTGGCACCCTATCGGAGCTTGAGCATTAACATAAAGATAATACAATTGTTAGGCGATAAGAAAAAATTTGTAATTTGAAATACGTATGGTATGTACATATATTAGTCGGGGTGTACAATATCTATCTGCTCCACAGATCACTTTCACTCATCCCCTCAGAACTTAATAAAATCGAGCCACCTTATTGGACAGAAAGCACAATAATAATGATAATGGCGGTATAATGATATCAGATATGAGCGCTACTCGAGCGTGACTAATGCTTAAACGCCCGTAACTTTTCTGGGGAAGCAGGGAAGCAAAAACTACGGAAGCAAATTCGTCGGGTGGTCGGTTATTCGGGATCGGGAAATACGAATATATATATATATCTATATATGTATGGGATCACAACACTTAGTTACACAAACAAACACACCTTTTGAGGAGTCGCCGGCGCGTGAAGAGCATAACTGTAAAAAGTAAGGGAAAAATAGAAAACATTGATAAGTCGATCATGATAGGGAATCAAATCAAAAGAACCGCCAAACTTTACAATTGCGATCAGTTATCGGTAGTCGCCTATCGAGCAGGAGGAAATTGTTTCCGGTTTGCAAATTTTTAGATCAAATTTTGTGCTTTAACTTGAAATGTTGGATACGCGCCTTGAGCTGTGAGCAAAGCTTCTTCACAAACTGATGGCATTTAAAGTCGCCGATTTTTTGTGCCTTAACAAGTGCAATAATGCCATGCACTTGTGGCCAATTAACGTCTAAATTGGCAATTACTCTTACTTGAAAAGAGAGCCTCTGGACGTCAGGTGGAATACAGCGTACGGAATCCGATCGAAAATTTCTCTCTACGCCAGAAGCATGATGACCTAAAAATAATAATTAATAGAAAACTCATTAAAATTCAGTTAAGTGGGTGGGCGTGCCGCAGGCAGGTAGAGCTACCGTCTCGAACAGAACTTTTCTTTGTACGTGTGAATAAACGGAAGGAGAGTAAATCGTGTAAGCACTCGTAGCCACTCCACCTAATCTCATTAACCCATTAGGGAACACCCACAATCCCCCCTTTTTAGCTGGCGCATCCATTTTTTATATAATTTGTTTGCGGTTTGTATGTGGGGTAACACAGTATTATTATTAAGCTTACCACTCACGCGCCAGCAACTTTTCCTATTTTCGAATCGGAAGCGGTCTTGGAAAACGTTTATTTCGCTATTTTCTGGAGCAATTAATGCTACTTGGAATATTTTCAGCCGAACAGCTGTCAATGTTGTTATTGACTATCGATGACAGCCAGAGATGCACAAAGTGATGGCACAACTTAAGCGTTGTATTAATTAATTTGTTGTTCGGTGAAGGTTATCCATTGGCATACTTTTATGACTGCTTAGTTATTTCAGTGGAGTTCAGTTTCAGAATTAACTATTCTTTGTACGGCTATAATTACTGGCTCTTTTTTTAATAAATTTTCTTTCCGATATATCGCACCGGCTTTTTACGACTACCATCACTAATCAGCAATCGGTGTCGTAGAAACAGTGTGACCAGACATCCGCCCATATAGTTTGTTTTTTTTTTCACCTAGCAGAGAAACAAAAGAATTGACAATTTAGCCGCAGATCAGACGACGCAAATCCCAATCCAGGATGAGGAGCGTCGAGGAGATCAAAGCGGAGTACCCGCTGCACTGGCATATCTGGCACAACGAACTGGAGCAGCTGCAGGCGGCCATCGACCAGGTGAAAAGGGGAGGTGGTGCTCCATGGGGGTGGGTGTGGCCTCCGGGGACAGGTGCTAATTGAATTAGCAGGGCACGGGGAAGTGGCACTGCGTTAAAACTCACTGATTCCGTCACCTTGCAGAACGATAAGGAAAAAATTGATCCCCGCGGCCGGACGCCACTGATGCTGGCTGTGAGATTGGCCAATTTGGCATGCGTTAAATGCCTTCTGGCGGCCAAATGCAATGCCACCTATGAGCACGAAGGCTGGTCCAGTAAGTTAACCAGGACACGCTCCAAAATTAACACCATTAATTGCCTCTCCTACCTTAGTTGTCCAGGAAGCCGTCTGCACCGGCGATGTGGACATACTGACGGCCATCATCGAAGTCCGGGATCTCCAGCGTCATGTCCAGCGGGTGACGCATGTGCCTAAGCTGCTGCAGCACCTACTGGACGCACCCGACTTCTACATCGAGATGAAGTGGGAGTTCACTTCCTGGGTGCCTCTGATGTCGCGTCTCTGTCCCAGCGACACCTACAAGGTCTACAAGCGGGGAGCCAATGTCCGGATAGATACCACCCTGCTGGGCTTCGACAACAACACCTGGCAACGGGGCAATCGCTCCTACATCTTCAAGGGGGCCAGTAAGTGGAAATAAATCAATCGATTTTTAATCTAACCGCCAAATTTGTCTACGCAACTTATAGAAGAAACTGCCACGATGATCGAGATCGATCACGATACAAACGAAGTTATGGTGGAGGAGATGAGCAGCGATATCGGTGATATTGTGGCCATTCCACCAGCCTTGGGCACCGTGAGGGCGCGTCTAAATGCCCCGGTGATCACGAACAACATCGAGATGGACAAGATTAGCTTCGAGCGCAACAAGTGCGGCATATGGGGATGGCGTAGCGAGAAATCTGAGGTGATCAACGGCTACAACTGCAAGGTGTACGGGGCCAGCAACGTGGAGTTTGTTACAAAGACGCGAATGGATCACCTTAGCGAGGAGCAAATCAAGGTAAGAAAATTTGAAAATACAATACAAATGATACATGTGCATGGCATCATTCGTAACATTCTGTAAAATGAATGCATTCTACATGGTTGTGTAAATGAGTTTCTTCTATGTTTCACGTATATTTTCTAATTAACTGAACTCGTGAAATATAAATCTGCTTTTCTGTTTTAGAACAAGACAGCGAGGACGCCACTGCATAGCCTGCTGGGAATTGCTGATGAGGACTATGTTTCCCCCGCTGATGCTGCTGCGGCACTAAAAGATCGCGTAGGTTTATTCATATTTTTCAATTTTGCCTCAAATAATTAACATTTCTTGCTTTAGTCACCATCGCCCCGGTTGGAGGAAGCTTCCAACGCTGGAGTCGAAAATGGTGGTCGAAACTCACCAGCCCCTGGAAATCAAAGCAACGGAAGCTCCGCCTGTGCGTCAGGCACCAGTACTCCCAAGTCTTCTGTTACTCCGGAGGAGTATTTTACTCAGGAGTTTGATCTTCACGGAAGGGATGTGGGCGGTCCCAAGAACCTGAGCACAAAGGTGCAGCGCTTTAAAGCCAACCTATGGTTAGCCGAGGAGCACCCCATTCGACTGCAGGAACAAGTGCTTCCCATTCTGGATCTCATGTCCACCATGGCCAGTCCACATGTGTCCAAGCTGAGAGACTTTATCACCATGCAGCTGCCTGCTGGTTTTCCAGTCAAAGTGGAAATCCCGCTCTTCCACGTTCTAAATGCCTGTATTACATTTGGAAATGTATTTGCTTTAACCATGCCCGTGGATAACGTGGCCACGCTGCAGGAGCAAGATCGTGTCACTTGTTTGGTCGATGATCGCTGTTTCGATATCCCAGCTCACTACACAAACAGGGGCAGCGATGTCCGTCGTCAAATTCCTCTCGACGAGGATGACATGCTACAGTATGCAATTGAGCAGAGTTTGGTGGAAACAAGCGGAGCCTGTGGCGTGGACGCCCGGGATGACGACAAGGTGGACATCTGGGAAGTGTTGAGAGGGCAAAATGTCGTGGGCTCCGATCTCCTGCCAGAAGATGACGAGCAGCTGCAACGGTACGTTCCCAACATACGATTGCCTTTGCAGAATACTGTTGTAGTTATTCTGCAAGGGATTATTAGGCTTTGTTTGTTGAAACTCTGATTTGTAAGCAAAACTAACACCTGTCAATGGTAAACGCTAGTGGCCACCGCTTGTCCTCGCACTTACTGTTTCCCCATCGCCAGCAGTACGGGCGGTATTCTCCCTCGCCCAAGCACCAACCCCAGTCCTTTCCCCACTCGCAACTCCAACTGGAGCCGCAGACTCGTGGGCGCTCAGCCTCGGCTGGTGCGCAGTTCAAAAACGATTTGGGCTACATGAAGAAGATCTTCAAGTAGCGCTGAAAAGATACTCCCCCTCCCCCTCCTGTCGTATTGCTAGTTTTGATCCAAGCTTTGTGTGTTCTTGTGCCTTTTCTTGTATCAATTGCAGAGTCCTGCAGGAATCACTGCTTGGCGCCCATGCTAATCTCCAAAGCGGTTCGCCCGCCTCCGACGAAGACGACGATGGAGGCTTCCGGTATGTGGATCCCGATCTGGCCATGGCCATGCGACTGTCGCAGCAAGAGCAGAGAAAGTTCGAACTGGAGCGGCAGCAGGAGCAGGAGATGATCGAGCAGGCGCTGAAGCTTAGCCTGCAAGAGCACTAATATACTACCAGCAATTCCAAATTGAAGTTATATTGATTTCAAGTGTAACCTTCGGGCTAAGTTGTAAAAATAATACGAGTACTTTAAGTTACCCTCGCATCCTTCTGCGCCCTGTCCTTGTTTTGAATTGTGATACAAGCGGGACGCAAGCGGGAAGCAGTCGCCTGGTCTCAACTCGTCCACTCGCAACCGAAGGATCCACCCTATATATACCATGTATCCAAAGTAGTCCACGTAGTTGTAGCTTTTGCATTGTATCTGGTATCTATTAGATACTATCTTAAATTTAAGTGCGTGTGGCGTCCGTGAGATATGTCTTATATGCGATCGAACCGGTTAGCCACATGCTTGCGTGTCCTTAATCTGTAACCACTAATCACCATAATCCGTAATTTATACCAATAGTACCCACTCACACATCATGCGCATGTAAGCCGACACCTTTTTGTGTAAATGAAGAAAATATATGAAATAATCATCAGGAAAACAACATGCGTTTTTTATACTTAGCGATGTAGTAATTTCGTTTATTAAGCACTATATACAAGTCAAAATCGGTACACAACTTATGCTAATTAAGCAAACACAATAAAGTCTCAAAATTTGATTTGGTATCTCTACTCAAGACTAATTCCTAAGAAAATGTAGTTCTGAAAGCAGCATCTAGACATTTTAGGCCATGCGACAAACATAGTTATTAATCGGTCAAGTGCAGGCTGTGCTATCTCGACTGGCTTACCAGTGGCTAACTTGTGTCCAAATAGAGTATATACATATGGGCTTGTTTTGGTTTTCACAGATTGTACGATTTGTTCGATTTATAATGAGTGAGTAACTAAATTTTCTACCTAAATAGTTTGTTTAAAATTTTTGTATTATTCCGTATTGCACACCTTTGGTTAGAGTTCTTAAATAATATTGTTAAGATATTCCAATTGGTTGGCTTTGATATAGGTATATAAAAACAAATATGTGAAAACCGTAACAGGCCCGATAAGTTTTACTTACAACTAAAAGTCATTCAGCTGGTGATCACCTCGTTAGGGTAAGTGAAGTGGCCGCCTTTGTCGGAATAGGGATTCTGGGATCAGTTGTACGACTAGATGTACTTGAAGCACTTTTGCTTGTCGTGCGGGATGCGCGTCTTGAAGAGAATGGAGTCCGCTCGGTACTGGGTGTTCAGCAGCGGCGTATAGCCGAACACCCGGCTGAAGAAATTGATGCACTTGTGCCGCTCCTGGAAGTGAGTGTCATCCTCGCTGAGGGAAACGGGGCAGCCGGTGCAGCGGAACGTCCACCTGGAGGTGACTTTGACTGGTGGTTTTCTAGTTATATGCGATACGAGGAAGTTCATGGCAATGTCCTCGCAGTTCATGTACTCATCCACCTTGTCCCTTATCGCCTGTGGCAGGTGATAGGTGTACAGGTAAAGGTAGTACTTGTGTACAAACGCAGCTCCAGTCAGCACCATGCTTAGTTCACAGCTGTAATTGGAGTTGTAGTGCCATTGGCCATTTGGATTTCCCAAATCCCAGGCGTGGTAACGTCCCGGGAAGCCTACAACTCGATCGCGATGCTCCCGCCAAACACGGAATCCGAAGAGAATCTCGTCATGACGCAGATGAGCATCATCGTCGACAGAGAGCACAGCCTCGGTTTCAATGACATCAAAAGGCAGAAATCGGTTGTTTAACGAATTCCTAGGAGCACGAAGGACGGCCACTGGTACTCCAATATCCGGCCATCTTAGGTCATCCAACGGTGGCTTCGGTGAGTTCCAAACCACCACGACTTTGTGCAGATACGGCAGACCATACAATCTGCCCAATGAATCCATCAGGACTTGTTCTCTTTCGTAGGTTAGCATAACAATGGTGAACTGCTCCCGGGGGTAATTGCCACCGAGTGACTCGCCGAATTCCTTGCCTGCTCCTCCTAGTCCCTTACCTATCGGACGAAAGCCTGTATGCGAGCCCATGAACTTGGCTTCCGAAGGCAGCGCAGGATCAAATGGCAGCTGGGGATATAGGTAAAAGGGATCCAACCAATCGTTCCAGGCTTCCTTCGCCTGCATACGCAGTATTGTATAGTTTCGCCGGAAAGCAGGACTGGGATAGGGTGGTTCGATGGGCCCCAACGACTCTTCAGGTTCCGTATCCAAGCCAACAGGTGGATCGGATTTAAGGGGTATAAATGTGCTGTTGAAAACACTTTGCGCTATAACCGAGGGCACTGGTCTGGGCGGGATTCCAAGGCGATCCCTCAAACTGGCGATCACTGTATCGACGGTGGCCTGCACAGAGCTCAAATAGCGTTCCCAGATGAGTCGCCCCTGTCGTCGCAGCAGCAGTAAGTCCGCATCCTGAACTGCTCGTAGAAGGAAATGCAGTTCTGTGATCCGTGCTTTCGGTAGAAGTAGTGCCGTTCTTCTCCAATCCACAGTTTCAGCGTATGGCAAACGCAACTCATCTGCTCCAAGGATAACAGGCACTGCTCCCGAACGGAGAGCTTCATAAATCCTAGCAAGCATTAGTGTCGACGAAACTCTTCCATTCAAAGGGGGCAATATCAGAGAAAACGTAGAGTCCTTAAGCAACTGGCGGCGCGAGGAATCCGAGCCACATAGGGTCCAATCTGGCAGGGAATCACCCTCCTGCTGTTCCGTAGCTGGGACGCACTGGAACTGCAGAACGAACTGATCTTGCGTAGCGCCCTTGGCCATATCCGCCAGGTGCTCCAGAATAAACGCATCTAAGGGGTTCAAACTACTTTGTTTGGGTCTCAGTTCTCCCTGGTAGGTAAGCAGGTATTTCCTTCGGGCGGGCACCATTTCCGCGCACTCCTGCCACACATCTCCTCCAGGAGGTCCCAGAATAGGGGGCACAATTAGGTCGTAACCTGGACGGAACTGTTCTCTCTCAAAAGCACTTTGCACCACAATTGCTCGCATGGTGTTCTGCCTGTAGAGAGGATTCGTACGATGGGATGTGAGATCTCTTCTCGCCAAGTTGAGCAGCACATGATTGCGTCCATCGCCGCCCCAATATGGCAGGCTGTAAAGCTTCTCCATGTCCACGGGGCAGTCATTTTCCAGAGTGGGCGTTGAGGGCTGCTGATTCTCCGCCTCCTGAGCCGCATAGCGATTGTTTCGCAATAGATCCTGCTCAAGCAGAGCCTCTCCCACCAGCACTAGATATATGCAGGCATGCTTGGGATCCTTAACTATATGAGCATTGTATCCCAAAGTCTGCTTTAGAGTCGTCTTCAGAAAACCATCGATATCGTAACCCTTTCGCTGTACGCTATGCTCATCCGGATCGTACAGATAAACAGGGAATCCGGAGGTTAGACTGCAGCGGGAGTGATTGAAGCAGTTGTGCATTTCGCAGCTGGCCGCCATCCCTCCAGTGATGGGATTATTCTTTCTGGGCAGTGTGTTTGGTAAAAGAGAGCGGGGCAAAGCCAAGTCCGGTGTGTTCCGCTGAACAGCCTCCCGCTGGGCCACCTGCGCCTGCTCCACGGAGATCTTGAGGCGCTCCAGTTCCGTTTGCTCCCTAAGCAGTTCCTGTTTGAGCTCCTCGATTTTTTGGTTGTACTGGCTAATGTCCGATTGCAGCTTCTGGCGACGGGACTCCAATTCGCGCAGCTCCACGGACACGGTACTCTAGATGAGAAGAGGTTATAGCTTCTGGCTATAGGAGTTCTCGGGTACTAACCTTGATTCTAACCATCTCCTCGATGCGCATTTTCAGATCTCCTGCTCTCATGGCGCTAAAATCTTCGTAGGCATCTAGCAGCGGTGAACTACGATGCAGATCCAGTGGCGGGGCATCTTGCTCCACCTGGAAAATATGAAAGTTGTCAGTTGATCAATTTTTAGAATATTATCTATGGTAAGTAAATATCTTTGACAAACGTTGATAACGTTAGGAGATAAGCAAAAAGTTTGTAGTTCTTGTGTGAGTATCTGAGATCGGACCTATTTTGAATATTTCAATTATATAATAGCAATGATAGATTAAATTCGAATCTTATAAATGATTGTATTTGTGTTTTACAGCCTGACCTACATACACGTATATATAAAGAAAACTCAAATATTTAGAAACATCTGAATGTAAGAACAATTCAAAAAGATTATTATTGATTCAACAAGTGTTTTTTTGTTTTAGTGTTAAGTGTTATCTTTAATTATAAGATCATCATCACAACAGCGATATATTTGGTGCTCCAAATATTTGAGTTCCGTTCTCCACTGGAGTTCACTTCCGGTATCCGAAAGACGGAGATTCCGGGATACCTACGCTGAGGATGCGGTATGCCAGGCAGGAAACGAGGAACAAGAGCATCAGCAGCACCATGGGCAGTTTGTAGCGGCGGAACTGCCGCATCCAGGATGTCCGGAATCCCATCGAGTGGCGGATTTGCGCGGAGGATAAGTTCGGGGCACAGGCGTCGTTGCCGCCGCCGCTGCCAGTGTCCAGGGGTTGGTACGCCTCTCCGGAATGGCCAAGGTCGTACGCCGGTGGCATGGCATTAGTTTCAGCTCGCGATTCCACCAAAATATCTCATTTATTTACACTTTATCGCGAGTGGAGTCCGTTTGGTTGGCAACGCGATGCAGGGCTACACAACCACCACTTGGAGTATGCGTGTACTCGTACATCGATACTTATCGGACGCATCGGTTAGCCCGCCAAAATTGAAATATTCAAAAAGTGAAAACTTAACAGTATTTAATAAAATCTTCAACCTGAAGACATAAAACCAATTATTTTGTATTTCTTGCTTAGTAATCTTAGCTATCACTGCTAGCGCTATCAAATATTTACAATTGCCGCAAATAACCAAGTAAATTTTAGCTTGCATTGGCTAACAGAATTACTCGCAACAGCGAATCAACAGATTTCATTTAACAGCGGATTCAAAGCTCGTAACAGTCGGATTTTTAAGTTGTCTTGACAAAGTGTGTTTGCGATTTTAGTCGCATCCAAATCCGCAGTGCGTCTGCTTCGGCTCTCGGTTTATAGTTTGAAAAAGTTTGTTTTTGTAATTACCGGCTAAACACTTGAACCGATTATTAATAGCCGCGAAATGACTGCCAATTTCTGAACATTTCTGTGTTCGAGTTTTAATTGGAAACGAAAATAGTTCCTAAGTGCACAAAACCGATTCCGGATTTTAATTATAGTCGCAAAGTTACATCGATCATTCGCCGGAATCCTGCACGGAATACTCGAATATGGGTAAAAGCCTCTATTTATATTTACTGTCGGTGACATTTTCACTTTCTTTTGGCCGCCCATTGATTCTTTTCTTTGCTTTGCGCCTGCTTTTGTGGGCCGGGCCTTGAAAGTGAAAGCCAAACGAAAGGAAAATGGCAACAGGCGTGGGTACATTCCATCGATACCCTAACACTTAGCACTTGGAGGTGCGATTTTTCGTGGACACTATTGGCCATTTAAAGTTTAGATAGCTATCTATTATTAGCTAACTCTTTCAGACTAAAACAGCTTAGTCTGTGCTCCTTAACGTTAGAAAATATAACTTAAAATACTGAGAAATGTAATTTAATATCATATATTGAAGCTGTGAAATAATAATTTAACTATTTCTAGAAAATCTATACATTATTTGTAAGCTACAGAAGATGTTTAAGGTGTTAGCTCTTCAAATCTGCAATCTTTTTTTGTCCAATGATAAAGCCTTGACCAAAATCACTGTCAATATGATAAGGTACAATCTCCCTTTGTTGAAAGGTCTATACCCTTCCAGTAATATATATATTTCACTTATAACATAATGTGTGTCAATTATAAACACAGGCAGTGCAACAATAATTCCAGTGACGTTCTAATCTTATTAGTTCCTGATAACCTTTGTTAGACCCCAATAGGTTAAGCTAATATTTATGCATGGCATTAGTACTAATAATAAACATGATTTTAATTAAACCCGAAAAAGATAACAAATGCTCGTGCAATATTTACTTGAGAACTAACCCATCAATGTGTGTCAACTTATTTTTATAGGGGAGTAGAAACTTCCGCATTTCGTTCCCAATCAAGACTAATTAAACTCCAGTTCGAGACCAGCCACACTTAATTGAAACTTAGGCCCACCCTTACAGAGTACAGTCTGCCTTGCCTAACGTGACTAAGCATCGAGCATGTTACTATAACTGTAACTATAACATAGCTATATATTCGAACAGTAAGTTATGAGTTATGAACATGATGTGGATGGCATTGGGGATTTTGAACTATGACTTTAGAACAAATTAAATTTGAAATATGATTTTTAGAAGCCAGACTGTATGACTGGATGACCAAATGACGAGTCTAGTGCTTCGGATTTGGAACAAGCCGCTTAGCCGGTGGCTTATCGAGGTTGGGCGGTGTTCCGCGGGAGGTGTGGGCTTAATTAGGGGCACATTCAGTGCAGTGGCGGTGCGTGTCTTCCTATAGCTACCTCCATCTGCCCTGTCCCCTTCCAGCTAAACCCCTTTGCCCCCGTTTACCCCGAAACCCCAACCCTACGACCTTTGGCGCTGGCAAGCGGTCGCAATTGCCTTGCCCACTAATGACACATCCGCCATGGGCTTCCGCGGATCCGGACTTGTATTCCGATTCGGAATCGGATTCAGTTACCCCGCAGCGCCGAACGTAGCCGCAAGAAACCGGCACACTCCGGCTGAAACAATTGCGGATAGTTGGGATCCATCCCCGCAACGAATCCAGTGAATGCCAACATGCATCTGAGGATCCGTCTCACGTGTCGCAAATATGAAATTTGGGGTAAGCACTTCAGTTGGCCCTGCACCGGTTCTGGTTATGTGTGTCTGGCTCGAATCGGATCGGATCGGTTGATGAGGTGCGTCTGGTGGCCCCCTTTCGAGTGATATGTGCGCAACGGTGCATCGCCCGCTGTGCCGAGAATTTTAATATCTGGAGTTTGGCTGGATTGCCGGCGGTTTTGGGGCCTTAAAAGCCCCACGCGGCGCAGGTGCAACCTTAGTCGATTTCGGTGTGTCGAAGGAGTACAGTGATTGCCCATCGCCATGTGTAAGCCAAGTGTTCCCAATTGTGTGACAAAGTATAATCAGTGCCAAAACCTATTAAATTTTAAGCAGCTGTCTTAAAATGAAAAAGCGTTGATTTCACGTGAAACACTTCATTAGCAAAAAGTACAAATCAATTAAGGAATTTATTTTTTTGGCTTTGTAACATTTAAAGTGCACAACAGCTTTCGCTTTTTAAAGCGTTACTTAAAAAAAAGACTTAATAAGCAAGAAGTACAAATTAGTAAAGGTTTTTTAATTTTGTCTATGCGACATTTAAAACAAAAACATTAAAGGGTGTAGAAATATATTTTAAACATGCTTAAGATTTTCTATGTGTACAAAAAGATGATTCAACCTAAGTGTGTCAATTTTAAAATTTCTTATTTTGAAACTAAAATTTTTATATTTTATGTCTAAAATGGATTCAATATTTAGCTACTTCAAAAAAGTATTTGTTTTTATCTTAAAATTCAGATAAAACTTAATTTCTAAAAAAATAATAGGCTACATTATTATGGGAGGATTATCTTTGCTTGCGATTGGTAAGACAACAAATCAATAGAAAAAGAATCTTCGCATGACTTTGATGCATGCTTTTTTATGATCCCAAACATTATTCAATAAAGTATAAGCAATTGATATTTATTGAAACTTAACTAAACTAAACTAGGATAAAATGTAATTTCAAAATTGCAAGAACTACTGGCTATCTAACGGTAAACAAATCGAGCCATCGATGGCCTATCGATCTTTGGAGGAGCTTTCTCTGGAGCTTTTCTGGCCTCACCAGCATAGACAGCTTTTGCGATTAGACAGCTGATTAACGAGGTTAAACATGTGAGACGCGATAAATAAATGGGGGAAGTAGCTGTAGTTTCCCGGCGACCAGCGAACGTGAGAGAACGGGCAAAGTTCTCGGTTTTCTCACTGCATGCGTATTATGGGATTGTGGCGGTTTCTGAAATGTTCGTTTCGCTTACCTTTTTGCCTTTTGGAAAACGTGTTTAACTAGCAAAACAAAGTGCCAAACAATGCCGACATTTGCATAAAAAAGAAATCAAAACAAAAGCCGAAACAAGAGCAAAACGAAACAAGCAGAACATGAATAAAGACAAAAACAAATTCTAAGCAGAGAACGATGACACATTGTTGTAAATGTATCTGTATCTGTACTAGCTTTACTGGGAGAGAAAGATACAGAGAGTGAAAGTTTTTTCCTTGAAAGCTCGTGCTCTCCGGTTTCGCAGTTTTGCTTTGAGCCGCTCATTCGCATTGTTTGGCACTTTGCTTTGTCCATTGTCCTGATCGTGTTGTTGTAATGCAAGATTCCGATTTCATTTCCGTTTCCCTTTGTTTTGATTCTCTGCGTTCCGATTCGTTTCGCCCGCCGACTTTGAAAATTTGAATCGTCTAAAACCATTGTGCAAGTGAGTATGAATATCTCAGCGGTGTTTACTGTACACGGTACTGTATAGTACCGTTACCAAAAAGCTGACATTGGAGAATTCTAATTAGACTGGGCAATAAAAATAAGAGGGGGAAAGGGGAAACGGCCATTAAAAGGCAGATAAGATATGAGAACATTTTGAGTATTTCTATGATTGGCAAAACACAGTGCATATACAAAATGTAATGTAATTTGTTGAACCATAATATTTTCTTTCAGTGTTCAATTAGCCGTATATTAAAAGTGTTCGTTCTTTTAGCACCAAACACATTAGAAAGTTTAAACGGATGGATAACTTATTTATCTTTACTTTATCTTTATTTATTTATTTACCATATTGAAATATGTATATGTACATATGTATATTTATATAATATAGATATAAATAAAAATAATGAATTATAGTAATAATGATTTTCCTTTGCACTTATCTTTTACGCACACGTTATCATGTATGTACCTTAGATATCTCTGATAAGCAGACAAAGGGATATAACTGTTGTAAATTGAGCGGGCTTATCTTTCCTATAATAACTGATATATCGAATCTTATTATTGATTATGTAGAAACTCTTCAACAAGCCAGTTGTGCAATTACTTACAGTTTTTGCAGTTCGAAAAACCGGAATGTCTGCACAAGATCAATATTATACCATTGTGCCACTTACCACGCACATATCTCTATATAATCGCGTTTTCCCTCATATCAGGAAATTGAAATATGTGATACGCACAATTATCACACCCATTATCGGTGCGGTGTAATCACTCCAAATTGTGTCCAGTAGCGAAACTCTTCTTTACACCCTGTATCTCTATGTGTATCTATTCGCAGCTCTCTCCTTCTTCTCCCTGGTCACTGGTCTTTATGTCCTGCACTTCTCCATAGCCCTGATCCTGGTCAACAAGGAGGTGCCACAAACGCGCGGAATGCTGTACCCCAGGGAATCGGAGACGCGGGAGGTGCGATCTCTGGACGGGATCTGGAACTTTGTGCGCTCCGACCAGGCGAATCCCACGCAGGGCGTCCGGGATGAGTGGTATGCCAAGGAGTTGAGCAAGAGCAGGCCCACAATCCCCATGCCGGTGCCCGCGTCCTATAACGACATAACCACGGATAACTTGAGGGATCACGTGGGCACAGTGTGGTACGACCGCAAGTTCTTTGTGCCCCGATCCTGGTCAAAGGATCAGAGGATATGGCTGCGATTCGGCAGTGTTCACTATGAGGCATATGTGGTGGGTACTTAAAATGTATTCTCATACCAACATTAACTAGTAGAGGATCCTATAAAATTAATGAGAATTCCTTCATTTCAGTGGATCAACGGCCAGAAGGTGGTGAAGCATGAGATGGGTCACCTTCCCTTCGAGGCGGAGGTCACAGATTTCCTGAACTATGGAGCCGAGAATCGGATCACCGTGATGTGCGACAATGCTCTCATTCAGACGACAGTGCCGCAGGGCAGGATTACGGAAGTGCCCAACGATGGTGGCATGACCATTGTGCAGAGCTACACCTTTGACTTTTTTAACTATGCGGGGATCCACAGGAGCGTGCATCTTTACACCACGCCACGTACTTTTATCGAGGAGGTTGAGGTCACCACAAACCTCTCAAAGGATGCCACCGGTGGGTTATTACTTCAATTGAGTTTCTATTAACTTAACTTATTTAAAACTGTAATACTTTTAGTTGGCGAAGTGTTCTATAGCGTAAGCGTGAATGGCAGCGCTGCCAATGAGGCAGATAATGTCCTCCACATTCAGGCCAATTTGTACGATAAGGAAGGAATTTTGGTGGCGAATGCCACGTCGGACCAAAAACTAGGCGGCAAGTTGCAAGTGAACCCGGTGAAGCCCTGGTGGCCCTACCTAATGCATTCCGAACCGGGTTATCTGTACCAGCTCGAGATCAAACTGCTGGCGACCAACGACGAGCTCCTAGATGTCTACCGACTCAAAGTGGGAATACGCACACTAAGTTGGAACAGCCAGCAGTTCCTGATCAACGGCAAGCCCGTTTACTTCCGTGGATTTGGACGACACGAAGATTCGGATATCAGGGGTAAGGGTCTGGACAATGCACTGATGGTGCGGGACTTCAATCTGCTCAAGTGGATTGGAGCGAATGCGTACCGCACCTCGCATTATCCCTACTCCGAGGAGTCCATGCAGTTTGCGGATGAGCACGGCATCATGATCATCGACGAATGTCCCAGTGTGGATACAGAGTTGAGTTGTTCCCAGACCTCGAAGGGATTCTTACTAATGCTGTTGTCTTCGATTTTCAGAAACTTCAGCCAGGAGCTGCTGGGCAAGCACAAATCGTCGCTGGAGCAGCTTATCCATCGGGACCGGAATCATCCAAGCGTGGTGATGTGGTCCATTGCCAATGAACCCCGGACTGGTAGCGTGAGTGCGGACTCGTACTTTGAGTGGGTATCTCTTTATCTTATTACCCATTGCACTCAGTTTAATCTTTTACTTTATCATTTCAGATTAGTGGCCAACTTCACACGCTCTCTAGATAAAACCAGACCTATCACAGCTGCCATTGCTGTTCCAAACACCCAGGATAAGGCGGTAAGTAAAGAAATGCTTAACCCAAGAATCTCAAGATATATTGAACTATATACCTTTCTTTTTCAGGGCCGCTCTCTGGACATCATCAGCTTCAATCGCTACAATGCCTGGTACTCAAATGCCGGACGTCTGGACATGATAACCCAGAATGTGATCGACGAGGCCATTGCCTGGAACAAACGCTACAACAAGCCCATCATCATGTCTGAATATGGAGCGGATACCTTGGAGGGCTTGCATATGGTGAGTATGGATGCTACGTAGAGATACTTCTAGCAGTAGTATCTTGAATCTCTCTTGCTTAAAAGTAAAGTAAACTAATACCTTCATCTTGTTCCCTTAGCAACCTGCTTATGTGTGGTCGGAGGAGTTCCAGACGGAGGTGTTTTCCCGCCATTTTAAGGCCTTCGATGAGCTGCGCAAAAAGGGCTGGTTCATTGGCGAGTTTGTGTGGAACTTTGCGGACTTTAAGACAGCACAAAGTGAGTGAACAATAGTTATTTTACGTATAACTTAATAATATATTTTCCTATTTAGCCTACACCCGCGTGGGAGGCAATAAAAAGGGTGTTTTCACCCGCGCCCGACAACCCAAAGCGGCAGCCCATCTCCTCCGCAAAAGATACTTTGCACTTGGCAGAGATTTGGACCAGTGCAGCTTCCCGGACGATCTCTTCACCTACATCGCCGACCTGATATCCTAATGGCTAGTAGCCAGTTGATGCTGCCCAAAGTATTCGGCCACTGTAAATAAGTTTACCGAGAAAAACTTTATGCTCGGACTTGCATTTTTGTCCGATTTCCATTCCGCTGCATTGCCCTGTACAATATAAAATGGTTAGCTCTAGTTGATTGTATTTTTGTATGTATTTGTATGTTTAAGAGAATAAATGAAAGTGCATTATTTATATTTACCACACAATATTTGCAAAATTGTCGAATAGCTCATAACTTAAAATTTGAAAAGCAGCAAGTTTGGCGGTGAACTATCGATAACTAACGATAGGAATATGTTAGCAGAATGTTAATGATTGTATAAATTTGTGCTGGCAACACTCAAGAAAATGCGTTATTATTTAATTTTAAGTTTAAGTTAATTTTGTCCAAAATTTTTTATTTTAGAGAGGTTTTTACTTATCCAAACCCAATTCCCAAAAAATTCGCAGACTCAGAAAAGAAACTTCGCGCCTTTCTTCTTGCATGAAAGTTGAATTTTTATTTAAATTGCAGCCAATGAATTTTATAGTAATCTCGTTAGTTTAACTTATGCTGTTTGTTTAGCGAAATTCCCGGAAAATCGGCACGCATACCCAGCAATAATTCTTTAAAAAATGCGCGCCAATTTGTTTGAACCAAAAGTACAAAAAATTAAGTGACAATAAATAAAAGAAATCGCCTTTGGCAATTTTTAGCTAGAAAATTGTGTGGGTGTCCTTTCGAATTATTGCGAAGTATGCTGCCAGTGGGATTTGCCTTATTTCTATTGGTTTTAAAGATAGACAGATCTGCAAACACTTAGTCGCTAGTTAATGATGTCGGCTTAAAGTTTTCGTAAAGTTTTGATTTTGGTTTTCGAATAGTTCGCGTGGTAGTTTTATGTAGGTAAAACATCGTGATACCCGCCTAGTCTAAACTAACATATAAATACATATGTATGTATGTCATTATGCAGTGTTTGTTTCAACGCTTTTGTTTGTTTTAGCTAATTACGTTTTACCCATTTTTCCCGAAAGTAGTTTGCTCTTCAAATATTACATGTCATTCGAACTGTTTGCTTATATGATACGTCGTAATATGCCAGCTTATTCAAAGAAATCCTCGACACATAATTACCAATCTAACACATACGTAATAGTACAACAGTTTTAAATGTAATTTACCTAGTTGTGGCTTTTAACAATACGTTTAAATTTAATTTAAACTGGCTTCCCACCGGTTCGATATTTTATAGATCCTATATGCAATATTACAGTTTAGTACGATGCTCAACAAATGTTCTTAACTCTACGATGCAATATGCTTATTAAATGTCTCTAGCTGGGCTATACATAATCGAGTACTCGCTTCAGTTATAACGATTCCAATGCCTTGATTCCCATTTCCCACTTCCCACTTCCCTTTTTCCATGTTCTATTTTCCAATTAGCGATCCTAAGTCCAACGTCCCCTTTTCTGAAGCAGAGAAGAGAGATAGAGTCTAGCGGCTAACACGGTTATGAGTTATACAATTCACGTTAAGTTGGAAAACACATAAAAATTGGTAGTAGATTGCTCGTTATGTCAACTATGCGGTAGTGGTGGCTTATCTCTAGTTATTTTGATTAGATACTTTTGTATTTCCTTGGTGGCATCTCCTCACAATTCAACATTGTTTGCTTCTAAAAACAGTCTCCACTTGGCTCTATAAATTTAGCTATATCTAACACAATATATATTTGCATAGGTTAACATCAATTCAATCTGCTATTTACACACTTAACAACTATTGGTTATGCGACTGCTCCACCGCTCGACTCCTTGATTTCATCGTCTTTGGTATACAAGATGCGTTAATCCTCGTTATCCTGGTTATAGCCGAAGAGGTTAGATCAACATCCGCTGGTCGGTTTAGCAGAAGCGTCTGCAAGGATGTTACAATTGCAAGGATTCATTAGTGAAGTGTGAATTGAGGGGGGGCGGGTGTTCGGGTGCTGAAAACTTTGTGCATTCACAGAAAAGTTCATCGAAATGGCGGGGCGCCCAACTAAACAGGAAATTCTTCAAATTAATGTTACTTAATTTAACTTTCATGTTGCCTTTGCAAATGAAAACGAATGAATGGCAAAGATTTAACTGCTGCCACATCCAGATGGCTCTTCCTTCAGCAAACTCAAATGGTAACTATTCAAAACTTATGCGCGCCATTCCCGCCCTCATTTTGTAGATAAAAACCCATTTCCCGATTTAGATTTCGGTTTAGCTTGCCTTTCAAGCGGCAATGTTTCAACCGAGCTGTGTGGCATAATTCTAATGCATTGACCAACATGGCTGGTTGGCTGGTGGTTGGGTGGTTGGGTGACTGGGTGCAGATGACAGGTCCGATAAAGGTCTGATAAAACTTTGGCTCTGGGTTCAGAAAGTTCTCCCCTTGGTTTTTTAAGCTAAACAATGGTTTCGGCTCCTTTGCAAACTGCTGCACTTTCCACTCGACTCAAGCAATATCAATTTCGGGTCCTGGCTTCGAGCATTGAAAATTGAAACTTGCAGCTAGGGACAATAGCAGAAAAAGAATGCAATTGCGTGTGCGTTGAATCGATTCAAAATGTTTCCAATGGCTGTCGGCTAAATTGTCTAACTCAATAACCATAACTGCGGCACACAAGGACAAGGTGAACGGAAAACAATTTTCATGTTTTTCAAACAATATAAGTAAACAATTACTAGAATAACGAAAGTCTGCTAGATAAAGCCATATAAGTAAATTAACACAGAAATTTTTGTTAGTATGTATGGTACTGTGAGAAATGGGACATATATTTTTCTTTCAGTGCAGCCCCATCGCCGGGTATTGGCTTCCCCGAGGAGCACTCACCTTCGCCTCTTCGCATGCACTATCTAGAGCTTCCCGCTGCGGTAGTGGACTGGTCGGTGGCCGCCGAAGAGGATGCGCTTGAAGGCCTGTCGGAACTCCGGACTGAAGATGGTGTAGATAACCTGCAAGAGGGAATCATTTAATCAACAATGAACGCGAATGAAAGCTACACTCATAGCCATTTGATTTAACAACAATTTAAGTAACTAAAAAGAGTGCCGAAACTCTACTTTTAAGTTTGTTTCATAAATTGTTTGATTATTAGAAATCGTTTAAGATAATCGTCTATCTGCAGTTTGAAGATATATTATAAACTACGCTCTCAAATTTTTAAGAGTTCATTATTAAAATTCAAAGTAACTAATAGGTTACAAACTCTTTTCAAGAAATACAGACAACTTGTAAACTTTAAAAGTCTTAAAATTTCCTTATATATGCAAAGTTTTGCACTATTCCTGCAGTTACTTAGCCATTTATTTATTATTCCATTTACCGGATTGAGGGTGGAGTTGAAGTAGCCCAGCCAGAGGAAGAGCGAGGCCACGGAATCGCTGATCTGGCAGGCGGCACAGAGGGGCATGGTCAGGGCCATGACGAAGAAGGGCAGCCAGCAGACGACGAAGGCGCCGGTGATGATGGCCAGCGTCTTGGCCGCCTTCCGTTCCCTTTTGGCCTCCAGGGTCTCTTTCCGCTTGTTGACCTTCTGCATCGGATTGGCGATGCTGGAGAGTTGCTGCTGCTGCAGCTGCTGCGCCTGCTGATGCGGCTGCTGCTGCGGGGTCGCCGGCTGTCGGCTACGTGGCTCTGGGGTCGATGGGGATTCGTTGGCGGTGCCGCACAGCGGATGCGACTGGTTGCAGCTCGTCAACGTGCTGGTTTTGGCCGTCATCGGTCCAGCGGCGGCGGCGGCGGCGGCGATTCCAACTCCCTGCGATGTTGGCGTTTGTGGCGATAGCGCTGATATCGACGTAATTGTGGTGGCATTTGACGTACTGGCCCCACCTCCACCGCCGGATTTAACCGATTTCTGCAGCTGCTGCACTTGTTCGAGCTGCTGTTGCAGCTGCGGATCCTCCAGGACCTCCACCCCGTTGGCCTTGCATTGGTCCTCCGCCTCGTTGGCGCCTGCCGCTGTCGTTGCTGATGTTGCGGTTGTGGGCTGCGGGCCAACCTGCTCGTCCTGGTCCTCCAGCTCCTCGCGATCCTCCTGCTCCCCGAGTTCTGTTCGCTGACCATCGTCCTCTTGTCTGCCCGATGGGGTCATCCCATTGACAGCGGCTGAGGATTTGGCGGTGGACTTGCCCTGCTGCTTGGCCAGCGCAACCAGGTGCGATACCGTGGCTATCTGGTTGCCAGAAGTGCTGGGTGCCTGGAAACAGGATTGTTCAGTTTTTTAGATATAAGTTATTATTTCAGTTTGCTTTTACACATGACGGTAACATGGTATGTTTAAGAAAACTTAGATTAAGAATTCAAATTATAACTAATTACTTTTTAACATTCAATATAGAGATAGAGGTTATTGTAACTCTTCATTCCAGAAAGCCAATTGAGTCTGATATTATATATTATAGTTCATCCAATTCTGATCAGCGGATGGAAATTTTATGCGGCAAATTAGCATTTTAAATCAGTGCCCGCATTGCATTCATAAATATATTTACTGCTCATCAAATTTCATGGCGCTGGGGCCATAAATTTCGGTAAATGAATAAAATCAGAGTGTAAATATTTACTTTCGTTAAGCTCGTTGCCCATTTTTGGGGCAATGGGCCCCATTCCTCCACCCTTCACCCTCCTCCCCGCCTTTTTTTTTATCAGACCCCGGCCACTCGGAAAGGGCTGCTAGGCAATTTGCCGGATGTAACGTACATATTTGAGGAGCTGGTCCTGCTAACGGCTTGTCTAGCACTAAAATTCCCATAATCACCTGTAATTTGAGGTTGGCCGTAGGTGTGCGTCGGGCGGAAGTGGCCGCAAGGTGCTAAAATGAACTTTACGTGTGATAAATTGTCTACTTCGCAGCTGGCACCTTTTGCCGGCGATAGCGGTATTAACTAGAGATGTGAGTGGGGCATCAAACAGCGCGATAGTTTCGATTAAAAACGATTATCTTTCATCGGATACTAGGATTTACTATCATACTATATACTATGGATTTACATCAGTTGCTTTAATATCATTAAAACACTCCGAAAACAATTTAGATTTAAGCTTAATAACGATTTAGATTTAAGTCAACATTTCGAAAATGCTTTCGTGTTTGTATTTATACGTTTCGCAGAATATTTGAGCATGTATTTATCGTTTTAATTATGATATTCTTATCTATTTGCCATCACCATAGCTCTTGAAACTAAGCCAAGTTTATTAATGGCCTGACCAAATGAATTTTATGACTACGATGCTGCCCTAAATTTCGAAACATATTGTGTTGAGTGTGTAATTTGTGTGACCGGGAAGACATTCAAATTCAGAAAATAAAAACTGACGTTCTGCGAACACAATGGAGACATGACATAAATCGCTGGACACGAGCTTAGTTCATATCGCATTCAATGGCCATTTGCCAATTGTGACTGAACACAAAGCAACCACAGTGAATCCTAGAAACATATGTGTGCTCATTAGGGTGGACTTACAGTTTCTCAGAATGAAAATCTATCACTGGAATACTGGCAAAAGCGAAACCCTAAGAACTGATGTTGTTTAATTGGGTATTTTATTTAACAATTAAAACTTAGAAAAGTAACAGACAAATGACAGGGAAAGGTAATCCAGAAATATTTTTTGAAGGGTGTACAATAGGATGCTGTCAGCTTGTCCTTTTTGGTCCACTCTACTAACCGGCATTGTCAGGGGCATTGTAATTTTGTGCCCCAGCACAGGCAAAGCCATTCGATCTGCTCCTTGCTGCAGCATTTTTAATATGTTGCAAGGGGGCACAGCAAGGAAAATGAAAGCCACAGGAAATCAAAGTGAAGCCAAAGACAAATCGTGAACAAAGCATCCAATTGCCAAAGCAAAGAGCGAAGTTTAATTTACTGATACCGAAAAATGGGGAACAATGGGGATGAGGAGGGATCGAGGAAATGAGAATGGCTGGATATGCACATTGAAATACGGAGAATTTTGCAATTTTGCACCTGCACTGAAGGACATTCATTTCGCCTTAATTATAGACTGGCTTCAATAAATATGAAGCTGTGCCGCAATATATAAATGTTGCTTTTTTTCTCCCATTTCTGTACACTTTTTTGGTCATATTTAACCCACACACAACTATAATAAATTTATATATTTGCTTTGGGCCATGCGTGCAAAAGTGTGTTTGTTTATTTATTTGTCCGTCCACTTATTTGCCAAAGAGGAGGCAGCCCGAAAGAGAGGTGTGTGAAAGCCACTCCCGAGTAAATATTTAATCTCAGGTCCAGAATTGGGTGGTGGTGGGGCTATTGGGGCGATTGGGGAGCTGTGTTGGCCAAGCGAATGGAAACGAAAGCTGTTAGCCATAAGCCATCAACATATTTTGCTCAATTACTCAAGCGTATTGAGTGCCTTGTTAGGCGGCCCAGAATCAGAATGGGAATCGCAATCGAAATCCACGGGTCAAGGAGTCAAAGGCCCCAAAGTCAACCCCCCATATTTCTCCATCTCGAACTGTCCTTTGGCTCCTGTTGCTATTTTGTTTTTATACCCTTTATTAGGATTCAGTATATTTGTTTAGAAGTGTGTTTTTTTTTTTAATCAAATATTATACATTTTGGTTAAACGAATTTTAAGTTTCTGAAGCTGTCTGCACCACTTCATTGCACTGCATATCTAGCTAGTTTTGAATCATACTTTGAGAAACTTTGATTTCTGGTTCCGTCATATATCTTTGGACTCATTAATCGGTTAGAGTATTTCCCAAATCGATCTTCGCCATTGTTTATTTCATCTGATTTTCATTTGAATCCGGCTCTCTCGCTTCTTTTGCCCCGTCTCTGTCTCGCCTTTTGCATGCCAGGCGGAAGGAGGCGTATCCTTGTCACAGCTTATATTTGACTTTGCTATTACTTAACCGGCACGAACCTGGCGATTCCGGCTCTGCCCTCCGACCTCATGCCCTCGCTGACCCCTGACCCCTGGCCTTTGGCCAGTCGCCTTGACTTCGCCACCTCGTTTCGACCAGTGCAAAGGTATTGGCCCGGCTTGTAGCAATGCAAACAAAACGTTCAAGCAATTTATTTTGGCTCTGCTCTGCTCTTTTATGGCTTGCTTTCGCCCCTTCGCTTTAATGCGTGTTATTATTGAATGTGTGCGGCATCGCTTGGATTATTTTTTAGCCATAAAATCGCTGGCCGAAAATTGAAGTACATAAAATGCGGCTAAATACAAATTTGGGTTAGAGCCATCTACCCCTGTATTTGCTACGGGGGGATTTCCAAGTAAAAGCCTTGCCTGCATTTTATCGCTGACATTTTGTTCGAGTGGCGGATAATTTGCCCGGATTTTTGTGGCTTATTCTTGGGAGTTTGTTTCGTATTCCAGCACTAAGGATAACCGCTTAATTTACAATTATCAAATTGCCATCTTATTTCCCTATGTAAAATTGTAAAACATCTTACAATGTTTGGAGGTATATAATAACAAAGAATCTCCAGTCTTAGTAACATGTATAATCCATTGGTTCATCTAGAAATTTGTCGGTGGCGGACAAGGAAAAGGTTAATCGCCCCATGGCATCCGCTTGGATCATTATCGGGAAATGTTTCCCCAGGAATTCTCAAGTGCATATTGCTGCGATGGCAGCTGGGCTAATGAGACATTAGCCGAGTGAAAAAAATGGCTGGGAATGGCGGGCCAAGATGGGATGGCCCACTGGAAAAGGTAGCCAAGAGGAAAAATCATTTCAATCCCCCAAAGGTAAAAGAGCGACAGCGGGCCAAAGGACACATTCTAGTTGGAGTCGCATAATAAAGCGAGAAATGAGCTGAACTCGGCTGGGTTTATTTTTGGTCAGCCCATCTGCCGGAGTATCTGTATCTGACTCTGTAGCTGTATCTGTATCTGTGTGCCTTTCATTAAAGTGTGCGTGTGCATTTCGGGCACAGGAAGCAAAACCCCAGATCGTTGGGCACATGTCAGGCGTTATGAAATTGGCTTTAAACCCAAAAATGCGCATTGTTTCTTTGGTTCACTTGGAGAAAATATGGTATAAAAGCAGAATTTTTTAGATTTTTGTTGTAAGTTTTAAGAGTTCTGTAAGTTTTGACTTTGATTAGACTATGTAAAGCTTATGAAATATTTGTATTATAAGCGCAAGCACGTATAATCTATTTATAATTATGGAAAAAAATTAATTCCAGTTAAGAATAACTTTAGTTTTTAGTGTTTGTATTGCTCACATACCTCAACGCCTGCCCGACTTTTGCTGTCCACATTCGAGCTGCTGAACTCGGTGTCCTCGACGGTGTTGACCGTGTTCGTTGAGTTGCCATCGACGAGGCCCAGAGCCCTGCCCCCGGATGCGGGTCCTGAGACGCCCCCGGCACTTCCGGTTTTGGATTTGGCCGTGGAGAATCTGCCGAGGCGTAGACGCAGTCGATTAAGTTTCGTATCTGTTGCCGCACCTCCGTCCGGCTGAAAGCGATAGAGATGGATACATAGTTGGTAAGAGAGGGAGAGAGGGAAAAAGGGGGCGATAGAGTGCTCTAGTTGCGTCTGCATTGATTTTTTGCGCTTTGACCCCGTGTGCATGGCTTCAAATTAAATTCATACTTCTTCGCACAGCATTAAAATGAATAACAAAAGAGCGGTAGCAAATTTACATTTTCGGCTTTTTCTGCCTTACGCTTCAATAAACCGCAATTTGTACGCATATCCAAAAAAGTTTTAGGCTGAACCGAAAGATCCGATCTGATCCCCACTTTTTTTGCCGCCTTTTTTTCTTCTGTTACCATATGCATATGTAAGTGGGTTGCGTCCCGTAAATAAATTGTGTGTATTTGTTACAGCCACCCCAAAAAACATCTCCCAAATGGACCACTTCGCCTGACCGCCCGGCATCTCAAAATAAATTTCACGTTTGACTGCTCCCAGCGCTTGACCTCTTTGATTTTTTCCCAGCCGCGTATCCTTTCTTTTTTTTTTTGACTTGGTAGGGTATTCAGCTTGCAGGGACAATGAACTTCGACGATTTTTTCTTATAAAAATATTCAAAAAGTTCTATTTTTGGTTTAATGCTAATTGGGTTGGCTCAAGCTAAAAGTCTTGAAAAAAAATATTGAGTTTCTTTAAATTATCCTTAAGCATGAAATTTGTCATATTTATTAAACAATTATATCAAATGTTATACAGCTGAAGTGTCTGATGTTAATATGGGTTAGCATTCTAAAATAAAACATAAATTACTATACTTTCGGGAGGCTAAGCATTTTAAAGGGTATAAATACTTCGGCTTTCTAATTTTCTAAATATATCCCCTTTGTGTGGGTATTTTTGTCGCCTCAATCCCACCAAATTAAAGTAATTGAGTAGTCCAACCCTTTGCCATCGGCCTCGTCATCTTTGTCGCCTTAGCCTCCGATTGTTGACCCTTTTGGCAAGTCGATATTGCTTTAAATAAATAAAATTATGCTGATTTTGCCTTCGTGTGCGGGAATTTCAGCGTTGGGGGAAAAGGCAAAGGGTTCCGACTGGATGGCGATCCAAAAGTGGTGTGAATATTTGCGCAAATAGTATTAAATGGGTTTACAGCATGACCCATGTGTGTGTGACCTTCATTTTGTGGGCCAGAAACTATGGCCAAATTGAGGAAGAAAATCTTAGTCAAGTGCCTTGTGGGTTGCCAAAGTAGAAGTAAAAGTTCTACGGTCAGATAGCTTATTAAATATTGAAGAGTTTAAGCTTAATTAGGCACGAGCAGAAAGGGCGGCAAATGAGATGGCCCAGTGGGAGTTCGCTGTCTGTTCGAAATTAATAAATAACAGGCTTCAAGTTAAGGCCAGTATTAAATTTCATTTGCTGACTGGAGGAAAAGTTTCATTGAATTTTCACCTAGATAAATTTGAAGTGCAAGAGCAAAGCCATTAATTTCATGGCAAAACAAAAAAACAAATGCGGAGCAAGTCTCCTTTGGGGAAAACTAAAGTATCTACGCTCCTGTCTGTTACTTAAATACCAAAATAGCAAAGCAAACATGGCCAACACACACACACTCGCACACATGCACGTGATAAGAGCGATAAGAGCTCTCTTTTCAGCAGTTTGGCAATAACGATAAGGATGCGGATAGAAAACCTCGGCTCAATGTGAATTTTATGCAGATGTGCTGTCAGCCAACTGTTTTTCTGTGTATTTAAGCGTTTGCATAAACGATACACTCATTCTCTAGTCCCGGAGTCCTCGGTCCTTAGCCATTTCTGGCACTTTAGCTAATTTATGTAAATTGTTTTCTTATTTAATTGTTTTTCTTGCCGGGACACATGTTCGGCCTGCGAAAGAAAAGCGTACGTATGTGCGTGTATTCAATAATGTGTTTCCATGCGATTTATGTTGGTCCTGAGTGTGACAAGAATGCTCTGGTATTAACTACACTGGGCAACAAAATTTATGGCTCCGACGGGCCAAGGGTCCCGCTGCGTAGGCATCTAGGCAAAAATTAAAATAAATCCGCAATAAATAACAGCAAAATCAAATGCAAGCTCAGCCTCAACTGACGCACAATGGAGACTGCATTTTTTTCCTACAAATAATTAAAATTGTTTTCCAGATTTGCCTTAGAATGGAACGATTAAAGCATTTGCATTTATAGTTTTGTAAGAGTTTAATAATTAATAATTACATTATTGTTATTTTAATCAATGAGGCAATTGAAAGTGATTATTTTATATTATATATATTGATTAAATAACAAAAGATTTTTGTGCATTTTTGTTAAGTACTGCAAATTATTTCTAAATATAATTTTTCTGGAATTTTTGCTGTTTATTTTTCTTATTGATTTTCTCAAGTATTCTCCTCTTTTGAACGCAGACACAAACACGTTGTCGTGTGTCACAGATGGCGAGTTAGCCAAATATGCTTTTCACTCATAAGAATTCAAGGCCTCGACTCTTCTGTCACATGTTTGGCTATGAAAATAGTGTCAATATCTGGAGCAATCAATTCGAGATGTTCTTGCAAATGTGATTGTAATGATGGTATATTGCCCTGGGGCATTTGGTTCACTTCGCTTTGCTGGATTATAAATAGCATTTGCCGGTCGCTGGTCCGAACATAATGCCAATAGCTAAATTAAGGATAATACCTGTTTGGCTTAATTGCTGTTTGGCCATCAGTTAATTGGAAAATCAATGTGCGTGTGACCGGCATGAAAATTACATTTTAATTAAAAATACAAACATCGTGTTTCGGCGAAAAATTAGTTTTGTCCAATGATAGTTACATATACATATGTGAATTCGATTAGGCAGCTTTGTGCCATCGAATTATTTAACAATTTGCCAATAAACATACCGAATGCAAAGGCAATTAGCTTGACATTTATACAGGCCAATGCCCTTTTTAGCCACAAAACTGGTAGACAAAATGAACGCAGCGCTTTTTGGTATACCCTTGTCAACGTGGAGAAAAGCAATTTGCGATTTGAAAGCATTTAGTTATTAAAGAACGGACAAATAAAACCAATAAACAACAAGTCGCAGGTCTAATGCCCCTTCCTGCGCCTCCAAACTTCCGAGAGTGCCGGGAAATCTTTTCAATTCGATCGCATGGTCAACAGAACGGGTGTAAGGGATATATCAGATGTGTGTGTGTGTGCCGGGTAAATATATTCTAAAATCAACAAGCTGCTCTGTGGGAACCGAACCCGAACCCGGACCAACTAGTGAGTGGCACTAAATGGATGTGGGTGTGTGTCCACGGTGCTGTGTGTACTGTGGGTGTGCGGGTAAGTGTGTTGACATGTAACTAAAGCACGCATGTGAGGCCAGCTAGATTGGGCCGGACATCATCGGAGGACATGGGAGCAGGCATACATAGCTGGCTGAGCAGGACATCGGGGGCAGGACGTCGGGCAGGACATGTGTACGGATGGCAAATAGTGGACAACTTGCCTTGTTTGCGCATTGAATTTGTGATTCCAATGACTTTTCGCTCTAGTCAGTGTGATATGCACACACGTGGCTTCGTACAGGTGCGGTCAAAATAATAGTGCGAAACGTGCCTGCTTATTTCACCTAATCAGCGTTTTACATACATACAATTGTAATCATCAAAATCATCTGTAAGTTAGGTTCTCAGAGTTATACTCGTAGGCTCGCTCAGTTCCATTGATTAAGTTAGATACTAGCTACTATTTCTGTGACCGCAGCTGTATGTAAAAGCGCATGTGTTTGTAAGTGGTTGCAAACGTTTTTACGTCAAATGGTCATTTTCAATTTAGTAAGCACTAAGCTTAAGTTAAGTAGCAGCTTGCCAGCAGGTCAAGATTGAAGAAAAAATAAATAAAATGTCCTGGCGAAAAAGTCAGTTAGAGGACAACAAAGTGAAGACCAAACTCTAGATACACTATCGTGCGTTAAAAGTTAAGCAAAGTCAAGCGAAAGATTCTTTGCAACGAAAATTAGTTTTTAATTTCGTTGATAAACAACTCGGAACTTGTTGAAAATTCTTTCTTCTCGAAGCGAAAACAAAATTACAATTTGGCCAGGCTGGACTCGGGCACATCCTGTGCGTATTAGTTTGACCAGCTGGCGCATTAGGGTAGAAAGTTCTGGCCAAACCACTCACACACACACACAATCGAACACACTCGCCAGTCAGGACAAGATGCCACTTATCGCTCAACTTTCGGCCAAGAAGGCTTTAATGTCCACGTGGCGTATGCTTAACCTAAGCTCTGCCTGCCCCTGATTTCTTAGCTTTTCCTATCCACTGAGCATAGAAAAAAAAACCTTTGCAATGCATATTTCATCACTCGGGATGATACTGCCTAATTACAGCCCCCATTTCCTTGGGGTTTCGCGCAGTATGCTATGCATATTTAAATTGGACAGCATAATTTCATAGGGTCATGCCCCAAGACATGTGCACAGAAATTTCGGAATGCTGCCTGCGGTTTGGCCTTTGACTGACCCGTGTGGGTTGGTCGAAATTGTGGCCTAAATGGGCGCGGTTTGCTTCCATCGAGAGGATAATTGCAATGGCTGTGGCATTGATATAATATAGGGTGTTCATTATAGGATCAACGCTACAAATAGGTCAATAAAAACGTTTTCAGTATAGTAGGAAATGCATTATTACATAATCGACTGAGACCTTAAATAACTTTAGACTGCAGCTTAATCATGTATTTAAGTAGATTTGGATTTACAATTTAGTTTCTCCTAATGATGTATTACCCTTAAATTTGTAACTCAACTAAGGACAACCAGTAATCGATCAAAGCAAAGGCGCATTATGTATGCCATTAGGGCCGGTCAATTAAGGCAGTCAATCGATGACGCTTATTGCATATGAAGTCTGCACTTTACCTGATTATTATTGACCGCCGCATCGACGGGTCGCGGTCGCCGACGATGGATGCGTTTGCGGGCCGTTTGATAGATTTTCCAGTACAACGCCAGGATGACCAGCAGTGGCACGTAAAATGTGCAACAGGTGGCAAATACCTGGAAAAAGCAACGGCCATGTGATTAATTAATAAGCGCGTACATGGTCGAGATCCTTGGTGTGCACACCTGATAGGAAACATCCTGCGAGACCATGCACTTTTGCTGCTCGATGCGCTGCAGATAGTCTGGATCCTTCCAACCGAACTGTGGCGCCAAGGACACAATCACCGCCGCCGTCCAAACGCAAAAGATCATCATGAAGACACGATTGCTGGTCCGCGAGTGGATGTAATCTATATTGGTGACCGCCCAGTAACTGCAAAAAAATTAAAAATATATACATTTTATAAAGTGCTATGCCTAGGATACAATAACATATATAAATCATATAGTAGCACCCATTTCCAATTTATTTACAATTGCGGCCACTTTAACATGGTCGCTCAGCTACTCCATTATCCGAGACCACAGAAATTTGAATAAAATGCTGCATAAATCTAGGCGCTGCCAACAGATACAGACACACACACACAAGCGCACACTTATACATACACATATGGCTGGGCGACAAAGTAAAGAAACGTGTTCGATATTCAGTTTCCGTCTAACAGTTTTCCGTAGCGCTTTGTAACAACCTTTTTTGTTGGTTTTTCTATTTGCCGACCGGGCCAAAACATGTTTTATGTATGTCTGCGTCAAAGTGTTGGTGTATGTGTGTGTGTGCCTATGTGGGAGGCATTTTAAAAATTTCCATTTTTCGTAGCTTTGGAAAAGTGAGGTTAGTCTACTCATTGATGATGTGGATAAAAACTTTTTAAGCCGAATGGCTTACTTAACACACACTTAATGAAGCCAAAAATTCAGCTCACATTCTCTTATGTTTGGTTTTACTTTTGGCCCAGTTAGTTCCGACTTCATTGGCTTAAATTGAGTTAGTAATGGCTATTTTCGTTTATTCCTGCTTGCCCGAAGTGAGGGCATTCCCCATTCGTTGGCATCCACCTACACATGTTTGTCTGTAAGCTATTTTCCCATTTGGTTTGGCCCGAACAACATTCCTAAACGAGTTTTTAAAACGTTACGTGGTCGGCTACAAACTCGAACAAATACAAAACGGCATCGTAAGTTCGTTCCACTATTCTGGTAGCGTTGTGTATAATGCGCCACTGCCACTGATGATGCTGCCATTAAAGTGCTAATAGCCATGGGGAAAGCGGCGATGTAAGTGTATTTAAACAGGAATCGTTATAGCAAATATCGGTTTAGGTGCCCCACACCTTATTTATATAAATATTAACATTCAAGTCCAACACTCTTTTAAGTAACCTGCTTATTCTTTAAAAGTAAAAGCTTCCACTAAATCTCTTATACTTAAAGCCAGCTCACTTCTATATGATTAAGTGGAATCCCTTAAAGAGCTAACATTCCATAAAAAACGGTGTTTTCCAGACTTTTAGCCCGAGGCTAAAAATACGCTTCTTCTCATCTGAGTTGCGGCTTGAAGGAATTGACGCCAGGAAACCGCATATTTCAGAATTTCTCAAATGCTAACAAGTAATGGCTGGAGTTTGCTTCATTTTCAGATACCGCGGCTCGACCGCAGAGCTTTAGATGGCAGCCAAAAACAATCTTAGCATCGGCAGGAGCTCCGGCCAACACATGTTTATGTATTAATTAAATGCAATTTGCATAAACAAATATTATACGAGTATTGCCAGCCCGAGAAGGCTGAGAAAGTCTCTTTGCTATAGTGTGTGTGTGCTCGTGTAAGTTGAAATCAACAGTTAAATGAGTTGACTAAGCACTCGAAATGAGCCATAGATGGGATCTATGTGTATGTATATGTGGCCAGGGTAAACCGATGTGAAGTGCCCTTTTGGCCATAGAGCATAATTTAATTTGTCTACAATTGAGCACTTAAATGACAGCTTTATAAATATTTGTAAATGCCGCTGCGTGAAAGCAATTAAGTGTCACTTAATTGTGGGAATTCAGCAAACTAAATCTCCATTAAAGTGTATTTTTCATTAAGTTTTAATAACAGTCGATCACCATTGGCCGCTGACTCCTCGCGCATCACGCATACGCCATGTGTGCTGTGCAAATAATAAATAATAATGAATGATGATGGCTGCTCTTGGTCGATGACTTATGTCTGCACTGGATCTGACTTTCTCGTTGGGCTTCCGAATACATATTCCGATATATATTCCGGCTTGTCCTCTGTCTAGGACAACTTCGTTGGCCAACAGCCGGTCTACATCAGTCTGCCCATCCCAAATTCATTAGCATAATATAATCGACTTCAAGTCGGCAATTTTGATTGACTGCTTAAAATTAATGGAATTTTGTGATTTCGATGTCAGTGCGGCGCGTGAGTATATATGTATTTGTATGTACTTGTATTTGTTTCCTCTTTTTTTATATTTTGCCAAAAAGAGGCTTTTTGAAAAGATTGTGCTGTGCCGTGCATAGGCAATGAAAAATCTATGCAAATTAATAGCGAAACCTAATAAAGTGTCTGTCATGCTCTTTTTGAAAGTATTGCCGTTCCGCAATTTGCGTAACTCATACGAGGAGTGGATAATAATTTGTTATAGAATGAAATATGCCCGTCGGCTATGTCTGCCGATAAGATTCAATTGAATTGAAGTCAATCAATTTGGGCGAGAGTATCTGGCGACGTTCGTCACCAAGCTAAGTTGAGTGATGAATTATAACAATTTATTTGTGAGCCAAACAATTTAAATGCGATTTTTCCATTATACCCTGTCTATGCTTAAGTGTGTGTGAATGATTTCTTTTCATTTTTTTGGGCGGAGTATGTGATAAATGTGCGGCACTCGAGTGTAACACTTTTTTAATGCATTTAAAAATTGCGCGCCTAGCACACAAGAAAGTCATTACTCTTGTAGCTGCCTAAGGCGAGAAAATTGAAAAGAAAATAATGGTGTGTAGGAGGACCTCTTAGGCAAAGGATGTACGAATTTTTTAATATTTTCCAAATCATTTTAGCTCATAAGCTCAATCATTAATTTTGTCAACGTGTTGCTAGCATATTTATAAAAGGTTGAACTTATAGGCACATATTCAACACGAAATATTAATAAACTTCAGAAAGGCATTAAATCAAGAATATCATTCCATTAAAAATTCGCAATGGAGTGAGTTGAAATTTATTTGCCAACAGGCCACAAACTCATTAATACAAATCTATTTAGAACAAAAGACAGCGAATGAAACTGGCTTTATAAGCCGTCCATAATTAATGGAAATTTTATATATATTGTCAAGTGGTGACAGTCAATATTTACCTTCGCATTGGATCGTTTCATGGTTCTTTTTTTTTGCAATTCCCATTTCAATGCATATTTGATGCCTGTCGCCTGCTGTTTACGTTTTATGCTTTATGACTTTATTTTTTATTTTATTTTTTATTATACATAGGTAGATGGGAATTTTTCCCCCCTTTATACTGCTGATATCTCTCCCCTCGGCTAATCGATTGCATTACATTCGAAATCAGCTCAGCGTGGAGTATGGAATAAAAAAAAACCAGCTGAGGAAAACAAAAGCATAAACAAAAAGTGGATTTTATTCACCTGCGGCTGCCCCTTTTTGGTCGTCGACTTTTTGTGTTGTGAACAACAGGAAAATAGCTGGGTTGATGGGTTCACATGTGCCGGTAATAGTTTTGTTTTGTTCTAAGCCCTGCGGCATCTGTGGCATGATTAAATTTTTGTAAAACTACTTGTTCCCTCTTGCATTTAACAATGGCTGGGCTAAAACAATGCATGGGGATCCCATTTTCACCTCCGAATATTTGTTCTTCACTAGGCAGCTGTATCGCAGTTAAAGTAATAAGCGAAGTTTAGAATATAACTATTGAAATCCGATATCTGATGTATATATTATTAAAATAAAAAATATATATTTAAATACGCCTCATTATTAGAAGAATAATTTATATCTACATTTTTATTTACACATGAAAAAATATGTAATTGATAATGGTTATGCAGTCGTATCATGTGGAAACTTTGATTAAACATAAAGGTGTGAAAAAAGCAAAGTAAATTTCATTTAATCATGCTTTTTTTTGTTCAATAGCCAACGACATTAATGACTTTTTATTTACTAACAAATTAAGATTCAATGAACCGGAAACTGAATGATGTTGAGGTAAAATATGTTATTTAATATAATTTTATTAGCTGCCGACTATTTTTACTTGTCACATTTCTGCCACTTTTATTCTGCATTCTGTCCAGCTACTTTGTTTTTCCATAAGGATTACGGCCACTGGGCCTCGTTTTGATGGAAATTTTCCCGGGTTACCAGTTTTCAATGCGTCCGTGGTGCTGACAAGCGGCTGGTCCACAGCGAAATTCAATTTAAAACGTGCTTACGTGGCCAAGTTCCAAGGAAAATGGCCAGCCGTCTTACCGCATTCCGCTACTCAAGTGCTCTTTTTTTTTTTGGTCAACAGAGTTTAATATTGCAGGGCAAAGGCTGAAATTCTTATTGAAATATATAACTTTGTACGGTTTTATATCTCTTTTCGTTTCCGGCTTTTCCTCGACTCGGTTAATTTCCCATTTTGTGCGGATAGAACAACGGCAAGTTTTGGTTTATTCTTTTAATAAACGCAACAGGAATTATCCATAAAACATTGTGCTGGGCCACGCTAAAAGTTTTCTAGTTGCCGCACAGCTGGTGCAGGATGCGTATTTTCTTGATTACAGGACCCTTTCTTCGACCAAGTATGTGGACAATTGTGGGCGAAAAAGTGTAACAAACTTTTAAAATAATAAATTAAATTAAATGTGTTTACTGTATATACTATCCATGAATCTAATCTATGCCTGAAAGCTAATTTGTTTAAAATATATAAGAATTTCTTCATTTAAAGACAAGTCCTATAAACATCTGATATTTTTAATCCATATGCATAAATGCCATAAAAGCTAAAATGCTTCATATTAAATTTTTTTTGTAGAACTCTCAGCCCTATTTTTCTGTCCTCTGCTGTGCCATCAGCGTGTGTGTGTGTGAGAGTTGCGTGCGTAACCTATGCGTGCCCCAAAGGGAGGGCAGCAATTGTAATTTACGACTGGCACACACACGCGCTGACAAAAGGCGATGGGCACATGAAAAACTTATGTAAATTACAAGAAGAAAACAAAGGACAGGCAAAGTCTGCTGGCTGCTCCCCAAATACGAATCCTTGGGCTCCTTGCGCTTGTGGGGTGCATCCAAGTGTGCTGATTACTGTCTGGCTGCCCTGCTGCGCTTCCTGCGAGTCCTTATGCGTGCCTGAATATCCTTGCATTCGGCTCGTTTTTAATTCGGCGTGTACGTCTGTTGCTCGTATTTGCATTCGCATTGCATTGAGTGCATGCATCCGCCTAAGAGCTCAATATGAAATACCCAAGGAACCAGTGCACCATTTCAGGAAGGACTTCCTGCTGAAACCAGCATATTTCAACTGAAATTAATGAAATACCACGAGGATCTACTGGCTGAATAACTTTTAATTACAAAGTTATAAGGAGGAAAAGATGTCTAGTTCAAACCTATATTGGGACTAACATGGTTTAAAACTATTTATTAAATGTTTATATATATTAATCAAAACTAAATTTTAGTGGTCCAAATTGTGAAAATTTTGACTGAAACGAATTTAAATATTTTCAGCTGAATTAAGCCAATAGCCAAACAGCCTTTAAACTGCTCTTTAGTTGGTCGAAAGCGTGATTATTTTAAATATGTTACCTTATTCGGCATTTATTATTCCGGGTCAACGGCTTAGTCGATTAAGTTGAATTAAGGCCATTACAGGTTTTTGCATATTCCAACGATTTGCATAATTTTGTGGGCAATTCGGTTGCGGGACTCAGATTCAGGTTGACGACTTCGCGGTGCGGACACTTAATTATATTTAATATATAAGCCTAATTGTCGACGTTACTCGACGTTGCATAATTGTGCAGCAATTTGCGTGTTGCATGCCGAACGCTGTGGTTGCAACAAAAGAAGCCGTGACCTCCATGGTAAGGGAGAAAATGTAATCCCTAATTAGAAAACGATTTCCCGGGGCTCAAACCGAAGACAAAAGTCTTGACAAAGTGGATTTCCATGTTTCCTTTGGGGATCAGCGGGTGGCATTCAATGCGGAATTTCGTGTTCAAGGGGCAACAATGAATTAACCAGTTGGTTGACTGCCTTGCTGGCTTCTTGGCCCGTTCACTTGGCCATTTGCCTTCGAGTTTCGACGCTTTGACTACGGTTCCGGCTTAGTCCTTGTGGTTTCGGTAAAACTTTTCCCCACGAAAAGCCGGGCAAGTTTGGTGCGGCAGGAGATCCAAAAAACCGACCATTAATCACATGGCCAGAACGGCAAACTGGGCTAAACTCAAAAATAAATACAAACGCTAACGCAAACGCTTGCTTATGGCTTAATAAAAACCACAGAGTTTTCGATGCAACTAGCAAAAGGTAAAACGAAAAGACTTACTGTTAGTTCTCTAATGCATTTACTTTTCGGTTGGCCTTTTAATTTATCTGGAAAATTTTAATTTATCTTCGGTCACGCCTTGGAATCTCTTCTATTCCTTACTTCTACCTTCTACCTTTTGCCTTTAATTTTCATTTTCCTTTATTTGATTTGATTTATTTGAAATTCAATTTACTCTCTGCACTGATTAATCATCCCAGAGCAGCCATTATTTTGATTTATGCGCCGAAACAAACAAAAACGGGGAGGCGAAAGAACTTGGCCAAATTGAAATTACGCACTTTTGGGGTTAGCCGCACAGTGACAGTTATAGAATTGTAATTCATCTTGACTGCGGTTTGTCGGAATCTGCTCCATTCCCTATATACATATATATATATATATATTTATATATATATGTATGTAGCATATCCCCTTCCGTTTTTTGGTTTCGTGGCCTGCCAGTTTAAATGGATATATTCATAAAATTTCTGGAAGCACACAAGCTCTGTGGTCTTGTGCAGTTCGTTCTCTAATTGCTTTGACATTTCATTTGAAAAGTTCTCGCAAACGGATGCAGAATCAATTAAATTGAGGAAATAGTAACTCGGCATTTCGAAGTCACTTCGTTTTCAATATTGGCGTTTAATCTGTAAATATCTGAGCAGGCCGAAAAAGTATGCAATCAAGCTAAACTTTAGCTATAATTAAGGATTGCTCAAGCGCACACACACATATGCAACACATGCACAACACACATTTATATAAGCTGGCCATTTATGGCCATGAGATTGCTGGGGAAATATTGATTGAGGCATTCTGTGATGTTGCCACTCAAATGCATAAATCATTAGAATTATGTCAAGCCCTTCTAATCGAGATTGAATGAGCCCCTAATTTACACACAGACAGCCTGACTGACACACACACACATGCAGGCACGCATACACAGAAGGCAGCACTTAAAGCCATTTCAGTTTGTTTGTTTTATGAACTTGACTTGTTTGTGAGTTCATCAGAGTGAAAGCGAGACAGAGAGCGTGGCGGAGGGAGAAAGACGGGAAATCCCAGCTTTAAATGTCACAAACACCTCGTTGCGAATGTCGTTGTAACTATTAATTTCTGGAAATACATACAGATGCCTGCACAGTAAAAAATTACATGTAATAGAAAATAATATAACAATTTAATAATATTTTATATAAAGTATTTCTTAAGCTAGTCAACAAACTAGGTTCATTATTTAGTAATAAACAAATATTAGTATTACGGTATGATGGTTTAATTTTATCCTTACACTTATATTCCCTGTGTATGTGTAGGTTTGTTTTATTGTTGTAGGGATTAGAAGATAACGTAAATGTGTTAGTAACATATCCGGTTTTATTGCTCGGTATCGTTGCTGTTTGTGTTGTTATTGCCGCTGTCTTGCGTCTTCTGTTTGCTACTTTGTCTCATTAAACATTTGAAAAGAGACGCACACAAAGTACACATTACACACATCCAATGTTTAAGGCAAATGAAGCGTAGTCGTTGCATGAAGATGTGTGTGTTGGCAGCCTCTCTGCGACCCAGGAAAACTAATTATACTGTTAAATGCGTTTGTTTAACTGCCAATTTAATTAAGGTTATGCTTTTGTTCTGGCCAATCCCTAATCTGCCAGCTGAGCTTGTCCAGCCACCTCCGTTGTCCCAAAAATTGTGCCAACATTTGTGCAATTACAAAAGTGCCCCGCCCCGCACACACACCACCAATTTCACACCGCCCATGAAAGTTGCGGCTATGCGGTTGCAAGGGTTAAGGGTCAGGGGCGCAGGGGGTCAGGGGTCGGCTGTGGTGGCCAGGAGCCATTGCCTAAAACGCAACGCGACAGTATGGAAATTATGTAAAATAAGTACAATGTGGAAATGCACTTAGCCGAGCGTGCACAGTGGCAGCGAAAAGTTTTCTCATTTGCGCTAAGTGAATCAAAATATTAGCTTGAAAAATTCCACATGAATACCTGTTTGAAAATTTAATGATATTAACTAAAATGTTGAAAGCCGATTATAAGCAATGAAGACGTAAGTAAAAGAAATAAACTTATTGTAAATTATTATATCTGATATAAGTCGGATAGTACGCTTAAATACGAAACAAATGATAAAATCCTTGAATTTTATTCCGGAAATTCGCTGGCATGCATATTTAAACGTGTCCCCATTGTTTTATACTTTTTTCCATTCAGCATTTGGCTTTCGACCAAGCCGAACAAAAAAAGTAATCGTGTGACAACAGCAATTACAATTACACATGGCACACAGCACATGGGACGCAGTTGTAGTTGTTATCCTTATTGTTCAACTGCAGTTGCGGTTAAAGTTGCAGCAACAGCAGCAGCAACAACAAAAAACCACTGCGAGGATAGCAACTTGGAGTCCAGTGCATCGTCGATGGTAGTGAATATGAACATGTAATTACGTTTTAAGTGCTAAATTGTAAAATATTTGCGTAAAAACTATGTAAACTTAATTGAAATTTAATTGAATATGTCATAAATGTGTGAACAGCAGCATCACCAGCGGCAACAACAACAGCAACAGCACATGTGCAACATGAGCAGCGATGCGCACGAGCAACATGAGCTCGACAGCAACATGGCCGACAAACTGTTGGTCAATGCGGTTAGCAGTCAGCAATCAGGATATAGTCCCATGATCTCGGCTTCCAATGGGGTAAGGGCAGCAAGATGGAGGGCATATTTCGTGGGGGCCTTTGCGAAAACTTGGCATTTAAATGCTTTCGACCAAGGCAGCGTGGAACGCAAAGCCGCGAGGCATTTATCATTCGGTTCGGCCGGCCGTTGCTTTTGTTGTTGGTTTCGTGTGCTGCCACTAATAATGACGTCAGCAGCATGCAGACCATGAAATTTATGCACATCGAGCTCCACTGTATGAGTGTATGTGTAAGAGAGCCTGTTCTATATGTGCATATATTCCGAGGGCCAACGGCATTCGACAGAATCGGCCGAAACGTTGGGTCAGTGCCATGAAGATTAATGTCCAGGCGCTATTTGTCGGTGCGGAGTCCCAATTTTTGGTTTCTTTTATTACACAAGGAAAAATTTGAGCAACTTCGATCTAATACACCTAATTTTTTACAAATCGCTTTAAATTGAATTATTTGCATCCAATTTCTTTTAAAATTTACTAACTTGTAACTTTTTATTTGTGGCACAGTCTCATTCGTTCTGTAGGTCAGTCTGCTGCTCATTCTTGCTCAAAAAATATAAAATTTGTAATTATTTAATTGACAGTTCCCTCCTTTTTCCCGTGTAAAGGCTTTATTGTGCTGGCAAATAGCAAAGGAAAAATTCTCCGGCGCTGCTGCTCAGTTCACTTGTTCCACGGCTTCGTGTTTTTTTTTTATGCGGTTGCCCTCTGTGCGAACCCCTCGAATCTCCGGCTTCAGCAAATACTGTTGGCACTTTGTCTTAATTGCTTAAAAATTACTGACATGGAAAATGAACTCGGAAAATGTTAACCACTTCCTCCACTTCCCCCTTGCAAATGTCCCGGCATCGTATTGTCAAAGATTTGGCTGTCCTAACGGCAAATACTTGCAAATATTATTGTAGTCGAATGTCTGCAACTATTTATCATCCAGTTTGGGCGAGCTGAGTTCGGGGACCATTTGACAAACTTAATTTATTAATGCACCACTCCCATCTCGTTTCGTCCTGCTGTAAATGCCTTCTGCCTTGCTTAAAAGCACATTAATTTTCATTTCATTTGGTGATAAAGCAAAGACTTTCCATTTTAAATATCTAGTGACAACTAACAAATAAAATGTGCCCCAAAGCCCTCTCGGGGTAATTGTTTCCCCCACTCCTTATGCCGTTCGACTCAACTTGAGCCCCAAAAAGTCTGGACCTGAGCCGGAGGCCTTTTATCTTGACGATGATGTGGCACTCGGGCAAATCATCATCACTGGCTGTCATGCCTCGTCATTTGCATACTTGCCAGCAGAAATGGAAGTAGTATTGCCCCAATGCCCACTCCATAAAAACGCAATACGCTGCTATACAATCATAATGTGAAGTGGGACTTGGGCTTTCTTTTCGGTGTCCAGCTGACAGGCGAGTGGCGTTTGCGAGGTGCCAAAGAAAGGGCGGTTCTCCTAATGTTAAAGCCGGGGCTTCGGCTGATTGATATGCATGCGAAATCTAAGCATCACTTGGCTTTGTTTATTGACAGGCAATTTGCGGCGCCAGCGCTTCAATTTGCCAATTGACAGCCACATCACAGGGTATCAGCGTGCTTTTTTCGGATTTATTTTGGCCACTTCTGACCACCGGTGCCAACTCCTTTCAAAGGAATAGTTTTCAAAAGCACATTGTGTGGGGGTGCAATTTAATTCGCCGGTCGGCGGTTGCGAAACGAATTTCACAAATGCGGTGCAGCCATTTCGTAGCATTTGAATGCATTAATTAGTGACCAAAACAAATATCAATTCTTCTCTTTGCTCTTTTGCACAGAGAGAAATATTCGAATATTTTGTATAATTTATAAATTATTTTGGCTTGGTAATCTTTTTTGTAAACAAAAAATATTTTTCAAGTATATAACTTAATTCGTCAAATTGAATGTAATTTTCAAACTGTGAACACAGTTTTTCTCCGCATGTGAGCGGTTCGATTTTAATGAGCTGCTCCCCGCGTGTTGCGTATACGCCACGTTGCAGCGGCAAAGAAAGCGTTTTGCATTATTTATGGCTAGTCTGGTCGTCCGGTGGCTCTAATTGAAACCGCCAAATAATTGGCCCGCATCGACCCGCAGCTAAGCCAATTAATGCGGCCATATAATTTCAGTTCATGCGGGAATCGGCGGGAAAAGCAGCTGGATGCGCGCAGCTCCGAGCCCAGTTTCAAATAAAATGAAATTACCCGGTCAAGTGCAGCAAACATTTTGGAAATTACACGGTCCATGGGGAAGGGATGGGGGCGTGGCCATTGCATTTGAGTGTTCATTAAACACACAACAACAGGCGAAAGAGTCACTGGTCGCAGCGGCATTCAAACGGCATTACGTATACGCCGTGCGGGCCGATTGGAAAATTGCGCCAATCTTGCAGCTAAGTGGCCATAAAACTTACAGCCGGGCCAACTATATTTCCACACAACACCAGCTTTTTCTCCGATTTCCCTGCTGCCGCTGTGGAAAACATTTTCCTATTGCCCTTGCCATTGTCATTGGTGGCAAGTGCACGAAAATTAGCTGGCATTGGATGCTTGACAATAAAATTGACATTCGGATCGACAACGAGTTCAAAGTGCCACCCCTTCCGCACTCTCCACTTTTTCCCAGTGAGTAATGCAATTCGTTTTTCACTGTTCCATGCCCTGCCCTGCCACGCCCCCTCGTTCGCCCTTTATTGTTTGCCGTTTTGCGTTCCATTTTTTAATCGATTGATTGAAATGTTTGCTGCAAATTGATTGATGGCATGCAGCCAGCCATGTTCCCATATATGTATCATTGCTTGCCATATGCCATGGCAGGAGATACATATATATATATAAATTTAAAATTGATATAGCCATCAGATGACAGTTAAGTGAGTGGTTGGTTGGGAGGCGAAATGCGAAAAACAAACTATACACAAACCGCAACAGTCTTTGAAGTTCGACGGGCGGGTAACCATAGAAGGACCACTTTGTTTATTGACAAAAAACTTTGTGCATACAGGGCATTCATCAGTCGGTATTTCTAACAACTTATTTGAGTGTTTTCGTACAGTACTGGATTTGTAAAGAGATTTAACATGTTAAATACTTGATTGATTGATTCGCCTAACTCAAACACACGTTGCCACGTTTTCCCACATATCCCGCCATAAGTACGGATATGTCTATATTTAGGGAGGAACCACGACGGCTTGTCTTACACGCCACTTACATGCTGGCTTGTGGGGCAATTTATCATGGGACCGGAAGTGGTGGTAGCTCCTAGTAATTACTTACCGATCCACGGCAATGGCCACCAGATGCAAAATCGAGGCAGTGCAGCAGAGGACATCGCACGACGTCCATATATCGCACAATTCCGGACCAAGTATCCAGCCTTGGCTGATCTGTGGGCACAGAGAGAGAAAGAAGAAAAAAAAGTAAAGTGGGTAGATGGTCATAAAGCTGGTTAGTCAAATAGACAATAAAAGTTGATGGCTTATTAAATTTGATGCTCCCCAAGCATGGAGTGTAAAATGTAATGGCTTCTAATAACAAAGCAAACAAGGGTTGCCAGGCTTTATAAAGGGTCAACTGTCGAACGGTGGAGTCAAAGTGGAAAAGCAGCCATGGGGAGTCGTTTCTTCATACGGAACCTAATACTTTTTGGCCTTTTGGCCAGCAGCAATATGCAGATTCCAGTCGGAGAACTTGAGAACAAATTGGAACTGGATGTGGACTTCTTGCTTGGGGTGACCGAATTCATGGGCAACATTAATGGACTACATTCCATTACTGTATATTCGGATTGCATCGACATACAGCCTTCAATCCAGCAGCGCATTATGGATAAATTTGTGGTACCCGTTTATACGATTGGATCCAATCTAAGGCGGACTAATTACAACAAACTGAACAATGCAAATATTCGGATTGTTCTCTTTACTGGCCTAAATGACACCATATTGGTTAATCTCAATAAAACGGACGTTCCTTACTCAGATCATTTTTATATGCTTGCGTATGCTTCAGCATTTAAAAATAAGTCCGTCGAGTTGGATTTTATTGAAGAGGTATTTATACTGCTGTGGAAAATGTCAATTGATAATGCAATCCTATTGGTACGTGGCGAGTTCAAGATGGAAATGTGGTCCTACTTTTATATGGGAAAAATACACAATATTGAATTGACTAAGCCCAATTCGTTTTTGGAAAGTCTTCGCAAATACAACTATAGGTTCGTCCTTCAAGTTATCGATGATCCTCCAGCCATATTTTGGGTGAGTTCATTTGGTATCACCAGCAAATATTAAATAATTTAGTTACTACGAATTTTAAATGCAAATGCTATTGAGAATTCCAAATTTCACTTGCAGTACAACTCATCGGAACAAGCGGATGTGACTGGCGGTGGCAACCTCAGTGTGTCCGGCCCCGTCGGTCTGATGATCATAAATTTTATGCGTCACCTAAATGTGACCACGGACATTGTTCCGGTTTCGGGAAAGCAGAACTCCCAGTACGAGTTCTTTCAGCAGCCAGAGGACTGGAGAGCGGAAAATGGAGCCAATATGGTAGGCGGTGCCCTCTTGAAATACAGCCCCTTGGTGACTCAGTCACGGATGTGTCTGTTGGTCTCGAACCGCAGGATGATTCCTTTCAGCAGATTCCTAGACAAGCTGGTTAGTCCCGGTGTCCATAAACTCATCTTTGTTTCGAGTATTGGCATATTCGTGGTCAAGTACTTCTCCCATCGAAATCGATCGTTTGTGGATGCCTTATTTTGTACCATACGATTTTTTTTTGCTATTCCGCTGCCAAGTAATATTCTGAATAGCTTGCCCGTGGTGGATAAGTTGATAGAAGTGTTCATAATCATTTTCGTGGAAATCTTACTGAGTTCGAATATATCCATGACAACCAGCGCCCTGACAACCGGGTTTTGGGAGCCACCTATCAGAAATGTCGAAACGATGAGAGCTAGTGGCCTGCAGATTATTACAGAAGATCCGACAATTCCACAGGCCTTCAAGGAAAATATTTTGCCCAGCTCCTTGGCGGATCTGGTGACTCTTGTGGATGAAGGCACTTATTTCCATCACATCACCACCTTGAACAACACCTACGTCTATGTGGTGAAAACGCACAATTGGCAAATATTTCGGCTATACCAACAGCAAATGACGAACGAGCCATTTGAGATTGCTAGTGAAGAACTCTGCTCCAAATGGCGTATCTTGGGAATGCCGCTGAATCCAAAATGGCCTCTTAGGTTCATGCTTAAGGATTATTTCTATAGGATTCTGGAGTCTGGACTGCGGGAGAAATGGCTTCATATGGGCTTTAAAAAGTTTTGTGAATTTAATAACTTGCAAAAGCTGCCCGTTGATTCCCTAGATAGTTGGCAACCGCTGTCTATTGAGTTCTTTTTAAATATCATAAGGGCTTATATCATAGGATTAGTGATCGCCACCTTGGCGTTCGTTGGTGAACTGCTTCACAATAGATATCGTCGTAAAAATGTGAAAAAAACGTAAAAAAATCATATATATGAGGATTATGTTGATTGATGTGTGCAAATTGTAATTGTCAAATAAATACCGCACCCTGCTTTAGCTTTTCTGGGCACCCCCTACTTACCTCGTATACAGCTCCTAGTGGCATTACTAGACAGGCCACGAAGAGATCGGCGACGGCCAATGAGGCCACCAGGTAGTTGGCCACGTTTTGCAGATTCCGCTCCAGGATAATGGCCGCTATGACAAAGACATTGCCTGCAATGATCGAAGAAATGGTAAACTAAATTAAATGAAGAGCGGGAAACGGAAATGGGGTCGATGTTAGTGGGGCAGGGGACTTTTAGCAGCCTAATTGCGAAAATTGACTTGAGGCGAAAAGTTTGCAATTCAATTCGAGCTGCAGCTGATGACCGAAAACGAAACCAAGAACATCAGCGGCACAGATAAACTTTTTGGGAATTGGCAAACTTCTATGGACGCCGGCGAACGTCGAGAATGGGAATCTTATTAAGCATGTCCCTCAGCATTGCACTGTTGCAATTCCAGTTGCACTCGAGCTGGCAGGGCAGACAAAGAGAAAGTTCACAAAAGCCAAAATAAACGACATGAGCTAATCGCGCTGTCGTAAACTTTGCCAAAAGCCCCAGACGAGGATGAAGGGTGTGAAATTGACGTAAGGGGGTTTTGGATGCTCGATGGTCTTAGGGAGCGCCGCGGGTGAGGACAGCACACCTTTGATGTCTGCTGGTGCGCTTATTTTTCCTGAGTTTTCTCGACTCTTTCACTATCTTTTCCCACCACCACCCTTTGCCGCCACTGTCGCCGACTACTTGTGGTGCACTTGAGGCTGCAGAAGAAAGACAGCCACTACAGGTGCGAGACATGCAATTTGTGGCATTGAATCCGCCGGCAGTCGACGGCAGGAGGGCTCGCACACACTCACAGCACCCGCCTGGATACACACAGATACGCAAAACACATACACAAACACACACACACACATGCACCCTAGGTACATGCAATTAGATACTTGAGTGTCAAAGTGAAGGCAAGTAGACGAGCCTCATGCCTGCCAGCTGTTTGCGTTTTTCAGTTTCTCAGTTCCATGCAGTGCCTTCGCCACGGGGGTCACTCGAGCCATTGCATCCCAGGCAGGATCCTTAATCTTATCATGGGGTAGTAGTGTAATAGTGTAAAATTCCCACACAAACCACTATTTGTGTTAAGCCACTCATTAATGTGTCTTTAAGGCATCAAACTTCCAATAGAGTAAAGGTTTTAAGTTCTGTAAACAAAATAAATAGTTCTCCAAATTAAGACGCAATAAAAAAATTCCAAATCATCTTAACACTTTATAAATATAATCTCTAAAAACGCTTACAAATCAGTTCCAAAACGAATAATAAGTGGGTCAAATAATACAACCATAAAATTCATATATATTTTGGCAGCCCCTCAGTCGACATTTTGTTCCGGGTACTTTTCATGCTACTTTTTTTCAGCTGCCGAGTGACCGAAAGCGTGAAGCAATCTAGCTAAAATTAGCATTAAGACTCATTAGCATTTTCTTTTTAAATGCTAAATGCTGCTGCCGTCCCACTTGGAAGGCGACTAAAAAATGCAAAAGTTCAAAAGCGGACGAGCTCTGCGGGAAGAAAAGAAAACTAAAAAAGGCGGAATGGGGCGAAATGAAAGAAAGGCCGGCGGAAGAGGAAAAACTAAATAAACACAAATTAGTAGGAAATCAAAATGGAAACAAGCAAGAGGAAGCGAGACATGTGAATGGCTTCCAGCTCAATTCAGTCAGGATCCTTTCGGAGTGGCGTTAAGAAGCGTAGCATACTTTCCAGCGCTCGTTATTTTTATTTGCCTCTTGACTTTTGTGTGCTGCCCGTTTTAAATGAAACGAAACGAAATGAAATGAAATGAAATCTACTTAAATTAATGAAATCAATTTCAGCCGGCTGCTCTGCTGGTTTTGCTTCTTCGCCTCATTTTCATCTGTTACTGCCTGATTTTGATACATTTTGTTCCTGGATTTTACAACGCGAACATAAAGTTTCCCGCTCGACTTGGATTGAAGTGGGCGGGGCACTGTGATTGATTGATTGACTGTCAATTTTAATGCGGCATGTCTTTGCCTAGATGGATGCCGGTTTGTTTGCCATCGGATTTATGGCTAAATGCGTGTAATGAATGTAGCCAACAACAAAAGCGGCCTCATTCTCGTTCTCCCTATGCGAATCATCTACGTTCACCCATTCCACATTTTGTTCCTCGTCATTGAGCTGCCTTATTAATAACTGAGACTGAGCTGATGCTTCTACTGCTGTTGCTGCTGCTGATGCTGCTTCAGCATCTGAGCCATAATAACAACAATAATAAATAATATAAAATGCCCTGCCAGTATCATAAATATCAGTTACGCGTATTTTATTATCTACAACTGAAGCCGAGGCGCCCGACAAGTCCCTCCGGGTCCTCCTTATTGAATTGTTTGCCATATTCCCCAAGGATTAGGAGGCAAGCAGAAGGCGCGTGCCTGAGACTGGCATTCGAGGAATTTATTTTGGGTGGTATGGCTCGCTGAGCGACTGAAATAATTATGTCTATGTTTGGGCTTTGGCTTACACTCAAAATAATATAAGAAGCCCCAGATTGTAGCATATGAAAAAATAGATATTGTTTTTAATTAAAGAATGGTAAAGTATTGGAAATATTTTTAGCATAATATTTCAATGTTTTAACCATTTTAAAACGACATTTGCCGAGTGTACCTCTTGTTTTTTACGGTTTTCAGTAAGTACTCACCAATTATGGTGACCAGTATCATTAGACCGAGCAGCACCGATGTGACGGCCATTCGCAGCAGCTGCGTGAAGTCGTCCTCGGCCACTTTGCTGGTGGTCACATTGAGGCCGGCAGTGCCGTTGATCAGATCCAGGTGGCCACTCCGGTTGGCAAGCATCTCGCCGAACAAACTGGAATCGTTGCCTTCGAGAAGAAGCGTGTCGTTTAGCAGCATGGCGCCCAATCCGACTGCGACATTCGTGTAGTTATTGTCCATGTCGATCAGTTGGAGGGCTGGAGAGGATGCTGGCGAGGATGTAGCATCCTGCTTGGTGGTCAGTGCCCTGTGTGCCGCCTTGGCGGTGATCCTGGCAGCCGCTGCCGCCACCGAAGCACTGGCGGCTGCCGCTGCCAAAGCGGCGGTGGCCAGTGGTGAGCCGGCGGTGGTGGTGGTGGTGTTCGCATCGGTGGGCGGTGGCTTCAGCGCCAGGGACCCTATGAAATCCGCTCGTCTCTTGCCGGAGCTGTAGTAGCGCTTGCTGTTGATGTTGTTGTTGGTGTCCTCCATCGGTCCATCGTCCGTGACCGCCATGTCTTCCAGTTCCTCCAGCTCCGCGTCGTCCTGGTCCTGACCATCGACATTCGGCTGTTCGGGATGCGGTTCGGCTATCAGAAAGGCCCTGTCATCCATGCTGTTCGCTATGTAAATGTAGTCAAGCGCATCTGGAGTGATGAAAAAAAGAGATTTACATGATTGAAGACTTTCATAGTTACACTGAGAAAATGCCTATAAATTGTTATGTGTTTTCAAGCTACACTAATTTGTATTTTAATCATTATTTTTACAAGCACTCTTCTTTATTTAAAAGCTTTCATTGAAGTAGAATGGATATCACTTTAATGACCTAACTGCCACATTCTTCATGTGTACCCACCATTAAAGCTGGTCTCGTGCGCCATTTTGTGGATACTCGGTGTGTTTTTTGGGATGCTTCGCTTCGCTTAATTGCAGCCGCAGCGGAAATGAGGAGTAGACGGAAACGGAAGCGCGACTATGCAACGGCAACGGTAACGGTAACGGCAACAGCAATGGCAATGGCCTCCTGGCGCATGTGTGTGTCTGTGTGGGTGGGTGGGCATTTGGGATGGTGCCGTTGTTTCAACTGGCGGCCACTCAGACACGCGGGACGGGACATGGTGACACTTTCCCTACTTTCCCTGCTTTCCCTATTTGCCGCACTTTCCCCACTTTCTCCTCGGTGGTCCTTTTTTGTTCCAGCGTGTGCTCGGTGCCGGGCAGGATGTATTATCCTAACGAGCTTTCAAGTGTTTACATGGAGCGTTTACAATTTCGGCTTTTGGCTTTCACTTTTCTTTCCGACTTCCTCTTATTTGTGCTCTTTTTTTATGTTTTCTTTAGATTTCTCTGTGTGGCAGTGTTGCTTTTGTTCTGTTGATTGTTGCCGACTTGGCTTTGTTGCTACTGATGTTTTGTACTCATTTTGGTTTATTTAAGCTCTTCCGTTTGCTGTCGTGTGTTTATGGCCCATTTGATGGCTATTTTCATATCCTTGAAGTAAATTTCACATCCGATTGCCTTCTGGTGTCTGCATTCTGCGAAAAGCAAAAAGAATTCAATTAGACAATAAATTCTCGTGCGCAGCTAACTAAAATACTAATAAATAGCAAATTGAATTTCTGCGGTTGCCCCCAATATATTTGTTCCTTTCTTTAATTCTGCCCCTCATGCCTGGTGGAAAATAATTTCCTGCAGGTCTGCGGCATTTTTGGCTGTGAAATTTATTGTATTCAATTTCCTTTCCGCATTGTGCGTAAAGTGTAAATGAATTTGAAATGCTGACGCTACTGCGCCCGCTTGTTAAATAATTTAACGCAATTTCTGCAATTACACGGAATCACTTGGCACGATAAATAAATATGAAGACTGGCATACCGAGAGTTGTTTTCTTTATTTTCCTTTTTCTTTTTTCCCCCCAGGCTGGCCACATACACACACACACACGCGCGCATACACACGTACACGCATTTACGCATATGTGTGCGACTGGCGGAAGTTTTGCGTGCGTGCGACAGGCGCCATTGCCAGCGGCTCCCTTTCTCTTCTGCCCCCGCCAGTTTCGCCTTTCGATGCCCCAATGCTGCGACACAGGCGGCAAAATAAATTTAAAACGCATAAAGGAAAAAGCAAAGGGGGCAGATCCCCAGGACCAAAGCCGCCCTGCCAGAATGTCATCGCTTTTACTTAAAAGTGTACGGCTACAACTGTGGTCATCTTGCTAGTTTGTAGTGATAGTTATTTCGAGTTTGGTTCTATCTGTATCTAAATGTTCTATTTTATATCAATCTTCGTCTGCTTAGACAATACAATTCTTGTCAATTTCGAATATTTTTTCTAAAGATATTTAGAAGTTCTGATCTTGATATACTATAATATTATTACTATCTCCTTAAAAATTGTAATACTCATTACTTTTAAGTTAGCTTGCCACAGAAAATATATATAATTAATGATGTGTTTAGCTTTATTAGAGATTAATTTGAAAGGTTTTTATAACATCAATAGCGTCATTTTCCACAATATTGTTTTTAATTTTATGCTTGATAATTAATTGGCGAATTGATTTTACTTAAAAGTATTTAAAATTTTACGACAACTGTGCATGGGTGGCAAACGTGCTCCTATGTAGTACACATTGCGGCGCCATAAAACCCAAAGCGAAAATGTTGCATGTTTAATGCCCACGATTTTATAGTCGCTGTATAGAGCTGTAGTTCGGGAAGGGGACTTTGGCCAACTTACTAATATGATTTGTACGAAAAAGAGCGGTACTTACTACTGTCAGCGAAACTCTAAAAGTATCTTATTTTATTATTTACATATTTCTCTTTGACTTTTCTCTCTTTTAACTATGCACAATTATTAAAATTTGTTCAACTTTGACAGAAATACGTTTACAAATCTGTAATTTCATATCCTTGATGCGTAAAGTGCACGGTAAATTTGCTGCTATGCATGAACGTCATTAAACTACCACTTGACTTGCGTTTCCCAAGGATTCGTGTCAAAGAACACGCTGCTGCTCCTGCTATTCTCGCTCTTAAATGGCAAGTTTTCCACCTAATGCTCTTTCCAACCTGGCTTCATTAGCAGCCACTTGCGTTACCTCTCGTCTGACATATGTGCTTTCGTGTCTTCATTTTAATCTTAGGTGGTGTATGCCATTTTCCAAAAAAATAGAAGCAAAGCTAAGAGATTCTCCTCGAATTCCGTTGAGATGGAGACCAGTAGAGAGGCCCCACCATTACGCAACTGCCTGGAGTTTATGGGGCGGCAAGAGGCCCTTCATTCTATGTGCGTTCGAAAAGTTTCCACCTAAGTAACCTTCAAATGCCAGCATGCGCTTTTGCGATTGGCCGTGTAACTAACGTTTTCAAGTTCAAAGTCGACTTAATGCGGAAGTTTATGCCAGCTCACAAGTGTTCAAGGTAACTACAGGTAAACTTTTTTAAAATGCATTTCTAGGTACAACCTTTTTTTTAAATTTGCAAATACATTTGGGACTTTGATTGCATTAGTTTAGTTGTTATTGATTTATATAATGGATAATTGGTTTTTGATTCTGAGATATAGATTCTTAAAAAACGCTTCCCAAAAACTATAATAATTCTTATATAGAAAGGGCTAATATTATCTTTTAAATGTATCTGTTATTTATTGTACGGTTCACTGACAGATAGGTACCACTGCAGTTGCATACTGCCAAGTAGTTTTAGAACTTGGCCACGTGCGCTGGGCCCGTTTGAAGTGCAGTTGAGTGTGAAGACGACACATGTCGCTTAAATGCACACCCAGCCGCACCTGTCTGATCCCGCCACCCTCCACTGACCCCTCACCCATTCCCATTTTAGCCATGGTGAGTGCACTTGTTGCGGTTCGCAACTTGTCCGGCAGTCGCCTGCATACATTATGCAAGTGTTTGCCAACTGTTTCTGTATCTATGTGCGAGCATGTGTGCGTCAGCTGCTGCGAGTGTGTGGGTATGTCACTCGCTTTTTATAGTCGGGCTTATCGCATATTTATGCAGTGTGTCCTTTGAAGCAGCGGCACAGGACGCACAGGGCTATAAATCAACTTTGGTTCACCGCACTCTGCTCCTGACCATGCTCCCACTATACGTCCTCCATACCACTCATTTGGATTCCCATTCGTATTCGCATTCGCATCCGCATAGCAGCAATTACGAAAATTGCCTATCTATGCAATAGTTGTGGATGCCGCCTCTTACTGCGAAATAGTTCCCAGACACTTGCTCTTTTTGCCTTGCTTGTTTACCCAGCCAAGTCATAAATCAAGTGAGTAACTAAATCGAGAGGGTGGGTAAATGCGTAGTGCAGAATATTACAAAATGTGTGTTGGAACCTTAATAATTTAATTATTAATTTAAAATACCTATGGCTAAAGGGGTGAACAATATCAATTTGTTTAATCAATTCTTTGCCCATCTGGCGAAACTTTTCAATCCACCCACATGTCACAATAGCAGTTTTTTGTGAGCGTGGTATTTGGGACGTGCGTGTGTGTGTGTGTCCCATCAAAGTGCAGTTTTCCGAATGCAAGCCAAAGCAATGCCTCATTGTTTGCCCCTTGCCAATGCCAGCTGTTTGCTGTACTTGGAAAGGGTTCAGGAAAAACGGATGGCGGCGGGGCAAACTAAAATAAAGTATAATAAATGGCATACATATTTCATGCGACGCTCGATTTCATTCACCACAAACTCACACATGCCCAAGAATGCTGAATGTGCAGCTGTGTGTGTGTGTGTGTAGTGTATGTGTATAGATTCAGACATGACCAGACATTTATCAGTTGTTCGCATGCATTCAAAAGATACTAATGTACATATTAGTTCAGCTCAGTAAGTGGCTCCCTGCCACTTTCTCGGCATTCGGAGTCCCACTTCCGGTTCCGCTTCGCCCCCTTTCTGTTGTTGGGTTCCTTTTTGCACCATTTCCGCTTCATTTCATGCGCCATTTTTCTCTATCTTTGCAGTCGAGTGTTTGCGCCTTGTACCCATATCCTGGACGGCCTTTCATTGGCCTCCTTGTTCCGCCCACTTTTAGTTTTTCCTCTTGGTTTCTCCTCACAATTTTCCCGCCTTTCACCGCCCGCTTCATTTTGCGGTTGCAGCTGCTCTGTATACGTATACAGCTTCAGTTCAGTTCGGTTCTGTTTCGGATTGCTTGCACGGTTTTGTTTCCCATTTTCCATTTCCATTTTCCCTGGCCGCCTGCAATTGCTTTTGCCAATCATTCTACTGCAAATAATTTATATGCCTCGAGTGTGTGTTGGCACCTTGGTTAACTCATTGGCATGTTTTATGGCTCTTTTGGGTGTGCGTTCGCCATAAATATTGCCCATACGCCGTGTTGACCATGCGAATTTCATTTGGCTTAGTTTGTTTTGGCGTATTAGTGTTTGTGAAGTGTCCTGCGCTAATTGCTCATTAATATTCAATTGCCAGCAGCTTTTGTTCAATTATTCAAGCGCAAGCTTTTCACCAGAGAAACAAATTGTCAGTCGCACATTCTTTTCCCTTCGATTCTCCACATTCTCTATGCGTGTTCAACAATGCAAATAAAAGAGGACATACGAAGTATGCAAATATTTAAATTCCAGCTTATTTCATGTTCTGAACGCGGGCGTGAAATAAATAACATTCAATGCATTTTTTATCTGCGCAAAAGCCGTACAAAAAATAGAATTTAAAAGTGAATGGCAAAAGTCGAATGTGCAAATACTCTGGTTTGAACTACACATTTTTATAAAAGGAGTTAAGGTTTAAAAATAATTTAATTCAACATTCATAGATTTCTAAAAATGTTCTATTCATTTTTGTACTGTTTCAAGTACTTGATATTTCACGCTAATCTCCCTTTGAATAGTGGCAAAATCCGTACCTTTTCAGGGTAAATTGCCATTTCTATTTCCTATCAATGGAATCGAACAGATAAAAGAGCTGGTCTTTTTTTTGGTTGGCTTAAAGTTTTGGCCTGTGAAAAAGAAAAAATTCCAGCTTAAACAAAATAACAAACAAATGCTAGAACAAATGTTGGCCATGTCGAGCATCAAATAGAATTGTAATTTGATTAAATATTTCAATGCAACCAGAATGATTGATCCATGTTAGCCGCCACAAGCCCATAAAACATTTACACTTTTGTGTAAATGTAAAGTGTACACTGTACACTTTTGGGAAAAAAAATTAAAGTCGCTTATTGGGTCCTTGAAGGAATTAAAAGGAGTTTGTAGCAACGGAGCCTGGGCGAAGAATAAAATATATGGAGCGGAATTGTTGGCTTTTAATTACTTTTGAGCATCGTTGTCTGGCAGCTCACTGCCCGTATATATCTCAATATTTTCCTTAATGTCAGGACGCCGGCACGATAATAAATTTCCCCGGACAATATCCTGCATTTAAATAACACTTCCTGCACCACGTCTAGGCCAAGGCATCCGTCCATGTCCATACGTCAGTCCCAATGCGCTGCTCGACGTTTTCCAGACAGTGAAATGAATTTATTTGCCGCCGGGCCCCATAACAACAGGAAAAACTGGAGTTCAGTAACTGCACTCTGGTGCTCGACCAGTTGATTTTGCGCTGAATGGCGTGCAAAAGGCACTTTGCTTCATTACTGTGTGTATACGCCGCCACTCGACGAGATATCCTGTCCAAAGGACTCGGCTCTGCCTTTATTCCGGGCGCCCAAAACTGTGCTACGGATTTTTGTTTACTTTGGTTAGCCCAGTGAGAATGGGCGTCTTTGCCACACAATAACAATTTATGAGCCAAAAGCTGGGTGTACGCTACAAGTCTGGCATAAATTTAAAATGTGCCACAACTTGACATGCTTTTTTGTACTTCCACTTTTTCCCCTGCCAGCGTCATTTTTACTTTGCGACATGCAGGTGTGTTCGGTGCTGCATCTGTGCTCTACGCTTTCTTGCATTATGCATGATTCAGCTCGCTGGATGCAGTTTTATGAGGGTGCGGCGGCCACTTTTCACACTCCTCGATCAATTAGTGACGGTACAACAAAAGGACACGGCCGCCGTCAAAGGGGGGCCTTTTCACCCTAGTCGATTTGAATTTTATACTTGCATTTTAACTTTTGCCATGGTGTACAGTGTACACCAATCTCTACAACTTTCATGGGTTATAAGCATAATATATTTGAATTTGAATGAGAGCCCCCGCCGAAACATCTTGTTTATTCGCCTCTGCGCCGAGGTGATACTCCTTTAAAGGATGTGCCATTTCAGCAACATGAGCCCCCCTTTAGAAGATGGCCAGCAGACAAGAAGGCTCGAATCCGAGGCAGACGCCTCCCCCATAAAGATGATTTTACGCTTTTGCGCACAATTTGCGAATATAAAAAAGATGTATGAATATGTGCGCCAAGATACCAGTGTGTATGTGTGGGTGAGTGTAAAGGTAGCAGCGGCTCAAAGATTTGTGTGTCGGCCACGTGTGCGACGTGATTTCTTTCTCATGCAAATAAACGTGTAGCAAATGGCGGGGCCTTTGATTTTGAAGGGGTGAAAAGTGGCACTGAATCTGTATTTAATACAAGCAAAGCCAGCTGGATCCCTCGCGACTGCATATTGATAACAATGTGCTTTAAATTCAAGGATAAAAGCAATTTAAGTTTATAAATATTTAAAGATTAAATTGTATAATAATCTACGAAGCATAATACTGATTTTATTTGCAGAATGGTAAGGAATGTAGTGCACTTGGCTTAAACCCTTTAGCCGTGTAATTTTTAACCCGCTTTTATCCGCTTCTGCTCTTTTTCCTCTGGTTTCCTTTGAGTCCTGAAATTCCATTTAATTCTTTAGTTTCTGTAATAGCCGTCGTCTTAATTGGCCTGACCACTGTGCTGACTGACAGTCCGTGTTTTCCCCGCCTGAAATTTAAACCACCTGCACCGCAGGCGGTCTGGCACACACTTGACCCCCATGGAAGCCCGCATCCATCCCGAAGCTGACCCCTCAAGTCCTTTTGGGCCCCACCGCAACCACTTAGCACAGGTTGACGCCCCGGTGAGGGCTTTGATTAAAAATTTATTAATATTAAACTTTGCGCACGCATTGACAGGCTTCTCCAACAACAACGCGAAATGGAAAAAGCAACAATATATATACATATATATATTTATCCAACTAGCAGCTACTTTGCATAATTGCAAATATAATCGCCCCAGACGGTGGACAACAACTCGGCGGGCGGAAAAATGTGGGTGGCGTTGGCTTTAATTAAGTTGTTAATATTAATGAGGAAATTTTCAGCTGCCGGCGGCCTGATGTTTGATTTTCATTTTGTTATTAATCAGCCTTTAATATATTTAATTAAGTTTTCAGCGCTGCCCGCCGAGCTAAATATGTTGAATATTTCAATAAACAGTAAGCGAAATAAAGCCCCAGGGGGATTCCTCGAGTCCGCTGAATGCGGCTAATAATCGTTATTGAAAATAGCAATCCAACAGATTAAGCGAGCAGCAGCAGCAGCCCGCAGGACTTTTTGCTCTGGATGGGATTGGTTTGGGGGCCAAATATTATTACCATGGCGTCCAAGAAACTTTTATCGACATTTAAAGCAGAGTCCAAAGTTTCAGCCCAAAAAAAAATGGCAAACTTTTTGCTTTGCTTCTGAGAATTTTTTTTCAATTTGCTATTGGGGAATTTCGTTTTCTTCGCCTCGTGTTGTGTTTTATATTGCAAAGTTCTCTGCTCGCTTTCAGTTTTTTTTCTCTATCCCATCGACGGAGTGCTTCATTGGCATAACCCCCGAGGCATCGCTCCCTTTTCACCGCCCTCATATGTTTGACACTAACAGATGGCGTGGGGCAGCTGGTCGTGGTCCTCGTTTTCCCAAATTTCCCACTCATTCTGCCCATCCCGCTGCTTTGCCTCGATCATGGACGGTCACTTGTCATCTTGAGTGGTCGCTCATTTGTCTGCACAGCTTTTGGAAATTCGCACTTTATTTACGCAACATGCTGTCCCGAGTCTTGCTGCCAAGAGTCCTGCGAGTCCTTGTCCCTAACCACCTCGACCATTGCCAATGCCTCTCTCTGTCCCGCCTGGCCAATTCAATTTTTCATCTTTGCCTCCACGGCAGACCGTTTATCTTTTGATTTGTGTTTTGGCTTCTCCGCGCCCTTCGTGCTCAAGTGTTTACAAATGAATTGCTGTCTTGCTTGTTACACTTTTTCGCAGGACCTCAGGTTTTTCCGGCTCCTGTTTTTGTTTTCTCTCGTTTTCCTTCGGGTAGGCAGCCCCACCAAATGACTCGAGTGAGTTGCGCTTCCGGCTGTTTTCGAGCTTGTTGGCTGCAAAACGTTTCAATTGAATGGCCTGACTTTGAGGTGCGAAGCCATCACATGCCGCCAGCCAAATCAGCCATCGACCCGGCTCATTTGCATGCGTTTGAAATTGAAAAGCGGTGCCGCCTTCTAAAGTCCAAAAAGAGGACCCCATCTTAAAGTCAACTTTAAGTACAGACAAATAGCCGCCGGCCAGGGCAACTACAATCGTTTTGGAAAAGTGGCCAAGTCCGAGTCCCAAAAGTCGGAGATTGTCGAAATTGAGGGCCTATAGTACAAGCGGGTTTTGGCTGACTTCCAGCCATTGTCAAGTCATTTTTGGGTTTGTGGAGTGCACAGAAAAAAATAAGTTCTATAAAAAATTAAAAAAAAAATGCAAATACAAATTTCTTAGCTAGAGTTAGAGTAACTTTCTGATGCCATATATTTTATATTGCTTAAGTTCTATTTTTACATTTAATCCCTTAAGCACCGGGTTTTTTTGCAGTGTAGTCCGGCGGGAGATCTCCACTGCTGAGCTGCTTAATGTGTGTGCGCTCATGTCGACGAAGGCGATAGCCGGGCTGCTTTGAATCTGGCGCCCGGCGCTCGTAAAACCAGAATATTGGGTGCCCACACCAAGGGTGTGGCTGCCCCGAATGGGAGGTGCACTTTGTGGCTGGGCGCAATTAAATAAAATCGACTTGTGCAGCTAGTCTCTGGCATTACGTTCTGCCATCCACCACTACCCACCACCCACTACCCACTGCAAAGCAGCCACGAACGTCCTTGTCATTGTTTGCTGATGCTGTAGTTGTAGTTGTAGTTGCCGAGCTGCACTCAATGTTTATGAACAGTTGCGCTCGGCAATTGTCGTTTTTACTGCCAATGCCATGAAGTTTTAAGAGGCAGCCATTTCTGTTGCACTTGTTGTTTGTGTGTACTCGATTCCAGAGAACTCTGGGATTTACTAGGGGAGCGTATGTAAATCAATTGCTTGAACACTACTTCTAACACAATCACTTCACATTAGCTACTTATTTTGCAGCCGAAGTTCAAGGCATCGGCTGCCGTGTGTTGGCCAACAAATGGCAGCACGATGTGCAAATAAGAATATGTTGGCCCAAATGCGGATGGCCAGAATGACGATGGCGGAACAAAGAACGTCCTCAACCGCAAATCCTGACCGAGGTGTGTTTGATTTAATTCAGCAAGCTGGTCTTGGTTGGCATATTCTATATGGGCATATCTGAAATGCCTTTGTTTGCAAAAAATACAAATATTTGCTTAGCTGGGCTTTCAACTTTCAGCAAGAAAAGAATATCGTTTAAATATATAGTTGCATATTTATAGACACTTTTATGTTATTTTATTTATTTATGAAATATTTCCCCTTGGAAATCAAATTTATATAAATTTTATGACTCTGATCATCTTATTCCAACCTATTGTTATTTTATTTTACTTTCCTGCGAAATTTATTGAACAGCTCTCGTAAAAATTTCAATGCAGGCACTGGCATTTTATGCGCTAAACAATACAACCAACACACAGATACAAACGCACACAGATGTACGCTCGCACACATACCGACAAACGGCAAAGCCATAACAAATGAAAAGCAAACTTGTGGCTTGACATTGATGAATGCACGATGAGATTTATGCTCTGCCCCTGATATTGTCTGTGTGTGTGTGTGAGTTTGTATCTGCGTTTCCAGTGTCTCACTGACTTTACCTCCGTGTGCGTGTAAGACTCGCACACGGACACATAAAAGTCCTGTCTGGCAGAAATAAATGTTAAGTATACGCATAATAAGCGCCACACTATGTTGTTGTTCCTGCCGCTCACCTTCCCATTTTCCTTTCCACCCACTTTTCTATCCTCCTGAGCCTGTGTGTGTATTTTACTCATTTACGCACTTTAAGTCGCTGGCTCAACACATTCACCTTCATATGTGTGCGCTACTGCCACTTCTCTGTTTACTTGGCAAGCTAAAAAAAGAAGACTAGGAAGAGAGACACTCACACAGCCAAAGAAACTCAGAGCAGGCACAACACTTATGCGATAGCTATTCCAACTATCCGATTCCCTTTGAAGGGATAACGCTACTAGCCTCAATTGGTTAGTGCATTAAGGAAAAACATTAAGGATGCTTAAAATAATGTACAACGAAATTTATTAAATGGTTAAATAAAAGATGTGTTAGGATTGTTTGATCAACTAGTTTGCATTCTTGCAATGCGACATTGAATTGGGATTTCTTTGTATAATGAAATGATTTACTGAAGTCTTGGAAACGGAGGAAATATATGCGCAAAACTTCCGCTTTTCTTTAGTGCATTCCAGTTTCGTTGTGACTTTGCCGGCGATTTCAGCAGTTTCTGTTCCGGCGCTTTTATTTTTAATTGTTTGTTTATTTGCTCGACGTGGTTGAGGGCCATGGACTGTTGGAGAGCCAGGTAGCAGTGTTCTAGGCTTTGGAAAGCTTTGTGGCACTGGCTCGGTTCGGCCGTGCCTGCCCTAAGGCCAAGGCTTAGCATTTGGTTCTGGCTTGGGCACTGATTCACCTGATTATTGTTTTTCTTTTCCTGGTGCCCGGCAAACTGCAATTGTTGCTCGAGCACTTGACTTGACAGATTTAATCGCATTATTATGCAATGCTGGATCGGAAGAGCGGAAACTGGAAGGCAATTAATGCCAGTTGCCAGGACCTTGACCGGGGGTTCCAAGTCCAAGTGCAAGACCGCAGCCAAATAGACTTCATTGTCTGCTTTGGGCAGCGGCGAGTTAAATGGCAAATGTCAGATGGCGGCTTTACTTTGGATCCAAATGGATATACATATGTGTGGGTATGAGTTATACGTGTTTGTGTGAACTGTATACTTAGGCTAAGTGCAGACGATGTGCATTAAGAGCCGCAGCTTGTTACCTGCCGGAGCAATTAACGCTCCAGCAGCAGTAATTACATAAGCAGCATACGTGGGGAGTGCTGAGGAACAGAAATTAATTAAAATGCAATTAATGGGGCTGCCGCCCACTTCAGCTTGTTTCGTTTTAATGGTTTATTTTATGAAATGGCAGTCTTGAGTGCTATGAACAAAAAAATGCAAGCCAAACTCAAATAAAATCTGATGCAAGCTTGCAAATAAAAAACAAAGTAAAGTGGCTCGTACGTTGCGTATACGCCGCGTATACCTTATGCCAAATTCCTACCACATTTTATTTGCATTACTCCACCAGCTGGCTGCCTTTTCCCCGCTCACTCGAGTGCACTTTGCTTAATTGATTATGCTCGAGATGGGAGGGTAAAATGCGAATAAGGTAAACAGTCAAAGTTTTTCCACTAATTCACTCAGGTACGGTGCATTTGGAATCCACGACATGTGAAATAGCTGCTGAAAAGTAATGCTAAATAATAATATTTTACTCGTAGCTTAAATACAACTTTTTAATGAATAAATATGTATATATTTATCATAACCCCTTTGGTATGTTCATTTAAAGTAATCTTTTAAACTCTTAAATAGAATATATACTCAATATTTTGCAGACATTTGAAAGACTACAAAGCTTATCAAGAGGGTTATGCTTATTTTGGCTTATTTATTTCTGATTCACATTTACAGACCAAAGTATTGTTAGAATATATTTCAAAAAAAAACTTTATAACTTTATAGCTTATAGCCGTTTTAAGGGCTTAACAGGTGGACTTTTGGCTTGTCTGTGGGAATTTCGCCAGTCTCTCAGTTTAATTGCAGCAGTTCCCCAGCCTTTTCCAAAGCGGGAAATCTCTCAAAAGACGGCCTGAAAACCATTTGAATCACACACAGAAAAAGGGGCTTAGAGAAAAGGGTTGCGATTGGGGGCTTGGGAAAAATGTATAGGGTGCGGATTGACTTGGGGCTTCCATCATAAACAGCCGTCCCCATTGAAAAGTGGGCGGAGATGGTGGCGTGGTTCGGTTTTTTGGGCATTCAGCCTTTTCTGCTATTATTAAAATGTTTGGCTCATCGTCCTTTTCATCTTTCTCTCTCTCTGTTTGTGTCTCTGTTCGGTTTTCATTATTTTTTTTGTTTAACTGCTGCGTTTATGCCAGGCAAACATGCTTTATGTCTTCTTTGGCTTATGTGTTTGTATATAAAAAAAATATATATATATATCTACAAATCTGTGAGTTTTTCTGCATTACGAGTGCGCGTATTTTGCGTAAACATTTCGGCTTGTGATATTTTCTTCATCCTTTTATTCCGTATGCTCCACTCCAGGGAATCCACTGTGTTTATTTCGCTGTATTTTTCATTTTTTTTTACTTTTTAAGGGCTTCCTTTGATTAGGCGCTCTGTGTGTTCTGTCTGCTGATGTTTTCTCTCAGCTATAGATTATGTGACCGTGGGGATATGTGACTTTTGCCAGTCCCCTCGAATGCTCACTTTCCATCACTGGGGACCATGTGGGGGGACCCCACTCAAGTGGATATTTGCATGGTGCGGAAGTACTTAAAATTAAAAACCGAATTCCTGTCATTCGTGAAATATCTTTGCAAAGAAAAATATCTAAACACTTGGCAAACAATTCGACAAGTCAGCGGCGACATCTTGGAATGCGTTTTTCTCGGTTGGAACAGGTGTGTGTTTTCTCCAGCTCTCCAAGGACCATAAAACGCAATAATAACGCACATGAAGCATATTTTACACATGTCTTTGTCGCATTTATCACAATCAGCATGGGCAAAATGTAGAAGTTAGAGATGTTCCCCAACCGCCGACTGCAAAATACTTAAGCAAACACGTCGCATTTTGTGAACTTTTATTACATTTTTTGCTGCTGCCTAAATGTGTTCGCCAATTGTTTGTCCTGAGTTCCTTCTCCATGCCATTTCACTCTCCGGTAATGTGGCAAAGTTTTAATAACTTGGCCCCTGTGTTCATGCACAGGTGAATAATAAACATGTTGACAGTCATAACGTTCCAAGGGGGCACTGGTTCAACACATGTCAACATGTGACGCCAAATGATATCCTCAGGTGTGTCGAAGGCGAGGCAAGGAAATTGGCGCTCAGGTAAGCGGCCAAGTCAATAACCAAATGGCCTCGGGCTAATCATTGTTGTACTAAATGAATTTATGCGTCGATGATTTTCGTATGAATAATGGGAAAAAAATTGGTGAATTTATTAAGAGGAGGAGGGAAAATAAATATGGTATGCTTTGATTTCAATATTAGCTAAATAATTTTAATGGCGAAAATAGCATTATAAGTGATTGTGTTTATAATTTAAAGTACATAATCAAAATATTTAATTAACTCCGACAGAATTCATAACTTATTTAAAAATATATCAACTTATAATCTATTTGTTCGCTAGAAATTTTCCGGCAGTTAACCGCACATGTGTTTGGTATGCACATATAATATTTCAATGGAACATTCCAGGAATTTGTGAATTGAGTTATTGGATACCTTAGCAAAGCATTGAAACGAAATGGCAGAAACTTGCGCTCACACGTCGTATGAGTAATGTGCATAGCGCAGCTCGCATTCCCGGGCATTGATTGAATGTTAAAGAACCGGTTACGCATGTTTTTCTTACTCTCCTCCTCAACATGACTGAAAAATCAATTGCTTTTGATGGGCGCACACACATCGCTCATACGCAACGTGATCCAGCCATGCCGACAAACGCAATTTGCGATTGCAGCCATCGATGCTGGAGCAACTGAAAATGGATGAATCTCGTCGATGGGCGCAATGCAGTGGCAGATTGATTAGTTGCGTTACCAGGCTACAAGGAAAATGCATGGGGAAATGGGTGAAGAGCGGAATAGGGGGCCGTTAAGGTTAGTGGCAGGCAGGAAAGTGAGAGGCCCGTGCGAATGGTGAAAGCACTTGGAACGCGTAAAGCAATTAACACGCAATTACCATTTCCACTTTGCCATGTCACAGTGTTGACATTTCTCACGATTCATTCTCGCTTTTCCCCGCTTTTCCCAACCGTATATCTATCCTGCATATGGAAGTGCGTGTGTGCAGGGGCGTGGTCTGGGAAATTGTGGGCTGTGAGGGGGCGTAATTGGCAATGTGTCTGCGCGTGAAAACGCTACGACCACGTTGTCGCAATACAATAAAAGAGAGTAAAAAAAAAAAAAATGGCAACAGCGCGGAAAACGCCAGTCACCGAAGGAATAAATGCTCTTTCTTACAGGTATATGAAAGCAATTCAGTTAAAAAGTTCTTTATTTAGCCGGTACTGATAATGACACACATTCATAAGCTTAGATTTAATAAGAAAAGTTTTTTAAAATATTTTCTATATTTTCTGTTGGCTCAATTCACCAATACCCGCTGTGAGAGCAAGCGTTAAAAAAAAAAAAGCGAAACCCGCCGCTGGAGAAGGGGGAAAATGCTTTTGGTTGTAGCTATATGTCAAAGCGAACAGATAACAAATGACAGGACACTTCCTACAGCCATGGCCAAAGCCGAAAAGTGTTGGTCAAAATGATTTGCTGGCAGCGCTTGTGGCCCTGATTGTTTTTGCTGCTCGTTTGCTTAGTTGTCCAACTGAAATCACTCAAATTGTCGCTTGCCTCAATAATTAACATTAATGCGTGCCCCGAATCGCTGGCGTCTGCCAACATAAATAAGTTGGCCAAAAGGCGCTACGCATCTCCGACAATTGCCATCTGCTTGGGTTTCTGTCGACGGAGTGTGGGTATCATCAACAACATGTTTGCTTTTTAATTAATTTGTTTACGCGCAGCAAAATCGAGCCATAATTAACTCAAATGTCTTTCTTTGCCCGCCTGGCGGCGCAATTAAAGCCAAACTTTTGGCCCCACTTTGAAGTCTTAGCCAACTTTACCTGATTGCGACTGGAGTGTCGTAAATTCTGTTTACAAAGGGTAATTTGGGGAGAACTAATCCATAATTCAAAGTTTATTAAAATTATGTTAGATATAGTTATCCGTATGTGTTTATTGGTTTAAAACTTTCTTTAGTTTCATGAAACATCATTTTAGCAATATCAAAAAGGAAAGTAATTCTACATAATACATAAAATTATCACCCTGTTTCGTTAAGCTTACATAATAAAATATTTGCTTACCCATTTAGACGGGTATTTCTATGGTCGATCTATCCTCGTACTTTATTTATCAGCCATAATTTTCGGTGGCAGGCCGTAAAAAAGCAAAAGTTTTGTTGACCATAAAACATCGAAGGGAAAGTTTGTGCATATTTATGTGAATATATATGTATGTACTATATAGAAGTGTGTGTGTGTGTGTGGAAAAGCGTCAAACTGTGCTTCAGCAACAACAATATGGAACGAAGTAAAGTGGATGCTGTTGGTGTAATTTGTGCTTCTAGTTTTGTTAATTTTACGGCTTCGCTCTTACTCTTTCTTGGTGTGAGTGTGTGTGTGCTTTTGTGTGTGTGTGTGAGCCATTAAATTTTGACATATGCTACAGGCAGACATAGCGTATTGCGTCTCACTCTGGCTCACTCTTTTTGGGATTGCAATTTACGAGATCCTTTTTTTTTTGGCCATTTTACATTTGGTAAAACAAACACGTTTCCATTAAAAAGTCTGCGTTTGATGGCAAGCCAAGAAATTCGGTGTATGTAGGATGATGATGAAGATTGTCGGCGGCAAACGGGTGTATAAGCGCATTGGTCCTTTCAATAGGCGTGGCCCACAGAACTCAAGGTCAACCGCTTTGGTACTGGGACTTGTGCCAAATTACGCCAAACAGAAGGGTGGTGCAAAAAAGCACTTTTTGCATACTTGATGCGATGTTGCTGTGCCCCACGAATGAAGAATTGATGAGGGGCTGCAGCACCATCCAATTTTCCCCACCCATTTTGAATTAGCCCCACAAGCTGCGACATGAGATGTCTCTGCATTGATACAAGCAATTACCTTTGGCAACAATTAGTCCTGGATTTGAAATGACCCTGCTCGTGCACCTGTTACAGCGGCAATTAGTCGAATCAATTATATATATATATGTACGCCCGAGTAATTGCCATGGTTTTAGCTGCGCTTTGCCGCAATCGGAGATGCGGAGCGTGGGTCAACGGAGTTTATCTTTAAAGACTGCCTCGAAAAGCAGGCAATGCTTTAAATTATGCATGGAAAATACTAACAAACACGAGCTTCGGCACAAAATACGAATGCAAATCTGTGGGCGGGCAGGTGAGGGAAAAGCGTTGGAAAAACGAAGGAAAAGTGAAGGAAGCTGAGACGTTTGGCAAGTTCAAATCGCAGCAGATCCGTTTTGGAATCTCGTTTTGCAGAGCTTTCACTTTGGCATGCTCCCATTTTGTTGCTGGCCGGAAAATTGGGCACGATGCGAAGTGAATTTATTTATGTCATTTTGCATCTGTGTGCGCCAGTGCTCGTATGTCTGTGTATGTGGGTGTGTGTAGACGATAGCATCCTCAAAAGAGGACTCAGTCGCATTAGAAGCGAGATAAATATTTTGGCCTGGTTAGAGTATTTGTATCATATTTGCCTCCAACTCAAAAGAAATTGGACAAATTTTTGCCTGAGACCCCTGGGGGGACTTATCCTCTACGAGGACATATTACTCCCGTAAAATGCTACGTGAGAATCCCCAGCTCTCCGAGACTCTTGATTGTGGTTTCGTGTTTCTAATTTCGACAAAGCTCAGGTCGTGCTGTTTGCGGTTAAGATAATTCCACTTTCCCAGGAAATTTATACGAAATTAGAAAATTGAATACGCCCAAAATCGGAGTCAAAGCCAGAAGGCGAGGAAAATAAGGCAAAAGAATGGGCGTTGCGGATTGGAAAATTTAATTTGCAACGGCCGAAGAACTTTCTCCACCGACGGGCAAAAGAACGAACAAAAAAGCAGAAGGAAAATGGTTTGAAAAAAGCGAATAAAAAAAGGAAAAACAAAATCAACTGACAAATCTGCACACAATACGAGGACATTGTCATCCTGCTCATTGCTCGCCTTTTCTCCATTTGCCTCAATTTCCCACCGCCTCTGTCCGGGAAACCCGCCTTGGCTTATTGCTTGAGGTTTTTCCTCCTTGGCTCCTTTTTTCGTTTTGCGGGTTTTAAAGGGCCGTCTTAGCCGTCGCTTGCTTTTGGCCATCTCCGACTGTTGCCGCTCCTTTTGTTCTGGCATTCGTTCTCATTTGGCCAATTTTTTCCACGGCTTTCCTGCTCTGTTGACGTGGATGCTGCCGTGCTAAACCAAATTTCAATTATTTTGTTTGTTGCCATTTTCATTACGTTTCGCTTTCATAGTCGCCGCCTGTCAGCGTGTAACAATGCGTCGAGCGGCAACTTCAAGAAGCAGGGCCACAAAAATGGAACGAAAAATGGAAAATTGCTTATAATGCAAACACTCGCTATCACACACAGACGAACATAAACTGGCCATAGCAGTCACAATGTGGAGCGGCCATTGTCCGCAGCTAGAACCCTTGCGACCGCCTCTGGCATCCATTCCTGCCGGCCACCCACCGCAACACACCACCCACCCATCGTCCTTTCTATCCACCATATTTTGCGGTTTTGTTTCGCGCTATTTTGCGAAGGCAGCGCCCCTTTAAGCGACATTAAACTGTTCCAGTGACATAATGAACTGGCCATTGCACGGTGGAAAAATCGCACTTGAGTGGGTAATTAAGTGCCGCTAATCGACTTTCCATATGTCCTGCTTGCAAAAATTCCTTTTTATAGACAGCTGATAAGTGTTATTCATGCAATTGCTAATTTTTAAATTTCTAGAATATTACGTTGAAAATAGAAATGTCAATGATCAATGATCATATGCATTTAACTTAAAATCTGAACCTATCAATATATTATTTCTAATTTTTTCGAAATGTAATTCGGGTTTTCTCCCAGTGCATTAGCTAGCACTATTTGCTGCAGGAACAGCAGCAGGACCATCGATGCGTGTAGCCTGTGCTTTGATGTGTATGTGTGTTTGGGTGTGGGGGTGCCATGGGTTCCACCATGTCCTCCGTGTCCTGGCAGCACTCTGCTACCCCTGTCAAATGCAGCCTTTTGTGTACATTTCGCTGGCTTTGCTGCCATCTCGCTTTCAATTCAGTTCTATATGCTGTTGCCTTTTTGTTTTTCTATTTCGCATTTTTTTTTCATGACAGATATACGCGGCTCCTAGGCCAATTCGGTTTGGTATGAGACATGCTTAAAATACCAGACTTGTTCTCGAATTGAAACTTGATTATGTACCCACAGACAGAGGGATATCTGCCCCTCTGGCATTATCTTTGCATCCTTAGTCCGGGGTGCTCTGTCCATTTCATTTGGCCCAGCAACATCGCGCTTGGCTGCATTGTAAATATTTTGCTTAGCCGGGCTTTGACACCAGCTGACACGCAAACGCCGTGGCAAAATATAAATAAGTCGCCACTGCCACTCTGATAAACTAAGCTTCTGGTGTATATAAGCATAGATACGTATATATATATATATGGGGGGTCCTCTTTAAAGTCAGTCACTTGGACTTGTCTGAAATGCGAAGAGCTCGCTTTTATGGCATAGTGATGTAGATTCTGCTTGGACTTTACTCTGAGCATACTTAAGCTTCACTCTAAATTTTTGTGGCACGACTGCATCATTCTTCTCTGTTATCTCTGGTATAAGTATTTAGTCTGATATGATGTTTAACCTCCTTCAAATGAAAGTCATCAAATAGCAAATTGACCAGACGAAATAGAAAAATACAAAAATATAAAGCAGTTTAATATGTAGTATTATATCTGCGAGATATTTCAGTTATTGACTGCAATTATTGGTAACAATGGCTTAAGCCACGGTTCCATTGTTGCTATGCTGACAATAGAAAATGTTTCGACCCCAAATTGGTCAAAATTCGAGACTACACAAAACAGCTAAGCTAAGAACCCGAGTGCTCCAATTTTCGCCCTTCTGTCAAAGGTTGAAAATATATTTCTGCTCTCGATACCCGCTGGAATTTAATATTGTTCTCTCCACTTATAGTCGGTTTGAATACAAATTCGCATTCTAGTGTCAGCCGAGTTTGCTTTGCACTGCTATGCTGACAGCTGCCTTTCAAATGCAAAATATATTACCAGTTTGCTTTTTATTTGAATTCTAGTTGGCCCTTTTTTTATGGCATCGCTTGTGCTGCATTTTGCCGATGCTGGACTTTGGCGAAAACGTTTCTTCTGCAAATGTGTTTTTAATGAAGCCTTTTAGCCAGTCAGTTGGGCAGCCTAATAAAGACTGAATGACACAGACCCCCACCCACAAGTTCCACCTTTCCAAGTGACGGCCTGTCGTCAGGTCGTCAGAGTTCTTAGCCTTGCTTTTCCTCATTTTTCCCTCGATTTTCCTGCGATATTCCCCTTTCCGGCGCTTTAATGGGCTTTCGCCGTTTGCCACCGTTTGCTTTTCCCTTTTCAATAAATCGCAAATGGCAATGTGTCCCCTCGAAAGTCTCGAAAATAAGAAGGCGAATCCTTGACGGGCCAAGTTTATGCAAAGTAGCTTTTAATATGTTTACGACTAAACATTTTTCGGCTGCTGCCGGTTACGCATCAGGTTAATGTCTACTCTTCGTCTCGCTTCAGCGAACATTCCCAGTCCTTCGAGTCCTTTCAGTCCTTTCCCCTTTATTGCACAATTTTTTAATAATTCCTGCCCCCTTTTAAAGGCAGAAATATTAAACTTTACTGCTGCGGCCGCACATTTCCCCGGTTGGCGCAGCCATTTCATTGTAAATTATTTCACCGTAGCCGACTCAAAGTTGAAGTGGCTTTCACATTAAAATGGAACGCTGGCGAAAATTAAATGTTAATGGAGTCGGATGTAGCCGCGCAAATATATATCTTGTAGAATTTTTAGGTACACAATCTACACAGACCACCCGAACCCAAAAAAAAAAAAACGGTTGACAGTTCCATTTCCATTTGCAAAACTTCCAGCAATTTTGTTGTTTTTTGAAATTAATTAACATTTAAGCTGCTTAAAAGTTTCTGGGTCAGTGCCGAATTTAATATTAAACAATTCCAAGACTGGATGGAGCAAGACTTAGGCTAAGCACTTCTCGCTACTTTTGGACAGCAAGGAAGTGGATGGCGGTGGCGGATTTCTTCTGAATTTTTCGAAGCGGATAATGCGGCGTATGCGTAATTTGCCGCTGGTCAAACAAATGGCTGGCACAATTGTTTAATTTATGCCACAGCACGTTGTTGGCCGCTGCTGAGTTCATTTGATGGCTGCGGGGGATTAATGCAGCTCACCGACTGACTCATAAAACTCGGCTCATTGCCGCAGTCGACGCCCAAATGTAGGCAATAAAAAATTTTAAACCCTAAATTATGCACAGTGAGAGTAGAGAGATGCCGGCCCCGAAGGGCCTGTGCATTAGATTTGTGACCCAGAAGCCGGCCAAAGTTTCAAACATTGTTCGCATAATATGGGGAAAGTTGCACATAAAAGAAGTCGCAGCCGGGGACTGCTCATATTGGGACATAAACATGGAGCTGGAGAGCGGAACGTGCCACTTTGCCACTTGATGATGAATGAAACACCTCGGGCATGTGTGTGCCTCGTTGACTGTGGTTTATATTTGGGATCCAGCTTGGGTTAAGTTCTCGCACGCTCTACGCTCTTTATGGGGCTCACTACTTTGAGCCACGGCTTCACTGGATACGTTAATCTTATTTGCCATTGGGAGAACAAGTGCACAGCAAAAAATTGAGTTAGATATACAAAATAAATAAATGAAAGTTCTCCCAATTAAGAAGTTTAATTTTTAGATATTATAAAAGTCGAAAGAAATTACACCAGAAACTGCTAATATTTATTTCGATTAGGTCTGTTTTTTTTCAGTGCTTGTTGCGTGTGCGTAAATAAAAGTAACAAATGTCGCCCAGAAAAACTTAGCGCCAAAGGCGCATATTTTGTCTAAGAAAAGCATGCCGGGGATTTTCCCAAACTCTCGGTAAAATCGAGCCAAGAAGCAGATTTCCGGAACGCGTGTGTGTGTGTGTGTTGGCCAAGTTTTGGTGCGTGAATTGAATGCAAAACTCGAAAGTTAAATAATGCACGCTTCGTAGGCAGGCGTCTTTTTTTTTGTCAGTCTCTTAAATTTAATTAAAGAGACAACCGGAGCAAATGCGATTACATCACAGAAAACTTTCAACTTTTGGGCCAAAGAAACGGGACCGAGAACTGCCAAAAGTGATTTCCACAGTTTGAAGGATTAGCAGGGAGCAGCTTAGGGGCCACAACCACATCCACATCCACATTCACATTCATATCCGCATCCACATCCTTGAGCTGCTGAGCCTCAGCCGGCCCGACAATCTGGATCTTCGCCTGCAGCTGTCACTGGCTCACATAAATCTAAACATTCTGATGTTCTACACGCTGGCTGGCATGTCAGAAGCCTCCCGCAGCCTGCGAGCCAGGTGAGTGACTACCTGTCCAACCCAATGCCCCTCAGTTCTCCTCCGGACTCGCACCCTGGCGGAAGAAACTGGATGGGCGTCGGTGGGATGAGCCTGGATGGCTCTAGAACAACATATCTTTGCATACTTGATGGCGCATAATGGTGCAAAAAATTGTTTACATGCATAGAGCAACAGAAAATGTTTTGCATTTACATAATTTTTGACTTTTCAAGTCGCAGCGCATTTTTTCGTAATTTCACCATGTTGGCCTGTGCAATTTTGTGAACCGTGAGAATAATGGGAAAATTTCGTGAAATGAATGCTTCCCTCTCCCCCCACCAGCGACTGCCAATCAAATATGTATGGAAATTCTCCAGGCAACAATTTAAATCCATCCAGTGATGGACGAAATTAGACAGAGGGCCAATGAATCAGCGAAACCATTTTTATATCATTTAATGAGCAAATATCTATTTTGTGAGCAGAGGTTTCATTGCAAATGATTCAGTTATATTTGCTTAAATGCATAGATCTTCCTGGAATTTGGCTGGCTTGTTTTGATTTTATTTTGATAAAGTTTTCTAGTTTCATGACAACTACTTCAACTTTTAGTTTTCATGTTGTTTTGCATATTAAAGAAGTAAACTTTCAACGTTCCTCCTTAATTTTCTAGACAAACTTAAATATTGCAGCCAACAAATTATTTAACGAATTATTCTTTATATATTCATATGCATACTAAGACCATTTAATTCAATGAATAATTATACTTTTTTGACAAGCTCGTTGCCACATTCAAGTAGCCGCTCATTATTAATTGTCAGTAAAATGTTTTCTCTTAATTATTTTTTTTTATTATCTATTACAAATACTTTTGGATTATTACATTATTTTCATAATATAATGAGCTTGGTAACTGCAAGCTGCGTTGCATTTTATTCCGACAAATTAAACACTGCCATGAAATTAGTTTTCATCTAATTAAACATATAATTTCCATGCCCGAAACATTTACTATGCCAGCTTTGTACATTTTTAAATTAGGACACTTGAACGCATCACAAAAATAATGTTTTATAAATCCCGCCCTGCATTTTTAGTTAAAATAAATATTTTCTTTTATCTATTTTCAACTACTTACGTACATTTAAAAGTTTTTTTATCGCGTTCAAATCAATTTTTCTCTATTCTCTGGTATTTTTTTGTGAATTTTTCGCTGCCTTTTGCTGGCATTGGCATTAATTGAAAATGCCGCCAAAACTTTGTTTGCACCAAGCTCATGCTTCACACGCGCGCTGATAAGAGCGTTTAAAGTTGGCCAACACACACACACAGACACCACTACCACCAACGCCGCACACGGACACTGATTACTGATACTGATTGGGCCCACACACACACAGGGCCAAAATGGTCAGAAGTGGCAAACGCGAGTCAGTCGCTTGGCCAGTGAGCTGATGCCATTGCCAAGATGATGCGAATGTACGTCCAGTTGCGCGCTGTGCCATCGACAAACTGATGATAAACGAAAACTTTTTATCAGCAGCAAGCGTCCTGCGGCGCGACGTCAGCAGGAGCGCCCGAACATGTTGTTTTGGTTCGGTCGTATAAGAGTTGCATATGCGAGTTCGATGCAAACTGCTATGCTTTAAACGAAAAAAAAGAGAAACAGCCTGGGTTTACTCTCTCTTATTTTCGCTAAATGCGCGCTCTTATAATTTTTTGTTGGGATAGGCTCAGAGGCCAAACGATTTTAGAAATTATATGTTTGATTTTTAGTTTAGAAAGTATCTGAATAATACATTTTCCCAATTACTGGATAATTAACTATTGTAGTGATACTGATACTTACCACCAATTTTGTATTTTTAATTTTCCCTTAAACGGAATTTCTTATGTATATTTCTTAGTTTGTTATAAAATTTAAAATTTCATGCAAAATTCGTACATATGTTGGCGAACAATTCAATGTGACATATGTTGAAAATAAATCCAAACTATAAACTACAAAAAAACACAATGAGCGAGCCAAATATCAGCTCAAACGAGCCCTAATTGCTCTGCACAAATAATGTGTGTTAGATTGTATTCAAAAAGTAGTCGGAATAAATAAACTGAAATTGTCTATTTGGTTAAATGAATTGCCCGCTAGCTAGTGCATTTTAAATACCCACTGTCTAATTAAGTTCAACGCCACTCACAGACTTTGGCACTGTATTTCACTTCCGTTTTCGGTTCGCTCGGCTCTCCAGTTTTTCCACCCGCCTTTCCCGTGAGCTAATGGCCAATAACTTATTCATAATTATGCATTTCCCATTTTCGCTTTTATCTTTCGCTTCGTTTATTTGGCATTTCCTAGCTCTTCGCCAACCAGTGTGCTGGCCAAAAAATATTCAAGACGAGAAGGAAAAATAGTTTTTATTTTTTCGAGAGCGTGCTCCCAGTTCGCCGTTGATGATTAATCAATTATGGCCAAGCTGTCAGAATCGCAAACAGAAGTTGCAAAATAGAAACATGAGAAAAAAACAAGAAAAACAGAAAATGTAATCAAAATTTCAGCGCTGGCAGATCCAATAATAAATCGAGGGCCAAAGCAAATAATGAATTTATTTGCCGCTTTTCATGTGTTCAATATCTGCTTTTGGCCACCCGATTTCACGCCGGATCATTGGCCATTAAAAGGCTTTGACATGAATGAAGAGAGACGGCATGCAAGCGAAATGAAAGAGACGGAGGCCAGTTGATGGAGCCGGACCATTGAAAAATGCATAATCACCTGCCTCGAGGCCAAAAGAGTAGGTTGCGAAAATTTAATTTGTTGTAATTTGCAGCTCCGACGGCAACGGAAAAGCTGTGCGGAAAATGTGCACGGCAAAAAAAACGGTAGCTGGCCATCTTTGTGAGTGACAAATTAAAATGCACTTAGCGCACACCTAAAATAAAAGCGAAAAAATGGCTTAAAAGTTGTCAGCCAACTTTCTCAATCTGCCTGCGGTCATTCTGCAGGTTTAAGGAACATGGTTATAATAAACGGAGTGGGCAACATGACGTGACTTAAGCGTTTTCCCGCCTGCAACTTGACATATTATCTTATTGAATTAGGCAAGAATTGGCAAGAACAGACAGATTTTAGCCTTTATAACAAAGGAGTGGCGAGAAAGTCCGTGGCGACAATCTCTTAATCTTTATTAGGGGAAAAAACACCTGCGAGTAAGTTCAGATGGTCCGAGGCAAATGGAGCATTACAACCACTTTGAACCATAAAATCTCATTGTGTGAATATTAATAATAATCATTTCTAATAAACAATAAAGATTCCACTTATCTGCAGCTTTAAGACATCTCTACTTTGCCCGCATTTAAATGTTCTGCCATTGTCCACTGCCAGCCACTGAAATTGAGTTGTGAATGTTTGGTGGGGAGGGGGAAAGTAAGCCAGTCGATGGCATTATTGTCTCCAGAGTTTCAGCTGGGTACAGTAAATAATGCTTAGTAGTTGGCCAAGCCACATTGATGATCCTTGTTTATGCATGCAAATCGTGAGCGTTTTCCTCAATTCAAATTGCTGAGCTTAGCCACCATCAACTATGATTTGTTCAATAAGCATTCGTTGGTAGCTTGTGTACCTCGTAGGCATTGGCCACTGTGCATCGTAATTGCCCTGGAAAATTGAATTTCCACGGAGGCAGCGTCGGCTTGACAACACTGTGGTCATCTGGCAGTACCCCGTGCTCCCAGCCACTGCCTTCCATCCTGGCATTAGGATTAATCAGCAGACTTGACATTTAATTGTTGCTCTCACTGGACGCCCAAGAAAAGGGGCAATGGGGGTCAGTTGAGTGCCAGGCTGGCTAGTTCATCATTTGCCGACTTCATGGGCGGGGCCAGATTAACTTTATGACTAAGGCGACTACTTGAAAATGGCTTGATGCACTACTTATACCTATTAATCGTAGAGTAGAGGGGTATACTAAATGCTGTGAATTGCTTGTAACACTTTTCGACCATAGATATATATATTTTAAATTGTATTATCAATGCTAGTTTCTATCGAAAACTCAACTATATAACTATATCTTATTTTTCTTTTGAAAGGTGTTCATTCTCTCTAGCATTTTCTCACAGTGTCCTTGCGTGCTTTGCCAAAAGTGGATGGGAATTTGGCATAGACCTTTAAATGCATTTTGTGTGCGCATGTTAATTGCATGGGATTGGGGCAACGACAGCAGCCCGCAGCAACATCTTTCAATTTGTCTTTTACAATGTGATTTATATGCTAACAGGGAGTGGCCAATTTGTTGTAGTGGCAGTTCGAGAGTTGCTGCCTCAAGTTGAAGGCATTTTTTGTGTGTGTGTGCTGCTGGTTGCATTTGTTTGTTTGTCTTTTTGCTTTTTCGTAAGCATTTTTTTTCTTATTGTGCAAGAGTGTTGGTTCGACTGCTGCGTGTGCATGCAAATGACTTGTCAGCTGACAATGGCAACAAGCAAAATTGCTGACCATGTAGCAGAGTGTAGGTGCGGATGATAGTGTCTCTGTGGGAGCTGTGTGTGTATCTAGCCAAACCAAAAATTTGCACATAAACTATCCCTGACAGCAAAGTTTTGCACTTGTAAAACTTGCACGCAACAAGAAGGAGGCGCACATACACAACTTTTCTCTGTTTTTGCGGTTTTACTTGCAAGTGCGTTGAAATAAATTTGACTTAGGAAACGAGCAAACAATAGCAACAACACGACCCAATTAAACACACCACAGCACCAAAGGCACTTTAAAGGATACATCTATGGCCCACCACACCCACCTCATCCCATTTTGGCCATAACTTCACACAACGCCTCGTCGTTGTTGACAATTTAAATAGAGTTTTCTTGCATTTAAGCCGCTTTGATGCATGCTCTCACTTGTACGCGCCGTTGTTTATTTGTTTATTGATTTTCACAGCGTTTTCATTGCGAAACGTCTGCATTCTGCATCGCTCGGCATTTTATCGACAATCCTTCGTCAAGCGAAATAATCAACAATTTTTCACCCATTTTTCCTGCCAGTTGGCTTTGTATCCTTTCGCCCATGTGTTTTTTTTTGCGGTATGCGTGCGGTTGGTATGCAATTGAAGGTGACACTGAAATTTGCATAATTCTGTTGTCACATGTCGCATTTATTTTTAATGAATTGAGTGAGGTAATGTATATTAACAATGTGTACACAATTGGAGGGTGTTTACTGTACTTGTTCCTTTAAAAAGAAACATATTTACGTTAAGAAAAGGTTTCTGCGAACTATATAAAATAACAAAAGCTACTGCGTAAATAACCAGCACTAAACATATTTAAAAGATGTTAAAATTGATTTTAAAAATCAATTTACACGAACAACAATCTGTACAACAATTTAACATACTTAATTTCAATAACAACAATTTTATATGTATTTCACTTGCATCCAATTTTAACTATTACCGAACTGATTTTACCTAACAGCAATTGCTGTATTTATTAGCATACAAATTATGGTTATCGAATTTCCATTAAACCACTTTAAAAACGCCAAACCAGTTAAGTAAAACACTTTTCGTTTAAAATTGATGATAATGCCTGAGTGAGCTTAAAAGCAGCAAAACTGGTTTTTGCAATTTATACTCACCAATTTATTTGCTGGTTATTTGCGAAAAGTTTCCCCTTAGTTGTCCAAAAAATGTTTATATATCTTCGGGCAGATTCCTGATACTGGGCCATGACTTTAACGGCATTTTAAAGGTACTATGCCATTCATTTGACTTTTGCTGACTCAACAGTTCAATTGAATTTTATGTTGTTGCCTGTCGCCTTTTGACTATGAAATCTAGATTACAACTTTTGGCAACAACTTGTGGCTAACGTAATTACAAGCTTCCAAATGACAACCATAACATTAACAACAAAGGCAACGAAAGACTGGCTGGAATTCAGACCGACAGCCAGACGGAGCGAGTGACTGACAGAAGAGAGTCCTGGCAATGTCCTGGCAACGCTCGTCTTTGTCATCCTCATAATGAAGCCATAAATTTCAAAAGCAAAGAGATTAGCGAAAGTGGTCGCCGCCTGCCTTTCTCGAAATTTATATTTATATTTATATCTTTATTGCACGCATCTTAAAGCTATTTACGCAGATGTCATCTTAAAGCGAAAATGGCATTGGTGACGAAAGTGTGGCAAAAGTTAATGCACTTGCAGTGCTGACAGGACCTTGGAGTTGAGTGGAATGTGGAATGGCTGATGCAAGCATTTATTATTTACACTTGTAAATAAATATATGTGTGCGCGAGTGTTTATGTTGGAGGGGGCCTGGTCACTTAGCAGCGGGAATTGCACATACATTCGCATTTACACTCCAGTTAACACCCCAGGGACATTGGCAGTGCCACCGAGTGCAGAGAGAGAAATTATGTTTACCTGATCAGATGGACACCTTGTATATTTGTATGAACATAATACATTTTAAAAGATTTTTTTGGAATATAAGAGAATTAGAAATTACTGAAAATAAACACGTAAGTCCTTTAATTATTCCATTTATATGTCGGTAATGGTATAAAACACTATTAATATATAATTTAATAATTAAATCTTTATACCACTATCCAAATATAATTATTGTGCAATCTTACTTCATTATTCCGTTTTTACAAATGTATCTTGAAGACGAAGGAGCTACGCAATTTTACGAATGCTGCGTTGCACTTTTCCGCTTGGCACATGTAGATGTACTGGCATCTAGTGCAGTTTATATAGATTATATACATGGATTTGTGAAGCAAATTTGTATTTATGCTGATGGCCAGGCACCCATGACACTCGCTATTTCACTGGCTTGCGTTTTCCTTGGTGTCCCGAGTCCTGAAGCCTGAATCCTGATTCTCGATTACTGACTCCCAGCACATTATGTGCCCCATTTAATGTCTATGTATGTGCAGCCAGTACACTCGCACATACTATGGCACACACTTACACGCCCAGTGAACGTCAAGTGGCAATTTACATTAGTTTTATTGTATACGAAATTAGCAGCATTTAGCAGTGGCAGCCGGCAAAACTTTTGCCTTTCGGCTCCACTCGCTGTGTCCCACTCCTACACACACACACACACATGTATGGCTATAAATGGAGGATATATTCTCATCCGCAGTCAAGGGTTTGTATGTTAGATTTGTTTGCTCGTTTGGCTGCACTGTCGCACTCGGCATATCAATTTTCCCGCCCAGCCACCTCTGCGCTCAGGACATTTCAAGGTAGGAAATCGATTTTGTTAATGAAAACGAAGGAGAACTTCAAGGAGAAGGCCACCCAGGGGATCGGGTGTCGATTGGAGCGAAAGTTTGATATTTGTTACGGGCGGAACAATGGCCATTCTGCGTGATGATGGCATTCCCTAAGGATTATAATGCAACTATCGAGCTTGATTTTTATATATTCTTCCGCTGAACATATTTCTTTTTGATGTGTATTTAGTTTCTATTGTCTGTTTTTGTATACAGAGTAAAATCCTTACATATGCAAGAAATATAAACTTCCAGTTGGAGCAACAAAAAATAAAAAAAAGAATGTGGAAAAACAAGTAACCTAAAATTTTTAAGAAACATTGTGACAGCTGCCCGTTTCAGATTTAGATCAGATGGCACTCATTCACCAAAACGACATCATCCTCGACCATGTCGCCATTGCGATTGGCATGGTGCTCATGGTGGATGGGACAGCTGACGATGAGCTCCTCCTTGGGTTCCATCTTCTGTGCCTCCTTCTTGGCCTTCTTCGTTAGTGCCTTATCCTTGATGCCCTTCGTTTTTTCCATCTCCAGCTCCAATTCCAGGTGATCGCCCAGCAGGTGATCGATGACATCGGGATTGTTGCGCAAAGCCAGATCCATGGCGCCATCAAGGAATTGATAGAGGGGTGAACTAACGCGACGCTGTGGCTCCTTTGGTTGTTCCAGCAAGAGATTTCCCTCGAAAGTGGGCTGCAGCAGCTGTTGCAGCATGTAGAGCATCGGTGGCAAAGCCGGCGAGGATTTGTGCTTGCGATGGTGCTTCAGTGGTGCTGCATTATGAAGTCCGCGTGGAGTGTTCTCGGCTGCATTCAGCAGTAGCACTCCGGCCAATTCCGGTGGCAAAACTTCCGGGCCGTAGTTCAACTCCTGCTGCACACTCTCAATCATCATGTTGGGCGCCAGCAGCTCGAACTCCTTCATCTCGTGCTTGCCATCGGGCGAAACCAGCTTGTTGTAGTACACATAGGGACTGGAATTGGGATTGGGATTGGAATTAAGATTGGGATTCGGGTTGGGTGGCAGTGAGGTGGCCATAGCAGCAGCTTCCACCGCTGGGCGACGCTTGTGGTGCAATTGTCGTGGCTGCAGACTGTCGTCCATCAGGCTACCCAAACGCCTCTTGGGACGGCGCAGTCCCAGCAGATCCTCCACTAGCTGGAATTTTCCGGCATCCGGAGGCGATGATGTGGATGCCACAGCAGCAAGTGATGATGATAATGCGGTGGTGGTTGTGGAGCTAGTGGTTTTTCCACGAACTACAGTGCTGCGTACCGGTCCAGCAGTAATCTTCTGCTCCGGAGATGTGGCTTCAGTCATGTTAGCCGTGGTAATGGTGCTATTGGCCAACACGGTGGCTTTTCCGCTCAGTGAGCCAGTATTGTCCATTGTAGTGGTTTCATTATAATCACTTGCAGTATCGCCTTGAGAACGTTTCATGCGCAGACAGTCGCCGTACATCGGTAGCATCAACATGAGGGCACCTAAAGCAAAACAATGGATGGGTTTGCCATGAAATACACGCAATTAATTATAAATAATTGCACGCTAGATGGTACTGATAAGTAAAGTATACTTACACCCAAGGATCAGCAAGTAATTCATCCTGTAGAGCATGATAGGTAGCGCTGTGGAAGACAGTTGAGTTGAAAACGTTGTTAACCGAAAAGTGACCACAAATATTCTCTGGGTTGAATATTTATTGGAGATTTTTTTTCCACCAGCATAGTTACAATTTGAACTTACTTTATTTGATTGGAGTGAGTTCTAGGTGTGCTCGACACAAAGTTTGTACTGAAAATAATTCGAAATGCTTCCTGCCTCATGGCGAGGCTTTGACAGACAGCTGGGGACCTGGTAAAAGGTTACTGAGAGCACGAAAAAAATCGAATTTCAATATTTTTCTGATGGGGATTTTCCACACACACACACATACACTTCCATTTGTGGCGACCTTTTCAAGTGCTGCAAATGGCAGCAATGGTACAAAAACAAAACAAACAAAAAAAAGAAACAAAACACAACCGCGCACACCAAAAAAGTTTGTTTCGTGGGCCGCAAACAAAAGCAAACAGTGGAAAAAGTTTAGCTTATAAATTTCCAATCAATTTTTCGTGCAAAAATCAAGCGCCCTCACACTCACACACAGGCACAAGCTCAAGTGTTCATACACGTTGTGTGTGTGTGTGTGTGAGTAGCTATTACTTGATTAATAAATATTAGCAGCAAAAATTGGAAAATTCTCAGCGAAGCGTAAAAGTGCAAACACCCAAACGGAAATGCGATACATTTGCGAAATGGCAGGAGCATTTTCCAAAACACCGATGCTTCTCTACGCACACAAGCACGCACACAGCACTACTCACCTACTCCATGTAACTTTTGATATAAAGGGTATATAAGAATTATCGAAGATCTGAAATAAAGATAGTTTATGATAAAATATACATAGATTCTTAAGAAAATGTTGACTTATAGTAAACTATATTTTCACATTTGTGCACAATGTAACAAGTATTTCTTCTATTAATTTTTGTTGCTTTCAAAAGGGTATCTCTTTTTCGTTTCGTTTGTTTTTAGCCTAAAACTTGAACTTGTTTCTGCCGCCTTCGGCTTTAGGCATTAATAATGTAAAGTGCGTGCGTCAAATGTGAATTCCTTGCTGCCAACTCACGCGATTTCATAAACTGGCGACATTTTCAACAAACAATTCTCATCGCCGTCTTCGAGGTGTGTGTTTGTGTGTGTCTGTGTGTGTGCGCCCTTCGAGGCGACTTGGCGCTCAGGTGGATTTTGGGAAGCAGGAGGCGGTAAACCAAGGGACCCCGAGGAGCAGGCACTTTTCCTTATCAGCTTAAATGTAAATGCCAAACGAGTGCAGTTGAGGGGCGTGGCGAAGGGGGGCGTGGCTGAGCAGCAGCTGTTGCTGCATTGGGGATTTGCACATTTATACTCGCATATTGTAGCCCCTCTCTTTGAAAACCCCGAGATCCCGATCCCTCCTGCTGTCTCGTTTTCATCTTCTCGGTTTATTTTTTTTATCTGCCAAAGTTGATTTTTCGAGTGTATTGAATAAAAGTCGATTTTCCCCTTCTGGATTTGTGCGCGTTCGACAAGCGGCTTAAATGCGTACAGTTAATACATATCCTTTTTGCATATGTCTGCGTGTCTGGGGCTTATAAGCCACTGTGTAAGTAGGTGTGCGTGCTCTTGCTTTGATGTGTGAGTCAGTTAAGGTCGTGGCTTATTAGGGGTCCGAAACCTTTGCCGCAGTGCATCAACGCGGCGGGATTTGCACGCAGACACTCCAAAAAGGCTCCCAAGGCGATCCACTATAATTGGTAGCGAAAATCACGCATCCGCCGTGTGGGTCAAGTGGTGCTGGGGGAACTGCTCTAGCAGTTGCTTTGATCTCGGGCGGAAAATCGGTGAGTGCGACTTTTATTAAATGTTTCCCTTTCGATTTGTTTCGGCGGAAAAACACCCTGGCTTTGTAAACTTTCATTAGTTGCCTCGTTAATATTCCAATTGTTGACACACAAAGGCGGAAGGTGGCGGAGGGAATGGCTGGCTGGTTGGCTGGCTTAACCTGTGTATAAAGGAATTTAATTAATAACGTCCTTCGTCCTTTTGCGTGTGCAGCGCGGCGTAAACTTAATTAAATGCGCAAGTGGCAAGTAGCAAGTAGCTGGGGCCACAGTGGCAAATGACAAGTGGAGATGCAGAACCAGCAGACGCAACTGGAGAAGCTCAGGTGCAAAGGTTGAAGGTAGCACCTGGCCCGGCTAGCAGTAAGAAAAAATGTTAAGCAAACCCTGCTCCTGCCCCACATGTCAAAAGTTTTATTGGCCCAAACGCTACTTTTATGGCTACTGTTAATAGTGAAAAATGGTGCAACAAAAGCCAGAATGATGGCAGATGCTTAGACAAAACCAGATGGAAATGGCAAACTGGGGGAGTTGGGCAAGTTCATCGAGTTGGTCATAAAACAACGAGTTGTGGCTCAGTGACTTTAACGCGCTTCCATCTTTACGAGTTTGGTGCGCCGGGTTTATAACCTGTAACTGGGGGCAAAGTTTATTAAGTTTATGCCAAGTGCATCAAATATGCAAAACCGCTATAGTTGATCATCTTGGATGCTCGATGGATTTGACTTCGAGTCTGACGGAGATGTCTCTTAGCATAATCGCTGGTTATTGCTATAAAACCGGTTGGCAATCATTCTATGCTGATTTTATGATAATCACAATTTCAGCTGTGATCTATTGAAGGTGCTTCCTTCTGTGCGTTAAGTTGGTTATATTTTTCTAATGGGAAAAAATCGTACAAATATATAGTCCTCTTGCTTATGCTTTTAACGATATATGTCATATAATTATGTTAACATAGGTTTTTAAATATATTATGCCTTTGCCTTCTTGGCTTTATAAAAGTGTGACATATTTTTCTACATGTCAAAAAGTTTGAAAAGTGATTTGCAACGAAACTATAAAATGCACTGGCATTTCGGACTGTTTTTAGTGCGGAAGCTTGACTGACGACCGTAAGGAGTTACGCCCATTCCCCGCATTCTAAATCAATTTCAGTCGAACGCCTTTTGCCTGGCATTGATTTATGGCCCAAATCCAAACGTCGTCTAAGTGGAAAAGCCGAACCGAAAAGAGGCGCAACTTTACCGAATTATATTTCAATTTTGGCAGCGAAAATGAAACAGAAACAGAGCCATATCGAGCCCACAAAAGTGGGGCGTGGCTGGGGAAAAGATGTTAAAAACTTTTTGACAATTGACTTAAAAAGTTTCCTCAAGCTGGCAGAAATTGACTGCCTTTTGTATACAAATAGGCCGAAATCACCAAGCCCACACACACACACACATATGGACAGGGCAAACGAAAAAGCTGGAGAAAATGGTGCCGCGGCCATGAAGCGGAAGTAAACACATAAAACGGAAATGAAAATTCAATTATTTCGTTACGATTGTTCAACTTTTTGTTGTTGTTGTTTTCAGTGTGCAACTGTGTGCGTGTATGTGTGTTTTGTGCTCTCATTTCGTGTGGCAGGCAGAGGCCAAAAAAAGTTTAAAATTAAGTTAACGTGCAACTCGCTTCGTGGGTCAGCATATGCAACTTTAGCTCTTTTTGGCCAAATTCAATTTTAGCTGCCACTTTTTTGGGGCATATGTATGTGTGTGCGTGTGTGTGTGTGCCAGCACCGAAACGAAAGGGCCGCACATTTAAATGCGATTTTTAACAGTCGCTTCACGCACAATTAGCCTCTCGAATCGATTTTCACTTAAAGCGTTTCCCCAGCTTCACTTTGTGATCCCAAATGCAGTTAGCACGCTAGACGATGTTCGATAAAGAAACTCTTTTCCCAGGCCTTTTGGCTGCAGTGGCCTTGGTGGTAGTACTACAAACACGCAGCAGATTGCAGCAGGATTTGCAGGATATGCGATGGCGTCTAACGATACACGCTCTCACCGTTCGAGATACCTTTGGGAATCCAGTGCAACTCGATACATTCGCCGGCCATGTGATGCTCATCGTCAACATTGCCTCCAGGTAAGAATGATCCACAAAAAGTTCTTAAAATCTTGGCCTACCTTCTACTTCAGATGCGGACTTACCTTATCTCAGTACAACGGTTTGCGGTATTTACTAGAGGAATATGAGGACCAGGGCCTGAGAATTTTAAACTTTCCCTGTAACCAATTTGGGGGTCAAATGCCCGAGTCCGATGGCCAGGAGATGTTGGATCACCTGCGCAGGGAGGGAGCCAACATAGGACACCTCTTTGCCAAGATAGATGTTAAAGGAGCCCAGGCAGATCCGCTGTACAAGCTCCTAACGCGCCACCAGCATGATATCGAGTGGAATTTCGTCAAGTTTCTGGTGGATCGAAAGGGAAACATACACAAGAGATATGGCGCCGAACTGGAACCAGTTGCCCTGACCGATGACATAGAGCTGCTGCTCGGCAGATGAGTCCGAATAAATAACGCAACATGCGCGTTTCTGCCCACTGGCTTCCATAACTGCGACAACTGTGACGCCTTATCATTGGGGATTACTGTTTCTGATGTTGGCATCACATGCCAAGCGATTTCTTTCTGACGGTCTTACCTGGTTTCGCCTGTCACCTTCCCGCTGACTTCTGTCAGTTGCAAATGGCCAGCGTGGAAAGGAGAGTGGCGAAGGGGATTGTGTTTGCTGGAATGCTGACCTTTTGCTCTGCTGCACTTGTCACTCTGCTTTATCAAATTGCAGTTACCGTTGCAGCTTGGCGCACGTCACGTCAAGCATCCGCCCCGTGTGACACAATAGAGTGGCGGTGCGGGGGCATTGAATGCCATTCGACCTCGGGCACAATAGTTGCTTGAAAAGTTTGAAAGAGCCAAACACTACATTGGGTACCAAAATTGTGTTAACAAAACAATGTCCATGCATTATTTAAGTTTCGCCGTTCCGTCAAACCTAGAATTTTTATTTCCCTTGATTAGATTGAAATGTTTTATAATTTTTAAACAACCTAAAAACTATCTCGCTGTTTATCTAGAGAACACACATTGTTATACTAAGAGGACTTTTGGAGTTTTAACTAATAACTTTTTAGAGCGGCTATGGAACAAATTAAATTATGACTTCGTTTCTACACAAATATTAAAAAACCGCCAAAAATGTTTGTGTTTGTCTTGAAATGCTCAAAAATGTGCTAATGCTGGAACTCTCGCATGGAATTCAGCTGGTCCAAGCTCTATGCGGAATCCCTCCGGGCAGGACAACTTTCTGGAATGCCCCAACGAGATGTTGCAACCGCAACAGAGCCTGACTTGGGCTGGAGTGGATGTGGATGTCTCTGTTGCAACCTGCCTTTCGCTCCTGTTTGCTGTTCCTGATTCTGATTTAGATTCGGATTCGGCTTCTCTTGCGGTAGCCACTCCTCGTTGGCATGCAAACAAGCGCTCTACTGGCTGCTGCAATATAAAAACGTGCCTGCACACTTGCCACATGCTTACGCCTTTCCGACTGTACGTGTGTATGGATCTCGTCCTTTCAGCTTGCCTGTGTTAGTGCAAGAAAGCCCCCAGACTATGGGTGTGTGTGTGTGGTTGTGTGTTGCAGCGTTGACAGTAACCGAAATTGCCACAATTTGTGGCTGTGTACAATTTGGCCACTCATCAATCTGGCGCATGTTAACCAAAAAACCATTACAAACAAGTCAGACAATATCATGAACGGAGTGAGAGGAGCACTTACATTTCCGGTTACGCAGACATACATATATTTTCCCTTTATTCCATATTTAGTTTTTTTTCCGGTTTTTTCATTCTTTGGAGATGGAGCATCAGTTGGGTAATTTTGTTTGATGAACGCATTACGTTTGCATTTTATATGCCGGCTGCCAGGTCGTATGCGTGATAGCTTGTTGGGCGTGGAATGGAAAGGTGGGGAAAGTTGTTTCGCATACGCCATGGTGGCCTCCTCCTTCACTAAGCCTGCGAAAGCAAACCAATTTAATTTTTCAACAGAATCGTTGTCGTCGTCGTCGGTGGCTCCTGTGGAAAAGCCTCGGCGAAAAAGTTGGCTTGTTAGTTGGTTTGGCATTTGTTCGGTTGCCTGAGTTGAAACTTAATTAACATTTGATTGATAAAGGTTGCACACACCGGCACACACACAAAAACACAGGCGCAATTTCATGCGTATTGGAGGGTGTTTTGGGTTGTGTGCGAGATTGTTGTCTGCATGCAAATGAAAATTTTCAATGCCGGCGGCGCATTCTCCATTCTCCAGTGATTATTTATGCGAATGTGTTTGTGTCTGCCTGTATGCGTGTTCGAAATTTTAATTAGTATTATAAATTATTGCCAACGGTGTAGTAATTAAATGTGTGCGCGCGTATGAGTGAGTGAGGCCGCGTTAAAGATAAAGCTGAATTTTAGCCAATTAAACATGTATGACAACCCTACTCACCCCATAATTTCCCACTGAAAAATTCCACCGACATCTAATTCTCCGGCTAATTCATTGCCTAATGCTGGCTAAATATTGCGTTTAAATTTGCATACTAAAATCTCCGAAATTCGCTGGCAGATGGCATTGATTCGCCTTTGATTTGATTCAAGTAGCGTCAATTGAATTTGGCGATTTCTTTTTTTTTTTTTTTTGTCACAGTCACTACTAAGCAGCTTAACACGCCCCCTTTTCCCACTCCACCATTTCCCAAGCCCTTTTGTCACATGTGTCCGTGCAGTGGGAATTGCAATTTTCTTATCGCTTTTGCTAGCCATGCAAATGGCAAATCGCAAATGGCAGATGGCAGAGAGCGGGCGAAAAAAAGGACTCTCAGGGCGAGGATAGAATGACACAAAGGCCACAAGGATAGCAAAGAGCCAACCGAGCACTGAATTCAATTTGTGCAGTGAAAGTACTGCAAAATGAACAGAGTTCGCTCCGGCAAAAACCTGATCTGGATAAGCAATGCGAATTCGTAGCTCGATTTCAATCATCATTTGACTCACTTTATCATATTAAAAATTTATTGATATTTGCCCAAAAGACCCATAAAATACTTCAACACATTTGGCCCACAAAAAAAAATAAAACAAAAAACTGGAGCTGAAGTCTAACGAAAGACAAAAAAGCTCAACATACGAAGGAGGAAAATTCAATAAATTGCTTGGCTCGACATAAAATAATGCTGCATTATAGACTTTGGCCGCCCGCGGCAAAGTAACCGCCAAATGTTACCCTGGAGAGCAACCAGCAAAAAAAAAAAAAAAAAAACAACAATAACGACAGCAATCGATGAGCATATAGACCTTGAATGTCCTTTATCCTCGGCGAGGATACATGGCCCAGGTGTTGCTATTGGATATTTATTTGTATATTTGCAAACTAGTACCACAAAGTTCAAATTATATAATAGAAATAATTATTTCTAGAATTTTATCCGTTTATAATAAAACCTTAGGATTTATAAATATAAATAAAAAACATATAATTCCAAACAATGAACAAATATATATAAAAACACACGAAAATTCTGCAACATTTTACTCACACAAAGCACCGGGACTGCGTTCGTTAAATGTATAATTTAAACAAATTCGAAAATTCGCAAACATTTAAAAGAAACGCTGACGAGTACAGAAACATTTGTTTACTTTGCAATGTAAACAGAGAGCAATTCATCGCATTTGGTGGTCTCATAAATGTTTAAATTGCCAACGAACTGGAAAGAGTATGCCGGCATCGAGTGGCAGGCCTCCGATTTTGGCCTTATCTCCCGCTACGGGTAATTCAAATTGTCGCCGACGAAACAATGACAGTGTCAGATGGAGTTGGACGGATCCTGGAGGACTTGAGACTGCCGCCGACTGTCGATTGGGGAGGACTCCATTCACGAATCGATTGCTATTTATGTTTTATGAGACGTAAAATGATTGAGCCAAACGGAAGGCGGCAATCCAAAAAATGCCAAATAAAAGCGGGCGCTCGACGAAGGGCCTTGTGGATTGCGGCTGCCTTCTATATAGCAGCTGCAAAAGTTTATCGCCAAGGCAGACCGCATTAAATGCGGGACACACGCACATTTACGCATCTCGACGTCGAGATAAAGGCGTACGTTTGTACCATACCATAGTGTGCAGTGCTCGGGGAGAATGTCCGCTATCAGGAAAAGCGTTTGCCTGACGTTGATCGAGGACAGTGGCCGGGGGTGGGGGGCTACCGACCGGGAAAAGCGTGTAAATTACAGCCGCCAGTTTTTCTCGTTTTTCGGCCCCGGCTCTTTGTGTGTACACACACTCGTATATCTTGAAAAGTTTGGCGCGTGTGTTGTTGTCATGAAGGCTATCATCTTAACTTGATGTGGTGTTAAGCATTGTTCTTGCCGTTTTCGTTGTTCCTGCACTCAAAATGATGAACTGACAGATTTTGGTGCAAAAGGATCCCTCTTAAAGTTGCTTTAATACTCAGCTTTGACCGTAATCCCCAAAAACTTTTATTGAAAACTCCGCCTCATTAATTAATCTTAATTAGTCAGTTCTTTCTTGGCCACATTCATCGATCAAGCAAATTGCGCCACGCACACCACTAAATATTCACTTGTTTACATATATTAGGTTATTGTAGCACTAATGACTAAATAATTGATCGGAAAGTAATCCCGACTGAGCATACAAGAAGAAGAGCCATCAGTCGTAATGCAGCTTTTCAATTTGCTAGACCAAAAATGGCGCTAAGCGGCTTACAGTCGCACGTGTGTGTGTGTGTGTGTGTCTGGGTGTGTGGCTAAGTGAATAAAAATCTTTTTGCACAATTCATTAAACGCAAATTATGCCCCAGAGACGGTGCTGCATTGTGCCGGGCTGCCTCTTTTTTTTGATGGTATTTGTTTGCGCGGCGCACGCGAGGCATACGAATTTAATATGAACTCGCACCGAGGGCAGAATCCCCGAAAAGGATTCACGCACACATGCAAAATGGAATTCGTCCGGAAAAAGGAGGGAGAGAGGGAGGCGCAGAGAGAGCAGAAAGACAATGAACCCGAGGGCCACCAGTGAATCAAGGTAATAAAGCGAGCCTCCTTTTGCCACTTGTTGTTGGGGCGCCTAACAAAACTTTTGCCCGCTGGCACCGGAAATGGTCACGATATAGATAAATACAAGTTGACAGGACAATTTATTGTCACACTTAGCGCCCGGCGAACGCCATTGTTATGTAAAAGAACCATCGTCCGATGGGCAAACGAGCGGATGCTTTTCGGCATTGCGTATACGCACCATCGGCAGCAACTTTGAAGCGCATTCGCATTGACGTCACGTTGCAGGCTCCTGCGAACAGGAGCGGGTGTATGTGCGAGTTGATTTGGCCAACAGCAGGTGGCAGCTACACGTTAAAAAATATCACAAAATCCAAGTAAATAAAATAATTTATAGTAAAAATTTCACAAAATATGTAAAATTATTAAAAATATAAATATTACTCTTTAAACTACAAGTAATGGGGTGTTCAAATTTAATATTGGCAATATTTTCTTCCAGTGCTTTTACACCCGTTGTGCGATTGTTCCAGGAGTGCACTGAGCACGTGCTGGGGATAAGCAGTGAGGCCATCATCCGAAGGGCACGCATCCCTGCTCCGATTCCAGCTTTGGCTGGTTTTGTGAGAGTGCGAATGGTTTTATTGCAGGATGGCCATGCAATATGTATAAGCTGATTGCCGGCAGTCATAGCCCGGCAACAAACAACCGATACAATTACGGCAGCAATCTTAAACAATCATTGACAGCCTCCTCGTGCACAACTATTTGCCAAACAGGTTCGTATGGCACTCACCCACCTTTTCAACGTGTGCTCCGGGTTGTCTTTGCATGTCAAAGGAGCAAAGGAACATCGCCTGGCCTGCCCCAAAGATAAAAGCTTAAATTGAAATTCCAATCGGGTGCTGCTATAGCCGTGCCATTGCCTGTTTTTATTCGCCTTTTGTTATACCAGTCGTTTCAGCAAGAACAAGTTTTGTTTATTGAAACAACGGAGCAACAATAAATTTTGCAGCGCATACTTCAAATGTCAAATGCGGCAGCGATAAAAATGTCTTTATTGTACCGCACCCGAACACTAACACACATACGATTATACACATGTGAAGTTGGCCAGGACCTGCTGCCCAATGCATTCCCTTTTCGGCCAGCTCGGTCTTGGACTACGCCAAAGTGTTTGGCTTTGACAGTTTTTGCAATTTATATTTATTTTCAGTCCTGCACAAAGCATCGGATACGCATAAGTAAACCTAACCAGCGCCAAAATCGCAGGACCCTGCATAAATTAAGATAATCGCGTTTAGTTCGCTCGGACTTTGACTTCAACTTCAGTCCTTGGCTGTCAGATACTCGGCCGCATAATTTATGGCTACGTGAAGTGGCAAAACCTTTCAAGCGGCCGGAACTTTAATTCGGTTTAATTGAACTCCAGCTGCGGCATTCTCGTAATCAATGTCGACAATTTTAACTAAACGGCCATTAAAACGCTTGCTGTTAATGCTCTAAAGTGATCAAAATAGTTTTATATAATCTCAATAATATTAAAAAGCCCAACTTTCAGTTCCTGCTTTTTCGCAGTGTACTCCTAAGCTGCGCGGTAGTTGACGGTAAATGAATCCTGTCAGCCATTAATGCCCGCTGGAACTGAACTCTAAACTCTATCATTGAATCGCAATTTCAGGCTGAAACTTCCTGGCACTGGGGAGGACAGTCCGGACCATTTGCATAAGTGTGTCGACTGGAGTTTGACGAGTTCATTGCAGCACGTGCTGCCCATGCTTAAGTACACATTGTGGTCAGTAGCCCTTTGATCTTTTGCCAAGGCAGACCAAACCAAATCGGACCCCAGACCGTCTGGTTATTATTTTAATGGCCATTTGAAGTGGCTGCTGTTGTTGCTGCCGGCCATGACCAGGCCATGATTTTAATGCCAATTTAATATAATTTTTATGCTCGGCCATTGGCCAGGCTCTAAATACGTGCCAAACGGAACCGAATCGAATCGAATCGCATCGCATCGAAATTGCCGCAATGATTTGGCGTATTTACTTGTGAGCTCAGGGAAAATGGTAGCATATCATGCTGGGGATATTAAACGGAAATCGATCGATGCTATTTCGGCATGGGTACTTGGGGTGAAAAGCCAGACTGACTCTCGGCCAGTTCAGACTTTAATCTCTCGTTTTCCACAACCAAATTGGAGCAGCCCTTTTGGGCCTCGCAATTTATGCAAGAAATTAATTTTGCTCAGTCATGTTAAGTGAAATTATGGTCATTTTTTCAATCCTAATTAAATGCAGTTAAAAACAAAAACGTACCGTTGACTCAAGAAGGCGAGTGCAAATTGACAAACTTTTCAGAAACTTTCTGAGTGGATTCAACATGTGAAAGGAGCATTTTTTAATTAAATTTTTCTCACATAAGGGGAATGCCTCTCGTGGTTAGTTTTCACTGTAATTAGCCGAGTTGTTACTCGAATTCAGCCGCATTTCCACCGCCCCTCATTAACATACATTCCCCTAATTGCAGGAGGCAACTTCTTTCGGCTGGCAACTTTTTTTTTTGACGGTGATTTACTAGGGAGCCCAAACAACTTTTCAACGCTGTTATTAATCAGCTTAAAATATCACATAATTTATGGTAGACACCGCAGTTTCCGATGAAAATTAAGAGGCAGAATGACCTTTAAATATGTATTTTAAACAAAAAAAGAGGCTCCTTCTATTCTAAAATTAATTTAATCAATTTACTCTGTTAACAAGGTTATGCTATATTTCATAATTACTATAAAAAATATTACAGATATGTATTTAAGAAAATTGAGTTGCTCAAAATCAAAATCCTTAGAAATATTTGGTTTGGTGTCCCAGCTTTAGTTAAATTGGTTGTATTTAAATTAGTTGCAAACAGAGATCATGACTCTTGTCTCGAAGCACTTACTCAAAGGGTTTGATTTCCTTTCTCAACTCATTTGACATCCAACACAGAAGGGCGGAAACCTACGGAAAGTTCATAAAAAGCAAACGAATGCATAACTAATTCGACAACACACACTCGCTCACACATTGTGCATTCATGTTTATGTGATGAATGAACTTTTCGACACTTTGTGCATTAGAAAGTTTACTAGTTTGGACTTTAGTGGCAATTATATTTACATTGAGCCAACTCTGAGCTCTTAAGTTTTTCGGCTTTGACGCCGGGCTTAAACAGGTGCCGGTTGCAAAGATTCCTGGGCTAAAAAGTTTTCCAACTTTGAGTTTTTAATTAGAATTTGTTTCCACCACCGAAACTCCGACGTTGCTGAAATACTCATTCTTCTGCGGCAATGCATCAGCAGTAATAATAAATAAAATACTTTTAGGGAATTTCGTGGGAGAATTGAGTGGATAATTTATGAATATTTTGTAATTAACAGCCAAGAAATTTATCATAAATTTCCATATAATTGCATTTTTATGGCATCAAGTTTTTCGCTTCGTTCCTTGCAGTCATTATAAATAAGGGTGCCGGTTGGAAAAATGTGAAGTCAGTGGGCGTGTCGATACTTTGGTGATTTAAGGTATTTAAAGTTCTGAACTCATACTCATAAGTTTATTCCTTAGAATGAGGATGTGGAGGTGCTATGGAAATGTGCATTAGAATTCACTTTTTAAAGTGGATTAGGGTAATCTATATTATTGTGGATATAAACCAGTTCATAACCGAAGTGTTAGGTAGTTTATGAAGCATAGGATACGAATTTCCCTGAACTTTAACCATTTGGCCCCATCTTTCCTCATCGTATGACCAGTGGGTCACAGTTGAGTTCACCAACTTTGGCCCTGTGCAAATCTCAAGCTGAGTGCGTCGAAATGTTGCTCATTTATTTCATTTAAATGCGCATTTAAATCTATTTAAAACTCCACATGAGCCAGTCACAAAGCCACGCCGCACAGAAGAAACTGGAATAAAGGGCAAATAAAAGGCAACGGCCAGGACAACGCCTGACATGAGCTGAGGGATTCCTGCTCCTCCAGCACAACACCCACTTCGTGCCCCATCTTTCCCACTCAGCATGATTTAACGATAATGAAGGTATTTACGAGTTCAGCCTTAGTCCGGGACTTGGGCCCCTACGTTTCTTTTTTTCCGGATTCCGGGCCGAGAGCAAAACTCATCATAATCCAGCGGCAGCAAAAGGTTATCCAAAACACACAGAGCAGCGGCACATTTGGGGACTTGTATCTACGTGTGTCCCGGCACTTGTGAGATGTTCTTGCCAAAACTTTTTTGTTGACGCCGTTGATAAGGACAACAACTACTCAAAGCTGCCAGCTGAGCCTTATGCCCCGAATCCCGAACAGAAACCGGTTTACATATATACATATATAGATATATATATTATATTTATGGATTTTGGCAAAGGTGGCTGATGCCAAGCCAGCAGGCGGTACATTGCTGGCCAATAAAACTCAATTTGCCATAAAATTGTTTCACAGTCTACATAATTATAACAGCTATAGACGGGCATAAATTTGATTTTGCAATTTACGATAAGGCCGAGCTCCATTTTCAGTGCCATTTAATATAGCCGAGCGATGAATGTAAAATGTACACAAAATTATTAATATCTGAGTGAGGTAAATTTAATTTCATTTCCAAGGCAAACACCTTTCGTTTATCGTCTTCTCCCTCTCGTTTACACTCAGCTACCTCTCGCTCCCACCTTAACGCCCACTTACTTGCACTTTTTATTACTCCGTCAGCTCTCGACGAAAATCCTCTTGCCACTGCGCGGATTTCATTGTCCTGCTCAAGGCCAAAACTGCTACCTGTAAAATCACAGGCGTCGCGCTGGACTTAGAGCTAGTTTGCGGGAACAAAAGCAACTTAACCTGGCCAAAATCGCTTTAGGATGTGGTCGACCTTAGGCTGCCGTTTGATTCTATAAAGAGAAATCATTAGGGGATCTGAACTCGTTACCCAATTAGTTTTCTCGTGGACCGCTCAATACTAGCAGTTGAAATCCATCACCAACTATTGTTCAAATGATGGCAAAAAACAATAAAAACTATGACCGAGTTAATTGCAAGTCCTTGAGATGCATTCGTAATCGAAGTTTTGCTTTGCAGTTAAGTATTTTAAAAGTGGGGAACGAGGCGGCCAAATGGAATGAAAGTGCAACCATCAGCCCCCAAAACAAACGACATGGCAAAGACAATGGCTCACTTACGGCTCTTAGACTGCTGGCTGTTGGCCAAAATGCATTTGGGCAAGGAAATCCCCTGCTGATTGCCGCTGCTTTGTGGTGGATATGCCACAGCTCGCTGGCATTATCCGAATAATCGCAATCACCAGAAGGATGCCTCGCAACGGTAGCACCAGCATACGTTGCGTATACGCAACGGAATGCCTTGAACGGAATGGCTGAAAGGCATTTCATTTGCGCCACATTTGTTCTGTACATTTTCAATTATAATTATTAACAGATCGCTATTTGGCTTTGACTTCGTCGGGGGAATTATTTGCATTTTCATTGTCTTTTTTTTCTGTATTCCTTTTTGTAACATTTTTTCTGAGCTCGACTCTTTGCGAAATCACCTGAGTAATGCACTTGATGCTTGCGCAATTTCCCTGCTGCATTGTCCTTGCGCGTTCTGTTCTCAATTTTTTTTTTTTACTTGCTGTTTTTTGTTTTGCAACCCTCTCCACCGATTGTTGTTGTTGTTTTAAGTGGTTGTTGCTGGTCCTGGGCACTTGTAGTTGCGATTGCCGCTCCTCCCACATTCTGCCAAAGGCATCTTTTAACATTTAATGATGCTGCTTTGTATTTTAATACGCTTTGCCTGCCTGGCGTGCTCATGCCCAAAGCCCAAAGCCCACAGCCCGCAGTCCACCTGCCCCCCACCGTCCTCCTATTTTTTTGCCCCAACCCAACTCAAGCCATGTTACCGCACCTACCCACCTTCGCTGCTCTTCAGCCAGCACGTGCCATAAGCAGCGCTTTGAAAACTTTTAAGTAGACAAGCCATGTCCTGCGTAGCTTCCCAACTCCAAGCGACTCACCCTTTCCCATTCTTTCAACATCTTCTGTTACTTGTCCTGCCTTTTTTTTGCTTTAAGTTGTCTGCTCAGTTCCAATTTTTCCAGCCGCCTGCCAAGGTGTTTGAAGCAATTTGCGTCGCCCGTCTCGTGTTGCAGTTGTCTGTCCGGCTTCTCGACTTCTCGGCACCCCAGCTTCCCGGTTCTCTGGTCGTCCTGGCCACGTCCTTGACAGCAACTCTTCGGCTTGGCCAGCCCAAAAGCCTTCACCCAACGCCTCTCACGTCGTGCGGTGTGCAGATTGTGCCAATTTCACCTGTTGCCTGCCGGGCGGCAAGGGAATAAATGCACAGTAAAAAAATATGAACACAAGTCAACGCTTTAAATTTCTATATAACCATTATTCGAAGAGTACAAATCAATTCATTTTAATTTAGAGAAAATAAACAAAGTTTGAATATTAAAATCTTAAATAGATATTTCTCGCTGTGCAAGATTCTGGCATTTTGAAAAGCGGAAAGTTTTGTGGCGGTTTCTGCGTGGCTCCTAACCTCCTTGGTGCGGGGAACGTGGTGAGATCAGTGGTTTCGAGGGGGTTCCGCACTTAGCCGGAAATGAGGTGCATGTGCTGCGCCTCCTTCTAATGCAATTCCAATTTAAGTTGGCCCCAGTTTCAATGCATTTCGAATCGGAATCGCACTCGTCCCAGCGAAACGGAACGAATCGAAACGTAACAGTAAGAAATGAATGAAAACTTTCTGCCACTTTTGAAATCACAAAGTAATTGCATTTCGAAGAAGAATTGGCGAACAATTTAGGAAATTAAGTTCCGACAAAGTTTCGGCGAAAGGTTTAATGCGCCCGCTGACGTGGATGAAGGGCAACTGGTCCGGGTTTCGTAACTTTCCACGAGGGCACAATTTTCACCCGGCCCATCCCATCTGCTGGCAAGGATGGTATTGCATCCTGACCTCCTTGAGCCCACTTGCCACTTGGCTGCTGGGGTCAATCTGCATCACCAAATGGAATGCAGGAGGCTCCCACGCAAATGCTAATGACGCTGCATGGGACACATAGTCATTACAAATTAATTTCACACGTGAGTAAGTCGCTGCAGCTGAAACATTCTAGCAAAATCAGCCAAGACATCGAGCAGAACGAGAGAAGACAGCCCAGGGCACATCGCACATCAGGCATAATGTCAGTCATATGACATTCAATTAGGAAAGTTGTTGCATCTTGATGAGTAAATGTGCCATATAATGTGTGCCAGGCCAGCTGAATATTCCAGATGAAGGTTTTATCCCCTTTCCTTCAGCCAAGTGTCACGTCATTGACGTTGACTGGGGGAAGCTAATACACTTCGCTCATGGAAGGCAAACATTACCAGGAATTCAGTTCTTGGCTTCAAATTTCTTCATCAAAACAGGCAAAACACACTTGGTCAAAAAGTCTTGACGTATCACAGCAAACGTGACCAACAATGATGAACTTAGTAGGCTTGGGAATAAAGCTTTTAAGCTGGGGCTCCAAAACGAAACAATTATTTGAAAGTCTGATATAAATTTTAATTTTAAACGAAAAAAATATTTCATCTTGGAATAAAAAATAAAAATTGATATTTAAATCACTTTAGATTTGAAAAATTTAACATATTTTCTCTGCAATCTGAATGTGACTTTTCAGCTGGAACTGTTACATAAGTCAAGGCTTCACGTGGTTCCCTTCGTGAGCCAGTTCGCATAGCTTAGTTATCGCAGCCCTGGTGGCACTTCCGCTGCAGCTTTCCTATGATGCTCCATTGCGAATCAATGGAGCTCAGGTGGGTTTCGGTGTATGTGTATGGGTGTGTGTGGTGTGCCTGGAAGTGGGAGTGGACAATAGCTGGCCGGAGCTGCAGCGGTAAATCTGCTTCACTCACCTAAATTGCAGCTGCAACAAAGCGATGTCCTGCTCCGACCGCTCCTCCCGCCCATTTATCACAATGGACGATCCTGTGGTGGCGTTAGTCAGTGGGTGTCCTTGCTGAAATTTAATTGTTGCATTCGGCCAGGGACAGGATGTGCGTTAGTTGATGGCCAGACACCTGCTTAGCTGGCACTTCATCTATCCTGTGAAATCCCCTCAGCTTCCTGCCCATCCCTTCCCTTCCTCTTCTTCTCCCCCCTGTGGCTGGATTTTGGTCCTGACTCCCTGGTTCAATCAACTGGCAATTTTTTGTGCACTACTGCTGCTTCTGATGCTGCTGCTGGTGCTGAAGGGACTTTCGGGCAAAATGAAAATGCCAAGAATATATCCCCTCGTTAAATATTACACATCAACAGCAGAAGCTGTTTCAGCTTCTGCTTCAGTTTCCTGCTACTGCTGCTGCTGCTGCTACTGCAGCAGCTTTCACAGCAATGAAAACAACGCGAATCGTTTTTATTAAAAATTTCATTTTCATTTGCAAAAGCGAAAATGTGGCAAATATGAAATATGAGCAATAAATGGGCAAACGTCCATCAAAGCCCTTGAACTGGGCTTCTTCCATTCGGCGAGTGCTACTGGACACCACTTGCAATAATGCTCTTTTGCCGCAGGCTAAAAAAATACCAGTAAAATATATATAAAGAAAAAAAAACCATAATAAAGACAAATAAGCGTCCGAGTTCGAAGAATTAAAATAACGCAGACCAGTCGAAGAAAAATATGCGAAAGCCAAGGCAAGCGGAAGTGGAGCAAAGAAAACATAGCCGAGAAAAATTATTAAGGGCAGCAGGAAATGCCGGTTCCGAGCATTCAACGTCCATGAGGACTATTCTCGATATTAAATGGGCAAAAATCGAAACGGAAACACCGGAAACAAGCTAAGGATACCAGCACACAGAAAAAAAAACGGCGATTTTCTTATCAATTACATTTTTGGGATCATCAAATTAATCTGTATATAATCATAAACATTTACCCTTAACCTTAGAAATAAATTAAGCTTTATGTAATATTATTTTCAGTCAAATTTTTTACCTTAAAGGTCTGTTTTTTTCAAGTATGCGTTCTGGGAAATTTTTAACACATTAATTGTAGGATTTTTCGGACGGCTTTCGCTGGAGTGTTGGCCCAGTCAAAATGTCGGCTGCCAAAGTAATATGGCAGAACAGTTTTTTGATTAATTTAGAGCCGCGGGCACGGGCTCGCTTTCCACCGTTCACGCACACACTCTCACGTGGGAAAAGTGCCTGGTGGTGGTGGCAAGGGTAAGAGCGGGAAAAACTCGAGTGAGCTCGAAGCGCCAAGCACCGCACTCTGTGCGCAATTAGCCCCACAATGGCCGAGCGCGTCGAGTGAGTGGCTCGCTGAAAACTGGCTGGCAGCGTGGAAAACTGCCTGGCAGGACGTCGCCAACAGGTAGCAGCCAATGCCAATGCCACTGCCACTGCCACAGCTACTGCCACTGGAACTGGAACTGCCAGCTTGCAGGTGCGACACGCGGCCAAAACCCAAACGCAGAGAACATACTCGGCAGCACTTAAAATTTAAAGCGTTTCGAGTGTAATTGCGCGGTTGCCGTTAACGAGCCGCTTGTTAAAGTCCAGCGATGCCAAAAAAAGGAACAAGAAAGGATGCCAGTTTTGACCAAGCCGAAGCTTATATACCCTTGCAGTAATTATATATTTCACAAAACAACGAATGTATACAGAGTCAGACAACTTTATGATCCAAGAAACATCTTTCCATTTTTTCATTAATTCTATGGTAGCTGTTTGCTATAGTCATTAATAATCTTTCTGCAAAATTATAATAAGCAGCGAATGAAAACACTGAGCAAGTAGAGGAAAATTAGCTGGAAAACCAAGAGTGAAAATAACCAAAGAATGCAAAGATAATAACTTTATACACTTAACCTGAGATGCTGATCCTGATCGTAATATTATTTGTATCTATAGGTTAGTAAATTTGTAATTTAATGCTTTCTTTTTAGGCTCAGCTTTGTTTTAATAGGCATACATATATACAAAACTACAATACCCGCTTAAAGGGCATTAAAAGGCAGAAAATTGTTCGGCCCAGCCCCTTGAGCAGCAGAAGGCAGACAATGTTTTAACCCTGTTCAACGTTATTCCAGCTGATGAAGATGTAGATAGAGCTGGAGGATTGGATTTGAGCGGGAGTGGCGGAAACTGTTGCTACGCCGCTTCGCTGAAAATGAAGGACTTATGCAACTGGTGCGTAAAGTGCATCCGACCGGGACCTGCATCATCATCCCAAAGAGCCACAGAGTTCGACGGCGCAATGCCGCGCTGGCTAAAGGTGACCAGCGACATGGCCATTATAGAACTCGATTCCTGGCCAAGGTTTCTCCTTATGCTATTGTTGATGTTGCTGCCGTTGCGTTCCTGCCAGGGCATTAATTAACATTTCAATGGACGACCGCAGTGAAAGAATAATTTCACTGCATTTAACTGAACGACCTTAAAGTGCTCTGGAAAAATGGTAACCGCCGAGTGGAAAGAGGTGGAAACCGACAGGCGTTTTTCTGCGCATAATTCAACTTTTTGTGGGGCCGTGGGAATTGCGGGCGAGAGGAGCCGGACCCGTGGCATACAATTCGGGGCATTTTGGCCAGAAATGTGCAGGTCCAGCGGAAATTAAGGAAGGCCTTCTGTGTCTGTGTGGCCCACCTCTGAGTAATTTACGGACAATTCACATATGAAAACCGCAAAAATCCGATTTTTGCAGGCGTAGGAGACAACATCTGGCCAAATTAATCACAAATTGGAGCGGCTAATTGACACCTGGCCATAAAACCAGGCCCAAGGCAATCGGTCAGTCAGCAAAGTGGCCGCAAGACCGCAGCCTAAACAAACAAAACGGCCCACAATCCACCGAGAGATAAATAAAAAAATAAGGGGGAAACAAAACAACGTTAACAATGTGCAACAGCAGGCTCAAAAGGGTGCAAATGGAAAATAAACAAGGTTTATACAGAATCAACATGAGCTAAAGGCGGGTTTAATCGGAGGATGCTGTATTATGGTTATTTTTTTTTTTTAAAGGTTTCTCCTGATTGATAGCCACATTGATAGATGGCCCACTGGAGGAGTCATTTCATTTTACTGCGGCCAGTGGAGTAATTAATATTTACCTCTCCCATTGTTTGGCCTTTTTTCCCCGGCTTTCTTCGGCTTTCCACTTAGCCGAGTTTTTCCCTCTTTTCTTCAACTTACAAAGTCATTCGCGCACTCAACGAGGCCTGGACTTGGGTTAGTTGGGATTCGCATCCTTATTTCGTCCCTGAATTCGAATCAGTCGCTCTCACCTCAGTTTGTTGGGTTGGCAGCGCGCATTAGGCGGCAAAAGTTAATGTGCATAATTAATTCGCTTTTGCACTTTGCTCGGCTCCCCGTTTTGTTTGGCGGTTGCTTTTGTTCTGCCCCTCCCACCCATAAGTCGCATAAATCAAGTTGAAACGCAGATAGACCGCATCAAACGACAATTGTCAAGGTCGTACCTGCGAAAAAGCATCCATCATACGCCCCGTGAAACGCATTTTAATTGCCTTTGCCATCGGAACACCTGCCATTCCTTCAGTCTTAGCTAAAAATTCAATTGGCATTACATCAGGCACAATAAACAACTTCATTTGCAATACTTACTGCCAGATAATTGAATAGCTTTCAGCACAAAAACCAAGAGAAAAGCCACTGATGCTGCGGAGGTGGGTTGGCATTTCAGGAGCCTCACATGCGCGACACGACTCGTCTAACATGCAAATGCCAAATTCAATAAACCGAATGGCAGCCAACAAATAGACCAAATTATTACATAGTCGCACGCACACACACACGTGGCTGAAAGTGGGGTAATTGGACCGTAATGGTGGGGCGTTAAGCATGCCACCCGCCGAGCCAAACCGCTGAGCTACTTAGCAAAAGCCGAAAAAACCGAAGAAAAAATAACCCTCCCACGTTGGGGAAAAACAAGAGTTTTCCGAATGAAATTGAACGACAAAAGTGCGTGCAATTGGCAGCCATATTGCGATACGTAACCACCAGAAAAGGAAAGTCACCCAGCCACCCAAACCACTCATCCCACCCACTAAGTGGTATATACTTCTACTTACTGCGGCCATAAGTCGCTCGGGTCGTATGCGTGATATGAGTGTAAGTTAAACAGTATGTCGCTCCCCTTCGAAATCGAGAAAATTTCGCTCAGCCCCCCTGGGGAGTTGTGTAATCATTTCTCGACTGACAAAATTCATTTAGAAACACCCTTGCAGCTCAAGTTGAAACTTTTCTTGCATTACCAACTTCAATTTTTTGGCCACTCACTTAGCCATGGCCGAAATCGGTGCCGTTTTGCTTGCCCCTCTATTTGTCAGATTACTTTTGTTTTGTTTTAGCTCTCGCCTGGGTCGGGGACTATTAATAAATTTCTCAGCTGGGAATTAACATTTACAGTTAGCTGACCGAACAACTTTGGCCGACAAACTTCAATTGCGTCACATTTATCAAATCGCCCCTCGAAGCTCGTCGGCCGTTTAAGCAGCCCCTTGGGATAGAAAATCCACTCCACGCGCCTCCAATCTCTGCTCCGAATTTTTGTGCCTTTTTATTTTTGACTCTAGCGATTCAGTATTCGTAACAATACATAAATACAACTAAAATATAATAATCATATTGCTAGAAATGTGACTAGGATCATCCTACAATTACTTTCTAATCCCTTTTTATGCACTGAAAGTTATGCAAAAACGATAGACCTAATTTAAAAAAAAATGAATGCTTTATGACAAGTATGATATTTTTCTGATACCTTATCTTATCTTATATCTGTATCATCAAATCACGAACTAATACCAATTTTCCTCAGTGCATTTCATCGCTTGAAGCGATTTTGATTTTGGTGCTGAGTAAGTGCATAGTTTACAGATGCCATATCAGAGGACCGACGGCTTTAAGCTTTTTGCATATTTCGGCTGCTGCTGCCGCTCATAAATAATTCAAATAATTTACACGCTTACTTGAAGTCCGTGTGCGTGTGAGTGCTTCATATGTGTGTGTGTGCGGGTGTGTGGGTAAGCCACATTATGTGGTTCATTGGTTTGGGCCAAAAACTGCAACCAGCTAGCAGCAGCAGCAGAGCAATCAAGTACGTACGATGATGCTGCAGCTGCAGTTAACTAAACTGAACTGAACTGAACTCAACTCAACTTTCCACTACACACGCACATGCACATGCACACGCACACACACGCACACAGCTGCACCGCACGAACATAAACAGAAACATCTATATAGGACTCTTGTTGGTTACTGCGGTTTGCATTTTCATATCGTACTCTCTAATATTTCACAACAAGTTTTGTTGTTGTTCTAGCTGGCGCATAAAAAGGCGAAGCTGCTGCGTTTTATGTTGTCACGTTGGCTTCAAGTGCCCCAAAGGGGAAATACCCCCTTTCCAACCATATATCACTGCACCCTCCCCCCATGTCACGTACACACACACACACACACACATACGCACCAGTTTATGGATTAAGTAAGCACAAAGAGCGCAAATGAACTTTTCTTGCTCTCGGTGAAATTTTGCAGTTTTAATTTTTGATTTCACTACGGACAGGAGCGTTGAAAGCGAAACTTATATGGCTGGGTTTTATGGCAACTGGGGTCCCTTTGCTACACTCAAACGAACAAATGGCACAAAAAAGTAAAAGAAAATCACAAAGTAATGGGTTTAGGAACAATAAAATATTAGATATACAATAATAATATCATTTAATGCTAGAACGTGCTACTAAAATTTCCAATTGAAATAGTTATGTCACAGAATTCTAAATAATATGAAAATAAACTAACCAAAACTTATACATCATAATAAAATAATATTTTCATATGCCAAAATTATAAAAAGTGTATTGTCTATTTCAATTTGTACTGCTTAATTAAATTAATAAAATTCACATACATTTTACACTCACACTTTTTTGAATGTACGCAGCTGCCATAAGCCATTGGGAATTTAGACCCAATTATGCATTTTTCAGTGAGCGATAACCGAATTCCAGAAAACTTTCATGTTGTTTGTGAAGTTGTTTTGCCCGACTGCCAGTCAATTTGTGGCATTTGTATAAAATGGACGCAGCTTATGTGAAATTTATGATGTGCCGGTGCCTTATGAATCGGGCGGATTGGGGCTTAGCCATTGGTTGCATGAATATCGTGTACTCCTTTTTCCTCTTTCAATTTTGGGCAGTGGAACTCGTCAGATCCCTCAACAGTAAGTTCTTTGTGTCCAAGAATGTAGTTATAAAACTCTTTAAACTGCCTAGATTACACCATCAAGTGGGTTTTGTTGTACGGATTCAACATGATGTTCAATGTGATCGCCATGATGAGGATTGTGAAAAGGGAAAGTATCTCGGTCTTCTACTGGATGTGCGAGACAGGTGCCCTTTTAATATTCCGAGTGCATCACATATATTACAACTTAGATGAGTTTTGGCTAGCCGAAAGTAAGTTGTACCACGTGTGCAACATTATAATCGACGGTGAGTTCCTTTCCGACTTCCAAGCTAAAATGTTAAAATAAAATACACCGTAAATTTATGCTCGTAGCTTACATTGGACTGTCGTTGCTGGCCATGATTTATGTTATGTGTGGCTTGAAGCTAGAGAGCCAATTCCCTGAGGAAGAAATGGAAAATGATTGCAAATTCGATCCAGAGTCAGCCAAAAGAGCTGCTCAGAAGGACGAGGCGGAGTTGCTAGCAAGGAATCAGGAGGAGCAGGCGCACTTGGAACAGAGGAAGCTAGAAAGCGATCGCGAAATGGAGGAATTAAATCGCAAAGCCACTTTAAAACTGGCTCAGCTCGAGGAGGAGGGATCCCTGTCCAGCCAGGAGATAGCACCCACAGCACCCGAAGAGGAAAATCTCGATTCCAGCATTTTCCTCATGCAAGACTTTCCCGGACCTTCAGCTCCGCCAGAAAGCGTACTCTCCATCGAGCCGGATTTTTACTATGAGATCAATGATATAGTTGACTCCGGCGATCAAGAGAATGATTAATCATTCCCTTGAATAGATAGCCATAAGTTTTACATTCGCTGGCAGTGCAACATAAACAATCTAAATGGAAGTAAATAACATTTTCACTTGACCCCCAAAAGTCTGACCGCAACTTTTGGCAACAAAAGCCCAAAAACGAAGAACAACAAACAAACAAATGGAGGAAAACTTGACTAAACTTTTCCGACGGGGCTTTGCCAGGGAATGGGGGTTTCCTCTGTTGGATAAGGGATTACGATCAAAGCGTTCGATTGAGTGTGTCAATAAATTCCTGCCAGTCGACCGAGTGTAGAACATTTGTCCGGCAGCGGCGATAAATAGTTGCCACACGCTTTCATTGCCCAGGAAAAATCCAAAAGAGACAGATCCCTTTTGGCCGGAAAGTTTCGTGTGAATTTAGTGCGGCTCATTAAGCCGGACAGTGTCAGTCATGTGTGTATGTTTGTCCTGCTGCCCGGACAACGGATGCCGGACCAGTGGGCCAATGGCTTTCGGTTCAAACTTCATTAAGCTGGCTGAGGAAATTGCCGGGCCATTGTCATTCTTATTCCCATTCCCACTCCTGATCCTAGTGCCATTCTCACTGTCACTGCAGTAGACTTCCTTTAATAATGGCCTGCCGGGCATTTGTCAACGGGATGCTTTAGGAGCCGGGCTTTAAATGAGCGCGCTCATTAAGAAAATTAATGTTTGGGATTCATTAAAAGTGTCAAAGTGCGCACATTAAAATTATATAAAACGCCGGGGTGGAGTGACGCCTGTCGTAACGAAGCGAACGTCTCGACTCTTGTCGATTTTATTAACAAAACAAAGCATTAAAGACGCATAAAATGTTGACATAGCACCGCGGCTTTCTTCCTGGCTCCTCATAAAACCGTCTCATATTGACAGCTCAAGGACTTACGCACACAACGTGCCCTTGAATGTGTGTAATATACGTACACATATCGTGTATCCTGTCGCAGCATCTCATAAAACTAAACCGCAATTCATCAGTAAATTCCTTTCTACTCTCATGTTTTTGGTTTTTTTTTTGGTCAGCCCGTCTGCCGGAGAATATGCTACAATTTTATGCGTCTCGTAAAATGCGAAAAAATTGTTTTTATTATAATTATTATGTTAAGCATGGTGACGAAGCAAGTTTATTGCACTCGCACATAAAAGTGGCAACCTCGATGAAGTGATGATGCTGTCAAACCTTAGTTGCTCTTCGGTTTTCCCCCAATCCAAAACATGCTGCTGCTGCTTATCTGGTTGCCATTTATAATGGCAAATTATTTGAGATTTTCGCTTAACTTTTTGCCATTTGAAACAATGACACACTCATTGAGGAAAGTCAACAACCTTCGCCTGTGCAGTTGCATTGCGTCCTTGCCATATCCTGCTGTCATTTTGCACTGTTAAAAATTCTAAATTAATTCCTTAAAAAGGTTAAATGGTCTATAAAATATAAACTAAGATTTTGCTTTCTGCATAGATTGAATTATCATATCGAAAGCATTTCAAACTTTGTTAAAAGCAACTGGTATTTCAAGAATGGCATAGTTTTTCGCTGTGTGTATTGATACAACTCGAAGAGGGGCCGCATGTCACGCACTGGAAAATGCTTAACGCTCCCCAGCACCCACGCATAAGCTCGATTCGGGAAAGGGGGTCCACACAATGGGAGTTTTACGTGCTGGCTGCTCCCAAGGACGTAGCGTGTACGGTTAAAGTTTCTGGCTCATTAGTATGATGCTTAAAAATATTAAATGTGCGCAACTCGAGGGTATCGCAAAAGCAGCAAGATAGTTAGTTGAGCGCACATTAAGATAGTTCCGGTCATAGAAATAAATTGCAATCCCTGCGGTTCTAATGCCGCAAGATGTGCGGCTTCAATCAGGGCCCACGCGTCGTATGCGCAATGGCCAAGCAATTGCAACAATCAATGTTATATTGTTGAACAAATACGGTAGGCAAGACTCGATGCCACGAAGCCGCAAGCCACAAAAGCCAGGAAAAAGCAGGAAAACCGGGGAAAACCCGAGCAGGCAAATAAATGAAGGCCGTAATTATTGCCAAGGAAAATACAGACGCCGGAACGGGGCCAAAATGTCACGTACTGGCAATAAACCGCTGCTAATTTACGATGCTGCCCGGACTGCTGCTGCTCCTGATCCTGGCCAAAGTCCGAGTCCTTTTCCTGCTGCTGCTCGGCAGCCAACAAAAGGCGATACAGCGGAAGTCAAAAGGCAAACGCCTAAGCAGTTTGGCCAACTCGAGAGCTCCGGAATGTTGCGTATTACGGTCGCTGCATAGAAATGGCCATCAAATTGACGTCAGCAAAGAAGGGCGAACCTATCGAAACTGCCAATAACCAGGACAAAGGCCTAATGCGCATTAGCCGCCCTGGAACGTGCATTAGATATATTAAAATCGGACCAAGGACCTGTGGTCCTGGGCTGCCTGCATTGTTCGCCATTGCGTTTTGTTTGCATCCATTAGCGGGAAACGCACTGGGGCAGAAAATCGTGAACCGAGGATTTTCCCATTTTCCTCGGCTCTAATTTCCAAAAAAAAAAAAAAATAATTGTGTTGACTACGCGTACTCGTCGAAACTCAACAGGCAGCAAAGAGCGCTGATTTTCGATTTCGAAAAGCGATTTCTCTTAAATGGAGACTTGCCAGAATTTGCGTATAAGAGAGCATTCTGAGGCGCCTGCGTTGGAAAAGTCTACAGGAAAATCAGCTGGTTTTCGGCGATTCCATCTACTTCAAAACGGCCACATTGAAGCAGTTTGTCAATAGTTACGCTGAAGACGCGACGCGTCTGCCGAAACGTTTAAGGAAAAGCGCCGAGCATAAAATCTGAAAATTATTCAAATAATTCATATTCGAAACACTCAACGCCGAAGACTGAAAGCCGTAATCAAAACACTGAACTCAGAACGCTAAAAAACGGGTATTAAAAGCTGTTTAAATGTTAAGTGAAGTCCTTATAAACGCGAGTTATTACTAACCTTTTTATTCCGCCTAATTGAATAACCAAGACCCGCATAATTAGCGGGGCGAACAGAACAAAAAAAAACCGAGACTGAGTACTAAATGTAAAAAAAAAGAATAAATACAAATCAACCATAGACGCGCACACAAACAACGTCAAACGGAAGCTGTATCCCTGTGTGCGTGAGCTTGTGTGTGTGTGAGAGAGGTCCTCCGGAGCTGGGGAACATCATAATCATCTTTATCAGCTGGAGCAGCTTCATATCCTTGGTGGTCGCCAGTGCTGTCGTCATCGTTGTCACAACCCGGCATAAATATTTATGTTGACGAATCTACCTGCGGCAGAGCGTCGCTAATGAAGCGGGCGAAATGAAAATGAAAGGACATAATTATGCTTATGTGTGAGTATAATGAATACGAATTTCATTCCACAAGGCCAGCAGCAGGGAACTACCTGCATACATACATACCGACAACGACTGCGAGTGCACTTTGTTCAACGAAAATCGCTGGGGGAATTTTGTGCATTTTCGTTTGTTTGTGCTTTCCGTTACGGTTGAATGCCTAGGACTTCAACTTTTATTTATTTCCAGCTTCTGTCCAGGTTGGTTTCCCTTCTGAATTGCACTATTCTTTTGGCTTTTGGGCTGAGGGGATGTGGCGCTGGTTTATTGGTTCCGAACTTAATCAAGTTCCCAGATATGGAGCACTGGGTGGCGGGTTGGGAGTGCAATTAGGCAACTGCATTAGGGAAAACTTTCCGCCGGCAAGTTGGTAACTTGAGTGCAAATTGCTGTCGTCCAATCATCTTCATAAAGTTGGCAGCCATGAACTCGGTGTCTTTGTTTGGTAGCCAATCCATTGTTTCCACTCAGTCGCTAACTGAGTTATGACCCCATTCGGTTTGTTCATATCCACACAGACATATGTGTGCCCTCCACCCCTCTCCTAATTGGTATATTGTACGAGTCATTCTGGTGATCATGACCAAAAGGCTGCTAAAAGATTACGCTGACACAAGTGGAAAAAGAAAGAGCACTGCCAGCAGCAGACATTCAGCAGAACTTTTTGTATATTTATTAGAGTATGAATTAATTCAAGGGTGTGTGTGTGTGTGTGTGAGTTGTGGGGAAAGAGTTAAGCCTTCGAGGCATATTCTGTATCAGATTCGTTGAATGGAAAGGGGGCGGGAGGAGGAAAAGCCACCGCAGCCCGACGCGATTTTCCTTTTTCTCCTTGATTTTTTTCGACTATCCCCTAGAGGGAATTTTGTTGCAAACGTTAGCACATCTTTTTTTTCACTCCACCCACTGTGTATGGCGAATGTAATTCATGTACACGACCTTGTTACATAACAAAAACAAAAAAAAAATAGAAAAATGAATGGGTCTGTGAGACTCGCTTTCATAATTAAAATGCAGAAAGATGTGGCCCAGGGTGGCGACCTCAAGATACCCCGCCAAATACCCAGAGGAGACAATTTATGTTGCGGATTGATTGGTTTTCCATAAACAATGCATATATATATATAACTAGATGTGTTAAATCAAATTCAGCATACTTTAAGGCTGCACAAAATACATATAGATTATTTTTTTTTGTTATCAAAGCATTTGGATGCGAGCCTTGAACTCCAAACCGCAGCAACATTTATAGTGCTTTTATTATTAGCAGCTTACGCTGGCGTGCCAAGAAATCCTCTGAAAAGGATGACGATTACCTTGACTATGAAAATATTTCTCACACATGAGCTGCTCGAGCGCATCGCACGGCCCTCCTTCCGATTCCGGTGCCTCCCATTAGCGTTTTAGTCTACGGGAAAAGGCAAAACCGAAAGGCAGCCACTATTCAGCGAGGGTTGTGCGAAGCGTTCTCGCGAATTCGACTGCAAACGGAGATGGAGACTTCCGCCGACTGCAATCCATCAAGCTGCCTTCGCAGCCGTTCAGGTGTTGGTTGACCCGAGTGTTCGCCTCAGACTGGTTAACTGCCTTCACCTGGGGACACACCTTGACACAGACAAAGGTCAGGGCAGATGTGTTGGGCGCCACAAAGGCCAAGTGGCATCCAAGCCCCCAGCTACGACTATCCGTAAGTGAATTAAGCAGGAATGCAGATGCCTTCGTGTTACGCTAGTTTATTGTGTTTCTTTTGGAACCCATTTTTGTTATGCATATCAGTTCCGCTCCAAATTCCGTGGTTGGTTTTGGCCAGGATTACCGTCGTATCTGTCGTATCTATAAGGTTGCCTTAGTTCTCTTGAAAATCCGGGCAGTGGAAGCAGCAACAGCAGCGAAATCAGCAGCAGCAACTGCACCGCAAATCCAAGTGTTAGCGCCAACATTTTGAATAGAACTGAGCAAAACAAGCTGATAGCACAAACAGCGTCAGCAAAAGGGAAATATTAATAGCACACCGCGAAAAACAATATCGGTCAGAAATAAGTGGATATCCAAAATAATTATGCAACCTTGAGTGCTGAGATTGAAATATATTTTTGGGAGATAACAATATGTACCATAGGTTATAGATTAAAGCCAGACGAAAATCAATAAAAGCTAAATGATAAAATGTCAAATTCTGACTGTCAGTTTATGTGCCATAAAATTTCAGAATGATTAAATAGTTTTTATATTTAATGATTTTAAAATATTTAAACTAACTTAACAATTCATTTTATTTTTAAATAATAAACGTACTACTTGTTTAAATTCAATTTGATAAGCAATCATTCAAGCACGATTTTAAAAGTGTGGCGGATTTTACCAGCTCCAATCGAGATAAGGATCCTGGGGTCAAGGGGCCGGCTTACAGTGGGTTGGCAGCTTGTAAAAACCCTGTGAAAGAGTTCGCCCGATTGAAATGATTAATTAATTGGTGAAATCTGAAGGTAAACTGAGCGCGTCCAGACGAGCATCATTTATCACGGTGTGGTCTTAATACGAACGCCAGCCCGGCTTCACTTGGGCAAATGGGAAATATAGAGGGGAATTGTGTTATTTTAGGGCGGGCACACATTATGATTTCGTCTAAGGCTTTTATTTCTTGTTTTCCATAGACTTTTCCACCATTGTTTGCCATTCATCTCTGACTCTCCATTGACTCTCGCACCGCCCTATGTTTTGCAGTTTACGTGTTAAGTGCTTGGCAAGCACGATTAAGGCGCTTTATCACCCGCAACAACGGCAGCAACACGAACGACAAGCACGCCAGCAACAACAGCAGCAGCAGCAACAGCAGCAACATCAGCAGCAACACAGTCAACAGCAACAGCTGCGACGGCAGCAACATCAAAAGCAGCAGCAGCAGCAAGCCATCCGGCTGTAGTCACACACATTGACACGCCCCCAACCCAGATTCATATACAGTCTTACCGTACATACAGAAATATATAGCCGGATATACATATACATATATATACAAGCGAGATGCTGAAAACTGTGACAACAGCAATGGCTGCCGGCGATGACGATGTCCCAGCGAGCATTTTGGAAATAGAACTGCCAGCCATTTTGCTCAACGAGAGCCTCTTCATCGAGCTGAATGGCAATCTCACCCAGCTGGTGGACACGACCAGCAATCTCAGCCAAATCGTCTGGAATCGCAGTGTAAGCGGCAATGGAAACAGCAACACTTTCGACCTGGTCGATGACGAACAACAGCGGGCGGCGGTCGAGTTTTGGCTATTGGTCAAAATGATCGCCATGGCCGTGGTGCTGGGACTCATGATACTCGTCACCATCATAGGCAAGTACTTAATCAAAACCAAATCCAAATTTAAATTACCAAAGCGAAAATGTCGGGGGGTTGGAAGTTGGGCGGTATGGACATTAAATTATCCTCGAATTTATGCCGTGGGGATATGGCTGCGAAAAGTTTCCATATCGCCGACAAAAACTGAACTGTAAATGAAGTAAAATTTATGATGCAGAAGATTTTTATTGCGCCCTCTTGGAAGATTTTTATTGATTTTTGGGCTTACAGAGATGATTTGCAGCCGTTTGCTCTAAGAAATGGGCCTTTGGAATACCTCGAAAGATGGTTGTCGGGTGCTCAGGGGTGGTTGATTGTTTTGGTTGGCTAGATGATGTACGAGGAGTTCTTTGAATTAAGCGCGCCGCAAAGGTGCCTGCGAAAAAGGGAAGGAAAAACGAGGAAAAGTTTCCAAAAAGTGTTTGCCGCGGCACGTGAAAAGCTATTAAAATGGCGCCAAGGCGTCAAATGCAAATTACGACGAGCACACACACACACTTTTTGGCACACGATGTGATGGAGGTGTTAGTATACAGCGAAAAAAAATGTTCAGTTGATTCAAGCTGTTTTAAACGGCTAGAAATTGTGTGTATATATATACCTTTAAAGCGTACTAGAAACATATCAAATTGGTAAAAAGCTAAAATGAAAACCATACTAATTTTGCATTAATTACGTTTTACTTCAAGTGAAAATATCACATTGCACGTTTGCCACAAACCTAGTAATTAAGTGGTTTTCCTAATAATTCATATCATAATTCGAAAGCGAGAAAACAATTACTAAATTTGCAACAGTAATTACGGGCTTGTCCGCATATCATGTTTGGCATGGCAAAGCCATTTATTCAAAGGACATAATTACCCAATTTATTCCCAGACATTTTCTTTGAAAGCTCAAGTTTCAAATAAGGTTTTAATATCTGCAAGGATTGAAGGGAGCAGGGGTTTTGACATAAAGCAATACCTAACTAATCACCAATTTCATAAGCATTTTGCTCTGTGCCAGCACACACACACACACACACACATTCGTCTAGCGCTGGGAACACACGTCGTATGAGCAACATTGCAATGCATTTTCTGGCAGGGGCCAAGCGACGACAAAACGTTTTGACAACCTGCAGACAAGCTCGCTGTCTCAGCAGCTCCAGTGTCCTAGGTTCGGTGCTCCAAAGGGGGTGGAAGGTGGGGGTCTGGACGGGGTACTGGCGTCACTGTGGCTGCGCTGGCAAAGAAGGGGATGGTTGAGATGAGGTGGCAGTGCGGCAATTACAATTTGCCAAGTTGCATGCGCTTAATCAAAGCAAGCAACGACAATGATGATGGCGATGATGGAGCTTGGAGCACCCATCCAGTTCTCATTTGCATCCCAGTGGTGGGATGGTGAGCGGGGAGCAAGCGAGTGCGGAGTGGGGGAAGTGCAGCACATGCACGATTGCCTGCAATTAGGCCGGAAAATGAAGACTCCTTTGACACGAAGCCTTTGCCACTGATTGATTTTGCACGTCTCCGTGGAAAGTTTTCCATCGTTCGTCGCCCATCTCCCATTTGCCAAAAACGAGCACACTAAAGTTAATGACTATGGCCACTCAAGGTTTCCAATGAACTGCATTCGAATTTGCTTACCCATTCATTGGCACTCAAATGGAAAACTTAGTGCGGCATTTACCACTTCACTTAATATATCAATTTATCAATTTATCGCTTTCTGATGGGTCTCCTGTCTTATATTAAACTATCCACAGGCAACGTATTCGTAATTGCCGCCATTATACTCGAGAGAAACTTGCAGAATGTTGCCAATTATTTGGTTGCATCTCTGGCAGTGGCTGATTTATTTGTTGCCTGTCTTGTCATGCCGCTTGGCGCCGTCTACGAGGTAAGTACTTCTTCTCTTTCATGGTGCACAGAAAGAAATAATTCCCTATTAAGTTTTGAAAATAATAAAACGAAGAAAATCCATCTGAAATCCACACGTTTTCAATTCATTGTATAAATACTACTTTTGGTAGATTTTCTTTTTTTTACTACCTGTTATTAATGAGTAGTTATATTATTGATTTAATACTAGAATATTTTAGGGCATTTAAAGTGTTTATTTCTGTGTACTGCCACTGGTATGGCAGAACCAACTCGATTACCCTAATGGAAACTTGAGCAGGAATGCTGGCAAATGAAATTAGGCGCCAAAGAGTTGACACTGGCCCAGGGCAAGCTCGTTTGCTGGGCGACTAATTGTTTCAATTGCATCATCGCAGGCAAACAATGTGTTGCTAAAAGTCACTCCTTTCTCTCCCCTTTTCCTTTTCGCCTCCCCCGACTGCTCGATGAAATCTGTGCGCCGGCAGATAAGTAATGGATGGATATTGGGACCGGAACTGTGCGACATTTGGACGTCTTGCGATGTCCTTTGCTGCACAGCATCCATACTGCACCTGGTGGCCATTGCGGCGGACAGGTGAGTGCTGCCATTCAGTCAGCCAGTCAGCTCTTTCCCGGTGCGACAGATGGCAATTTGGACGTCCTTCCTCCTTCCGTTACAGATATTGGACCGTGACCAATATCGACTACAACAATCTGCGGACACCGCGACGCGTATTCCTCATGATTTTCTGCGTCTGGTTTGCGGCGCTGATTGTTTCCTTGGCCCCACAATTTGGCTGGAAGGATCCGGATTACATGAAGCGCATCGAGGAGCAGCACTGCATGGTGTCGCAGGATGTGGGCTATCAGGTGAGCAACCCTGATTGCCGTAATTTGCAGTGTGGGGAGTTCTTAGATACCTGGACTAGGTATTGAATCATTCATTAGGTTCGTTCTGTGATTCTAAGTGCTTTAAGTGCTTGATTTAAACTGCTTTAATTCTGAAAACATAATATATAGAATACAGCTAAATAAAATTTAGTAGTAAGGGGTACAATTTTATATTATAACTATACATTGGTACATAACTTAATTGATTGTAATAGATAGTTTGGTTTTTCTTCTTCATCCAATAGATTTTTGCCACCTGTTGCACTTTCTATGTGCCTCTGCTGGTGATCCTGTTTCTGTATTGGAAAATCTACATTATTGCCAGGAAGCGCATCCAGCGACGTGCACAGAAGTCATTCAATGTCACACTAACCGAGACTGACGTAAGTTAATCAATGACAAGGCAATCTCAGTTAGAGCTAAGTGCCTCACAAAATGCGAGTGATAAATGCCAAGTGTCCACTTAGCCAGCCTCCCATGGAGAAGAGTGGAAAAATTACTCATACGCCCAGTGGCACAAATAAACATACATGTTCCACAATCTAGCTTCTATTCTATTCCATCACATCCCTTCTATACTATTCTTTCTTTTTTTTTGGCTGGCTGGCTGAGTGGATGTTGAGGCTGCTGTTCGAGAAGTGTATTTGCTTGCCTGCCATAATGAGTGTGTCATTAACAAAAACAATAAAGAAAGAGGGGGCGTGGCTTTAGCGGGTGGTCGGGGGAAGTCCTCGGTACTCAGTCCTCAGCTGCTCATTAGCATGCCCAAGTGAGCACTCGAAGCGAGCCGCTGCCGCGAAAGCCAAACAAATGCCAACCGAGATTTATGATCACCCCAATGTGTGGCAATGTTTTAGGAGCAGATAAATGCACTGTTAATAATTCATCAGCAATTGGAAAATTATAATATAATACGAAATTACTATTCTGAAGGAAAGATTCTTTAAGAGATTCTTTTTATTTAAATAATTGGTTTTAATTGGTTGGTTATTTATAGAACAATATTTTTAGTTTTAAACACAAGTTATTTAAGGCAGTTTTCACAAAAGAAGGGAAATATGTATTCTAATATTCTCAGTGTACCTAGAACAACTAAGCCCAAAGGAACGTCGAGAATTTCGCATAATGCATTTAATTTGATTTCATTTCGTTGACAAGACACAAGCCAAATGTGCTTCCCCGAACAGTTCTCATCAAGTTCGTAAACAAACATTACCCATAAATTAAGTACTTGCCTTTCGCACACATTTAATTTTACCGATCATCGAGCAGTGCGATTCGGCGGTGCGGGAGCTGAAGAAGGAGCGCGGCAAGCGGCGGGCGGAGCGGAAGCGTCTGGAGGCGGGCGAGCGGACCCCAGTGGACGGCGACGGGACGGGCGGACAGTTGCAGCGCCGCACCCGCAAGCGGATGCGAATATGTTTTGGCCGCAACACGAACACGGCCAATGTGGTGGCGGGATCGGAGGGCGCGGTGGCCAGATCGATGGCCGCCATTGCCGTGGACTTCGCCAGCTTGGCCATTACGCGCGAGGAGACCGAGTTCAGCACCAGCAACTACGACAACAAAAGCCATGCGGGCACCGAACTAACCACCGTGTCCAGCGATGCGGATGATGTAAGTACGCCCATTGGGCTGGAATATAATTAAGAACTGCAAGTAGGGAGCCACTCCCAATATTCTGCGGCTTAAATATTTTCTCAAGGAAAACAATATTTAAGTTAACTGACATTAAAGCTGAGTAAATATTAACGTTGCGTAGCCGTTTAACTAAAAAAAATGCCTTCAAATCAAATTTTTTTCAAGCAGACAGATTTAATAAGTCAAAAGTGCTTAAGTGCTTAAGAAGGTTCTCCTATACCAGTTTGTCCGTCTTATATTCATAGTCATTTGCTCGTGGCGCGCCCTTTGTTCGTGTGAGATTAACCCATGATACCCCCGCTTAACCCCTTAGTATCGCACCAGCAACGCGAATGAAATCATCACGCTGTCACAGCAGGTGGCCCATGCCACGCAGCACCATCTGATAGCCTCGCATCTGAATGCCATTACGCCGCTGGCCCAGTCCATCGCCATGGGTGGTGTTGGTTGCCTGACCACGACCTCGCCATCGGAGAAGGCACTGTCAGGCGCAGGAACGGTAGCGGTAGCTGGAGGAAGTGGAAGCGGAAGTGGTGAGGAGGGAGCCGGAACGGAGGGCAAGAATGCCGGAGTGGGGCTGGGCGGAGTGCTGGCCAGCATCGCCAATCCGCACCAGAAACTGGCCAAGCGGCGACAGCTCCTGGAGGCGAAGAGGGAGAGAAAGGCCGCCCAGACGCTGGCCATCATCACCGGCGCCTTCGTCATCTGCTGGCTGCCATTCTTCGTAATGGCCCTCACCATGAGCCTGTGCAAGGAGTGCGAGATCCACACGGCGGTGGCATCGCTCTTCCTCTGGCTGGGCTACTTCAACTCGACCTTGAATCCGGTATGTAAATTAGCCCCCGGCTCGTTCCCTCTCCTCGCAGCTTAAACTCACTTTATACCTTTACCCTTTCGAGCAAATTGCTTTGGCATTGAATAACTTTAGTTTAGACAATTTTTTTATTGATATGAATACCATATTTTTTTTTAAATTTTCTATAAATATTTGCCTTCATACCAGGTCATCTACACCATCTTCAATCCAGAATTTCGACGGGCCTTCAAGAGGATTCTCTTCGGTCGAAAGGCTGCCGCTCGAGCGCGCAGTGCGAAAATTTGATTTCAACTGAAGGATAACGAGGACCAGTATTTGTAATTAAGGTCAGGCGAAGGGAGTAAACGAGGTCTATACAGACGGACAGGCAATATGCTACGGAATTGGCATTGTATAAAGGCAAACTAGCAAGTAGAGACGATGTTTTAGCAGTGACAATCCTAACTAGCTGTAACTAATTAACTAAAATTCCTCACCACACACACGTGCCCCAAAAAGACAAAAAGCGAAATATGAATAGTAACAACAATACTTAAGTGTAACCGAAACCAATCGAGAAATGAAAACGTGGAATTATGGTAGCTGATACTCACTAGATGTAAGCTATGCGTATGTATGTATTAGTAATTTATAGATATTTCTAAAGTCTTCCCTGTGTCTTAAAGAAACCCAAGAGTAGTACGCTTAGATACCCTAGAAACCCAAAGTAGGTGGGATGAACAGTGATCGGAGATCGAAGATAGTGATCGGTTATACATAGGCTGGGTCCAAAGAACTTCTTACGCTTTCATATTCTGTGTTAGTTAATCGCGTTTAGTTATAGCCTAAGCTGCAAAATGCTCAATTATTTCAATTGGATAAGCACATTTACATAAAGGTCAATATCAACAAAGATTAACGAATTTACACAGCTAACTCATGACGGCACTAAAAACCCAAAACCAAAATGTTGCATAACCCCATTAAGGATAAGCCACCAACGCAATGGCTAATTAGGCAGTACACCCAACTTTATTCGGCTAAATTAGCATAAATCCAAAACCGAAAGTTCAACTTTCGTTACTAATATTTCTCACACACATACATATGGTATACGTGCCATTTGAAATCCGGGAAGCCGCAACAAAAAGTTTGACCCATGATACACGCATTCATAGTGGTACAGCATCATATACACCCATATATATATATTTAGTATAGTATATTTATTGTTCGATTTTTGAAAAGTTTTCTTGTAAATAAACGGACTTACAGTTTTAGCAAATAGTAAACCAACCGAAAAACCTACAACCACAACAAGAGCAACAACCACTCGAATAACAACCATGGATATATACACGTCGGTCTGTATGTAAGGGCCATTAAGTCAATGCTGCAGTTGAAACCTAATACGCTTCGGTATGCACATGTATGCGTACCAACACATATGTCTATCTGATATGTATATGTATTTGTATGTGTTTTGTCGGTGTGTGTGTATGTGTTTATGCAACTTCTCGATGTGTACTCGATGTCAAAGTTATTAAAATTGTGTTTTATCAAAAGCGTACACCTGCATTCGATATTTTATTCATGGATGAGGGATATGATGATATATTCAAGGGTCTTTGGTCATTCGCTGGGCGGAGGAGGGTGGGGTGAGTTTCGGTACTATGCTCTAAATTGACTAACTTTTCAGTCCAGTGCCGACCGCACGCACGTCTGTATTGTTTGTAGCTGGGCAAAATGTCAGCGCATTGAAATGTCAAAGTTCAAGTGCACACTCACGCCCCAAAAAGTGGGTGTGGCCGGTCGGGCGGACGGACGGCATGGGAGATGGATTACGCATTGGCATTATCAACGCCGGAACAGGCCAAAGCCGACAAATGGCCCAAAAATCGATACAACATGTAGGGCCCAGGGGCTGGGCGTGCGGAATTGGAATTCGTGTAATTCGTTTCGGTACTTCACGTTCACATCCCGGCCCCTCTTCACGTACTTTTTCCATCTGCCTGTCTCTGGCTGCAAGTAAGCTCATTAACAGTGGCCCTCTGCAGATGGAAAATGGAAAATGGAGTGTTGAGTGCTTGGTCGGTGCTCAAGAGCCGAAACTCAGGTGTGCCATTCAAGAGCCATCAGTCAATGGGCCGTAACCACATTTGCCACTTCACAATGTTCGAAGTGCGATGAAAAATGTTAATTTTTCGTGTTAGAAAATATAAACATGGAACCCGATACTTTCCAGTAGTTTTAGCATGTCTTTTGGTCGGAAAATCTCTAGGAATAGAATATTATGTTTCATAGTTCTCGCCTACTCGCTGGTCCAACAATTATGAGATTCACTGTAGATCCGGACACAATCAAGTAAGCCAGGAATAATATTTACCAACACTTTTAATTTCCTGTTGGCCCGGGGACAAATGTCCTGCGGCAGCGCCATTATTAAACGAAAAAAGAATTACAAAATCTGTTCGGAAAGTGAGTGAAAATTTCGGATGCCAGCAAAGTTCGGGGTAATGACAAATTAAATAGCTTCAACTTGAGCAGTCAGGCCATGCAAATAATAATAATAATTCCACTCGGGAACTTTTCGATTTGAACCGTGCGGCAAATGAGGCAGGAGAAACTGAAAAGGACGAGTGTCCCAAATGTGTCATATCATCGATATATCTACCTCACACACACACACAGGCTCATGTGGAGGTGCGTGCCTGTGTATGCGGGCCTTTATTAGCCTAGTAGCATTATTAATTTCCTCTCTGGCACACAGCAATGGCAATAGCTGCAGGATAATGCCAATAAAATTCGTTTTATTAAAAAATTCTTTTGCCAAAAAATTCCATAAATCGAATAAATATCGAGTGGCACTTCGGCAATCGTTAAGGGATGACGGTGTAGGGTGGGCGGTGTGCGGGGGATCTGGGAACTGCGGGGCAGTTAATATGCCACATGAGTGGGGCAGGCATTCGACAGGCGGCAGTAGGACCAAAATCCCGCTCTGTTTGCTTGGGCATCAATTTTTGAAGTCTCCTTGAGCCGCACCGAGCGAACTTTGGCCAAGCAATTCAAAAGGTATTAAAAGTATTAAAACGGAAATAAGTGCGGCCCAAGCACATACATATATATATATATGTCTATCTATCTATTGGTGGTCCGCATTAGGATCTTCGAGGATGTGTGGGTAACTTTTAATTGAATTGCATTGAGAGAGTGCAAATTGCTTTAAATGATTAAGGGCTTATAGCCATTGCTTTTACTAAGACCCAGCCACATGCTTATGCACAGGGAAAATAAACTTGTAGTTCAACTTGATATTAACTTTAGAATAAATGACTATTTCCAATAAAAAACTTCTGATATTTGGCTTTTACATTCCATTGATTTTTCAGCAATTTAGGCTTATATAATTTATATAATATTAATTTATAATAGGTATGTTGTGAGTACTGTATAACTAATTTTCTTTTATGCCTGTCTACAGTTGAGCTTAACTGCAGTGGTTTGTGACCAGATACTATCGAGGTGTTATAAACCTGAACGCTATTCATTAAAGTGCTGCAGGTGAGACAGCTCATAAAATCGCGTTAACATCTAGGAGCGGTAAAAAGAGGAGATGGGCAAAAAGTAAGCAGGTAAGTACGAATACTTAAAGCTTCTGGCGCCAAACAAACTCATTGCGAAGTTGTTGACACCACCGGGGGTGGCCCATTCAATGGACTTGGCCAGGACACAAAAGATGAGTGTCCACCGCCCTGGAAAACTTCGACTTTGTGAAGACTTTTTGCAAATTGCGGCCAAGTGCACTTTTCGTTGCCTTCGAATCTGATGCCGCATTGTGGTGCCTGCTCCGGCCATGGACATTTGACAGGTGGGACAGCTTGTTGGCTTGGAGGTACTGGGGAGACAGGACGGTCTGTGTGCCCGGCGAACTACGGCTGCTGCCTGTCTGCACTAATTACGAAATAATTGAAATCATTACGCAAAATGAGTGCCAGCAAGTTAAAGTTCCTAACGGCTAGGGTTTCAGTTAATGAAAGCACCAGCTCAATATCTCAGTGAATGCTCTGCCATCTCTCTAGCGCAAACACGAGTCCGTAGCGCACTTAACTCATGAACGGTTGTGGCTATTGCAACGAATCGGAAATATTGCAATTTACTACTTCAATATGCACGGAAGAACCTCGTTAGCAGGGACACCTGCAAGACTAAGTAGATGTTTAGCTAGAAATAGAGATGTTTAATACTTTATCGGCGATTCGAAACTTCAGAAAGTGAATCCAACGACTGACGACTGTAGCTGGAAATCTGCTATCGCTTTTGGCCAGCAGCTTTTGGCGCTAACAACTAGCGCAAAATGCCAAAAAGGACACGTACGTAATGAACACAAACACGTACGAAGCAATAACGGCAGGAACATCAGCGACAACGCTCCAGACTTGGCCCACAGATAGGACCTGGCTTAAAGTTTCAGCTGGCAAAGTTGCAATAGCGCAGATGAGGCAAAAAGACAGGACACCCAACCAACCAGCCACCAGCCGGCAGCCTTTTTGGCCAAGCACGAACGGCAGATGCGGAAGAAAAAACTCAAACTTGCTGGCAAAAGTTTTGCAGTTGCTGCATTTGTAGTTTCTCCTAACCGAAGGGTGATGGGAGCGGTCTTGGGTTAGGGCTTCTCTTAGGTCCTGGATCTAAAAATGGGTGTGGGCGCTGTCCTGGGCACAAGGAGCAGGGAGCAGGGATGAGGAGGATGTGCAGCCGGCGTGACGCTCAACGCCAGCGGAAGTTGCCAGCCCGTCCTGTCGACTGTTGCATTTTGGAAGCTTCGAAGCTGCCAACTGGGAACGGAGATAAACACAGAAAAAAAGGGAGAGCCCATGGGATTCATTTTAATATGCACTTCGGAGAATATAAAATAAATAAATTAATATTCAAATTTATACACACTTTTTATTGCTTTAGTTAACTAAGTCCCTTTTGAATACATGCAAAGTTTAATACGACAATGAAAAGGTATTTAATTAAATGCATTATTATATATTTTATTATTAACAATATATTATTGATTGACTAGTTGTACTAGTAATACAATAATTATTACAAATTTAAACATTAAGTGAGTCGTATAACTATATTAATTATTGTATTATTACTGTCCTAAAGCATATTACCACTATTTGCTTAGGATTTTAAACTTAGATTAATGAAATATAAGCCAACCCTCCCACATTTCTGCCAGTGTACGAGTTAGGAAGCACTTGCTGGTAGTTGCTGTTGCTGCAGTTGTTGCAGTTGCAGTTTTTGTTGCTGTCCTTCTTGTTGCCAGTTACAAGTGCCGTTTGCTTAATTTTTATGCACTTTTGCAGGGTGTGCATGTGTGCGTATCTCCCGAGCGTGTGTGGCGCTAGTAGTGCTAGTGTGTAGAGCAGTTATTGCTCTTGTTGGTTTTCTGCATATTTACTTGGCGGTGGAATGAGGGGGCATTGGGGCGCTGGGGGAGCTATTGCGTAAACGAGGCTGCCCTGCTGGGCTGCCAAGTTTCGCACAGTTGAAGGGTAAACTTTTCGCCGAACGGCGTGGCCTTGGCTAAGTTCAGACACTGACATTGTGACTTCCGTGCCAGCCGCCCACAGCCACGATAAATGAACCCGAAATTGAAATTTAATGTAGCATCATCGGTTGCAGCGGCAACGCAACATCTGCACGGCCATCATTTGCATACGTATGTAAATGTATGCAGCTGATGGGATTTATGGCCATTACCATCACGCGATCTGATTTCAATGGAGTTTCAAGTAATTCGTATTAACAGTGCTTCTTATATATAGACGTTCATTTTGTATGGCCACCATCATATCAGTTTAAATAGGGCTGGTCTTTAAAGACTTCTCTTTATAAACTGACTTGTGTTTTACAGCTTCCCTTTATTAATAAATATTCTATTTGTAAAACACACTATTTTCTACATTTTTATACACGTTCGTTGAATTTATTGATTTTAACTCAAAAAGCTCGATTGAGTTTTTCATTATAAAAAGTTTGTTATAAATATCCAACCACAAGTATTAATTGCAAATAAAATGAATATTCGACTATCATATTTCTATTTCTAATCTAGTTAACATTTTTTCAAAATTACCAAAAATTTATTCGTTATTCTTCTTAATCAATTATCGCAATAATTCATGTTAGAATCAGCGTTGACACCTGAGAATCAAAATTCATGTCATCAATGCCACTCCTTGCAATCTGGTAAGTAATGGTCAGAACACTTATCTGGTGGTACAATGTTTTTAGTCCTTTGGTCCTTCTGATCCTTGCATGTCTCTGGTCCGCCACCGACATCATACCACGCCTTTTTCGCACCTTTCTGCCTTTGTTGTGCGCCGCTTGCGTGTTTGTTTAAGTTTCAGATTCGTTTTCGCTTTCGTTTCGCCATTCATCGGCTGTCTCGGCTTCGTCCTCGATTCGCCTTTTTACCTTTAAAAGTCTACACGCAGAGAAGTACTCTATGCGTTTTAGCCAAATGGCTGTTTTTCTATTTACTCCATAGAGATTGAAATGTGTGTTCCCATCTCTCTTATACGCGAGCTCTTATACCCGTATCACGTATACGCGGCGTGGACTGTAGAGTTTTTTCCAATCTTATCAGCCAAGTGGGGTGATGGAAACTCTGGGGCTGCATTTGCCGGTAGACTGGCACTGTCACGTTCCTTTGGGCAGCGACTGTAACCAGTTTCCCTCATTATAATGAACTCTTTTCCCATTAACTTCCCTTGCTCATTTATCTTTCACTGTACACTGTAAGTAAACAGAATCAAGAAGCTGACTACCTAGGTTGCAAAATATATAAACAATAAAATTGGATGTAATAATACTATGCTTTATGTTTAATTAAGACACAAGTAGATGATTTTACGTTTTCAGTTCAATTAAATTTAACTCGCCCTGTTTATTACTGTAATAATTTGTATATTTAATTCAGATAATTAATTTTCAAACAATCTAGCCTTTCTAGTTCATTCTTAAGGAACACAAGTTTCATATTTTCTTGGCATGACTTTTCGCATCCACATCCGTTTGACGTTAATTAGCGGTTATCATATTTCTGCTCCACCGCAACCAGCCAGTTAGCCAATGCAATGCACCTGCACTCGCTTATTGCAATTTATGGCGTGCAGCGGAGACTTGTTAGCTGACTTTTGCCTCTGGCCGGGGCAATCGGAATGGAATGAAAAGCAAACCAAAGGCAGGCACGCCAGCCAACTCCAAAACTCCGTTGGCATTTCCGGCCAGGTCGTGTCCAGAAAGCAGGACCCACCCATTTTCCCCATACCATTTTCGATTTTCTGGCTGGGCGTTGCGTGCCATTTAGCCGCAAGCTGTCATTTTATTGTTAGCCAAATACAAATCAAAGTGCGCTAATAACAGTCAACAGCAGTGCCAGCACGAGCGCCTCCTTTCCAGTGGGCGTGGCAGACCGACCATGGCATGCAAGGCAAAGTTGACACCTACCGCCCACTCGAAAGCAGTGGGTGGTGGTGGGCGTTGGGTGGTGTGCGCTGTGGGTGGTTTGCTGTGTTTTTTGGACGCCAGCTGGATGGCGGCTAATTCCCTTTGATTGCAGTGCAAAAGTGTGAAATTAAAATTCAGCGCGTGCTAAACCTTCTGGGCACAATAGTTCTCTTGAATGGGTGCACATAAAAAAATGCAAGGATTTATGTATATTTTTATTACCTTCAACTTTTAGTACTTTGGACTTTTTGTATAACAAAAGTGTAAGTTTAATGTATATCATTACTTATTGTATTAATTCCTGAAGCTAAATACATTATGCATTTCTTACCGTGTAGCTGTGTTTATTTTTGTTCCGCTTGCTCTTGTGTTTTGTCAATTTTCTGGATTTTGTTAATTTTTGGCACGTCCCTGGGCTGCTCGCTGCATTTATCTCTTCATTCAGCGACTGCTGGCCATGTTAATGAAGTGACTAATGGCCAACGTAGTCGGCTAACAAGGGGAAGTAAACAGTTTTCGCTGCCAAAACTAGGACTCGCGATAGCTTTAAGTGGAAGGCAGTGAATGGAAGAATCTGGCACATGTTGACCAAACTTGAAGGGCTGAGCTTGGCCCAGCCCCAGGACTCACACATGCTTGAAAAGCGCAGAGTGGCAACCAAATCCCACTCAGAAATCGAGAGGGAAATAGGCGAGGGCTCCAGTTACAAAGGAATCCGCATGTTGCAGCTGTCGAGTGACCCCCCGACCAATATATCAGATGTCAGTTGGGCTTTGGCAGCATTTGAAATGTCCAGAGAGTCCAGACAGCCCAGCCCGGGAACATAAATTGTATCCGAAAGCCCTCCATTGTTGGCCCAGTGTGATTGTGATGAATGCCGGCAGTCGGCCAGTTGGCCAGTTGACCAGTGGAGCAGCAGTTACCTCCCAGTTAGCCAGGTATCATGTGTACCGGCACTGTGTCCTGGGCAGAAAGGCAAAACAAATAGACGCAAAATCCCAAATTAATTTGCAGTGACCAAGCGGCCATACACACATTTCTTGCACAATCAGCAGCCGTAACAAATGGTGGTGCATATATCAGGGCCACACCAGTCCTGGTCCGACCAGACCAAGCCAGACCAGGCCAGACCAGCTAATAAAATGGCCTCATTATGCAGGTAAACGTGGCCAGCCGCTCCTTTTGATGTTTTTATGCCAAAGCATTTAATATCAATTTTCAGCTCCGACATGCAACAGGGCCGAACATGAACCGGAACTGACCCGCCGCTGACCTCACGTACTCGTATCTGAATCGCCTTTCGTGTGTCTAATCGCTAAATGGCCAAAACAAAATAACAAAAATAGCCGAGGCAGAAATAATGTCTGCTCCAATTGTTGCACGCCATCATGCAGGCTCTGCACATGGACGAGGCATGGATATATGTGCAATATATACATTACCAACTGGCCACGCCCCCAAATTGCATGCTCTCACGATAATAGCTTACTTTGCATACAAATTGTTGGCAGCGCCTGTGGAGAAATTGGCTCAAAATAGCCCTGTCTCATGTCAAAGTTGGCAATAAATTTGTAATACTTGCCAAAAGGCGAGCAAACTGGGCGTACTCGGCCCCACCCACAATAAAGAAAGAAAGGGCTCACAAAAGGCAGTAGACCACCTTGGAGAATTTATTTAGCCAGGCCATAAATTATGTCGGCCTCACAAAATAAGATTCCTGGGCGGTAACCAAAATATTGACAAGAGCTTGAACTACTCCAACAAATTTTAATTGCCGCTTTAGCCAAGACAAGCCACATTCGCAAATCCCTCGGGATTCGGAAACACTGATACAAAAAATAATCTGGAGGTATTTTAAAATCAGATAAACAAATGATGAGAACAATAGTATTTATTTTAATGAACTGACTTGAATTCTTTATATATGTAATATGCTTTTATTATATAGACAACATTCATATTTTAACTTAGCGTAATAGCAGTATTTTATTATGTAGATATTTATATATAATAAAATAAATATAAGTATAATTTTGTTATGTGCACGTTTGAAGAGCTCTTAAAGTCTGAATGCCTTTGTTAAACCACAGAGCTACCAAATTTAGGCAGGGAAATCAAGGGACGACACTGTGGGGAATTTCAATTTAACACCAAAGGACGCTGTATGATAAATTGGCCGATACAAAGAGTTATGAGCACGAGGTGACCCCGATAGGCATTTAAATATAAATCAAATGCCAGGAGTGAAACCCCCCGGCCAGACAAACGACCATTGCCAAGGTCAATCCGGGGCCTTCCTGTTGCCAGTGGTTCGTCTGTTTTTATTAACATAAAATGGGAGTGTGGTGCCTTTTTGATGAATCGAAATAGACCCCAAATACGAATACGAAAACGAATACGAATACGAATAATATCAATGCGATTTCTGTGCTGATTTGCGAGGCCTTTGTTTTTGTGCAACAGCGAAAATGGAATAAGAATCCGGGGCTGGATGTGATAAATGGATTTCACGTGGCGCATGATAAATGTTAATTCGTCAACAAAAGCCAAGCAGCTGCTGATGGCGCTCTTTTAGCCTGCTTTTCTCCCAGCTCGAGCGAGACACTGACCTCTGACCCACACCATGGGTTAGATATACTACACCATGCGAGCGCACATATGGTCCACATCCTTCCATTGGGAAATACAAACAGTCTTGACCTCAGCCAGGTATCGCCCCAACAATCAATGTAATTACCTAATGCAGGTCCTGAAAACATTGCCTTGGCATTGCCACTGATTGCGTAACTGCAATTTAATTTCAATTGCAGCATCCTTTAACTTAACAATGCTCGCTAGTTAAGTATTTAAGTGGATAGATACCAACTAAGTTGATACATAACCAATTCAGCAACAGAAGATAAGCTGGGTGAATGATTGAATAAGAAATACTGTCTAATATTCATTACCAATAAAATTAAATGATATGTCTTACTTCCATCTTTTTTATTATAATTTCTTAGCCGCAAATGTGATTATCAAATGCCTGAAACTACAGCAAATGAAATCTCACCTTCAAAAATTCCAGTACCATTCCATGTCCAAATCCATTTAGTGCTCGAAACTGTAAGCCGCTTTTGGTTTGAAGTTTAATTTTCTCTTACTTTGATTTACGCAAACTAAAAAGCACTTTCCAATGTGTTTCCCCTTGGCTTTTCACCACCCCATTTCCCATTATTTATCCAGAACTCTCCGAAAGTTAGTTCTTCTCGTCTACTTCGCCTTTGTGTGTGAGGGAAAACGACTCTTTATCTATTGCAGAGCTATTTACACAGATTTTACCGTGTGACCCTTGCTCGTGGAAATTCCTGTTGATTCTTCGAACTGTTGGTAGTTGGGATTTGGCCATGAATGGAGAGTAGTTATCCCGAAAATCGAAATCTCTTCAGCAGATGTGGTCACGGCCAGATCTGACCATATTATTTATTAAAATATTTATTTAAATGCAGCCAGATGCTCTCTTTTTGCCACGAGAACGAAAACAAAAGCCAGTTCAAAATGGAAATAATAAAAGTGAAAAGTTCTGGCTGCTGTTGGATGCATATAAAAATGTCTGACACGTTGCAAAAATAGTTGGAAAAAAAGGTGGTTTAAAAAACACAAACTAAAACAACAGGAGGAAAAAACTAACAAACGGCGGACAAATGGCAAGGCTAAGTCCAAATGAACACAAAAACAAAACAGAACAAAACAAGCCGGGCTAGCATAGATACATATACACACGTACACACATACAGAGACCCCCTCACAAACACACATGACTACGTTGCTGGCCATAAAAAGTCACTCAAGTGGTATTAAATGTACCACCAAGTGCAGTCGGCATCGGGAAATGGGAAATGGCAAGTGGCAAAGGAAACTGGAAGGAGAGCGGAAACGGATGCTGGAAGGCAGGATGGCCGGGTGGAAGGGTGGCGGAATGGAAGCTTTGAGGAGCACCTGCCACAAAAGGTTAAGAACACTCACACACACAATCGCTCGCCATCAGCGCCGCATGTGTGAGCTCTCGAAATAGAGAAAGCTGGTTTCCCTGGAATCGACTTTCTCCGCTTGCCGTGTAATTTTTGATTGAAACCGAGTGAGCCACTCATCGCTACTCCGGCCCACTTATTTATTTGGAAACTTTTTTGCGGCTGTCCGAGGCATTAGGCATTCCTTTACACTTAACTGCCAAAAAGGTGGCCAGCTGTTGCTTCTGGCCTTCGGCCAATCCGAAGCTCAATGGCTCTGCTCTTTACACAATTTTTATTGTGCACTGGCACGAGACAAACACCCTAAAAAATGAAATAAGACCACTGCACTCCCCTCTGAAAAAAACGAGAAAAAAAGGAACACGCCCAGCAACCAGGCAAAATAAAAGTAATAAGCGAAAAAGGGTTTTTCATTTTGACCAACACCCGTTCACAGCTGGGTCCAGTGGCACAACAATGGGCATGTTTAGAGAAATTAAACCAGGACACGACTATTGCGGTGCACCGAAGCCTGCATTACCCTTGAAAGCCGACTAAAAGGATGATGAAATACGAAAGGTGCAGGAAGTGGGAACACCTGTCACCGACAGTCACTAACTGGGTCAACTTAATGACCCGCTTAAGCATTAAACTAATTTTATAATCCTATTAAATTCCCATCAGAAAATACATTTGAAATTTTCAAGCTAACAAAGTAGCTAGCTTCCAATGCAAAGGACACTATGAAAAATGTAATTCTCTCTTTTGGCTTGGGACTGATCGATCAGAATTCCGAAAGTGTTTACAAAAACCAATTACAGGATTTTCCACCTGAACGCACTGAATCACTAATTGATCCTTTTCGGGTTTCCAGAGACGTTACGTCAGAAAACATTGAATAACTAATTGATCCCAAAGCCACATTCCAGGCCACTGAATGGCCGTTGTGTGTGGACTTGTTGAGCCAACTGAAATGGCTGCCAATACGTTCTATCCACCAGCCACATTTTATTCTTCACCCTGCTTTTGATGCATGTATAAATACCTAACTAAAAAATCCATTTGCCATTCCATTTACCATAAACCTACAACTATTTTGGCACTGAAATGTAAGCCAAAAACCAAATCCGGCTGTCAAATAAAAAACAAACAAAAAGAATGCCCCAACCCCGCCTCGCTAAACCCCATCGTCCGAGCACTTGAACAATTTTCACTTTTATGCAACTTTCGCTTAAAGCGAGTGCACACACACATTTATGTGTACGTAGTATACGTTTATAGTGAAGGTTTGGGATTCGAGGCGGTGCATAAACTTTTACCAGCTCATAAAACAAGCAGAAACAAGTGAACAAAATCGAATGCCCATAAAAATTGCACAGCAGGGTCAGATTCAGATTCATTTAAAAGGAGGTTGGTGCTGCGCTCAGATTGCGTGGTTCAGCGGATTGATTTTCTCTCTCTCTGGTCGAAAATAGGAGCCGGAATGGGCAAACAAATGAAAATCAAACGCTTGGCGATGAAAATCACAAGTAACGGCCACCTAGCCACTTGTCCAACTTTGCCCAGCGATAGTAAAAAGATTAAGCTTTCCGAAAAAGTTGCTTAGAATCGCTCATCCGCCCCGTTGGCGATTGAAAGTTTTCAGCTTGCCGCTGCATACTTTACGGCGCTCCAAGTTTTCGCTCAACGCCATCAGGAGCGCTTTTTATGAGCCCCTGCCATTTGGCCGTCGTAAAATAGCTAAGTTGCCGGCATCGCCCGATGTCAAACGTGTTCCAATTAAACGCCCAGTGCCCCGCCCACTCGTATAGTTAATTTAAATGAAATTTGTAAAATTCGTTTGACGGCACGTGACACATGCAAATATGGCAAATAAAAATTACAACTCATAAAAATTGACTCCCTCCGAAGCGAAGTCATCATTTTGCCCATGAAACTGTGTAGTACAAGGAAACTACACAGGAAATGAATTTTTGACATAATAAATCATGCGAATTTTAATGAAATATCAAATTTCATACTTTGATAATATGAAATCTATTAATGCCTAAAAAATATATCATATAAATTAACCATTTCGACTCTCTCTTTAAAGTTGGTGTTAATTTCGTTTTAAAATCAAATAATCACTAATTTTTCTTGGTGTAAAATGTGCCGAAATGTCGCTACTTGTAGCTGCCACGCCCATACGGGCCATAAAATTGTAGAATATGGGAGGAGAAGCACAAAGCCAGCATGAAACTTGACTACGGGGCACTTTAACAAATTGTTCTTGTGCTTTAAATTCTGCATGCGTTGCACACACACACAGACATTCAGCACACACCCATAATTTGCCGCGTTTTTCTATTGATGCGAAATGTTGATTAAAATGTTGCAAATTGTATTCACTAATTGAAAGGCAAAACTGTCACATTACAAAGGTAATGGCCAGAGGGTTGGATGTAAAGCGGAATTGCCGGCTTTATCAAAGAATTTACGTCTAGTCAATCAAAGGTTAATTGCAAATTGTTGCAAATCAAAGAATTTTATTGCGGGGAAAGAGGATAAGGGTGTAATGTAGCTGTTGAAGGGCGCCATAAGTTGTAGTAAGTAAGCCATAAACTTTCATCGCAACTCGAACGCACAACCACTCGCACTCACATGCATTTTAATCACATAAAACTCACTTATCCTGGCAACATTTTGCGTCATTTGTAAGAGGAAAGTGTGAATACGATGGAAACAGAGGATGGATATGAGAGCACTTTAAGAAATGGGTATATTTCACCAGCGGTTAATTGGAGATTGAACGGGAATTAATTACTAATAAATATATTAAAAAATTTATAAAACAAATAATGATACTATTAAGATTTAAGCCCATTTTATATTAATTGAAACAGCCAAAGAATAATTGAATTAGTTAGAAGTTTTTAATTAGTTGTTTTATTTGGATTTCAGCTGTAAAATGGTAACATTCTTAATCGTATGATAAAATGTGTAGAGTATTAAAACTGCTTGATTGGTTTTTAGATGACTTTCTGCCTTCCCCGTCTCTTTTTTTATCTAACACATTTGCGTTGGAGTATTTGTACTACATACGTGGCGTATGCGCAACATTTGCCGGCAAACAAATTTATGCGGCAACATATAAATCCTGTAACTGTAGCTGCCACAGTTGCTGCTACCAATTCGGTTGCCACTGAGGTTTGCCGTTGTTGTTGTTATACACGCCACACGCAGCTGGCAGTTGGAGGCAAATAGTTTATGCGAAAAGCTCCGAAAAAAGTTTGCAATTTGCTAGCACAGAACATCTTAATTTAATAAAGTGCCCCGGGGGCAGGAAAACCAGGGGGCGTACGGCAGATTTGGAAATTGTTGGGCTGCACGCAGATAAATCTCAATTAGGGAATACTTGAATGCAGCAATAAACAGTTGGGCCCCCCATTCAAAATGTACGTATATACCCAAAAGGAAACGAAAATTTCATTCACTCAAACTCTGTCGAGTTTTCGCTTTTTTATTCAAAGTTTTCTTTTTTCCTCTAGTTTAACATAAAAGTTTTTCGATTTTTTTTTAGCTGCTTTTCCTCCATTGCTAATTGACACAATTTCTAGGCGTAGAAAGAGGGACATTAATTGCTTTGGCACTTCTTAACCAATATTAATTAAGGACAAAATAAAAATGGTCGATTAATGATGAGATAATGCAATGGGTTTTCCTTGTATCTGTATTTTCGTGCATTCTGATCAGAAGACTTGGACGCGGTGATTCTCGCGATCGCAGACCAAGATATTGCCGTTCGACATGATGGCCACGCCCTCGAGTCCTTTGAACTCCGAGTCGCCGGAGCCCCAGGAACCGAAGGTCTTCAGGAAACTGCCATCCGGATTGAAGATCTGGATGCGGTTATTGCCAGAATCGGCCACGAATATGTAGCCCTGATCGTCAACGGCCACACCGCTGTGGAGCAAAGTAAAACAGAAGTGTGACCTCAATACTTTGTCAATTAAAAAGGATGATTCGATTTGCTTACCGAGGGAACTTGAACTGGCCATCGTCGGAACCCTCGCCGCCCACCGTGGAGAGGACCTTGCCGTTTACGTCGAAAATCTGCGGATACGGATACGGAAAGAGGTGACAGGCACGGAAGGTGCAGGAAGTTCAAATAAATTGCGAATGAATCTCGATGGTGAGCATATTTTAATTAAAATTGTTCACATGGCCAGACAGGCATGAAAAGCCCAAGGGACCGGTGGCAACCTGAGGTAACCAGAGGCAACCGGGTGCTATTGGCTCACCTGAATCCTGTGGTTATTCGAATCGGAAACAATCACACGATTCGTGTTCGATACGGCTATATAATGCGGATGCTCAAGTTGTCCCTCGCCACGGCCGCAGGAACCGAATTTGCCAACGAAGGAACCATCGGATTGGAAAACCTGACGAATGCGAATATTCGTTATAAGTTTGCAAATTGAAATGGGCAGGAGCACTCGAAAGGATGGACCATGCAGTCAAAGTACACAAAAACTGAAATATACTCTCTTATATATGTGTATGTATATATGCTAGTTAAGCCCATGAAAATTGCTCCTGGATGGTGCAGCTCGAGTGTGACAAATTGGTCAAGGCTCGAGCCTCTCCGCCGCCCAAAACTTTCCACCTGCCGCACTGCATATATAAATATTTGCATGCAAATCGAGACCAAAGATGGCGAGGCAAGCTGAAAAAGGCTGCGAAAAGGATGGGGACCCGGCCCAAATGGGTGCATCCTCCGTTTCCTCCTCACCTGCACTCTGTGGTTCTCCTTATCGCACACGTAAATGAAGCCGAGTGCATCGGTTGTTACGCCCCAAGGATAATTGAATTTGCCATCTGCGGTGCCCTGCGAACCGAAGGCGCGCAGGAATCGTCCTTGCGGATCGAGCACTTGTATGCGATGATTGTATCTGCAAGCGAAAAGTAAGAAGAGAGGAAACTTACTTATTTTCTTGAAATATATAGTGCCTCATTAATGCTACAACACAGGTCAACACGTTTTGAAACCATTTATAAACTATAATACATTTTCTTATTGGTTCACTCTCCAAATTCCACCAATACGTATACCTTCTTTTTATTCATGTTCAACCTAACAGGCCAATTTATTGGGCCATCAAATCGGTGGGCCACGTTAATTGTGAACCTGTGCCAAAAAAGAGATCTCATTACGGGTCCCCAAAAAAGATTCGCGGGTCGCCAGCCAAAATGCGACGCCTTGGAATTCCAAGGTGTTGGACGTGGATTTTTGGTTTTCAGCCGTGGGTTACGGTGGTGGATGCTGTTCGGCGTGGGCTGATGGGTGTTGGGCTTAAGTCTAAGCCGCTTAACGTGCAAAATCAAAGTTGACTCGCACAATGAGGATACCCCGGCTCTGGGTGCTTAACGAGATTTTGCGTCAAACAATGACAGTGGCTGCCGGAGGCTGGGTGATCGGATCTGGGACGTGGGGGCTGGAAGCGCGTGGATACCAGGAGCACTCGTAAAAAGGTTGCAGATAACATGTGCAGGAGCGCCAAACTCTCGCACTCCGCCCAACTGAACCGGCACATGTTTCTCATTAACGCGGCTATTATGCGCTTAGCCCGGCCAATTAGAGGAGGAGCTAGGGAAGCCGGGAATTAATCATTCGCCTTTGTTTCGGCTTAATTAAAACACAGACTGACCACCAGCAGATGCTCACCGACTCGGAGATTAAGTATCACCGCCAAAGTAGCCAAGCCAATAAAAATTTTTTACTTTTCCATAGCCAGGACTTGGCTAAAGCTATTTCATGAATGAGATCTATATATAATGTTGAACTTTAGAATTTTCCCGCCCATTAAACTTATCTACGTCATATGCTACCCCTTAACTTACCTATCGGCAATGATGTACTGGCCGATGCGGTTGACGGCCACTCCGGCGAGGCAGTCGAACTCGCCCTCGCCGTTGCCGTACTCGCCAAACTCCTTGACGAAGATGCCATTGGAGTCGAAGACCTGGACGCGGTGGTTGCTGGAGTCGGCGACCACGATGCTATTGTCGGGGCCGACGGCCAGGCCGCGTGGCCATGTGAAGGATCCGGGCTCGCTCCCCCGGCCCCCCAGCTGGAACAGCTGCTGGCGCTTGCGCAGGTACACCTGTTTAGGGATAGTACCTGCCGCTCCGGTTATACCGGCTGCTGCCACTGCTGCTGCTACCGTAGGGGACGTAGGGGAGCCTAGCCCGTTTTTTGACCCGTCATCGTCGGAGGAGGCCAACTCGTTGGCCTGACGCAAGGGCAATCCCAGGCTCAGCCGCCGCGACACATCGCTGGCGGTGCTCCGTCCGCTGGAGCCGCTCGTACCGCTTCCGTAGCCGTGCGCATGCGAGGACGACGCCGCCGCCGAAGATAACGTCGAGCTGCCCGCGTGCGTGTCGCGTGCGCTGCCGCTACTTCCGCCCGAGTCCTTGCTGCTCTTGTTGCCGTACTTGTTCTTCAGGTACCGCGCCCAGGAGCTCAGCGCCTCGCCGTCCTTGCTGTCCGTCGTCGAGCTGCCGCCCAATCCGCTTGATCGCGACGATCCCGCTCCGCGATCCGTGATCGGGGAGTTGTCGCGCGATTTCAGGGCGTGGGAGGAGCGGCTGCGGGACAGATCGCTACTGCCATAGCCGCTGTACCTGCAAGAGCATTTTGGATATTAAGCACATGGTCACGGGGACGAGCCCACAGGGAATGGGGTGAGATGGAGTGGTGCTGAGTGCTCTGACTGATTTTGAATTGGATGAGGCGCTTTCAACCGAGAAAAGGAGCTGCCCAAGCATTTAATTTATTATTATATAGCTACCATATTTCTTCTTCCGAAGTTTGTGACAATAAGAATTTTTTTTTTTATATTTAAATATATTCCAAATTGTTAATGAGCAACGCCTTTCTCAGTTAACTAATCTGCATGAGATTGGTGCATGATTACTTGTGCTGCGTATGTACAGAGAGATTCAGAGAAGGGGAAACTTCTTGATTGATTTCCGGTTAATTTCGGTTAATTTAAAAACGCGCAAAATTTTGTTTTCTTCTTAACCACAGGTAAATGACTAATAGAAACCAAAAAAATACAGAAAATAAAAATAACCAAAAAGTAAATCTAAAAAGTTGAATTAGTCTAGAGTGCAACATGAACGAGAACAAAACGTGGCGAACTTCGGACGTGGCACGCACAGAAACTCAACTTAAAAATATAAAAACGATAAAATCAAATGTAAAAGTAATTTTCAATTTAAGTGGTAGAAAAATTACAAATATAAACCGGGGGACAGCACACACGCACAATGAAAGCGCCCAGCGCACGATAAAATACTATCGGCAGGAATATAACTATCTATTTGTACAGCCGATAAATAACCTATTTACAATTTAAGGTTCCGTACTCAGGCAAACAAACTGCAGCCAAAACTAGATAGATCCTGAAAACAAGCACTTGTTTTGTGGGATCATTTTTGTTTTTGTATACGGCTTGCTAGCATGAGTACTGGGCCCAAATAGCTTGGGGGGATTGGTCAGGTGTTTAGCTGAAAGATCTGGTGTCTCACGCGCACCTTGATGCCAGGTAAGCGGACGGCGAGACCGTGGTGGGGGACACCGGCTCATCCAGATCCTCGTCATCGTTGCCAAACTGATGGGACGAGCGGCTGCGCGCCAGTCGGGTGCGTCGCTCCTTCATGGCCAAGTATCTGGAGCGGCCCGTTCCATAGCGACTGTCCGAGTCGTCGCCGGTTCCGGTGGCATCCTCATCGAAGGAGGCGGTGGGCGTGGATAGCGAGGGTTGCGTTACAATGGCGCTGCTCTTGCTCTTGTTTAGAAAGCGGCTTGTGTAGCTGCAAAAATGTTGATTCGGTTCGGTTTTTGGTTTTGGTTTGGTTTGATCTACGTCTTTTGGTGTTGTATACTTAATTTTCAACAGTCTTTTAACTTAGTAGATGTGTGTTTTTGCCTTTGCCGTAGCTGTTGCTGTGTGTCTCTTTTCTCATTTTTCAATTAAGACTAATCCCGCTTAGTCAACTAACTTTTAACTAGGTTAGGTCCGTGTCTATAGTTGTGTGTGTAGGTCGCATTTATTGGCCATTAAATTCTAATAAATATCGCAAAACCCGAGCACAAAGTTTATAATTAAATACACATTTCGCATTATCGAAAGTTAAACAAAGTAGTTGGGAAAAGTTCGGTTAAGTACGTGAAATTATGGCGCCAAAAGGCGTCCTTGCCTGTGTGTCAGTGTGTGTTTTTATGTTGCTGGGTGGTGGTTGGGCGGGTTAAGAAACACAAAAAGCAACAACTACTACAAAAATATCAACGAGTACCGTTGCACGGATAAAGAACATAAATTAAATGCTTAAATCTAGGTGAGTACGAGTGCAGAAAGGCAACGCAACGCAAAAAGGGGCGAATACAGCAAAAGCAACAGGCAGTATCGTCAGGCAGCCCAAAAAAGTAGGCAACACTTTTTGCTGCAGCTCGCTTTGCTCAAAAAAATGGCTTAAATTTGCCACTGACTCCCTGTTTACACTGTTTAATTGCCAACGTTAAAAAATAGCTTAAACAATTGGAAGTTATGTACTCGTATGCGACGTTCATCCGATACCTGCTGCCTAATATGAAATATTGGCTTTATTTTACTGCGTGTGCTTATCATAAAAACACTGAACACATGCTGGGTAGTTAAAGCTCGTTTAAACGTTTTTCTCTGCTTGATATTGTTATATGAAATCAGTTTATTACTTTGCATAAAATCCGATGAGAGGCTACACTTTTTATAGAATATAAGTCTGTAGTAAGTGTCTGAAAAAAAACCATTGAAATACTAATTCACATTGAACAAATCATTTTATGTCGTATTGCCGCATATTATAATATTTATATACCTTCACAATAAAATCACTAGATGCTAGATGTTCGAAAACCTTTTTAATCGGATTTGCGGTGCAATTGATATTGATTTTGATTGGTTCTTTTGAGGAATTTTAGTTTTTAGAAATTCCAGCTCTAAGTTGCCCAATTAAAACAGTATTTTTATGTGGCTGAAAACCTTTGTTTTCTCGTGTAATCATAAATCCAGCTTCATTCTCACTGAACAAACACCTAGAGTAAATACGGCAGACTGACTGATGGACTCCTGGAAAATGTATATATATATATGCTGCCACTCGGACGGATGGCAAATAGCAATTTATCGCATTGTTCCCGGGTAGTAAGAGCGAGTGAGAGTGATTAGGTGAATGTGGGAGTGGCAGTGGGATAGGGTGCGAAATTGGCGGAGGGACGAAGGACTGTTGTAATTACATTACGCTAGATTTGTTGCAGAAGAAAAAGGGTTCTGGTACGGTGTTTGTTGTCGTGCAAAAGTAAAATTAAAGAAGTTTTTGTCGCCCAGGCACAAAGGACTCGCATCGCATCGGGCCTGAACCGTTCGGAATTGATCCCTTTGAAAAGGGTATTGACAGAGAGACATAAAGGCGGAAAAACAGAAAACCGGACGGATGGACGGGAAAGCAAGAAGTAAAGTTAATTTCCAGCCCTTTGAGTGGCGCTTTCTGAAAGGCACCATCCTTACGAATCTATTTGCCCATTGAAGGTGACTCCGAGTACTCAAGTTGGCGAACTTGTTCAATTTTATTTTCAGCTAACATTCAAATGTATAATCAATAGGGTAAGCACTCGTTCAACATGAGTTGGCTTAGTGGGCATGGGTTAGGCGGGGGATTGGTACTTTAGGGCATATTTCAAAACGCATTCATCGTTATGGGTTAACAAACAATTGAACTATGAATTGCATTGAATTCGAGTTGCTTTGGCCTGAGTTTCACATATATTGTATAGAGTATACATATCGGGCTAGACATCGGCAAGTCGCTTTCGGTAGCGAGCCCGGCTGGGTCTGCTTATGTACGGTATGCTAAAGGGCAGTGCACTGCAAAGATCATTGTATAGAGAACACAAAGAGAAAGAGAGTGATAGAACGGTGTGTACTGTGTGTGTTTACCTATCCGGGAATTGCATGTTGTGCTTGGGTGTATCTGTGTCTGTGTGTGCGTGTGTGTCGTTTTGCTATGTGAAGGTTATGAACTTGACAATTAGACGCCACACGAGGCGTATGAGCAACAAAGTGGCCAATGCCATGTTAATGCCAGCACGGAGCACTTGTACAAAGCTGCAGCAGTGAGATATAATACAATGGGATACAAAAGAAAGTCTTAGAAGCACTCATTTAAACGCATGGAACTCGTGGGGTAACCAATCCACAACCAAACCAAACACAATTATCCATTAGGCGTATCGATTAAAGCCGCTCTGCAGTCGTGTATGCAACTGAATACCTAGTTCAAATTGTAAATTAATAGCAGGCCGTTTTTTTTGCAGGTAATTCAATTAGTGCGGCAAACAACGAGGCAATAAATTACCGAGCTGCAATATTTGACACACAATTTCTTTTCCATGCCCATCAGATATGTATCTCTATCTTTTCGTTAAAGAGCGGCAACTACTAAGCTATTACACAGAGAAGAAAAAATTCATAAGTTTTAAAAACATACTTTTTGCTATATGAAGTACTTTATGCGGACGAAAAGAAAAATTCAAGAAAGTATGTATAAACGAATAATAATTAAGTGTCTGGTATACTTTCACAAAAAATAGAAAGTACCATGAAACCAGTGAAAGTTTTTATCCTCTGTGCGGATAACCATATGTGTTTTTCATATTATTTGAACCTCATTAAACATGCAAATTAGTCGGTTATAGAAAATACGAAATCACGAAAAATCGTTAGAATTTTTATAATGGGATGTTGGGTGGAAATACCTGCTTCCGGTGCCGCTTCCGTAGCGATCTTCGCTCTCACTTGTGTGATGTGGCGCTGGTACCGCTCGTGTGCGTCCGCCGGTGGTGCCGCTGCCACTCCCATAGCCGCTGCTCGAGGGCGTGGCATAGCTACTGCGGCCCGCTGCCGTCGATGAGCTGTCATCGCGGGATGCTCGCCGGGCCTCCAGGCGATCCCGGTAGGATCCACCAGTGGTGGAACTACTGGCTGCCGTGGTTGAACTAGCCGCGCTGCTGGGCGTGGACTTGGTATTGGTGCTGCTGCTGGTGGCACTGCTTTTCGCCTTGGTCTCCGGTTCCGATTCGGATTCGGACTCCGAACTGGTCTCCTCCTCGCTGCTGGAACTGGACTCTGCCTTCTTCTTGTCCGCCGAGCCATTGGTGGTACTGGCGGTGCTATGCTGTGGCAGGAAGCGACTCACAAAGGGCTTCTTTTCCGGCACTGCCGTGGTATCCCTAGCAGTGGAATACCTGGATGAGCTGGGCGCCTTGGCATTTTGGCTTGTCGAATTGCTGCTGGATGTTGCAGGGGCCGCCGCAGTTGCGGATGTAGATGTGGCTGCCACAGCCACTGCTGCCGCCGAACTTGCTGAGCTCTCGGTGGAGGCACTGCTGTCACTGCTACCGGATCTTTGGGTCTTCTTGACCGCTGCCACCTGGGCGGAAACGGGCGGCTTCGACTGTTGGATTGTAGGAGTGGGAGTTGCATCAGAGTCTGTGGCGCTCGCGGTCTGAGTTAGTTCGATTTCGGTTTTGGCAAGCGACGGAACGAGTAACGAATGCGATGCAGATGCGAAATAGAGAGATTTTGAGATAAAGAAATAGAAATGACGATGCTGAGATGTGGATTGCTGATGGGCGGGTGTCTAGTGAAATTTTGATTTATTGGGAGCAACTGATTCGCAACTGGCATTTCTCTCTGGGAAAATGTTGGGGTAAACTAGTCAAAATTAATTAGTACAAGAACTAAAATGTACCATGAACGTTGAATATACTGAGTGTTAGATCTAGGTCGAATTATAGATATTTATAGAATCACTTGCAAGCAATTAAATTTTCTACATAAATGATTTTACTAAATTGGTTTAATTTGAAGTTGACCCAAGCTTGGTTATTATTTCTCTATATTTTCCTTAGCAAAATCTGTATAAGCTTTAACTTGAAAGCATAAAAAATTTAAAAATCGTAGAAACACAAAGTGCCGGCATACGAGCCTTTTCATTACGTTTGATATTTCATCCACTTCCTTTGATGTGCTCCTAATTGATCAGACAACCTTTTCCTATTCCCATTCAGTAAATGCCAAAAACAAGACAAATATGCAGCAAGCGTGCATATGCCACTAAAGCACAACTCCATGTATATATGTACACGTATATAGTGTGTGGTATATTCATTCACACAGATACACACGCACACTCTGGCAGCTGGAAACATTGTTAAACTGACGGAAGCAGCCGCATCGCTGACACTCGCATGATGGTGAAATATTCGCCATTGAACCCGGCTCTGTCTGCCATTTTCGGGGGGCGGCTGTCTGGGGTAGGGGGCGTGGCAACAATGTGTGAATGCATGACAGGCGAAAAAACGGTGGGTGGGGATATAGGAGGCGGGTAAAGAAATACATACACAACAGAGATATTTACAGCGGACATCAGAAATTGTAAACCAACAAAACGGCAACGAAAATATAAAGAAATGGTTGAAAAAGTTTCCATTATAATGAGAGCGGGAGCAAATAAATTGGGAAATAACCAAGAGATGTATATCTTGTTGACCAGGGTCTGCGATTTATTCAGCTCGACACCATTTGCCAAAGAAATTTAGTAACATTTAAGCAAATTAACATCACTACCACATCGGTTCTCCACTTGCAAGAGAGATTCGTAGAGATATGTAGATATAGACATAGATAGATAGATAGATATAGAGAGAAAGGGGGAGAAAAAAGAAAGATTCGAAAGAAAATAAATGTTACATCAAAGGAATTTTGTAATTTCTGTTTGCTTTATTTGCTTTAAAATTTTGTGCAGTCTCTAACTAACGATAAGGTAAAGGATGTTAAGCTACATAAATAAAAAATTTATATATCCATATATTTGTATACAATATTGTACAATTCTGATGTCCGAGCTTTGGGTCGAAACTTTACCTTGCATTGCATTAAAATTACTTAGTAGAGGCAAAAGGTTCAGACCCAAAACAGCATTAGGTGAAAGGCGCTCACAAGACAATAAACGTAAGTAAACGGAAAGGAAAAAATAATAAACAATCATAATAAATAAATAAAGACTTGAGCTTAACGTACACATAAAATAACAAGAACAGAAAACCAGTTGCGTAAATCAAAATAAATAAAAACCAAACATAATGGGACAAGTTCAGAGGAAATGTTTTTGGTTAGGTAAGATTAACAGTAAAAGTAACGATAAACAGTTTAGTTAGGTTGCTCCTTCGACAGGATCGGCAAAAAAACAAGGATAACACTTACGGAGCGGAGGGGAAGTGTGAACGATGGAGCACAAATAAAGAACGAAGCACACATGGCGTATACGCAATTATCGTTTTAAGTTCTTTCGGCGGGAGTTGGCACAACACAAGGGTAAAATACTGAGCTAGGCTACAGTGACAGCGATCCCTACTATACAGTCTACTCAGTAATATGTAAATTGATATCTATCTACACGAAAGTAAATTCCTTTTCTTAAAGTGTATACTTCTTATGTATATATATTTTCTGATACGAAATATTCAAAATATTCGTCCTTAGAATCTTCTGAATGTGACCTACTATTGTGTTATCTGTAACTATAACTCAATTCAATCCTCCTCTTCCTCTTCATCCGTGACCTCAATCTCCTCTTCTGTGTACTCCTCCTCTTCCTCTTCTTCTGGACTTTCTTCGGTAGATTTATCTGTTTCTTCCACAAGCTCCTGATTGCTTATGTGGTCTACTGGGCTTTCTTCCACTTTGTGCGTAATGTCATTCTCGGGTGGAAGTACATTGATCACTGGTAGATCTTGACTCTCTATTTCGATTACCCTTCCTCCACCTTCCTCCTGCTCTTCTTCACTTTCAGTGGCTGTTACTTCTTCGTATTCGGAAGAGGATTCTTCCTCCTCTGTAACTTCAGAAGAGGTCGGATGCAGAGCTTCCTCTGGTAGGTTAAGCAATTCCCTAGAAGTCCCTTCTACAGATTCCTCTACTTGTTCTTCCTCCTCCTCCTCCACCTCTTCTTCTTCTTCTTCTTCTTCCTCCTCCTCCTCTTCTTCGCTGTCACTGCTTTCACTGGCCACGCCTTCTTCTTCTGTATTTGCCTCATTCACACTTACCTCTGCTCGCGTCGTGGATGCCGCACTATTACGCACTGGGGACGCCGCCTGGTTGGAGCTGCCATCGCTTTCTTCTCCTCCTCGATTCTTCAGAGCCGCCACTCGCTGATCGCTGGCGGTGTCGCCACCACCACTGGACGTCGATGTAGCTGCTCCACCTGTCGATGATGAGCCGGCATTCTTGCGTTTCTGGCGCGCCAGCTCCTCCTCGTCGGCGGCGGTCTGCTGATTCTTTTGCTGCTGCCGTTGCATGGCCGCTTTTTGGGCCTGAATAGCGGCCTGAACGGCCGCCTGAGCTGCGGCAGCGGCATCGGATTTCTTCTCCTTCTTCTCCTTGCCAATATCGGCCAAGCGCTGGACAACGCGCGAGCAGTCGCTCAATCGGATGATGCCGCTCAACTGGCCGCGGGACACATCCTCGCTGTCCAGGACGCGATCCTTGCGCTCCTTGAGCTCCTGCTGCCGCTGCTGTTGCTGCTGCTCGCTGTCGGAGTCGTCGTTCTGGTGGGATCTCACGAAACGCGAGCGGAAGCGGGAGGATTTGCCCGCCCTGCCCGAAGAACCCTCGTTGTCGTAGTCGTTCTCATAGTCGTAGTCGCCACCACTGCGTCCATAGCGATCGTTGTTTGCCTGGGTAGCACTGCGCTGCGGGCGTTCGCCGAACTTGCGACCGCCCAGCACGGGCTCATCGTTGTAGCCACTGCGCTCCTCCTGCTGGCGGAACTGGGTGGCCAGGCGATGGTCGCTCTTGGATCGCATCAAGCCCGGCTGCAGAGCACTGGGCGGCGCCAGATGGGAACTGCTAACCGAACCGCCACTTGGGGTCGAATGAGGTGCTATGTTCAGGTCACCGAAGGTGGCCAGGTTCATTACTAGCTGGTTGGGATCTATGGAGACCAGGAACCTCACTCGTCGACTGTAGTCGTTGTTCTCGTACTCGAAGTGACGCAGGAACTCCACCGTTTTCAGGAAGATCTCCTTGGTGTCCATCAGCTCGCAGTCGTCCCACTCCACGGTCTCGTTCATGTACTTGTCCACCGTGTCGCAGTTGCTGGTGATGTTCGTGATTTCCAGATCGAGATTCTCCTTCAGCGTGGTCAGATTGCGCAGCTCCACGGCCAAGTAGCGATCGATCTCGCCCTTTAGCTGGTCAGATCGATCCTTGATCGCCTTGGTGATCCTTTGGTAGATCTCATCGATCTCCTCCGTCACACTGATGGCGTTTGTCTGCAGACTCATGGTGTTCTTCTCGATGATGGCCAGCGAATCCTGAAGTCGGTGCAAGCTGCGTCGGATCTATGGAGAGATATGGGATATGGATCAGTAAGTAAAATAGCAAACAATGGTGACAAGTTAAAGCCATTTTAAGTAATTTTGATAAATGGCTGCTCACCTGTGAGTTGAACCGCGTGATCTCTCGCCGCAGAATGTCCATGTGGGCGCTTTTGCAGTCCTCGCAGATCTTTTTCTCGCAGTGTGCGCAATGGGACAGATAGGCTTTTTCCGAGCAAACGCCGCAACGCTCCATAATTTGACCTGCAAGAGGCGAACGGGGGAAACACAATTACTTATCACACCTGGCTGCCAAAAAACACACTCCCAAAAGGGGCAACACAAATGACTTTCCGCCCACTTGGGTTGGACAATAAAATGCCAAGTATGCCGGCGGCAGCAGCAGCTCATCAATTTGCACTCTTGGCAACAATCTTGCCACATGCCAGGGATGCCAAGCGGATTGGAGGGTGTGAGGAAATGTCGAGGCGGATGTCTGTTGCATTCACTAATGCGATTTCAAGAGCACGAAATCAACTGCACCTAAGCGCCAGTTATGCAGCTATACTCGAGTGCATATCTCTGCACTGAGACTTAAAACTGAGGCTTAAAAAATCTTTGTATTGCAAAAATTCCCTTGAATGTTTCAAAATTATGGTTTTAGTCAATTAAATGTCACATGCAAACGTTTTAGCAAATGAAATGGCTTGATATTTTGCACTTTTTCATTTAAGCTTTGTTATTCATCAGAAATTTCGAAAATCGTAGGAAGCTCGGGTATTTTGAAGATTTTTTCGGTGAGCCTTCCGTTTGGTGGGGGTCACATCCCTTGGCAAGGGATCCTGTGGCTCGTCGACTACAGGATGCCTTCAGTGGGGCAATGCAAATAACGAGCCTCAGCAATGGAGCTGCAATGCAAACATGGCGATGAAGATGTAGATGTCCTCCTGCTGCAGCAGTCACAGCTTGAAAAAGTAAACTTTTCTGCATCAATTGCTGGCATTGGCAATGCCTGATGAACACCCCTCAGTAGTTCTCCCAGCTTTCTCCTCCTGGTTGACAATAAACCAGCGGGAGATGGTGGGAAAGGGAAGCAGGAGGTCCGGAGTGCCTTGTGCCAATAGTTGGCTTCAGTATTTTCTCATGTAATCATATGGAAAAGTGAATTTGCAAATTCCACATGAAAGTTGTACGAGTGCTCGTTGTCCTTGCTATATCCATAACATGAAAAGGATTCCTTTGTTTCACACATTTGCATAGCTTAGGAAATTTGTGCAGCAAGAGTACAAAAAAGAAGAGTTTCGGATGCACAGTAAATATTTTTTAGCTATGCTAACGAATTGGCTTAAAGGACATTGTTAATCAGTTGTATCTAGTATACCTTCAAAGGTCAAGTCTATGCCTCAGTTTACCAACATTTAGTTATTTTTTGATTTACTGCAATCTATAGTATTACACCTAATTTTCTTTTTGTGCAATAGTTAAGCTAAGAACTTTGTCTGCCTTATTAACTCACACTTGATCCTGATTGCAACTCAAAAGTTGCAAGCCATTTGCATATTTACCCACCACCATCAAGTTTTGTCAGATGGAATTGCGTAGTCACGCCTAAGAGGAGGTTGTTTCACCAATTGGTTTTGGCCAAATGCAAATTGCTCAAACGAAATCAATTTGGTTTTGCTTAGTTTTAATTGCTATCAGATGGCAGGAGCGCCTGACTTTTTAATTGGAAAGCCAAACATAATGGCAAATGATAGTTTTTCGGCATTGATTTCCATCGGCATTCTTTGCACATTTTCCGCTCGTCGTATTTAGTGGAATTTAATTAAAGTTACTACAATGACTACAAGGCAATACTTTTTATTAATAACATTTTTGTTTGCCTTTTGCCTTTGTGCACTCAACTTTTTTCGTTTGCAAACTAATCTGTATGCCGGTCGGAATTTCCAAGCCAATATTTATTATTTATTACCAAAGGGAGAAATTTGCATTGTTTTTGGCATTTACAAAATAAAAAGGGCTAACATATTTACCTGATGTGGGATCGGGCAGCTCTCCGGTGATTTCGATGTGCAGCTCGAGGAAGCGTTGTAGGGTGACATTCGTTGGGAAGGCCTGGACGCCATTGTAGGGTATCCGGTGTTCGGCACGACATTCGGGGCATTTCACCTAAACGATTCGCAGAAGTGGTGTTATTAGTCAAGAGGATATAATTGGCCCAAGGCGCTAATTCAATGCTAAATCCCTTTTAAGGTAATTGAAACAATGTTGAGCACCAGGCTTTTGGCAGTAAGCTGCTTTGAATTTAAATTGCATAATCCTAAGCCAACTATTAAAGGCCATTGTTCTCTTATATCTACAAGAATTGTTCGCAACTTTAAAAACCTTTCACATTTCGTTAGTTGCATGTGAAGGCATCTTGAGTGCGCTCTTCATATCCTGTCATCGCCGTTTTGCCATAAAGATCCATTTCAGTTATGGCTTTTTCATTCGCATGACAGGTATTGCAGGCAGTGATTCCCCCCCTTATTAATATTATTTTTGGATAGCATTTTTCTTGAGTTTGGCCAACACAATGAAAATGCTTTCCAATTATTTGCGTGGCGCTGGCCAAAAGCCAAAACAAAATTTATAAATACACGCAGACTGAGGCGCTCTATAAGTAGCGCGGCACACAGATACACACTTTCATACACTTGTGGGTTCATTCGAGCCTACATATATCCACGCCTTTCTATATAATTTTTCAACAAGATATCTACGCAAATGCGCCGCAAGCAGCAAGATAAATACAACATTTTCGGGGGCGTCTTGTTGGGCGCCTCTTTGTTTTTCCACCCATCGTATTTTTCCTCATTTCCCATGCGAGATTTTAGCTTAAGCTGTTACACTGAAACAAATTTAAGAGCTATAAGAATCTAATATTGCTAAAAGTCAAACTAAACTTTAACTTATTAAAGTATTTATTTGTGACAAGATTCCTTAAGCTTTAACTCAAGCATATTGCACTGCTTTGCCAATTTTTCTCAGTGTACATCAGCGATGTGTGACGTCGGCGGCAATAACTTAAATTGCCGCTCGCACACAATGCATTCGCACAGTGGGATGATTAATGATGATCGCCTTACCTGGCGTCGCACGTAGTCCACCAGCCCCTCCATGCAGGGCTCCATGCAGAAGGAGTGCTGGCATGGCAGCAGCTTGGGAATCCTGTACCGGTCCAGGCAGACGCAGCACGTCAGCAGCTGCTCGAATTGCTCCATGGCTCACTGACATAAAAATGAAAAAAAGACGGGGGTGGGGTAAACAAATGCAAAACAGTCATTAGACCTGATTCGATTATACCGCAAAAAGCGCTGTCAATTTGATATTCATATCATTATAAATTCAGGACTCCCTGCCCTTCCTAATCTCATCATAAGACGACAGACCGTCTGTCAGCCGGTAAGCCTCGTCGCAAAAAAAAAGAGAGACGCAAAAATCGAGAAAAGCAGGAGGAATCCGATTGCCACGAAATTCTTGCATTTGAATGAACACTCAACGCCACACGACTGACTGAAAGCCAGAACCCAAATGTCATACAATAAATTGACCATTTCGTTGTCGTAAGTCGCGAGCCGGCTTCATTTGGCCCGGGTAAATACACTAAGCCACAAATCTGCTTATGGCTGCTTCATTAAAAGCGGATCTGACAAGTTTATTTAGACGAAACCGAGATGCTCAACAGTATCAGATGTTTGCCAACCCTCCCATGTTTCGCCCTCATCAGCAAATGAAAAGCGAGGAAAGCGACGCTCGCAGATGAAAATTCTCTATACGTTGTGTATCCCTAATTTCGCTGCACATGACTTTTGACTTCCTTTGAATGTCAGTCAACATTTTCACCAAATAATGAGAAGTATTTACGTTTAAATGACTTTAGGAATTTGGCGAATGGTCCGTATAAGTAGGTAATTGCATTTATTAACCCCTTTTAACATTTCTGATTCACAATGCTAAACGCGCAGCATGATTCACTCTTCAACTGCCAACAAATATTTGCATTAAACGTTTCACTTTTATGATGTTTACTATATCCATGACGTGAAAATAAAAATTCGAACTATATAAATCAGCATATGAATATTCATTTCATTGGCAAATTCGAATTCCCTGTTCGTTTTATATAGTTGAATAAATATGACTTTTTATTCTAAATAAAACAATGTATGGTTATTTGTATTCAAAAGAGGCTTGAATCTTTGAAATAGTTCGGATGAAAAGAATGTTATTAATTGATTTTAAGTTAGCATATGTTGAAGACAAACTATGATCAGCACTCTTATGAAACTCATGTTTAATAGTCCATCTGATTGACATATAATTCATCAAGTAATCGACCACAAGCAAACAGCACATATTCCGAGTAAATTTGTGTGTGGCAATAAATCATATATTTAAATCAGCTTCCATTGCACAATTTCATAAGCTACTTGCAACATTTTTTCAGCACTCTGCAATATCTTTCTCACATTTGGAAAAGGGAGCATTGCTGGCCGCAGTTGAGATTTTAATAATAAAAATGACACACATTTCGTATTAAGAGGGAAGAAAAGCAGGCAGCCGCCGCGTATATGAAGTATAGTATAAATATAAATACGATTTCGCCGTTGCTGGCAATATGCATCGCGTATACGCCGCGTGTGTCGCGCACAAAAACGCTCACCAATGCGCACTTCCTGCTCGTAAATAAACTGGGAGTGTGGGCGGATGAGGATGTAGCGGATGGAATCGGTACCGTGATGTCCATGATGCCCACCGCTAATTGTCGTGCGCCTGTTTGCCATTATTGTCGTGTTTGGCTCGGTTTGGTTTCGGATATTTAAAGCATCCATTTAATGCGGCCAAAAGTTCACAATGAAGCTATCGCAAAAAGTGGATATATGTATGAGCTTACCGACATATGCGAACAAAGTGCAATTAACTGGAAAATGCGCTTAAAATCAAATTGAATAGAAATTCTGTCGTTCTCGCAAATTGTGCGTGGTAAATAAAGGCAAAACGGGTGGTCCTTTTAGAAAGTGGAGGTCCTTTTTCTGGTTTCGAGCGAAATGCAGTGTGTGTGTGTGTGTGTGTGTGGCGAAACTAATTTGGCCATTGCATTTGTGAATCGCTGCTGAAAGGATTAAAATGAATAGCGAAAGCTGCTCGCCAGCATAATGAAAGCCACCAGAAGGCGGCATAACTACCAAAATCCAGCCACCCCATTTTACATTTTCATTTAAAGGGTGGAGAGGTCATTCAGCTGGGTCCGTTAATACACACATACATACATATACGCATACATATTTATGTATATATATAGTGGTGAATGCATTCGCGGGCTGTGTGATTTTCAGAAATACCAAACCAATTATCCGTGAAAATGTTAAATGCTCTTGAAGCTGAAATCTGTGTTTTCTGGTTTCCTTTGAATTTCCCCACGGCTCTTTGCTTTCATTCAAACGCCAAATTGACGGCGACAGTTGTTCAATGTTTTGTTTACAGAAAAAAGAGCACGAGAAAATCATTAACCTTGGCGGGGGTTAAAATTAAGTCGAGTTATGCGGCAGGAAACAGTAAATGGCGAACGGGAAACGGAAACGAATCACTTGACCCTGGGAAAGTTTTTTGCCAAATGTAAAAAAACTAAAATGGGTCAAACTTTTCGCGCTGCTGACAGTTGGTGACAGAAAATCATCAACGCAAAGCACTGAAAATTGAAATCAACACAACTAAATTGAAATGAATTCGATGAAATTTGGGTCAGCCAAAACTGAGCAGAAATCACCAACAAAAAAAAATTGAAATACATAGAAACCTCAGCAACTTACCAATTGAAATGGGAAACTATTTGGCAATCCTTGCTGTTGCTGTCAAAGCGGCACTCGAAGGCAATCATAAAATGCAATTGGTTTTGGCAATGCGAGAATCCTTAAAACTCAGTCCTTTTCAACTCGTTTTTGGGCACTTTCATTTAATGAGTACAATCGATTTCCGTTCGCCTTACTTTACTTTCAATATATCTAATTCGGAACGGTGTCGTTTAGATTTCTTTCTTATATTTTTTTTTTCAGTTTTTGCTGGGCAACACGCCTAGTAGAATTCGATTGGAAATGTAAAAAGCGACTGATGGCAAGTGAAAATTGCCAAGCACACGAGCTGAGCAACAGTCTACAATATTTTAAATATATATATACAATCCGCGGCATTCTCTCCCGATTTCGCTGTGTATCTACAGATATATACCGTCTATATATCGCCAGAGAGCGAAACAAAACAAAATGCGCGATCGTCAGACACAAACGCAAAAATATATTCTTGGCATCGTGCGTATGTATCTTTATCTACGGTGTGGCTGCAGCACCATTAATGAGATACAAAGATACAAATGAGTACTTCGCACTGCATGTTACTTCCAAATGGAGTTCCCATTTCTCGCCTCGAACCTGGACATCGGCTACTTATTGGATTAACCGAAAAGATTTTCCTCCATTTAGTACGAATACATGCACGCACACTCTTGACGTCATCAACTGAGCTGATTTTCTCATTCGGACGCACGCCGGCATTTTCCATCTATATCTCATTGCTGGGCTATTTGTGTGCTTTTGTGTATCTCGCTGTAACGGGCCCTAAAAATAAATTTCATTGAAAATTGGAGCGAACATCGCTCGAATTCGCTGTTCCGTCAAACTAGTGAAACATTTCTCAGTGCCAAGTGAAAAGTTTCTACTTCCATCAGAAGTTTTCCCTTAACTTAAGTAGCAGTTAACCATTAGTTTGCTGCAATACGAACTAAAATTGCATATTCCATTCAAAAGTTGTCCCTAAAAGTTACAATTATGCTTTTTCTCAAATGGATAAAGCATGTTCAAAATATCTATCTGTATCTATTAACTACAAATTGCATTCGGTGTGATATTATATATAGAAAGTGTATGTGAAACATTATTTAATATTAATATTTTTACAATTTAAGTTCCCTACATAAGCATTTGTTACTTTTACCAAAATAACTATATCCAGTTTCGCAGTTTTTTTCTGTGCATGCTTCTCAAGGTCAGAACTTCGCTCCTCTAGCTCTGTATATATCTTTCTTTCTCCCTATGGGAATATGCCGAAAATAGAACTCACTAGCCCGGAATTCACAGACTGCAGTCTGCACTCCTAGGCCAATAAGAAAAAAAACAAATCATGAAAAGAAAACTGCACTGTATTTTTGGGCTATAAATAAACGGAGCAGACGGCGGAGCAGATGCAATCGAAACTTTTTGAAATTTTAGCTGCACTCCCAAAGGAATACTAGAGAAACTACAAAGTATTGTGACGTTCCAATTTCAGCGGTGATAACTTACGTTTCCAAGTGGTGTTTTCTTCTTATTGTCTACTTGGGTATCCGAGGCGCCCTTGAAAGGGGCCTGTTCCTTTGGCTGTTAACTCTGCTGGCTGAAATTAAAAGGAAAATATATTACATTTAGAGGCAATGGCAATGGTCAGTGCCAAATGTGATGAGTAATCGATTGGGCTGTTGGCCAGTGCTCAACAGGAAACACAGCAAAATGGGAGAGACAATCTGGCGACACCAATCGAATCAGCCGCCATTTATTGGTTAGCTTGATTTCGGTGAATTTGGGAGTGGAGGGGTCGAGTAGCCATTTACCTGGCCATTAACACGCTGCGCATAAGCCGCATCATGCCAACTTAATTATACGGCCTCAAAGGCTGCGGCACGCAAAACAATGATGAAGGTGGGAAGCTGAAAGTTGGAATTCATTGGATGGCATGGGATTGGATGGGATTGGATAGTATTGAATGGGATTCGAGTGGGCGCGGTTGACAGTCGAAGATAATGAAGTTCGGAATGCGCTTAAGGTTCGCTTATTGTGCACTGCGACAGATAAGCTCCTCGGTGGGCCACACACTCTTGACCAGGTTAATGAATAATCAGCTGGGGTCGAGCATATGGCTGCGAAGGTGGATCATTTTAATTAACTTGCCTTTCGACCAAAGGAAACAATTAAACAATGGAAAACCAATTTCCGAAACTATAATAACACCGGCGGTCTTTTGAGCATCGAACGCGTAAAGGAAATTTAATAGAAATAAATTTTTCACATAATTGCATCGATTTCCCTTATAATTAATTTTCCTTAATGTGCACAATTCTGAGCTCCGTATCGCTACTAAAATGATACCGTAAAATGTGGCATGGAAAATTATACATCAATTCATACATTTTATAATGATTTCGTTTTTAGTATCATTGAAGACAAAGTATATTTTATGATTCGATTATACTTGCAATATAGCAATGTTTAAACATAATACAAATTTCAGGAACCAACAATTTAAGCAACAAGTGACTTAAAAACTTCAATTGTTCGAAAACAATGGAAACAATATCTGGATTATTTTCCCATATTTGATTTCGGTAAAACGACTGCTATTTGTCTGTTAAAACAATAAATTTTCAACCAAAAAGTGTACAACTGTATCTCGTTTTTAAAATACTTTTAAATAAATGGACACAGCAAATAAGACAACACTATGAAATCATAAGCAATACATTTACTTTAAAGTTGCCAGCGCTCTACTTTCTAGCAGTTGTTAATTTAAGTTGCAAAAGTTGGCCAGTAAATTCGAATCAAAACTAGTTTAGGCTGATATCTATTGCCAGCGTGCTGCAATGGCACTTCTTTAATGCTGCCAGCGACCTTGAACTTCCGCCCAGCTGAAGCACACTCGAAAGGGGTGGAGGATTGAAGGGGTTGAGGGGCAGATGAAGTGAGATGAAAAGAGGCGAGCGCTTGCAATAAGGCTAAAAGGAAAACTGGAAAAAATCTGTTGCCTACTTTCAGGCAGCACATAAATTCAAACCGCACACGCCTCTCTCACTTAATCTTCCGTATTATTTTTATTTTTATATTTCGAAACGAGAAATTAATTGTTTTGTGTGAGAGGTGTGAAAATAAAAATAAATACGAGAAAGCGCACCACAAACATTCCAAATGGAAGGCGAGAATGGGAGAAGGAACAAGCAAAAGCAAAACCGAAACCGAAACAAAAGCAAACAAAGCAATCAATGATAAGCGAGCAGCGGGCAAAAGACAAACACAAACAGCAGAAATGGAAATAGAAAATCTCTGAAAATGTCGCTGATTGAATCGAACTAAAAATAAGGCAGCAACACGGCGTATGAGCAATGTGCGTCTCTGTGTGCGTGCCTGTGTGTGTGTGGGCAAATTATTGCCATGCTTTCTGATGAGATACGCGCACACACACACACGCTCGTAATATAGCGTATAACAGATCCTCATCAACATATATTTGTATACATGATTATGTCAAAATGTGTTAATAAATTTTGAACGCGAAGCCGAAGGAGATGAAAATAATTTTGACAGCTTTTCACAAATGTGGGAGTGTGCACACGGTGGGATGTTGAGAAAGCGCAATTTTCAGCCAGGTGACATTTTCACAAGCTCCTTCTCTCGCCGAGATTCTCACGCCTTTCGCCGTTGTCTCGCCTATTTTTTTTTACATAATCAGCAGCCATTGAATGCGCGTCGAGCTCATCTCCATTTGAATGCGTTACCAAAAACGAGTTTAAAATAAGGACATATCCACCCCGTTCGACTCACTTGCGTGGGCTTCTTCTATTTCCTGATGCTTCGCGAAACTCTTGCAAATTTATTCGCATGCCTTGGCGGCACAAGGACTTTCACTGACTTCACTTTCAAACTGAGATACGATGTGTTACAGCCTTGGCTCGAATCAACACTCGCGTCGCGATTACTGGTGCTTCTGGACAGGATATGTCGCACCCTCACGCACAGCGCGACAGGTGAAAGATCTGTGGGCAGATCTTTGCACCCCGCTATATACACTTGATAGATATATATATGTGGATATAGGTGGATGGGAATCGAACTGGGCTATAGCTATTATCGGCGTATCGGTCCGCACGTCCACTCGCGAGCGTGCCAGAAATGAAAATGAATGTTTTTCTCTGCTCGACTCTCGAACGCTTGATGATCAGCCGTTCTTGAGGTGAAATTTTATAAATATAACCTGTGGCAACAACAAAAGTGCCACAAATATTTCTGCGTCTTCTTCCCACTTTCACGTAGCACTTTTGTTGTTTCCCAGCTTCACCCGACCCCAACGAACCTGTTCAAGAATTATATACATATATATAGATAATATAATATATATACCATAATTGTCTGTAAGAATTCCTCTCGCTTTTTACAATGTCGCGCAGAAAGTCCAAGAGCGACAATATATGGCTTAATACGTATTCTTACCTATTATTGTTCTGGCTTATTTCGCAGTTATTAGAGTACAATTTTCACTTTTCTTAGTCCAGCGGAAAGAAAAGCTGAAGAAAAGATCGACGCCCACGCATTTATCTGGCAGAATGATTCATTTTCGAATTTTCTTAAATATTTATAGAAATTAAAGGCGTCTATTGATACTTATATAGAATAAGGAAATTGATGTCTTAGCAAATATCACGCGAGTTTTATGTAGTTATAGAATGCAGGCTAATTAAAAGTGTTAACAGAAAGACAAATGACTTAAATAAAGGTAGGCATTTTATTGTATTCAACGTGTTAATAAAATATAAACGCTTAAGATTAGTCATTGAATTATTAATATTTATTTCATCTTAATTTAGGAAGTTCTGTTTCTAAGCACTTATTTACGTAATAAACAATCAAAAGTGTTGTTTTAAAGCATTCTTTAATATTCTCTTTAATATTACTTATTTTCCGCTTATTATTCTATAAATACAGAGTTTCTCTCTGTCATCACATGCAGTATAATTGGTCTGCATTTAGCCATCCTCGCCAGACATTCGGTCTTTTGTTCGGTCATTTGCTTGTCCGACATGACATCTTGTCAATAGGCTGATGAATCGGGTTAGCCGTTAATATATTTTCGGAAAAAATAGCGACCTAAAACAAAGCCGCAGCCGCCGCAGTCAAAACAAAAACAAACCGAAAAAAATGCGAATTATGAGCGGGCCAAAACAAAGATGTCAACACGTTCGCCAAGGCAGCTCAAGTTGTTGACGGACTCTAGGTCAGTCCCACTGACATCGCCATAGCCACAGCTATATCCTCTATTACACGCTGAAAAAAAGTTACTAAAATGGTAACCATATATATTTTAGAAGATATATAGGCTTCCAATAGCATGTTTCCATCTATTGCACAGAATATATATGATTGTACAATACTACTTTTTGTCACTATTCTATGCTGATATAACGAAAATTATTAATTAACGATGTTCATTTGGAAGTAATTAATTTGCCAAACTGCTTTCCAAGAATTAATTACGGATTCGTATTTTTTTTATGTGCATGAGAATCAGAGCTGGATTTGTGCGCAGTTTCTGGTTCTCGTGAAATTGAAATTGCGTATTGCGGACATTGCATTGTGAACACTGCAACAAGGCTATCGGAACGGCGACAATTGTATAGCACGAGTTAAGACCCATTTCCATTAGCGGAGCGTCCGAAATAGTGGCATCCATTCATTCCCAGCATATTTGAGAGCAACTCATTAGGCCCGAGCATGATTAATTAGAACTGATGGATGGCCAATTGACGGATGGAAGGCATGGCTGTGGAGCCGCAAGCCAGGAGCCAGCAGCCAGGACACATTATTGATGGACACGTATGCAGGGAATCCGGAACCTCCAGTGAAAGCCACTCGACCAGGGGACACTTGGCATTGCCAGCCAGCGCCTCGTGCTAATTGCCCAAGAAAGGGCAGCCAATTCAGTCAACGCAGGGGCAACGTGGTAAAGTAGCAATAATAACGAATTAGCAGACAATTTCAAGTATTAGACAAGCCCAACTAACTAAGAGGGTGGTCGCAAGAGTTGCTAGTTGATTGGTATTCTACAGCAAAGTTTAATTGAAATCGACCAGGGATTATGGCCCTGAAAATGGGCTGAGTTCGAGGGCTTTTGAAGACAGCTAATCCATTTTGTTTTACAAAGAAAATAAGAGAAAATAGATACCAAGCTTATCTCTTTTCCATGCTATAAGCTGTATTAAATTGATAAATTTAAAGGAAAGTCAAACGAATATACCTAATAGATACGAATAGCATGTTAAAGCACATATTGATTCTTAAGCTTGGATTCCTGGGGTATTAAAATTTCAATTGAATTATGGAACGTTAATTTGTGGGAAATCCATTTTCTAGGAATTTCGGCTTTTTGCCGATGGACTTGTTTTCACAGAAATCCCTTTTATGCGTTGAAGCTCGTTATAAATTGATTAATTTATCTTTAATTTATGTTTATTTTCTATAAGTTTCAGGATGTTGACATTAAAGCTTTCAGCGACATAATAATTGATTAAAATTGTTCAACTTGAATAAGTGTGAAATTTGGATTCTGTGCATTTGAGCTATATTTTTCCAAAATGTAGAAAAATTCCTGTATAAGTTTAAAAATACTTAAAAGCTACAAATTAGTTTTTTTTTAATATATAATTATATATTAAAAAAAATAAAAAAATTTAATAATAAAAAATTTTAATTATATATTGCCTTAGGGTTTTCTAAGTGGTTCCGGATTAAGAAACTGGCTAAGCACACCTCCACAAAGATATGTCCAACAGCAGGGGGCCCCCGAAAACAAACTATTTCCAGTCAGACAAATGGCGTTAAGCACATAATAACCAATTTCTCTAAATACGGCCATAATTATGAACGCCTCCACACACTTTTACATCCAAAGAGTCCTGGCAAACAAACACACACACACTCACACGCGAATGATCCTTGTGAAGTGGCGCTGCTGTTGTTCTTCTTGTTTTAGCCTACTTCATTTGGGCACGCTTGTTCTCGAGACTCGAGAGGGAAAGTGAGAGGGGGATAGGGAAAGCGAAAGTGAAAGTGAACGGCATAGGATGGGGTGAAAGTTTGTAAGTGAGAGCGGGCAAGGGCAAGGATTTATCGTAATTAGGCATGCATGAGCATATGCTGTCGTCTAAGCTCAAGGATGACTCTCATCCTCCGCGATATTTTGTCGTGCACTGCAGGAAAATTGAATACCAATCGGTCAAAAATATTCTGATTTTAAGAAACTAAAGGAAAGAAATTAAAAATATCTGTACTACTTTCTCTTAAATTTAAAGATCTCTTTCGGAAATTAGTCTACATGGTTGCCAAAATTCTTTTTTTCGAGGGATGCTGCCAATAAATTTTAGATAACTGAAACACTTGTAGAAGTATGCAGTTATTTATGTGCAACAATCATCGCAATTAAATCTTCATAAATAAATTTAATATATGTTTTGTTGCTATAACGGCTGACTCAATTACAAAATAATATGGCCAATTATTTTCCCTCTGTGTGGACAAACACAGACTTGGGCAAACAGCAAGGAAAGGGGCGAGAAAATGGGCGGGGTGATGGTGGGAAAAAGGAAAAAGGGGCCCCAATGTACATAATTAATTGTGCTGCTGTGTTGGCAAACACGCGGGCGCCGGAAAGTAGGCAACACGCTTTTTTTGGCAAAACGGTTCGCCGTAATTGATTGCCTCATGCACGTCACACAACCACACACACACTCACGCATATACACACATATTGAGAAGCCAAAGCGGTGTGTCAATGTGTGTGTGTGGGTGTGCAATTTCCGGCGGAGCTACAAGTATTTTGAAATGAATATTCCTTTAATTAGTCCGCTGCTGGCACTGCCATTTGCTGCGGCTTCAAAGGGGTTTGGATATGCTAAAAGGCCAAGCCACAAAAGACTTGACCGCAAATAATAATGCACAAATGCTGCCGCACCGCAAGTGTTTCCAGGCAACACACGCACACACACACATCCACTCGCAGATGGCCGGGTCGGAATATTTTCTTAAATTAACATTAGCAACATTCGGAGCTGCCATTAAGACGGTCGCCCAGCAGCCATTTCAAGTCTCTCGCAAGCTGAACCCGAAAGGTCATCCCCGAGTACGGTCCAACTTCAATAAGTTGAACATTGCTCTGACTTTTTAAATAATTGTAACAAATTGCAATTAATAATAATCTTTTGGATTTAATCTTAATCGCTTGGATTGGTAATTATACTTTTTATAATATCCTTGTACATTATTATAAAAAATATTAATTCAAGTAAAAATAAACAATACAAGCATAACATGAGATTTCTTAATTTAAGTAATTTATTTTTTTTCTATTTTTTATTTTTTTTTATCAAATTATCGAGGACCAACAGCACGGTCTTTGGACTTGCGAAACTCCGTTCGGTGGCCAAAAACAGTTAAGCGTAAACATTGTCCTTGGCCATGTTTAGTTTGGCTTCTTTAAATTATGGCCGGCAGCCTAAGCAAACTACAGGGGACTGGCTCAAGGCCGGGGTAGCATTATTACCTGGCGCCAGTCAAATTAGCAGAAGCATAAAAAATAACGTATACGCAACGTGGACCCTTTGGACTGTCGCACGTGTTCATAACCCGTTTGCTTCAACTGCCGTCACCGCTGCTGCCAAAACAAAACGTCAAATGTTTGTATAATGGCAAACATTAACATTTAACCTTGGAGTCACAAATTACCGGATTCTTGTCACCTTCGCACGCAGCAGGCAGCCCGAAAAAAAAGGAACAGAGTCGAGCCGTCAAGAAGGAAAGTTTGTTGTCCGCAACTTTTTACCTCAGCAAGCGGTCCGCGTTGGCAGACCCATAAAAAATCCTGCGGAGAGGCATCAACAGCCACGGAACATATGCGCCCCCGACCCACTTCGATGATGATAAGAGTGCGGCGGCACCACGGCATCGCAGCGTTCTTCTGGCATTCCCACATCTTGCCAGCCCACAATCCAGGCATCCAGGCATCCTTATATCCTTGTATCCTGGCTGCCACCGCAGCAGCATGACGTCGTCCTCGCCGCCTTGTGATAAATAGCTTGATTTTAAGCGAAAGGCGCGGGAGTAGATTTATGACACACGCATTTTCTCCGCCAAGAAAGTGGAAAGTCAGCGGCAGCGGAAAGGAAAGGAAAAAAACACGAATACATAAAGTCACGCAACAGGCCAACGTAGAGTAAAATATCGGAAAATCTCTCATTTAAAAAATTATTACATTTATTTAAGCGTGGCCTTAAAGCATTCATAGAAAAAAACAAGAAGTTGAATTCAAAAAATTCCATATGAAGTTTATAAATTTCACCTTCTATACGGTTGTATAACACCATTTAAAAGGAAAATATTTGTGCTAGCCGAAAATGAAGCATTAAACTCGCTGCATATTAATATTTATTTACCCTAAGAAAATGGAAAATGATTTTCCACCCGATTTTACTATATTTATTTAAGCAATTCAACGAGAAAATAAAGAGCTCTTTAAACGGAGATTGCCAACTTATTTTGGTGCTGAATCATACATAGCCAAATATGCAAAGTATGCGTGTTTATTGAAAAGTGATGCCTGCTTTATGGCTTTTCCACTCCAAATCGCTTACGTAATCGAGCGAGTCTCTGCTTAAGAGTTAAGCTGCGACAATTGCGCAAAAATTGAATCATTTCCCAAGAATCCGTGAGAAGTTTTTGATTGAGCATTTAAAGAAAGCAGCGCGATTGGGTTTCGTGTTTGCGTCCGGATTCGATTTCGAATCGCTTCGCGGTAGCCATGGTATTCCTGGCAATTTCCTCAACATCGCCAGCCTTGCAAGCAGTTTTCCTAAGCTGCTTACTCCCCCCCTCACGCACACAACACCCTACAAACACACACACACACACACACACACTTCTGCGAGCTGGCGGAGAAACCTCAACAATTTCAACATCCGGCTTCCGCTGCAATGTAATGGAAACTCGACGCGAATCGAAAGCCGTGCCTCCGTGCTGTGCCAACATATTAAAGTTGGCAAATGCCGATAGGGGCAAAAAAGGCGGAATGCACTGGCATAAATATGCACTAAATAAATATGCCTAAGTATACAATACAAAAATGCAAAGTTAGCAATAATTCCAATCGTATCAAATGAAATTTAGCTCAAACTTAATATCAACAATCATAGAATAGCTAGGTGTGAAGAAGCTATGCCCACTTTTTTTCAGTGCAAAATCAGCATCCACAGAAGAAGAACGTCGGTGGCGGAAATCTAAGGCAAGACAAGAGTGAAAACGAAAGTGGCACATTGCAGCGGGATATCGAGTGGCACGATGGGCAGATTGTCAAGGGTTTTGCCGAGGGTTAGTACAAAAGTGTGGCGATCCAAAGGGACCGGCGACAGGTGGCCTGCGGATGTCTGTAAATCAAAACTTGGCCCAAAACATTGGGCCCAAATGAGAAGAAATCATAACTGCCGCACCGCATATCAGTCAGCGGCGGTCTTGATTAATTGCTCGCCGCGGCGAATGTGGAAATTATTTTAATTCCGCAGCGCATAATTTGAGATAAACCAACGAACAGCGAAATACACTCGGAAGCAAACACTTGAGCGCGATAATTTGTTGGGGTGTCGGTGAAATCGCGGCGTTTGTATGAATATTTTATGCAGATCGAGCCGGGCATTTCCATGAAATGCACATTAACGATCCCTCGGCTGGCGCCTGCGAGGCAGCGGTGCGTATGCGTGATATCTGAAACGTTTAATTCAAGTCGGCGGCGTAATTTGCAACTCAAACTTAAATCCGGGCAACCAAACTACTTTTAGCCTCACAATTACCAGCCCGCCCCATTTCAACATCTCCAAAATGCAGTGCAAACTGGCGCAAAGTTTTGAATCGTCTCGCTTTTATTTCTTGCCTGTCTTGTTCACAAAAAAAAATAATGAAAAAGAGAAGGGAAAATGGCAGGGATCTGGGAAAAGTGGGCTGTGACTGTGGGCCAAGTCAGCAAGTCAAATAAAAAGTTTTTCGTCAACATTACGCAAATTAGTTTGTCAGTCGAGCCAAGCAAATGCAGCCGACAAAACCCTAATGACATTTAGACTGAGGGATAACTTTTCCAGAGCCAAGCCGAGATCCTGGCGTTGATGGAGTCCTTTGGACAGCCTGAAGATGCAGTTTTCCCTCCACAGTTGACTTCGCCTCGACGCCTCAACTTTTTCACACTGGCTATGTGGAATGATTCGATTGGATTTCGCGGATTATCCCTTGTGCAGTCGGGAGATGTGAGAACGAATTAGTAAATTCCATTTAAATCGAAGTTGTTCCGAAAAGCTAGGCAAATCCTTTTGCTGCGAAATAATATGAAATTTCAAACAATTTAAATTTCAACAAAGATGCTGATTAGGAATTTGGAAAAGTTCAGGCAGTTTTATAATTCAATAAAAGTGGATACTTTTCATCTTCGGTTAAATGCGCATGTTTATGCCCCCTGACAATTATGATGATTCGATTCGATTTCTGGGGCCTCATTCGATATGCATTAATGCTTCTTTGTGCCGAAGGAATCATAAAATCAAATATGCATTGAATTACCGTGCAGGCAGGACAATTATATTATACCTTTTTTCCCGAAAACCAAATACCAAAAAAAAAAGAGATGAGGGGAAAAACAAGTAAGCCGCACCGAAAAAGGGAATATTTAACTCAATTTTCTGGACCTGAATTTGCTACCACAAGCAGCTGGGGCACCTCCAGGCCCATTCCTCCAGCGGAAACCCTAAATCGGCCGCATTTTTCACTCAACATTTTTGCTTTTTTTATCTTAGCTCCCTCGTTTATGCGCAAAAGTGCGTGTAATTCAATTTTTCATGCGCCATGTGACAGGGAGATGTGGAAGGAGGGGGAAGGTGTGTGGGGTTTGCTGCTACCTTTTCTGCCGAAATTAAGACAAAGGGAAATATGCGCTAAAGGCATATTTGGCACGCAATTTTACATGGCGTGTCCTTATTGATGGGCCATCCTTTTTTCCGTTATCGTTATCAATTTTTAATGCCCTTTAAACCCTTTTCTTTATAGCTGTCTGTGCTGCGAGAGGCCATTGACAAATACCTCGGCGCACTCGATTGTATTATACATGAGTTGAAAATGTTGCAACAGGATATTGTAATTAGGGATCCCTCCTAGCGTTGGTTTGGCGTGCGGCGGCGGCCCTGCTGTGCGGACGCATTTCGCGGATTGTTCGGCACGGGTGGTGGTGGTGGTGGATTCATGACACCGGAGCCGGATCCATTGACGTTGGGAGGGCGCACAGAACGGCTACTGTTGCCAAAGCGCAACACCTGTCCGTTTGGCAGGACGAACTCGCCTCCTCGAGCGAGATCATCGTATGAAGCTCCGACGAACATGCTGCGCTCGATGGCGAACCCGAGTTCCAGATCCTCCAGAGGCGCAACCAAGGCGGCGGACACTGCGGCATGTAGAGGTCCTAATTGCTGTCCCGCCTGCATCACCGCCTGCGTTAGCTGAGGGAGGAGTAGCTGGGCAGACTGAGCTGATGACTGCTGGACCTGAGCCTGACCCTGGACCTGATCCTGGGCCTGATCCTGAACCTGGGCCTGACCCTGGACCTGATCCTGGGCCTGACCCTGGGTCTGACCCTGGGCCTGACCCTGGGCCTGACCCTGGGCCTGACCCTGGGCCTGACCCTGGGCCTGACCCTGGACCTGATCCTGGGCCTGATCCTGAACCTGGGCCTGATCCTGAACCTGGGCCTGAGCCTGGACCTGAGCCTGAGCCTGGGCCTGGGCCTGGGACTGGACCTGAGCCTGAGCCTGAACCTGAGCCTGAGCCTGGGCCTGGGCATGGACCTGAGCCTGAGCCTGAGTCTGAGCCTGAGCCTGAGTCTGAGCCTGAGCCTGAGCCTGAGCCTGAGCCTGAGCCTGAGCCTGAGCCTGAGCCTGAGCCTGAGCCTGAGCCTGAGCCTGAGCCTGACCCTGGGCCTGGGTCTGGGTCTGGGTCTGGGTCTGGGTCTGGGCCTGGGCCTGGGCCTGGGATTGAGTTTGTTGATTCACCTGACCCTGGTTAGAGCTTGGTATGATTCGGGCTGTCACCAGCTTTCCGTCCATCTTCATCAAGAATGGAGCACCAAAGCGCTCCATCATCATATCGTCTAGCTCGCCGAAATCCTCATCCTCCAGCTCCAGATCCGCCTGAAAGCCACCGCAATCGTCGTAGTTGATGCGGCGCGTAAAGTCTACAAAGCTGTGCAGTTTCGAGGACAAAAACTCGCGATCCTTGGACTTCGCAGAGGTACTGGGACCATTATCAAAATTCATCAAGGCCCGGTACTGGGTGCTGCACTCGTAGGCTATTAGAGTGTCGTACGGGGAACGGGCAAAGTTGATCAGTTCGTGGATGAACAGGTCCGTATTGGCACCAAAAAATTGGATCATGGACTTTCGGAACTCCTCGCTGTCCAAGTAGAGACGAGGAAGCAGATTCTGGATGGTCTCGTACAGATAGAAAATATCCGCCTTCCTGGTCCTGATCAGCACCGATACATCGCGGTTCACCCACATCATTACTCTATGAATCTCGAAGGGATTGAGACTGCAAGGAAAGGCAGAAATGAGAACATGGCGGAAATTTCCCTTTTCTTTTGGGGGAGGTAAAAACTCACCGGAAATATTCAGGGGACCAGCCGCGAAAGTCGCGTGTTTCGCGATACGGCAGAGAATATAGCGAATTGGCGTAGACATATATGCGCCATTGGACCATGTGCCGTGGCATCATTGTTGCTGCACTCCACGTCTCTGCAATGTCAAAATTCCTTGAAGAAAAAACCGAAACTTTACACGTGACAGAAAATTCCCGAAATTGTCAATCACAAATACGATTTTATACTAATTTCACTGCCTACTGTCGCTCACGAAATGGAACTTTCCCAGCTATGCAATATGATACAGTATTTACGTTATAGGAACTAAACAATTAGCTCGTTCTTTAAACAATTCCCAAGCACAACTCAGCGAAAAAGTTTTGTTATTGCGCAGGCACAACGGCTTTGTGGCACGTTTTGATTTGGGGCGCATCTACACGATGCCTAATGTCAAGTGTGGAACGTAAGGGACTGTTTAGACAAAGCCATAAACTAACCTGCAAATCGTGGGGACATTGGAATAGAATATACTCTGAAATCACTGGAAACGGTGAATTGAAACAAAATATGCAAATATTTTTAAAAAAATTCGCAAGGTGCTTATGCCGAGCATCCTTGATCCAACGAGACTACCTTTTAGATCGTTACGAAATATAAAATGCCATTGATTTATATTTAATCTTTACATTTATTATGTATTTGATTCGTATTACAGATATCTTTTGTTCATTGTATGTATGTTGAGTTCACTAAAATTCATAACTGGCCACGCCCACTTATGCAAAAAACATTAACACCCTCGTCATACATTGATCAGCGCTAGTTCTACGATTTAAAAGCTACGATAGTAAAGTTAGTTGCCATTGTTTATAGTTAGTTAGTTATAGCTGCGGCTAACCTAAGTGAATACATTTACAATCGATGTTCTTCAGGAGGATACAGAATTCGTCTTGCGAGGGGGGTATATATGTATGTAAGACATGGATGGGTGTGTAAACATAATAGATATTATTAGATAGATATTGGTGTTTATATATGTACAACTTAAAATGGCAATCTTAGGCCTAGAATACATCAGTTACTTACATAGCAATTACAATTACAAGTATTATGTTATGGGGTTTGGGGATTTCAGGAATCGGAACAAGACAATACGGAAACCAGTTAAACATTCCCTTAAACTAGCAACTTAAATGAAAATCAAAATCAGTGGCTTATGCTAGATACGCCAGTAGCCCCCGATTCTCCTCGTTTTCATCGTGGTTGTCGCTATCATCGTCGTCCTCCTCCTCCTCCTCTTCCTCTTCTTCATCCGCAGCTTTTTCCTCTTCCTGGTCGTCTTCCTCTTGATCTTCATCCTCTTCGTCCTCCTCATCTTGTTCTTCGGTGGCAGTGGCTGTATCCTCGGCGGTTTCCAACTCTGCTTCGCCAACCACATCGATTGCGGCCTCCAGCAAATAGGCATCCCGTTCATGGCTGGCCGCCTCCGGATCCGCATCTGTATCGAAATAGTTATCTAGATTGGCGTCATCCGCAGTCAAAGCTTGTGGGCTGTCGCACAACGTGTTGCGCAGCATGCCTATGGAATTATCTGCCGAATTAGAATGCTCGTTGAAGAGTCCGACGTCCACAGGCTGCGTTAGAGTGGACAATTCGATTAAGGAGTTGGCTATGTCGTGCTCCTCAATCGCCGGATGGCCGCGCATTAGGGGATCGCCGGAATAGCCCGCTACTCTCCAGGCAAACGAACTTATTGGAGCTGAGCCCGAGGTGGCTGTCGAACTGCTGGCCAAACTGGCACTCTGGCTGGACTGATTGCTGTGGCTGCAACTGCGTCGCCGTTTCGGTGCACTGCAACCCGGTTCGTTATCCTCTCTCGGCGCTGGAGTCATCCGTGAGTGGTGTGGCCCCGCCTGGTCGTCATCGGGCAACTGAAGCTCCAGTTTTACTGGTTTCCTATCCTCCAGAGTTGCCTCCGCTTTTAGTGTGGCGCGCAAAGCACTGAGCTGCAGGTTTACAGTGCTATCATCATCGGAATCGCTGCTGGAATTGTTGTTGTTCGTGTTGGGTTGACCTAGAAAAGAAATTTGTATGATTAGAACTCGTGTTACACATTTTTTTAAGTAAGTGTAAAAGTTTGATCTGATAGGATAATAAATAGTTGTTTTAGTGTTTTTAGAGATCATTATAGTGCGTTCCTGTTCAGATAGTGTGATGAAATACATATATTCATTCGTTCATCATGCTGATAAGAACCGTCTAGATTCCCAAACCACTTACCAGATGACTCGCTGCTATCGCCACCTGACTCGTCATCGGACGAACTTGAGCTGTCACTACTGCTTTCCGGTTGTCGCTGGGGCTTCTGTTGGCTCTTCTGCTGCTGTTCCAGCATTGCCAGCTGCTCGTGTTCAATATTCTGGTCTTTGGCCTTCCGTTTACGAGATGTCCTTTTCCCAATTGACGCGTTTTTAGAGCGCTTTTTATTCGCCACTCGCTTGCGTGGTTTTTTCTTGGGTGGCTCGGAGTTGGTGGTACTACTGTCACTGCTATCCTCATCGCTGCTGCTGCTGAAGTGAAAGGAGGAGCTGCTGCAGCAGCTGCTGGGGCTGCTGCCACTGTCACTGCGGGCAGGCATTGAGGACCGCTGGCGTGATTTCTTTGAACGTATACAGCGCAGCGTGCGCAACTGATCGAGGCGCCGTGTCTCCGCCATGACCAGCTTCCAGTTCTTGCCTCTGTTGGCCGCTGCACCACTTGTGCTGGGTCCCATAAACAGGCCCTGATCCCTGGAGGGCGGATCCAACGGGGATTGTGTCGCCCGGTTATCGGCAATTGCGGCCGGCGCAGCTTCGTGTTGCTCATTTACGAATACCACATCGGAGTCACTATTTGAGTCGAGGCTCACCTGCTCGGGAGTGCGCATGTGTGGTGGCTTCAGCTCCAGCACAAAGACGCACTCATCCTCATCGCCGGAACTGCTGCTGCTCCCGAGTTCGATGTGCGCACTCACTGGAAGAGTAGCACCTGCGTGTCTCCTGCTGGTGTTGCTGCCATCGTTGATGGCCGCCACCTCTGCATTTGCGGCCGCATCGCCGTCGTCGATCTCGATGACTTCCGCTTCCTCGCTGGCAACCGCCGCTGGGCGCCTCATGCTTAGGTTAATGGCCACCGTTTGGGAGCCAACATTGGTTGTCCGGCGTATGGAAATCCCCGGCAGCTCACTGCCATCACTGGCCATTGTCACGCTGAAGGAATGTGTGGCACCGGGATTGGTCACAATCACACTGGTCGACGGGCGTACCCTAGGGGGGCTCCAGTCCGGAGAGAAGTCAGCGTTTATAGCATCCGCATCTCCAACCTCCAAATGCAGATCATCACTGTTTGAGGATTGTGTCTCCACCATGTCCAACAGATCCACCTCCACCTCCTCGGCCACTCGTGCCGAATACTGCACCACATGGTCGTAGCCGTTTATGTCATACGGGGAGCGGGCAAAGTTAAACAGTTCGTGGATGAAGTGACTGGTGCGCTCGCCGAGATACGGCGACAGCCGGCGACGGAATGTAGGACCTAGTAAGCTGGTCATGGGCAGGAGGTCGTTCATCAGCGTCATCACAGTGTTCACGCTATGTGCAGCATTCCTCAGTAGGCACATGATGTCGCGATGAATCCAAGGCATCAGGCGATGAATCTGAGCAGGATTGTTTCTATAAGCAAAGATTTGAAATCGAAATCAGTATGGGTAAGTATGCTGTTTCAAGTAGACGAACGGACCTGTAAAAACGGGCGCTCCACTCTCGAAAGTGTCCCGTCACGCTGTCGCTGACGGGCAGAGCATACAGCTTTCTATCGTACACATAACGTCGCCAGAGCTGACTCAATGAGCCCGATGTGGCTGCATCCTGGTCGTGCTGGTAGTAATTCATCAGCTCCGAGCGATACGGCTCGAAGCGGCTGTACGATTGCCTGCCAGCTGCTACTTCTGCCGCCGGTAGCACCTCTTCACCAGCAGCTCCTGCCGCTATGGCCGCCTCGATGTCGTTGACAATGACGGCCTGGTTCTGCACCAGCGGCATGTACCTGGGACGCCTCACAATGTGGAAACGTAGGGATGGATTTTCCGTTGGAACCGGCGACGTGGTCTGCACCGGGTAGCGATCGTAGTCGTCCAGGGTGCGGACATTGTGTATGATGGTCCTGAAGGGCTGCTTACACAGTGGACACTCGGGCTTTATCTGCAATCGAGGATAATTAGAGGATTTAAATAATTGTTTACGTGCTTGCTGTAGCCTGCGGACTGCTCACCTTGCTCCACTCGCACAGGCACTTAAAGCAGAACTGGTGCATGCACGAGTCCGTGAAGCACTTCCTCCTGCACCGGGACAAGCAGATGGCGCAATTGGGCGGCGGCGAGGTGCGCTCTACTGTTCCGTTCTCCTCCGCGGCGGATGCACTGGTGCCCGGCTCACCGATGGCGTTGGCATTATCCGGCCCAGCGGATACGGGTTCCTCGGCCTCGTTGTCTCCCGACTCACTGCCGCTCTCGGTGAGATCAGCAAACTTCATGGCCGCAGCCGGTAGCGTCCGGCTTCCGACATTGGATCCTTCCGATCCCGGCTCCACAATCACCGATGCGCCCAACTCATCCACTCCCAAATAGGGCACGATGCCGGCAAGACCTCCGGGATTCTCCTCCGCCATTCGGGCGACTATATAGCGGCTATATACGCTGTAAAATCGGCCGTAAGATGGGCGAGAACTTGGGGCCGAAGTTTTGTGTCTACTCTGTCCTCCTCTCTCTCTCACTCTGCTCCTCTCGCCTTCTCTCGCTTGCACTCGCTGGCTGGCACGCTACTATATCATCTGGTTCGCAATTCGGGTCTCATGCCTCGTTTTCCAGCGGCCTTTTCCGGGACAGTGGCCGCATTATCCGTATTCCCTTGCGGTCTATGTGGTGGTCAGTGGCCTGTCCCGTGATATAGCACAATTTTCGGGCCAGAAATCGCACTATATCTCTGTTAATTTTACACCTGAAAATTAAGGAAACTCGGTTTTTGGACCACTATGGTAGTACCGTTCGTCGCGTACCGTTAAATGCTGCAGAACACGGAGATTGGTATACTTTTGAATTACTTCTGAATAAATATTGAAAATAAAAAATGTTTGGAAAATATATTTAGTGAGGTGTCTACTAGCTGTTCTTCTCCCTGATTGAACTTGATTGAAACAGCAGTGTTAGCTCTGTTTTAAAAATTACGAAATACACAAAAACATGTTATAGAACTAGACCAATTTATGTTAAAAAGATAAAGTTTCAAATGTGATATTTTGAGAACATTAAATATTCTTAGATTTATTACACAATTGATAACTTCTATAAATAACTTCTTTTCAAGCCAAGGAGAACAAAATATTTATTTTGTAATTTTCTAAGATAGTTTGGTATTTCAGTTTTGGTATTTAATTGCGGAGCCTTAATTGTTTGTGTTATCGATAGCTCGTTGCTTTATTGCCTTTTTGTGGCGTCTGTTTCAATTTGTTTGTTTTCAATTGTTGGTCATAAGTTGGATCCCCAAAATGAATCGACGCAACAAGCGGACTTCGTACTACCAATACGAAGTATACCTAGACTTCATGGAGGAGAATCCCCTGATGTCGGGCAACAAACTGAGTCGCACCCAGGACGGCAAGAAGTGGAAGGAGCTCAGCGATCTGCTAAACAAGTGCGCCACGGGTCCCACTATGTCGCCCGAGGAATGGCGAAAGGTATGTTGCAACCATTTGGGTATCGAGTGTACAAGCCCACAGTGTGTCATGCTTATAGCGCCTCAACGACTGGAAGAACAGCACGCGCTCCAAGTACCGACGCAGCATCAATTCGGATGACAAGAGCAATGCAATGACTCCTCTGGAGAACAGAGCCCTGCAGATCTTCTCCTTAGAACCGAATTTTCGCGAGGTTTCGATGCGCCTGCAAGACATGATGGAGGAGGAAGAGGAACAGGATAAAGAGGATGTGGAAGAGAATGAGAATATGGAGGAGTTGGTTGGGGAGGAGGATGAGGAGGAGCAGTACCAGCAGTTCATAGCGGAGCCTCACGAGCAAGCCAACCCAACGGTCTTCAATGGTCACAGTGCCGCGAAAAAGCTAAGGCTCGATGGCGCCAGTGAGATTATCTACGAAGGTGGGTATACGCAAATCTAATGTAAATACTATATATCTTATAAAGGAATAACCTTGATTTCAGTCTCGGATGTCACATGTGAACAATCTGCCGCGAAAGAACCGTCTGCCTTCTATGGTGAGAAAATTCAGGAGCAGCTGAAACGCATTTCGGACATACACGAGGCATCGCTGCACTTTAAGATAGCCCGGTTCCAGTACAAGAATCCCGGATTCGAGTTCGTTCCGGAATTATAGCCCAGTTCGATCTGCTAGCCATGCACATAATATAATAATGTGTATAATGTAATATAATATGTGAGCTCAGAGGGACCTGCTGATTTCGCCTCGAATTAAAAGACGCGGAACGTTCAATGAGTGGTACAGTAGGCATTCGTTGAAGACAAATTCTTGAGTAGTGTGTACGTTATACCAATTAGTCGTTTTTAAGACTGTTGTTTTGCATATCGTTCGACGAAATACTTTTTGCACATAAATTTTGAAATGTATTATTGACTTATATGAAACCGCTAATAAATATGGTGACGAATCATTTCTGTTTCCTCTAAAAAAAATTAAATAGATTCACAGGAATGTTTTTATTTTAACAAAACTTATGTTTGGTGATATTTTTAATTATTGCACAAGTAGCTAAAACTATCGCATGGCGACTAATTGCATTATCTCTTGCCGCCAGATGCGCACCACTGCCGTGCCGAATACAACCCTGCGCGAACAGCAGCAAAATGCAACTAGAAAATCCCAAACGCATTTAATTGTTTGGTGAACATTTCGCATCGCTTGGTGGCGTCAATTTGCATTTTAGGTCTTTTGCTAGCGATTTAAACACGGCATCGAGCACGCAGGCACAGAGCAAGTATACCCGGATGAACGGCAAGATGGACCGCCGCAAGAAACGCACCTCCTCGGAGCAATACCAAATGTACATCGACATGATGGAGAGCGACCCCATTTTCGCCACCGGACGAGTGCCGCGCGATTACGACCTGAACTACTTGACCAAAAAGTGGAAGGAGCTCTCCGACCGGCTAAACAAGTGCAGCTCCGGACCCACACTGACGCCGGAGGAGTGGCGCAAGGTATGAGTACCACCACAGGCCCCAAATAATGTTTCCTCTAATCCCAAATTTCCTGCTTCAAAAACAGCGCCTAAACGATTGGAAGAACACCACCCGCTGCAAGTACAGACGCAGCCTTCTGTCCACGGAAAAGGACATCTCGATGACCTCCGTGGAGACGCGCGCACTCGATCTCTTTGGCAAGGTGCCCACCACCGGCGGCGAAACGATGATCAATCTGAAGTCCGAAAAGGATGAGCACGACGACGAGATGGAGGAACTGGGCCAGCGTACTTCGGCGGCATTTCAAAAGGAACTGCAGGCCGCCGTTGAGGAAGCCATCAACGATGAGGTGGACGAGGAGGAGATGGTGGAAGAACATGTCGATCACGAGGACATGATGGAGGAGAATCTAGCGGAGACCGGCATCACCGCGTCCACAACGGCGGTCAATACGGGCGGCGGCACCTATCGCACCATCGTCGTGGACAACACATCCTTCGAGCACGTCGAGGAGGAGGCCCAAACGGTGCAGCCGCACGCCGTCGAGTACGTCACATCCCGCAGACCTGCTGCCGCCGTCATCAATCCGGGCACGGCCTCCTCCGGCAATAAGCTGATCAACGGCGAGCTGCCCGTCAAGCGGATGCGCACACAGCCCAGGGAGCAAATTATCTACGAAGGTAACTATGCCGCTTTACTTTGCCCAAGTTTGGTAGTTCATTTATCCACTTCTTTCAGTTAAAAATGCGACGCGTTGCATTTCAAACATGCAGGCCGTGCCGCCGCTGCACAGTACAAAGCTGGAGCGGGAACCCAGTTCGCTGACAAGCGCGCTGAGCAGCAGCGATGCCCAGCAGATCGCGCACCAGCTGAAGCGACTGGCCGACATCAAATACGAGACACTGCAGTTTGAGATTGCGCGCTTCAAGTTCAACAACCCGGGCTTCCAGTACGATCCGCCGTCCTTATAGTGTCCCAAGCGGCAGGGCGAGATCAGTGGGTCTAAGCAATCGGCAAAAACTCCAGCACCAGCAGAAGCCACGGCGAAAGGATCAGCATTAGCAAAAGCAATGGAACGAGCCAAGTCAGCTCGAATTGTATAGGTCTTTTACGACCTATTTTCTAGCTCTCCAAGCCCGCGCTCCGCCGAAACAAACACAAAATTCTAACTTATAGTAGCCAGATTTAAAATGATTAGTTTAAAATTGACATAGAAATCTATTGTGTAAACAGTTATTTTCAACTTTTCAAGCACTTCACCTACGATATCCATATATGAAATAGGCATATAATTGTAATATCTAAAGTAAAAACCAATTGGACAAGTAATTTTAACGCGTTGTATGTAAATGTTAAGAATAAAGTTTACCAATGATACATATGCGCCGCACAGACGTGCTCCACCTTTTGCCTGTTGTTGCATTTTTAGAGTTTATTTATGACGCCGTGGCCAGAATCGAAGCCAACACGAAAAGTCCATTAATCAAAGCTAGGGAGATGGCGTCGACAACGCGTATATGCATTGTGCCTCGGCTTCGCTTAGCTTTTAGTTTGGGTCATTTTAACCTGACCGCCAACTAGTGGGCGCACTTTGTAACTGTCAGCAGCGCCTGGAGGCATCGATGCGAAAGAAATCACTTGTGGCTGCTATGGTCGTCGCCCGATGCTGATGCAACAAGTGCCGATCCAAAGTCCTCGGCTGCCTCCCTCCTCCACCAACTCCGCTTGGATAACTGCAATGGGCAATAGATCATTTGCAGGCCGTGCGCTGCGAATCATAAATTACCGAAGACCAAGGTGGAGCGTTTGGGGCACAGACCTCCGCAATGGGACGACGCACGGCGTTCCGTTAGGAATCGTTGGCATCGCGTTGATAACTGCACAACACGTCGTATGCTTAATCTGTGCTCTTTGTAAAGGTGCACTCAACAAAATGAACTGCTCATCGAATTCCTGATATTTCTGTTCTATCTCACAAGTGAGAATGGCAACTTAGGCATATTTCTTGATATTTTAGGCTTGTTCCTTGTTGGTCATCGATTTTTTTGAGTGCAATGTGGTGTCGCCTGTGTGGGTGCCGCTCGCTCTTTGATGAAAAGCCCGCTGGCAAAGCTGATTAACCTGCACACACACCTCGACGGGAAATGAGTGTCTGGGACCCAGATGTCTTCTTCTCACATGGCCATGAAATGGAGGCTCCATCTGCGACTGGGACTGCGACTGCGACTGGAACCAAGTTTGAGGAACTGATGGGTCGTCGCTCAGAGTGCATGCCCAGTCCATTAAGCAGTTCGTGTTGCACTCGTTTCGCTCTGCCATCCACGGCTATATGAGTCCATGGATTTGGGACTGGATATGTGGGTATGGTGGGTATGGGCCCAGTGTCTAGGCCTGGAATTGGCTTTGGGTTTGGGCTTGGGCCAGGGCACACATGACGGCCAGCGTGCAGAATTGACCCCATGGGCGGGTGCTATAAAAATCCAGCAATCCAGCAAAAGAAACTGCACAAAATAAAAGCCGACCAGAATGTGAGATGCTGGGATACGTAGATGGAATACCCTTCGACTGAAGTGAATATTTAATGAAAAAGACGGGTAACATCAATAGTGACGAAAGTGGCCATTATAATATTTAATTACTTTTAGCAGCATGAAGGTAAACATTCGACATTATTAGTACCCCATGAAGGATATATGTAGAAGCAGGCAGTCGGGAGCCAAAAATCCCAGCATGTCCTTTCTCATGTATATTGATGAATGAATGTTTTTAGAATGACTAACTCGAAACTGACAAAACAACGCCGAACTGAACTCTGCCATCCTGAATTTGCGCATTTTTTTGAAATAAAGGCAGGAAATAAACTGGCCAGAATGTTGAAGCTTTAAAATTGATGGGAAAGTTGGCTGGCTGTGATAAAAAACATCAAGCAGCTTTTTGGAACATGGCTTAAAACAGCTGACGACGAATCTATAACATTAAAACATTTTTAATTTAATTTATTTATTAATAGATAACTGAAGGCCATATGAGTGTTTCCCAATATTTTTTTTTGTTATTGGTGACACTTTATGTCTTTTATTGCCACCGCAATCATGTGGATACGTGATGGTATGGCATTAGGCAAAGGCCACTATCATGGTCAAGGCACATATGCATGCTGGGAACAGCCAACTGGCACTGGCAGCTTGCAACAGGCAACTTGCAACAGGCCACTTGCAACCTTTCGGCCATTATTGTGGCGCAAAAGTGCAAAGCGTTTTTATGCCGGCGATTATTACGCTTGATCCTGAAGCACCGAAGGGTCAATTGATGTTTGTGATGACGCTGAATTGTGTTGATGTGGCTCGTCGTAGCCACAGCAACTTGCTACATGCAACATGCAACACCGATGCGGTCGCTTGCCCGCAATTTGCCTTGGAATTTTAAGCATAGGCGAATATCTGCCATTTCTTTTATTTTATATATGTACATATATTTTTTTTTTCATTCGTTGTATGCATTTTTGCCTTGCAGTTGCTGTTGCTGCTGCTGCTGCTGCCGAAAATTGCATTTCTTGGCTGGCAGCGACGAAGCGTCAGCAGCAACATGCGCTTTGCTCGCCGCTATGGCCACTTGATATATCACTAGTCAGAGATAATGCCCCGCAGCCAAATCAGGCCATCATCAAAGCCGGGCCAGCGATATAGAAATTATTTATAGGCCGGGTTGTTGCATCGCCGAACTGAAGGCGGTCAGCAATCGTAAATCTAAAGATCCTTTTCTTAAAAGCTTAATTCCGAACAATTATTGGGATCTCTTCCTCATATCAAATGTGATGGCTCCCAATCCCAGTCCACGGCATGTTGCTGCTGTCCAGCGTGTAATTATATTAGCATGATCTATGCCATTACGCGCACACACATCGATATGCGGCAATTAGTGCGCTGGACGGCGAACAAGTACAACTATCGGCTAAACAATATGGCCAGCGGGCGTTTATGGCCAACGACAGGCCATTATTGACGCCACTCGATGGACTGGCCATCATCGATTGCTGCGGTTGCTCCATGTTGCTGTTGCTGCATCTGCTGCTGCTGCTGCTGCTGCCGCTGCTGCTGCATGCAAATTGTCGGCAACCTAAACGCTGCGCAAAAGTCAAAAGGGGTGCGATGGCTTGGCCAAACTAAGCTGGAAAAAATTATGAAGCGCTGAAATGGCGCCCTCTCAGCCGAAAGTCATAAACACGCACTAATTGCAGCCGTGATTTGTTGCACACTGCATTAATGGCGCTCACAGGATCCGCGCAGCAAAACAGCAGCAGCAGCAACGACTCAAATCGATGCCTAATTGCCCATAAATGGCAGTTTTCGTTGGCGACATCAAAGCGTAAAGCTTTCAGCATTGGCCCAAGTGGCCTCGCTCTGATTTATAAACAAAATTTAACAACCGTACCGCGATTTAGGGCATTAAAAATGATGTAGTTGCTGCTGTTGGCATGATGTTGCTACTGCAATTAGGCTCCGCTCGGCCAGTTGGGGTGGTCCGCCATGTCGCCAGTGTGGCGATCGAATGGATCGATCCCGTCGATATACAAATCGATTGCTTGATCTCTCACTTGCAGCAGCAACGTGCAACATGCAGCAGCGGCAGCAGCAGCTCCAGGAATCACCAATCGCAACATGAAAAGTTGCTCGCGTGGTCAGCGCCAATTACTTAGAGCATATCAATTATATTACGGCAATGCATTGTAAAATAAATGCCCAGAATGATAGCTAGTTGCAGTTGCTGCTGCTGCTGATGCTGCTGATGCTGCAGTTGCTGCTGCTACTCCTGGTTGTAATTGAACTGCGCGTATTGCGAAATTATTATTTTGTGCATTTGCAATTGCAAGTGCCTACTGGCTCAACCTCAACCTTCTCCATCCTGCGTGTCTGTTCATATGTTTTCATTACTTTTGCCCATTATGCGTGTACGTGACGCACAATTTGAAATTGCCAGGAGTTGGGAGCTGGGAGTCAGGAGCTGGGAGGAGCAGAAGCCAAAACGGGGGGCAGCATGGTTGAATGGCTGAAAGGGAGGGCTTATAAGCCGGATACCCGGCGTCCAAATGCACACAATCCCAGCCAGCCAGCCAGCCAGCATTGACTTGCTACTCCTCCTCCATGCCGGCCAGGTCCAATCCATTCCATCGTGGATCGTCGTCTGTTTGTGGCTTTTGTTTGCTGTTCAAGTTTACAATTTTAATGCACTGCCACTTGACTGTTGACAGTGGTGCGTTGATGTTGCTGTTGCAAGTGTTGCTACTGCTGTTGCTGCTGCAAGTGTTGCTGCTGCTGCGGTGCCGAGTGCGCCAGTGTGTGTTGGATTATTGATTTTATGCCCCGTACGTGAACGCAACCTTGCCGCACTCACTGGTGTTGCAGCTGCAGCATTTAGCTCTCATTTTGCACCGAAATGAAATGCATGTTTATGTTTCCGTTTCTGTTGAAGCCATCATATGCTGATTCATGGTGTCGAGGGGAAGCTTTATTATTCTTTTTCGGAACCAAGGTTAGCTAAATATGTGGAAAGGAGGGAGCTGGGCTCATTCAGACAGCGAAACCTGATGACACACACTTTTTGAAGGCATTTAACAGGAAAAATATGTGTATGCAAGTTTCGAATAATATTGGCAATAAGTTGTTTTCTTTAGAAAGCGATACGTAGGAAATTTTATACGCTATTAAGTCATTCATTATTCTATTACAAGTACAACTATTTATTCCAAGCCAAGTTCAAATATTAATTGTTTTTAATAATATTTCGAAGCAAGCTCAAGTAACTACATATGTAAATCATAGAGTTACCAACTTTGCTCTATTGGCTTGCTCCCATGGCAAACCACTTAGCCGGCCAACCTTTTGGCCACCTAGATCTGGGTGACCCAGCCCCATTAAGGGCACCTTCAATTCCAATCGTGGCCATAAGGGGCAAGCAATGGATTCCCGCACTGACATCGTTAGGGCGCAACAATTGCTGCAATTGCTGAATATGATTGAAGTACTTTCGGAGGTAACGAGGCAGCGGCGGCGAACATGGCCTCCATATCAAACTGGCATCAAACAATTTCAAATGGATCGAATGAGAAATCGACGGAGCTGGCCAATTGAAGCTGCAGTGCTGCAGTTGCTCATGTTGCTGCTGCTGCTGCTCCGGCTGCTGCAGATGTTGCTGCTTTGTATGCATGCAATGAACGTGATCGGTTGCAATTTCAGCGAGTCGAGAACAAAGTGGCCAAACCGAGAGGATCGATGCCGATCGGAGCGACAATGTTGCAGACGCACAGGACGTGGCTCCGATGTTGCTGCCACATTTCACTGGTCCCGATGATTGAAATTCTAAGGCCAGTGTCGGCATCTGGAATAGTGCCTCCGAAAGCGACTCCCAGACGAAGTTGCAGTCCACAGCCGTCCGCCGCTGACCTTTTCGCATGAGAATCATCGACGGCACCCGATGATGGATGCACTGCCACAGCCAACTTGATCTGCGCCCAAAGGAGCGTGGCAAGCGGACCGCGGAGCAATGTCAGCCGAAGCTGTCACTACGTGCAGCTCGTCTTGGGCAATTTAGGTGCGAGGAAAGTGGCTTTCCTTTTACCAAGCGCCGATTTTTCCAGGCCTTCATGCTGAAGTACTATGGACATTTTAGCATAATTAAATAATAGTCAAAAGGAAGATGCACCCTAATTATTTATTTTAAATTAGCATATTTAATGCAAATTCTATAAATAAGGTATCATTCATGCTTAAATTAAGTGTGATGTACATTTATAAAGATTTTTAATACGATTTAAATAGCTAATTGTTAAAACTAAACTTCTAACGGCCACATCTTATTTAACATCTTAAATGTCCAACGATTTGAAGTCAAATTGGCGATGCTTACATAACCAGAGTTCACTGTACGCACCACGCGACGGATAATTGCGCTCACCCAACGAGCAGGGGGAAAATGTAAGAAAAGTAAAGAAAAACCAGGCTGGCAGGGAAACTTCTTGGATTCGTCAATGTTGTCGTTGTTGTCGTTCCATTCCGTCGTGGAATTTCACAGCGGAGCATGGAAATTTGTTCGATGGCTTGTCTTTCAACATCCCCCCACCTTGCGCTCCACCATTTTTGTGTTTGTTTGATTTGGATTTGATTTGATTTCCAGGCAGAGCAGTTCTATCACACTGAGCGAAATTTGGGGTCATGAAAGTTGTTAGTTAAATGGATGTTAGATTTTTTCTTCTTGTACAAAATCTGTTATTATTGATTGTAAAAAAACATGATGAGATTCTAACACCCCACTGGAAAATATCAAAATATTGTTTTTGTAAATAAATTTAATATTTCATATTCTATATATAAATACCATTTTTATCATATCAAAAAAAATCAAAAGTTTATACTAAATGAGTTTAAGCACGTATTAAATTCCGAAATGATCTTGTTTTTGAAGTTACTTTTAGAAGACTTAAGTAAACTCATAATCTGGATTTGTAACTGGATCATTTTGATCAGTGTACACCTTCAGCTTCTGCACACCTCAGTCCCCCCCCCACGACTCTCTTCCACCTGGAAGACCTATTCAAATGGGCTCTCTCACAGTTTCTTGACCTTTCTTCGTGTGACGCAGTCGCCGTTCGCAATTGTAACTGCACATGCGCGCGCCGAGTTCCCCGCATTGTCCCGTCACGCCCCCTTTTCCACCGCCCCCAATTGGCCGTTTGGCAATTTTGCAACTTTGGCGCGACTCCTTCTGCCCCCAGTTGTTGTTCTTGCGGGAAATGCGATTGACGGTAATTGGTTGACGTTTGTCTTATTTAAATTTGTTTTCTTTGGGATTTTTCAACGTTGCTGCTGCTGATTCAGATTCTTCTACTGCTGCTGCTGATTCTTCTGCAGCGACTCCCGCCTGATTCTTGCACGCTCCCATGAACTGATACCCTGTAAAATGTGGATCGTGTGTAGCCGAATGAGGCAAGAACAAACAGATACGCAAATTTTTTAGCAATTTTTTGTTTGCGGTATAAAATCATAATAATCAGCCTTAGTAAACTGGTTGCTTTTAAGATATTTTAAATAACTATGATTATAAAACAATTTACTATCTAAAATTTCTGTTCAATCTGTTTCGATTGCATTCCAAATGCTTTGAATGCTTTAAGAATTTCTTGAATGTCCGAATTTTCGCAAGTTTTGGCATTTGTTTGCTTCTATTTACAGGTCATTTTGAAGACGGTTTCTTCACTGAGCTCCCAGTTTCATTTCTCGTTTCCTTTATGGACTTTTCTCAAGCTGTTGCACCCCCTCCCTCGCACTCCCCTCGTTCAGTTTGCAACTTCCACTGGGTTCTGCGGCGCGCGGCGTGCAACTTTAATTGAAATGAAATGAGTTTCGTCGATTTGTGTTCTAGGAATTTGTTTTTGATTGTTTTCTTGTAAATTTGAATGATTATCGAGCCAGTTGCAGCAGTTGTTGCAGTTGCAGTTGCAGCATTTGTTGCAGCAGTTGCGCAATTGCTGCAGACGAGCTGGAGAAAAAAAAGAAAACAAAATAAACAAGCCGACGAGCGGAGCGTAATTGCAGATCACATGGATCAAAGACCCTAGGTCTTTATAAATCTACGAGTTTGCAAGGGAAGTTTGCATTTTTCAGCTCCTCCTCCTCTTTTCCCCAGCCTCCTGCCTCTTTCGTCCCCCATTTGCTCCCTGATCGATAGCCGGGTAATTGAGCTGCGAGAACTTTTAATTGTGTGTTTGTGTCGCGGAAGCGTTTTTCGAACTGGGCCAGAATTCCCAAAGCCAAAGCTAAAGCCAAAGCCAATTTGTTACCGCTATATCGCTTCACGTATCGCTTGCATCGCGATAAAACTGCCGCGCTAAACGCAGCCACTTCCTCAAGTAAATACTGCATACTGCAACACCGACAAAAAGTTCTGGCGGCTATAATAATCCCACTTCCACTGAATTTAGCAGCTTAATATATCCGGTGAATACTCGTACTGAACTAAGTATTGCATTTATATAAATCTGTTTAAATTTCCTGTGAAAGGTAAGGTAAAATGTTCTCTTTCCATTAGAGTTTAGAACAGTTTTTAACAGTTTAGAACATATTTATGTTATAATAAAATTATATAATAAAGATAACTTTGAGATTTTTTTCTCTGCATTGGAATAAGAACCGCGGGAAAGCGATGCAACTGGCCGAGATTGAAACCGAAACTGATGCGTAGTTTAGGGCGATTTACACACAGTTTAAACAGACATCCCGATACAAATCGCCAGTTCTTCATGGAGGGGGTGGAACGGCGGCGTTGGGGGAGTGGTGGGGGCAGGTGGGGCTTGGAGCAGCTGCAGGTCCAGTCTTCCTGGTGCCATAACTGTAGCAAATGGCCAGGCAACATGCAGGTCCCCCTGACTTAGCCCCAATCTCGGTTCTTAGTTCCCGACCCGCAACTAAACTTCTTAACCTTCTGTAGCCTCATGGCTTCAAATTATATTCAAGAATAAATTTATATGATAAATGTTTTAAGCAAAAATATATATAATTGTATATAAGTCTTGTATGTAAGTCTTTGAAATGTAAGAGTAGTTATATAAAGAACTAAATGGACATACAGGGTTAAATCCGGCCTGAACTTGAGCCGTAGTCGCACACTCAGCTTTAAAGATCTTCGGCGTGGGCGTCTGTGGTGGTTATAAATTGCACATTTGATGAGCAGAGAAACGTTTATGGTTCTCCCTCATCTGCAGGCTCTTCCCGATCCTGATGCGGATCCCGTTCCCGATTCCCTCGATTCCTTGGACTCCTCTGCCTTTTAGCGCTTGCATGCGGCTGATTAATTGTGCCAACGTCATAAACGTGATGATATCGCAATGCAAGCGCATTTTTCATGTTATTCAATTCATTGCCCCCAGCTCCAGTTCCTGGCCCAGCTGCAGCTCTGCTTTTTACACATAAAATAATTATCTCTGGTAATAAAAATGTAGTTTAATATACGTATTTCATCTTAATATCTGTATTACTGTGTGGATAAGCGACGAATATAAATAACGAATATAAGTGCACTTTTCCTAAGAACTTTCTAAGTTCGCTTACTGTAAATGCTACAAAATTATATAGAGTTGTAATTTGTTTAACTATTTCTTCATGCAAAAAGTATATTTTGGAATATTTGTTTCGTTTTTCGCCGTGTACCCACAATGTATTTGCATAGCGCTCTTATGCGGCATTACGAAAGACTCAAGCAGCGAACTCGCGTGGCAGCCGTTCGATATTGCAACTAATTACCGGCATTAACGCAATTTCGTCTTCATAAAGACCCGGTTCCGCATTGCTCCCTCACCCAGGATCCCCCCTTCATAGCCAGCAATTGAGATTTAATTCGATTCTTTGCCCAATTGCGGACAGGTGTCTGCGAGTATGAGGCAGGTGTTTTGGCTCATTGTCTGCGGCCAGGAAGCATTTGGCATGCGTTCATTTATTTAAACTGATTTTTTTTACGCTTTGCGTTTTCCTTTTGTTTTTCCATTTAGAAAAACTGCGCAATTTTCATTGATTTTGGTCAGAGCTGGTTTTTGCGTCTGCTGTTATTGGCACCTTTTACGGCCTAGTATCGCAGTGTATTTAGACATGTGAGATCACATCAAATATTATAGGTGTTCCGTGCCGGGAATCTATAATTTCTATTTAGTTGAGAGCTGGTGGAGTATTGAATATGGGATTACTTAAGGAGTATTATGAATTCCAAACACATTTTTTGGGCGTCTCGAATTCTACATGTTTGCTAATTACAAAACATTGTTACTCAGTTTGAATGGAAAAAGTATTTAGAAATTTAAGAATACTTTATTTAAGATATTTATAAATTAAATATCTCATTTTCTATACTTACCTATTGTAAATGTCTATGAAATCATTTTTTGCTCACACTATATACAATAGAATATAGAAATTCCATTTACCCAATTTGGCGCCTTCTGGTTTTTTCACCTGCTCGCTGGCAATTATATATGGCCAATTCAGGTTATTATTGAGTTAATTTCCAGGCCGTTAAGCTTTCATTGGATAGTTTAGCCGCCCACACTCAGGAATCAAGACAACTTTCAACGTTCGTGTTTGTTTTGCATATACATTTATTTTTCTGAGACATTTATTTAGACACAAATACAAGTTATATTATAGTTTTACATATGTATGTATATATATATACTCCCTATGTGTAGGCCATATAAGCTGGGTAATACAACTAAAATGTACAGACTAAACGACTAAGACAATGCGATTGCGAGCAGATCATGGGAAATCAATATTCCGGGGGATTTCAAGGGGGGTGGCATTGTGGGAAGTATCTGGCTCTGAGCAAACTAATTACTAAACAAGAGCTGTTCGATTATGGTTTAGTTGCATTCAATCAACAGTTTGCACAACATTTAAATTATGAGGAGGAAATTCATTGCGTTAATTAATAAATTCATTTTAGCTAGCTGTAAGTGTTGCATAACATTCTCTAAATGATTGATTATGGTTGTTCGATAATATTGACTTACTATTAGTTACATTTGCCTTTTGCTATCCTGTTTAAAAACAGTACTCATTTAATGCATAAGTATCTCGCTTGTAGACACAACTAAGTTTTTGTGGTTTCTGAAGTTCGTTTTGTGAATTTTTCTGAGCGGCGTTAATGGCTCTTCGTTTTTCCAATTTGAAGATGGTTCGCAATAATTATTAAATTAAACATAAAATTAAAATCACAATTTTATAGACTTGATGTGTGTATGCGTGTGTGTGTGTGGTGTGTATATGTTGGTTTTGTGTATGTGTTTGTGGCTCCTTTGTGGTGTGAGTAGTGTGTGTGTGCTGGCAGCCTTTCATTTTGTCGTGGTTCCATCCGGTCGAAATATTCTCATCAAATACTCCATTGGAATCTGGTTTTAAAGCATAATTCTGGGCGTAGCAGGGAAAGGCACAATTCAATATTAATTAAAATTGCTGCTGCAGGCTAAATGGTGAAAGCTGTAAAATGAAATGGAGTGGGGGAAGCATTAGTTGGCCGTTTGAATTGTTTGTTTAGTTTTTATTTCTGTTGCTGGCTTAGTTTGTTGCACGAATTTAATAAGCAAAAAACAATCAAAACGCAGCACGATTTGCATGGGCTCTATCCACCAACTCACCTGCAGGAACACACACAGCGTGCCAAAAGTTGTAGTTGCTCTTCTTTTATTGTGTTTTATTTCTCAGTGTTCTTCTGTTTCTGTTTCTGTTACTGTTTTTGTTTCTGTATTGTGGGGGTCGATGGCAGCTAGAAACGAGTTGGCAACGAATCATCATCATCATCATCATCGTGCTGCTACTTCCTCATCGTCATCGTCATCCTGGAGATACATCCATGCAATCATCCTACAGATACAGCGTCGCCTGCTGCCGCTGATCGAAGTGATGGATGTAGAGCTTCTTCTTGGACTTCTCCTTCGAGGGCCGCAGATCCCAGACCAGGTTGGACAGACTTCTCGGCCGGGACAGGCGGCGTGTCTTCTTCTCGGGCAGCTTGTTCGAGTCGCCCGATGTCCGGCCTCCGCTGCGGGATGAGTCCAGCGTACCCTCCCTCGGATTGTGATGGTTATTGCTGCTGGAGCTCCGGCTGTGGGGCAGCGGCAGTGGCAGAGGATGCGGACTGGACAGGTAACCGTGCACGTTCAGTATGCTGCCGCACTTGAGCACCACATCCGGCGGAGTGCCCGGCGTGGCCGGTGTGCCCGACGCAGTTGCTCCCGATCCCGATCCACCGCCTGCTCCTGATGACTTGCCGTGGGCTGAGATCGTCGGCGGCGTCCCGGAGGAGCAATTGTTGTTGTCCGGCGTCAGCTGCAGACTGCTGAGACTCTTGTACCTGAAATAAGTTATTAAAGTAATGCAAGTTGATTATAATTAACCAATTTATAGCATATAACCATCAAAAGATTCAATAATCTTTAATTTAATCTTAAGTTAAGGCGACCAAAAAGGTTGCTTACCTGATGTGAAACAGAGGCGACTGCGGCTCGAGGGCCTCCTTGCTCGGCAGATGATTGTTGGGCGTCAGCACCTTGCCGTGATGAGGATGCGGATGTGGATGCACACTGGCATGCGGGTGGCGATGCGGATGTGATCCGTGCGATCCGTGGGAACCGTGATGAGCAGCTGCGACCGCTGAGGCAGCCGCATTGGCCACCGCATTGGCCGTATTCCCATTGGGAGTCGGCGGCTGCTGCTGCGACTGTGACTGCCCGTGACTGTGACTGTGGACGTGACTGTGACTATGGCTGTGACTGTGACTGGTGCTGTGGGTGGTGCCCGTGGAGTTGCCATTGCTGCTGCTCCCAGCACTGTGGGCATTCTTGATGTAAAGCTTTGGTAGAGTGGGACGCTGGCGCTTCTCCGCCGGCTTCTTGCCCGGAATCGTTTCGATGGGCGGCGGCACCGGCTTGATGTCCTCCTGAATATGGCCATGATGGTAGTGATTAACCACGTGATGGTGGTGGTGATGGTGGCTACCGGGATGATGGCCACCACCGCTACTGCTGTGCTTGTTCGACTCCAAGCTGCTGTAGTTGTTGTTGCCGGAGGTGGTGGCCTGCTGGTGAACCGGAGCCCTGATCAAGCTGCAGTAGTTGCCACTGCCGCTGTCCGTGTGATGGGACCGCAGAGTGGGTGACTCGCAGATGGGCTCGAAGCGGGCCAATCCCTTCGAGAGCGGCGTCAGGCCCCTCACATAATCATATATATGATCGATCTCGTTGTACTCCTCCGCAATCTCGCTGCTGCTCAGTGCCTGCTGCTGTTGCTTCGACCACGAATCACAACTGGCACTCTTGCGCAGCACATACCCACTTTCCGCCAGTCCACTGGCCATTCCCGCTGCAGATGGCAGCATGACCACCGGCAACCTGCCCCCATTGCGACTATTGAACTTGGAGTCCTTCTTCTCCTTCTCGCTCAGCTTGAGATCGACGATCTGCAGGCGATCGCGTGCATCGGCCAGCAATCGTTGCGCCTTGTCCAGGAATCGCGAGTACTCGATGAAGTGCTCCAGCTGCTCCATGTTCTTGGCTCGCTGCAGCTTGATCTTGGCGTTCAGCGGCACCGGCACCAGATCCGTGTCCTTCTGCAGTGGCAACGCGAATATCCTGTCGATCTCCACGCAACCCAGCAGTCGCAGTTCGGGCACAAATGGCTGTTTCAGACCCTTGGGCGCACTGCCGTGAACGAGTCTGTGGATTGGATATTAGGATGGGGGTTAAAAACTAGTTTCTAAGTCATCATTTAAGCTAAATGATATATTCTAATATTTAAGTTTTTAGAATATTATATAAAACTCACCTCACGATGACTGGCATCCGCTTGAGCAGCAGATTCTTGACGGTGTGGACACCGCTGATGCTGTCCTCCCTGGCGATCGGCGAGAACTTGGCTTTGGTATCGAGTGGCAGATTGATGATCTCGTCCTTGATGTTCCTGCACTGCAGGTACTTCCCGTTGTCATTCATGGTGGTCAGCAGTTCGCCGGCGTGGATGGTCCGGTTCATCTGCTGGCATCGAAAGGTCTCCCGCACCAGGACGCGGGCGTTCCGCCGTCGCGAAAGCTCCAGCACGGAGTCAATGCATCGCGTGGAGCGACCATCCTCGCTGAGGAGCTCGAAGTAGCCGCCGTAGGTCTCCGGGATGAGCACCTTGGCTCCCACATTGGTGGGCTTGCGACCCTCCTTGATCTTGATGGGCTGGGCCAGGATCTGGTACTTCTTGCCGGCGCTCAGGAACAGGGCGGTGCTCTGCAGGGATGGGGCCGACAGGGTGGGCACCCCCAGCGCCTGGTGTTGGCCCTTGAGGATCTTGGCCACAGCCGGCAGCGGCTGCTTGGAAAAGTCGCGCAGGTAAACGGGCGTGGCATCGCCGAATCGGGAGGCGGCCAATATGATTTGGCCATCGGTGGCGGCCATGTCGCGGTTGAAGAACGATAGCAGCTTGCTGCGCGCCAGTTGGACATTAAATGAGAGTAAGTTTCATTGGACTGGCTGCGGATGCAGATGCTCCCCGCCGACGGCTCCCTGCTCGCTGTCCAACTCCTCCGGCAGCTGCTCCTTCTGATCCAGAGAGTCCTCCTCCGCCTCCTCCTGATTGGCGTTAATCTGATCCTCGAGAGCTCGTCGCTTGGCCAGCTCTCGGTGGCGCAATCTCAGCAGCTGGGCGCCGCGACTGCAGCAGGCGTGCTTGATTTCCTCCTCGTGGGCGGAGGATACTCCTGTCTGGTCAGGATAGAGATCCTGGTTCGGGCCCTGGTACGTCAGCAGTCGCGTGGATGTCTGCAGAGCGTAGTTGAGATACTGCATTCGGTTCGATTTCCTCCTCCTCCGCTGGCCACAGTGTGCGAATAGTCCTTTTCAATTTGCCTGCACTCCTTTCGATTCCCTTTGACGCCTTCGCGTTGCCAGTTGGTAAGCTGCTTTACCGAAGCCTTTTCTCCTGCAAAGAATCAAATTAAATGAAGAGACATTAATCGATGTAATGCCACACTCAACGACAAGGATATAATGTTATGCATGGGAAATCAGCTTAAAAAATATGCAAAAGTTCGCAATTTTCCCAAAGGAATTATGAGTATGCATAAAAAGAGCGTGCGATTTGATACCCTGCAAGGTGAAATATTAAGTGGTTTAAATATAAATAAAACAAAAAATGTTTCAGATATTCAGAAAAGTTAAAAAATTATTGACACAATGTAGCACTGGAATTTAAATTGTAGATTTTTTTGTTCAGATACCCTTGGTATATGGGAAATGTTTTTTTCCCATAAAGTCCGGTGAATAATCATAGAATGTTGAGTGTGTTGTCACAGAGTTGAATAATAAATGCCCACACACCTTTGGTACCCAGTAGACATTAGGTAAATGAAATGTTGCCTACAAATTTTTCCCCTTCGTTTCGACGAAGCTCAAATATTCCTGAGTCCGCAGATCAGCTCTTGAAGTTCTCACACAGGGATATATATCCATATATATATAGGGACACCGATACAACGACAGGGTGTTATTTATGGGGGCCATAAAGTAGGGAAGAAGACTTTAACTGAAGAAATGGCAAAGTGCACAAAATGAAAATGCAAGCTACGGAGGAACGTGCATATACATCCATATATCCCATGGAATAGACAAGACGACTGTGCGACAATGCCAAACATGCCATTAACAAAAGGGAGGAGGTGATGGTGGAGGAGGACTGTCGGCGGAGGAGTACGACATGGCCATGGGCCAACAGCCAGCGGTCCAACAAATGGCAAGACATTAAAAGTACTTAAAGGATATTTGCATATTTTATGGCCAAACATAAATGCGGCTGATTACGAGTCGTCGTATTGCCTGAATTGCTGGCAGTGTTGCCAAAATTGCATTATGAAGACTGGCTAAGTTTCTACTGCAAAAATGTAGCTAAATCTTGAATAAGTATCTTATGGTTATAAGCAATATGCACCTATAAGTATTTTTGATTCTTAGAGGTTCTTAGTAGCTTGTCATCACTGATTGGTTGTCATATTGCAAAATTTGCATGTTTCCCTTGGGGGATTTTGTAGATGGAAGTCCAGTGTGTGGAATCCATTTCACCAAATTAGATGGCAATTAGCAAAGTGACCGCACCTGCTGCGGTCCTTATGTCAGTTCTCCCAGCCAGTTGACTATGCCTCCGTCCACCAGGAAGAGCATCCATCTCTAATTGCCGTCCCTTCTCCAACTGGAGCATGAATAGCAGTCAGCAGCAGCTATAGAAACCACAGTTGGGGCCGTAAAGAGTCCGTCATAAAGCATTTAACGAGCCCTGCGGAGGTTCCTTCACCTTCCCCCAAATGCAACGGCCGCGATTATTGGGTCATAATACCATAACCCTAACTTTAGTTGGTCCGCCAGGGTTATTAAATCTTTTTTGGCCCCTGGCTGCAGCATGCAAACGCTTAATTGATTTTTAGTACGAGCGACTTTTCCGGGATTATCAAACAAAAGCCTTCAGTTGAAGCTACCAATTCCACTGGGAAAAACATAGAACAAGTTCTTCCTTATTAAAAAACCATAATAAAACAGCTATTAGAATCTATATATAATTTGTATGGGTTTTCTTTCAAAAGGCATCTCTTAAAGAATAATTTATGAGCAATAACCAGCATACACACATTTTGAATAATTAAATAAAATTTACAGTTTTTCCCTGTGTGCGGACATGTGAGGCGTATATATTTGAACCTCTTTTTCTTAGGGGATCTGCTTTCCAATTAATTGCCAGACAAAGAGTGAGACTGCAACACGGCCGGCAATTAATTTTCGCCATGGAAAGTACCTTTTCCTGGAGCAGGAAAACACACATACGGACCTGCGAAGGAGAGCGACTGCCAGTTGCCAATTCTCACGCTCAACGTGGCCGAAAGCCTTTGTAACTTATGTGGAAACGTGACATTTTCTCGGCTACTGGACAAAAATTGATGCCGCCGAGCCGTCTTGGCTGGAGCTGGAGCTAAAGCTGAATCTGAAGCTGGAGAGGATTGGTCCAGCATCAGCAATCTGTAAAGCTGGTGCTGGAGATGGAGCTAAAAAGCTGCAGCAACTGTCTTGTTTCCTGGCCCGTACGTGTCTGGATTTTTCTTTGGTTTTTATTGCGGCTTCAGTTGTCTTTTTTGTTGGTTTTGATGTCACACAATGACACAGTTTTTCACGTGCGGAGCGCTCGTAATTTGTATTCGGCCCCGTCTCGCATTTAAGTTGATCTCATCGAAAATGTCTTAATTAATTTGCACTGGAAAGTGGTACAGAAAGCAGCTGCCCCAACATCCGCAGAAGATTCTTCACAAAAAAAAAATAACAGAAATCCTTAACCAAAAAAAGCGGAAAAAAACTGGAAGAAACTCACTTAATTTATGACTGACACGACACAAGATGACTTGGCATGAAGCCCCACAAAAGGTTTATGATTTTTTCCTTTATTTTTCTCCCCCAGCGGAATCCTTTTCAACATCCTGTCTGCCTGTTGCTATTTGTTGTTGCTGTTTCCTGTGCAACGCACCAAGAGCCACCGCCCCCGAGGGGCCTCAAAAACAAAACAAAAAATTGAAGAAAAAAACACTTCAGCAAATGAAGCCCCCAAAGAGTCAATATGTGATGGCGCGGGGAGGGCGACCATTATGCACATACACATGCTTATGAAAAATATGTAACCCAAGACGGAGCTCGAGCACATAATGAGATACCCAGAACATACAAAATATGTTAAAAAAAATTGTTTAAAAACGTGAACGAAACGGAAAGCTTTAAGAAAAAGGAAAAGGAAGTGGAGTGGGGATAGGATTAACCGACTAAACGATACACTTTTAACATTTAACTCACAATATAGTGCCAGTAAAATACTAACAAAAGCCAAGTGTAGGATTAAGAACTCAAACAACCAATCCAAAGTGAAATAAAAATGTAAACCTATTTTTGGGAATTTGTCTAACCATTTGAGTGCCGCTGAAATCGTATAAACTAAGTGCACATATAAGTTTTAGATGTGGTAAAATAGTTTGTACGACTCGAAAATCCTTTTCGCTACCCTTTCGGCACAATCTGCAGGCGAAAAAGCAGGCAAGTGCGATAAAAGCCACGTCAAAAGGATTAGGGCGTTGCAGCTGCGTGTGTGTGTGTGTGTGCAAACGGAAAATGTCTGTGCATGAAGGTGTGTGTGTGTGTGGGTGGCTGGGCTTTTGTTTGTCCCCAACAAAAGCAAGAACTGGCAGAAAAAAAAATAAATGTGTATAAAAAACTCGCAGGCAGAAGGAGTCCACAGTCCGCAGAAAAAGGAAAAGTGTAAGGAGCACGACCTGCTTGTAAACCAAAGAGCTCATAAAAGGAAACTCTCACACACATATGTACACACTGTGCGTGTGTGTGGCACATTAATCACACTAAAGAGTTCTACAAAATGCAACTCAACTCGCCGGCGGAGCCAAAGCCAAAAGTTGTTGCTGTAACTTCATACTATTGCTGTTGTCACCACTTTAAGCCGCGGCTTAAAAATCGCGTACTCCTCACACTTCTCGGCAAGCGGCTTACAGCTCAGGGCTTTGGCGGCTAAGAATCAGCGGCGTCCGCCAACGCCAACACTTCATGTTCGCCAGCACCCTACAGTGGCTCCCATGTAGCACAAACTCCATCAGGGCTAACAAAAATAGGCGAAAGTCCTTAAATAGCCTTTTGTTAAATACTTTCAGGTGTGTTTTCAAATCTCAACAGACTTCTGTGAGATTCGCCAATAATTCATTGCCATCCTTTTAAGCCGATTCCAAATGCAACTTAACCAATCCGGACTGTATTTCTCACATATAAATGCAATATTCCTGCCGCAAAATCGCCTTTTTGTGCTTCCTTTTTCTTTATTTGAATTCACTTCCTCTTTGTCAAGTATTTTTCTGTGCGAAAGAAACACCTTCAGCCAAAAGCCCCCCTTTTTCACCACTCACCGCTAGCCACTCCCCCAGCGCCCCCTTTTCTCACAAATTCCTCTTCCAGTTCTCAGTTGCCTTATTATGTCGTTCTGAGCACTTTTGATTACTTTTTATCCGCTTTCGGCCGCGGGTTTCATAGCTCACAGCATTTTGCTTTTGTTTGCTGTTCCTGTTTATATATCCAAGTCCAACCTCCCCCGATTTCCACCCGAAAAGCCCCCTTATCGCCACGCCCCCCGCCCCCCGTCTGGTGTGACTAATGACGTTGTGGACCACGGACAGCGATTGCGTTAGCTTAGCCCCATCCAAAAGCCCATCCCCACAACCCAAACCCGTGATGTAAATAAATGAAATAATATTCTTTTGCTGTTGTCCCGCCATGAAAAATTAACGCTGACCACTCTTGACTTCTTTTTTGTATTTTTTTTTTTTTTGTTTATCTGTGTTTTTTTTTGTTTATTTGTTTGCACGCTTTTGGTTTCTAACTGCGGACAGCTGGGATTTCTGCTTTCATTTGTCAAGTGGCGTTCAGTCGTTCTTCAAATACTCTGTGACAAGGGATTAACATATTGCATCACACTACAGAGTTTTATAAAGTATTTATAACATATTATATTCTTGAATCAAAAAGAGAAATAAACAAACAAAAAATTAATTTAGAGAAGTGTGTGCACAGCTAGTTAAAATATTTCAACTGATTTAACAGTACAGGAAACATATATAAATTATAGAAAAAAAAACTGTTATAAACTAAACAATAAAATATATTCACGTAGATGAAAAGAATATTCTTCCGTTCATAGTTCTGCACTAGAATTAATTTGCTTTATCTCAATAAAAGCGGAAATAAAACAATGTTCGCCGAAGGAAGCGGAAAAGTTTGCTAGCACAAGCTTTTATTCGAAAAGCATTAATCACATCCATAAAATTCCTTGTGCTTAACTGGAAAAAGAAGATAAATAGCACCCAAATAGATTTCCCACTGACGTAGATGCAGATCGGAATCAATAGCGGAAATGGAATAAGAACCCATGCCAACTGGCACGACAAAAATAGTAAAATGATTAACCAAATGGAATTCCCCCCATGGCATTACAGCCGCTACTCATTTGCCCTCGATAAAGGTAAGTCCAATGATTCGAAATTCCACGGTCATCCCCGCGATTCATAGCTATAAAATCGAAACTCTGGGAGAATACCTATGCGAAACTTGAATGTAAACTCAGCTTTGTTTCCAATTATTCGCATTGTGAGTTACAAATGAAGCTCAATGTAATATGTAGTTTTGTATGAAAAGTGCGTTGTATAAAGGTTACTTGATACGGATATTGTATTCGGTTCAGTTCGTTAACGGAATATCAAAAAGGAGCTATTGAGCAATATGAAACATTAAGCTTTTGAATATACTTTATATATTTTTACCACCCTATTTGTTTATGTTTGTGATTTCCCCTATTTGTTTATGGATCCAATGGATTAATCACTTAAATTCAAAAAGGTTCTTCTCGGAATTTCAAACCTTTAGCTGCCTTAGAGATTAGTAGCACACATGCGTGTTTCTATATATATATTTTTGATTTCTTGCCAATTTGAACAATCCGTTGAGTCGCGCCCAATTCCCCGATTCATCAGCGGGGGCAGCCACAGATCGCAGATTCGAAATCAAAAGCAATTAAAATGCAAAGCCACAGAGCGTCTCATAGGGTAGAAATGTATAAAAATGTGACGTTGATGAGGAGTTGCCCCCGCCGATGATTTTGTACTTTTTTTATGTCGTTTTGGATATTTTTTATTGAAATGTCGACATGCTTACTAATCAACGAAACGGTCAATGAGTGGGAAAGAACGACGAGAACTTCTCTTTTATTAATCATGCGGTGAATGCACAAAAAGATCGGCGATTTCGATGGATGGGGTTTTTGGGGTATGGGTGATACCATGTCTGGGGACAGGAAATCGAAACCGAAATGCAGCGACAGTTCGCCCAACGTATTTGGTTCGATTATACCGCTTTTAATCCAAAACGTTGTCAAAGAACCAAAGAACCGTTGGCCATCGCCTTTTGAAGACGCCTTGGATCCAAAATGTTCATTGGCTTTTATTTATGCCCCACGAGTGTTTATTGTATGCATATTCTTTTGCCCTGACACTTTTCTTCGTTCTTTTCCGCCGTTTGATGCCAATGAAAGTTTTCGTTGAAAAAGGGAAATCCCTTTTTTGGGCTGGGCCAGGTTTGTATTTTTCATTTCTGGGTTGGGCCAACATCTATCCCGACCATCCTCTCTATTGACCCAGAAAATGAAATACAATAAGAAAATGTTGCGCCCGCCTTTTTCGTTTCTAAGTGAAATTTTGAAAAACGCTATCAGCCAAAATGTCTTTGAAAGATATTTTCCACGCGTTGGCGTTGAGTGATGGTAAAAGTGGCCAAAACGGAGATAACGGGGGCCAAGAAGGGGGCTCACATCTGCATTGAGTTGTCAGCTACAAGTTGGGTTCCCCGCTAATGAAACCGATAATGAATGGGTTAATAGATCCCCATAAATAAGAATTGTTGAAGAGGCGAAGATGCATTGAAGTTGTTCGGAGCGAAAGCATTAATTATCCAAGGTTCTCAGGGTTTTAATGGAGGCTTTAATAACTGTTAGGTGGTAAAACGATGAGGCGTAAATCTTTTTATAGGCTTTCAAATTCTAAAGAAATGTATAAAGCTCAATCAATACGCTTCCTATTTCTTAGCAGAAACATAAAAACCTTTTACAAAATTTGAATATAATTAAAATATATATCTGCTTAAGATCTTAAGATCATCCAACTCACAATGACCCCATTTCGACATCCCCAAATTGATTACATCTCCCCCAAAGTTAAATCTAATTCACCGATCAGTAAATATGTGTCATTCATTGGCATCTGATTATTCTCGCAGCCAGCTTACCCCAAAAAACATCAAGAAAACACTTTATTTATATCCGATATTTAACCCAATTTCTAGAGCATGACGCTAATTGTATTTTAAATATTATTTGCCACCGATTGCTCACCTTCTGCTCCACAAAAACACAACCGAAATCCACAATTTGCCGTTAAGTTTAACAAATACAAATTTACACTGCTTTGTTGATCAATTAACACGCACACAATGATCGAAACTCTCTTTTCTATTTGCTTTCGTACACACTCAATTTTTTTTTTTCGTTACCAATCAACGTAAGTATTTCGTAATATTCGCTGAACTGTGAAAATTTCTTTTTGCACAAAGAATTTTTTTTACTTTCACACTGTGACGAAACGCTCGCTGGATGCTAGTATTTTGTTCGCCGTTGAAAATTTGCATAAAAAACGAAACGAATTTCAGCTGGATGATCAAAGCCGCTGAGCTGAAGAAATATCTCGCGTGGGTTGCTGCGCACGCGCACAATATCTTAACTCACTCTCGATGCTGGGGGTTCTATTCTCCGAAGTGCTTGGCTAAAAAGAGTTCTGAACTCGCGATCGCAATGGGACACCGAACCGGTCGGAGCGACGAGCTCCAAGCTAATGAAAAGCCGAAGTTCTGGGATCCCGAGAGTTGAGTGGCCAGAACGCAGATAAGTCCGTCGCTGCCGCTGCCGGCGTCGCAGTCGTCGTCGCTGTTAACTGGCCCGCGTTAACAGGGCTATGTTAAACCGGTCCTATATACATACATATATATATATATATATATATATATTTGTGTGTATGTGCAGGCGTGTATGTGTGGTTTTAACATCCATCTACCGCTTTGTTTTGGGCTCTAATTTCTAAGCAAACTCTGGATGGTGAGAGATTCGAGATTCGGGACTGCAGACTCGAAACTCAAGAGATTCCCTCAGATAAACGGCAAACAGTTGTTTAATAGTTTTCTTTGAATTTTGAGCATTTTTATGTTGCTGCTGCTGCTGCCGGCCGTTTGATTTGTTTGCTGAGAAATGCGACTCTCGCAGGTATTTAAGTTTCATTAACATTTCGAGGGATTGAGGAAAGGTCTGTTCGGTGTCAACCTTTATTTGGTGGCATCGTAATATTCAGCGTCTTTGTGTGCGTTGCGTGTGAATTTTTTATGGTTCATTAAAATTAAAAGCAGAGCTCGCCTTTTCGTAGTTTATTTATAGCAGAAGATTGGCATTTTGGGAGGGACTGTGGGAGAATCTCTTTATCCGCCGAAACTTGGTCGAGCCAATGAACTTGGTCCATAATGCATGCAAAAACTGGTGATTTTTCCGCGGGAAAGGAGGTAGAAGTTGGCGAAACTGTCACAGATATGATTTACGACAAGTAAACTTTAGAATATTCAATCGCTCTGGCATACAAAGCCTTTCAAAATGCCGCAAGGCCAAAGCCATCAAAAGAGCCATAAAAAATGGCAAAGCATGAAATATGAGCACAAATTATGAACAGACATCACGTCAAAGGATTAACAAGACCGAAAACTCTGCCGGATTTCAAGGAAGTCCGTCAGCGAGGGCACAAAAAAACCCCAAAGAAACCGTCGATAAAAATCTAACAAAGTTGAGTTTCTTCGCTGGGCGCGTTAAATGGTCAACACCCATATATTGAAGGGCCGTTTGAAGTCTGTGTTTAAAATGCAGATTATGTGCGTTGATTAAATATTGTTTTTTAATTTCTTTTTTCGCCCGGCCGCTAAAATTAAAAATGCACAGGCGTGTGGGAAATGCATTGGAAAAGATTTGATTTTCTGTTTTCAGCATGCGGAGCACGTAGCGCTGCATAATAAAAAGAAAACACATATAAAAGTGAAAAAATGCGAGAGGGAGTGAGGAGCATCGCGAGGGACGAAGGAAATTCTGAGCGGAGAGACAGTGAAGATTTTTTTGTTCTTATCAGCGCAAGTTCGTTGCCTGAGTCTTTCGTTTTGGGCCTTATCAAATTTGTGGAAATCGCTTATAACGGTAGAAGGGATTTATCAGGAAACTGTCGGAAGATTTGCATAACACACACCGAGCGAGCAGACAGCTAAAATAAATCTCCAGCCTTTTGTTCGCCTTTGTGCGTGCGCCAATTCTGCGAGCAACCCACACACTGCAGATCATCGCGAACCACTCTGCTGCGCCACTCCGCACCACTTTGCACCACTCGGCTCCCCTCCCCCTTACCCCCTCCCCTCCACTCACTCATGCAAATGAAGCGGTGGCTGAGACTGCGATCTAAAATTAGCTGCAACGTTTGTTAGGCTTCAGTGACTCTGGCGAAGCTTGCACTTTTGTCGCTGTTTTATTTCACGTTTCGGGCCTTATTTCAGTTTTTCAGCGTTTTTTTCTCGCCGCTCGCCGCCTTTCTTTGGAAAGCTTGTCCGCCCGTTGATTGATTGCCCCCGCTGCAGATGCGGGCTGGGTCTTCCCTGAATGGCCAGAGTCGCCGTGCGGGCCTAACCTTTGTGCACTCCCTCCTCCTGCCCTCGTGCCTCGCACTGCTGGTCTGCTCGCCCGATCTTACCATCTTACCCTACTCTGCCTTATATTTGACTGCCGACTGGCCCGGCTCTTTGAATTTTACGCTTAATTTGGCTTTGATTGATGTTTTAGCGTTTGATTCATACGAAAAGTTAGTTAATGCGGCGGTTCACTGAACTCGCCAACTGCAGTGTTCAAGCGAGGGGAGCTTAAAGCGTTTCTGGTATAAGGGTATGTATGTATGTATACTTTATATTACAGGTGATGAATTTTTTTTTCTTTTATGTATTTTTCATATTCTGTTAATAATGAACTTAACTTTTAATATTTTTCCTTCTTTCTTTTAGTAAGATATTGAAATATAAGATTATTTGGCATATTCTAAATATTGATCTTTGTTATATCCAGTTACAAGTGTTTGGGAAACAAACAAACAACACATTTATTGGGAACGAATGTGTATTCTTTATTCCCTCTTATTTATATTTATTTTATCTGCATTATTTGTTCTTGATAAATGTTGTACACTTAACCCTCGCCACCAGCTTTATTTTCATAACTCATACGTTCCTCGGCTGACAACTCAACTTGCATTCTTGGGCTGCCACTCTCCGCATCTGCCACTACCTGTGGCACCACCTGTACCGTCCACACCCCCTGGCACCACCATGCGTACACACATTCATCAAGTGAACAGCTGACCCACTTTGCCGCTGGAACTGTTGACTGCCCTTTTGTGATTTGGCCACAGGTTGGAAAGCAATTAATTACATTACAACGCAAACGTGGACGTGGACGTGGATGGGGACTACCGCCACTATCCACCAAACCAAGCCGCCAATGACCACCAGCACCACCTCCGAAAACAACAGCAATGGAATTGTTAACAGCAGCGTCAATCAATCAGCAAGCATTTCGCCAGTCAATGGCCTCTGTTGAAGTCAAAGCAAATATATAGAAATATAGAACCAGAAGTAGAAGTGGAAATATTACGGGTGGAAGGAATCGGAATCGAACCCGCGACTTCACGCTCGGGGTGCCATTATCATTATTTATTTGGTGCGACAAACGTTTCGCCACCAATTAGGGCGAGAAACGCGGACATTTTTCATTCTTTATGGAAGCGACAGGAATGGCTGAAAGTTGCCAATTTGGCTTTCGTTTTCGGTTCACTTACGGCCATGGGTAAAAAGTTTCCAGGCGACTTTCGGTTCTGAGCAAGTTAGATACAGTGGGGACTCGCCTAGTAAAGAATGATCTAAGTATGACTTAGTAAATAATTTGAAAAAAAAGAACAATAGCAAATAAAGTACAGTATAAAGTATAGATACCAAAATTGAATTTTTCGTTTTAAAATTAAAATATGTTACCTGTTTTCTGAAAAACATCAACAGCAATCGCTGTGGCTACCTTTTCTCAACATCCGAGCCTTAATAGGGCTGCAAGTTCAACTGGCAGCAGCGACTAAAAAGTGGCTGAAACAATGCCCTGTTATGGATCCGCTTAACAAGGATGACTGCTCCCAGCCAGAGGCAGTAAAGTCAGCCTGGCAGAGCGGTGGATTCCATATTCAAATGCGAGCAAACATGCACAGCATCCGCATCCTACATACAAAGGGAAAACGAAACGACAACAACAACACAACCAAGGGCAGCTCAACCAAAATCAACAAGAAAACCAGGGGAAAACCCCGAAAAAACAAGGGGAGAAAAGTGGAAAAAACACTGGCGAAGAAACGACTTTCGGCATCACGTTTCACGAATTCGCAGCAGAACACGGCTCCGACTTCTGGCACATTAAAAGAAAACAAAAGCAGCGAAACACCCAAAGCCCAGAGCCCAGAAAAAACAGCACCACACACAAAAAGATTGAAATAAACACGGCTCAGAGCCAAAGCAATAAGTAAAAGTTGCTGCCAAATCGAAGAACCAGAAGAGTTGCATCCGCAGTAGAAGCGGCCGTAATCTTTGTAATGTATGCTCCTCGGTGCGACTCATTGTTCGACTCCACCTCCAGCTCTAGCTCCACTCCCTCCACCACCATCGCCGCCTCCACCCGCACTATATCCCGGCTATATCCCTACCATATCCCCGACTCCGCCATATGCCCCCTTCATGATCGGCGGCTCTGCACGCGCTCACGTTTGGGAGCATCGAGAGCAGCGAAATATTGGGGGAAATTGGCGATGGAGGAAAACAAATCTTAAATTTGCAAATGCCTCTGAGCGACGAGCAAATGCTCTGGGAAACGGAAAATATAAGTGACTGTGATTAAATGTCAGAAATTTATAGAGAAAATTATATTTAAAAAAGAATATAGTTGCATATACAGTTTTGATGATTTTTTGCAACTTGCTACTTTACTTTACTTTCTTTCGTTTAAGCCTTTTAATTACGACTTAGCTGATTAGAAACATATATTTAGTAATATTTCTTTCAGTGCACGTCATCCCGAGTAAATTTGGCATACAAAAAAAGAGTGGGAACAATCAAAGAGAAAGATAAGAAAATGCAATCAATTGAAACTCGCATTTAAGTCCTTACGCAGAGCATTTCCACAGCGACTTTTTCTACTGCATTTCCCATTTTAATTTCTCCGCCGCGGCGGATGAAGTGAAAATTCGCTGGCTGTTCTTACGGCTTTCCCCCGATTTTCCCGATGCCATTTCTCTGCAGCCGTGCAATCACTTTTTCTTAGCCTCCAATTGACATTTTGGCAGTCATGCACTTCCTTTTCCCTTTTGCTAATTTATCGCTGCCACATATGAATGTGTGTGCTTTAACCCTTTTTCTTTTCAAGAAGATATAGCTACTGAGTGCAACTGCAGTTGCATTCTTATCGAAACCGCACAATCAGCAAAGGGAAAAAGGGAAAAAGCCAATCACTGGCAATGAACATGATAATGACGATGGTGCTGCCGATGATGTGGATGCTCTGGATGATGCTGCTCCTGCGGCAGATGCAGTTGCTGCCGCTGCTGCTGCTGCTGCAGTTGCGGATGCGGATGAGTGCAAAAGTTACAATTTCAAAACAAATAAATTCATGCTGCTGGCTAAAAAGGGCAGCCCAAATGGTCGAAGGAGTCGCTGTCCCCAGCTTTTCGCCCCAAGCAAACAAATCAAGGAGCGACCCTCGACTCGACTCCACTCGACTCAACTCTCTTTTCGCCGGCAGTTAAAATGCAATGGGGCTTGACTTCAATTGTTCTGCTCAAGAAAAGGAAGAACGGAACGATACGACACGCGTATATATATGCACACAAAAAAATGCAGCAATTATTTCTTGACTCGCTCACACTCGAACGCTTTTTGTACTTTTACTTGCCTGCACTTCAAGAAATTCTTGTTATCTAATACAAAGAAGCTGGCTAGAAGTTAAGAAAGTATATGTCTTTTAAAATGACATTGCCAAAAATATATATTTAATTTGTATAATGTTGATTGTTCATACCCCTTTGTCTTATTCAGATACACATAGGAATGCCATTAATGTGGAATATCTCTTTTGTTTGCTATACTTTTTGTGATTTTCTGGACATCAGCTACAATAATAATCCATTCCAAACAGTCCCAACTCCTGACCCCTTGCTCCTGCCATTTGTTGGCTCATTTGCTTATTTGCATGGAAGCAATGGCAATGTCGTGCTCGCCTCTGCCCCTGGAGCTCGTCCGGTTTTTGTGTGGCTTCCTGGCAGAAACTCCTCTCGAATTGTGGTCCTCGGCATCCATATGCATGTTTTGATTTCGTTTTCAATTTCAGTTTCATTTGTGGGTCTTCGGCCGGCTGTCTCAGCATGCATTTGTTCTTTTTTCGCCTGACAACTTCTGGTCTATTTATATTTGTTTTCTGCTGATCTCAAAGTCAGCACATTGAACTTATCCAAATGCCAGCGGGGCAAAATACGAGTTCTAACATGAGTGCATTCAATAAATGTTTTGCAGTTGTGTCCTTTTCGGTGCTTTGGACCCCAGTTTGCTGGGACACTTCTGTTTGTGGCCTTTTGCCGGCTCAAAACTCTAACAAAATATTTTCGAGATAAATTCTTGCCTCTTGGGCGCAACTAAACACAGAAGTATATGTTGTGGAATTTTGTCTTAGTCATCCGTAGATAATTACAAATTTTTTGAATATAAGGCAAACCCTAACAATAGTTTCTTTACCCAAATGAAATTCCTTTAGAGAATTTAAAGAGATAAATAAGATAATAAAATTTAAAAAATGCATAACTCAACCCCATTCCAGGCTCTAACATTTAACCTTGAACTTGGAGCCATCAGCGTTGGCATCTGGGCAAGGTCAGTTAGGCAAATTCAGCGAAATAACTAAACCAAACCAGTCGGGCAAGCCAGTCGGCCCAAGACCAAGACCATGCCCATTGCCATTACAATGCCCATTTCCCCCGAACCACCCACCCAATTCTGTGGGCAGGCTGAACAAAGCTTAGACTAACGTAATTTAATAAAACGTTTAGCCGATTAGATACGTTCGGTGTATGCACTAAAATGTATCCATTAGATACGCTATCTGGTCGGGAGTGCTGCAGATACGGCAGGCGGCAAGTGCAACGAACGGGCCGAGCAGCCAAAGCGTCTCCGGCAGCAAAAGTGGCAGCCAGCAAAAGTGGCAGCAGCTGCACTTGCCAATGCTAAAGCCAAGAAGAAGCAAAAAACAAAAAAAAAAAAAGAGACAAAAAACACGGCCGAATCCAAAGACAGAGTCCAAAACGCTAACGAGACTTTGGCCACGCTCGCCGTCTTGGCCAGGTACTTACCAAGGCTTAGACCAAAAACATAGGACGCTCCCTTTTACCGCGAGACGGTTTTACTTTTGTGGCTCTTTATTTTGTTCGCCTGCTTTTTCTTGGCTTACTCCTAGCTCTTGGCCATGGTAAATCTGCGCTGCCAATCGCTAAAATTATTGCGCTCAATCTTTGTTATTAGATTAACTTCTATTTTGTTTTCCTATTTGACTTTGCCATAAAAGCGAATCGAGCCTGTCCCGCCTGCAGTAACTACCAAAAAGGGTATTTACGACTTGGTCATAATGCTTGGACATCGAAAAGGGAAAGGGATGTGCGGCAAGCGGGTGGCCCTCAAATTGGCTGCAGTTTTGGTATTCCAAACTGATTGGACTATGACGGGGCATGTTCGAGTTGGGTCTAATGATGTTTGCCTTTGAAATATGATAACAAATTTTGTTTGCCTTGAGATTCTGGCTAAGCCAATAAGCAGAATCTTTTCTAAGGCAAACGAAGGATTTTGAAGCCTGGGTTACCTGTCGGAAATTGATTGATTTCTGCAGGATTCTAGACCTGTTTAAATATTTATCAGTAAATGGAAGATTTTTTTTTTCCTTGCATACTTAAATTCTTTAAATGAGAGAAATCAAATTTCTATAGCCAACTTTTTGTTCAGAACCTCAAATGATCTGTCTGAAAGAGCATTCCAAGTTCGATGCTAACCAGCTGGTAATGGCAACTTTCTTGTTATCTGCTGCTGCCGTTGTCTTGGCCATTTGAAAACTGAAAGTGCGCCCGGTCAGCGTCTAAGTTGGCATCGGAGCGAGCGGGTTACGGATCTTAGTTAGCCAGAGTCAGAGCCAGATCCATAGCCATAGCCATAGCCAAAGCCAGGTCTATGGTATGGCTATGGTCTTAGCCATTGCATTAGCCATGCCCAGACCTCTGCATTCGGCTTGGCTTCATTTGTTTTTACTGCCTGGCATTTTGTAGTCATGTCCATTACAAAAGCTGCTGCTTTGCTCCTCTGACGCTGCGGTTTGCTGCCCATTTTTCCATTTTCCCCGATGCTTTTTGCCATCTTTTGGCCGGGCTTTATCAGTCTGGAGTCTGCCTGTTTTGGGGCTTTTAAATTGGTTTTGTGTTCCCTGCTCGGCTAGTCGGCCTGCCAAGCTTGTGGCGCATCAATTGCATTGGCAATTCCACTTGGCAGTCTCTATTCTACATAACATTTGCGGCATTTAGAAAGGCCAACTTTCCTTTGTTACTCCAATCTAAAACTGTGATGCAACTTTCATTGCAACCTGCCAGCCATCTTACGTCATTAGCTGGATTCTGGAGCGATTGCCACAAAAAATATGATTCACGTCTTTGAGCCTTTGAGCGGCTAATGAATGAGAGGGAAACTTTTTTCGTGCGAATTCGGCGAAAAATGTAGCGGATTCAGAACAGAAATCTTTTGCCAGCAATGAACAATAATCCGCTTTTCTTTCACCTTTAAAAATATTTTCATGTAATTCTTGTAATTTGTATAACCTCTTTGTGTGAATTAAAAGTAATTTGAAGTTGTTGTATTCAAAAAAATCGTTGCTACTCAAAGTTGTTACGAAATGTCACCGAAATGACAAAACTTCTAGTAACTTTTTCCGCTCTGTGTTCGTGTGACAAGTGCGGTGTAATTGAAAGAAATTAAAAGAGGTAAAAAAGCCGGTCGCAAAAGCAAAGGCTGCTGACAACAATGGTAATGATGCTCATGCCGTTCACGATAATGTGCCGCGGAAGTGGGTTAAGCGGCTTAAATGTTCTGCTCCTCCGACTTCCTCGGGCCAACTTCTCGAATTCTTCGGTACGTGCAATGCCGTCGACATGTCTGACATGACTGAAAATCCGGCAAAAGAGTTGCAAGAGCTGGAGGTTGGAAGTGCCAGAGCGATGGAGGATTTCTTTCCTGCATTTAAATTGCGCACGCATCAAAATTAAGCTGGTCGCAATTAAAAGCGGAGAAAGTGAATCCCGACCCCGCCTCGAGATTTATCTCTTAAACGTTTTTTTTGTTTCGTTGTTGGCCATTTGGGAATAGGTAGCTTTTACTCACGCGTGCCACGATTCTATTTGGGTTTATGGGGTCACCTGCCCTTCGGTCTCGCGGCTCAGACTTACCTGCAAATAGATAGAAATCCCAGATAAGCATTAACAACATTTATGTGTAATTTGTTTTAACAACAGCGCAAAGAAAAATAAAAAGAAACTGATTTATAATGGCTGGACTAAATGTTTTATGTTTTTATTAAGTGAAAATTACTACAACCCTCCATTTTGATGGCTCCAAAAATATAATTCTGGTTTAGTGGCACAAAGCGCACTTGGAAGTGGAATTGTCTGCCGAAAGTTAATAAGTGAACTTGACAGTAAGCATTGGAAAGTGGGCTTGGCATGACAAATTGAGTAATCACATTTGGCAGTAATAATGCCAACTGAAAGTTTTAATTTAGCAGAAGAAGTTACGAAATTTGGCTTAAGTGCATTTCATGTTGTGTTGTTCGTTGAAGAATAATAGCAAACACGTTAATATTACAGATTTTAATAAAAGCAATGAGTGAGCTTAGGCTGTTAATATGCTGTACTATATTTTCCTCTGATTATTATTCATATCACAGCCTTGACAACATCAAAATGGGATCAACAAATTATAAGCTTCTCTGCAATTTAGCTGAGTTCCCACATTTGAGCAACAGGTGGCGCATATCCGACACTATACAAAGCTAACGAAAACTAGTTTGCCGCATTAATATCTACTCTCAGTCTGGTCAGGTTCGATCTGATCATCTTTTGCAGGTCTAGACGTCGCCGCATTGATTCCTTAATGAAAACCTGGCGCCTGTTGAATCTCCAAGCCCCGCCCCTTTTCGAAAGGCGTCAAGTGCCTTCAAATTGGAAATTTAATAAAAAGAACTTTCCTACGCCTAGCTTCAGTTCTTTTAATATCACTCAGGCTGTTGCTTTGGCATTTCCCCCCAACGCACTGCATAAATTAGCCAAGACAAAAGCTTATTGAACCCAAGAGAAGCGCCCACTTCATGGTCACCGAATCAACGCAAATCGCTGTCAATAATAATACATCGAGCCACCAAAGCAACCGTCACAAAAGCTTAATTATTTAGACCATTCCAAGCCGACAAAATAAAAGAAAGAAATCAAATAATTTGGATTTTTGTATTTTGTTTTGATTCACACGCTCTTTGATTCCAAACAATCGGCCTGCGTCAACGTCAATGTCCCCCACAATCCAACAGTCCGGTTTGGTCCGTCATCTGTCGTTCACGCTTGTGGCCAGCAAATTTGTCAAGAAAAAATAAATAATACAACAATGCACGAAAAATGGCAAGTAAATTTAGATGGCAACAACATAAGGTCAGCACGCTGAACCACTGGAAGCGAAATTAGTTTAACAAATGTAAATGAGAGAAAGAAATGGGTGGGGACGGATAGATTAGCCAACAGTTACTAGGAAGTTGAATGCCCCTTTGGGGCCATTAAAAAAGGTTGAAAGAAAGGGTTGAACATAGATGAAAAATATTAAGCTCAAGCCAAATTAATGGTAAACAACCATGAGAAACAGATATTGCTGACCGTATTTATAGTACATCCTACCATTTGATTTCTGATGAAAAGGACTGGTAATAGTTTAAATACCTCCATATATTCGAATTTACTTAATTAAAATTTTGAATTTAAATAAAACTTTGTACAACTTCAGAGTTCAAGACAGATATACCAATCTACGCCCCTCCATTTATCTGCCATCAATAACCTATCGTTTGTAGAAATATTTTCATATCAAAACCCATAAAACTTTCAGCAGTTGTCAGGCTGGAAACAAATTTGAGCCTATAATTATAATCGAACAGATCGACGGACAGCGAGCCAGATTGGGAATCAAATAATATGCCATTCCCATTAAACTAAATGACATAAGCACAAAGATTTACGCACTCACAGCGTAGAAACAAGAAATCAAATGTTGTCAGGCAGAGCGTCAAAATTGTAATGAGACAAAAATTGGCCCACACACACTTGGCCAAGAGATGATGATGGCGTCGGAGGGGGGTGGGGGCATGGCCACGCCCCGGTCTTTGAAAACGATTTTGATTAAAGAAGTTGTCACAGTTGCTTAAAGCGAACAAAAAGCGCCTGTCGAACAAAAGCGGTTTTGATAGGTGCGCGTGGGCGCCTTCTGCCAGCCCACCCCTGCCCTTGCCACGCCCCCTGCCCCCTCTACATAAGTGTAAATATATATATATATATAGGTATAACCCCCTGCCCGCGGACGGTTCATTTATTGGGTTTGCCAGCTCTATTTGCATAGCTCTCCTCCGTTTAAGCCTTGAATCGAATTGTGCGCCCTGACTTCGTGCCAGGGTATTATTGTAAAGACTTATACATACATATATATATATATGTATCCGAAAGATACAAAAAGTATCTGAGGCGACCGTTAAGTTTAAAGCTCACAGCGGTGACCTTGCCTTGGCTCATAGAGAAATCTCTTTGAATGCAGCGAACAATGGCGACGAATTGCCGAAAACCAAACGCCACCGAGATTGCAGCAATAAATAATTAATAAATTTCTCTGTTGCCGATTCGTCGAACAAAAAATGGTAAAACAATATGTGTATATAAAAAGCAGCCCACGTGCAACTTAAATTATTTAAACCGGGAAGCAATTACCGTTATGTCGTCGAAAAGCCATCAAGATATTCAACCATTCACAGTGCGTTGCATAAACATAATGCTAGTTTAATGAAAGTCTATTGGGGCACAAAGATTTACTTTTAAATGTTGTTATTGTGATTTATTGCGCTACATTTGCGAGGTATTCAAAGTGCACATACACATATTTCCAAATTATAAATAAATTTGAAAACTTTAAAGAGATATTTATTAGTTGAACCAGATTTTCTTTAAAAGTAAGTCTAATCTGCAGCTGGAATTCCCATTGTCTATGGATGAAAACTGATTGACTACCTGGGACAATTTATGAACTCCTTTAAGACCTCACAAGCAATCGATATATTTACGTTCCGCACTGTTCCTGCTTATAAACTTCCCATTAAAAAGAGCAAGAGCAGGGGGGAAGAAATCAGGCGTGGGCGGGCGAGGATAAAAAACTTTCATTGGCCGCCTTCAATCAGAATAATGAACAGCTACAAAATCTGCAATCAGCGTAAGAGCCGACTGGTTGTTTTTTTTTATTTTTTTGAGATGAATAACCTCGGAAATTGTGATCGGTTTATAGTAAGCCAGCAATTGCAGTTTTTATCTGATGGGAGATCCCTGTGGTTGCATAATTTATAGGGGTATTAAAAGCATAGAAAAACTTTTAAAATGCTGAATGCTGCATATCAGCTAACTTTTTATGGGATTTAACAGAGTAAATGTGTTGTTAAATAAAACAGAAATTTGAAAATATATCTGCACAATTTGTAAAAAATAATATACGCTTTATCACAGCAACACAATTCGTTTAATTATGAAAAGATACCAGTTTTTTCTCCCTGTGCATTTGGTGCATTTTCATATATTTTTTTTTATAATGGAACGTGGGCTTTTACGGCGGCAACTTTTGATGCATTTTGTCGTAGGTGTCGCCTGTCTAAGCTTTAAATAAAGGTTTAGGGCTGGCGGAGATCAGAGATCAGATCCAGGGTACGAAACACCGACCGCGCCCGCAAATTGGTGGCAACGGATTTGCGCTCATTTTCGCCGCCGATTAAGTGTTGGCAAATGAAGAAGACCAATGTTAAGTGCCGAGACATTTTTGTCGGGCAATTAGTACAGCATTTGTTGCTCGAACTCTCGGCGTTGTTGTTACTGTGTTTAGCGGGTATGCTGTGCTGACAGTTAAATAATAGAAACGTGCCAAGTTGCAACCGCTTGCTGCAATTGTTGCTGCATGTTGCTGCTGCTGCTGCTGTGCCGCCAAGCACGTAACTCAATAATGCGCACATTCTAACAGCCAGAACAACAACAACAATTAAGCTAACAATGTACCACACGCTAGCGTCGAGTGAGACGGAGATAGCGTGGAAGTAAAAGTTGTTGTTAGTGTCGACTCGACATAATGAAAATCTTCTGCCGCCCGTTCCGCCCCATCCCTCCCCACCCCCTCTTGCCTTCACCCTTGGGAAATTGTCTAATGAAAAGCTGCTGTCGACACAAACGAAGCGTGGAAAAGAAGTGCAGAAAAAAGAGCACTAAGAATTGCGATTGCATCGGGTTTTTGGAGCCCCGGGGGAGGCGTTTGGGGGGGGATGTCGGGGTAAGTGGTATCGATTAAGCCTTAAACTTGATGCATTGCCGCCATCTCAGTGTGTGTCGTCAGCGTTTTAGTGGACAGCTGTGATGGAAAGCCTTTCATCAATTTGGCGTTCGTCTGGAAAAACGACAACGGCTTTAATAAGCCATCAGACGCATTGTTTTCCATTTAGGTAATCGGAATCCTCTTAAAATATTAAATGAGAAGTCCTGGCCAAATATGCGTTGTGAACTGCGTCGGTTTTGGGGCTTCATGCATAAAATACTTGAATAGAAATTGGCAGGAAAGCATTTAAAATCAACTTTTCAATAAACACTTTGGTCTTAAATGAACGAAATTCTTTAATTTTATTTAGGTAACTTTTTTCCACTTGACTTACGCCAAATATGCCTTGTCTAAGCACACTCCTAACATTTATATGCACCGGATTATTCGAACCATTTGGATGGCTTCGCCCAAAAAAAAAAAAATTGTTGGCTGCCAATTGATAATGGCCTAGAAAAAAGAAATCCGCATAGAAGGCCAAAAGTATTAAGAGGTCGTGCTGGAATTGCCGCTGTGTCAGCTGCCAAGTGTTAATTACATGGCTGGCACTTCAATTGCCAATTTTCCAGGCCGCTCCCCAAAAGTTGCAGCCCGATCTCTTTTGCATTCAGCACCAGAACTTGTTAGGCCAAAGCTCTTCTTGGCCATCATAATGGAGTAGAGAAATTATTATTTGCGCCAAGCGAAATTGGCTTTTTTATTCCGCACATATTTAAGCCAGATTTCTTGCCATGTCCCCATCGCTGACTTATGTCCATGTTTTTCCATTTCGGCTAAACTTTTCCAGCGGCAATGAATTATAGAACATTACGAGGCAAGTTCCATTTAGCTGCAGAGACAGCAAATTACGTCGGCCACCAGAGAAGTGAAGTGGTGAGAAACGGGGCGAAACGAACTTGGGGGCAAGGTGGCTGGAGATTTGCTTGGGTTATTTGTGGCAAAGTTGCAATATTCCAGGTAACTTCTGGGGCGATGTCTTCGGCGTATGCAAACAAGCTTGGTTGGCGGGGGAGAGCCCCTGGCAATCCACAACTTGGCTTAAAGGTGACTGAGCGCGTTCGTTGCACCCACTCGCTTAGAAATGAGGGGGATATTCCTGTGCAATAACTTGCCGGATGAGTAGGAAGTGGCAGTATTCTTCTCTGACTCCGGCCAACGATAAATTGATTGATTTATGCCTGGGATTCTCCGCTTGAAGATCGTTCGTTTTAGGTTCAAATACACTTTGTTAAAGGTTTTTACATTTTGAATAGGAATATGTCATGTCTTACTAAAACTATAGAATTTGTTCTTATTTTGGCAGCACAATTTCATTTAATAATGTAAAAAAAAGTTAATATTTGATTTAGATATAATTCTATTAGGTTTCATGATTGTATAATTAGGAGAAATAACGGAATTTGGCACCCATGCTGTTTTCCTAAGCCATAAGAGCATTCTTGTCTTCGGTTTCCCCAAAACCCAAACACCATTCCTGTTCCCCTTGAGCTGGTCATGGTTTTATTGTGCTTTTTTTGGCGTTGTACATCTTGTTGCTTTTAATTATGGGCGTTGCAGCGGAGAAGAGAGTTCTCTTCTCTGGCCGCCAGCCATTAGCAATTTTAATTTATTTATGTATGCGACCAACTAACTCCGACTGCGAGTCGAACTTAAGCCCACAGTGCAAGTTGAGTCAGAGTCTGGGGGCCTCAGACTTCCGAGACTCCAGAGTTCCCAGTTGCGAGGAGTCGAAGTTCTGGCGGCACCGACTGCTCGTCATGTCTCGGAACGAATGCTGGCATAAATTAATTTCAAATGCACACAAAACATGGTCTAGAACACAAGTTGGCTAACAACCGAGACATACATTTACATCTACATCGACGTCTGCACTGCCCTCCTCAACTGTTGATTTTAATTACGATTTACATTGCATTATCATCGTGATTATCGACACAGTTTGGTGGTCCGATCGCGTAACATGGCGAATTTCATGCACTTGACCCTCAAGCGGCTACTTTTTGGCAAATCATCGAACATAAATGTGGAAAGAAAGAAACTGTGCAAATATTACGTATTCGCTTAATTATAGCGTCAAGCGTGATGAAAGTGAAAAATCCACAGCAACGATTTATTTAGCTTTGACTAATATCGTCAGTTTGCAGCTTCTTCGGTTGACGGAAAACAAAGATTCGGTTTGTTTGCCCCGCTAGACAAAAATCGAAAAAAAAAAACAAAAAATCGAAAAATATTAGGCAAAAATCTTTTAACCTTGGCTTAGAGCTCTTTGGTTTATGTTCTGACCAGACGTGGGATAAGCTGATAATTATCGTAATTATACATACTGATTGCATTGCCTCAAACACTCAGTCACGACGAATAGTAAATATGTTTATTTGGCCAATCAATTTGTTATTTATGCTCAGACACATCTGTCAGTTGATTTGGACACGTGCTGCATTCTTTTCCACTCGATTATACAACTAGCCGAACTTTCCCCAGTCTCCCAATTTCCCAGTTGCCCAGCGAAGTGCTTTTCCTTTGTTTTCACACACCTCTCGAATCTCGAATCATTTGAGCCGCAATCAATTATAATATTGAATGCTCAATCTCGACTGCACTTCCTTGACAGAGACCCGGCCACGCCCCCACTCACGCCCCGAACGTGCAATTGAAATGTCCATTAACTGGCTGCGATAAAAATCAACGGGAAAGAGAAACCTACATACATGTATATGTTGGTAGGATGGATATTGGTAGGAATGCTTTGCGAACCATTAAGCCCGCTAGAAGTCGGGCTCCCACTTCGCAGAATCGAGCCGCGCAGATGACTCCACTGACCTTGGCGCTCTTCTACGCCATAATGATGATGATCGCCTTCAACTTGATCCGACATCAGCTTAATATATCTCCGAATGGTTGATGGTATTTATGGATTTCGGATTAATGGCGCATTTTGAGCAGCTGTCCTAAAATATTGGCACACATTCACCCAACCCACTGACGAGTTTCAATAATGGGATTTTATGTGGCATGCTCACGTGGAAAGGCAATATAAAATTTATGTGAGAAGAAGACATGTTCTTCAAATTGTGAAAACCTTTTTTATTTATAGATTTTACTTGCAAAAAATATCCTGGTTTTTGAACAGTTATTACATCCTAAGAATGGTTAAAAATCTTATCGGCTTTGATTAACATCTCTGAATCCCAATAAGCTTGCCACAATGGAATTTGCGATGACTTCATTGACCTTGCCGGCCTTCCGATAATCTGATGATCATCTCGCCATGACATTGGCCCATGTTAGCCCCAACCCCTCGCCTCGACAAGTAGAATCTCCAACTCCAAAGTTATTTTATTGTCTAATAGTTACATCAATCCAACAAAGTAACTCGCCAATTGAGGCTCTGTGCTGGCAATTAAGCACCAAGTGCTCGCCAGACAATTACCGATTAAGATTGGCTGAAAAACATGTTTGCCTTTTGTTCTTGATGCTGCTTTCAGATTCTTCTCCGCAATGTTTATATCTATTTATTTTTAGACATGCGCTAGACAACCACAAGATGAGACATCAAAGTCCCACCTGAGTTGGCTGCATGATTAACTATTTGCACGCCAGCAAAAGATTGAAAATCGCTAGCTCAAAAGGTAATTAATTTATTTAACAAACATTGAGGTAGACTGGGGAGCTACTATGGACTTGTGCTAGGAAGTACCAGTTCTTTGGATAAATAATCTTGTCAGTTTTAGGAATAATATTGTTGAACAAAATAGGTGTACTTCCCAAAGTATGTATGATTTATGTCTCTAGTAATTAACATATGTTTGTTTTCTTTTGTGCCTGATGAATTTTGTCTAATTAACGCATTAAGCATAACCAAGTGCAATATTTATTAATTCCCAAATGATTTGTTTAATATCTAGTTCAAATAAACCATTTAAAACTAATTGCACCATAATTACTAAAACCGTTTGGGCAATAAGTGCGTTTGTTTCACCTCAAACCAAACAGTCGGTACCAAATTAATTGGTATTTTATTTAGTTAGTGGGTCAGGCACCTAATGAAATTATGGCTTTTGCATTGTCGCCTGGCGTATGAGTTATTTGGGCCCATTTTCATTTACTCTCTGACCCGTTAGCCATAATTGAGCGTAATAACCAAAAGTTAAGCCGGAATGCCAGCCGCTCTTTGTCTCGGTGGTTATTATTGTGTATTTGTGTGGTTTGGCCCCATCTTTGACATTAACCCACAGACGCAGCGCAGAGCCAGCACCCCACTTCCTCCTACCCACATTTTTAACTCCCCAACGCAATTCTCCCCACCCCATTTTCCAACCAATCCCGATCCGCATAGCTCTCTCACGTCGCGGGCCGTAAATAAAACGTACGAAAAATTTAATTCAATTTAATAAGCGAATATGTTGCGTGCCATGGCTGCAAAGACATATCCACCACGGTCCTCCATGTGAGTATCTATGTGAGTATTTGTGCGAGTGAGTATCTGTGTGTAATGCGACGCATTCGTGCATGGCCCACCTCAACCTTCTCAACAATCTATCTGTTTCTTATGTGGTACACAGGAAAAAATGATGGTATATAAATTACTTAGGTCTTACTCCAGTAACTAACTTTTCCAACAAAACTTACAAATTTTCAAAAAATTAAATACATATTAATGTTAAAAAAATATATAGTTTTAAATCCATTTCTAATTCTGATGTAAAAGATATCTAAAATAACATATATATCTTGCTTAAAATGTCTTGTGCGATTTGGCATGCTGACCTAGTACCCAATATAATTTTCCACCATATATTCATGCGTGCTTGTAAGTGTTTTTGGTGTTTTTGGCCTGCAGGAAGAGCCACGAGAATTTGGGCCAAAAAGTATGGTTTAATGGGACCACGAGTGCTTCGTACACCGGGGGCGACAAGGGGAGGGGTCACGTGGGGTTACTTGGAGGAGTCCAAGTTGGCTTTGTGTGTTGGCCAAATGTGAAAATAATCGTAAAAGGCAATTAGCGCAAAATAGCTTTGACACTCATTCAGTCAGTTGGTCATGTGGGTTACCCCGATTGGCCGCCTTCAAATCGCTCGCTCTTGTTTTGCTTTTGTATGTGCTTCTTTTCGGAAAATTGCCTTAATAAAGTATTTCGTTTTATTAATCAGAAGTGGGTCAGGCAAATATATATACAAAGTTGTGTCAGTACGTAATTTATATAATAAATTGTTTCATTTTGTATGTAAAATGTTGGAAACAAAATCATAGAGTTAAAACTCCATTGTATGCAGTCCCTTTGGGTATCTGCAACATTAAATGCAGTGGACTATTCATGCTTATATATTGATTCCGCCTTTTTGGCCAGTCCTTTGGGTTGCTTCCATCGCAGGAAAATCCATTTTCCTCTCCATGGACTTAGGGCCCCCCGCAATTTCCTCTCCGGCGGATCTTTTGCATATTTCAGGTGAGCCCAATATGCGGCATATTACATGGCCCAAATGAACAAGCTGGCTGGCTGGCTGATTTGAGTTGGCTGACAGACACCCGGGCGATTTTGATTGTGCGGCAACTTGAACCTGAGTCATGCGCTATGTGGCAGCAGCAACTGTGCCTTTGTTGTTGGTGGCTTGGGGCGGCTGCTGGGGCACGGGCACCTTCAGCAGTGTCATAGTCATGCAACAAAATTGGGTCTGTTCCGTTTTCGTGGGCTCGTGTGTTGCAGCCGCACACCTGGGCAGGCCATACAACACACAACAAACAGCACATGGTAACTGAAACAAAAACTGGCTGGCAATGACATGGTAGATGGCAGTGCCTGGATAACCGATTACTCAATCCCCAATCTGCCCCAAAACAACAGCAGCAACAACAACAACAATGGCTTATAAAAATTGATAGCGTCCGGTGGTGAATGATTTCGAATTTTGTTGTATTTCACTCGATCTTTTTGGCTCTATTGATTTTGATTTTGATTTTTATTGAAATGTTTTCGTTGTTCTCCGTTATTGCTGCGGCTGTTGTCGGGTCGCTTATATTGACATATTTATGGCCGCTGCCAGTCGGATCGGCCAAGCATATTGCATATAGCACATAGCATATAGCAGGCAGTCCCAAAAAAATTGCATTCGAATGCATAGCATAAATCACGAGGTGCGGTGCGCCAACTTGAACACACCTTTTAACACATTCGAGCACTTTTTCGGTGTTTCGGTTTTGCTTCGGTAATGAATGGATGTCAAGAACCTTAGTCCTGGCCACGTTTAAATAAATTTAAAATCAAAACGCTTGAGGTTGTGGCCAGCGCCAATTAATTAAACGTAAGCAGGAAGAAAATAAAAGCCATTTTTGGCAATTCGACAATTTCTTGAACTCGTTTTCGTATAAATCAATGGCAATGTCAACGCGTCGAGTGCTTGGGAAAAATGTAAAATATAACCAGGCGGCTTGACAATCCACGCGAAAAACTGGCAAACAAAATATGTTTCAGCCAAGCGTACCAACGAATTTATGTTTTCAGCCATAAATTGCCAAACATATACGCCCACCTGGGCGCCGCTTGTTTATGGCCAGCTCGGCCAGGTTTGCAAATAATGAAAATGTTTTCCATTTCGATTGCCAATTTCCGCAATTCCTAAACTTCCTACTGCAGTCGTTACTGCCCCCGAAAATGTTCCTCCAAATTATTGAAATTGACTGCTCAAATGTGTCGCACAGGTCGCGGCTTTTCTCGTTCCGAGCCATTTCCATTGCGCTCTATTCCCATTTGTGGCCTAAAGTGGAGGAGTTCGAGTCTCGCATGGTTCGAATGGGCTTAAACTTTAAATGGTTTTAGTTTTTGGGGAAAGTTCAGGTGGCCGTAATAGGCTTTCCCAATGGGTAATTGAATTTTATATTCTTAATTTTAATGCATACCCAAAGTGTCTTTAAAATTTCCTAAAATATCTATATATCTCAGGATAGCTCATCTTGATTTAGCACCATTATTAACATTAACCATATAAAACCCTTTAACTAACCGCTCCTTCGCGATTTTGTTGCCAGCTAATAATCACTGCACATGTAACTGGTCCATAAAAATTCAAAACTCCAGTCCAGCCAAGACTAGAAAGCCTTAAAACCGCAGAGATGCAAGAATGGGGATTGGGATGGTATGGGGGTTACCTACGAAGGCCTCTGATATTGAGGAGAAAAATGGCCGCCAGGCTTGTGAAATTTCTTAGTTGTCTGCCGTTGTCTTGGTATTGTTATTGCCATCGTTGTTGATGTTGTTGTTGCTGTCTGCAGCTAAATTGAACAATGCCACTCAAAAAGTTAAAGTTCTGTGGGTCAGTAGAATTTTCTCAGGCCGCAATCAGCGCAGAGCATGGCAATCGGGCTAGAGACGTGGACACAGGCCAACGGAGTCGACTACGCATGCGCAGATGCCAGGCCGCGGATCTCGAGATGAAGCTCTTCTTGGCGGGAAGAGCCATGGATACGTAGCTAGCCGTAGACGAAGAGGTGAAGAGCGAAGAGTGTGTGTGCCACTAATGAAACCATAAAAATCAACCGCAGACTGAGAAGAGCAGGGATGAGCAGAAATCTTCAGCTTACGACCCGTACGACTCTTACACTCAGAGAAATTGTAAACGAAAATAATTTTCAACATAAAAAAAAAGTATTTTCAATTTGAATTGGAAATATAAGATTCAAGATTTAAAGCAAATGATTTGAATAAATATCAATAGATATTTTAAAAACATTCGCACTAGACTTGTATTTTCTTAGGTCAGTTTTCTCAGTGTATCTGTGTTATTAACATACATACGGTTCGGATCGGGTCAGAACGTATGTATATATGGGTAATTTGAGTGCGGGACTAGTTCAGGGCTTAATGCTGACCACAGAACGGGCTGCACGAGTTGGAGTTGCATGCAAATAATTACGGAAAGGAAACAGAGACAGAAACCGAAACAGATGAGGGCAACACATCTTCACATGATGTCTGCTGTCCACTGGCTAGCTGGGAGTGGAGCATGTGGCATGGTAACCAGAGAGATTGAATATTTCCTGCGTGCCCATCAAGTGAAATCCGTCAAAATCATCTTGCCCTGTGCTGTTGACACAGGTAATTAAGCTTAATTACAGCATGAGAACTACATGCATGCTCCGTTGACAGCGAGACAAAAGTACACAAATACACGGGGAAAAAATGTGTGTGAGCGACCTCCTACACTGATGTGTATTTTGGGGGGTGTTGGGGCCCTGGGGCGACGGAAGCATTAAGCGTCCCCCACATAAAACGAGGCTAATATGCGTATTTATGATACACACTCAACACTCACACACACACTCCATGCTTTCACACAACAGCCACGGCCATAACGTGTCATCATTTTCACTTTTTTTCACATATTTATTTGGCTTTTATTGTGTGCTCCATGGGTGCTGTCACCGTTCTTTGGGTTAACTTTTCCTTTCCTCCGCTGGAGTTTATGTTTTTATTTGGTCTCGGCCCTCGTGACATAATTTCGCTGCAGTTGCCGCCTGAAATTTATCTTACTTACAGCAGTTCCCTTTCTTTTGGCTTCCTGTGTCACTTGAAAGTTATCTGCCCGTGGGCGAGTTTTTTCCATTTTAGCATACTCTGTGAGACAGGGTACTTCTATTCATCAGATACATCAGCAAAAAAGTATGGATATTACCATATAACCAAACTATTTAAATTTATTTATATAATTATTTGTTTATTTCATAAATTCCAACTGACTAATCTGTTTTCCAAGCACTTTCAAGGGCACTCTCGTCTACGTTTTTCTTTGTCGCCAGCAGGAATTATCGGTGGTGCCAAGAGGATCTGGCAAATCTGTAGACTGTGTCTGTTGCCTCCCGATGCGAAATTCCTCATGCCATTATGTGTTGGTTGCTGTTTTTTCTGTTTTATTTTCCCTTTGCCACATCAATGGATAATTTACAAGTCACGTGTGTGTATGAAATTGAAACAAAATGCGCATAAATTTTGTAACGAAGCGAACGTCAAGGCGAGTCCAGGGACAGGGATCTCCAGCTCCAGCTCGAACTCCAACTCCAGCTCCAGCCACAGCTCCACATCCAACTCCAGCTCCATCTCCTCGGGCATCTGTCTTGCCACATACTATACTATATGTATTTTCCTTTCTGGCTGAGGGGCTTGTCTCGGCACAGGCATTTAATATTAATGAGTTATAGCACATATAGCCTGGTCTATATGTTTGACGATGCGTTCATTGCTGTTGCCCGCTTTATTTTTCTTTACTTTACTTTTGCCCATTTTGCAGATGTTGTGCTGTTTCTGTTGCTGTTGCTGTCGTGTCTAGTCCTTTCGGCCCGTTGAGAGTTGCATTTAGCCAGGGCACCGGAGCTGCATGTTCAAGTGGCAAGAAGAGCAACGACAACGGCCCGACTGAGTGACTAACTTGGCCATTAAAGGATGTCTTGGATGTCTGGGATGTCTTGGCTCTTGTTGTTCGCTGCAGGCCTCCGACCAATTCGTTCCGTTTCGATTTCTATTTGGTTTATTAATGCAGATACATTTATGGATGCCGGGCCATCCACACCCTGGAGCAGAGTGCTCTCGCACGCATTTTAACCAAGTCATTTCCGTGACATACTTCGTGCCACTTCAACTTTTACTCTTTTGCTGCTCGGCTGCTCTTGTTCTCGTTTATTGTTGCTGGCTGGCGTCGTTCTACTTGATCGCAGGCCCCAGGCTACGGATGACATTAGCCCCAGCCGCACGTTTATAACACGATATCAAGCTGCAGAATCTATAAACTCAATTAGGCCAAAAAGGAGCCCCCCAGGGTAATCGCACAACAAACACATCCGTTTGAATAAACAGCGGGTAGTTAATCGAGTTTTAAGATAGTAATCCAAGCTATAATTTTTGAAGAAATGAATCTTAAATGTCTCCCTGTTTGACTACACCCATTACATCCTTTTCTACTCCCCTGGCCAAAAAGATAAAGTTTGTTCACTGATTGCTTTGGAATTTCGACAATCTTAAGCACTCGAGCAACCCTCTGGCAAACCGGCCACAATAAATCCGCCCAATGCCAACCCACTCCCCCACTGCACCACTCGACCACCATCGCCACCTCTGACAACTTGCAGACATGTCAGCAGGCACTGTCGCAGTTGCAGTTTCAACCTCATGGCTAAAAGTTGCCTGGCTCGCCGCAGGTTTGTCAAACTTGGCCCGACTGCAGTGCAGCAGGCCGCTCAAGTCCAACTGCAGCTCAGCAGTTTGTCAGCCAGTCAGTGCGACTATCCAACTCACCGACAATCTGACAGTCGGACAAACGGACAGACAGACGGACGGACAAAGTCCCCGCTGCCATGTGGCAACGATAAGCGACAGACAGCGAACGCGGCAGAGACGTAATTGACACAATTTGAATTTATATATTTTCAATGCGACAAAATGCCGGCAAGGTGACTAAGCCACGAACGATCCGAATCGAAATGAACGATCCTGCAGCGGCCGAGCCTCTTTCTACACTCGCAGAAATCATGGATACTATGCTGAATTTTTAAATTTTTATATGTGTTGGAAGTTAACAATACATTTAACACAACTAACATGATAATCAAACATATTTTAAGAAATAGGTTTTTTAAATTATTTCAGAATGCTAACATTTGTGTTAAGTGTCGGTGGTTGGCCTGTCCTTGGGGGCTGTCGCGACCCATTAATCATCCATTGACCAAAAAGGGTGTGTATGTGTGTGTCGTGCTGCTTTTGTTTTAGGCCAATTGCTGTTGCCAAACATACACACACACACACATATCGCTTAAGTAATTAGCCCGGCAAAGCAAATTGAAATTGCTAAGCCTTTCTCTTCGCAGCATCGGCAAACAATGAGGAAGTAAATGAACCGAAACTAAAAGCCAAAAATCAAAAGATGAGCCAAAGGGCAGTGTGTCAGAATGAATACCAAATAGATAGATATAGATACGGATTGGATATCGATGCGGCGTGAAACATTAGTGCTGTAAGTTAATTTTTCGCCTCAACTTTTTCCCTTGGCCTCTTGATTTTTTTGGGTTAAACAATTGAAATGTAACGCTGGGACGCGTGAGCCAAGTAAAAGGCAGCCACGCAGAATAGAAAGGTGTTAAATTGGCAACTCTGTGAGTGGGCGTGTGCTGATGGAGTTGGAGGTTGGAGATGGAAATGGGGATGGGGATAGGTAGGTAGGGCGAGATGGGGTTAAAGTGAAAGACTCTGGGGAGGGAGTTGTGGGGCGTGACACTTGCCGACGGAGAAAACGTTTTCCAAAAGGTCATTCACTTGTGGTCAAGTTCTTTCGCCTGGTCAAATTCAAGCAAAGATATCGATTTACTGCGCTCGTGTTTTCCAGTTTCCCCCTTCCGTTTAATTGCAATTCGGATCTATCTGCACGTCAATCTATATGTCTATCGGGATTTATTTTCATTTCATATTTTTACTGACCATCAAAATATTCGTCTGAGTCCATATGACAGTTGACTTTTGTTTGTTTATATGGCATTTCATTTGTCTTTTTGCTGACAACCCTTTTTTTTGAAATTCTTTGACTGTCACAGGCAATGTGTTGGTTTTTTCACCGAAGTGCAGTATACTTAACCTTTTTGTAAATACATACATATATAATTGATTTAATTTATTTTCAAAGGCTTGTTAATTCATCATCAATTTGTTTAATTGCAAATTAAACACTTGAATCGCTTATTTGTCACTGATTGCTTGAATTGATATTTTTCATATCGCTTAACTTTCATTCATTTAATGTCATCAATGTAGAAAAACCTTTTGCATCCTTTTGACAGGATTAAACTAAAAAACTTCTTCATTTTGCAATTTAATAAAAGCATAGCTCAATTTGCTTCATATTGCAAAGTTCTTTATTTTATTTGATATTTATTTGTTCACGTAGCTAAGAGTTATTTCCAAATCTATTTGATTTTCTTTTATTTTAAGAGGATAACGATAGAGGATTTTTTTATAATTATTTTTTGTACACGGAGCATTTAAAGCCTTTTAAGAATAGTTTTTTTTTTTTAAGCTTCAGCTTTTTACAATTTTCTTTAATATTTTTCAGCAAACTTCTTGTTAAGTTCAATTATTCGAGTATTAAGAAAACACAATTTTATATACAAATACATATTGGTTTATTTTCCTACGCCCACTGGATGCTTTTACTCCCACTGCCCTCTGAACCCCTTTTACCTTTTTTTGTGCTATATTTCAATGGATTTTTTCTTTAATCTTCGATTGTTATTTATGCGCATTTAAAGCTTGTTATTTTTTAATCACACGCCCACGTTTATGCTGCCGTACCTGTTGTTGTTACTCCTATAGGATTGTTGCATTCCCAATTCCCCCATTATGGCCATCTCTTCACACTGCCCGTCGATTTGGCCATTGTTGTGCGAATTTGTATTGAATATCTCTTCAGCACAGTGCACTGTTTATTGTCGGTCTATCATTGTTGTTTTGGGTTTGGCGGCTGCCAATGGAACTCGTATATTAATCAATGTTGGTTCGATCTCCGCTCGACCCAGTTAACAATTAAAATTATGACAGGTATGTTTGATGTTTCCGCTGTTGCAGACATAATTAAAAATTAATATTTAATATCGGAACGAGCTGCGGCTTGGGGCGTTGCCCCTGTGACTATTTCGCTTAGCTAAGCTCTGGCCTAATTATACCCTCCGCTTGATTAATGAACCGCAATTGAATTAGACCCTGTGATTATTATTTTTTTTTTCGGTATTAGTGGGTCAGCACGGATTGAGTCAAGTTCGCTGGGCCTGTCAATTCGATTCCCCACAACTCAGCTCTTTAGCATATAAATCGAGAAACTCCTTAGCCAACCGACGGCTGATGGTAATAAAGACATGGCAATCGAGCAGTAACGCCCGCGCCATGTCAGCGATGTCAACTTTTTTGACGTCTCTAAAAACCAATCAACTCTCAAACTAAATCAAAAATCATAAAATATTCGGCGGAGGCGGGGAGCGGAGTTGGGATGCACACACATGAGGCGTAGGAAGCCAACTGCAGCTGACAACATGAGGAGGAGTTTCGGTGGAGTATCGATGGGAGCAGCAACGACGACGACGACGACGGAGTCCACAGCAATCCCTGCCAGACCTGGTCCTCCTTCAGTGCCTTTTATAAATAAAATTTGCATAAATTTAATAAACCTTCGCCTCGTCTACGTTTCGGCCACAAAAGGCTGGCAACTCAACTCAACTTAACTCAACTCAACTCATCTCCTCCGGCTCTGCGCACTTGTTAGGGGCCAAAGGAGATTTTGTGATTTACCGATATAAGCCAAACCGTTGAAGCGGTTTGTCGCACACAAAACAAACCAAACGCCAAAGGAAAACCTTTGGAAAATACAAGAAAAAAATGAAAATAAACCAAAAAAAAAAGTAATAATAAAAATAAATCCGCAAAACTAAAGATGCAGAGAGAAAATACCCCGTTGTCTCACCCAGAGACCCATAAATAACCGAATCCAAAGTCAGTGGCACAAATAATGATGTGACATGGGCCCCGGCCAGGAAAATGGCAGTGGAGCCAACAACCTGGTCGAAAGCAATCTCCACGCAGGCTCAGTGGCATCATCATTGCTGCACGCATAAATCGATTGCAGCTTGTTAGTTGGCCCAATGACAATGGTGCCCCAATGGATGGGGCTCCTTTGCATATGGAAAGATGAATGATGAATGCTCTTTCCATCTACGAGCAGCACTTCCTGGTTGGTTGCTTTTGGCCAAGCTGGCAGCCACACAAATTAATGTCAAAGTCAAAACGAAAATGGTATTTGGCAAGCGCAACGTGCAATGTGCAACGTGTAAGTTGTAAGTTGTAAGTTGCTGGTTGCCAGTGGCTAGTTGCTAGGCTGCCAACTTGCGGCTCACAAATCGCGCCATAAATTTCAGCCATCGGTGCTGTAAAAGCAGGCAAAAATGACAGAAATGCGTTTATTGACCAAATGTGCAGCGTACTCATCGATTACGAGGCCAAGACTTGCCTTGACCATAGCGCATGCGTTGCGGCTGCTGCCTTTTGGGAAATTGCAACGCACCGGCGGCGGCTCTCGTGTCGTATACGTAATATGTTGTCTATGCTATGCCGCACATATGTTGCTGTTGCTGCTGCTGCGTGTGCCATACACAAATATATCGCTAGCAATTTATTTATAAACATTTTCCCAGTTAAATGCCACCGATGCCACGAAGTAGCAGCAGGAGTTTGGGTAAATATTTCGATCGTCAGAGATGATTGACTTAACCAGTATGGATTTATAGCTAGTTTATAATCGTATTCCTTGCAAAAATAAAAGCTTTAATTTGATTTCGTTAAGATTTCTATGAAATGTTCCCCAATATTCTATCCAAATTTCATGTGCCTTTTCAACAAATACTTCCCAAAATCATTAAAAAATTCTTTAAGTATCTTCTCTTCAGTCAGGCCTAATCACATTCTAGCCATTGGGTTGTTGCTCTTTCAGCTGTCTGTTTTAGCCAGCATAGCCGGCACTTGGCCAAAAACGGGTATCTCTTAGCCATGCCAATCCGCGGGCCGCAAGTCCAAACTATTTCTGTGACTGCCAAGCGCTAAATGTGTGTTACTTCCGAGCAATATCGTGAGTCGCAGCCTCAGACACAGGCGTACATACATGTGACAGGGAACACGGCAGGGGCGGGCTGAAAGGGGGATGGGGCACAGCCAGCAGGCGACTCTAATGCATGATTTATAGTAAAATATTTATTTTTACTGTTAAGTATATGCCGCAGACAGTGCAGTGAGGAAAAATCCGACAGGCGTATGAAATGCATATGGCAGAAGATCCTTAAATGCAATTTAGGTAGATTTTAAATTATGCAACTAACTAAAAGTGGTAGCTGCTAATCAGCATGAATGTTTTTGAAATTATGAAAAAAATTAATTGAGCCTTTTAGATATATACATTATATTTTTTAATTTATTATGTTCCATAACACTTTTTGCAATACCAATCATCAGCTTATAAATGAAATATGTAAAAACTTGTATGTAATTTTTGAAAATAATTTGTCTTTAAGAAAAGGCGCTATATTTTTGTTAGTGTATCGAGGCATGAGTTGTCGCATCTCTTGGGGTGGGTGCCCAGCTCCATATGGACCTGGGTCTTGGAATGGAACTCGGAATGGGACTGGGACAGGTTGCCACTGCCACTGATGCGGCTGCTCCTCTGCTCCTCTGCTGCTTCCACTGCTGTCATTGTTTGCGGCCTTATCAGTGTGCATGCAAAGGAAAGAAGACCCAGATGAAGTCTAACTGTTATTCCTGGCTGAAGATGGCAGCTTGTTAGCTGGGGGATTCTCGCTAATGTCACTCATACGACACGTTGCACAGAGGCAAAGGCAGCAGGAGCAGCAGCAGCAGCAGCAGCACAGCAAGTGGCAAGCTCCGCCGCCAGATAAAATATGAATGTCAACCGTTGGCGCATATAAATCAGAATGCTATCAGCTGATGACCCCATTCAGAGCACAGAGCGAACCCATGGCTTTTCAATAAAGCGTGTCAAGCATAAATCATTGAAGATATCGTCTCAATCAGCAAAAGGGAGAGAGTTCGGCTAGGCGAATTAAGCCAGAAGACCCCTTGACAAGCGGGCCAACAATAAGCGATAGCCATCAGCACCATTGATTTTGCATTGAGGTTTTTGGCCATGTGCTCTGGTCTTAAACAAAAGTGTCATAAATCTTGCAGCCAAGATGCTCGACACACTGTAACGAATCTGAAGGGTTTCCCGCAAGTGCATTGTGGCCCTGTGACAAAGGGATACTAATGCACGTAATACGTGCCCCCTTCAAAACTTGGCAATTTCTGAAAACCGGGCCAGAAAGCAAGTTCGAGTGCTAAGACGTGAGCCAGCCACAAAGTACGACGTAAAATCCGCTGCCAAAAGATCCTCAATCAGGCAAGCCTTTTTCAAAATTGATTAACTCGCTGCCGCTGAGGCGACAAGCAACTTCCTGTCCCATCCATTTTAATAAAACCCTTTTTAATCACACCAGCAATCACCTTTGTAGCGTAACCAAAAACTGAAAAGAAGATTAATGACAGACAGCAAATTGCGCTCAATGTCGCATTAATTGAGGCAATGAGCGCATGAATAAATTCATGAATTTACACACCAGACCAAACCAAAAAATCAACAAAACCACGAAATAAAAAAAACAATGACAAGGCGCCAACTTCTAAGCCACAAAAATGCGCTTTGAGCCAAGGTCGCTTACAGCTTTTGACGGGCTGATTGCGTGATAAAGAGGCTGGCAAACGCGATGAAGATCGTCGAGAATCACTTAAACGCCTCTTAAGATCATTTTCGAATATGTTTTATTTATGTCGAAAGTAATTAGCGTCATTAAATGCTTATGGTGATGTACGGCTCAACGAATTCGTTGTGGAAACAAAGTTCTTGACCGCCATTCTAAAATGTTCTTAATAGCAAATGCCAAATTTTTAAAGCAAAAGCTAAATTAATACTAATTTAATATTTTAAGCTAAAATATGTACGCTTAAAATATCATTTAAAATTCGTTATGTGTGTAAACTGCGGATAAGATTCAGCTATGCTTTTTCATATCTCAATTATGAACGTAGTTAGTTTACCTAACACTTGCTGGCAAACAAATGTGTACGTCTATGGCCCTGCCCCACTGCCAATTTCCTGGCGCGTGTTTCGAGGCTTTTGGCCGCCATCAAGTGTGGCCAAAAATCGGCTGGCGCTTTAAAACCATCCATCTGAGCAATCGGGCAGCAGCTAAATGCTCGCGGTTCGCTGCTAGCCACACATATAACGTGGCAAACACACCACAGTGGAACACACCCAATTTGGCTTTCGGGCCTTTGACGCTGTCTATTAGCCGGGTTATGAGCAAATTACGGGAGCGCCGCAGCCATAACCAATGCCATGCCCCACAGAAATCCACGGCGGAAAAAAGCTAATTGCACCACAAACACACGTTGCGATCGGTGGTGCCCCACTCGGTGGTGCGGTGGTGCGGTGGTGTTTTGGTGGAGCGGCCTACGCAGCCTGCGGCCGTTGTTTAATATGCAACAAATCAACGCGCCAATTGTGGCGTAAAATATTTACATTGGCCCCCGCCGCGGGCCTTTCGACCAAAAGCCACTTCGACCCTGTGCCGCCAGCTGCCAACTTTTAAAAGCACGAGCTTCTCCACATAGCTTCCTACTTCCATCTTTATTTGCGCTAATGTATTCCCATCGACCTCCTATAATATGCCCCATTGCTCCGTAATTCATGAGAGCGAATTCTCGGATCGAACACACTTTTCTAATACCCATCTTGTGGCCTAGTTTTACAAGTAAAGCATATAGTAGTGTACAATAAATAAAATGTACATTTTTTGTTTTAACAATTTTATCAATTAGTTAAACATTCCAATACAACATTTTACATACATACATTTACAAGACAATGCCGGTCATAAAAACGTTATCTCCCCTGCAGTTTGTCCATTTTTCAACGCGTAATCACCTACTCGGCTACCAGTAATTCCGCTCCCCGCGACTATTTGATTTTGTTTATTGCGTTTAATTTGCGCATTGTTTGTGTGGCTTTTGGGGATAATTGCAGGCATCAATTGCAGCAGCAGTGGCACCCACTCAGTGCCACAGAGGGGCAATCAAATTGCCAGTGGACAGTGGCAATCAGATTGCCACAGCCACCGACACCCACACGAACCACCGCTGAGCCACTGGAAAAATTTACTAAAACCACAAACTGTTCGGTTTGGCTTTCATTAAGTTTTCAGCCGCTTTTTTGTTTTGGCAACTCCATAATCAACGTCCAATTCGAAGTAGCCCCCTAATCCCGCAGTATTTGATTTAGCCATTTGTTTGCTGTTTTATTTTCCCAACGCTGTGTTTGCATTTCTCGCAGAGTTCGTGTTGTTGGTGTATCATTAATCTCCAACATAGAACCAATCAAACAGCAACGCCAAAATGTGGCGATGCCCCACTGTTATTGATGATGTGTTGATTAGGTTCTGACAAACCCATCGCGGTCATGTGAACAACAATCAAAGTACACAGTTTCACTTTGAACTCGAGCCGCACTTTTTGGTGGGATTGTGGGGGGGGGTTCACCCAAGCTCCCCGCCGTGGGGGTGGAACTTTTGGGCCTGGACGCCACTGCAACCCATGTGTGTGCGGTCATAGGCGAAATTTGGGTCATGTTTGACCGTTCATGTTGCCAAACGAAAACCAAAAACAAAAAAAAAAAATAAATAAATGGGAAAAATATAACGAAATAAGGAAAAAACCTTAAGCTGAAATCATGCAAACCAGCGTGTGTCTAATGAATTGCCACCCATATGCAGTCTTTTTTGTATCTCTTTTCCAGCAGCGGAAAACGGCTGGTCAAGATTTGTGGTCGCTGCAGTTACGCCAAAGAGCTGCCACCGGTGCAAGAATAACGCCGACTGTCTGTCAATGGTTCGATGTTTATGGAACATAAATCCGACCTGAAGGGTCATTCACTAATTGGGGTTTTGCCTTAATGGGTATAGGTTTTTATGGTCGACTGGCTTAGGAATGAATCAGTTGGGTTCGTATTTGAAAGATACCTCCACTTCAGTCTTCTTTTACAGCAAATTCGGTTTTACGTTTTCTTTGGTACATCTTCAGGTATTTGATTACTGATTGAATTCTATCCAATTAGTAAACCTATTTTACTATTAATATTAATTCTTCGTTTACAACAAAATGAATTTCCTGATTTCAAGGAAAAAATATTTAAGCTTCGTTTTACTGCTTCTGTGTAAATTATATTTAATATATAGTTTAATGTTGCCAAATCGCAACTCATCAATGTTCCACACGTCAGTAATTCATATCCCATCAACGACCTTTGATTTCATGGAACTCGCACAAAATTATTTCCTTCAAACACACAAATCAACTACAATTATGTCCGAATTCCAATTTAGAGTGAACTTCCGTAACAACCCTCGCTGCGGCCAGTGCCCCACCAAATGCCAGTTAAGTCACACAAGAGACCAAAAACAAAATAACGAAGAAAGATCTTTGCATTTATAATTTCATGCCAGAATTCCTCGATAAATTGATATATATGCTGGTTCACTTCACCGGCTGACTTGCTGCCCGACCATGGCCAGTGCCACGCCCCTTTCGGCCCACCGAGAGCCCGGCTAATGGCCTGGCCAATTGTCGCAAATTAGTGGAGGCCAGCCCAGCACGCACACATGGCCAACACACACACAGGCGGACGGAACAGGTGAAGTGGAGTCAAGACAAGACAACTGGAGTCAAGACAAACACCTAAAGCCAATCCACATGAGCACCCAAGCTAACGGTACACCGGCAAACAGAAGATGGCCAAGAAGGCAAGAAGACGGCCGAGAAGCCGGAGAGAAAGAACAGCTATAAAGAAGTTTACTGCTACAATTGGCAAATTGAAAATTGCTCGCTGGTGGCGGCGGCGTTGGAGTTTTGAGCCCAACTCGAGGCCCCAGCCAAAGCTGATGTTCTCAAGTTGATTTTGACCGGGCCAAGGCGGAAGCTTCAGACCAAAAGACCCTGAGCGGGCCTAAAGCTAAGGCCCCCCTATCGCAACTCCGCTCACTCCCTGCGATGCGTTCGTCTGGCCAGATAAGCTGACATCCACAACGTGCCACAGACGATGATGCATTTGCCAAGGTACTCGCAACTAGTTGCCGCATCAGTCGCTGCAGTCGCCGCACCAGACAGAGACGTTTCAATTTCAAACGAGAAGAGCTCTTTCAACCGACGCCAGAACTTCGAAATACTCTAAGTGGAAATTAATTTTGCATACCTGTCGCATTTGATACGCATTCATTTTATCCACAGTTACTATGTTGCATTAAATTCTCACATATCAATGATACAAAGTATTGTAAGCTACCCTTAATTAAAATAGTATATGAGTAATGTTTAAATTTTCAAAATGAATTTGCTTGTTTCTAAACTAGACGCATGTATGTTTGTAAATATCAAAGATACCCTACCCGCTGAACTAAAAGTTATTCTTAAAAAGCAACAAAACGGTTTTGGCCGGGCCAATCTGGCAGGCAGACATTTTAATGAAGCCGCCGTCAGGCAGCATTTGAGGCAGCCACTCTTGGCCGTCTGGCTAGTAACGGTGCCAAGTCCACGGGTCTATATAGCGATAAGTCAACGCACCGGCGTCTGGGGCCGAAACGAATGACTTAAGCGCCGAACCTGCTGAGCTCAGTTAGTGCGTTAGATTACCTAAGTTTTGGACTTTGCCTTTTATACAAACGTGCAGGTGACTTCAAGAACACCCCGAAAATAGGGCCAAAAATGTCACTTTCAACTTTCGCTACCAGTTTTCCCTGCCAACACATCAAACTTGACCCAATTCTGTGGGGAAACACCCACACGGGTTTTATGAGTCGGGTTCTCTATAATTAAAAAGGCAAGCAACCGAAACGAAACGAAATGAAATGTTAACTTCAAAGTCCACTTGATTTGGGATCCACGCACTTGATTGGCACTGCCACACTGAAGCTGAAAGAGAGAACTGGGCCCAGTCTGTTTAGGCGTTAATTGCGGGTTCTGGCAAATTACAGACTTGGCCAAGAGGCCAGAAACATGAAATGCACTTTCTCTTTGCCGCCGCGAAAAGTGAGTGAGTTAAAATGGATTGTTTTGGATTGAATTGGATTGGATTGGGACTTGAGATAGATGTGCGCGGGCGTAATGCCAAAATCGATGGCAGCTGCTTCTTACCTTTTGTTTAGTCTTCTAATTGCTCCCGAAGATCGCCGATCACATTACCACTGCAAAAAAAGCAAAAGAGAAACACATGAGTAAGCAAAAGAGAAATGCAAATTAGTTTATGAAAACACTCAAGCAGACAATGAACTCCTCAACTCGATTCCTTTTATGGACTCAGCTCTTCAAATATGAGTATGAATCTTGAAAACTACCTTTGCCGTCAGCTACAAATTGACATTGTTTCTGTATTTATTTTCGACACATTCATGTGGCGGCAACTACACGTGTTAGCCCGTTGTTCTGTAAGTGACTTTGATTTCGATTTGATTTATTGCCTGCAATTGTCGCGCACAGCTGAAAAGTGAAAACTTTCCGCCGCGGTTTTGTTCACTTTTGCTTTCGAAACTTTCAATTCGGTGACTTAATTTCTGTGCAGCGCCAGCGGCCTAATGAAATCGAACTGCCGCTTAACAATGGCAATAGTACTTTTATTGTCAAGCCATTGCTTTGCCAAAGAAATTATCAAGTGCAGTTTTTGGGCTTTGGCACTTTTACTTTCATTGTCGTGGAAGTGCTAACAATCGAGCAAACGGGCTCAAAACAATTTTCAATTGAGTGAGTAATGCCCATTTTCCATTTAGCAGCGGCTAATGAGTCGAAAATGCTTTTCGAGCCCATTTTAAAGGGTCGGCAGTCAGTCACAGAGCCAAATTACCAAACAATTTCAATGTCTTTGAATGTGAAGTCGATTTTTATGGGAAAATCTTTCGGAGCGAAAAAGAAATGAAGCTCCCACAAAGTGTTAACAAAAATGTTTATGTAAGTAAAATGTATGAAAAAAAGGCTTTGTGTTCCGTAAGTAAACGAAAAGCCATTAAATATATATTAAGTTTGATTTAACTTTCTAATCTGAATATGAATTCTTTACATTCTTGATATATTCTATGTCATTTATTTGGTCAAATATGTAAATTTATTCCCGAATTTGTAAACAACCTTTTATAGTTAAACTAAGTGATCATAAACTTATGCCATAAAAATGTATACCGTTGTGTTATGTCAACAAATCGTTTGATTATATTTAAGTGTTGGCCAATCAAAATATTTATGTATCTTTTATTCTTTACAAAACTCTTAGCGTTACATTTATGGGAATTATTATTAACAATTTCTGGCAACGTTTTGTAATAATCTAATTAAAGTGAGAACTTAGTTATAAAAGCCACTGATGTATGGCATAGTAGGTATAAGGCAATTACTAACTATATGCAAGAATTCCCACAACTTCTGAGCAGTCTGACAATGAGTGTTCCCAGCCGCGAAGACAAGGGCATAAATTGCAGTTGGCCAGTTTTGGTTCACTCTACCGTGGCGGCGACGGGGGCGGCGGAGTGGGCGTGGCTGTACTGGCAACTGCAACTAGTTTGCATGCAAACCATGAAATTATCTGCAGTTGATCTCTAGCAAGGGGCAGCTTGGTCTTGGACATGTTTGCTACTCGAATTAAAAAAAAAAAGAAATACAAAAAAAAAAAAAGAGCCAACAATAGGAGAGGCAAACAAACGTATCAATTAGCAGAAGTCAAATACCCGAACCCAAGTGGGCCTAGAAAATGTTTACCTAAACATCTTTTTAAAGATATATATTTTTATAGGAGTTGTAACTTTATCTATGAAACACAAAAACAAAGTACTTGTTTTTTGTTTTCCAATATAATTGTCGTATATTGGACACAAGACACTCGTCCCTATGAGAGTTTTTAAGAAACAGCAGACGAAAGTCAAGTCCTTTTTCCGCAGCGAGGACATGGATTTGTGCCAACTGGTGCTGCACACGGAAAATGCCTTCGATTGCCTCATAGAGCTGGGACACCATGGAGCAGTGCAGTTCAACAATGTCTACGATGAGGACCGATTGCTGAACAACCTCTACTCCAAAAAAGTGACGCAGTGCTATGAGCTACTGCGCATCGTGGACAGCCTGCACACCTACATCGTCCAATTGCATGTGAACGAGATATTCTATCCGGATGTCGATCGAGAGAATCGGCTGAAGGAGAAGGATCTGGCCAAGTATAGTGATAGTCTGAAACGCATCCATGTGGAGGCCAGCGCCGTGACGGAGCACTACTACCGACTGGACAGTCGTCGAAATCGCATGATGGAGCACAGCTTCGCTTTGAACAAGGCCAACAAGTATATGGTTTCCGACATGGGCAGTGAACTGCTCTATTCGGAGAGCACTGTGATTGGCTTGGTTCAGGATGCCACGACCACCTCTGGAGCTTATCCGGCTCATCTGAACTATATGATCGGCTGCATCCGAGCTGATAAGTTCTATAGCTTTGAGCTGCTGCTCTACCGCTTGTGCTCCTTCAACCTAATCATACGATTTGCCGAAATGCCTAGTCCGGTCTACGAATATCATTATGGCTATAAGCCGGAAAGGGTGCGAAAGTTTGCAATTCTCATGATGGCCAGCTCAACGATGATCTGGCCCAAGGTGCTCAAGATATGTGCTCTCTATCATGTTAATATCTACGATTGCCCTAGTTCTGCCAGCCAGAGGGAGGATAAGGTCAAGGAGCTGAGCCAGGAGATAGTGAACGTGGAGAAGGTCCTCAAGGAGGCCGAATTGATGCGCCGCCAGATCCTGGAGGTTGCTGGTCGGGATCTATTCATTATACGTGTGAATCTTCGCAAGGCGCTGAAGGTGTACGATCTGATGAATCGCCTGAGATTGGTGGGAGGAGTAGAGGTACCTCGTTATCTGTTGGCCGAGGTGTATATACCATCGTCCGATGTTCCCGAAGTGGAGGCAATCCTACGAAGTGCCTCTCGAATAAGTGGTGGTGAGGATATTAATGATTCATCCGATGAAGACGAGATGAATGATATGAAAACAATGCCAAATACTACTCCCTATCCCATTGAATCGGACTTCCAGCCGCTCGAGGATATGAGTGCTGGAGCCATTCTGCTAAAGAAGAACAGACTGGTCAGTCATATGCCACCAACGTACTTTCGGCTGAACAAGTTCACCAGGGGATTCCAGAACCTAATAGACGCCTATGGTATGGCCGATTACAAGGAGTTGAATCCCGCTCCGTACACCATCATCACATTTCCCTTCCTGTTTGCCGTTATGTTTGGCGACCTGGGTCATGGAATTCTGCTAATTTTGTTCTCCTCGCTCATGATTTGGAAGCACAGGGAGATCGAAAGGTATCAGATTAACGCGACCTCGGAGAACGAGATCCTGAATATCCTTTATGCGGGACGCTACATAATCTTACTGATGGGTGTATTTTCCGTCTACATGGGCCTAGTCTACAACATAGTCATGGCCAAGGGCTTCAATCTTTTCGGTTCGAGCTGGAGTTGTCGATACAATGAGACCACTGTGTATGATCCCGCTTTTCATGTGACCCTGGACTCTTCGCATCCTCACTTCTACTCGGGCCATCCGTATCCATTGGGAATGGATCCAGTGTGGGCCGTCTGCGGCCAGGACTCGATAACCACGACCAATTCGTTGAAGATGAAGATGGCCATTGTCCTGGGCATATCACAAATGATGTTTGGACTGGGCCTGGCTGCCGCTAATTGTGTGCTGATGAAGCGAAAAGCAGATCTCATTCTGGTCGTTATTCCGCAGATGATCTTCATGCTGTGCCTCTTCGGCTACCTCGTCTTCCTGATCTTCTACAAGTGGATGTCCTACGGAGGCCATAAGCCGGCGCCCTACAATGCTGCGTGTGCTCCCTCCGTTCTGATCACCTTCATCAACATGATGCTGATGAAAAAGGAAGAACCGGTGGAGAACTGCCTGGATTATATGTATCCTAATGAGCGAATGATAGAGTTCGCCCTGGTGGGGATAGCCTTTTCTACGATACCCATTTTATTGGCCGGCAAGCCAATATATCTCATGCGGCGTCGCAGAAAGATGGAACAGGAACGGGAACGGGATTTTAAGAGGATGCGCCGCCAGACGATCGCGGAAATGCGATCCACGATGAGGTACACGGATGACGATAACAGTGAGACCAGCAGGCAGAAGAGCGTTGACAACGAGGAGGAGCACGAGATGTCGGAGATTTGGATTCACTCTGGAATCCACACGATCGAAACGGTCCTGGGCTCGGTATCGCATACGGCCTCCTACCTTCGATTGTGGGCCCTCTCGTTGGCGCACGATCAGCTGTCCGATGTCCTGTGGCACATGGTACTGACCAAGGGATTCGCCAACACTCTGCCATTGTACTATGGTGTGCCCGTGCTCATGGCCACTTTCTTCGCCTGGGCCATTCTCACAGTGGCCATACTGGTGATGATGGAGGGATTGAGCGCCTTCCTGCACACTCTGCGGCTCCACTGGGTGGAGTTCCAGTCGAAGTTCTTTGGCGGAGCGGGCGAGTCGTTCAAGGCATTCAGTTTCCCGCCGTCAAACCAGAGGAGTTAGTTCTATTTCGTACAGTTTACAAATAAAATTTATGGTTTGAGCTTTTTAGCTATTATTTATAGCTATTATTTTTATCGTACTTATTAAGGCTAAGTATTTATATTAAAATCCTTTGCTAGGTGCTACAACAACAATTGAATTAATTACTCTATGTAAGGATCCTGTTGAAGAACTACTTGAAGCCGCTCCAAGATCGAGTGTTTTTTTTTTGGATGGACTTTAAATGTCTATCCCTCTATCTTTTGGCAATTAACTGTGGCCAAGAGCAAACCGAGAGCTACCCACGCCCGCTGTTTTCGGACTTGTACATTCCTTTGCAATTAGCATTGGCCCGGGTCCATGCAAAAGGCCATAAACCAAAGCTGGCTTTAAACAATTTCCATTTGTTTGCTTTATGCCACTGCCAGCTGCTGCTGCTGCCGCTGTTGCTGTTGCTGCTGCTGTTGCAGTTACGATTGCTGCCGTGGCAGGCTTCCTTCCTGCGATGCGGGCGCTGGAAGTCGTCGACCCTTTGGTGCTGCTCTTGTGCCAGTACAGCTATAGCTGCTGTTCTATTCTACATCGCTGTTCTTGTCGAATACCCTGTTTTTGCACAGAAAAGGGGTATAGTTTTACAGGGGCTTATATGGGAAATTGCATGCCATAAATGTAAAGGCAATAAAGACGGGATGAAAGGCTTTAATTGTATCCTGCAGCCTGAGATTGATTTGCTTTAATTATTCTAACCCTCTCTCGGTAATAAAAGTGCTGATCACTTTTAAACCGTTGCTTTCTAAAATTTACCCGGAAAGACAAAAACAATTTACAAAATTGTTAACAGTAAAAAATGTATTTCCTTACTTTCCAAAATAATTAAATGCAAGAAGGAATAAGTTATATGGTTACATTTGTAAGAGGAAATCAAAATCCTTCTTTGAAATCTAATATTCTAGTAATGATGACCATTTTATATTTATGAAATAAATATAAAACTTTCCCCCTGTCTTTGGTATGACAACCATATACCATATTGTTGGGTAATTTCTTGTCGAATAGTTTGACTGCCAACTTCTTGCCAGTTTTCCACACACACACACACACACAGAGCCAAGTATTTTAGTGTCTTTGCTGCTGTTGTTGCCGCTCTGTTTGCCATTAACACCCACGCCAGCAACTTTGGTTGCTGTTCTCTGGTTGCTGGTTGTTTGGTTGGTTGGGCCAAGACTTGGCATAAATTATGAACAGCAACCGATGACGCATGCAGGCCGACCTAAGTAGACTGGCTCGTGCATAAATAACTTTCGTTAGCCACATGGCCCGTAGTGACTTGGCCTGACTTTATTAGATCGCTGCCACGGAAAGCAGAACTAACTCGATGGCCAGTAATGTGCAGTAAGTTTCATGACCAGAGCAGGTTTTTGGCCAGCTATGTAGCACTCTGAGCACTCTACGCAATTGCCAGCGCAAAACAGGCTTTGACTCCATGGCTTTGGCTATAACTTTAAACCGCAGCACGCGCCATTGTTTAGGTGGTGCAGCAAAAAGCAGCAACAAGGCAGCAAAAAAGCAGCGGCAGCAGCGGCAGCAGCGGCCCGGGTGGGTCAAGTTTGTTGCCCAAGTCCTTTGTTTATACTTTCCTTGATGCGGCCGCTGTGCGTGGCTCTAATGCTGGGCCCAATGGCCAACTGCTTAGCACTTTTATGGCCAACAATTGTCAAGTCTCTAAGGGGCAGCAGATTGGTTCCATGGCAGCTTAGAACAGCTGCACTGCAAGAAATATATCAAGCACTTAAAGGGCTAAATTAAAGTTTAAAAATAGGGAATATCAAATAAAGAAAATCATTAAAAATATGTTTAACTTACAAAAAATAAAAAAAACTTAGCCATAATATACATTCGATATGATTTTGATCAAAACGATCATAAACTTGATAATATTTTCGCGCTGTGTGCACTGCAAGAAAAGCAAGGTCGCATTGTTGTCTGGGGAGAATCAATTTGAGACTTAAATGCGGATGGCTTTCCGTTTTCTGCTCGTCAGTCGCATCACGTCACGTTCTGCGACTCATGCTCTTGGGTCGTCAGTTTTTTGAGTGCATTGCCGCTGTCCTTTAAAGGGTTTTGCCCGTGGATGTTGCTGCTGCTGCTGTTGCTGCAGTTGCAGATGCTGCCGCTGCCGCTGTTGTCATTGTTGCGGCAGCTGCAACAGCAACAGAGAACAACCATTGTTGGCACTGCGACTGTGTCTAGTTCTGCTTTTGGGCCTTTACATGCGCGGCCGTAACAAAAAAGGTGTTAAATTCAGCCCATGGATTGGCCAAAGCGAACTGCTGGCCAAAAGCCAGAGACGGAGTCAAAGTCAATGCACTCTAAAGAATTCGCTGGCTTGGCAGAAGGACATTTGCAGCTCCAAACTCGGAGGCTGAAGCACCTCAAGTGCTTAAAGCGAATAATCCAAACATTCAAATGAAGTCAGCATGATGAAAACGTCAAGCGAATACAACAACATGCAGATTTAAGTGTAAACATCTGTGAGCTATTAAGCCAATTAATTAACTGGCTACACAATTTGTTGGCCTGGCACATTTCGGTCATTTCGCTCGACGGGCTGTCAAGTGGAAAAATGCCATTTAATTCGCCACAAATTGTGCATTGTTTGGGCTTTAATTGTCTTTTGTTAATCTTCGTCTTCATCTGCCTTTTCGACTATCTTTTTTTTTTTTGTTTTTGCAGAACGGAAGCTGACAATTGACCATTAAAGAAGCAAAACCAAGCAAGATCTGCTAATGCGAAGGGGAAAACTTTCACTCAGCAGAAATGTTTTAATTAAAAATGGCAAAAAAACACACAAAGCTCGAGAAAGAAATTAATTTAAACTAGATATTGTGTGTGTAACCGGTTGGGAGTTTGCATTCGCAATGCTCAGCTGGAAAAGTGAAATTTCTCAGAACCCAATTTTGGCATTTAGCAGTTCATTAGCAAGATAGCTACAAAATATGCATAAAATTAATCAGATGGTACCAAATATGGGCCACAAAAGCGGAAAGTGAAAGAATGCAGAAATACACGCGTGATATGCCCAAAAATGTTGAGAGAAATTTCCGAATATAAATAATACGTTATTTATTTATAACCATATTTTAAAGGAATACTTAATAATTACGTATCAGCAACTTCCATTGTTTTAAAAAATTATTTCAATATTCCAAAATCAAGGCCAAATTGTTCTGCATTTAAAAAAGTCATGCAGTTGACATCCTTAATTATTTAAAATTATATCAATTAAGAATGGAAAAATCATTGTTTGCTGCTGGTTAAAAGACCACTTAAGTGGATCACACGCTTAACAATTCCCGTTGGGGAAATATTAATTGGGCTTAATGTGGTGTTTTTGTGTCACAGCCAAGATAAGAATCCAAAATTAGTTAACCCAAAATGATGAACTCCAGCAGGAAAATACAACCGTCAGCCATGTGACCCTCATTAAAAGTAAGTTTCATGTATTTATTCCTTTTGATCTTGCAGCGTCGGCGACCACACAAAAACTGCGCAGAACGCTTTTGATTATTTTCACAAGCGGTTTCTCTCCGCCATTTCAGCCTTTTGTCTTGGCCCCAAGTCATGCATAATGAGAACCTGATATATGGCAATATACTATATGCTATATACTGCCCGTATATATGTCAATTACAGCACGATCTTTTGGCAAATTCGCGACACATCGCCAGTGGGTCAGCATTCTGATGTCTGAGCTCTGAGCTCTGATACCGATATTTATGTCACCGGCGACAATAAATTTGTCAGCTTTTTGTTAACCGTTAAGTAAACGCAATGCATGATTTGTGTTTTGTAATGAGGGCGAGTGAGTGAGTGGCGGCGCGAAAAATGTCGAACGAATTCGAATACGAATACGTATCTGTATCTGTATCCGCCGACGAAGATGAAGTTGAAGTTAAACTCTGGCAGTCAAGAAGTGAACGAAACGGGTTTGTGTTCAGTTCATAAAATATTCATGATATGCCAAATGTGTGCTTTCATTTGACTTTTTGATTGTTTTCGCATTGTTTGGGTTTTGTTTTTTTTTTTTTTTGCCAAGCAAAATTGCTCAAGATTGAGTCATGAAATATTGTTGGGACATCAATATTCAATAGGCAAAATAATATTTATTACTCGGCGGAGACAGTAAATAATTTAAATAATCTGTTGACTCCTCTTTCGTTTATAAAACAAATTGCTAGTAGAAATGTTTTTGTGAATTTAAATTTTTATTCAAAGGTGTGTTTTTTACGTGGGCATTGTAATTAACCAACAGAAATGATTGAAACAAACAATTTGAAGTGTGACCACAAAAGCGGCATTGACCATTCAAGTGCTCAAAATTCGATGGCTCTCAACACATTGTTTCGATCACTTTTGGGCTGCAGTGGCAGCGGCAACAACTACCATTGTATTAACAGCAACAACAGCAAGGGGAGCCTTACCCATGGCAATAGCAACAAAAATTGCCTGACCTTCAGTGGGCCACTTGAGGCACAGCTTCTGCAGCAACAACTCGAACTCGAACACGAAGTTCGCTGGCTGTCAGCCATTTGAGTGACTGACATGCAACACTAGCAACAGCAGCAGCAGCAGCAGCAGCAACATCGCAGCAACAATGCACAATAGCGTGCCACAGACAGCCGAAAACACCAATTGGTGTCAAAGCAACAAAATGCTACCGTATTGCAACTGCCACAGCAAAGGGAATTTCTCGCTGCCGAAATTAGCAATAAATCAAAGATTGCGAGCGCGGAAGGCGTCTAACTAATTTCACTAAAGGGAAACGCGCTGCACAAGAAAAAAATAATAAATTCTTTTAAATACTGAATGAAAAATATCTTTCTATCATATTATAAAACATCCGTAGATAGTTTTTGCTAATATTATTCATTTGATACTTCAACACGCATGGCAATATGTTGTCACAAATAAATTGAAAATATTGGTATTTGTATGGAATTTTTTTCTCTCTGCACTGTAGCACTTTGCAACCGTTTTGGGCTGCCGAAAAACGAGCAGAAAGGCGGCGAAAAGCACTTGGGGATTCGTGGAGCTGCCCACGCCTCTTCAGAGAGCAACAGCAGCCCGCCAGTCACATAAATAAGTCACCATCAGAGTCAGATTCAGATTTAGATTGAGAACGAGCGACGCTGACGCCGAGCGCACACTTGGCCATAAATCTCGAGAAGCGTGGGCAGGTCGGAGCCCCCGTCCTCGATGCCATTCCTCTAGACCCAAAACGAGAAAGACGTAAGCGGCAAATGGGGCCACGCCTCATCGAGCATGTTGGCCAAAAAGCCGCAGATTGAGAGGTGGCATCAAGTGCGTATTAAACACTCTGGTAGAGCCATAATCAAGCTAATGCCATCTTATGACTCAACTTGAAAGCATCTCCTTCGCGTCTAATGGCAATAAAAAGAAGAGTGAGCATGGTAATATTGGTTGATAATCTGTTTATGGTCAACAGAACTAGGCCTCATTACCATATGAGCCACTGCGAGCTGTCACAAACATATATAAGCCAGAAAGTTGCCGTTAGGCCAACGCACTTAGCACCAACTTCACTCCAAGTGGAGCTGGGGATGCCCCCCAATTGACACATTTGGCACACTGAGCACTGCGTTGCTTTCTGGCTCCGAATTTGCATTTATTTTTAATAAATTGTAAGGAAGTAGGAAGCCATGCGCTCGAACTCATGCCAAACCAGTGCCAAATGGGAATATCTATTAAATCGCAAAACTAGTTCATTTTTTTACACAAACATATAAATAGGTCTTACATATTTTATTAGATTATTGCTGTCATGCGCAGGATATGTTAAAAATTGATATCCCAATGCATTTTTTAATTAAAAACGTTTTAGGTTTGGATTCAACTATTCAGTAGCATAAAAACAAATAGCCAAATATGTATGGGATGTGCCTTTAGAAAATTCCTAGAGTTTCTAGCTTGATTGCCATTCAATATTTGCAAAAATTAATAAGCAAATAAGCTCGAGATTTGTTTATCCCCAACTTACCCAAACAAACACGTCGAGATGCGTTAAAACCAGTTCAGTAGCCTTTTCTGTAACGAGCAGAAGGGGTAAAACATATTTTTTTTAGTAATTTGCGAGGCATTAAATCAAAATTCTAACAAAATACTTCAACATTTATGGGGCATAAATCAGATGGGTTGGGTGTTAAGAGTAAACATAAATTGATTTATTCACCAAGTCACGTCGCAGTTTCGACTCAAATTATCACTTGCATCTGATGTACGAGTTGTTAGAGCAAACACTTTCCATGACAAATTCGAGGTGCTCATATACTCGTATAGAAGTGCATACGTGTGCATATGGCAACAATGGTCAGCACATGTACTACATACACAGTGGCTGGCTAGCTTGTTAACTCATCCAAAAAGTAAACCACATTCTTGAAAGCATTAGAAACTGAACTAACAACAAAAAAAAGAGCTCGACAAAAAAACTACTGGCCAAACAAAAAGATAGAACCATGAATAGCCAGAGCACAAAAAACATGTTCAGCGCGTGTAGCTGCAGCAGCAGCAGCAGCAGCAACATCAACTTAAATAGCAACAACACGGGCGGTGGGCGTTGGGCACACTGGGCGTGGCCGGAGTGCAAAATGCAAAACAACATTGAAGACGAGAAAATCTGGCTACTGTAATTTGTCTGCCCACCAAAGACACGACCCCCTCCCGCTCCACCAACAGCTGCTCCTCCACCAAATTTCCAAGCCCCTAAACTTGGTTGGTTGCTGATCGCGTTTGGCCAGCCGGTTGTTGTTGCTGCTGCCCCGACTTGACTTGGTCCGGGCCAGTTTGCAATTGCTGCTCTACTTTTGAGTGTGTGCTCCACCACCCCCTCCACTGCCGTCGCCCCTGGGCAGCCCCCCCACTGCTCCCCTTTTGGCCGCTTGTATTTGCTTCCTAAAGTTGCCGGCGTCGTTGGCCGCCTTTTGTCGCTGAGGTCAATTTTTATGTTGCAGCCATTTTTCAGAGACACAGCTACAAAAAAAAAGTAAATAGGAAAATTCGCTTTTCTGCACTGAGACAATTTATTTAAGATTCATTCAGTGATTTTACTATCATTTTAAGTTGTTTCCTATTGTTAAGCTAGTTTTTTTTTTAAATTTAAGTCATATTGTGTTACACCAAAACTTAAATGAATTTTTGCTAATTTAATATTATTCTCTCAGTATATCCTCCTTGGTTTCTTTTCCATCGCCATTTTTTAATAACTTAAGCCGTTTTTATACCTCTTTTTATGCCCTTACGAAATCAGTATTTGCGCTATATAGTATATGTGCCATGACTTTAATGATGATTATAATTCTTCGGGTTGGTTTCTGATTTTTCTTGGGTTGTCTCTAAAAATTGCAAGTTACGGAAAGTAGTGGTTCATTATTTAAATTTTTACAGGATATTAATGTGGTTCATATGCCACCGAACATCCTCGTTTGCTTTTACATCCTCCATTTCTATTTCAATTCTTTTTTTTTTTGTATTGTAAATTTTTTATGTTGTCTGCTGCACTTAAAGTTACGTATGAGCATTTTGTGTAGGTCTAGTTTGCCAGCTTTTTTTGTTGCAACTGCCTTTGTTGCAGACAAACTTTTTCAACTTGACACTTGAACCGAAAGAACTCCAGCCAGAATGAACACTCGACTACAAGAGGCGGCCTCAATGGCCTGACACTTTCAGTTGGTAATTAGTTTTGAGGCCATGCATGTGAAATGCAATTTTCCGCCGAGTATCTGAAGGGGAAGCTGCTCGAATCGCACAAGCAAAAGGGTCCGAATTCACTCTGAACTGAAATGATGAATTTCGGCTAGACAATCGATTATGTAATCTAGCATTGAATAAGTTTTTGGGGCATTGTTTACTGGCAACCTTGAACTGTTGCAGGCTGAAACTAGGATTGCAAACCGTCTGAAGTGACTGGCAAATGATTGGGCCAGACTTTCGAGTGTCTGTCAATCAAGTCGAATCCGAATTAAATCATTGACAAATAACAATAATCAGTAACAAGGCTGTAACCTGCTGTTGCTGCTGATTTTCCTTATAGTTGCATGTGGCATGCAATGTTGCCGCTGGTGCTGCTGCTCCTGCCGCCCTGCAGCAATGAAAAGTGAAAATTCTTGGCTGGCTGCTGAAAACTACAAAGTTTTGGCCCACCGGCGGGGATTTCTACATGTTCGCCAAACAAATATGAAGAGGCGGCGGCGCCCTTTCTCCTTTTGTTGATTGCAAACTGTGCCGTCGTCATGTGCCACATTTGCAGTACTTTCAGTAAGCTGAAAGTAAAAATAAAGCCCAGTGAACTGAAACTGAAACTGAGCATGCAGCATAAATATGTGAATAATGCATAAACAACTAGAACACATTGCACCGGCAACTGTTGCTGTGTGTTGCATGCTCACATCGCAAAAACAACGAGAAAAAAACGTCGAAAAAAATTGCTCAACTGCAAAAATAAATATGAACATTTACTGGGAAAAGTTGATGCACAGGTAATTAGAGCCAGCAGTTTTTGTTTGCCATTGCTCATGTTGAATGCAACTGCGAATGCCTTCTTTTTTGCCCTCAAAAAACAGGAGCGTCCAGACTTTGGGGCTACTTTAATTAAATTCTTCGGGGGTGCAGCGGATTCTTTTGCCGCAAACAATTTTCAAATGCTCTTTGTGCAAATGTTGCAATTCAGAACATGAAAAGTAGCCGGCAAAGTTGCAAACTTCAAAAAGGAAATGGGCATATAATCAAACGAATCGTACACACTCTTGAAAATAGGGAAAAACTAATAGGACCAGGTACTTGTGCTCCAAGTTCAACACGAACTTATTCCAATAAAATTGCATCGTAGAGTGCTTCCTTTTCAAGCAAATTTTAATTTGTTCTTGAGATGTCGTCCCCTGGCTGATCTATCTCTAACCCAAATACCTCAATAACGAGGAGCAGGCTATAGGGCATTGGATAAAAACGGAGCAATATTGGGGAGACGAGGAGTTTTCACAGTTGCAGCCCAAAGTTCATCACAACAGCATAGCTGCAGCCGCAGTTGCAGTTGCAGTTGTAGTTTTCCGCACTCAAAGCCAAAGAACAGAGCCACCCACTCGGCGTTAAAGCGGGTAAATAGGCCAACGCGAAGGGGGTTACTGCCAAACAACCGAACGCAGTGGCGCTGGGGCTAGAAGGGGGCCGAACTGGGCCCAAGGGGCTCTTGGCTAACAATGCATATGACAAACTTTTGTCAATTTATTAAGAAGCAAAGAAATATGGCTGCTCTCCTGCGAGCCAGGCTAACCTGATTCCCAGGAGAAGACAAGAAGCCAGGCGGCAACGTGGTCAGCTGGAGAAAGAGTTTCCTGCTGGATGCCCTCGTGGTAGCCCCCTGTGAAAAGCCCCTCATGAATTTCCCTCATGTAACCACTGATACTCATCATCATCATCAGCAACAGCAACAGCAGCAGCAGCAGTTGCTGCAGCAGACAAGACGCAGTTCAAACAACTTTCGTTCGCATAAATTGTTGATAACAAAGGCCGGGAATCAGTGTTGGGGCTACCAAAACTGGTTGCATCAAACGTTTAGTGCACAGTGACAAATCTAGAAAATTAATAAGCAATATTTTTTGTATTCTAATATTCCAAAGAAATAGCAATATCCGGTTTAATGCCAACTATACGTTTGATCAATCGTTCACTTGTTCGCTGACGCTCAGTTCATTTGTTTATTTTCTGCATTAAGATCATAGTGTTCATTGTATTAATTTTGTTATTTTGACAGCTAATATTGGTTAATTTTTCTCAGTGTCCTGTTGCAGCGGCAGTTATGAATTATGTCAAATGGCATAATTGCCAGTCCAGCTTCAGCAGCTGCTGCACTCGTCGGCGGTTTTTAGTTTTCGGTTTGAGTTTGACTTGCAGTTCGAGTTGGAGATTTCGGTTTTGGCATCGCGCTCTGGCAGGAAGCAATAAATTCTATGCATTGCACTCGGTACAATTTGTAGCTGATAGGATGGAATGGCGATGCACAGATGCGGAAATGCGAGGAGCAGGCTAATGAACGTGGCTCTCTGCCTTAACGGTTCTGGCTAAATTGTTGGTAATTTACTTTTTCAGCATGCCGCTGCCGATCATCAATTTATGCATTTATCGCTATACAGTTATGGTACGCATCTTGCTATCTGCTCCACATATATAGTATATACTGTACTACTATTTGGTACCCCTTGTTTACCCAACTTTCCCTTGCTCGCTGGAGCTTTGCGAGCAGATTTGTACTCTAATTATCAGGCCTCATGAGCTTCAGATGTTTTATGGCTAAGATTTCACACACGCTCTTGAGGGTCTGCCGCTCACCTACTTCCCCCCTCCCCACCCCTTTTGGGGCATTTTTCCCCACCGTCCCTGCTCGTCATGCACTTGAATCCGAATCTGAGAACTCGACTGGTGAAAAGTGAAACCGAAAAAGGGAAAACTCTGAGCGAGTAACATGAGAACTCCCCGAAGACTTTTACCCTATTAACAACAAATGAAAGATGGCCAAGAGTGGCGGCATTCGAGTGTGAGTGTGTGTATTTGTGTGCAACTCATATTGAGGTTATTAGTAACAAGGTCACTGCAGCCCACACAAAAAGTGGGCGGCGGTGGGAGGTAGGAAGTCGAGCTTGCAGGCGGGGAAGTCTTATGCACTTTGGCTCACAAAATGATAATTTATGTCGGCAATATTTGAATACAATTGAAGTTGCCAGCCAGCTGGCATAAGCAAAATTTCAAATTTTCAATTTCCCTTTTACAGAGAACGGCAACGGCAAAACAATGAGCAATCGAAAAATGCACATTTGAAATTCAATGTGTAACTGTAGCTCGCTCGGGCACAAAAGTGGCAGAAAATAAATGTTCACTAGGAAATTCAGTCACTTTTGGCTCAACATGTGCTTTTCAAAATTTTGTGTCATGCTGCAAGGCCCAAAACAATGAATAAACATTTTTATTTTTGTATTCCTTATCTAAATGTTTTCATGGAAAATGCAAAATATTAATTTATACTTGCAAATGCAGACAAACGTACATCTGTTTTCCCCAAAAATATTTTATTTTTATTGAGTTTGTTTATTTCAGGCAAAAATCCTCAATCTCACACTGGCAAACACACATGACTTCACATTATGACATCAGAGGCGAGTTCTCGGGGATTCTTTAGCCCCTTTGATACGCAGAATGACAATCAAAAACCCATAATTAACCAAAATTAGCGGGTTATAACATCATAAAACAAAAACAAGAAGTAAAGCAGAAAAACAAAGGCTGATGGAAAAAACATAAAACATATGAGACCAAACAAAAGCATAAATTTCGCATTCGATGAAGAGGCAAACACAGAACATGCACTATGATGTTCAACTTTTTAGGAATAGATAGAAAAAATATATATATAAGCAATATATACATATATTTATTCTAAAAATTCAAGTAATGGGAATACAACTTGGGCATATGTAAAACTATATTTAGGTCCACTATAGGATTTTCTAAATATATTTTTAAGAATAATCAGTATATTGACTTTGGCTGTAGCTGTAGAGAGGGCGTCTCGGATTAAATAAAATCAAAATTGTAGTTAATTTGCATGATTCCTGGGCGTTTCGAAAGAAACAAAAAAAAAAGCAGCAAGAACAAAGCAAATAAATTATGCTGGGCATTTCGAAAGAACTTTGTGCAACACATCGAGGGGCTGGCCATAACCACGGCCACGCCCACCATCAAGGCCAAATACCTTCATTTTTTCGCTGTATTCTTTTGGGCTCTGAGAATTTATTACGAAATTGATGCGGCCGAGAGCTTGTTGCAACAATTTGGCTTTCAGGCAGCTCCAAGACATTGTTTTATTCTTTTTTTTTGTTTTTAGTGCTCGAGCGCCGAGTTGAAGTTTGCCCACTGACCAAACATTTAATTACAAAAAACGTCGCGACCTGCAATAAATTTCATTCCGCAGTTGCAATCGCCTCTTTTGGCCGCAGGCCGGGCAAATAAATACATAAAAATTGCCACTTTGCCCGCCGCAGCCCCAACCCCTTTGTTCTGGGCCAAAAAGTTGCTGCAGCACTTATCCGGCAGTTGCGAAAAGGATCATCCTTATCCTTGGTCTTAGCCTTGCATAAATATGTTTTTATTTATAAGATGGGCGGCCGGGACTGAAACAAAAAGCCAACTTATTCAAAGCCAGTGAAATTTGTAGCCCTGGTCGGCCTTTTGTTCCGGCTCCCCTCCCTTCTCACTTCCCCCTCTTTACACCCCTGCGCATAAAGAGTTGGTGAAAAGAAAAAAAAAAATATATATAAAATATATATATGTATATATAAAACTGAAACTGAAACTTTGTTGCCGCTTCGATGCGCCTTTTTGCCGGACTTGGTTGCCCCTTTTCTGTTGCCTCTTCAGTTAACAGAATTTATTTTTCTCCAGCTTCCCAACCCTCGGTTCCCCACGCCGCTCCACCGACTGCAGGAGCAATCTAAGTTGCCGCACTATAGGGAAATTCATGTCGGTGGGAGGAATAACTAACTGATAAGAGTTTTAATCGGATCATCATCAACTTGTTCGCGCAAATTTTGCTTTTTGCCTTTTCAGGGAGTACACATAAAGTGGGCAAAAATAATATCACATGGCAATATGGTGTAAAAAGGAATGAAAAAAGTGGTGTATTGTATAGTTTACAATATGGGTGAAGGGTTAAAGATAGAAAGAATTTGTTGAAGTCTTCCTAAAAACCATTATAGCTAGCACTTATAAACATTTTTAACGACAGTACATGCATTCCTCCGAAGCTGCACAAATTAATTACAAATTTATGAATGAACTTCAACCCCTCGAGTGTCCGACATCCAATCAACTTTTTGCTCTCCTTCACATTGTTGCTTGATATGCATTAACTTTCGCTTGGCCAACAAACACTCACACCTGTTAATTGCATTTCAGCCACAGTGAAATTGTTGCAATATTACAATTTATATTGCGAAAGTGACTTACATCACAATGGCTGTGTCCACTCGCCCGCAACTGCCACAAACTTCTGTTTCCACCATTCTGGAGACTCGCTGTCCTTTGGGTTAATTTCGTTTTAATTAAAACACCAAATGTGCAGTGGCAATGGCAATGACAGCATCAGCTCTCAAGGGAGAGAGTCCTTCGACATGGGTATTTGGCTTCCACTTCGAAAACCACTTTTTCCTTCGACAAGTTTTGTGCTGACGACGCCCATGCGGCGTATACGTAATATAATGTGCTCGACGACCATTAACGATTGCTGCTGCCACAGAATTACCTCGGAAAATTCGTGACCTCAGCCAACACCCACCAGCGGGCACTTTAATGCCATTCTAGCCGAAAACTCCCCATTCGCCAGTTCTTAGCCACTTTAATCAAGTGCACAAGTTGAGGAGCTTAACTTGGCCGAGTCGTTTTATCAGGCCATGTTGTGTGCATGTTTATGGCCAGAATGGCATGGTGCGGCGAATCACCGAAACAAAGGGCCAAAAGGGAGCCAAAAACAGCAGACAGCTTTGCATGCCTTTTCGCTTGGTTTTAGCCCGATGTCAGCCAAAGTTTCATATGTCATAATTTTATCAGCCAACTCGGTACGTATAGAATGTACATATGTATGTGTGCGCTGGCAGCCCTAAAGTGGAAACATTGCGATGCCATTCATGACACGCAGGCATTAAAGCTTGCCACAGACAACACAGGTGAGATGGGAAACCATAAGGCTGCGGATTCGTTTCAGTAGACGACGAGAGAAATACTCTAGCGTCAGAAGATAACATACATATTTATTTTTTAAATACTTTTACATCCTAAAACCATCAACTAAGATACATAATATTAATAATAATATATTTACCATTTTTTTGAAGGAGTAGAATTGTACATAGTACCCTATTTCAGGGCAGAATGACAGCCGGCAAAGTCAACTCGACTCAACCTCAAGTCAAGTCGAGTCACAGGCAGGTGCACACACATACACACACGCGCGCAAACACACACACATATGAGAGTGTTGATCATGCTAACAGGTACGTTTGCTGTTGACTTTGATTATGGCCAAGGGACTTTGGCGGACTTGGGGGGCAAGGGGATACTGTGACTGCCTTGAAGGGTTCTGGCATTTTATTAACTATTAGCTTTAAGCGCCCTAAGCACTCCGATTCCCCCCGGGCATACAACACGCAACTTGCAACACATTTCTTCAATTCGAGCGCAAAGTGCAACAGCGCAGCTATAAGAACTATGAAAAATATTATGTTATTTTTAACACACTGAAAGCGTGTGGAAAAGTTATTTTTAGACGAGTCGCCACGCCACAAAAAAAAGTGGTAATACTATGAAGAAAGGGAGGGTGATGCGGTAGTTGTGGGGATGGAGCAGCAGGGAGCAGCAATGCCACAATTTGCGGCAACTCGAACGTTGCCGCAGCGGCAAGACGTTGGCTTTCTCGTATTTTTCTTGGTGGACATTTTCTCCATGCCATTTTCCACTGCTCCTCCATTTCTGCGCTCCATGATTTATAATAAATATGGCCAATAAATTGCGCTTTTTAAGTGTGTACTTGCTTGCAGCGCACAGCTTAACGAATGAAAATTGCAATTTTAATAGAACAAAATGGCATATTTATTTAACATATGATTCGGTCGGTTGCCGATCGAAAACCAACAAGATATTTTATTTTTTGCTCGAAATTGAAAATAAAGTTAAGCTCAACAAACACTGCCGCAAACACGTTGCACAAACAGTGAAGGAGCAACAACAACAACTGGTGACAAAAATGCAACTAAAAAAGCAACGAAAAATGCAAACAAAAAACTTCAATAGCAAATGCATTTCGTTGAAGTTTTTAGTGCTGCGGGGATTGTAGATGCTGGGTGGGAAATCCAAATCATAGTGTGGCTGGTTGGGCAAACAACAGGAGCACAGAGAAAAATTGTGGCAGATGTCAAAAATTTCTTAAATATTTTAATATATCAAGAAGAACTCTACATATTTTTATGAAATTTAAATTAAGTCTTAATAGCATCTACCAGTTTAAAAATTTACAAACCAAACGGATCAACAATTTTTTCACGTGTACTTGCAGCCACTATGCTTAACGCATATTAAAACAAACATAGATACACACACGCGAATGCAATTTCATCGATGGTTTAGAAAGGGGAGTGGGTGGCATTTCAGGGGGGGTTTTCCACGGGAGACATTGATTTGTTTCCCTCTCAAAGTTCGACTTGCAGTCTCCTTGGGGCAGACAACTCACGTAACGCCAAGTTGGAGGTGCAAAAAACACACAGCCACAACAAACAAGCAAACATACTATAGAGGAAAAATCGCTTGAAAAATACACACCGAGATTTGAGTGCCAAAAAGTTTTTGAATGGAATTTACGACTCTGCATATTAAATCATTTGGAACACGGCAAGTAGAAATAAAAGAAACGGCCGGAGAATGTAAAATTTATGGGGAGATAGGGCAGACAGCAGCAACAATTGCGAATAAAATATTCATCGAACGGGAAAAACAAATAAAATTCAGTGAAGGACAAACAAGAAAAGTTTATTGAATCGTTGTCTTTTTTTTTAGCCAACGCCGCCCAAATTTCTCCATAAAATAGTTTAGGTTTTTCGCATCGTAGCGGCTTAAAGGTGAAAACCCAATGCTTGTACATATACTATAACCATAATACGCAATAATAATCTTAACATTGTTCAGGCAACAAGATTCTCTTACAACCATAGTAAATGGTATTCAAGTCAAGCTATTTATATATGAAAATTGTTGATGAGCCCACAAGGAATTTGCGGCAATAAATTGTTTTAATTAATCTCAGGCGAAAGCAACCTTCATTAAGTCTTGAATTACCGTACCCCCGCTTATCCCTGGCAATCCTTTCACTGGCAAACCCTCTTCAGGAATCGGTTAGCCCACTCCATCATTATCGCCCGGCATTTCCGCAGACGCCTTCAAGCCATTTTTCATTGTAATCCAAAACCGAATCCGAACTCGATGCTGCGGTTACCACGTCGCTTTTTGTGACAGTAAATGTTGCTGGCACCGCGGCAAGGCCGCAAGTCAGCCAAAAAAGAAGTGGAGAAGTGAAAAAGGTTTTTCACACTTAATTGGTAGCACTGAAAAGTACAAACATTCACGCTCCCAAAAGTATATATGTGAATGTATAGGTGTATCTGCTTATAGACCAAGTTACCCAACCCGCAGCACCGGTGATAAATTAATGAATATGAACTGCAGCCGAGTGGGAGAGAACCGAAATTGCCACATAACTGCTGGTTATGAAAACTCGTTTCTACTCCTAAATGTGTAGCGCATAGATGCAAAACAACAAAAAACAAACAACAAATCAAGCCGAATCGAAACAAAAAATATTTCAGTAATTTAAAACGGAATATTTAAGCCAAGTGACGTTCGGGCTTTATTCGTAAAAATGTGAAAATAAAATCAAGTTGCGGCAGGTCAGTTAATTTGGTTTGCTGCGAGTGCTGAAAGCCGAACTCAGTTGGAAATGCCAACTGAATACTGTCGACAAATAAATAAAATAAAATGAGATGTGTAATTTATGCATAAGCTTGTGCGAATTGAATGTGGGTCTAATCGATTCGAAATGAGTGGTAAAAGCTTGTTAACTGATCTGTCAAAGAGTGAGTTATGTATGCAAGCTGAAATAAAGTTCATATATGGCATTACTATTACTTATTTAGGTTGATAATAATTAGGATTATGCCAAAAATACATTATATGATTTATAAGCATTAGGCCTAATTAAAGTTGATTTACAAATAAATAGACAACTCCCCCATTTGCACTTGCATAATTCTCAACTGCTTTCGTCCTGACTTAAATGCCATTATAATTAGCCAGATTTCAGAGCACTTATGTTGAAGATTTTATACTCATCCCAGCTCGTTAAGAGAACTCTGCAAATATCATTGAAAATTCAACTGGAATTTCCACTTAATCGAAGAAGTCGATGGCTGTCAACACTTCTACCCTCCAAACTTCTAACCCCAATGTTCCTTTTCTACATGTATCTATATCTACACGTATCTATATCCCTTCCTGCGCCACCCAAGCAGATGGACAACAAATTGCATAATGGCATTTAAATGGCCCAGACGCATAAATGTCACAAAATGCTACAAATTGCCTTACCAAATGAACATCAATAAAAGCACTTTATGTCGCAAGTCACTTACAGACACAAATGCAGATGTCCACAGATACAGAAACAGATACAGACACGGATACAGATACGCACACAAGCTCGCACAGCTGCGATAAGTAGCTGATGAGGGCAGTTGGCTCCTGGCTGGTCAACAAACATGGCCAACATGTCTATTCAGCAGAATGCAAAAAAAAGAGGACATACCTCCAAAGGGAGTCGCCATCGGGAGACGTCGCTGGGCAAATGGAAATGCGGACAAACCTGGACTGTGGAGTCCTAACACAACCCAACGAATCGAATCGAATCGAAACGAAACGAATCGAAACTCAATCAATGATCAATGAAAGGACCTGACTGTTGGCCCAAAGGGAAGGTGGAGGGGTGAGCGTTGCCGGCGGCGGCGGTGCGGCTGCCTCTTGGCGGCATTTAACATTTCCGTTGTTCGGTCTTTGGGGAGGCCCCAAGCAAAACGAACAGAACATGGTCGATGAAGAGCTGCACTGCAACAAAAAGCCCGCACTTCGTTGGGTGGTAACCATATGCAAATGGAACTTTAAGTGCTGTGTTCCTTGAAATATATGTTCCCTTTTTTTTCCGAGTGTAGCTGTTAGCCTGCGGAAGCTGACGAGCAACGGATGTCACTTGCCACTTTGGCCCCTCCCTCCTCGCATCAGCATTCCCCCTTACCATCCCCCCTCGCCCTTGATTAATTCAGTTTTGTTTCAGCTGCATTGCTGCAATGGCAAATATTTTTATTGCTCTCGAATGCTCTTGCTGCTCGACACGAACTAATCGCTTTGGCAAATGCAAATTTGCATTTCATGCGACTGCAACTGCGACGGGATTGAAGTTGAGTGGAGCGGAGTGGAGTGAAGTGCAGAGCAGAATGAGAAGCTCTGTCTGTTGGCTTTTATAAATGGCCATATCCATGGCTGATTAGCTCCATCTGGCCACTCGATTATTAGGCAGCAGTGGCCGGTGCATCGGTGGCTGCCACCGTATCCTGCCACATACATAGGTAATTAAATGGATCGTCTTTGCTTTCACCTCTCTCTGCCTTGCTCACACTCTCTCTGTCTCTCCCTTTCTATCTCTTCCTGGCCAATTGCCAACTTCCTGCCCGCAGTCATATGGCTTACAAATTATGAGCCAGCTGCCAAACTGACAAACGGGCCAGGAGCACTAAGAGCAGCACCACCATGCCGTCGATCGATCCCCATGGGATGCGTTTCGTTTCATTCCGTATCATTTGGCTTGGCTCCCATGAAAATGTGGAGTTTTTCGAGTTCGGAGTGTGGGGACTCGAGTGGTTCAATGGGGAGCAATTTGTTGTGGCGACAGAAAAATATTCGCAAATTAAGCCGCTTGGGAGCCGATCTAACAACAACTCAAATGCCAAACAGTGATTAAATCTCATTTACGTTGAGTGCTCGGATTTGGCAAATATTTCCGATATATGCAATCAAACGTTTTTACGGTTGGAAAAATTTGGCAAAATGCTTTTTGGCATTTGGCGAAGTCGGCTTAGCTAATTTAATTAAAATATGTTTAAATGTGTTTATAATAGAACGGATTACTGGCTCAATGAACCATTAGCCATTAGATACTCCAAATAATTGGCGTGCAAAGCTAGGCATTTAAATTGTATGTTAATAATAATAGTTTGACTTTGATTGAATAATCCCACAACTCATACGTAGCTTACGAGATACTTTTTGATAATTTCCAAATATTTCTATCACATGTTCTGTTTGAATTGAACTCTCACTGCCGCTTTATTTACTATTACATTCCACCAGAAATCAAATGATTGTGTGTCCAGTCCAGCTGCTGCTTGTTTTCATAAAATTCCAAATATACTTTCACGAAATCAAAACTGTCAAGCTGCTCGAATACATCCGCTTACAAGCAGCACCCTTTTTTTTTTTGTGGGGGAATCAATTTCGCATGAGGAATTCGCCATAGCAATGCTTTTTCAATTGAACTGTCGCACACGTGACAGTAAATGGAAAAAAGTATTCGGGACCAGCAGGCGAACATGAAATTTTCATCAGCGCGCCAGATGATGACAGCTGCTCTTCTGGGGTTAAGCTGATTTGCTCGGAGCGAATAAGCTTATACTTGTATACATACGTGGCTGCTACTCTTGAACTTGCGAAGAAGCGAGCCATATGCGAATTTTTAGCCCTGATGACAGCGCGAATATCTCGCCTCGCGATTCGCAAAATCCTCTCTTTTTGACCTTAAACTTCAACTTCATATGCGGCGTGGAAAAAGGCGAGAAAAGCGAAAAAATAAAATAAAACAGAGAAAAGGCAACGCGAAGACAACACGGCCAAAAGCACGCAAGCCGGGCCAAAAGCAAATAGCCGCCAGCTCCAGCGAAGCTTGATGCGATCGTTGGCTGCCTCGCCAAACGACATGAGCAATTATAAATTTGCTAAATTAATTTTTTCTCCTCCTTCTGCGGCGTTGGTTTTGTTTTTTTTTTTTACCAGTTTTCAACTTTAGATAATTTTTCATTTGTTGCGCTCTCCCGCATTTTTGGTGGAATTCATTAGGATGGCTGCCGTTGGCTATCCCTTTTCTGGTTTATCCCATCTTTATTGCTACACTTGACATTTTGTCAGCAGTTGTGGTATATTTAATTTCATTTCGGTTTTATTAAATGCGGGCTCAGCTCTTTGGTAAAAATAAAAGAAAAGGGGGAGAGGGGGAAAAAGGGATAGCTGCAGTCGCTTCTAAGTTGACATTTATTTGTGCATATTGCGTATACGACATGTGTGCCAGCAGAACATGGAATGGCATGGAACAGCGTACAGAATGCAAAACTCTGTCATGGCGGTTAGCCAAGTTTGTCACAAGTTCTGGCAACCGACCACGCCCCCTCCGGACCACCGCCCCCAACGCATGTGTGCAAATGTTTGGGTGTTTATCTTCATTTCGGACTTTTGGCTCTGGGGCTCTTTCAGCTGCTAAAGTTTCCAGTCGCATTTTGCTCAGAGTTTGGATTTGGCCAGCATTGAAGTGGCGCCGTACAGAGTGCTGTGATTCAATTAAAACCCTGTCGAATTTGAAATTAATTTAAGAAAATCATAATCTACTACTCGTAGTGTCCTACCGAAAATGGAAATGCTAATGACCAGGAAATGGCCACAAGATGGAAAGGCTTTGCTCGATTAGCATCGCAATTTAAATAAAAGTTAATGAAACGTCCCGTCTTTGTAGGATGTTCTTTAAAACACAATTATGTTTGTATACCTTTAAAGAAAAGTTTATCAAAAAGGGTTGACATATTTTCAACAATTTTCTTGAATATTCAATTAATTCAAGGAAATCATAGATCTCAACAGTAGTATGTTTGTTGCCCTAAAACGAGGGAAATGCTGATGCCCTAGAAATGGCCCGAAGATGAAAAAGCCAGAAATTAACTAAGTTCACTCGATTAGCAATTAGAACCCGGTGAAACTGAAGACACGATCTTAGAGGGCTAAGAACTTGGGAACTCGAAGCTGAGAGCTATCAGCTATGAGCAATGAGAAACCTGACAGCACGATTTAGTGACAGCAAAAGGGCCAAGCTCAGGAATTATGGGCCATATTTTGCGGCTGCAGCTGCAATTGCTTGCCAACAGTTAACAGTTGCTGGATTTGCGGATTGCGGATTGAGGCTCGTTGACAGTTGGCCCGGTCAAATCGAAACCGATTTCTAGCCCCGAGCGGCGGTCGCATTCCTTGGAGAACAATAACAAACTGAATGAAAATTGTGAGCATCGATCACGATCTGTCAGACTGACAAACTAACTGACTGGCTGACATCACCCGCGGCCAGTTTATGAAGGGAAAAATCAGATTTTTGATTGCGCCTCCGCCTCCCCCCTCCCCCTATCCCAACTCCGAAAATCCTAAGGTCACCGGCTTCAAGGGGTAACCACAACATTTTCTGGAAATCTCGCAACCGAAAATCCTCTTTCTTTCGCTCCCCGTGGCGCAATTAAAACTTGTTGAATTGTTTGAAATTTAATTCAGCTTATGCTGCACACAATTGACAATAATTTCTAAAAGCAGGAGCCGCAGCAGTAGCGGCCACAAAAAACAAACAAGCGACGGCCAACAAACAACAGACAATTGCCACATGCAAGCCGAAAAGTTGAGTCACTTTTAAACCGATTATCAGCCCGAAACAAAAATGCTTTCAAGCCCAGTCCGAGCCACATTGCTGGCTGGTTTTGGCCTGGTCTTGGCCGGACCCGGGCCACAATTAAACAATTGCAACGGCAACAAACAAATTTATGAGCAACTTACTTCTTTTATTCTCGGTTTCCTCTTATATCCAGATAAGCATAAAGTTGCCATATGGAGAGGCCACAATGCGCAGGCAACAATTAAGTTGGCTTTTCTCTGTTCGAGACAACATGTCAAATGTCATTTGTCTGGCAATCACGATCCAAACGTATTGGATAACTCCGGGATTGCAGAATCGTTCAGACCTGGCTGATCTAATGATTGCCCGAGTCAGCCCAGCTGGCGTAGCTTTCGGTTATTCATTATTTTCAATACGAAACCAATCGGCCTAATGACACGAATCAATTAAAGACTTATGCAAATCGAATGAGTGGTTTCGTTTGGAGAGAAAGAGGAGAAATGCAATAACATTAAGTAATAAAATGCGGGCAAGGGCATTGGACTTGGTGTTATGTCTAACTGAATAAAAAAATTAAACACCAACAAATCTTTAATTTGTTTGGTTTCCAATCCAATAAAGTAATAGATTGCCTCAGCTAACTTTGCGCATTCCCACTGCTGAATTGCATGCAAATATTCGCATATCTTTTGACTTTGATGAGCGCCGCCATCAAAGGCTTCCCCTTTTTTGGTTCCTGCCTTGGGGCAGTGCACTTCCTGCCCCTTAACCCATTACTTACTCTCCCTTAACCCTGCGCAACCCCACTGAAACGATTGCTGACAAATCATTTGGTATTTGACTGCGCTGCGTTGCCTGAATTTTCCCTTTGTTTTTCTTTTTTTCCTATTTTTATTTTTTTATGCGAACACATTTTTTGTTAGTTTGGCATTTTTACGCTGCGGTTGCCATTTTGGCATGTGCCAAGCAGCCTTTTTTGAGCCCCATATGTCTGGGTTGCCAACTGTCTGGCCATCTGTCTGTCGATTGTTGTTGCAACTGCGACTGAGATGTCGCAACAAGAGTGCTGGGCGAGAAGTGGCATTGTGGAACTGTGGAAAAGTGGAAAAGTTTACCTGTCGGTCCTGTATCGAGGTATTTGTCACTTTTTTGGGCCAATTTGACTGCACATTGTTGGTGTCGCTGCCAATTCAGTTGGCCATTTTTCACACATATCAATATTCTTTTTCCTTTTCAGTTTTTTCTAGCCCCCCCTTTGTCGGCCTGTGGGCGCGTGCCCCAAATTGCACAGCCATGTCCGGTGTAAAAAAAATTAAAAGCAAAATAAAACGAGCCAAATATGCATGAACTGGATTTATGTAGAAAAATGCTGCAAATTTATTTTATAGTTCTTTGTCTGCTTTTGGCACCGACTAATGAAATTATTTACTTAGGGTAGTGTGCCGTTTTTAGCAGCATTAAATTTAATCTGGATAATTAAATCCTTTTCAATTCTCGCAGTGAAATAAGCACATTTTTCCAGCTGGTTTATGTCTGCTTGGAAAAACCATCGAAATTCGACACATTGTTCAATTAAACAAAAAGTAAGGTGGAAAAAGCCATCAGTGAAACATTGGACATAATTGAATTTGTTAAAACTTCTGTGGACTAAAAGTACACTTGGATGGCGGAAAATTCCCCTCAGGTGCTTGGCTAAAAGCCATTTTCTGCGCTTACATTGTCAGCTGTGGATTTTGCTTAATGCTAACTGAAGTAATCGAGAATGAGCCACGATTTGTAGCCAAATTATGAATGGCAAATATTACAAAATAATCTCTGTGAATTTCAGCATTCGACAAAAGAAATTTGAAATTGAGTGGTTTGTGGAAAGGGAAAATTATGTAAAATGTGCAGAAAAACAAATATTACAAAAAAATCATCAATTCGTGCCCGAGTCATTCAAGTTCCCCCCTCGAAAATAGTTTTTAGACTCGATGATGCTTTCAGCATTTTCCACCTCTATTCCAGCTTTTTCCTCCAACTTGTTTGCCTTTGTCCGTTCAGTATGTTTTTTTGCCCAGACTCTGTCACCGATTGGTTTTTGTTTTCATGACTTCATTATTGTCTTTTTCTTGAACAGTGAATTTCATAACATCAAAACCAATTTCGGTTGGTTGCAAACTTTCAACGAAACTTGTGATAATTTGAAAATAATTGTCAAAAAATGGAAATCATTACCGAATAAGTTTTCCGGTTGATGTAAAATGTTTGTAATTCCTATTGAAGTTCAATAAAAATATGTTGTATTAAAAAATATATATTACATCTACAATTGTCTTTATATCACTCTCTAATTTTATTTGTAATTTTTTGTTTTCACTCTTCTAAGAAATTCGATTCTTCATTAATTCTTTCTTGGCAATTTCTGGGCCATAATTGATTTGCTGAAATCTTGATATGCCAACTTGTAATTGAATATAATTTGTGGGCATCGATGGCGCTGACCTGAATCTAATCCCCCACTGAATCCCTTAATTTGTGGCTCTTGTCTCCCGGACTTGACTTCTTTTTCGTTTTGTATTATTCTGTTCTTAATATTTTCTCGGAGTTATTTCCTGGCGAAGGTAGAAATTCATTATCATTGCCATGGGCCACTCAAAAAAAAAGGGGGAAGTTGAAGAAGAACTTCACGATCTGGTCGGCAAGAGCAACAACAGCAACAACAACGACATACTTGCCACATGCAACATGTTATTTAAGCGTAAATCATTTCTCAACGTTGGCCAAGAAGAGCTGGCTGGCTGGCTGGTTGGGCTGGAATGGCTGACAAAAGTTGCGACTTTGAATTGGAATTTCGATTTTTCACAAGTTCACATGTTGCTCCCCGCGATTTCCTTGGCCGTGGTGAATCCACTGGAGCGCGGAGATGATAATGATGATGATGATGGTGGTGGTGGCGATGATGATGAAGCCGCCAACGCCGCCAACGCCGCCAACTACAAGCTTAGTACAACAAATACATAGCAGACACAAGAAGAGGCAGCATTTTCCATTTTCATTTTCACACGCGGTCATTAGAGTTGAACCCACTTAAGAAGAGAGTGAGACTCGGACTGGAACTCCTATTTGGCTTATTTTTCACACAGCAACAACAATGGCAAAAATGAAAATAACAAAAAAGAAAAATCTTTAAAAAAGACTCCTCTTCAAGCTCGGCAATTGCTGGAGAAATAAATTAAATTTAACTTGCATTTTCCCCGTCGCCGCGAAGGGCCAAAGTTGTTCTCATTCTACCACTTGGCATTGCATGTACGAGTATCTTACAGATACTCGGTTCAGTTCGGATTGGTTTGGTTCTGCCCTGGGTTCTACAGCTTCGCTCCAGCGCGTTCTGCCATATGCAAATTAAAATTAAAAGCCTTTTTGTACTGCTTAACTTTATTTTCTGCCTTCCCCCCATTGCTCCGGCCACTCGAGGAGGACCTGGAGTTGGTCATGGACTTGGACTTGGTCTTCGTCTTGGACTTGCTCTTGGACTTGGAGTTTGCGGCTGGTCTCGTCCCTTGCCTATGACTTTACAATTTGTTTGGCCTGCTGAGGCCGCCGATAGGCCCTCTGAAGTGTGAAACATGGCTCCGCACAAATGTACACTGAGCGAAATGTGGTAGCACAAGTAATTCTATACTAAAATAGGTCACAAATAATATATTAGTTTGCTCAGAAGGCAATTAATTTTAGCGAACGCATGCCAAAAAAATCTCAGATATATATTGCAGTTTTTTTCTCACAGTGCATCCACACAAATGAAGATTCAGACACACAGATACAACTCAGCACAAAATGACTGCGGACAAGAGGCTTCGTCTTCGTCTTGGCTTGGCTTGTCATTCCAGCGACTCCCCCACCTCCTGCTTGTCAACAATAACAACAACAATAATAATATTAACAACAACAGCAACGAGCTGCGCTACAATAACTATAACAACAACAAAGTCCGCTGGCCAACTCTGACTTCATTGGTTTTGGCCCGGCGCTCTGAACTGCGCTGAACTTCTTGAAGCGGAAGTTCAAGGCGTTCACTCAATTGTATCGTGTAATGAAATGTTTTATAACACCAAAACAGACACCAAAACACCAGTCGGCTCTTTTGGCCGGTCTCTGATCTTGGCCTTCTTGGGTCTTAGGTCTTAAGATTCCATCAATCCAGCATTTTATTCCTCTGTGGGTCATTGGCTTCAGCCAATCCGCTCGTAATCGTCAGCCATTTGATGCCTCATTAGCATTAATATATGTAATATTTATGCAAATATTTACGCGCACATCCAGCACTCTGGAGAACTTCTGTTTCTGCTGGCTGGTTCACATCATTTGTCATAGGGAAACCTATCAGTTTATAGCAGCTAATTATGCGCCAAGAATTAAACTGAATCAGGAAATATGAGGGAATCTGATAGACGAAGTTAAAGAAGCCCTACCTATACATATTAGTAACAACATGCTTTAATAGGCTTTAAATGGTCTGCTGGTCCTAAAAGTCATATGTCATTACGAATCTTTACTGAGTAGATATAATTCAAAATCCTGCCTCATCCTTGCAATCTCTATTCCTACCATTTTGTGTGGGAGGCCAAGTCTTTGCTGGCGTACCTTTGGCAAAACAGTCTGTCAAGAGGAAATCTCCCATATCGCCGGAGTTGAAGTGACAGCCAGCTCCAGTAAAGCTGACTTAACTCCGCCAAGGTTGTAGACCTTCGGCTAGCGAATACCAGAAAAAGAACCAGAATTGCCGAGGAAGGGGTTTTTGGAGCAGATGGAGGAGTAGGAAGAACAAAAAACGAAATGATAAAGTATTCCAAAGGCCAGGGCAGACAGACACACATACAACACACGAAAATTGACGTAACTTATTCGCATTTATATCACTCCTCTCATCGGTGGTGCCTCCGATATAATACCGACGAACCATCGGCATCGGCATCGGACATGGCTAAAGATTCAGATACAGATACCATCATCAGTGTCGGCTCACGCAACAAGCATAAACAACAACTACGGCCCGGCGCGTCAAAATTAATACGTTTTTAAATGCCAAAGCCACGCAGCTTCCTGTAGAGAGAAAAAAAATACAAAGGTTGGGGGAGGGCGGGTTGGGGAGATCCGAGACCCTATACCCCAGAGCTCAAAGATCCAAAAGATCTTCGGGTGCCCAGTTGGCCCAGCCACGAAGTTGCCAAAGTCTTACGCACATGCGTGTAATTGTTTTTATTTTGGCCGTCTCCGGTTTCCAGGTCGAAGTCAAGACCGTCGGATTTCGGCGGAGGAAGTTCGAAGAGTTTCGAAGGGAATTTTATTAAATATTAAGAAAATTTGACTTAGAAATAAGACAATAAGATTCGGGAAAGTCACTTTAATATTATGCACTATTTAATTATTTTAAATACTAAAGTGCCATATTATATTTTATAAAATATAATAATAGTTTGTTTCATTAAACAAATTAGGCAAATCGTTCTGAAACTTTAAAGATTCATAACTCTGGAAATCGTTTCTAGCGCATTTTTAAGCACAAATAGTCGGCAAACTCTAGAATCAGCCCTCGCAAAGTAATGATGACTGGAGCTGCGATCCCAAAGTGAACACTTTACGGAAAAGCCAAACCGAATGTAAATTGAATTTTAAAAGGCAATTTAACGTGCTCGCCTGGGCCGACTGTGGGCATAATTAAAAATTATCTTCAATTTAACACTCGACAGGGCAGAAATGCTATAATTCCTGATCTACGCAATTTATTCATTATTTTTTGCCCTACCATTTGTTGGGCTCTAAATGGTGTTCAATGTTCTTTTTTTTCTGTTTTTTGGTTCTTAATTAACCGATACCAAAAGCCGAAGGCAAATATGAGTTATGTGGTGCATTTGAAATTATGGGAATCCGATTTCCGCGTTGATTTATTGGCCTTTGAGATAAGCGAGCAAATTGCATTAAAATTAATGCCAAATTAATTAGCTGCAAGAGGAAAAGAAGGGCGAGGCAAAAGTGATTCGGTTCCCACAGCAAATTTCATTCAGAACCATTCCGCCCACAAGCTGCTGCATTTAGTGGAATTTAATTGCATTTCTGTTCCGGCATTCAAGTGGAAAATATTTTTGGTCCAACTGAAACTCGAATCTTCATTGGGGATTACCGCAGGATTATGGCGGCAAAGGAATTCATTTCTGGGTAGAAGCAAAAGTTTTGCAATGAAAAATGTTTAAGCACTATTTCATTCAAACTGTGCATTACATATTCCGGGAAATATCTAAAATATTTTTCAAGTGTGAGATTTATAAGCCATTGTGTGTTGTTTCTTCACGACAGCCAATAGAAAAGTGCATTTTAATCTCGCCTCTCAATTATAACTTTGTTTTGCTATGCGAACAGTTTACAATTTACATAAATCAAGTTGATTCGACCTAAGCCAACCAATGCCCACGTGCCTCATTTGTACACACACATTTTCATTTATGAAATCGTTGGTACAGTGCGTTTCGTGGCTGTAGTTCAAAATCGGAGCCTATAAGCCAATATTACATAGCAGTTATTGATTTTTTAATATGAACGGCTTGCTGCTCTATCTGCATCCATAAAACGACCTATGTTTATGACTGTAACGTTCCGTGCCGCATCGACAGCTGGCGAATAAATGTTGTAAATAAAATTTTACGCCTTTTTTATGATTAATTCGCTGTCATTTAATTGCCACAAAATGCGACAAAAACAGATAAAATGCCAGCAGAAATTGTCAAACAAAAATATTATTCGACGCGTGTATTTGCATATTTGGCAAAAAACTTTGCCCAATTGGCTTTTGAATATTCGAGAGTTGGTCAAAATACAAAACACAAAACGACAAAAACGCAACAGCAACAGAAATAATAATAGTGTATTGGAATTTATGCAAATGTTGCACGCGTTTGTTGATATTTGTTTTTGCAGTTTTTCGGAGGCGCGTCCCGCTGCCTTTAAAGTGAGTTTTAAGCGAACAGCATCATCATTTAGTCAGTGTGGTCGTAAAATCTGTGAAACTTTAATTGATTTGCCTCACTCGAGCATGCCGAGCACGTTTCGCTGGGCTACCATGTCGTATGGGTAATATTTGCTGAGCTTCAGCAGTGGGTGAGTGAGAGGGTGTAAATATAAACGATTAAATAATGGAAAGATGCTGATTAGATGGCATTACACACGGGATATGAGGTAGCAAATGAGATGCAAAACAATCCAATTTAATTGCAAATTTAAATTGAAATTGAAATTTTGCCAAATTTGCTTAAAGGCCCCCCCGAGAATTGGAGTGGGATGGAAATTTCAATGAGGACTGTAATTAATCGCAGTTCATAGATATATGGATAAGAAAACATAATTGCTTTACATTTACTCACATCGTTCACACATAGTTTTCCACGTTTTGTTTTTGAATTGTCTCTCAATTTGTTTGACTGTTTCCACTTGATGAACGTAAATTGTAATTAATAATGCAAAATATCGACACAGAAACGAAACCGGCTTCAAAGTAAAAGACACAAATATTCAATAATACACATCAATATTTATGAGCGAAATTTCCATATTTTTGGTTACACACTTTCATTCAAAAAACACAAGCACAAATATTTTCGGAAATTATAAACCAATTTAAATGGTTTTTCGATTGAAAATTAAATCCTTGTTGTATGTGGAAAATGCTGAAACAATAAAAATACGAAATAATGAATAAATTAAGAGTTAAGCATTACATGTTGAAAATTAATTTAAACATATAAACATGAGCTATCAAAATGTTAATTAATTGCAAAAATTAAATATTAAAGAAGTAATGCAATATAAAAATTACTTCTAATCCATAAGCCTCAAGCCGTTTTAATTATGAAAAAATCTGCCGGCAAACAAATGTCTGCAAATTTTCCTTTCTACTTGGCTAACTGCCTGCCCCCGGATTTCGTCTTTTTCGCTGGATTCCGGTGGGATTAAGGCTATATCTGGGGTTCTAGGGCTCGAAAGAGAGTGCGAAGGGGGACAGTGGCTACTAAAACTGTCTCAAGTTAATCGCTTTTATTTATTTTCGCCCTGTGCCAAGCGAAAAAAGCCAAACACACGCACACACACACTCCCAGCGACTCGGGAACCTTAACTGCAACCGGTTTTTCCACTCGCACACACAGGGATTTTTTCTTATAACTTTTTTTTTTGCGCGTTTTTAGCTATTTTCTTCTTTTTAATATAAACTTTTTTCGTTTGTTTGCTGTTGAAGAATTTATGAAAATCATAAAACAAAAGCGAATTTCATTCCACATGTGCAGCAGTGTGTGTGTGTGTTTTGTGTTTAGTCTGGGCTTAGTTCCGCTCGCGTGTGTGTGTGTGTTGTGGAGCGCTTAGGTTGCAGTTGCAACAGATAGACACCACAAGCACAGGCTTTCATGTCTAGCCAGGTAGCTATATAGTAGGTAGTAAAGGTAGCTGCTCTTGGCCAGGTTAACACGCCAGGCCTGGCGACGTCATAAAGTCAGCTGCCGCTTCTGTTTTCTTTTGTTGTGACTTGCTGCCAGCCTTTTGTTGCCAGTTGTTGCTGCTGCTGCTTCGACTGCTGCTGCTGCCGCTAGATGTTGCTGTTGCAGCAGCAACTATTCGGTTGACAGAGGCTGCCAGCCAGCTTTCAAGGCTGTTTAGAAGGCAGCCCCACTCACACTCACACACGCATTCGGCCACACTGGCATTCATTTCTCCTGTCATCAAATTCAGCGATTTGAATTTGCTCAAAAACATTTGTTCGTTTAGACATCAGAAAACAGGCTACCGTTTTTAATTAATTCAACAATTTTGTTTGGCTTTTTGTTCTTGGGTTCAAATTACCGTTTTCAATGTGCGGGAGTAAAACGTGTTTTGATTTTATTGCTGCTGCCGCTGCTGCTGCGAGTGATGTTGCTGCTGTAGCAGTTGCTGCTGCTGCGAGTGATATTGCTGCTTCTTTGGGTTTTCAGTTTTCTAAAGCGCGGACACGAACTGAGAGATTTGTATTGGGAAAACCAACACGCAAAGAGACGCAGCGTCGAGTTCGACTTCTTCGTTCGGCTGGCAAAGCTCAACTGAAATGCCAAACAAAAACGCTCGCCACTGAGTCGCTGTTGGCCAAGATGAAGAGGAAGAGTTGGCCACGAACTGGTTTTCGTGCAACGCCGGCATGGCCCGAAGTCGAAGGCTTCGGCTTATAGCTGTTGCTCTTTTCAACCGCATTTAGTAGTAGAAAATAGTAGTAGAAATTTTTAGATTTGGTAAGAAATAATAAGTGGCCAAGAGCCAAAAAAAAATCCAAGGCAATTCATCTGTGGCCACAGCCAAACAAATGAAGGCAATTAGCTCCGAAAACCGAATTCTTTTTTAAATCCCTTCAAATGACTTGGCCATTTTTCAAAGCCGCTCTTCGCGTTTTTGCCCGCTCTCTTAGCTGGAAAACTCACACACTGCTCTCTTCGGCGGAAGTAAAACTGCATCAGCCGGTTTGTTTACCTTTTTTACGTGTCATACTGTTATACCGGCAAAACAGCTGTGACTTGGCCAACACACACACACACGCACACTCTCCACTTCCGTGGTGGCTGTTTGTGTGTTGATATTCAGTTTTTTTCCCCAAGTTAGTGGGTGGTTGCCATGGCGTGTTGATAAATAAGCAAATAAATAAATAAACAGTTTCAAGTGTTTGCCCAAATTGAGTCAAATTTTCACTCTTCTCGATTGCATTTGCCGCAAGGGGAAATAAATTGAAATACTTTTGCCCGATTGATGACTTCATTAAGTGCAATTGCAACAATTAGCCAAAGTTTGGGCACTCGATACACTTGGCTTGATTGGCTCCTGCAAACTTAGGGGTATTGATTTACAATTTGTCAAAAGTTGATTTTCCAGTGAAATTTATCGAACCAGGTTTCCCACCAAAGGTTTGTTAGGTAATAGTGTTTTGGCCAAACAATAAAAATATATTGAAAGTAAATTATTAAAGTATGTATTTTCAATTATATCGATTATAATACATTGGGATTATTTACCAAATTTGGTAGATATATGGGCATATTAAACAACAAACTGACCGCAAATAACTCAATTAATTCAAAGTCCAAGACGGGTTATTCCATGTGGAATTTAACTGGATACCTACATAAATGTGGGCAACGTATCTTAAATCAATTCACAAACGATTGGGTTAAATACATTTAATTGAATCAGTGGAATTGTGACAGATAAACATAGATGTCTGTGCCTGCTTTCAAATCGCTGGCCTCAATTATTTTCACAAATTGTAATTACTTCATCGAAACAATTGAATTGTTTTCCGGCTACTGTTTTTATTTTTTTGGCCCACACCCACTCCACACTCCCCACTCGCCACTTTGCAACTCCACACCCAGAAATACAAATGGTATTGAACACGGTTCGATTGTGAACCTTTTTCTTAGCCATTTCGGTTATTTCATAACTTTATTAATTCACTCGTTCATTGTTTCCGTTGATAGCAGGGGGGGAACACTGTTGTTTACGGATGCCAATTCAAGCGCGACAAAAGACAAGAAGCCGCAGCCAACCAACTGGTGGCCACAACAAGCAGCGGGCTTCAAGTCGGGCCAAAAGAAATTCCAATTAATGAAAATGAGAACAAGGCACGGGGGGAATCGCTGGGGAGCGGGGCAGCGAGCTATCGGGGGGAATCGAGCAATAAAATTATGCAAACAGCAGGTGTTGGCCATTAGCTTTTCCAGTGTTTTGCTGCAGTCGCCAATTTGGGTCATTAGCAGGTGTTGTCATCTCGTCCAATTTCCTTTTTTTATGGCCAAGCCAACAACCCGTCTTGCCGACCAAGCCACAAAACTTTGCCTCGAGCTCTGCGCAACCAATCAAAGTTATTAAAACAAAAGAGGAGCATACGAATTTTGTTGTATTTTATACCATTCTTTTCGACTTGTGTTACCGGGGCGCATTCGAAGTGTAGAAAATTTAATTAACTGCTAAATTAAATACACTTTTCGGCATGCTTTTCGAGTTGTTCTAAGCTTGTTCTTTTGGCCACTTTCTGGCCTCTTTGTTTATTGTGTGTGGCTCCCCGAAGAGTGGCGAACTCCGAACCAGAACGGGCCCAAAACCACACACCACCCGCAATGGAGCGTCCACTTTGGGGTTGTTGCTGCTGCCGCTGCCGCTGCTGCTGCTGCTGCTGCTGCTGCTGCTGCTGTTGCTGCTGCTGCTGCTGCTGCTGCTGCTGCCGCAGTGCGTCGGAAGTTGTCGCCGGCAGTCAACAAACCATAACGCACAACAAAAAACGGTACTCCGACCAGCGAAACATTTAACGCCGCTTGGCCCCACCTTTTGCATCTCTTTCGCCCCCACCGATTGCACATGGCACATGAAAAGAGAGGTGAATAATAGAAATTCATTAAAAAATTTCTTTACCTCGACGCTGAACAACAAATTAGCCCAAGCTTGATAAGTGGCTGGAAGGAAAATGGAAGAGAAAATAATTAAAACCACAAATGGGCGCTGAAATGTTCTAAATGCATAAATTAAGAACTTTAAATGCGTATATCAGAGTGCGATAAGTGTAGAATAATAAATTAATTAAACATATGGCAAATTAGGAACCATTTAGCGAAATTTTACTGCACCACTTATGAATAATCTTTTACATTTTATAACCCTTTCAAAAACGCGCATTTAAATATTTTATTATCCATTTTATGCTTTGAAAAAGTGCACATTGTAGTCATCGATATATTAAACCGTTATCACATTTAGTGCAGGACATTTGGCAATATCAAAATTATCGATCGTAATGAATAGTTGTAGTTCGACTTAAATCGTCCATTGTTTACGTTTATCAATTTCCCGGCCATAAGCTGTCAATTTTATGGCCAAAAGCGGCGCTTCTCTTTATGAGTTTCAACACCCATTCTCCAAACATTCCCCCTCTCCCCCCACCACCCCTTACAACCCAACGCACTAAAAGTAAATTTATGTTGATGATTTTGTGCGCGGCGGCCTATTGCCATAGTCAGAAGTTGAAGTTTCGGTATTTACACCCATTACAAGCTGGGTAGTTGGGTATACTAGACTCGATAAAAAGTATGTTACATGGGGATAAATGGGTTTCGATCATAAAAAGTAGGTATGCACATATATTGTGGTGCAAGATCTCGATTATTTTTAAACTATCTTGCATGTTTTCAATTCTGTTTGGAAAATAAATATTTAACTGCTTAAAATACGACTTTTAATCATTTATGATAAATTGAAGAACTTCCTGCAGCTGAGTAATAGGTATATGATAGTCGTGAAGCTGGACAACGACGCTCTCTCTTGTTTTTTCTATTTCGCTGGCGGCGCACGCAGACTGAGAGCCTCAAATTGGAGTTTGGATCAGAAGTTGCGAGCTTCTATATAGTATCTGTGTATATGGAAGGAGGCGGCTTCGCGAGGGACAGACAATGCAGTTTGGACCGCGGTCATTGGACTGCTGCCCACCCAAAAAGGCGGCACTAAATTGCTTTGAAATGCCGTTAGAACAATAATTGCGCGCACACCATACTGCCAACATATGATTGGAGCTCGGAGATAGAAAAGCCTTTGCGTTGCCAATTTATTGAGTTGTAAAATTTGGCGGACGGCGGCGAGGCAAACGGCCGACTGCAGTGTGCAGCATATTAAAAATAAATAAATTAAAAGATGTAAGCCAGACGCGGAGGCTGCGCTCATTAGAGGCCAGCAGTTGGGGCCAAATGGAGCTCGAACGGCAGGGCAGGGCAAGGGGGGGTGGTGGGTTTGAGCCAACTCCAGACTAATTGCACAGCATAAGTGGTATGGGGAAAATTCGCACGATAGGCTATGGTGTTCTGGCCAAAATGTATAGATGGAATAGGGCTAAACTAAGCTGCTATATACAATGTACAATGTATAGTGAATTTGTTAATGCATAAAATCTGCTACTCCATTAGGGCAATTATTTTTTTCCAGTGCACTTTTCCGCTGCGGCTTTTGGTTGAGACAGTGACGAATGTCACTTCCTTATTGCAAGGTCAGTTGGCAGCTCACTGCTCTCTGGGATTTCGGGATCTCGGGACTTCCCTCCCACGAGCTGGTGGTTGTGGACTTGGAAGTGGATGCAACTGCAACTGCAACTGCAACTGCATTCGCGACTGCATTGATTGATGCTCTGCCAGCTGCCGTTAGTCGCCGACTTGAGCCGCCAAAGGAGCAAATGCAAAACTTCACACCAAATTGGCAGAGCCTAATCTGTCCCAGACCCCTGGAAGAAATTCCAAAAATAGTCAGCCAGGCCAATTGGCAATGGTCTCTCTCCTGGCGAGTGTGTGTGTGTTAACAATAAACATAAATTAATGAAATGCTAAAGCAGTCGCGGCAACGCAAACAGCGAACAAGCAAATTGGAAGGGGACATGTTTATGGGAACTGATGGGTAGCCAGCTTCCTTTTCCTCCGCATTACCTCCGCATTGCCTCACTGTACAGGTCGCACTCGGCGTGTGTGTCTCACCTCTCCTTGTTTGGCGCATTTCGTGTGGCCATTTTCGGGGTAATTTGTTGTATCTCCACCGCTTAATGTGAGGGAATTTGTTGGTATATTGTCTTTGTTAGTTTATTTTATTTTTTCTTCGGTTACCAGCACTAAATAATTAAAATATCCCGAAATGGGGGAGAGGAAAAAAAATGGGAAAAGACAGGAATGTTAACGACTCAATAAGAGATGCAAACAAATGACACCTGTGGCGGAACAAGAAGTTCTATCCACATTTCGCGACGCCTCATAGTAAACTGCACACAGCGGTTTTTGAAATTACCTTTATGAGTAATTAACGTTTGGTTAAAAAGTTGTAAACCTGAAAAAGTTTTAATCCGATAATACATTCGAGTAAAAATAGCACAAGGATATAAATGTTGTAACTAAATTGAAGATAATAGTTCTTTAACAAATATCGAACCAGAAAATCAACTTAAAAGACATTAAAGCTGTTGTCAGTCCTATTTTTCCGAGTGTTTCAGGCTCCGAGTGACTTCCTTGTTCTTCAGCTGGCCATGCAAATCATTAGAGTGCCACGGCAGCCTCCGAGAAAAAGATGCCACAGCACAGTAGTTGAAGCTCATCATTCGGATGTGATTAACTTAAATACACAAGACATAAATATTTAAACGCTTGCGGCCATGGACATGGAGCGTTGAGCGAAAGCGGCCGTCGACAGTCAGCAGTTTGGTCAAATGAAGCGTGTTAAGTGCGGTTTCAGGGATTCAAGCGGTGCGCAGGGGCGCAGGGGGGCGTGGCAGCATGGGGGCATAAAATTGCTTTTAGCTGGCAAAACGGTTAAACGGCTTTATGCAAATGCCCGGCTGGCTGAATGGCCAAGAAGACCACGCAGAATTAACAGGCAAAGAGGCAAGTACTTGGCCATGGCCGATTGTGGCACCTTGTTGATCAATAATTGCCACACGACAGCTAAATGGGCTTTAATGCCACGTTAGCAGCGATGGCCAAGGCGAAGGGGCAGCAACAGCCGCATCCCAAGGAAACGCAAATCAAATTCTAATGATGTTGTAATGCAGACACCCTGCGATGAAAAAAGGAAAACCCCACAAAGTGGGTTGGAAAATGGAGGGGATCCCCCCAACCCACCAAACCATTTAGACAATGCCCAGGCACGCAAATATTTCCGAAGCAGTGCAAAGTAAAGGCCGCAGCTGTGGATTATATTATTAGAATTGAACATGCAATCTGACAAGTGTCTGGTCCAAGGAACAGTATGGAAAGCAGCTGGAATCAGTCTGGAGTGCTTATACCCTATACTTCAGTTCGTCCAAAGGATAATGCCATTGAATTATTGAGGTATTACGGGAGATTAAGGTGAGCTAGTCCTAATGACTCCCATGCTTTATGAAAGTACCATTTAATTTCGTCTACAAAACGTTTTTAAGTAGACTGTGTTCCTGAAGATCACCCTTCTTCCTCGACAGCACTTAAAATTTCCATTTGCAAAAAAAAGTGGAATACCCTACGCATAGAGTGGCGAGAATCGTTTCCTGGTTGGGCCCAGATCTCGGCCAGGCTAATTGCCCAGCCATGAACATAAACATCGGCCGACGTCCGAGGGAGGAAGCCAAAGGAACGGGAAAGGGAGACTTAGCCACGGTCATCGTCATCATGGGCGATTTATGATTGCATTTCCTGTGACTGCAACTGCAACTGCAACTGTGTGCTGCACAAGCCAAAAACCGAAACGCGAATTGATCGGTCACCGTTGGTTTGTCGCCCATGGTGCCACCATGGGACTAGTTGGTGGCCAAGCGGAAATGCCACCGCGCTCGTTGCCGCTGGTGCCGTTCTCATTGATATTCCATGGAGACGGATTGCCGGCGACTACGACCCTTGTCTAATAAGGTATTAATAAGTTTTTGCCTTGGCCAAGACCAGCCAATTGCCGTTGCATTGCATTCTTGGGCTTCTTTGTTGGTTGTTAGCAGTTTGCCGATTGTTTTTTTTTTCGATCGTGCTGCTGAATTTTAAATGCATGATTACAAGTCCACACTAGGCAGCAGTTACTTTACGTACTGTCAGCATATCTGCCCATAAAGTGGGATTATTGTTCTGGGAATGATGAGATATAAATCTGTTACATGCACTTTATTATTCGTAAATATTTTTCCTAACAACCCACTGATCATAAATTAATCAATAAACAATAAACAAGCCAGTTGTATCCTTTAATTGATCTATTGTTATTAATGAGTTAATAACACTAGTGAAAGTACATTTTCATTCAAGTGCCACATTTTTGCTGAGCAGTGTAAATGTGAGAGAATGACACCGGCAATCTGACTGATGCAACAAGCTAAAATTAACGTATGAATGTCAGATAAGTGCTGCAGCTTTTGCTGTTGCTGATGGGATGATGCTGCTGTTGCTGCTGCAACAAAGGTCAGCCAACGCGTGCTGTTGCTGCTGCCAGTTGCCAGTTGACGTGACCCATTGTTGGCCAAGTTGAGCCGGCCAGGCCGAGTCGTTCTGCAAGTGATGCTAAGAGTGGTGATTAATCGGACACATGACAAAGATGCGTCAGGTTGTGGGAACCGCACGGAGTCTGCGACCTTAGCCGAGAGTTGGACGGCAGCTTCTGGGACTTGCCATCGTTTGGCAACCACTTGGACTGGCTGGACTTGCAGTGGTCACTTGTGACACACTCGAACGGGCTACGTGAGATTGGGGAAATTGGCTATGGAGAGAGTGGAGTTGGTTGCGAGGGGGGAGGATGGATTCTAGTATTGGGCCTGCTGCAGATGCCAATCGAGAGATAACCACACACAGATACAAGCACACACTCACACTGGCCTACAATTTCAATACAATATTTGAAATAATTGGCCACAAATCGTCATTGCAGTTGCTCGTTGCTGCTGAAGTTGCCTCTGCTGCAGTTGCTGTTGCTGCAGCAGTTGCTGCTGCTGCGGCTGTTGCTGCTTCTACTGCTGCTGCTCGCAGGCCACAAATTGCAGTCGGCTTAAACTGCTGCTGCCGCCTGACCTACGACACTATTTCTCCTCCCCCAAATAAACCGCCTCAAATTACTATTGATACTGATAGCGACTGCAACTGCAACAGCAACTGGCAACTTGCAGCAGCAGCACTAGCAACATCAGCAGCATCAGTAACTTTTGTTCTTGTTCTCTTAATGCGTTACGGTAAATATTTTTGTCTTCATTTTTACTGTTAAGATCGAGATGAAGTTGAGGCATCATTCCCTGTCTCTTCCTGCTGGTCAATGTTGCCGGTCGGTACATTGTTGCAGTTGCGGCTTGCTGCTTGCTGCTTGCTGGACTCCAATTAGCCAAGCACTCCCCATGCAACACATGCGGGCTTTCATGCCTAATAAAAAAAAAGCCTATTCAGTTTGAGGGGCTTAGGGCCATGGTGGCTCGGAGGCTTGGCCAGGTGCCAAGAACTCAATCATTGCATTCGTTGAAACAATTGACGGTTGCTTAATGCGCAAAACGTGAGTCCAATTTGCATGACAACTGCAATTGCTGCCTGCAACCAGCAACAACCACAAGAGTCAACCTTCATTAGGTGAGATAAAAGGCATAAGTATTCTGCAGCCAAAGATTTGTGCACCTTTTGATGTCGATTTATTTTAAATCTAAGTCGAACAATTTATTAAACTGTTGCCCATCACAAACCTCGCTGATCTTTAGAGATGGCAGCGTGTGGCTTCCAGAAAAGGCTTTCCTATAAGTCAAGTAAGTAAGCAAGATAAGTCTGAAACTTAACTATTACTTAAGTAAATCTTAAATATTAGACCTTACATTTAAATGAAGACTTCCACGTTATAGCAAATTGGTGACCCCGATTCAGTACCTTATTTCGTGTCACGCAGCCATCGCGAGTGGCTCACGCTCCTCGGCGATGTTTCATCGGCTGATGGCGCTGCTCCATTGCATAGGTCACGTGTTCCGTCGTGTGTCTGGCCAAAATATCAGCAATTGAACTATAGACATTTTGGCCAAATGCAGTAAGCAGGCCAAAATGCCGCGATCCCGCTTTTTGACTATCGCGAGTGGGGTGGACGAATCGGTGCGGTGGAGCGGTGGAGCGCAGGAGCTGCAGTTGCAGGTCGGCGCATCTTGGCAAATGTCAGATGCAAATGCGAAAAGCCAAGCCAAGTCTGTGTGGCACCTGCTAACTCTTGCACTTTTCGCTTGGCCATTTCTTTGGCCGGCAAGCAGACGTTGTCAGTCATAATTAATACGCTTAGTTTGAGTAACTTAGTCGCGCTGAGAGGAAGGGAACTTCTTTGGTTCTTTGGTGTTCTTCGGTGGCTTCATTAAAAAGCCATTAGTGGGAGATGAATTTCGCCGCCTATCATCCGCCACCCTCCGCAACTTTCTAATTGGAAACTTTTCCTATGGGGAGCATAAATTTTAGCAATGTTTGTTCGCTTTCCGATACAATCAAAGACAAGAGCCGGAGTGCCGAGTGTTGAGTGTGTCAAACAATTTAGTTGCCTTTCGGTACCAAAAGGCAAGTTTTGCGTGGGAAATGCCGTCGATCGTCACGATCAAAAACGGCGACGGGGAAACCTCACCGTCAACTAGAGGTACATGGAAAATGCAAAGTTGATTTTATCGGCCGACTCTAACTCGGTCTTTGGCTGTGTGTTACTGTCCTGGCCTAAACTGATTTGCCACTTGACAAATGAGTTGACTGCCACATGTGCAATTTGGAAAACAATCCACCCACTTTAGATCTTCCCCGATACCTCCCCCTCCCACCCTTTTCCAGCAATTTTCCGAACGAGCCAATTTTCCCCCCATGTCAGACGAAAATGCAAAGGAAAACAGAGCGAAGCTAAACAAAAGAAATTCTACCGCTTTTGACTCTGACAATTTGCGCATTGATTTAGAAAATAGCTCTTCCATTGAATTGGAGCACTCTCCATATGAAAATGACGTGGAAACCAGAGGTGGAAAGTGCATCTGGGATGGGTTAAGTTTTCGGCGCACTGACGCTCCAAATACTCTTTAAAAAAAAAGAAGTTGGCACGTAAGTAAAATAATTATAAAAGAGCAAAGGAGTCTGCTTTCTATAGCTATTTACTCAGTCTATAAATGGCATTTCAAGTTCGTATTAATTCAATTTGGAGCCAGATCTTGCCCCAGTTTTTTGAGCTCTGAATAGTAAAGGGTATGCATAATGCATGGTATGAAAAGAAAAATTGCTCCGCAATTGAAGCTATCAAAAAGGAGCTTGGCCAGTTAACCCAAGACGGCGAGTTGGACTCAAAAACGAAGCAGTGGCAAAGCGCAACCAAATTTCTGTTTCGGTAGTTTTTCTCTTTTTTTTTTTGCTGTGAGGATGGGGGCAGGAAAAAAGTCATCATAGCCTGACCTTCATTGTTGAGTCGCTTCTAACATTTAAATTTGTTTTGCTTTTCCATTATTTTCGGGCTCTGTTGTGCTGCTTTTGTTTTGGCTTCTTTTCGATTTCAACAGAAAACGTGCCAAATTTGGCTGCCAGTTGCACGTTCCCCCAAAAAAAAAAAATTTAATACAGTTCAGCTGGGTTGGGCATTGGCTTTGGCTCTAGCTTTGACCTGGTCTCCGTTCCAGGGGCTATGGTCTTTTGTCTGGCCACGAGCTCTTGACACACATCCAGACATTCGGTAGTGTCGGCCTTATCGGGCTCTTATCAGCTGGTTGAGAATTGTTTGAGAACGGGGGCCAAAGGCGTTTCAAATCGGGCTATGAATTCAGTCGGACGCAGCTTCTCCCGGTGAAATGTTGCTTCTCTGGTTTATTCTCCATCTAATTGGCCTCATCCAAGGGCGTTCTGTGGGCGGTGGGTTTGGAAACTTGGACGACGAGGTCAGTTTTGCCTTTAGGGCTTGCTTTATTTGTTACATTTTTGTATTTCTCCCTATAGTTTTTCATGCCTCAGCCAGATCCCACTATATTTGCCTACAATCAAACTGATAAGGGATCATCACCCTGGGACAATACCTGGTACTAAATACTTGTAAAAAAAGTGACTTGTAATTGTAATAAATTTATTTTATTTAATAAATATGATGTAGCTTCTGAAGTGCTCTAAAACCTAAAGGTGTACACTCCACCGGCTCCCCACTGAGGGCGACTGTTGCCATAGGGTCCACCAAGGTGCTGGGCATACGATCCCGTGGCATCGAAGGAGTGGCGTCCATTTGGGCTCTGCCAAACGGGAGCACGTCCATTGAGGCTCAGATCGAATCCCTGTCTTGGGCTTCCACCGCCACCGCCATTCAATTGGAACTGGCGACGCACTCTGTGCAGGGGCACATCAAAATTGGGAGCATACTAGAAAATAAAACTCCATTAAACAGTGCTCCAAGTTAAAAGTTACGTAATAGCTTACTGCCAGGGGCTCAGGCTGCACATTCACAATCTCTCTGGGATCAGGATAGGGATAAGCCCAGGCACTCGAGAAGGCACAAGCCAGTCCAATGAACAGAAGACTAGAGGTGAAATGCATTTTGATTTGATTAGGCTTTGTCAACTGAATGCGGCTAGAGTGGAACTGAGCTCTTATATAGCTCGGATCTGTGTCTTATCACTACTCGCAGATGAGATTCCCCAATTGGGAATCCCTGTTAAGACGACGGTGCAGTGGTTCACCAGTGGATCCCCACATCTCGTTGATAAGAAAATACGTGTAGGCTCCACAAACAGAGGCAGATGACAAAGTGAATCCCATCTAGAAACAATGAATGTAGAGGTACTCGTATTTGGATTGGGATCCATTCATGTGTGGCAGCTGTGAAAATAATATATGTATATTAGATACTACTCATTGTTTTTCAGATTCTTAGGTTAATATTAATTCTTTCTAATTAATAAGATAATTCGAACTGGAGTTATATTTCTTTTATGCATTCTAGTTAAGATGCAAATATTTGTGTTATCATTTTACCACGTACTTTCTTTCTGGTGACCTGAGTTTTTATCCATATAATAAATTTTCATTTATCATATATTTTGTTTTTAATCAACTCCAACTTCGTGTTTCCTATTAGTAAGAATATCTCGTTACTTTCGCCAAAATTTGATTTCCTCCCAAGAAAAAGTCAAGCAAAATTACCTTACAGGTTCCGCAGCCCCAAGCAGAATTCAGTTTCCAAAATCGATTCATCATTTTACAAGGTCAACTCAATTTGGCCATTCTTAGCTCGAATTAATGATGTGAAAAGCTTTGGTAATCCCCAAATTTGGTTGTAAAAGAGTTTAGAACACAGCCTCTGCACGAATCATTTTTCAAATACTCCAGTGAATCTTATTCGCTTTCGTTGGGGATGGCGTAATATTTTAATCTTGGGGTTAGGCTGCGGATGTTGGATGATGCGGATGATGCGACGGCGGCATGATAAATTTCCATCGAAGGTTCTCTCGACAGTTTACGCAATAAATCCAATTAGCAAAAAACATTTTGTCTTGGCAGGTTTCATTAAGACCGCCTGTCATCGTAATTTGTTATTACCCAACGGAGTTGGCCAAACAAGATGTATCAACAATTAGCCAAACTGCAAGATCATCTGTGACCCACCAGCCTCTGTCTCTAGAAGTCTGCCTCAATGTTCCGGGGTAAACAAACAACGCCAAGGACATTGATGGCATTTGAGATAGTGAAATTATGGTCAGGTATGCATATCGTTGTATTCGGTTATATATTTTGCAATTATCTGAATATACAAAGTGGGTAAGGTCTTTATAAAAGCTAGACTCGAATTACAATCGAGATAATATTTGGTAAAGTTTTTTACAAAAAATATTTATGAAGCTTATTAATTCGGAAATCTGTAGGTGTAGGTGCTTCCCACTTTCCAGCTAGGTTCTGAGTTGCCATATGGTCCTCCCAAGTGCTGGCCATATCCTCCATTTAGTCCAATCTCGTGGCGTCCGTTGTCGCTGGTCCACACCTTCTGGTGTCCCTGGACTCCAAAGCCAAAACCATCGCCTCTCTGGCCACCGCCGCCTCCCTGAAGATTGAGTGGGTACTGCGGTGGTGGAGTGGGCTTCATGGTCATGTCGTCGGGCATGGGATATGCCAAAGTAGCGGCGATTGCGCAGCAAAGTAAGGCGAAGGCAATGGTGAACTGCATCTCGGTTAATCTCAATGGAAGAACTGGAATATGCTGACTGATACCTTTGCTGCAGTTTCGATGCTCTTTTATAGGCCGATTTTCAAAAGGAATCCCCGATGTCACCTTATCTACTCAGAAAGTATTCCTACGGCGGTTGTTGTCTCATAATAAGATTGCTGGTCATAAAAAAGGAATCCCCGATGCAAAAACACATACCACCACAGGGGATCTTTCTTAAACGAGGGCTCACATCTTATATTCATTTGACAAACAAAGGTTAAATAATTATTAAATTATATAATATGTAACCTTTTATTCTATGAAGTTATTTAATGTGTATCTTAAAGAACAATATCCCGTCCTAACAGCTTATTATTAACAATTAAAACATTAATGATTTCCCTTCGAAAAGAAACGAAACTTCATCCTTTTCCCAGTTCCACGGATTAATTTTAAAACCTCTCCGCGGCGACAGATAAAGAGCTTTGTTTGTATTCAGGAAAACAAAAAAACCATAATAAATATTTAATAAGTGATAATTGATTAAAAGCAGAGGTTGAGCAAACGTAAAAACAGTTTCCCATCAGCAGTCGAGTGCCGAGGCAGCGGAGAGAAATGTTGTTACAATCGATATTAATGAAAATATTGGCCGTTTTTTTGGTCTGTTGGGTGAGTGCAGTAAAGGAAAAATATACAATGAATCCAAAAAAAACATAAAACAAATATATGCATATTTACTTTCCAGCTGGGACACGTCACAGCTCAGTCATCTGCCGATTATATAGAGCTTGAAATCGGTTCGAGGGGTCAAGGTCCACCGGAAAAGAAGGAATTTCCCTGGGGCAATGATGACCAGGATCTTGAAGCAACATTTTAAGTTTCTTACGATTTTTTAAAATACTTTACATTGCATTCTTTGTTAAATATATTATAAAAAGAACCCAGTTCTTATCAGTTAAGTTACTTGATATAACCAACATTATAATATACTTTTGGGCCTGTAGAAAAATATCTTACTCTTGTATGACTACTGCTGCTTAATTTAATCGGTAATATTATATATTCCACCAATTTATAGTCATAACTGTCTTTATAAAAAATTAAGACTTTTTATTTTTTTATTAAATTGTATGTTTCTACATTATAAATGTATTCTATATCAATACCCATAATCCCCATTTTTAAAAGATTGAAATTGCAAACACATTTTTATAGCCTTCTTTCAGGCAGAAAACAATATTTTTTATAGGTCTGGGAACAAAATAAATAGTTTGCAGTAAACATACAATTTTTTACAAATTTTTTTAAATTACTCAAAGTAATAACTCAGCGCTACCAAAACAAGACTGACATGTGTTACTGTTGGAAAGCATTATTAGATGCCACGGCAAAGATTTTTGAAAATTCTAAAAACTTACCAGCTAATGGCCAAACTGGGAGACACGCACACGGAAAAGCCAAGCTAATGAAAATTCCGTAAATAAGGCATGTTCTTTTCTTCTAAAATTACATCAAAATATTATACTGCCAGGATTTCATATACTACAACTTTACCTCATCTAATGCAAAGCACAGTAAAATCGAAGATACTATCTGACATAGCATAACGACAGTGATTCCCATAACTATATCTTTGTCAATTGTTCCGGCAAAAGTGTGATATTTGAACTGCCTTCTCTGGTGATCAGGTGGATAATTTACTGAGGGAAAATATAAACATTAAATAGCTGACAAATCGAGTACTAACTGACCATAGCAATCCAGAATGTAGGCGTAGAAACCGAAACCACTCATTAAGTTCCACGAAGCCAGAGTTGCGATGACAAACCAACGCTGATTTGATCGATCTGGCATAGTTTACCTACGATTTTGTTTATAAATAGTATATTTTTTTAGCAGGTAAAACATGCTGAATAACTTTTCCAGGCCCGCCCCCAAGGGAAATCAATTTAGCGTCAGGTTCAATGGACTTTTACGACAAGTGCGTGTCAGCTGGATGAAAAACTAATTGCGACCATTAAGACCACGCCCCCCCTTCGAGGGCGAGGCGGTTGCCAATGGCAGCGTTGGTGCCAAACTTTGGCCGTAACTGGAGCACTCAATAAAATGGGAATTAGCCCGACGGAGCCGGCATTAATGGTCCGCGATTCGGGTCCGGAATAGGAACCTCTCCATTTCCCCCGGAGGTGGCAGCTTTGACACGCTTCCAAGTATCAATGCGATTTGTTTTTTGCGGCACGCGAACAAACTTTAGTCTTATTTTTTGTATGTTTTTCAGCTGCAGTGCATCGAATGGAAGTGAATTTGAATCCTTTGACTGCGGCACGGTAATTGCGTTAATTTCGCTCGAATTACGTTTCCCATCATTGTTTTTGCCACGGCGTACCAACCACGCCCCCTTTTGGCTGTCTTGCATGTTTGGCGGCACTTTTGTGGTTTTTTCGAGTCTCCTTGCCCCTTGAGTCCTTTTGATATAGTTGCATGTCGACAGCATTATTGGTGCCCTTACAATTTATGCGAATTATCCCCGTCCCTTGATGCACCCAGAAATAGAAATGTGTAAAATTTAGACAATATATTACCAAAGCTATGTGTATATTTGCGTTTGAGTTTCTATTTACAATTTTTATCCAATATTTTCAGTGTACAATATGTCGCCTGCTGACCCCTAGTACTTCACTCCCACTCTATTAACTTGGCTTCATAGTCTTCGAGCACTAACATTCTTCTACAACATCGATGATGTCATTATCCTCCATGGCCAAGGAGTCAAATGTATCCTCCTCCTGGATTTTCTGCCCATCGAAGGCCAGGATCACAGTCTCAGTAGCAACTCCAAATGCCTTTGCATATTTTTGCCTAAGAAGTGCGGCCAACGGTTGATCCGTTCTCACATGACACCGCAGTTTGGGTAGATTTGAGGATAGAAGCCAAATGGTTTTGCTTTGATTGGCCATTAGATGTAAAATAGAATTACTAGAACTGTATTTAGATAGTGATAGGTGCCACGTGGCCTTCTGATCGGCCGACTTCATTTCATTCATTTTTGGCAGCCACATCATCAGTGGCAGAAGGGCTGAGATTTATGATCAGTTGCCGGCGTAGCGCTTACCAATAAATAAGTTCGATAAGATAATGGTGGCCTATAAGTAGCTGGGACTATTCCCAAGTCACCATCGCACTTGTCTCATATGGTACTTATGTATGGGTCACCCTATCTCGCTCGGAAATCAATGGGCCATTCAAGGTGCAGACGCGGGCAAGTAACCCAGTACCAGGCAGACTAACCGCAGTGCACCTTGGGGTTGAGTCATTTAGAAAATGCTAGAAATATAATAATAAATTAGCAAAGGCGTTAAAAATATAGTTTATATTTACTAGGAAGTTGTATAGTTATATATTATAAAGCACAAAGATTTAACGACATTTAAATATATTTGTACTTAATGTAATTACATATTTATTTCAACTTACTGATACTAACTAGCAAACCAAACCTTTGAACTGCGAGCAGACGACCATTATAACCGAACATATGGAGCAACGATCAAGGTGACAGAGCATATTGTGAACCACGGTGCACGATAGCCAGCGCTATCTAAACGAATTTATAAATATTATACGAACATACATATACTATAACGGCGACAGCGAATTTCGATAGAGCTTTGCGAGACAATTCGGGGAATGAGTATATGCGCCGGCAGTCAGTTCTTTAGCGGCTTTCTGGGTGCACGGTCGTCTTTGTTCCGGATTCGGGTTCGGAATCACAAGCCATTATCTCTTCTGGGAGCTACGAGGTGGCTCATTTAAATTCATAACGAGTGGAGGAGCTAATTGCGCCTGTGGCCAGAATGAAGTGCCTGATAGTGTTTGGTCTGATTGTGGCCCTGTTTGGTGCCTTCGTGGGCTATGGCTACGTGGTATTCACGGATCTGACCAAGCCCCTGCCCAAGCCGGAGTTCAAGGATGACACGTACTGGGGTCCTGGCGATGTTAAGGACTTTGTGCCCGACAACAAGATCTACGAGTTCAAACTGCAGGTGCCGCAATCCGAGATCGATGATCTGCGAAAGGAACTCAACCGCACGCTGAGACTCACCGAACCGCTGGACGGGATCGCCTTCGAGTACGGATTCAATACCTACGCGCTGCAGCAGTTTGTGGACTACTGGCGGGACAACTACCTGACCAAGTGGGATGAGCGCCAGGAGCTGTTCAACTCGTTCAAGCAGTACAAGACCGAAATTCAGGGGTGGGTAAAGTGCCTTTTTTTCATATGAATGTCATGCTAAAAATGTAATACCTCCGCAGCTTGAATATTCACTATATTCACGAGAAGGTATCGGAGGAGGCTAAGGAAAAGAAACACGTGTATCCTCTGCTCCTGCTCCACGGCTGGCCAGGATCGGTGCGCGAGTTCTTCGACTTTATACCCATGCTCACCAAGCACTCAAACATCACGGATTACGCCTTTGAGGTCGTGGCACCTTCCCTGGTGGGCTACGGATGGTCCGATGTGAGTGTTATTTGTTTATCAGTTGAATTAAGTAGCAGGATAATTCATTTCTAAATTTTAATAATTATAATTATAACTTTAGGCTGCCACGCGTCCCGGATTTAATGCCGCTGAAATGGCCACTGTGATGCGTAACCTGATGCTGCGTCTGGGCCACAAGAAGTTCTTCATCCAAGGCGGAGATTGGGGCAGCATCATTGGCAGCAACTTGGCCACCTTGTATCCGGAGAACGTTATCGGTTACCACTCGAACATGTGCGTTCTGCACTCGCCACTGGCCATTCTAAAGGGAATCTACGGCAGCTTCTTCCCGGAGAAGTACCTGCCCTCCAGATTCTTTGTGGATCATCATTTCCCCGTGTGGGACAAATGGCTGGATCTGCTGCAGGAGAGCGGTTACTTCCACATCCAGGCCACCAAGCCGGATACAATTGGAGCGGCTCTGACCTCCAGTCCCGTCGGCTTAGCCTCCTATATCCTCGAGAAGTTCCAGACCTGCACGAATCCCGGCCTGCAGCAGGACTTTGGCGCCATAGTCACTGTCTTCGGCTTGGAGGCTGTGCTGGACAACCTGATGGTCTACTACCTGACCAACTCGGCCACGACGGCGGCTCGTTTCTACCTGGAGAACGTGTCCAAGGCGTACAGGGATCTCCAGCTGGATCGTGTGCAGTCCCCGGTTCCCATGGGCTGTGCCCGCTTCCGGTTCGATCTGGCCTCGGTGACTGACTGGCAGCTAAGGGACAAGTTCCCCAACCTGACCCACTCGATGTACTTCCAGCAGGGCAGCCACTTTGCCGCCCTGGAGATGCCGGCCATGTTGTTCAATGACTTCACCGCCTTTGTGGGAAAGATTGGCCTACACGGTGAGAAGAGGAAATAAACTGTTTTAGTATAATTACCAAACGGATTTTGTACTTTGGCTTGGGAATCGGGAGGCACATGAGATAGCCTTTAAATTAGCAACCCGACAGGAGGTCACGTGTTTTAAGTGCAGTTGGCAGTAAGGTGATTGGGACCACCTCAGTACCACCATAACGTGGTTACATATTAGTTAACAAATGTGGATGGGCAAGGGAAGGAGGGGAAGGGCGTAAGATAAAATTTTGTTTAATTAGACTGCAGTGGCTGAGGGTCAAGATGTTAATAGGATTATATTTGGTAAGAAAATATGATGGTTTTTCGCTTTATAGTACTTAATTTTCTTTCAGCAAAATTTAACAATATTCAGAATATCAGTCGATAAGAACTGTTAGTGGCAAGTGGTTATATATTTATTAATAAATATTATCTATATACAGTGCCTACCAAAACGAAAGTTCTATAAATCGAATAGGGTATCTGGGCTTAAATGTAACTCAGTATCTTGTCGGATTACATTTCGTTGAAAAACTAATAAATATAAATAATAGGTATGGTTAATAACTAATTGTTTGTAATTCGTTTTTGTAATTGACCGCGAAATAATTAAATACTATCGATTGTATATAAGGGCTCCGCGTGTTGGCAATTATTATTACTTAATTTAACAATTTAATTCTCAGCATGAATCGTTTCTTGTTCACTCTACTTTCGCGAATTGACCCACTGATAAATGGAACTGCTTGATCATCTTCCTAAACTAAATGTAAGCCTTAAGTACAAAAATTGCTCTTCGTCAATTTGTTGCTAAAAGCTCGCCGAAATTCTCAAATTATTTGCCCAATCATGCTCGCATTGCATTGCAGTGTAGAATACGATCCACTTGAAATCCACAAGCCGACAAAAAGCTTTTGTTTGCCGGTAGCTGCGCTTTACAAATCATTTGTGCTCGACGATCGTAAGCGAGCAGTTGCGCAGTTTGCGATCTGTATATATAAAATATATGTATATAGAATATAGTATAGACACACCATGGCGAACATCTGGGCACGGATCCTGGTCGGAGCTCTGACCATCCTGGTGGCCGTTGGCTATAAGAACTATCGTGATCTTTCGGCGCCCGGCAAGAGACCCGATCTGGACAACAACGCCTACTGGGGTCCAACTTTGAAGGAACCTTATCGGGAGAACAAGGCCATCCTACCCTTCGACATCAGCGTAAAGCCAGAGGTAAATCAATAGACATATATATATGTACATATATAAATGCAAATAATCAAATCAGTATGATATGCAAATAAACGTATGTATGTATAGTAAATGCAAATATTTCGAATCATGCTGGTATGCAAGTATCATTAATTATACGGAATTTATAATAATTTGTACAAATTAATACTATTTAAACTTATATTTGATCTTTTTTCTAATAATCCTTCATCACTTCTTACCAAAGGTTATTGAGGATCTTATCAGTCAGCTGAGTCGTCCTTTGAAAGCGCAGGCGCCACTGGAGGGTGTGGGCTTCCAATACGGGTTCAATGCCAACGAACTGGCCAAGGTGGTGAAATACTGGCGCGATACATATCTGCCCAAGTGGAGCGAACGGGAGCAGTATCTCAAGAAGCTGGATCACTACCAAACGGAGATTCAGGGGTGAGTGCGCGGCAGTACTTATGGAAATCCAAAGTGTTCCACGCTAAATTAGTGGCCTGCTTTTGCACATTAACCTGAAAAGTTAACCCCAAATGTTTTTCCATTTTTTTTGCAGTTTAAAAATTCACTTTATTCATGCCAAGCCAAGCCAGGTGAAAGGCCAGAAACCCAAGAAGGTTCTGCCTCTGCTTCTGATGCACGGATGGCCGGGAACGGTTCGCGAATTCTACGACTTCATCCCTCTCCTGACCACGCCCAGTGATAAGAGCGACTACGTCTTCGAGGTTATTGCACCCAGTCTGCCCGGCTACGGATGGTCCCAGGTTAGATTTGTTTCCAAATGGGCAACAAGAAATTGCTAACCAAGTTAGGCTATATTCTCCAAAAGCCATAAGCTATAAAACTTATCTCTTTCTCTGACATTAATATATAGCACTTAGGTAGACAAGTTATAAGCCACCCTTCCCCAAATTACAAATTGAAAAATTACTTATATTATATTTCTCCAACTTCAGGGCTCTTCAAAAACTGGATTCGGTGTGGCCCAAGTGGCGGTGGTGATGCGCAACCTGATGCTCCGAGTGGGATTCGATAAGTTCCTGGTGCAGGGTGGCGATTGGGGTTCCATAATCGGATCCAACGTAGCCTCACTTTTCCCGGAGAACGTGTTGGGCTATCATTCCAATATGTGCGGAAACAACAGCCCTATGGGTCAGTTGAAGATGGTGTTGGCCTCCTTCTTCCCCAGCTGGTTTGTGGACAGCGAGTATGCGGACTTCTACAAGGGACTCGGTCACTTGTTCAGCACCATAATGGAGGAGATGGGCTATGCCCACATTCAGGCCTCCAAGCCAGATACCATCGGCAACGCTTTGATCGACAATCCAACTGGTCTGGCCAGCTATATACTGGAGAAGTTCTCAACGTGGACGAATACGGGATTTAGATCGCTTCCTGACGGCGGTCTGACCAAGAGATTCACCTACGATCAGCTTTTGGACAATGTGATGATCTATTACGTGACCAACTCCATTACCACCTCCATGCGTCTGTATTCCGAATCAATGGTTGCTTCGCAGCTTGCACTGGCCGTGGACTCCTTGCCCATCAAGGCCAAGGCTGGCTGCACCCGTTTCGCCCACGAGATTATACATGTCTCCGACTCGGTTTTGGCCAACAAGTTCCCCAATCTGGTGCACAGTAGCCACCACCGGGATGGAGGTCACTTCCCCGCTTTTGAGCTGCCCCAGCAGCTGTACGACGACTTTGTGTCTTTTGTCCAGAAAGCTAATTTCTCCTAAAAGAATTTGTTTATCATTAGTTATAGGAGTCCATTGTACATTTTCATTGTGATTCTTGAACGAATGTTTGTTGCGAAAATTAAATCAAATCGACTTGGTGATTGTATTTGCCTTATCTGCTTTGAAAACCGAAAGTTGAAGAGTTTTTTGTTTGGAATACACGAGTGTCGAGCAAAAGGGCAGTGTGTGTTTGCTTTCATAAGTACATATATATGATATATCTAAGCTCGGAACGACGTTACGTAACTTATGCCCATGGGCTATAGTCGACATTGGTGTACCCTTTATAAGGAATCATGTAATAAGTTGGATTATTACTTAACTAAATGGCAGTAGTGTATTATCAATAAAATGAACATCTGGTTCTACTTACCAACAAATATCTCACACATGTCCAGTCTACCCCAGTGTATTTCGAACGTAAGGGGTATTTTTTACCCAATCTGGAAGCCCAGCTGCGTCGCAAAATACATAAATAATTCGCGGGTTTCATTCTTTATACATATAGTACATACATACAACAAACCCCTCCGGTCTTTCCCCGAAAAAGCTTCAAACAAAAAACCGGCATGGAAGCTTTGTGGAGTAAATAAACAAGCCGATTCATTCGAGTCATCCCCGATGTGGAAAGCCGCTTCTCCGTCTCAGTGGAGTCGAGTCCAAAGTAAACCCGCGATAAGCCCCAACTGATCGGCGTAGGGTGGTCACTCAAAGTCGCTTATCATCATGAGCGTCGAAAACGAGAGCTGTGCCCACGATGATATGGTAGAATCAGTGGAATCGTAGCTGCAATCCGAGGCAGTCTGAGTGGAACCGCTGATAGGAACAGATGGGTGTCACTGTTAAAATTCTGGTCTTGATACTGGCGGTTGCCGGTGGGTTGGTCTATAGGAATGTGACCCAGCTATGGGCGGACTTGCCCGCACCAAAGTTGGATCCACAGGAGTGGTGGGGCGATGAGGCGCAGCCCAAGGATTACGAGGCCTATTTGCAGAACAGTTCGGAGGTGATAGGCAATAGGCTTAGTTATCCGGATAAGGTGAGTGGGTCTATATAATATTATATATTATATATTCACACATATCATCTACAGACCATTGCTGATCTAAAAGAGCGTCTCAATCGCACCCTCCGCCTTACGCCTCCGCTCGAGGGCGTGGCTTTTGAGTACGGATTCAATACGGATTACCTCAGGGAGATCGTGGAGTACTGGCGCGATGACTACCTGCCGCGTTGGCGCGAACGCGAAGTGTTCCTTTGGCAGTTCAACCACTTCACCACCGATATTCAGGGGTAAGATAAGGTGCCCACTTATCATATCCACAGATAGTAATGATGGGTTTTTAGGCTACGCACACACTTCCTCCACCTGATGGTTTATGATGACAACAAAGTGGGTAAGAAACACTATCCGGTGTTGCTGCTCCACGGATGGCCGGGATCGGTGCGGGAGTTCTACGATTTCATCCATTTGCTGCATCAGACCAACCTGGACAAGAACAACAAGTACATCTTCAACGTGGTTGTTCCCAGTTTACCTGGTTATGGCTGGTCACAAGTGCGTTTTGTCCAATCTACTTGGTGTATCATGGGCTTATCTGTCTCTTATCCTGCAGGGCACCTCCAGAAAGGGTCTGGGTCCCGCTCAAGTGGCGGTGATGATGAGGAATCTTATGCTGCGTTTGGGATACGACAAATTCTTTATCCAGGGTGGAGACTGGGGCAGCATCATTGGCAGCAACATTGCCACCTTGTATCCGGAGAACGTGTTGGGCTACCACTCGAACATGTGCAACAATTTGAGTCCCAAGTCGCTGGCTAAGGGTTTAGTGGCCGAATTTTGGCCCAGTTTGTTTGTGCCCTCTGGCTTTGAAGATTTCTTCTTTCCCAAGTCCAACGAGCTGAGGTACCTGATGGAGGAGAGTGGCTACTTCCACATCCAGGCGACCAAGCCGGACACCATTGGAGCCGCCCTTACCGATAACCCAGTTGGTCTGGCCGCCTACATCCTGGAGAAGTTCTCCACGTGGACGAATCCCAGCTACCGATCTCTACCGGACGGAGGACTCACGAAGCGCTACAAGATGGATGCCCTGCTGGACAATCTGATGATCTACTACCTGACCAACTCAATCACAACCTCCCAGCGTCTCTATGCAGAGCAGTATGCCCAAGCACAGCGTGACCTGCACTTGGAGCGGGTTCCCACGCGAGTGCCAACTGGATGTGCCCGTTTCAAGAGTGACATTATGCAGTTCCTGGATGTCCAGTTGAAGGATAAGTACCCGAACCTAGTGCACAGCACTTACCACAAAAAGGGCGGGCACTTTGCCGCTCTGGAGGTTCCAAAGGTTTTATACAAGGACTTTATAGACTTTGTCAAAACGGTGGAACGTAAGTTTAAAATTAAGACTCTGTAGATATCTTCCAATAAAGGCTTAATTGTTTTTCAAAAAAATCGGTTTCTATTTGGTATCGATAACTTAAAGAGATAACTTAAATGGAAATAGTAGTAGAAGAAGTGATACAATTCTATGGATATTTTTCATATTAATCAAATTATTTGTATTTAGTTTAAAAATAGAATGCATAGATTAAATTTTTAGAAGAATAATCCCGGAACATAGTTTATTTCTTAGCTTAAACGGTATTTTTAAAATGTACATCAGCAAACACAAAATACTAAAAAGGGTACCTGGATTTAGGGCCAGGTACACGCGCGAAGTTACCTCCCATCCCTGATCCTGGAAAATTACAATCGGGAATCGGAGTTAAAGTGGCTGCACAGATGGTCAAGAATATATAGAAGTATTAAACTATTATAAATTTGGCATACAGGATTTGTGTGAGATACAGGCTGGTCCAGAAGCTCATAAAACCAAATATTTATACCACGATCAAGGAGTAAGCCATAAAGTTTCGAAGACAAAGAAACTTAAACTTGGAGAAACGCAGAAAAAAAATAGGAGTAACAGTAAAAGGGTGACATTTTCTGAAACACGAAAAAATGACTGATTTAAAGTTAACTGTGGCACTAACCAGCGTGAATGCGGAGAATATGTCCCGGCACGACATGCTCCAGTGGGTGAACAACATGGTCCAAGGTCACTTCAAGAAGATCGAAGAGCTGTGCTCAGGTAAGACCCATAAAAGGGCATAAAATTTGGCAATGCTGCTAGGTTCCATGGTCTTCTCCAGGTGCTGCCTACTGCCAGATGATGGAGATGATCTTTCCCAACTGCATTAACTTGAAGCGCGTCAAGATGACCGCCAAACTGGAGCACGAGTATCTACACAATCTTAGGCTCTTCCAGGAAGCCTTCAATCGCTTGAAGCTGGACAAAACAGTGCCAATCGATCGACTGATAAAAGGACGCTTCCAGGACAACTTTGAGTTCCTGCAGTGGTTCAAGAAGTTCTTCGACTCGCAGGCTCCGGGCTTGGAGAACATTAAGTCGCTGGCTAATGCGCCGGTGGCCAAGCCCATCAAGCCGCGTCAATTTGCCAAGGAGCGATCTCCAGTCAACGCCAATGATGATGCGCTCAAAGAGCTGATTGATGAAATGAAGAACCTAAGCCTGAAGCGAGAGGACATCATGGAGGCCAGCAATCAGATCTACAACAAACTGCGCCTGGTCGAGGATCTGGTCAACGACATGATCAACAACAACCAGCTAGTTGAGTTGTGCAAACGCATTCAAGCGGTGCTCTACAAAACGATAGATGGTGAAATAAACGAGGAACCCGTCGAGGTTAATGAGGATAATGGGGATGAAGGCGCCGAACCCGAGGATCCCAATGACGGATTATATTAGGGCTCTTTTCATTTGTACACAGTCTGTTTTTTACAATCATTTAATTATTTATAAACAAAGCATTATAAAATCAGCCATTTGAATCATTGTCTGATGAGGAGTAATCCCCCACTAAGCTCAGGGATTTTTCGTTCGGGGCTGAAGATGTAGTCTCGTCCAACTTTCTACGCCGTATGCCCAGATCCTGTACTTGGAGCTGGGTATTCAGAGCCTTTTGCCGCTTGAGTCCACCAAATGTGGTGACTGTTGCTCCGGGAAGCGCTGGACGCATAAGCAGCTCCAACCGCTGCTCGGATTCCCGTTCCAGAGCTGACTTCGTCTGCAGCTTCATCAGGGCTGCCATCTCCCGATCCTGTGTACTCTCCGGAAGAAGAGCAATGTCCAAACTGCTCTTGGCCAACAACTGTCGATCCAGCTCCTGCTGGCCATTGATCTCTTTCTTTTGCTGGCGAAATTCGGCGCGTAGGCGACTATTGACCATATAGCTGTCATCCCATACGCTCATGTTGCGCTCCACTAGCTTCTGGAGCACGGGCCTGGCATCTGCCCCTGCCTTGGCATCCTTGGCTTGATGCTCCAACTTGTACATGGCATCGTCGAAGAGACGCTTTTGTACCTCCTTAGTTTCCGGTACAACTTGCTCGTTTTGCAAGGGATCCCAGCGGTTCTCCTGGCGTCTAGCCCCCGAAAGTATAACATAGTCCAAATTGCCGGGATCCGTCTGGATCTCGAAGTGGTTGTCGCACAAGTGGCACTTCATCCGGAACTTAAAAACCGGCGTAGTGTAGTACATGCCCACCTTTGTCTTCTCCGCATTGTAGCGCACGCCCATGCCTATGTGATTCTTGCATCCATCACACCAGATATTGTAGGGCATCTCAAAGCGGATGATGATGATTCCCAGGTGAATCTTGCGGGCCCGTTCCCGCAGGGCGTGGGTGCCCTGGAACTTGTTGAGACCGCCCTTCTTTGGATCATAGTCGGGTGGATAGTATTTGTTTTGTCCTTTGCGTTCACCCATTTTTTAGGTAGATTGGATTACTAAAATATTTAAACTAATTACAAGCTCAATCTTTTGCTGTCAATGTAAATAAACAATTTGGCCTTTTTTCCAATCAGCTGTTTCAGGCCGCTGGTGATGACACTATCGCTGGTGCGGAAAAAGCTAAAAATGGCCAGAAAATCATATGGCTTATCAATTTACAATCATAACTAGTCTTGTCTAAATTGGACATATTAAATTCAATACTAAAAAAATATGACCTACTATATTACCTGTTACTTAAATGCCAACTGTTTCTTTAAAATTACTAAAGTTATTTCCACATAAAATAGATAAGTAATCGATAACATAACCGACGGCGTGACAGCTTTTCCATCTGTCCCATCACCAAAATAATAGTTTCTCGTGGGCATCGTCAAAAATTTGGTTGGATTTTTAACCCTTTTTGCCACGTAAATTGAATTAGAATTAGCGTCCGCTCCCGGCAAAATGATAATCTACACGAATGAGGGTAACCCGCTGGGACTGCAGCTGTTAATGCTCGCCAAATTCGCCAAGCGGCCGGTGCAGGTGCAGTTGGTTAACCTAAATGGTGAGTTCTGCCACGGATTCCCTTCGAATTCTGGGGAATGCCCTTAAAATGACTCATTTCTGATGCAATAACTATTGTTGATTGCAGACGCCAAGTACAAGGACTTGCTGGTGCTGCCCACTTTGGAGCTGGAAAACGGATTGCGTCTGTTCTCGCCGGCGGCCATTGCCAAGTACCTTCTCGTGGGCGAGGGGCAGCAGCGCGATGAGGTAGGGCTTCCGAAAATTACTTATTGGCCCACGACCCCTGAAGGTTAAACTAATTTCCGTATGTGCTCTCCCCCAGTGGCTGGAATGGTCTGCCACGTTGCTGGCCCCGGCTTTGGCCCACCACATGGCTGTGGGCCACAAGGCAGACGCAAACGCGCTGCCCGTGCTGAATGCCCTGGTCAAGAAGCTGGATGACAAGCTGAAAGCTACACCCTACCTGGCTGGCGACAAACCCAGTGCCGCCGACATCGCCATTTGGTCGCTCCTTGCTCCCGATGGCACACTCAAAGGTGCACAGAACGTAGACAACCTGAGGGATTGGTATGGGAGGGTGAAAGCCCTTCCCGAAGTGCAGGAAGTTCTTGCCGAACAGCCACTGAAGGATCTCAGCTTTAATGCGCTTCAGCAGTCAAATCGCTATGGTGGTTTGCATCACGTACCATTAAAACGTCTCAGCCTGGCGGATGCAAGCAAACTGCTTGTGGATACCACGCCAACGGTGGCGGATACTGTTACGAATGAGGAAATAAGCGCGGCAAAGGCTGCCTTTACTTACACAGCTCCAAAGGAAATCAAGGAGGAGCGAACTGTTCTTCCCAAGCCCGGTGAGCGTAACGTGCTCATCACCTCCGCGCTTCCCTATGTCAACAATGTGCCACATTTGGGCAACATCATTGGTTGTGTTCTCTCCGCTGATATCTATGCTCGTTACTCGCGTTCTGCTGGCTACAACACACTCTTGATTTGCGGCACGGATGAGTACGGTACGGCCACCGAGAACAAGGCACTGGCAGAGAACCTTACTCCCCGTGAGATCTGCGACAAGTACTTCGAACTGCACAACGCCATATACCGCTGGTTCGGCATTGGCTTTGATTACTTTGGACGCACCACAACCCAAGAGCAAACAGAGTAAGTTTTGACTGCTTAAGCAATGATATCCTAATCAAAAAACGCTTGTTTTCTACAGCATTGTGCAGGAGGCATTTAAGGATGTCCTCAAAGCTGGCTACATCATTACAGAGAGTGTGGAGCAGTTGCTTTGCCAAAAGTGCGATCGTTTCCTGGCTGATCGGTGGGTATTTTTGACACTCTATTTGAAGCTCAAACTTACCTATTATTCTGTTACAGTTTTGTCGAGGGTACTTGCCCGCATCCTGGCTGTGGCTATGAGGATGCCCGCGGTGATCAGTGCGACAAGTGCGGAAAGCTGGTCAACGCCACTGAGCTGATCCGTCCCAGATGTAAGGTGTGCAACACTGCCCCAGTGCTGCGTTCCTCCGATCAGTTGTTCATCGATCTGCCAAAGGCGGAACCACAACTCAAGGATTGGGTTGATAAGTCAGAGGGAGGATGGACGCATAACGCCAAGGTGATCACAAGGGCGTGGTTGAAGGAAGGTCTCAAGCCGCGTTGCATTACACGCGACCTGAAGTGGGGCATTCCCGTTCCACACGAGGGCTTTGAGAAGAAGGTTTTCTATGTGTGGTTTGATGCTCCATTTGGATACGTGTCCATGACCAAGCGCTACACGAAGGAGTACCAGCAGTGGTGGCAGCCGGCCAAGGGAACAGACGTCGAGCTCTTCCAGTTCATGGCAAAGGACAACGTGCCCTTCCACTCGGTGGTGTGGCCCAGTGTCCTACTGGCCATCAACAAGGGACATACACTAGTATCGCACATCATGGCAACCGAGTATTTGAACTACGAGGACGGCAAGTTCAGCAAGAGTCGGGGTATCGGCGTATTCGGCAACGATGCCCAGGAAACTGGCATTCCAGCTGATGTTTGGCGATTCTACTTGGCCTCTGCGCGACCTGAAGGTCAGGACTCCAGCTTCAGCTGGAATGATCTGGCTGCCCGAAATAACTCCGAGCTGCTGAATAACTTGGGAAACTTTGTGAACCGCGCCTTGGTCTTCTGCGAAAAGAATTTCAGCAGCACTGTTCCCGAAGTGATCACCACTCAGGATGAACTTGTTCTGCTTGCGTTGATAAACAGAGAGCTGCGTGGTTACATCAACTCCATGGAGAAGGCCAAACTTCGGGATGGCGTTCGTCATTTGCTGGCCATTTCCCGACATGGCAATGGATACATGCAAAGCCAACAGCCTTGGAATCTACTCAAGGGCACTGATGATCAAAAGAAGCGAGCGTCTACGATAATTGGTCTCTGTGTCAACATCGCCTGCCTCTTGGCGAACCTCCTCTTCCCCTACATGCCAACCACGGCGAGGACTCTCTTTGGCCAGCTTAACGCAAAACAGACGCCGCTCAATGCTGAGTAAGTGCCTCTTAACTGAATGATTAAGTTAAAGTTAGATTATAACTTTCTCCATCGTAGGAAACCACTTGTCACTTTGCTTCTGCCCGCCGGTCACATAATCGGCAAACCATCTCCGCTATTTGCCAAACTGGAGCAGTCCTTCATCGACGAACTTAAGGGCAAGTATGGTGGAGCTCAGGACACAAATGGTGCTGCCCAGAGTCAAATTAGCGCTGCTGATTTAGAGAAAGCCGTGCAAGCTCAGGCCGATAAAGTGCGTGAGCTGAAGGCAAGCACCAAGGATAAGGCCGTGTGGCAACCGGAGGTGACCAAACTGCTGGACCTTAAGAAACAGCTGGAAGAGGCTAAGAAGAAGACTGCAGCTGCCGCCGCGCCTGTCGCGACTCTAGCACCATCGAATGGATCACAATCAGTTCAGGATCTGGAGAAGGCTATCCAAGAGCAGGGCGACAAAGTGCGCAAGCTTAAGGGCAGCACAAAAGACAAAGCAGTGTGGCAGCCGGAGGTAAATATCCTGCTGGACCTCAAAAAGCAACTGGAGGCGGCTCAAAAGGCGGCAAAGGCAGCTCCCGCAGTAAATGCAGCTCCTGCTGCTTCACCAGCCGCCCCGGCTGCTGCTGCCCAGGTGAAGGCATTGGAAGACAAGATTGCCCAGCAGGCCGAAAAGGTTAGGACACTGAAGGCCACTGGCGATGCCGCAGTGTGGAAACCCGAAGTTGATATTCTGTTGTCCCTCAAAAACGAGCTGGCGGCGCTGACTGGAATACCAGCTGCTGGTGGACAGGGCAAGGGCAAAAAGAAGAAGTAGACATCACACTTCCTAACTAAAAATCACGCTGGACGCTTTTACCTCAACCTAATCAGGCATTCGATGGCAAATCTTTAGTCACGGACACAGTTCAATTCATCTCCCATAAGTTTTGCGTTTGCATTTAACAACGTTTTGTATTTATTCGAAGTATGGCTAAATATTCAGTTAGTAATTTATTGAGTTTGTGAAGAAAAATAAAAACACAATTGACTTTCAATGGAATTGAATTTTAAATTTCGATATTAGATTACAGTGTTAGTTATCGATAAGCATTGTTTACTTATGTGACACAACGATTTTTTTACTATGGTAAGTGCAGTTTTGTAATAAATTTTTTTGCTTGCTTAGCAGTTAAATTCTCTTTAAAAATTAGTTTTAAGCTTGTGTGTTAAATTCAATTTGCAGTTTTGTTTTTAAATTTGCCAACAATTGGTTATCGCGGCTTAAGAATATCGGTGAAGAAGTCACGGTTATCATCGGAGGTCCACCGCTAGCGAGTTACAGCAAAAAATTTGCCATGTAAATGCAACACGAAAACAAAAGTGCAATATTAAACAATGTAAAATGTGCTAGAACTGAGAAACATTCGCTGTGGTAAGGGGGGAAGTAGTTGAAAACAGTTGAGTAATTTGTGAAAAGTTAAAACAACGAATGGGCGACACAAACAAAGTGTGTCTGTCCCGTCACGCGCCCCCTTCCCCCCTCCATCCCTTTGGTTTTCATGAAAACAGCAGAATATTCGTCATCAGCTGGTCCCCTCTCTTTTTTGCTCTAACTGCACTTCACTGGCGAGAGAAGGAGAAAGATTGAGAGAGTTGAAATTTATTCAGAAATTAATTTATTTTGTTCCTGCCACGCGACATTACTTTCAAACCGATTTTGCAGTCGAGCGCGTCGAGGCATCCCATATATATATACACTCGATGTAGGGTCAATTGACAGACCCTCCAATTAGGCGAAAGAATCGCCAGTTTTTCACAGGTGCTTCGGCTGCCACACTGCTTCAATATGCAATGCATTAAATTTTTAGTGAACTAAAAAAAGAAAATCAACCATTTGTGTGGGGGAGTTGGAATTCAAGGACGCAGCGCCGCGGGCAACAAGTGTTTGCTAATTGATTGCCATTGATTATTCACAGAGAGCTCTGCCACAAAGCCAACCCATCAAGAAATCATCGAACCCAAGCGAAAAGCAACATTTAGAGCCAGCTAGCCCACTGGCAAAAGACGTCGCCATGGAATCCGCGGACGCACTCGTCGAGGAGCAGAAGCTCATGGCCGAGGCCAAGTACCGCACATATATGACCAATATCGACAAGGCGCTGCGCAATTTCGAGTACTCCAGCGAATGGGCGGATTTGATATCGGCTCTGGGCAAGCTCAGTAAGGTATAACACTCATGGTTCCATCTGTGGCAATACAGATAAGCGTCGGAGCTACTGACTCACATCAGTTTCCGGAAACCCATTCAATTCCAAAAGCCTTATCTCGACTTGTTTTTAATTTGTGCCCTCCTCTTTCGACAGGCGATATCGAGCAATACGCAGTACCAGGTCATACCCCGGCGACTCAAGATAGCCAAGCGTCTGGCCCAATGCATGCATCCCGCCCTGCCCTCCGGGGTGCATCTGAAAGCCCTGGAGACCTATTCGGTGATATTCAGCAAAACAGGACCGGAGCGCCTGGCCACGGAGTTTATATATAGGTCAGTGGACGAGATAACTCCGTTTGTTTTCTTACCAATATGTATTTTTTGCCTGCAGCGCTGGGCTATTCCCGCTCCTTGGGTATGCGGCCATGAATGTGCGACCCGCCTTGTTGGCCATCTATGAAACCTATTTCGTACCCCTGGGTGACAAACTGAGGCCCGCTCTAAGCGGTTTCTTGAACGGAGTGCTACCTGGCTACGACTGTGGACTGGATCACTTCGAGCGAATTAGCTCTTTACTAAAACAAGTCTGCAATGCCGTCAATCCCATGCACTTTTACACAGTTCTTTGGGAATCGGTGGCCAACAATGCGGCAATTCGACTGCCGGCCATCACCTACCTGCTGGAGCATTTTAACAAGCGATTGGACATGCAGGAGCAGATCTACATTATGGGGCACAACAGAGAGATCATGATGTCAGCTTTGTGTGTCTGCCTAAATGACTCCTTGATCCTGGTGCAGCGAAACACCCTGGAGTTCCTGCTGCTCGGCTTCCCGATGCATACGGTGCTGCTCTCCGAGGATGATCTAGTGAAACTAGTCACCAATGGGCTCAATACTATACTGCGCCGGGACATGTCGCTGAATAGAAGACTGTTCAGCTGGCTTTTGGGCAGCGAGGTGGCCAAAAACTCACCAACCTATGATACCTTATCGTTGGACACCTCAATCGCCCCATTGGAGGAGGAACCGGAACCTTATTTCGTTAAGCACTCGCGTCACATTCTAATTAGAGCTTTAATCACCACCTTGCGACTGAGCTTGGAGTGTGCACCCATGGACCTAAAGCCCTACAGGATCATGCTTTCCCTTCTTGATAAGGCAGAGATTGGCAGCGCCGTACTTGACTATGTGCTTCATGACATTATTCGGGCTATGTATATCTCGAGTGGTAACGCGGAGGCTTTAAAATCTGCCAATCTGCTGTTTGCCACATTCGACCCAGCATATATATGGAGCTACATGACGAACATGTTTGAGAAAGCCTGCCAGCAGGCGAACTCCACGCAAGAAAAATCCCAAGCGGGTGAAACCTCCGGAAAATATCCATGCAACGTAGGATCTGGAGATCCGTGCGTACTGGAGATCTGCGTGCTGACAGAATTCCTGTTGGAAACCGTTTCTCTTGAGATGTACACGGAAACCACCAGGGTGTATCTACCCAAGGTGTTCCTGGCCATCACTCAACTTCTTTCCTTACACATGGATCAGGTCAGCAGCAACGAGACAACGGCGTCGCTAAAGCTCTGCATGAAGATCGTCTCGAGGGTGCAGCCCATGATAACGTAAGTGAAAAATGAGAAACAAAGACCCATCAGGCGATCCCTATTAAACACCTTATCTCTTTGTTTTCGATGCAGAAGTCCCATAAAACTGAATAAGCTGATAGAGCAGAGCGGTGGCTCATCGTCGGATGAAAAGATTACGATGAATTCGGCTAGCGATGCCGGCAAGACCGAGGCCGGAGCGCAGGGTAATTCCCTTGAGAAGAGCAAGTCCGACTCTAGATTAAATCAGTTTGCCGAAAATACGCTGCACAGCGCAGACCCCAACGATGAAGAACTCATCCGTCGTTCAGCATCCAATCAGAGCGTGGGGCGTCAAAGTCCCAACAAGAAGAAGGCCAAGTCCATATCTCGACTTTCTGAGTTGGATAAAGATGTGAGTAACTGGTATACAGATATGTCAGAATCTCTTATTTATCGTGTCTTAAATACAGATCAGTGCCTCGGACACTGGCCAGCAGTCATCCTCAGATCTGGACACTCCGCGGAGCATAAAGAAGCTCAAGGCCAAGGCCAAGGTACCATTTATACGGAGCCCCAAGAAACAGAGACCTAAGGATATTGTATTAATTCAATCAAATGCATCCGCTGAAGTGGCAGATGGACCTAGCGCAGAAGAACCCAAAAGTGCTCCACCCGATCAGACGCCGCAGTTTCAATTGGATGAGGAGAGCAGGGCTACCCAACAGCGTGGATTCTCGATTCTCGAGAAGTGCATACGACAGTATGAGATCTTTTTCGAGGTTTACTTGTCCCGCAAACTCCTCCATATCGAATCGGAACCAAAGGAATGCTCTGTTAAGGTTCAGCTACAGCGAACCACAAGCACCATCCATACTTCCAATCTGTTCATGGCTGAGCAGGTGCTGGATCACGAGTGCCCAGTGAGGGAGTCACAAATCGAGCGACTGTTTAACTTGCTACGCGTTGACATTGTGCCGCGTTCCAAGCAACTACAGCGATTGCTCAATCGATCTTTGCCGCTGCCCGCCAGTGCTAGTGAGCTAAGTAGCGATAGCGAAGCGCAGGAAGAAAAGCAACAGAGCTTGCTCATTGATGGACAGACCCAGCGCAGTGTTCAACAACTAGCTGAGCTCCAGCTGAGTCCTTCTCTCCGCGGGGCTGTTAAACTCGCGGCCACTCTACTGGTGGAGATGTCAACCTTTCCCAATTGCAACAAACACGTTGTGCTGGACAAAAATGGTGAGTTGTTAAGACTCTTTAATACTTTTGAGTTTATTTCTTATTCTGCTTTAGAGCCTGAGCTGCCGAACTGGTTGAAGGTCCTATGCCTGGTGGCATGCTTTGCCCAGAGTGACAAGGAGCTGCAAGTGGCTTCTATTACCACATTATTCGATCTAATAAGGTAAGCGAAAATTAACTTTATTGAAAAGATCACTATAACCCATTACTGTCTTCAGCCTACTGCGCTCCCAAATCGAGCACACGACCAGTCCAGGAGTCACCTTCGTAGTGATGCTGCCGCTTTTGAAGTTCGGGCATGTCAGCTATATGGAGCAGCACACGCGCGTCTTTCAATTGGTGAGCTCTATTCTGTGGGATTACCTAGGAACCGCAGGCATAGATCCTGCTCAAATAGCAGCCCTCCTTCATCAGCTACACAGCTGCCTCGAAAGCGGTCTGGTAGAAACGGTCATCGGCAATCGAATGCAGTCGCAACATTTGCTTCAAATGCAATCACAATCACGCTCAGACTTGGGAAAGGCAGCCATACGTAACTTTCAAATGGAACGGCTGGCTGAAGCTCAGCTGCTCTGTCCAACGGAGTCCACTGAGAGATTAAGAGAGAGTCAGGCCCGAAGCTTCAAGAAGTTCGAACTGCTGTGGCATCTGGGCAGAGACAAGCAGACAGCGCGCGGTTTCGAGAAAACGCTGTTGAAAGTGCTGGATACCCTCGCATTACCACACTACATGTCCGAACGCACGTTTGTGACCAACTGGCTGCAGGCATCGCTTCTGCGTGGTGATCTTGCTCGGCTGACGAAGCCTCTCTACAAGATCCTACTTTCGGCCAGCTCCAAGCGCGTAGGCATCGTCCACATGCAGCAGCTGTACCGTGAATCGGAGACGGAGGTTACACCTGCTTTCGAGCGGGATGTATACGCTATCAGTTCGGAACAAGGCAATGTAAAGTACCATCACATGGAGACAGCCAGTGGAAATAAGAAAAAGAGTCCCATTCGAAACTTCCCCAAGAAGATCTTTGGAGTGACATTAAGTGGAGGAAAAGCCAACAAGGTATCCAACTTTGTTAGCGACAAATCTACCGTCGCCACTTGTGCTGAGGCAACCCAGGATATGAACACCATAGGTCTGATAATCAATCCACTTGAGAATGCCAACGATTTTGACGACGAAACGGATCTGGAGGAGCCGCGTATTGAGATCCCACACAAGGAAACCCCGCTGGAGCAGAAACTAGCCAGCGCAATGGACGAGAGTGAGCAGCCATCACAGGAGCAACCTACAAATCAACCGGATAACAGTCTTCAATATGACCAGGATATCACAGACCATTCGGACAGCAGCGATTTTGAGTCGGACTCTGAGCTTCGCGAAACGAGCATAGAGAAGGAAGACAGCATCACTGTCAGTTCGAGTGCAGGAGTTAGCGATGATGTCAAGCGCTTCGTGGGCGACTGTGAAAGTGTCACTGACGCTTTGACTCAACACGAAAAGATCAAGAGCCGCAAGACCTATCGCTTAACCAGGGAGAAAACCCCAGGAGAAAACAGTCTCAACTCACTCGAGCAGAGAGATCACGATAGTATTTCTGACCTGCAGGCAGATGCGCTGCCTGCTGATGAATATTTCCGGGAAGACAAGAAGCTGGGAAAGCGTAAGAAGCTGCTCACATCCGGGGACAAGAAACGTCTGAGTTGCATTTCAAAGACCTCCACGGACAGCAACATCAGTGGCTCCCATGTAGAACAACCGGAGCAGGAGGAAGAAACAGAGCCCGGAACCGAATCCACAATTAATGTAGAAGACAAGCGACGCAACCTCAGCTTGGAGACCAGCAAGCTTCAGCCCGATATGCAGAAAACCCTAGAAAAGGGCAAGCAGAATGTGGAGATTCTGCGGCAAAATAATGCAGCTGCAGCTGCTGCAGCGGCGGCGGCAGCAGAGGAGCAGATCAGTGTGCGCAGTTCCATGAAGAGCACCGTTTCCCTGACAGATGCGGCTCACCTGTACCACAACCACTTGTTGATTTACTTGGCTATTTACGATACCCGTCAAACGTTGTATGCCCTGCAGACACTTCGCAACATCATTTGTTGCGACAAACGTACCTTCCTTTGTTTGTCCATCACCACATCCTTTTCGAGCGCAAGTCTGAAGCAGTTGCTCGTACGCCATCGTAAGAGCATCTCCGGCAAAGGATTTGATGGGAGTGTAGGGAACTCCGAGTATGCCCAAGGATATCGGGGTTGCATGCAACTGGAGCTGCTGGTCACGCTCTGTTTGTTCTACGCACGTGGATACTTTCAGAAAGAATCGCTAGATGCCCAACGGCAGTCTCCAACATTGCAAGACATTGTAAATAATCGAAGGATTCAGCTGGAGAGCATTGAACTGCTGACCCTGATCTGCTCGGAACTTATAGAGATTGTCAAGGGCATGGGCCGGGGTCTGGCCAACTATATTGCAGATTTATTGGCGCGCGCTAAGCTCCAGAAGGTGATGCTGCACTGCCTCAACAGCTCTGTGTGCAGTTATGGTCGTAAAGGCAACACTAACAGTGGGAGCTATGCGGAGCAGGTCCTCTGCTTTAACGATCCTCAGGATGATCAGCTGCATGCAGACTGCTTCCAGCTTCAACTGCTACGTTTGCTTTTGGCTGTAATCCGCCTAGAACACGAGGTTCATCAGCTCCGCCAGGATACGCCGCCCGCACCTGGGGAGGACTCAGCAGGCAATGCGTCGCCCACTCGCTTAGCAGAAGGAGCGACGGCCAATGTAAAGTACCTTCCCAATTGTCTGATTAGCCAGCAGCCGATGTTTCTGGCCGCAGTGTTGGGTGCACTGCAGCAAGAACGGTTGCGCCACTTGCACCGCAACTGGACTGATTTGGTGACCTCCTCGCTCAATTGTTTTTCCTTTGGCTCACTCACGAACATTGTGATCAGCGTAGTGCATCAACTGTGCAGCAATCTTGACCGCATTTCCAAGATGGGTCTACCCCAGCAACGCCACTTCCCTCCGGATTATGTGGTATCCCAACTGGAGGCTTTAACCATCTTGTGTCACTACTGTTTACTAGACAATACGCAGCAGACGGCGCTCTCACACCTGTTTAACCAAGCTTACCCGCAGACCAGCTCGTCGGCGCAGAGTTCCAGCACGGGTCAGTTGCTCAACAGCATCGTTCATTCGTTCCTCTCGGCCAGCGAGTCCTCCACTTCAGCGCCTGCTCCAAGGAATCCCCAACTGCAGGCTGCTCGCAATGCGGTCCTATCTCATCTTCCAAGGATAATGAGCAGCGTGGCTGCCATATGGGACAGCGAGATGGGACAACTGCGACCGGTTCGCCAGCAGCTTCTAGAGTTCCTATCCCCGGTGTCCCTGCATCACGGCTGCAATTTCCTCGCGGCCGTGGCTGTCACCTGGCAGCAGCGGGGAATCGCAACCAATATGAGCGGATTAAGCATCGCAGAGCAGTTCCAGAGGAATTCCGTGCTGCAGGCATGTCCTGCCCAGCTTTCTTTGGTGTCACTAGTATCCAGCATACGTGTAATGCCCATGGACTCCTTTGTGATGACATTGCACCATGTTGTGCGCTCACCTCCGCCAATTCACCGGCCACCTGCCCAGCTCAGCATTGAGGTGAGTGCTCTGGAGCTCTTCTACTTCTACATGAAGTCGGCTCCAGCTCCTCAATTAGCGGATGCATGGAGCTCGCTGCTGGCCCTCATCCGCGATGGCTTGAATCTGACACCACCGGCGCAGTTCGCGTTGCTGATGCTACTCAACGAGTTTGTCCAGCGCTGCCCGCAGATGCCATTCCAGGACAAGAAGGAAGTGCGTGAGCTACACGATGTCACCTCTCGTTTGGTGGACTCTCTCTCTAGCGTGGCTGGATCCTGTCTAGAGCAGACGACCTGGTTGCGTCGCAATCTGGCTGTAAAAGAGGATACCGATGGGCTAGCCAAGGATAACAGTGTTGGAGGCGGAGGTCTACAGCAATATTCGCTGCAGGCTCAGAGTGTTCTGGCAGCAATACTCTCAAATCTACTGGACGTGGCCTATGGTTCCCAGGAGAAGGACAAGGTGGTGAACATAGTAACACCACTGCTGTACAATATTACTCCGTATTTGAAGAACCACACTGCTCGGAATGTTCCCTTTTTCTACGCCTGCTCTGCCCTGTTGGCCAGCTTGAGTGGCTACCAGTACACCAGGAAGGCTTGGCGAAAGGATATGCTGGATCTCCTGCTGGACAACGCCTTCTTCCAGATGCATCTCTCGTGCCTGCCCTTCTGGCGCATGATTATGGACAGCCTGATGACTTACGACAACACCACGTTCCGAGAGCTGATGACTCGCGTCTCCCTATCGCAGGCGGGCAGTCTGAACATCTTCACCTCCCGGGACCAGGAGTATGAGCAGCGGTCCATGTTGCTCAAGCGACTCGCCTTCGTTATTTATTGCAGCGAGTTTGACCAGCACAACAAGTACATGCCAGACATCCAGGGTAAGTTAACGAAATGTTCCTCCTTCGTTAGGTACTGAGCAATTAGTAACAAACTTTACACTTTTAGTAAATAAAAATATAATTACTATTTATTGCTTAGTACCATCACTTTGGGGAATTAATTAACATCAGCACTAACATCCTTAATTCCCTCAGAACAATTGGCCAACAGTCTGCGGCTGGTTCCCATGGGTCCTTCCGTGCAAGCGGCCGTTTTCCTGTGCTTCCGTGTGCTGCTCCTTCGCATGTCACCAGACCACGTCACCTCGCTGTGGCCCATTATCATTGCGGAAATGGTGCAGGTGTTTCTGCAAATGGAACAAGAGCTCAAATCGGAGAGCGAAGAGAGGAAGTAAGTCGAACACGAATGAAAAAAAAAATAGTCAAACTAATATTATCATTATTTGCAGTCAACAACTGCGCCTTCCTTCTGGGATTGACGTGTCCTGGTCCGCTGCTTCTGGAGCTAGCAATGGTTACAATTCCCAAACACCAATGCAACACTGGCGATCTGTGCAATTGGAGGCCTGCAAGCTGCTTGAATTGGGATGTGTGCTGCCCGCCACCAAGCTGCCACATTTCCAGATGTATCGATGGGCATTTGTGGGCACCGAGTTCGATGTTCACGAGGAGGAGGTGCGCCTGCCCAACGGAAGTCTAGAGAACCTGGCTACCTTGCCCAGCGCGCTCTATGTGCCGCATGTAAGGCGTGTGGCCAGGCTGATGGACATGAAGTACACCAGTCAGTCGCCGGTGAGTAATTCCCTCTCTCATCGTATGCGTCATCTGGCTAACTAGTCCCTTTTGGATTTTTTCCAGATACTGCAACGCCCCAGCAATAGACACCTGATGTTGCACTTCCAACAACTGCAGTCGCTGCAAGAACTGTATGCTTTTTTCACCACGCTGGGCATCAGTTGCCCCCAGCCGCGTAACTTTGCCGACACTGAGAACGATGTGGCCAATTGCTTGAAGGAGATCGAAGAGGTGTTGGCCAATGATTTCCTAGAAAAGCTGCCCAGCATAACCACGCCGAGATGAAAACCGGCTGTTGCCCACCGGCAGACGCAGTCGCAGATCCAAGCGAGTGGATCACAATTCGAGCTCAAGCTGAACCTCAACCTGGGTATGGAGTCTGCCATGGAGTCGGGCAGCGCTGGCCAGGCTGTGCGAATACTGGCCGCCGTGCAGGCTAAGCTAACTACCCAAAATGCCGAGACGAGCTTTACGCAGTCGCAAAACATCAATAACAGCAGCAACAATAAGAAGACCAACTTTCCATTTTATGTCTAAGTAAGCAGATTGGAGCAGAAGACGATGCCGAGTATGATAGCTAGCTATATAGATAGAGAACTGTGTCGAGAGTATATAATTGTCCGTAGTGTGATCGATCGTTTTAAATGTTGAATGTTTAAGAACGCGGTAGCCCAATAGCCAATAGCACCCTGTATGTATATGTATGTAACCAATGTATTTAACTGTTGATAGTTGATCCCGAGTCGATGTGGGTAAGAGATGTGCGTTAACGACAAACTGCAATCAAATAAAAAACAAAGCATTTTATTGCAAACACTGAGATGAACGGTGGGCTTCACCGACAATTGATGTAGCATGTTAAGATCTAAACCACATTCATGGCGCGCGGCGTTTGTTTGCTGGCTTCGCTGTTTTTCAGCTGGAGGTAGAAGGAGTACACAATTCGGGCGCTGAAGAGGATCAATACTGAAAGTGTAGCGGAGAATATGTATGATCTGTACATTTTTGTTAACTCAATTTGATTTCCATAGCCGTTACTTACGAAATGTGATGATGTAGACGAACAGGGCACCGAAAATGTTATTCATTCCGGTGGCCTCTCGATATCCTCCGTAGTGGAAGATAACCCCGAAGATGGCAAACGGAAAGGAGATGGCTTCAATGACAGCAAAGATAAGCCAGACGAACACCAGAATTGGCTTTTCCTGCAATTCGGAAAGGTGGATTGGGTTTTGTTGACTCAAAAAAGGGGATCGGTTGTATTCTACTTACCTTGAGGGTTCCTATCATTAAGCAAATATTGCCGACTACTATGATGGCGAATCCAATAAAGTTAAGAACTGCAAGGGAGTCAATTGAATTTAAATATAAAGTATTAAACGTAAATATTTGATTTTTAAAAAAGCCGTTACAATCAGCAAAATAAATATAAACTTGGGATTATAAGTGACTCCATGTATTCCAAGCAAAACGTAGCTTTCTCAGTGCTCTTATCTTACTTCCCGCTTGAAATTTGAGAATACGACTTAAAAAAGTATCTTTGTATATGAGTACACATCATTAGATGCACTTCATGTGCTTGTGGTACATATACATAAATATTAACTAAAACATAAATTCTTCAGATGTCCTAAAAAATCAGTTCATTTATAATTTAAACACATTTCATACTTTAAAACACCTAAAAATAAGGTTCATAGAACTTCTTTAGTACATGGAGTAATGCAGGCTTTAAGTGTTTTGATGACATATGGCAGTTCAACCATTAAAATTCAATAATCTTTTAAATTAAATGAAATGTCAGCTCGAACATGTCGGCGATGTCGTCATCGATGGAGTGGTGATGTATCCAAAATGGTTGTGAATTGGAACGCGTTTGTCTCGAATGGATTAGCTCATTCGTTTATTTCGCATGTGAACATTCATGAATGTATTGTTTCTCTATGGAAATAGCGTCAGTATGGGCGATCATCTTCTGAAAATAAACAAATGCCACGCCTCGCATTTCTCCTACCGTTTGGTGCGAATATCACGCTGAAAGTCATGCTCAATAGCCAGTAAATCGCGATTCCCAGGCACCAGCTCCGCAATTCGGTATTGCACGGGCCATTATCCACCGTCAGGTCGATTTTCATTTTGAAACTCTGTTGTTTACAGCTAATTTTTCCAAATACAAATAGTAGTATAGTAGCTAGTATGGCACTTAAACCGGTTTGGAGACTCCTAGCGCACGGAAACACAACCGCACTGGGCAAGAATCAAATAATAAGTGTAGCGCAAATGCCGATGCCGCTCAGAAGAAAAGGTTGCGTAAACTATGCAGCACGAAAATACTTTTTTTTTTAGCGCTTAAAAAGTATGCCTGATATGTTAAAAAAAATATACACTAATTTACTGTATGAATTTCTGTCCATATGTTACGTCATTTCGAAGTGAAATGGATAAAATGTAGAATTCTTTTTAATTGTCTTGACATGTAATAAAGAAATTTAGTGCTGAATTATATATATGTGTGGCTACTATTAGCACCTAGAAAAATATTTGAAAAATATCCCGCTGTTGTGCAGTGTTAATGAATAAATAAAAAAACTACTACCACTGTGAGTAGTGCTAGCATGGAAATTTATAAAAAAATGTTAATTATATAAATATTAATTAATCATTTTGACAAATTATAATTGCATAAAAATATTTAAAATATAAAAGTGCTATTTAAAAATTTTTATGCACTTTCCGTTAAAAAGTCACATGAAAAGCTGGTGAACAAGTCACAGTTTCGGCGCCAACTGCTTGCAGCAGTCTGGCAACGCCGCTATCCCCAAAAGCTTTCAATTGTCAGTGAATTGCGACTTATTAAGCAATTGCATTTTCGCTCTGCCGGCGAACTGAAGTATAATTGTTTTTATCCGCATTCGCACGAAATCAAGTGAATCCAGAATGCTGTCCAGGGTCTTCTGTATGCGCCTGAACACCTATGGTGTGGTCATTGGATGGCTGGGCGTGATTCTATCCTTCTTGGCCACGATCCTTTTGTCCGTGGCCCTGGGATTCGTCGATGAAATTGCGCAGCAGATCGCCAAGGAATCCAAAGATTCGGACATGACGGTCACCCAGATTCGCAGTGGTAAGGGCTAACCATCGAGTGCACCCACAACCAATCGTATATTACATTGTATTGCATTGCTCTTGCGGTTATTGCAGTGCTAGTAATCATTTTCAGTGTTTACCTGGCGCTCAAGGTGATTAATCTTCTGGCTTCGGCCATGTTGGTCGCAGGTACCGTTAAGGTAAGTCTAGTATCAATATGCAATCTGTACAATAGCATATATAAGTGTATACTATATATCTAGAGCTAGACCTTTTTGGTCTGCAAAAAAAATCCAAGGCTTTTAGCACATACAAGCATGTTCACCATACTAACTAGAGATAAAGATGGTTCTAATAGCGTTTTCTTGTCTTTCAGGAACGCCATTTGCTCCTGCTGCCCTGGCTGATCAACAATGGAGTGTTGCTTGTCTTTGGAATTGTCACCAATATTGTAATGCTGGCCCAAGTCATCGGAAGTACACCCTTCCTGAGCGCTCTTCCACTCATTTTGGTGGATGTGGGCCTGCTCGGTAAGTGAATCACCACTTCATACATACATAAGCTCTATCTGGAAATGGGTATACACACTGGCCGTTGTTGCGAAATTGTGGATCCCCATTTCGCTTATCGCTCGACGGTTCGCGATCGTTCTGTAATTGCGCTGGTACACGATGCTTATTTTTCTCCATTCGCTCGTTTCAGTGCTGACCTGGTATCTCTACTACGGCATCTACTCGCTCTTCAAGCAGATCCAGGCATCCAGTGAGGTCCAGCGCCCCCTGATCCCACCGCCGACCCAGCAGCAGACCAACTCCTATCCCAGCTACACCAAGATTTAAGCTCCAGTGCAGCTTCCTGTTTTGCGAGCTCTTATTACATCATATCCCTTTCGAATGTTTCCAGTGGGGCCTCCCCGATTAACGTAATATTTTTCTAGCTAGTAACACCAAAATTATATTCTACGTCGTATTTCATGCATCAGAGAACGAAAATCTGTGTGTACATCATATATATTTACATTAACGCGACTGTATCCATACGTATATTCGAACGAAATGGCCAAAACACGATTTTTCGATTGGCTCCAAAAAAATATATATATATTTTATATACACAATCACATGGATAATTATTTGGGTGCTGCGCGTTTTGTTTTGCTCTTCGTGTTATAATGCTTGAAGATTTGGGACAACATCTACTATTATTTGTTTGCAGTTCTAAAATGTTAATACATACCATTCCTTAAAACTTAACACACATTTCTTCGTTTTTGCTGTGATAGACTTTCAAACATATATTTCTACACACACAGAGGGCATAAATTAAATCGAATCTTGGGGCGGCATTCGTTGCAGCTACTTATGTAACTATTGATGGCTCATTCTGCTGCTCCGGCGGTCTCACTGTCATTTGCCCAGACCCAGCCACATGTAGCTCGGATCTATGAACTGGGAGCCGCGGTATCCCTGCGGATTGCGCGACACCAGCGATCGGATCTTCTGGGAGGGCCTGTAGCTGCGCAGGGCCTGCAGGAGCTTCGATGTCTTCCGATCGTGCTCCTGCTGCTGCTCGGAATCCTCCGGAGCGTCGGGCGGCACGGGCGGCAGGTGCAGTGGGTGCGGGTGCTTACCCTCCAGCATTCGCGTCTCCGATTCACCCAGTTGCGACTGCTCCGCGAAGCGCAGGTTCGCCTCCAGGCGGTTGAAAAAGCCGCCCAGATTGGTCATGGCTCCTGGAATGTAGAACGAATGTCACTAGCAATGGGTTCATTTGTTAAGGATTAAATTAAAATTAAAGCATCCACCAAATTGCCAAAGCTCAATGGTGTACTGCCCGAATCCTATCCTATACTCCATTACTCACCAGCACTGATCGAGGGCATATATCGGAGTGAGTCCGGAACCTCCTTTCGTTTCCAGGGCAAGGTGTAGGCGTAGGGGTGCGTAAGCGGTGGCTCCTCGTCGTCGGGTGGCCAGTTGGCGGGATCCCTCTTGGCCTTGACCTCCGCAAGTGGAGGTGCCGGAGATTGCCACTTGTGCTGCACCTGCAGCTGCTTGCGATGCTGGAGGTGCCACTGGCGACCGAACAACGCAGGATACGGGGTAAGATAGCTATCTCCGAATTGGTTATCCATTTCCGTTTCACTGGTTTTCGGCGGGGCATTTCCGCCATCGAAAGGGTAAAAGTTGTCCAAGGTGCGTGACGTCGTCGGCGCGACGGAGTCCCTGTCCTCACTTCCAGTGAAATCCCAGTCCGGATCCAACTCCCAGTTTCGCTCCCACTCCGGCGGAATTTGGCGGTCACGACCAGTGGTTGGTGATGTCGCTATCGCCACCTGTGCACCGCCGAAAGGTGCGTTTCGCAGTGGACCTGCCGGTGGAGAAACATATCGGCAGACGGGCCCATTAATTGTGTGTGCTCCCGCAGGATTTGGGGTAGTCACTTGGGTACAAACAGGGTTGGCTTCGCCAAAACGACATGACATCCAATTTCCGCTAGTGCCCTACAGATTTTAATTAGTGATAGGCGCAATGGCGGCTAATAAAAGGTCAGGTTTCAATTTGAAACAATTGCCGAGAAATGAAAAATTGCCGAAAATGTGAGATAGTTACGATAAAGTTTGCCCCATGGGATTGATGTCATATCTTCTGTTTAATTTAATAAGCAGGGAAGAACAACTCACTAGTTGTCGTGGTAAAATGTATTAGTTTTTAGTTGAAGTTTATAAGCTATTTAGATTTAATTGTTTATTAGATTATTTTCCTAAAAGTGGTTAACAGGTATTTAAACACAGTATAGCAAATAAGTGTTTGTGCATTACATATTCTTTTAAAGGCTATTGGAAAATTTATTTTTTAACGATTATTATTTGATTTACTTCACATAACTGATGTTAAAAGAACTTCTGTTAATTTAGAGAAGGATAATTTGGGATATTTATGGTTTCTGCCATTTTTAAACGGCGATAACGGTCATATTTTTAAATCGTAGGCTTATGCACCTTTTAGGCATTATTTAAATTTTAAGATTTTTTAAAAGCAGAATGGGATGTTCTACTGAGAAAAACGCTCTTTAAACCGTTTTTTTTCTGTAAATTTTGATTTAACTTAAGATCTATGATATACTTAAGATTCCAACTCCCAGCATCAAAAACCATGATCTCAACTACTGTAGCTGGTATCTTTAAAATGTTTTCTGCCAGATCTCAAAGACTCTTGGAACGGATGGACTTACCTGCAAATAGCAAAACCATAAGCAGAATCCGTCGCCTCATCACCAGGTGCGACATTGTGTGGCTGATTTTCGAGGACCGTCTTCTGGTTGCTGTTACATTTTACGGATACACCGATGCTAAATAGTTTGCAAACACATTTCAACCGTTGGTGGCTATGCTTTCACGGAATACAGCTGCTCCCACGGCGGAGATCGAGTTCCACGCCGGAGGACTGACGACTAACGGCCAAGTTGCTCGCATCGTGCGCTTTTATAGCTCCTCGCGGGCAGCGCACCAAACCCAACTCCAAGCGAATCCTTTCGGCCACCCCGACCACGCTCCGCACGCAGCGAGCACCTGTTGCCCGACGAGCAGGAGCAGGACGATAGGGCAGGAGGACGACGGGACAGGTTGGAAATAAAGGACGCTAGGGACATGCGCACCAGCTGGATGGCAGTGTCACCTTTGCTTGGTTTTTGAAGTGCGACTTGAGCTTCGGTAATTTTCTAATATGCACGGAAATGGCGAATGGCGCACAGCATTGCCAGCAATTGGGAGTCGAGTGTCCAAGCTGGATTCCATTCCACCATTGATGCGAAGCCAAGCCAATAAGTCTCAGGTGTGCAAAAGGACCCTTTTTTTATGCAATTATCTTGTCATATTTCGCAATTTCTCCAGCAATGGATATTGCTCCTGGTGTGAGCCGGTCTTGCCACATGCCATTGTTCGAGGGAACATCCCAGGCATCCATCCATCCAGGCATACATCCAGCCATCCCGCGTCCCTGCATCCAGCTGACATGACGTCAAAGGCTTTTGAGTTTGGCCACCGTATTAGCATAATTGGGTCAGTGGCTGGCTTCGGTGGCTTCCACCGTCCATTGTGAGCCACCGTGCATCCATCCAGGAGCTGCACCACCTTCGGGCCTTGGCCGCTCCACGCTCCTAATTGGATTTGCATGCAGCTTCTTTGTGACACGCTGGGCGTCCTAATGGTCCGGAGGTCTGGTTTGGCCAGCTTTGCTTTGGTTTGCTTTGGCTGGGCGACCACCCCTGCTCCAAAGGTAAAGGTCCACCAGCCAGTCGGTTGGAGCACTGAAAGTTTGCCCCCACAGCGTTTGAAAAACTTGGGAGCACTAACTGTTTGTTAATTAAGCTTCAATTACAAGTTAGCTCAAGTCAACTCACGGCGCATCAACATTCGTTTGAGTTATTCACAAACGCAAGAAAGTTTTCCCGTTTTTAATCGATTTAGGGGGAAATTTTTAATTTTAATCATATTTAGGTGGCCAATAAATTTATGAATTTTGACAGCAAAACAGTCAAAGGTTCATATGCAAGTAAGACCTTTCTTGCTTATATTATTTTTAAATGTATCAAATCTTTAAATAAACATTAACTTAAGAATCAGAGTTCTGAAAAAATATTATTAAATTTGACGTTTAATTTTGCATTGTTTACAAATTATTTTATTTTATTATAAAATCGTGCCAATGTAGAGAGTTAAGAAGTCGTTGAGAACTTTCGAGCTTTTCTGGTGTTCCAAAACCCAAACATTCCGTTTTAAGAAAAGCTTTGGGGGTTTGGTTTTCGGGGCTCCAACTGATTTGCGCTCAGTCGCTCTTGAGCTTTCGTGCCGCTAAGTTGCCGTCAGCACAGCGCCGACCAAATAATTGGCTTCACAGCAGTTGAAATTCGTAGTGAAAAGTGAACTCCAACCGGAAAAGGACTCGCCAAGAAGCCAGCAAAGAATTAAAGTGCAATTACGATCGGGAAAATTGTGAAGGAAAGGCAATATCAAAGGAAAAAGTCATACATTTTTGGACAAAGGTGCGGCGAATGCTCTTTTCCTAACCAGGTTTTTTTTTTCTTGGGAGGAGTATGTGCACATGCCGTTGCATCTTACAAACTCCTTCTTGGCCACCCCATGGAGTTTTTCACAGGCCAGTGCGCCGGCGCCGTGGGGGAAAACGGCTGTTTTTCACATTTCCCGCGCTGACAGCAGGTTGACGACCCGCACCCAAAACCAAACCCATGCCTAAAATCCCAAATGCCGGCTTCCACGCTCACTTTCGCTGTGCGCTTTTCCCAGCCCTTATCGCATTTTCCACGTTACCACATTTCCTCGTTCCTTTTTCTACCCGTTTCTAACATCTGGGCCCGCCTAATAGACCAATCTGTCGGCTTACGCTGCGTATACTTAATAATGGCTGGCCATTGGTGTTCGTTTTCGTTGTTGTCGCTTGTTTACTTGGCCCACATCCAGCTGTAGCCCTCAACCAAATCCGGAGGTGGGCATCTCTTTACCAAGCACGCACTGGCACTTGATTTTCGATTTGGGCGCGGGCGTCTTCAAGAGACTCTTGTTCTTTCCGCTAAAATCGAAAAAATGTGCTAAACATTTGTGGGACTCTTTTGCGTACGACGAATTCGGGGTTCACTGCAAAAGAGTGTTGAAAAAAGGTAATACACCTTAAAAGCACCTGCTAAAATATTCAAACAAATATTATGACCAATCTCTGTATAGATTTATGTAAAAAAGTAAATTCTGGGAAATTTGTATTAATCAGCTACCCAGAAACCCAAAGTTCAGCTTGATCAGACTGGCTAGTGCTTAGTAATGTATCCTATTCTCCACTTGAGTTACCTGCTATAATCTGCATCTTATTCACCAATTTTTAGCTGTAACTAGCGCTGAGTCCGCAGCACGATCTCTCGATTTCCGCTCGATTGCTAAAGCAGTTGACCTTGGTGGCTCGCAGAATATTGCATTGCAGCAGCAGCAGCAACAATGGCGGGCTTAATCATCAATGAAGCGTGCAAGAAGCATGCTTGAGGCCTTCCGATTTTGCATTCAGATTTCAGTTGGCCAAGTCACGTGGAGGTGTGGAGCATAGCAGCATAGGTGGAGAGGTATCCATAGGTGCTGGCCAACAACAAATGGGCGAATGGTGGTTGGGCAAAAACTACAACCGGTTCAATGTTTGCACAATTTTTGTGTGTCTCCGTGTGTTTTTTGGGTTCCTTTATTTGTTTTCATATTCCGCTGTTCTGCTCTGTCGCCAAAAAGCATTTAATATTACTGAATGAGTGCGGCTCCGGTCGTCGGTTTACCCACATTTCGGGCCACATTTACGAGCGGGGAGCATGCTGGGCAGTTAATTTAAATTTCACACTCGTAGCCGCAGATGTTGCTAGGGAACAGCTTCCCGCTCTTCCAGCCAAGTGCTTCTTTGATAATCATATTTTTAGTTAGATTTGTTATAAATATAATACCACCCTCGCCGACTGAGTCAGCAACCCTCAGCTCATCGCCACCTGAAGGTCAGCGAGAGTTACACCTTGGGTTAAAAGCCACTTCCTGCTCCACCCTCAGCACTTCCGGTTCCTGAACCTCCTCCCTTTTGTGCGGCATTGCGTGTGTGTTAGACATGATTGCCCCTTTAACTACACTAAGAAAAAGTTAGCTGATTTAATCCCTTCAGCAAAATAAGGTTTTCATGCCAGATTATCATTGCTCATATTTTAAGCAAAACATCAGGTCGTGTATTTGGATTTATACATATCTTTTTATAAAACACGATGCCACTTATTCCTGGAAATATTATATTTATTTCAAATATGTGAAAATTACTTTTGAACTAGCAAAATTTCCCAGCACTTTGCCGCCGTGCATAAATGAGCTCAACTAGCTCGTGAATTAAGTTCACATTTAGCATAATTTCATTGTTTTTTGTTGGCCACAAACAGCCGTTAGACGTGTTAGCTTAGTTACTGAGACAACCGCACCGCATTCTGACCCTGGTCGGAAGCCTTTAATTACTCATACGCCGCGTGTGACGGAGAGTGCTGACCCCGCCCAAAAAAAAAAAAAACAGGGGAAACTGGCTGCAGAATGCAACTCAGAATGCAATCGAGGGCTGTCCCACGATGGCAAGCTGGCCTGCTTTTGCTTTGGCAGCGCAGTAAGCATTTAGCCTAATGGGGCTTCTCTTCGAGGGGGGATTCTTTGGCGTTTTAGGTGGCTTTTGGGCGCGTTATTGGGGAGGGTGGAGACAGTCGGCGGCGTACATTGCCCTCCAGCACAATTGCGCCCTCAAGCATGGCAGGCCGCCTCGATGGCTGTTGCTCAGTTAAAAGCTAAAAAAATAAAACACCGACTGAAATTGTCATTAACTCGTGTTGTGCGCAAAGTGAAATTTTGTATGTTTTAAGCGGTTGCTGGTTGATGTTAATGCTGCTACTGCCATTTCGCTGCCTTGTTTTGTTAATGCAGCGATAAATTCGTGACGTTAAATTCACAAACATGTGCCAGAGACACGTTTTGTTGACCCCAAAGAGCGCTTTCCAAGCGCGTTAAAGAGAAACGCTCTCGCCACTTTTGAAGAACTTCGTTTTTAGGCCTTAATTCCCTATATCCAACACCTTTTGAATACTATAAAAATATAAACAAAATATTACAAATTTTGCCTACTTTTCAATGTCAACGAACGCGGCATTTATCTTATGCAAACGAAATTCGACGCAGGAAAGCCTTAAATACTTTATAATCCACTTTCAACAGATATTGTATTGCATCGAAATAAACATTTTCAAATTACCCGTCACATAAATATTTATTAATTTATTCTGCTGCGTTATTACTTTTCTTTCCGTACAGAAATCTGACTTTTTTGTTCGCCAGTAAAATGGCTGTCAAAATGCGCAAGTTGCATGCGACAAGCAATTTGGCGAGGCCACATCCTGGCCCATTTCCTGGGTCCTTCAAAGGATAACCACTTCACATCCCCGACAAAAGCAGCAAACAATGGTTGGGCGAAGGGAGGAGGCACTTAACCCAGTTTTTAGTTTCATTCAGATGCTTCCTTCACTTTGACATGCCAAAAAGCCCGAATGATATCATATCCCGCCAACCACCAATCCCTCTATCCGTCTGACCCAAATTCAAAGCTATTCTCTGCCATGCGGGTGGCCACAACAATTGTCCACAGTATTGATTTTTGCTCCCTCCATTTCAGCTGAAGTTGGAGCTGAACTGCCAATAAAAAAGACTGAACCGAATCGAACTGAAGACACCAACCAAGGACCAAAACGAGGAAATGTTTTAGGAGCAAGCTGCAGCCAAGAGATAAGGGAAGTGCCGCACTAACCCCCATCATTAGCATAAACATCGACCAGACGAAGTCGCAATGTTTCTGCCCGTGAAATCTAATCAGTAAGTACACGGAAAATAAATCTAGTATACTAGCTAAGAATTGGTGGAACTCTTCAAAGAGTGCTAATGATATTACCATATACTATATACATACTTAGTATAACAAACTTTGTACTTTGATTTCAATGCTTAAAGTTTAATATTTATTGTGCCTAAGCGCAACCCTGTGAAATTTAAGTGGTGACTTGGTGCTCCATGTTCGCTCCATGTTCGCTCCATTCAACCCCCAAAAACGCCAGCCCCCTCAAAAACGACATGAACATAAACATGTAACATAAACAACCCCTGGCTTTGCAGCAGTGGAGCAGTTCCTGTTTCTGTTTTTGCCGACACCTTGTCGCCGCCATTACCATTATGTTTACAAGACTTGATTTTGTTGGGGCGAACTCATTTTACGAACTCATCAAATTCTCGTTGCAGTTCCGGCGAGGCGAGTGGCAACAACGAAGATGTCACCACCACCAGCAACAATTCCACACAGACGCCCAGTGATCTGAGCCCACCGGGACCCAATGAGGAGGTCCTGCCCCAGGCGCATCACCAGAATCCGGGCCACTGCATCGCCTCCTTTGCAGCCATCAACCAGATGAGGAACAATGCGCAGGTGAGGGAAAATTAAGCCAAGAAAATCACATCATTCTGAATTTCAAACAAGTTATGATCAGATCAATTTCTTCTTCAAAAATCAGCAAAGCCATAACATACAGTTCAAATTCATTCCATTAATTGACAGATCTTGATATTGCCGTACTAATTGCATTAGGCGTGAACATAATTAAAATATTTATTTAGAATGGGCGCGTGATTGAGGTCGTCGCAAGTCCGACTCGACGCTGGCCCACATGGCGCATACATAATGTCTTTCGCGCGTTTCTCTTTCATTTTGGGCAGTCGGCAACATTAATTGCGACCGATGCCGCCTCTGGCTCACAAAGTTCAGCTGGGTGAGGCTATTAGAGCAAATTGCCATTTTAGTAGCCCGGCGGGTGGATGGATGAGTTGGCCTTAACCAGAAGCGCGCCATGATGTAAGCGACACTTTGCCATTCAAAAGTGCCTCCACTATCGGGTTCATTGACTGCGGGCGCCCTGTCAAAAGTTATTGATGGAGAGTCCTTCTAAGGATTCCAGACTGGGCGTAGAGGAGCGGGATTTGGAGTGCAAATTGAGCACGTAGTCGGGCATTAATCGGATTTGTAAAGCGACCCTTTGGCCGCGTCAGCACCCCCAGGTCTCAACAGCCTTCCCAGCTCCATTCTCACTCGTTCTCCTGCCCATTTCAGCTCTGCGATGTGCGCCTGGAAGTGGGCGGCGACACCATCAATGCCCATCGAGTGGTTCTGGCCTCCGTATCGCCCTATTTCTATGCGATGTTCAACGGTGAGTGCACTTCTATAACAAAAAGCAATCCTTTCCTGGACTTACCATCCTATCGATATTGGATATAAATCCAACTACTAAAGCAAAATGTTAACTGATACATTCCAATCTCATTTACCAGACGACATGCTGGAGCGCACTCAGGGATTAGTCCGGCTGCACGACGTGGACAGCTCGGCGCTGCGGCAGCTGATCGATTACACCTACACCGGCGAGATCACGATCACCGAGCAGAACGTACAGGTGCTGCTGCCCGCCTCCGGACTGCTGCAGATGCACTCGGTGCGGGATGCCTGCTGCAAGTTCCTGCTGCGCCAGCTGCATCCCTCCAACTGCTTGGGCATACGCAGCTTTGCAGATGCCCACTCCTGCAAGGAGCTGCACACGCGGTCGCATAAGTACGCCCTGCAGAACTTCCAACAGGTGGTGGGCACGGAGGAGTTCCTGCTGCTGCCGTTCGAGGAGGTTCGCGAGCTGATCTCCAACAGCCAGCTGAACATCAGCTCCGAGGAGCGAGTCTTTGCCGCCGTCATTAATTGGGTGAAACATGACCTGGCCACAAGAAGACTTCACATTGCCGAGTTGATGTCGAATGTCAGACTGCCGCTGGTGAGCAGGGATTTCCTCATGAGCTGCGTGGAAACGGAGACCCTCATGCGCGATGACTCCGAGTGCAAGGAGCTGCTGCTGGAGGCCATGAAGTACCATCTGCTTCCGGAGCAGCGCAGCATAATGGGCAGCCAGCGGACCCAGGAGCGTCGTCCGGAGGGCATGAAACCCTACGTATTTGCGGTGGGAGGAGGCAGTCTCTTTGCAATTCACAACGAGTGCGAGGTGTACAATCCGCGCTCCAACTCATGGAGTCCAGTGGCACCAATGTTGTGGCGACGATCCCGATCCGGAGTAACTTCTCTGCACAAGCAGTTGTACGTGGTCGGCGGCTACGATGGAGTCAGTGATCTGGCCACGGCGGAGAGCTACAATCCTCTGACCAACAAGTGGAGCAACATCACCCCAATGGGTACGAAACGTAGCTGCCTGGGCATCTGTTCATACGATGCCTTGATCTACGTTTGTGGTGGTTACGATGGCGCCTCCTGCCTGAGCAGCATGGAGCGCTATGATCCGCTTACTGGCATCTGGAGCTCCTGTCCGGCGATGAGCACAAGGAGAAGGTACTGCCGACTGGCTGTGCTGGAAAATTGCATCTACAGTCTGGGCGGCTTCGATTCCACCAACTACCAGTCGAGCGTGGAGCGGTTTGATCCCAGAGTGGGTCGCTGGCAACCGGTGCCCAGCATGTCGGCACGCAGGAGCAGCTGCGGCGTCGCCTCCACCGACGGGCATCTGTACTGCATTGGTGGTAATGATGGCACCATGTGTATGTCCAGCGGAGAGCGATTCAATCTGCGCAGGAACAGCTGGGAACCCATCGCAGCAATGCACTCGCGAAGGTAAGGACTCTGAATTGACAGTCCAACTTCTTCCCTATACTTAATAATTGTGTACTTTTCTAGATCCACCCATGAAGTGGTCGAGGTGGAGGGCGCCCTCTTCGCCTTGGGCGGCAACGATGGCAGCTCGTCGTTGAACTCTGTGGAGCGATACGATCCACGACTAAACAAGTGGAGCGTGGTCAACGCCATGGTGGCTCGACGCAGCTCCGTCGGCGCCGCCGTCCTGGAGTGCTTCCATCTGGAGCGCGGACTGGTGCAGACGACGAACTTATGACCCTTGGCCAGCATAACCGAGTCCTTTGCCGCAGCTGCAGCGAGCGGCACTAGCAATGGCAACAGCACCATCAACGGGATTGGATCAGGTGGAGCCATACCTCCGTCATCGGGCGTGGGAGGCACTCTGACCGTTCCGAGCCGAGCGGAGGCTGCTGCCTTTACGGCCAACATAGCTCTGAGTAGTTCCGCGCCCTCGGCCAGCTCAACGCTGCGTCGTCATCGGAGGGACACACCCGGTCTGGCCGAGAGCCGCAGGGCCAACAGCAATGCCAGCAGCAGTGGCAGCGAGAGCGGGAGTACCAGCGGGGCCAGCGGATCCGGAGGAGGAAAGCCACCGGCGACGGCCTGATCCTGGTCCATGTCGCGTCGCTTCTAAGCCACCTAACAATTACAAATTAACTCACATACAAAGCTAACCCCACGCGCCTAATGCAGGAATTTGATTGTTCGAGTTCGTTATGGATAGACTTAAGAATATTTATATGACTTGGAGACCCCGGGCGGTGGTTCGATTGCTCAACATCAAGGATGAACATCGCAGTGGATGCATGCCCATAATACACACATGTTTCTAGTCAAGATCTCTCACACACACAACATGGGAATGCCGCGGGGACACAACTCCTGGAGAAGCAACCTAATCTGCCTACAATTTACATACATAAACCTCTATACACTTAAATTATATACTGTATACACTCTTATGTACTATTCTTATGTATTTTATACACGCAATTAAAACGATAAGTAAGTGTTTCGTAATCGTATGCGACGAAGTCGGCGTTCTGTTTGGCTCTGTTCTGTATGCGCTTTGTACTAGGATCTTGACAGGAAGCCCCCGCTAAGGTGTGGATCACATCATCCGCTCGGCCATGCTGCTCGCCACGTTGCCCACGTTCTTCTCCTTCTCCGCCGGCTGGGCGACCTTCGAGGCCATTTTCCGGGCGTCCAACCAGTCCTTGGGCAGACCGGTGCCAACTGCAAAGATTGGGGGATTGGGATTAGTGGAGGGATCGCTGCACGGGGACGCCGCTTCGTTTTTTCACAAGTGGTGTGCCCCGGCAGTTGGAGCTAAAATCAGTTGCAATCTATAATGGGGACACAACGATCTTCAGATAGTTCTCAGTACGCATTTATTTTCAGTTTCCGTTTCACGTGACTCTCGATGATGGGACATGGAAAGTTAAATGCTGATGCGGCCATCTGCCCGCATTGGTATCATTGGTCCACAAAAAGCCGGGTCGTGTTTCGATCCTTGGCACCCAGTGAACGGATGTGGGATGAAGCTGCCTCCGGGTGACAAGGACCTAGCACTTGGCAGATAATTCGTGAAAAAATGAAGCCGATGCGCCGCTTGGAAGTGGTTAAAACTAAACGGTACTTAGGCTCTAGCTCAAAGGAATTTCAATAAAAATTAATTAACAACGAATGTGGATCGCCTCCTAGTCCAGGTCATCGGCTACTGGGTTGCGCGATCGGGAGAAACGTTAACAGAACGAAATTTTTTGCGGCAAATAGGAAGAGAGATGGAGTACGGAAAACGCGTTAGAAATTACTCAATTATGAAGGCTATGTCTAAGTTTTGGCCAATGTGATTGAAACCAAAAGCACAAATGTTTTCAACTTAAAAGTAAACTCTTTTTGTTAATCAAAACGAGAGCTATTTACTTTTGTAAACCTTCTCGGTCATGTCATCGAAGCCAGAGTCCTGGATGTTGAGCATCAAGCTATCCGCCGACAGATAGACCTTGTTCTGTGAGCTGGCAATCTGTTGATAAGGGAAAAAGATTTCATTATTTTAAATCAGATGAGATTTATAAGATTAATCCTACCGTGCGTGCAATGCTTTGAGCGGCACGCAGCTTGCGCAGCTTCAGGTAGGCTGGGTTCTGCTTCACGGCCAGACCTAAGTAAACATATCAGTTAAGAAGAACCAGTAGGTGGCAAAAAAGTGGGTAAACCTAATCCCTATTTACATGTTTCCAAAAGGCCAAAAGTAAATGATGAACACAGAAAAACAATGCAGTTTTTCCAGCTCACAACGCACTAACAGCCTTTTAGTCAGATGTAAAAGGGTACAAAATGTTCTAGTTAGTGTTTTGTAAAAGGATATCATTTTGGCAGCCTCGGCTTCTCCCTCAGCCTGCACAATCTTCTGCTGCTTCTCCTGCTTGGCGCGCTCCACAAAGAAGACAGCCCGCTGTGCTTCCTGCTGGGCCACTTGTTTGGCCTCGATGGCGGCAGTGTATTCCTTGCCGAAGCTCAGCTCGGTGAGGGACACATCGTCCAGAATGATGTTGAAGTCGCGGGCGCGCTCGACCAGCTCCTTGCGGATCAGTAGGGATACCTGGTAACAGACAAGTGCTATATACAAACTGAATTAACCATGGTTAGTTTAAAGATTTCTACCTGCTGACGCTGGGTAATAAGCTGCGAGGCATTGAACTTGGCAATCACGCTCTTCAGCACCTCGTTGCAAATGGAGGGCAGCACCTTCTCGTCGTAGTCCACGCCCAGCTGCTTGTGCAGATACGGCAGGTTGAGGGAATCGGGGCGCGACAGCACACGCAGCGAGATATTGATCATCTGCAGATCCTTGGAGCCAGTGGGCGAGGATATTTTGCGGGGACGCGAGCGAATGTCATAGATAATGGGGTACTGGAACCAGGGGATGCGCACGTGCAGGCCCTCGGAGTAAATGTCGCTCTGGATGCCGCCCAGACGGCTGAAGATAATGGCGCGGTGACCACCCTCAACTGTTGAAAGGAAAATTAATCAAGTCAGTGGGTTTGCATACATAGTGTAGTAAATGGTAAAATATATAACTTATATGTAATTACTTTGGACTTAAGACCCGAAAGTAAACACAAATATAATGGAGTTTGTTATGCAATCATGGGGAGATGAAATATGGGATTGGCTAACAATGACAAGTAACTAAATTATATTATTATAAATAATAAGTTAACGCATGTTCCTTACATGCATCTTATTAGAGTCTAATAAGAATATTGCAAATCATATTGGAAGTTATGAAATCCGGGAAACAGTAGAAACACACACACACAAAGGAACCTCTTTATGCACTCTGTAATCATTTGAGGTTATGTGCACATGCCGCTAGTGCCCGTGTTTATGCTTTTATCACCCAAATCGGTGGCTATATCCGATCGGCTTTATCCTTACCGGTGTACAGTGACTGGCTAACTCCATAGGCGGCTGCTCCCACGGCGGCCAGGACCTTCAGTCCGATTCCCAGTCCCGGCGGACCACCTTTGCCCAGCTTGCCGGCAAGATCGTTCAATTTGCTCTGTGCCATCTTGTTTGTCTTCTGCGACGAGGAATTACAAAAAAAATAATATTAAATGTCCGTAAACGCAGAGCACTCTCTATGGATTTTGTGATAATAAATGTATGATTTTTAGACGTACAAAATTGGGAAACTCTCACGCACGTTTGGTTCGGTGTGACCGTATGTGACTTTGTCACATAATCATTCGTTATTTAAATCGATACAAAAGTGTAATATTTGTGCTATTATCGGTTTGTGTGCTTGCTAACTATTTGTATTTTAATTTTTAATAAAAAACTTCCCCAGTTAGTTATATGTAATATTCCATTCATTTGTGCAGCAGTATTTCAGTGATTTTTTTTAAGAATTTTAAAACTAATTGCTCACAGGTGTTTGTTAGTATAGAATAAGGTTTGATCGTTGGTTTTGATAAATGAGCATTGCGGTTTGCACGCGATTTCATGCGGCGCGTTTTTCTCGTTTGGCGCGTTTTGTGAGCGATTAGCATTTGAAAGCGATTTCTGTGCGGATTAAGCGCGATTTTAGGCGTATTGGTAACGGCTTGCTTTAAATTTAAGCTAAAACTAAATTCAATTTAAAACTAATTGCTCACAGGTGTTTGTTAGTATAGAATAAGGTTTGATCGTTAGTTTTGATAAATGAGCATTGCGGTTTGCACGCGATTTCATGCGGCGCGTTTTTCTCGTTTGGCGCGTTTTGTGAGCGATTAGCATTTGAAAGCGATTTCTGTGCGGATTAGGCGCGATTTTAGGCGCATTGGTAACGGCTTGCTTTAAATTTTCTAATCTTTACCCAAATCAGTTACAAAAAATTTAAAAAATATATTATAATGAATATATGTGCTAGGAGCAATAAATATAAACATAATAACGAATTCGAATAAACAAAAAAAAGATATGGCAAAAAATAACTCATGGTGCGTTACCACTAATCACCTAGAGCTGTAGCCAAAAGTTATAAATAGACGATGAAACCTGTGGCCTGGTGCTTTTTGTTTTTGTTGCAGCACTTAAACTCACATGTTGTGAGTTTTTTGTAAAATTGTGACAATTACATTTTCAAGCGAATAGCTCCAGTGTGCTGGAGCGGAAAGGAATTTAAATCGGCCGGAGAAATTATTTATGCCCCTTATCAAAAGGCGAGCGGGGGCCCTCTGTTTTCGTCATGTTTTTGCCAATCTGATTTGAGGATTTACCCTCTGCGCAGTGTTTACAGATTAGTATTTATGGCTTAGTTCCCCCTGATGATTGGGCCTTATTGCTTTATGGCGCTTGTCGCAAATTGGCCACTGATGGATTCGTAATTAATTTCGGGCCAGCATCGATTAGATAAGGGATGTGATGGAGGGACAATGTCGGTTTGCCTCCCATCAAGTGGCGCGGAAAATTCCTTGAATTAGCCGCGCTAAAAGCCAACATTTCGGATGGCCAGCTGACGCACCTGCCACCTTTCTTTTGATCACATCACGTTAAGATGCTAACAGGTGGCCCCTAATGGCTGCTAAATTTCGATCTGACGTCGAAAATTAAACTGCGAACCTAAGACAACCCAATTCGATGGGGTTCATTTGGAATTCGCAGTGCAAAGTATGCATAAAATTATATGAGGATGACGCTCTTATTTGCACTTCCAGAATTCCCCAAGGAAATCTACATATTAAGCTTCACAGCACTGGAAAAATAATATTTTAGTTGAATGAAGAAATCATACTATAAAGTTGACTATTGCACTGAATAATCATAATAAAGTTGTTGAAAAGCAGAGATACTAATATAGTTAATCAAAAATGAGTAATAGGTCATAATTTCTTCGCGTGCACTTAATTCCTGATGAGTTCGGTTGAAAGACCGCAGAAACTCACCATCGGAATACCCAAGTTCTACCAGGGGGGCTACACAGCCACAAGTGGCTGGAAGTGGGTGGAAGTAACCTAGTCAATGTCATCTGAGCCAAAATCGGCTATTGGCCAGGAATTAACATGCGCAACGGGCCGCTTGAAAAGCCAATTGCGATCGGTCGGCTTTAGTATGGCCAACATCAAATCGGTCGTACTTAGCTTAGTTATGTGGATTATGTGCTTGCTGACGGGGCCAACAAAGCTTGCCAATTTGGCGGCAGTTCGTTTGGTTTGCATTGAACGACAGGCACTTGAACTTGAATTTGAGGGGGTGTACATAAGCCTATACTTTCGTATTGAGGAACTAAAGTCGACATGTCGTCATGTTGGCCAAGTTCAAGCCAAACAGCACGTTTTGCATATTAAGAACCTGGGCATCATTCATCACCAGTCCGGCGGGGAACTTGTGCAATCAGATGCAGACTGAAAGTCTATATAGTATAGTACGAATCTGTAATCCATTAGAACAACTGCTCATTTCGCCGGGCTGCAAAAAAATGTGTAACGGATTGTAATTGGTCGTACAACACCCGCCCGATAAAATCCGACGGAGGATGTGTAATTGCATTGACTGGCAATTATTTCCAACCAATACTCCGCCCCTTTTGCCAGCTGACACGTGAAAAGCGAAAAGCTGAAACAAAAACACAGACATCATACGGATTTGCCAGTGGAGCATAGCGTGATCACTTCGCTGGTGGGGATTGATGGAAATTCGGTTGGGAATCGGAAAATGCTTCATCATTCGGCAACGGAAGAGCTGCTGCGCGGTAGACCTTTCCAATTTACATAGACCAACAATCGATTTGCATACGACAGTTAGCTATTTTAGCCACCGATTGATCTATTAACGGATATATTTTTGGCGCTTTGTGGGGAACCTTTTGTGCCAAGCACGATATTATGGGTGAACCTACAAAAGATTCGGCCATCGAAACACAATTAATTCGGTACAGCTAAGATTTCAATAATGCATAAGCCCGATTGGGTAAATGGCTAAGTAGCGTTACTAAAACCAAAGATAGATTAGCTCTCTATGTTTGTAATGGATGTAAACAATGATAGTATGGGGAATTCTGTGATCATGATCACTACGGGGGTTTCTATGGGAATAAATTCCAGCCACTCCATTTAATGGAAGTCCGCTAATTATTACTTGGTTTTTTAAAGCTCATAGAATTTATACTAAAGCTAAAATCTTAAACTTATAAATCACACCAAAATCTCTATTGATTGAAACTTGAAATTTTAGAGTCACAGTGATAGCATGAAATGTGATACTACTTCAGCGTTTTACTGACACAATCACTGGTTTTCAAAGAAGATTCATTGTGTTATATATGATGCGACTTATAGCCGTAGTCTGTGTAGCGCCTTTTGATAATTTTGGAATCTCCAGTGAATTTCCTACGGAGTGAGTAGGGTATCAAAGTCTACCAAAACCCGCCAAAAGAGCTTAACGAAACTTAACCAATCGATTCGTGACTCGAGCATCATTGACTCGATTCTCATTGACTCGTCGTAACTAGTTTGATGATATCGAAAACCAAACAGCGGCATCATGACAAGTGTATTAGGAGGAGAGCCGTAGTCGCAACCCCCCGCCTGGTACCGATTTCCGATGGGACACGTTATACGAGCGGACTTAAGATCGTTTAGCACTCCCATTCTGGAGCACGCGTTTGTCTACTTTTATTCGTTATGCCCGATTCCACTGTTTAGCGACTGAAGATAATCAGTTTGTTTTCATTTCCAGGGGACATGAGACGGGCATGTGTCCAAATATCTGCCAGATACAGGTACTTCGACCCAACTGTCGCGGAGCTATCTAAGGCACTTGTTTGCTCTGCTGACGCACCATTAGATCGAACTTTCATTTGCGAGGCCGTAAATTTGGCAATGTGATGTGCGTCTCAAGAAAAAAGTCGGAGGAGATACAATGAGTTATCTGTGTACAAAGTACGTGGTAATGATACAAAGTTGCAAGAAATTCCAGTTATTGTCTTAAAAACACACAATACAATCGCTACATAGCGAAAGGTAGATGCGATCCCAAACGAATTCCATTGGAGCAGCCAGGCATGAACTATGCATAACTAAGAATCTCAATCGACACCTGCTGACTGGGCGGCAGTCGAGAACATTTCTATTTGAGCCCCTTTAGACGGATGAAAGTGAAAGTGCCCTAATGTCAAGAGCACTGCACTCCACTCTAATCTCGGCCAGGAATTTCCAAACACTCACGCAGATAGTTTGATAGATCGTTAAGCTCGAAGTTCCGTGGCATCCACGAGTACGGCAAGTGATCGCTTAACCAGTTTTTAAGCTACGCCACTCTGCGCTCTTTTTTTTCGTATTTTCGTATTTTTCGTATTTTATTTTTTGTTGATCGGGGTTTCCCTTGACGCCCAATAATTCAATCTGTGTTTACCAAAAGCGATTCATTCACTCGCAGAGCTGAAGACCCCCAGTTAGCCGGCTGTAAATTTTCCACTGGCCCATTTCGATGTGGCTGTTGGCGGGGTGCAAGCCATTCCCATCGCCCTCGGGATTGATACCATAGAATATATCATTATGTCAAGATCATCAAATGAGCCTCCTTTGATTGGGTGCGAGGTCCGGCCACTTGACTCGAACGCGATGTCTTTCCCTTCTGCTCGTACATATGTACACGGAGTCCCTGACAAGTCGGGTAATCTAAAGATGACTCCGATAAGATTCGATTTCACGGATATCTCTGCCACAACGCCCACCCCACGGGCTGTCCACGAACCGGGCAAGTGGTCTGGTTCTGTGGAATTTCTCTGTCCGCCGGATTTTGCATTGGAGAGTGCTTTGTATGGAGTGCCTGCTGGCTAGCTGGCTAGCTGGCCAACTGACTAGCTGGCTAGTTGGCTCAAATCTCCGGTGACGTATTTTGGAGCGTGCGAGCACGGAGCGTGTTTGAGTGGCGATCGATCGAGCAGCGTATAAATGGAGTCGCCGCGCCGACTCAGCGTTCAGTCGGTGTGAAAGCGCAGCGTCGTCGAGAGCGGTACTCAAGTACTCAAACTGAAACTGAATAGTTGACAACATCCTATTGAAACGACCCTATCGAAATCGGGCGGAAACGAAAGCAATTGCATCGGTTGTGAATATGTTGACATTTGCTTCGACCGCTGGCAAATATTTAATTACCACGCCGCATTAAGAGCGGCCCAGGCGAAAAAGTGTTAGAACAATACAACCACCAAAACAACACTGCCCACAACACACGTTTAGAAAGTAATTTATTCGAGAGAGTTAAAACCAAAATCCAGTAGCCATCATGAAGCTCATCTGTTGCGGCGGCAGCAATGGAACCATGGACATGGAAGCCAAAAACTCCACCAAAGAGGATGAGGCCGTGGGCAAACGTAAGTGGAGCAGTTGAGTTAGATAACCCCAATGGGTCCGCTCCTTAACTTATTACTGGTGGGTGGAGATGACAGCTAAAAAGTAGATTGAAATCATTTGACAAGTGGGTGGCGACAAGGAGGCGGTTTTACTTTCCAGAAATAATATGGCCAATAGTCTATTTTATTTGAAAAGCCATAAAAGCCACAGACCATTCAAGCGAGAACTTTAGTTCGAAAGTGATTTAACCGATGTGTTGCATCATAAAAAGTTATATAAAACTAATAGTTGTGACTTTTTTCAGTGATTTGCTAAAGCCAAAACGATTGGCGCGAACATAAAACATCGTTTGCCGAAAGTTTTCCAAACCTGAAGTGCTGTTCGATTACGATGAACAATTAATTTTGAAGTGCGGCCAGTTTGCTAATTTCACAAAATGTGATTAAATCTTAAGTGGCAGTGACGGTTAATTATTTGCTTTTGTTATTCACCTTATTTCACTTTTTCGTTCTGACTGCATCAAGTGTTTTCTTGGTGCCAAAATGTGTTACGCTCGATGGGTGTTAGTCACTTAAAATTATTATTATGGACAAAAACAGAGGCTGGTCATTAAATCTGAATTAGTTTAGATGGGTTGAAAGGGGCCTGTCCACAAAACTTATTCGATAAATCGGACAGACAGGAAGTGGATTTGCAAATATAAATCATCAAAGTTCGTATGCAAATCGCGACCCAGGGCAAAAGTAAGAACACACACACACACACAGCGTATCGAATCATTTAATTTTTTGCTCTTTTTTTGTTTGGGTGGCAGCCAACCGGGCGTATGTGGAATACTGAGCTAAACAAACAAAACAGAGTAGATCACAAAGAATGCTCCAATACGCGGGGACAGGCTGTCTGAGGCGAATCCAGTTTAGTGCCGGCGACTAATGAGCAACTAGTGCACAAATACTGCTACTAAGCAACAGCAAACATCGGCTACGGATTCAGATTCAGATTGAGATCGAGAGAGATACGATTCTTTGAACAATTAGAGTCGGCCGCGTATATGGCGAAAACATAAATCTCGCATATTTCCTATTATGTTCCTGCTTTGACTAAACGACTCCGGCTGTCGAGGGGGAAGTGGATTTGGATATCTGATGATATCTTGGAGCCAAGCCTTTAGGGAAAAGGCACGTGGCTAATTAAATATGCACATTTATTGCTAATAAATCGAATATCTTTATTTAGAGCTGCGTGCAATTATCGGGCGCCAAGTGCGCCTGCATGCAAATTCATTAGCACTTGACAAAATGCGGGAAACTCTTCCGTCAGAGCATAAATTACACATGTACGCTCGAAATAAACAGCCAAGTTTGGATTACTTGTAATTGCATATTTAAATAATTTCACTAAATATTCAAATTGGCAAGGCAGGCGCCATGGCGCCCGCTAAATAACGCAAAAACCTCATAACGAGACGAGGCTGACACCGCAAGTCGGGTCACAAATCACGGGTAGAACGGAAGGTTATGGAGCTGATAGGCCACCAAAGGCACTGGAAAAAATTTATGACTAAATATACAATTATTTATATATGAAATACAATAATGTTTAACAGTCCTTTTCCACTTTTCAATGCTTAAGCTTGAGAGTATTAGTTGTTGTACAAACAAGTACCACTTCTTCTAGTACCGTGTAGTATTAGAATCTAGCCATTTGACATAGACATACATTTCCAATACCAACTTATTGAAAAACCATATTTTCAAATGCAAATTACCTGTGTTACTCATTATTTTTCGCCTGCGTTGTGGGTGGTTCTATCGCTTGGAAAACTCGCTCCGCCAGTTTTGCTGTGCGTTCGTCTGTACCGCACCAAAAAAAACTCGGCCAAAATTCAGGCTTATCAGCCGTCCATCCATCCAGTCGCCCAATCACCCATCCATCCGCACGGCGGCACAAGGTGGCCCAGTGACTGGACCTTGTCTGGGGCAAGTTGTGACATCTTGCCACTTGACGGCCATTATCCCACGAACAGCAACGACACCCGGCTATCAAAGGAAACCCTATCTAGAATGTCATCGAGTGGCGCTCGCTATCTGGTCAATGTGAAACTGAAGTGCCTGGACATTTGAAAGTCGTTGGTATTAACGCCTTCGGAGCGGAGTTTCCACCTGTCACATTCGCCATATCCTTATCAGCCCATATGATAGTGGCATTAAGACCCCTAAAGCTGTGATGTGTTTACCCCAGAAGCGTGTCCAGCGGTCTTCATTGAGTGACTGAACATCAGTGTGGGAAATGGAACTCAATTAAAATGCATAATTCCATTTTACTATTCCGTAATTACGATTCTAATTGCGTGACTTGTGGTTAGCAAGAGCTTTGAAGTTTCGCTCTGGTTCTTTATAGCCACTACCCACCGTAGTAAACAATAACATTGCAGCTTTGGCCAGTTGGCTTTTGGCGCTTGAGCTTTGGCGCTGAATGCAAAGCTTCGCAATATGGAATACGATCCAATTTCCACCCGCTTTCAAGTTCAAAGCTATCGGAAAACGATTTGAAAACAGCGGCTAGGCAATAAATCTCAGATAATTTAGGATCTGTGATAGGATCGTAACATGCGGCGGCCTTGTGATCAGCATAATGCTTAAATTGGTTACATCAAAAGCTGGAGATAAGCTGGGTGATACACCTTACAGGGGTTGAAAATGGGTTTGTGTTTTGGGGTGGGTGGGGTTGCAACTGCCACGCGCTCTTACACTGTCAACAAATCAGAGCGACAGCCAACGTCACAGTTTGAGATAAAGATACATATACAGCTGTAGCCGCGAGCTGTAGCTCAACCAAATACAGATAGGCTTACCCACATAGCCACACTACTGCCAGGCGATGCTGGTTAGATGATCTGACTATTTGCGTAAAGCACCTGCTGATGCTCCGCCAAGAAGCCATCAGTTAGTGAGCAGGCTCCAAGCCGAACGGTAGTGCCTTCGCCTTAAATCCCACACACTACATTTTCATAGTTACTAACTAAAGATAATCCAAATATGGTTACCACTGTGAAGAATCGTCGCTTTGAGGATGAAGGTGGGTCCTGATTCAAGGGGTTTTACAAAGAAGTTAAAAGGCAGTAAGCTTAGTTAAGTAAAACAGCATTTTCAATAAATTTAAATACCTTGAGGTGATTCCTAAAACAATGTGGAGTGTAATTTTAGAAAGCATATTTAATAATATTTATTGTTAAATAACTGCCTGCCAATATTTGTTTCATAAAGCCAGAAAACTCACATTACTAGCCCGAACTTTTAAGTTTATGTATAACTAAAAGCAATATATTTGTTATGACTATTTTCAAATTTATTTAATCGACCACAAAATAATTCCAACAATTGCCACAGCTTCTTTTCAATAGCTAGAAAAAGATAGACTTACTATAAACAGCTCTCCTTTAACTGGCAAGAAATTGCGTTGAAGCTCTTATCAGCGATGATAAGAGAATATCCATAAAAGACGAGCCCCCAAATTCATTTAGCGCATAGAAGCGAAAATGGGGATTAATTCGGGATTTTGAAGTAGCTCGGTGTAAAGCGGTTGTAACTGCCTTTTTATGGCCCACTCGCAGCTAGTTAATCTCTGTCAGCAAACTCGAGATAAAACAAACACCGAACATTAGCCCACAACAACATAGAGATATAGTTTCATATCTCAGTAACTTGGGGCCAAAGGGGTGGAAAGTGGGTGGTTCGGAGGCGCAGACATAGCCGCTGAAGTGTGGCCGACAATTGGGCGCCGTATCTATGAATGGAATTTTTTTCGTAATCCAGAAACCAGAAACAGAAGCCGCCCCCCCAAAATGCAAATAGAAAGGCAAATAATTGTATCTCCAGTGCTTGTCTGGCTGATAAGGGATGATAAATTTAGGCGTAAATTACGCCTGAAATGGTAGCAAGAACTACCATAGCAAGTGGACTCTCAGTCATAAATCCGTTCAGTTGGGGGCCCGATCTCGGATCTGTTGGCGTTGGAAAACGCAAATGGAATGACCGCGTCTTGGCCACAAGCGACCTACAGGTGACCTACAGAGACAGCCCCACAGTCATAACATATATGTATGTACATATAGGTACATGTGCCTCTGATAATGGGGCTGATAATGCGGCTGATTAGGAATGCTAATCGATGGGTGATTGCCCATTGACTGGGCTGAAGATCAATATAGGTGTCAGATTACCTCAACTTACCTAATCGATTGCGTCCTGATTGCTTTCAGACTCCGGCTTGGGTGTCCGTCACTTCCAGATCTTCCTGCTCTTCCTTGCCCTCACGGTGGCCTATGGCTGCCGAGTCAACCTCTCCGTGGCTGTGGTGGCCATGACCGATGCCGCCTCCGCAAATCCCGATTTTCCCGTAAGTATATATAGTGCGAAGTCAGTAATGAAGCTAGCAAAATACTAAATTACTTTTTCATCACTTTCCAGGAGTATAATTGGTCGGAGAAGACGAAATCCCTGCTGCTGAGCAGCTTCTTCTGGGGCTATGTGATCACCCAGGTGCCAGCTGGTCAATTGGCTCGCAAGTATGGCGGCAAGGTGATGATCCTGTCGGGTCTGGCCATCTGCTCGATCCTAAACATCCTGACACCCATTTGCGCAAAGATCGGAGGCTGGCAGCTGGTCTGCGCCCTGCGAGTGGTGGAAGGTCTGTGCCAGGGCGTGGTCTTTCCCTCAACCCACACGATCCTCTCCCAATGGGCACCACCCAAGGAGCGTGCCACGTTGGGAACGTGCGCCTACTCGGGTAACCAGTTCGGAACGATCCTCATGCTGGCCACCAGTGGAGTGATTGCAGCCTCGCCAATCGGCTGGCCCAGCATCTTCTATATCTCTGGAGGAATCGGATGCGTGTGGTCGGTGGTGTACTTCTTCTTCGGCGCAGGATCGCCACAAGAGTGCAAGTCCATTTCGGCGGAGGAGAAGAAGCTGATCGAGATGGCTCAGGCCGACGAGGTGAGCGGTGGACAGGAGCAGCCGACGGAGCAGTTGCCAACGCCCTGGCTGAGCTTCTTCACCTCACCCGCCTTCCTCGTCCTGATTGTCTCTCACTCGGTGCACAACTGGGGTTTCTGGACCCTTCTCACCGAGATCCCCAGCTACATGAAGAACATCCTGGGCAAGGACATCAAGTCGAATGCTCTCCTCTCATCGCTGCCCTATGTCTGCATGTTCGCCATGTCCTTTGTATTCTCGTCGATATCCGCCCAGTTGAACAACCGCAACTGCATTTCAAGGTCTACGAGCAGGAAGCTCTTCAACTCCATTGGTCTGTGGATTCCCATGGTCACCTTGGTGGGCTTGGGCTATGTAAACCCAGATCAGTCGGAGCTGGCTGTGGTCCTACTCTGCTTCACCGTGGGCATGAACGGAGCCACCTACCTGGGCTTCAACATGAACCACATCGATCTGTCGCCCAACTTCGCTGGCATCCTCATGGGCATCACCAACGGCGTGGCCAACATCATGAGCATCATTGCACCGCTGATCGTCGGATTCATTGTCACAAATGAGGTGAGTTCACAATCGATTTGTAGTCATTATATCATTGCCTGACATCCTTGTCAGGATAGTCATATTATCGAATGCCTTGACTAACCCCAATCTTCTGATCCTTTTTTCCAGCACGATCCCGAGCAGTGGCGCATTGTGTTCTTCATCGCCGCCGGATTCTACCTGGTGGGCAATACTCTGTACGTGATCTTCGGCAAGGCGAATGTCCAGCCCTGGAACGATCCCCCGGCGAAGCCTCGTCGCAACTCCACGCCCCAGGTGGAGTCGCAGCACTAGATGAAGCTTGAAGCTTGGGTTTAGTTAAATGGGTACCGAAACTACTAGTCAGCTAGTTCCGCTCTCCTTCAAATCCAAAACTATCAATCCTATTTGCAGCCAGGTGCAATGCATTCTCGCATTCGCCGTGTATATTTGTAAATTGTATTTGTTAACTGTGACTATTTCGTATTTGCATTCCACTCGTCTTAAGTTTTAGTTTGTTAATACTAGGTGATAAGATTACCCATGCAAAAAATAAGAAAACCAAAATTACAAAAAAAAAAAAAAAACAATAAAAAGAGCATGAGCAACATGTGAAAAGAAAACCACAGAGATGTTTGATTCCCACATGTGGTGGGCCTTTAATGTGGGTGGGAACTGCTCGATTTTGAAGGTCAGGTAAATTAAAATTACTCGTTCATTTTGAGTTCAGTGCTCCAGATCAATCATAATCTTAGAAATGTTTCCAACACATTCGTTTTGCATTCTCTGAACTTCTTTAACTATAACATTTTATTATTTTTGGAAACGGTCTTATGATCAATAGATCCTATACTTATAACAGGCCCCAACTTAATAGATATATATATAGATATAAATATATTTCTAAATTATGAAAATCTGCTTACTTTAACATTTTCAAAATAGTTTCGTCTTGTTATACTAGTAATTGCTTGACGATTTTATGAATGAAATAGCTAACAATCAATGAAACTTTGGATTTGCTTATCACGACGCCTCCAAAAAGTATGCTTCAAAATCTGAGATCGTTGTAGAGAAATCTTGTAGTGTGTAAGCTACATATACATGTAGAATACATGTAGAATTAGCTCATGTAAACATAAGTTACTAGGTGATCAACCTCAACGTCTTTATCATTAGGTACGTAAATCTGATGTTTTGTTCATGGAATAAAATTTGCTTTCAATCCAAAAAACACGTGCTGAGAACGACCTGTACATTCCAACGTTTTGCTGACGCAGCAAAGATTGCAGACTAGAAATCACAGATTTGAGTTAAATACTTTACTCTAGACTCCGCCAGCAGATAAAGTTGGATCACAAAACTAAGACGAGCTGGCAAATCAATTTTGCAATCACTTAATCCCCATTTCGAGCGTATCTCTCACATTTGAGTGCCGTGCACATTTTATAGCTTCGAACTCGGCGGGCGAATGGAAAGTGGGGGACAAGGCGGCTTGGGTTGGGGAATGGGGGGCCCATTCCAGTGGCGGGGCGAACTTGTTGATAAGCGGAATTTGAATAAATGCCTCTTTTTTTCAAGCACGCGATATGAACAAAGGCAGTGTTACGTATGAGGCGACTTCAGTATATATTTACTTTTATGTATATAATTACACATGTATTTTTAGCTGTGTGACGGGAGTGAGCGAGTATTTGAGTCAACTCAATTTAAATTTGATTCCCAGTAAAACTATCAATTCGAATCGGATCTCGTGCTGGGTAAGTTACGAGTTCTGTTGGCTTCAGCAATTTTCATTCGCCAAGCACATGTGCAGGAATCTTGAGCTCTTAAGCAATCACACGATAAGGAGAATCCATTAAATGCCCATTTAAAGGAGTTTATTTTTATGAAATCTGAAGAGATCTTATCAAGTCGCAATAAAACCGCGCAACGTTACCGAGCTCATTTGTCCTATCGACCAAGTAATTTTGTGCACAGCAAAAAAAGTTAATATATTGTATAATGATATGGGACGATTAAAATAATAAATATTATAAGATATAGGAGCTAATTCTCTAGCTAATAAAATGCCACATAAAGTAGAAAAAAGAAATGTATCATTGTGGCATTATTATTAAAAGATTTCAAGGAAGTGAGATTTTCTGTTTCCCGGTGTATGCTGCATGGTCTCGATTAGGTTTCTGGCCTCGGTTTTTGGCCATCATCATAAACTGGTTGGATGGGGGGGCCCGAAATAAAGTGTGCAAATCTCGACCAGATTGGGGAATGAGCAATGCGTGATAGTCGGCCGACTCAATATGAATCGGCAGTTTCTCGCGTGTCTCTCTCAGCGGCGCTCCCCAATGGTGAAATCATGGATAGCGCACCCATGGGTCTCCAACTTCCCCCGATCTTGTCCCGATCCCGCTGCCCCCACCCCCAAAGTGCCAAGAATGGCAAACTCATTTCGCGACTCGTTTTCCACATAAAAATAAACGAAGAGAGCAGCGGGAGCGGGAGAGCCAGCACATGGTTATCACGTGAACGAGGCTCCAAGCGGTGGAATCGGGTGCCTTCGTCGTGTGCGGGAAACGTGATCAAAGATCGGCCGAGAGAGTCCCTCTCTTTCGGGCGGTGTGTGTGTGCATGTGTGTGCGTGTGTTGGTGTGAATCGGATTGGGGCCTGCAAAATGGCAAAAACAATTAGCACAGTGCGGCGCCCCATTCTCTCTCTCTCTCTTTCGATCACATTCTTTGTTCCCCTCTCTTTCACCCACTCTCTCTCTCTCTGTCCCTGTCTTTAAGGTTATCGTTTAATCATTTTTGCACTGTTAACGCAAATAAATGTTGTTTGTTGTTGTTTTTTGCCACAAATTATATTCGTATTTATATTCAAGCGAGTATTCAGCTGTCTGTGCGGCGATAATGAATTGTTCATTTCCATTTCACAACCAACTCGATGCCGCTTTTAGCTCATTTTCGATCCTATTCCCATTTGCCGAGTCATCATCTTGAGCACCTTTCGCCTGATCTTTGGATCTGGGCCTTAGCCCAATGTGGCTAGATAGTGACTAGATAGTTTTACTGATGCCCATGATGTCACGCCGCAGGTGATAAATCAGCGCTACTTTTGGAGTCGCCTGCAGATGATAACACAATTGCGCTTGCACAATAAAATGTGATATACACATATACGCCTTTCTTTATGACTCCTCGAAATCTTCCGTGCGATAAGATTCTAGAAAAGAGACTCTGCAGTCGCACTGCGGCCACGCGAGATTTGTCGAGTGACTCAAGGCAATTGGTTCTTTTTTTCCACCTCCGGCGGAAATAACCGCTCCCGAATGATCTATTTATAAGAGATTGTCGCTCTGTCCAACCGACCGCAATTAAATTGAATAAAAATTTTAATAAATTTTTTCCGCAAATACGCGGCTTTGAGTGTTTGCCAATTGGCTGACCCACAGACATTTTATTCCGCGGCCACCGATGACAGGGTGCTAATAGAGGGCCACGCCCCCGAATGCGCCACACCCACCTGGCTGATCAATACCCACTTGCATATACAATATCCGATAAAAGTTTCCAGTGGACCCACGCTAATTGAAATTGGCGGGTGGCAGTGGACAATGGACAATTGCCGCTGATTGGACACAATTCAATTACCTCGCCGACAGTCGGTAACTCAAATATGCTATAGGAATTCACACAATCCCCATCGATTTGATCCCCCGCTGTAATGAGGCATTTGCCCAAACATTTAGATGCCACCGAAATAAAAATTCCAATATTGTGATCGATTTTTTTCGACTTGTTTGCTCGCAAAGCCTGTTCAAAACAATCGACGATGGAATACTCTTTTCAATTTATTCGAATTTATTGCCTGCCCAACGACAACTGATATTGATCAGCGTTAATTACGACTATCTTTAGGAATGGAAAACTTTGTGCTTTTCAAAGATGTTAGGTAACCATGATTGGTTTTATGAGAGCTTCACGGATAGTTAGCCCAGTTAGGAGGCATCTAATTGGTAGAAAATGTTATGTCTTTTAATGCATTAAGGTTAGAACGTTATTAAGATACACATGTCATTAATAAAATGAATTATTAAATACCTAGACATTTTGTTTTAGATACAGAATTTTTCTAAGAATTTTAGATAATATTGCAGCGAGAATGTGCACCCTATTATGAGCTATACCCCTTCAGAAAGGGTGGTAACAAAGACAAATTTCCATAGAACAACATTTGCGGAGAGCATTAAAATGCTGTTGGCGCCATCGCCTCAAACAATGTCCAAGTGTCCCGGGGACATCGTGATTAGCACTGGAAAAAAACTCCCGACGGCCACTGGCCAGGAGCCAGAACCATCCGCACAGATGGGTACACAACATCATCCGCTTGCAATTAGCCCGTTTAGAGGGTTTTTGTTTGGTTACACCTGGCGTATACGTAATGCAGCGTAAATAATTTTCCAACTGAGCGATATGTATTCGAACAATTCGTGTAAGAAAAGGCTGCATATTAATTAGTCGAGAACAGGGCTCACGTGTGGGGGTGCGCCATATGGTATAGTGCTTCCAAACCCTGCATCTGAGCCCCCATCCCCCCATTTTACTCGCCAAATAGTTGACGTCAAGCGGACTAACTGACTGTTTGCCATTCATCGAGCGATAAACAGAATAAGCTGTACGCTGCTGTAACAATCGCATCCATCAGTGCCTGCCTTTTCGAGTGGGCGTGTCATCCGATTAGATTGCCATCCAGTGGAAGTTCACCGCATTCTCTAAATTTAGCCAGCCATAAATCCGTATTTCGCCCAAATCACTTACTAAAAAAACGTCCCATTAGAGGCGATGCCTGATTCCTTACCCGCAGATCCGGTGCTGATAGCCGGGTTATGGATTGGGTCCCGGGGGCTTGGCTAATCGAGTGCCCTGCCGAAATCGGAAACCGATAACGTGCAAGTGTCTCGAGATTCGCGATCCAGGCAGTCGACAAATGAACGTGCCCTGAAACGTGTCTGCCATGTGCCAAAATTGATTTGCCATCAACAAAATGCACGGAAAACAAATAAATATATAGCATATGTGCAAAGCTGGCACTTTTATTGTTTTTGATGTTTGTTTGTACAAGAAACTCAATCATTGAGGCAACAGTTTTGTTTCAGAAAAATGAGACACTCTACGATGATCAGCAATTTTCACTTCATTATGGGCTGATATTCCTTAATTAAACAATACATTTTTACAATTACTAAGCTTGAAAAACGTAAACTTTTAAAATAAATGAATACACTTTTTTCATTCTAGATATCCTGTCAAGCAAAGACATATTCAAATGAAAAAGATTCTCTGGGAAATCACTTCATCTTTCATTTGCTCCCGGAAAATCCTAAAACTAAATGTGTACACTTGATTATTTCTTTGTGTGTAAAATCGGGAACGGGAGTGGAGCCTTATCAGCCAGCGGCTGTCGTCATTGGCCCCTGACTCCTGTGCCTGCCCCGCCGCCAGGCCCCCATCCCTGCGTCGATTGTCAGAATCAGAATGAATTTGCAGAGCGTTTCCTGGGGAAATGTGGGCAGAAGTGGGTTGTGGAGTGCGGATCGCCGGTGGTCGGCTCATTTACTTAGTCGAAAATCAAAGTCTGAAGTGTCGGGCGCTGATAAGCATAAATAATTTGTTTAAAACATTTTACTTTCAGCAATTATATTTTGATAAGACGTGTGTGTGTGCGGGAAAAGCAATAAGAACAATAAACTAGAGTACCATATAAACAAGTGAAGTAATTAAAGTGGGAGAAACCGGGCGGAATTTCGTGTCGACTTGAAATGAAAATTGCATTGATCAAAGGGTTCCCGTGCATGAAGGGTGTCCATCGATCAACCAGCTCATTGTAATGGATCGTCTCGAGGCTGGGTTATGTCATTAGCCAGCCAGGGCACACACAGAGAGGGAGAGTTCTCAGAACTCAGATGGTATGGCACTAGGATGAGGCTACTTCATTCTTATCAGGGGAACGCGATGACCTCGCCTGAGGTTTTTGTGGCACGTTATCTTCGGTGGACGGGCCATGTTGTTTACCTAGGATTCCGCAGGTTGCAGTCCATTCATGCCTCGTCCAGTCGGAATTTGTATCTGGAAGATACCAGATTCGCCGACGAGAGGGTGCACTCTCTCTCTCCCTCTCTCTGTTTCAGGAGAAAGAGAGAAGCTGAGCAAATGATCTGTGACTAATGTTACAGCGCGCTGCAGGCACAATACCCAGAAATCCGAGGTCCGCGGAGCGGCTGGCGGTAACCACTTGGCCTGAACTGATAACCATGTGCTGGTCTTGGTGTTGTTTACTTACTCCCGTTCGTTCGCCGGTTCACCCAGAGAGAAATCCACATCGAAGCACACACACACACACACAGATGCGTGCGGAGTATCTGTGAGTGCCAGCGTGTTCGGTTTGACTGATAGCGGAATTGGAACTCACGCGATACAGCACACGCTCTCTCCGGCGATTTGCGAGTGTTGGTGAGAGCGGCTGGGGCCGAGTTCGATCATATTTATAAAAGAATCGACCACCGCCAGCTACTCAAGCAGTCGCAGTCGTTCGCCAGAACGTTCAATACCCGCTCGTCGCTGAACAACTAGTAGTATACGCAGAGTTTTGAAAAGTCCTACGGTCAGAATCTCTGGATCCGTAATCGTTTCGCTATTCGCTATTCGAACTAATAGGGAAAACACGCGCAAAGAAAATCGTGCGCGCACACACATGTGCGGCAACTTCATGACGGAACCGGAAAACGCTGCGTGAGAAATCGAAAAATTCCAGTGACCCAAACGCGAACGGTAACGTTTCGAAAGAGAAGCAACAAAAGCCAAATAAGATATATCAGATATATACACTCAACCCGCGCCGCACACATGACAACTGCATTGACCATGGTGAAAACGGGTGGTAAATACGCCAACGGTGAGTAGAACACGCCCCCACCGGAGATCCACTAAGCCCACCTCCAAGCTCCAAGCTCCCCTCTCCGATCTCTCCCAGCCAGCAGCCACATGCATCATATAACAACTGTCCAAAGCACGTGTCTTATGTAAGCGTCGCGATCGTTCGACTTGATCCGAGCTCGTGTTGCCGGAAACCGCTTAATTGGTTCTCTAACAGCACTCCCATATTCCATCTCGATCTCTATCTGAGTCGCCAGCTCGCTCCATTTCTAGAATCACTACCTTTTTGTTGTTTTGTTGAAATGTGCAACTGTTGAATTGTTGAACTGGAAGCGATGCTTCAGCGATTCAGAAATATGTATCTGAAATAATTTTGCAGCTGTACAGACTATAGACGACCTCCACTGCACCGAAATGCATCCTCCGAGATACAATTAAATTTTTTCCTCAATTTATTTACGTGCGTTGTTATTTTCTTTGATTTTTAGTTACGCTGACAAACAAAATAAAATCACATTTTAGCACTTTCGGGTGATAAAAATAAACAAAAACGAAGAAAAGCGAGAAAATAGAGATAGAGCGGTGGCAGTGGCAGTATATCTGCGCCAATGAAATTAAGAATTTTAAATAGATCCCCATGTGCCGGGCATGCGGGGGAGGGCGGTGGCATCGGGATGGGCAACCGACAGTTTAGTCAGCTGATAAGCCATAAACCCAAAGACAAATTCACGGCTGTAAACTGGTCCGCCATCTGTACACTTACACGTTCCAAGTGCATGTGCGTCTCCCATCACTTGGTATTTCGCAGGGCCTAACGGTAAACATAATGGTTGGTTGGTTGGGTGGGTGGGCGGTTGTATACTCGTAGCGGGAAAAACGACGCTGTAAGCGGCGATTATCTTATCACCGCTCGGATGCCTCCGTCCGCGCCTGGAAAACTCGGCGGCGGTTCCAGTTTTATCGGGGCCCGAGCTATCGGTTATCAATGCGGCACACTTGACTCACTTAGTGCTGTGTGTCCTTCGATTGTCCCGCCCCACTAACGGGCAGAAATGGCGGTGACTGTACCACCGGACCGACCGACCAACCGACCGGCAATCAATCAAAATATACGCGAATATACTATAAATGGCCACCAATAAACACTCCAAGCAAGCTGGTGCTCTGCCTTTATGGCGGTTCATAAATGCTGATTGATTTGGCTCGACATGTATATATTCGCCAGAAAATTAGTTTGCAATCGTTATTGTGATCGTTGTCTGATTCTTTTCTGGGCCTCTCCGCCGCGAGACAAAAAGCTCTATATCTTGGCCATAAATTTGACGGGGCATTACGCCTAAGGGGAAAGAAGACATTGCGCAAATAAATTTAAAAACGTGTCAGATAAAGCGTTCTCACACGACCACGAGTCATCGCATTTAACGTGATACAACCGCACAGAAAGAGATGGCACGCTGGCGGGGGAAAGAGAATGGGCGCGCGTCAGAGAGAGAAAGAGTGATATATAGATAGAGGGAGCGCCACTGAACAAGAGGAAATGGAAGTGGAAGTGGAAGAGAGAGCTCAAAGTTCGGACGTCAGTTTGGTTTTCGGACAGCAATTCAAATGTGAAATTACTGGAAACACAGTAAAACTCGTATGGCTTGAATCACCATTTAAGGTCTTATTCAGGGGAAAATATTTATGGGAGTTAAGCTGTACCATTTATGCTATTGAAAAGTCTTAGCAAGACCTGGTTTTTTTTATCAGCTAAAGTTTTTATCAAAAGTTAATTTTTTCAAATTTTTTATTCCGAAATTCGGATTATTATCGTTCATTATTTCTATTGATATTTAGAAAAATGTAAGAAATATCAGATTATACATTTTCAAACTGTAGAGACTTTCGACCGTAGCTGTAATTAATGGTTTGCAATCAAACCCCAGCTCGGGGTTCAATAGACCCCAGTGCCGTGTAAGGCCGCGTTGCAAGGTTGCCAGTGGTGAGGCGGTGTTGCAATGTGCACCACCCTGCCACCGCCTACCGGCTGCCAGCCCACTCCTATTTATAAAGACTAAGCCATTTATGGCGAGCCAAAGTCGGGTTTAAAAATAGCCAAATGCACGAAAACAAATCCGCGTAAGGCAGAGACCAGGCCCGAAAGAGCTAACCATGTGTGTGTACAATGTATGATGATGGCATATGCCGCGGGCGAGGGATCGTCGTCACGTGAGGATCGGCCGATCGATCGGCCGGTTGCCCCGAACAGGTAGTGTGCTTGTGTGATGTGCACATGTACCTTATACTCTATACTTTAGAGGTGGGGTACATATAGTACAGCACCGTCTCGCTGCATTTTACACGGCAATAACAAAGAGGACGTCTCTCAAAGTCCAATGCTCGATTCTCAGTGTTCGCAGCCAAGTTTTGGTCGAGTGGGTGTCTCTGTATACGTGATGTTACCACCCATCTCTCTCTGGCCCGCTGGCAAGTGCGTGCGTGAACAAGATTTTGACATAGTCAAAGTGTTTTATAAATAAACGCGCCCCACATACTTACATGGCTACCAGTTTGGGGCTCACGGAGCGGCCAACTCGCAGAGAAAGAGAGATTGAGAGAAACAGAGAGCCCCGCGCGTTGATTTTGATAAGGGGCCGCAAGAGAGCGAGACGGAGTAAAAGCGCCACATGTGAAGCACGCCCCAACCCCTCACCATCCGTCTCCCCACTTTGTAGACCTTATGGCATAACCAACTGATCCGATCTCTCCTTCCCATTACAGAGAAATTCTTCGGGGTGAGGCATGTGCAGTGCATACTGTGCTTCTTCTGCCTCGCGATGAGCTACGCCTGGCGGGTGAACCTCAGTGTGGCCCTGGTGGCCATGACGGACAACAGCACCAGCCTAGCTCAGAACACCACCAACACCGGCGTGGCGCCCAGCGAGCCCGGTTTTGATTTCTTTAATTCCGAGGTAAGTGCGAGAAATCCCAAACAACCGATCTCTAAAGATTCAAAACTCTCCAAACTATCTGAAACTTTGTATTCAAATGTATTTCGAGTGGTTACTCATGAAATTTTGTAATCATTACCACAAAATATTACATTAAATAATTTCCGAATTTTACACATTATGTGGTTTTTGAAGTTTATGCTTTGAACTTGAATTTCGTTTTCTTATGCATATGTTTCCTATGATTTGGAGGTTTCTAGAGCAAATCACTCGTACCCTATCTTACCAATACTATCCTATTCACAGCGCTACTACAACTTCACCCAGAAGGAGAAGGGCAGCCTGCAGGCCAGTTTCTTCTTTGGCTACATCGTGACCCAGGTGCCAGGTGGCTATATCGCCCAGCGCTATGGAGCCAAGACCATGCTGATGTACGGATTGGGTATAGCCGCTTTGATCACGATGCTCTCGCCAATGTCCCTGCAATTCGGATGGGTCGCCCTTGCCGTGATGCGATTCGTGATGGGCCTGGCCCAGGGTGCAGTGCATCCGGCCACGCATGCGCTGTTGGCCAAGTGGTCACCCGCGGATGAGCGAGGAATGCTGGGAACACTCTGCTACTCGGGCGCACAGTTCGGAACGGTGGTGATGCTGGCCACTAGTGGTTTCATTGCCGACTCCGTCTTGGGCTGGCCGAGTATCTTCTATTTAGGCGGAGCCTGCGGCTTTATTTGGATGGTTTTCTGGTACCTATTCTCGGCCAGCACGCCGGAGGAACACCGTCTGATTTCGCCCGGAGAACTGAAGTACATTACGGATTCGCGTAGCGATGGCAAGATGCAATCCGCTGAGAAACTGGCGCCCACGCCCTGGAAGGCCATCTTTAGTTCTATGCCCTTCCTGTCCCTCCTGGTGGTGCACTGCACCCACATGTTCGGCTACTGGCTGCTGCTCATGCAGATCCCCACGTACATGAAGAAAATCTACCACGTGGACATCAAGCAGGGTGCGCTGCTTTCCTCCCTTCCCTACATGGTGATGCTCCTGCTCAGCTTCTTCTTCGTCTGGCTATCCAAAGTGCTCCAAAAGAAGGAGGGCATGTCTCTGTCCTTTAACCGGAAGATCTTCAACAGCATTGGCCATTGGATACCCATGCTCTCGTTGATCGCGCTGGGTTATGTGCCGGCGGATAATGCTCCACTGGCGGTAACGCTGCTCACCCTGACGGTGGGAATCAGCGGAGCCACCTATCTGGGCTTCCAGGTGAACCACATCGATCTGTCCCCGAATTACGCTGGCACGCTGATGGGCATTACGAATTGTGCGGCAAACGTGATGAGTGGAATCGCACCAGTGATCGTGGGACAGATTGTTGTCGATGAGGTGAGTTGGATGGCCCTGATATGGAAGTGAAACCCAATTAATTATTGTTTTTATCTTTAGACAAGTGTAACTGAGTGGCGATTGGTGTTCCTGCTGGCTGCCGCCTTCTACTTCTTGGGCAATCTTCTCTTCGTCATATTTGGACGCACGGAGGTGCAATGGTGGGACTCCCCACGGGACAATAAGGAGGATGCGGAGCAGGGCACGCCTCTGGCGCCCAATGGCCAGGTCAAATAGAGCCTGGGACGGCATGTTCATACCGCATCCAGAATCATCCGGGCTGTTGTTTCTTAGATTCGTAGGCGTAGTTAGTTAGTTAGACACCAGACAAGCTGAAAGTTAACTTTAGTGACGATCGCGTGCTTCCATTAGCGATATTATACGGTAATTGCTTAGTCCTAAGGCAGCGTAAATTATTATTGTTTGCAGTATTTCCATAATGTACATAATCCAAAAAAAAAAGAAAGAAAGAAAAACAAACTATCAATCAAACCAATTAAACGTGCAACTTGAGAAAACGTTCAGTGTAAATAGGGACAGAGCCCGCGACGAGCTGCAGCATCAACTCTAGTAATTGTTATGTTTTAGTGTTAAGTTAGGCATTAACGAAAACCAAACTTGTGATGAAAAAAGTAAACTAAAAAAGGCAAAAAAGAATAATGAAGACAACACTAGCCATGAATAAAGCAGCTCACTTCGCAGCTGTGAAAGAGTCAAAATGTAACGAAATCATTTGTGTTTCATTTGAACTGTGGTTTGATTTTGATAGTCCGCCACTTGTTTGCTATCGATTGAATAGCACTATCAACCCTAATGGAACTATCGAATAGTGGCGTTGAATTATGAGATGTTTTCACTAGTTGGTTTCGGAGAAGATACACTATTATTTGTTGTTGAAAATAAGCTAAGCAATGAGATACTAATATTAATTAGAAAGACAGGCTTTTATGCCTGTTATAAAATTTTTAAACAATTTTAAATTTGTAACTGCAGACCACCCTAATCTATCGTTGCACTTGTTGGAGCGATAGTGTCGATAGTGCCGCCTCTATCTAAGTGGGCAGCAGCTGGCACTTGTTGTTGTCATCAGCTGTGTTATGTTTAGACGCTAGTTCCATCCATTACCAGCCGCCCCTAGCAAGTATCCAACGCATCACACAAGTTGGCTACGTGGAAGACACTGCACCTGCAATATGGTGCTGGGATGCCTGCCATGCTGCAATCACAACGGCTACCAGCAGATCGGGAATACGGGTGGGTGGTGACATGACCTTTTGGCCTTTGTTTCCGCATCCACTGTGGTAATTACGCGCACCTTTTGCAGGTCCTCGATTCGGAGTGCGTCATCTGCAATGCATCCTGGTATTCTTCGGACTGGCCGTGGCCTACTCCCTTCGCGTGAATCTCTCCGTGGCCATTGTGGCCATGACGGATCGCAATGCCAGCAATCCGGATTTTCCTGTATGTATGCAGATAAGAGCGCAGAATGAGTCAACAATTATTTTCGCTGGCATTATTTAATGAGGACCACAATTTGAATTTAAATCAACTTATAATTTTGCAGGAATTCGACTGGAATGAGAGTACAAAATCGTACCTGCTTAGTAGCTTCTTCTGGGGCTACGTGGTCACCCAAATACCTGGAGGTTACTTATCCGCCATTTACGGTGCCAAGTACATGCTCTTCTACGGCGTGCTAATCTGCTCCTGCTTGGCCTTGCTAACACCGTTTTGCGCCGTAAACGGTGGCTGGAAACTGGTGGTGGTGCTCCGAGCGGTGCAAGGACTCTGCCAGGGCGTCATTTTTCCCTCGACACATACGTTCCTATCGAAGTGGGCGCCGGCTGAGGAGCGTGGTCGACTGGTGGGCTACACCTACTCGGGCTCCCAGTTTGGCACCGTCGTAATGCTGTCAGTCAGCGGATACATTGCCTCATCCTCACTGGGCTGGCCCAGCACCTTTTACATACCCGGATGCGTTGGGATCGTTTGGTCATTCGTGTGGCTATATCTATGCTCTAGTACGCCGGCGCAACATCCAACGATAACGCCAAACGAACGAAGGTTCATTGAGTCCTCTGGGCAGACGAGAAGACCATCGGATGCAGGACGCGAGGAACAGCCACGTCCGCCGACTCCATGGTGGCGCATCTTCACCTCCATACCTTTTCTGGTGCTCGTCCTAGCGCACTGTGCTAATAATTGGGGCTTCTGGACTTTGCTTACGGAAATTCCCACCTTTATGAAGAATGTTCTCGGCATGGACATTAAGAATAATGGACCGCTTTCCGCGCTACCCTACTTCGCCATGATCCTGCTTACCTGTGTTTTCATCTGGCTGTCAGACACACTGAAACAAAGAGGAACAGTAATCCCCTTGGGTTTCTCCAGGAAGTTCTTCAACACTCTGGGTATGTGGCTTCCCATGCTCGCACTTATCGGACTGGGATACATCACCGAGGGTGAGGCCAATGTCCGGCTGGCCATTGGATTACTAACCGCTGCGGTGGCCACCAATTCGGCCACTTATCTGGGCTTCCATGTAAACCACATCGATTTGTCACCGAACTATGCGGGTACACTAATGGGCATTACAAATTGTGCGGCCAATTTTATGAGCATACTAGCACCGCTGATTGTGGGGCTAATAGTATGGGATGAGGTAGCATAATGGAACTTTTATTCCTTAATGGTTTTTTAAATGGTTTTTGTTATCCTTTCCAGACAAATCCGGCGCAATGGCGAATAGTATTCTTCTTCACAGCTTTTGTTTACTTTATTGGGAACCTACTGTTTATGCTTTTCGGACGCACAAGGGTTCAACCGTGGAATAGTCGCCCAACAACGAGAACTCCGTCGCCTGGAGGAGGTGGAGAGCGGGATGAAGGTACTGAGGATCGAGGTCCGCTCATTGGCGCATAAGAAATAACACAAAACGTGGCCTAAGGATTGGTTGTAGATGTGAAACATTTGTACCTTGAAGGCGAAGAATTGGAATTGATGAATCGCAATTAGTATCGTATTACTAGTTATACACGCAACACATATTTATGTCTACATATATGCGAAATATATATATACAATTTACGTATAAAGCATTAAATCCTAGTTTTGATTTTTCGTTTCGTTTTTATTGGTATTTGTATTTGCATTGTTGTACACAATGATGTACATATGGTTAGACTTATATGCTGGCTATGTGGTATCCTGACGTAATGCTAACTCTAAGGTCTACAAACTAATTGTTCTAACTGGAAATATCAAGGGTTTTCAAAAGAGCGCTCAATGCAGGGAAAGTTTCTTAATAGAAATTTCATTTGTGATTATTCTTAACTTATTCAAAATTCTGTTTAAAAAAATGTTTGGAATTTTATCTTCACTCTTCGTTATTTCATTATACTTTTAAACTGCTTATTTTTAACATATTTGTAGTTAAAGCTAGGTAATTACAGCGGATACGGTTTTGTATTTTGGGCCAACGCAGCTGGAGGAGCTATCCTCCATCGTCCTGGACCCCTGAACCCCACCCGTATCCCCACTGCCCCTATGTACATGATAAATCTTTCCACTTTCCGCTGCCAGAGGAGTGTGCTCAGTGCAGTTTGTGGTTGGCGGGCAAATCTTCGGAACGGATGCATCGTCCGCGGTAGCAGATCTCCGTTTCGGAGGTGACTTTGGTCGAAGTGGACGTGGCGTACACCACATGCTCCATCAGATCCTTGTGGAAGCTGTCCTTTTTGCTCTCCGCCACGGTGGCTTCCGTGGTGGTGGCTTCATCCATTGGCGCTAAAGTCGTTGATTCCGGGGGCGTAACTGGACTGGTTCGTCGGATGCTTGTGTACTCCTGGCGACGCTTGCCTACGGCAGCGAGGGCGGCGGTCACTGCTTCTCCTTCACTTTCTTCTATGGCAAACAGATCGTGCAGTTGCTTCTTCACCTCGGAGAAGATGCTCGGTTGCACCTCCAGATCGTCCACATCCACTGCCGTGTCCATGCGGCGTGTGGCGCTCTCCTCGCTCAAGGGAAGAGTGGAGGTAATGGTGGCCTCCTCCACGTCTTGCGCAGTGGTGACCTCGTACTCCTCGGGCGTCGTGGGGGCTGCCACTGTGGTAGTCACAACCAAAGGCTCTGTCTGGGATTCGGTGGATGGAGTTAATGGAGTCGTTGTCTTGGGTAGCTCCTCCTTTTCGCTGGCTGCTTGAAGAGCATTGTAGAGCTGAGGTCCTAGATTCTGGGACTCTGCCGTCTCGAAGTTTTCTGAGTTATCCGAGCCAGATAAACGGTTCTTTTTCTGCCACTTGCCACGTCTGCTTAGGCGACTAAAAGTAGTGCTGGTGGTTTCAGTGGTCGACTCCTCGGGGGCTTTGCCCATCACTTCCTCTAAAAGCTCGGCAAAGGATTTCTCTGGCCTAAAAATATGTATTTAGTGTATTGTTCGATATATAAAACCACAGTTCTTACTTCAGATTGGGTGCCATGATAGTGGTGCGCTGAACCGATGATCCACCAAGATCAGCAGCAACATTAATATCATAGGTCTCTGGCTGATTGGTTGGTCCCGCGGTCACAATCTCCGGTTCACTCTCGAAGTTATGGGTTTCCGTCTTGTATTTGGGACTCAATGGCTTGAAGCTGTTTGAGTTTGAGTTGCTGTTGGCTGTTTCCGAGGATGGCGACCACTGGGATTCCTGACCTTCCAGTTGGAAGGGTTGCTTGTAGCGACGACGATGGGTGATGGGAGACTTAATGGGTAACTTATGTTAAAAGGAGTTTTAATATGATTTATCAACCGCGCATACCACTGTGGCTTCCTTTTCCTTTGTCTCTTGGTTGTTGTAGCGACTCAGCTTGCGGAGATGGCTCTTCTGGGTAACGGGTTCGGATTCCTCCTCGGGCGCCACTGTCGAAGAGGAGGCAGGATGAGTTGGGCGACGTTGTCGCTGACGCACCTTAACCACTCGACGAGGCGGTAGACGGGAACGGATCTTAAGAAAGTAATACATTTATAACCTGTTTTAAAATTTGCAAATATAAGATCTTACCGATGGCCTATCCTCAGCGGGTGTGGTGGAGGTGACTGGTGTCTCTGTGGTTGTGGTTGTACGCAGACGAGGATAATTTCTCCTCACGAACGGCGAGCGACGCGTTGTTGTAGTCAATGGAGCCTCAGTGGTTGTAGTGGTTGTGGTCGTGGTGGTTGATGGAGTTGTTGTGGCCAGAGTGGTGTAGATCGGGCTCACCTCGTTGCGCACGATGGCCTCTGTCGGATTAAGATCCTCCTGGTTGGGGAAGTAACCCGGTCCATAGTTATCCTTTGAGAACTCTTGGTAGTGCTGAGCAATCTGCATGGGTTCCAAAAGATTGGCGGGAAAGACGCTCTGCTCGTTGCCACCATCGATACTGTTGCTAGGGGTCACCGTGTAGACTTGCTGGGACTCCGATGCGGGTCCTTCGGTGGTGGCCTGGACATCGTAGGAACTGGGAATGGCCGTGGGACTGGTGGGTCGCCTGGATGGGGCCTTGAATACCGGATAGTTTTGCTTGAGCACATCCCGCTGGTAGTCAATGTCCTGATCTTCCTGTGGCTTGCCGTTCTTTGAACCCTTTCTGGTCTTGGTTTTCAGAGTTTGGCGTTCTTCCGTTGTGGGCCTATAGCGGATGCGATTGGGATTGCGGATGAGTGGGTTCCGGGCACTGGTGGGACGACGGGTGGGGGTAACAGCTGATTCCTCGCCACCATCTCCGCTGCCGGTGGAGGCATCTGGCGCGGTGGTTCCTCGGCTGCTGTATGGCCTTCTGATTCGGTGAGTGGGCTGTTTGTTGCTGGACTCGGATTCCGAATAGGAAACAGAGGAGGTAACCTTAGTCACAGCTGGCTTACGAGTGCGCAGCACAGGTCTCCTGGTGGGTCGCGTTTCCGGTTCCGGTTCGGCCAATGGAGTGGTTGGAATTGGGGGCTGCAACTTGTCCTTCTCCTGCAGATTGTTAACCAGTCCGGGAATATCAGGAGTCAATGGCGGCAGCTCCGACGGCACATGGTAGGGATTTGGTTCATACTCCACATTGCTGTTTTCTAGAATCTCGTTTTGAACTTGGTTATAGCTGGGGCGATGGTTAAGTGGCCCCTGCTGATTTACACTGTTATATCCCACATCCGATGTGGTCACAGGAACGGCAGCAGGTGTGTACTGATTCAACCTGTGCTTGGTCTTGATCCTCTGAGTTGTTGTGGTTGTCGGCAGAAGAGCCTCATAGTCTGCAATGGTGGGACTATATTCGAAGGGAGGATTTGTGGTGTGAGGACGTTGGCGGAAGGCATCCTGTTGACGGAAGTACTGTTTCATGCGGAGCTCCTCCTCAGCCGTGGACGCAGTTGGAGGGCGGGTAGTTAGTCGAGGAAGCTGCTCTTGCACCGGTTGCTGAACATACTGGGGATACAATTGGCCACTGGAGCCGGGGAACTCGATCTGTGGTCGCGTGCTGTACGTGAACAGAGATTGCGGAGCAGCCGTCGTCGAAGTGGTTGATGTGGTGGTCGACGTGGATGTGCTGGAAGTGGAACTGGTGGTTGGCTTGCTGCCCAGGGTTTTGAAGAAGTCATCCCCTCCAATTTGGTTGAGCGAATCGAAGGGATCCTGACTTTGGGCTTTGGTTGGCGACGGACGGTAGATGGATTGCTGCTGCTGCTGCACCTGGACATTCTGGGGTCGTTTCTTCTTATGCCTCTCCTGCTTGGCGGGAGCCTTTGGCGAGCTTACTTCCTGGATGCCGTCCTGCACATAATAATAGCTGAACTTGTTGCCCCGCTCGGGTACTTGTCCTTGAGCCTTGGTCTGCGATTGTGTGGTAGTCTCGAATGGATTGCGGGTACTGCTAACCGTGGCATACGGACGTTGGGGGCGCGGAGCATGTGATATTTGCTGACTGGCAGCGATATCCTTAGCCCTGTTAATCACAATAGAGCCTACATGGGGTTCTGGTAGCAGGATCTTATTGAAGCCATTGGGTGTGCGGTAACTTAAAGGCGCCACAAAGAAGGAGACATCACTCAAATCGCGATTGGAGGTGAGTTGCGACAGATAAGGCAGGTCGAACTTTACATAGCCATCGGGAATGGGCATGCCAGCAGGGCCCACAAAGATTTCCGGTGTCTGCTTGGTGGGAGAATCAATTACGGAGATGCTGTGCGCATTCCTCAGGGCTGCAACCACATCTGTTTGAGAGGGACGAGAGCTGGATCGCAACAGAAACATGGCCAATGGAGGCTGATGGGCTTTCGGCTTGGGCTTGGCTGTAGTGAATGTCTGAGTTTGCGATTGCAGCTGAGGCTGTGGCTGTCTATAGTTCTGGAAGATGCTCTGGGGCTGGCTGGTGGTGGTGCTAGGTCGGGTGGTCGTTCCCGAGCTAAAGAAATCACTACCCACACTGGGATCCTGGGTGTAGAACTGGTTGATTTGATAGGGATTCACGGCGGGCAGGCCAGGATTCACATTGAATTTGTTCACCTCGAAGTTGGAGTTCGATCCAGATCCCGATTGCTGACGCTGCTGGTTGTACAGGGTATCGTACGGTACATAGAGCAACTGGACATCCTGATCTCGGGAGGAAGATGGAGCAGACGACGGAGCAGCCTTATTTGATCCGAAGAGAGTCTCCGCTTCAGGATCCACCGGAAAGACTTGTGGGGTCACACTCTGCAGTGAAGCTTGTGTGGGCAAGGGTTTTCCAAGGGTTTTCGGAGGAAGGATGTCCTGGATGTAGTTTTGCTGATGGAGTGGCTTGTTTAAAGCCTGAGCCAAGGGCTTTTGAGAGCCCAGCGAGTGGAAATCGGGACCAAAAGGCTGACTCTGCTGTTGTCCGAAGAGAGATGGAGGACTGAAGAGCTGAGATGGACTTGGGAATCCTGGCGCTCCTGCTCCGAAGGTGTGCTGAATCTGGTAGCCCGTTTGAAGAGTGGGTGGTGCCTGAGCCTGTCCTTCACTGTTACCATGGAAGGGCATCTCGAACTTGAAGAAGGACTGCGACGTGGGCTCCTGACCACCAACTCCAGAGGCCTTTAGCGTAGAGGGAGGGGGTGGTGGCGCCTGGCGAAGCGGCAGAGCCTGGCCCGCTCCATTGGGATACCGCTGGAACTGGAAGGGATAGTCGAACTGGGAGCCCGTCTTGGTCAGATCACCGAAACGCGCGCTGGGTGGAAAGGTCTGCGAGTAGGTCAACACGCGACCATTACCCGTGCGATCCTTGCTGCCATCCAGCGGCTGAGCCAAGGGCACCCAGTCCAGTGAGTCCGAATCGGATGTGGCCACATTCTCCAGTTGACGTGACCATTTGGAGGAGGATTCTTGGTTTTGAGCCAGACTAGCCGTGGCCAATAAGCACAGCCAGGCGGCGGTGAGTTGCATGCCTCGCTTCATAGCTTAAGTGCCTGAAAGTATTTAATGAGAATAAGGATTTGATGAAACAAAATTCTAGTTTTTGCATAGCTTTTATATCAGCTTTAATGTAGATTGGCTAAACTCAAGATAAATTGCCTTTTACACGCAAAGCATGACATTATAAAATTGCAATTTTGGAAACAAACCAAAAGCAAGAGGTCACCTGCTGTTTGATCGTATCGAAACCAACTTGTAATAAGGTAGTTCCGATGAAGTTTCAGTTCAACCCGCAATTATCTGAATTTCACAATGCAAATACTGAAAACATTAATGAATTGTACATTGTGATTTTTGGGCCAATCGAAAGGTCACAAATGCTGGTACCAAACCGAAAATGCCAAAAAACTATAATGCCAAGATCTCGAAAGCGGAACACTCAGAACCGGTAACTAATTGTCCCTTGTAATTATACAAATCCAAATGCAAATTCGCCAAGTTCTTTGAATGCCTAATGAGTTCATTTGCCATAGGCTACGATTGCCCCACCTACAAACCCAAGGTCGCAGTTAAATTATAAGCTCGATTCTGGGCGTATTTGCATCTTTCACGATCGCAGGTGACTGGAGGGGATCAAGTGAAAGGTTTCTCCCCGTTTCGCTGGCTGGCCGGGTTGTAAATCAAGAGATAATTGCCGGGGTCTTGGTCTTCGCTACGGCATCTGGATTGCAGTCGATTGGTTTGCTGGTGTGGCAAGTGTAACTGTCGGTGCAACTGGTCGACGAGCGGACTGTGGCCATAACTGCTCCGGCAGCCAAGTGGCCATAATTGTGCGCTTGTTTTCATTTGGCCAATGCGAGAAATTGCAATACTTAAGGCGAAATGGCAGTTCGCTGTGGCTTTTGGCTTGGCTCTGGTAATGCGCCATTGGGTAGCCATGATCCATGAAACGCGATCAATGATCGGCGACAGATTTCCTCATTGCAAAACCGTTTTGCATACGGCTGGGATGCTAATTGCGTCATCAGTCGGCGTAATCATTAAGTAGTTTCTTCGATTTTTGTTGATGGCCCCAGACCGAGGACGCCAGAAGATTCGCCATATGAATACGAAAACGAAAGTGAGTCTGGCAAGCAACTGACCAAACCTGATAACTGACCACTGACCACTACCACTGGCCAAGTGAGCGCACAGCTCCAGCACTTTCGTTTTCACTTTTCCACTGAATTAATCGCACATATGCCCCCAACGAACGGATGCCGCATTAAATGGGTTAAACGAAAGCAAAAGTCCGCAAAAAGCAGAAAAAATAACGCGAAATATATATCGTAACAGCTTCGAAAAACGGAACTTGCAGCGGTGCAGCAAAACGGGAGAGCACTGTCTACAGGTGGCACAGTGAAAGAAGAAAGTTCATTCGGCGGCCAGCTATTAAATGGGTACAGCCAGCCAGAGCGGGATGGCAGGAAAATAATAAAAATTGGACTCACTTTGCGGTCAATATTTCGTACCGCCACTACTACGAAAAAACCAGTTATCAAAAGGTTCAACAAAGCAAACAACGTCACACCTCAGTGGGTTTTTTTTAGTTTTTTTTCTTTTATTTCCAAAGAGGCGGACTGCACTTGAAATCTACGGTGATCATCGAAAGTGAAATGTGACAATGCCCTCGGAAAAGGCGAAATGTCTGGGCTCCAGGTAACTCGAAATTTTAAATTTCCCTTTCATTTCGTAGCACACACACATCCATTTTGGAATCGAAGCGGACTTTCCTCGCTGACGGGGGCGTGTCTGTGGTTGTCTGCCGAATTAATCGTTTTGGTAACTGTCCAAAAGCCACAGAGCCGGATGTAAACAAGCTAAGAGTTAAGCCGCTTAGATCTGCTCTACAGTACATGAAGGGATTATGGTGTATGCCTCCTGGCATTGACATTGTTTTATCGCTTTGCTGATCATTTGGGTGTGATTTAATTGGATTACCTGTGTCCACACCCTGATACACCACACCACACCATCTAATCCGCGGGGGAGGCGACAAGGTCACTCCGGCTCCATTGTAGACTTACCATAAACAGCGGCAGCAGTCGACAGCTAACTAACTTGGCCCAAAGATCGTCGAGGTAACTGCAAAGCAAAGCGAAACAATATATCATTAGCTGGCAGGCGGACGAGTAATTAAAAGGGATGCAAATGCTTGGGATTACAAGATGTGTTATTTTCGGTGTGGCAATGCCACCTGCAGACACGTTCGTATCTCGGTTTCTAGAGCTATCTATCTGGCTTTAATTGCATCTGGAGGCTGCAGTGCTGGCCACGCTTAGTTGGCCAAACATAAAACGCAAAATACACACCTACTTTAGGGGGGTTTTTTCTTCTATTTTTGTTGGAAACGCCTGCGGATCTGCAGCTGGCTTACTAGAGCGCAGAAAACCAAGAATGTGCGTGACCCAAGTGACTCACTATTGGCAATCCAATTGAAACTGTGCCAACTGTCCGCCAAAAACTTGCACAACTCGCACATTAAATATTGACTGATTGTATCGCTCGGGTGCTGAAATCGCTGATCTTTCAGTTACAGTTATGGCCAATTAGCGTGACTGGCTAACGATAAGTCTGCGATTGATGGCCACCATATCCATATACTGCATGCATATTGTTTTTACTGCTGGGCCGCCGAACGCATAAATTATGCAGAGCCAATGAACTCGTCGCCAAACAGAAAATGCAGAGAAATACGAATCCGAAACGAAAGCGACAATGAAATGCACTTTTGTGTCTGATGGCTGCTATTGCTTGGGGGCGTTGCTAGCCAGGCCTGCCGGAAAGAGCCACTCGATACCAGAAGGAAAACAGACGGAAAAACACTGATTTCTTGTTCGACTAATTCCTCAAATTTTATGCCACAGCGACCTCGAAGAAATGTTTGAAATTATTAAACGGAATGTAAATTTCACGCAACGCAGAAAAATGAAAAAACAAAAACTTTCATTTCTCGCTGCTTTCCAAATGAGGTAAGTGCCTGTTTAGCTGGCGGAGGTGGCTTTTTGGTTTTGGTTTGGTATTGGCGGCACCTGCTCAGCAAACCAAAACATGCCGCGAGCATTTAGCTTGCGTAATCCCAAGAATTTATGCTCGAGCATTTGAAAGCGAAAGTATTTCTCCCTCGACATTTTGGTATGCGGGGGCGCCGCGGTTGTGCAACACGTAATAAAAGCCGGATAACCGGATACAAGCGAAATTAGGGCCTTAAATATCACTTATCACCTGGGACATCGCAAATCGAATTGCGCAAATGATGGGCCAAGCTAATTACAAAACTATTGCCACAGTCGCCGTCGCCACTGAGCCGCAGAAAAGTGTCCCAAAACAATGTGACAATTGCAACAGAGCAGTACTTAAGGTAGCTGCTACTAGCTACTCTATATATATGAAAAACCATAAAGCAAGCGCTGACAAAACAAAGCAGCCGCCAACTGGAGCAGCTGAAGAAAGCAAGAGTGGCTTGGCGAACGTATAGCCACAAGTACCCGTACTTGTTGGCCACGTCTCTAGTGTGTGGGGCTCATTCTGGCCCAGACCAAACCAGACTTGTGCAACTCGGCAACTTGGCGAGGGTATCCACATAAACCGCCTGCCGCAGATAGATATATATATACATATACACAGATATATATGTGCCCAGATGAACATTAGCAATCAATCCACATCCGTGACCAAGACACGGAGTGTGAGAAAAAATTCAGTAGGCCAAGATACTTCAACTTGTCGGTCTAGAAGGAAAACACAGAGACAAAACGGAGCAAAAAGCCCCAAATGGTTGCCTTGCTCTGCCAGCCGGGTGCTGACTAATCAACTGTGTGGGTATTCCAGGGGTGCCGAAGGAGGATCAGGGGGTCTTACGGAGGCCGTACATGCAACTGCAAATCACGATTTAGATCCAGCGAACCAGCAATAAATGCCCGGCCTGGAAGCCATTTGAATTGATTTCGTTTTTACCTCCGCTTAAATGCACTTTGAATCTGATATTGCTGAATGCATGGCAATTACTCACATTTAGAATTCAGTGCGTGTCACTAGTGCGAGATAATTATGGTTTTATGCCGCTGGGCATAATCGATATTGATCATTGAAATTGAAATTCTCTATGCTAGACTAAATCATCTGGGATAATTTAAGTTGTAATATAAGCAAAGGTCTGGTTGCATTGATTTCTCAATTCGTGAGCAATCAACACCAAAACTTGCGCGCATTAGGATCTGCAACGCATTCCATCGAACAAAGCCAACTAATGAAGCAAGTTTGTGTCTTAAGTCTTTTGTTTGGCCCGCTGAGAAAGTCGTAATCCGGGCTCAACGCTTGACAAATTGAACATTATGCGGTTGAGTAATTGAAAGCCGTGAAAGACGAAGACCACACGGGTAGGATCGCTGGGCACGTGCTAAGTGACGAGTGATGGAAGCTTCTGCAGCTACGCAAAGTCATTCGCACGTTTCACTTTCATCGCAGGGTAGGGGGGAGGGTTAGGAACATGAATTGGCGTTGGAGGAGGCCAGTGGCAAATAAACACATCAGGCGCCACATTAAGACATGACAATAAAGAAAAAGCGAGTCTGAGGCAGTATTATATTTTCTTGACACTTTCGCGAGTTTTGTTTCGCCACTGCCCCCCTCACCACGCCGCTGACAGCCATCCCTCTTTTATATCGGCTGGCATTGGCCGATGCGGCGGCTACGTGATTTCAGCCCGCTGCCAAAGGCTACGATGTGGACTTTGCTGGACGTGGAACGGGCAATTGGCCGGCCGGCGGCCATCGCCTGCGTTTATTGTAATTAGAAAGTATTTAATTTCGAAAACGCTGTCCGCTTGCACATAAAAAAAACAAAGTTCGCATAAATATAAATAAAGAAATACATATAAAACGAAAAAGACGCTACGGCGTAATTTATGATTTCCCTCCTCTGTTTGCCCTCATGTTAAAATGACAAGCAAACGAATAAGTGCACACATTAGTTCCGTTAAAGATCAGATGCCACATCGAAGATTAGGGAAGAGAAATGTCTGGCCCTCGGAAGTGGGGTCTGTATGCAAATTGGCCTGATAAACAAGATTTTTCTTGTACGGAACATAAAATTTCTCCAGGTGAAAATTGGGTTAATGAAGTGGCAATGGAGATGGACTTAGAGAGATGTAGATGGAAAACCCAAACGAACCCACAGAATACTGATGGACCAGTTTCTTTTCTTTTGGTCAGGGGTCTGGCCACCTTATCTTTTAACGAGGAAGTCTGCCCATAAAGCTTGACTCAACTTGACTCTCTAGAGGATGGACGGCTGTTTGGTTAGATGTATGGTCCATAAGTCTTTGGGCAAGCAAATTGCATGCCAGTTAACGAGTGTCGGTGGGCAAAAACAAAATGAAATTTCCAAATAATTAGAGCATGAAAAAATAAACAGCAAAATTGCCAAGACAGCCGAATGCGTTGAGTGTGTGGTTAGTTGAATGGAGAGCTGAAATTTCTATTCGCCTTTTTTGGCAAAAAAAAATAAATAAGTAACAAATAAAAACCCCACTTACCACTCTTCTCTATCGTTTTTTTCTTCTTCTTCCGGCGGCTGTTGTTTCTCTTTCACTTGGCTTAATTTAATTAAGATCCTAACTGGCCTAACTTGCCAAATTAGCAGCAATTCAAGCGTTTTACTTTTATTTTTATATATTATTTATATTTTCGATTTCTTGAAATTCACTTTGACTTTATCCACTTGTGACGGCAGGAATATCACGCACTTTCGGCAAAAGATGCAAAATCAAATGTCGCTGCTACCACTGTGCGTATACTCGATGCGTATGAGTGTTACACTTACAAATCAAGTTATTACTATCTTGCGTTAACAGTTAGCCGGAGCTGGTTTTTAGCCGCGTCTGCATCGTTGGCGTGCCGTTAACAGACTGAAGAAATGAAAAGCGTCGCGGGCCAAAGTAAGTAAGAGTGGTTCGCTCGTGGTTTTCATCCAACTGCCTCCGTCGAAGTCGACGCTGGCGGAGCAGTTAGCAGATCAGTAGACAGCGCAGTCACAGCCAGCGTCAACGGCGCAACTAAAGCGGCTTTAACAGCTTTTGGGCCAACAAAAGACTTGGTCAAAAAGAGCTGTATAGCTCCTAGCTGTAAAGATCCTCCAATGATTTGTTGCGGTTAATTGAAATTAACAAAACGGGTATGGGGATAGAGATTTGCAAAGGGGGAGTGTCCACAAGAATGCACTAAATGCAAATCAAGTCGGCCATAAATGCTAACGTGTTTTAGCGTTAGTTGCGGCGATGCTGTTCCAGTTTTGCAATCTTTGCTGGCGACAAGTTTTTACCACATTTGCTGGGAAAATCGATCCGACTGTGTGGGGGTCTCATGAATCGTGCTACACCCCTCGCTGATATATGAGATATATGTGTATATGTGCGGCTATATGGCCAGACATAACAACAATTCCATAATTCTGACTCAGTGCCATGTGGCATTCGAGCCGTGCATCTAGCTTTTAATTGGCTTTTTAGGCTTTGCTCTGCAGCCAAGGTCGTTTTCTTGCTACACAAATTCCATTATGAGTTTAATTGAATTGTTTGTTTTGGTTTTTTTTTCTCTCGTACGCGTTTCCTCCTATTTTTGTTTGGTTTGTTAGGAAACCCATAAACCGATTGACATTTACCAATTAAAACGCGTAGAAACCATTTTTTCTTCGCTGGCCTTTGCCGCATTTCTTTTGTTACAAATTGGTTACAAACTTCATAAAACCTATAATTACAAAAAATGCGAAACTGGGATAAGCTTAAATATGTGGTTGGAATGTTTTCAATTAAGTAGCGCAGGTAGGTAGAAGTGAAAAATGAAATAAATGTTTTATAATATTTGTAGTAATTTAAGCTTTTTATAATATTTTTGAAATAATATTTTGGTATTTAAATATCATATTACACCATATTTGTGCTATTTTTACCGACTTTAATTTTGTTGTGCTGCCATTAGACATTTTTGTGCTCAGTTTGTTGCCAAATATTTCTTTGGTCTGCTAGAATTGGCCTTAAAACGAGGTCTTATTCAACTTCTTTTGGGGCAATTAAAATATTCTCATGCCGGCAGCCGCACAATTTCCGCTAAGCGAACAATCGTCTAAGTGAGACGTTTATGGATCGTGGAAATCGAGCTAATTAGCATATCGTTCAGCGTCCGCCATTATCCATTATGCATTGGGTAACCCAAACGAGATGTTCGGACGCTTTTCAATCGCATTTTTTTCAATTTCAATTTTCCAGCGGCAATCGCGACGGGCGATGAGTGCATTGACAGGAGCAGCAACTTCGTCGCCGCAAATCCAATCAGTCAACTTGTCATAACGCCTGCCCACCTGTCTGTCCGTCTGCCTCACCTGCCGCCCCAGGTGGGCGTGAGTTATGTGCGGACTGATGACGTACGAGGAAGGTTTCCACCTCGTGGCCTAAGTTATGTGACGGGATCTCTTGGCGTTCGGAGATCATTCAACCGCGACTCGCGTCTTGAACTTCCGCTGAATGTTATTTAGTTGGCTTGCAACGCTGTTTCTAGAACAAAGCACTTTCACCTGCCTCGCAGATAGAGAATCAAATTCAATCGAATTCAATTGGCGGCCAATGGTTGGCGGGTGCAATTAGCGTTGACCTTTTCACAGGTGTCTCTCTGAAATGGCTCACACGCCCAAGGTGGCGCTGCCAAATGGCAAAGGTAACAGATCGCGACCTTCAGGGCCCTGCTTATGAATGGCTTTTCCCAAGCTCTTTGCGCATTTTCCGCGACGTATGCGGAAAAGAGTAACGAGATTTGCATAAAATTCGACACGAATATTTCCCACACTCCGCAATAAAATAGATCAACTTAATTGGCCATGCTTTTCTGGCATAATTCAGTCCAATTAGCCGTAGAATCTTTTGGGCCAGCTGCAGATAAGCCACCGATTGCGATTCGCAAGTGATGCTGATGCAACGCTGACAAGAAGACATAAATATCACTTATGCAATCGAAAGGAGAGAGCTGGATTGTCGATGCGTCGACGCATCGAGAGCCAAATGCATTTAGGCTCACGAAAGTAAGACAACTTTTTGCCGCTGCTCTGCCCCTCGGGTGATGCCCAAAATGCTGGCTATTTGGTGCTTTTGGCCATAAAACGCTTCCTGCTCCCGCTGCAATGCACTGCAGTCGCTGGTCAAAATGTGGTCGAAATCTGGAAAACTGGATTGCCAGCGGAGAGCCTCTCGAGCCGAGAGGCTTCGCTAGTTTCCTTCCTTGTGTGTTGGATTTGGGTTAGCCAAACATTTATCTGCCGCTCGAGCTGTTGGTTTTTATGTTGATGTCGCCGCTGGTCGAGATTGGGGGATACAAATCAGGAGGGAGAAGTGTATTAATGGGTGAAAACAGAGGGAGATTGGTTCGAACAATGGGGTTTTAATCAGCTAATTATGTACGGGCTGTAAGTTAGTTTTCCTAGTTTTTAGACTGTCTATGGAAACCTCTTTTAATTGGTAATGTAACATTTTCAAGTGTTGTGCTTGTCTATCATAAATTAAGTACCTTTTTTTCTCGAGGATAATAAATCTATTTCATACATTTCAGTGTTCATAAGCTTCCAAGCAATTCGAAGAGCATTCATTCTCCGCATTTCTCTTTCCTCAACTTTTTTTGGTTCACTCTGCCAACTGCAATTAAAATTTTGTAATACGGTGACCAAAAAAAAAAAGAAAAAAGATGGAAAATATATCCCAAGCACAAACAACATCGCGATGAAAAATTACGACAAACAGAAAAACACATTCGCTCTAAACGGTCGCATGGAATGTGTGTTTTGTCGGGCAGCGAATAATTTGACCACTTTCAAAAATGATTTTCAATTTCACTAAACTATAGGCTGTGGGCCAGGGTGTCGGCAATTGGTAACTAAGTGCGGAGATACGTATGCGAACACATAATAATTATGCATGCGGCGTATTAAAAAGCGCGAACCTTAGAAACGATTCAAAAACTGAAGCCGAATGAAATCGAAAATGAATTGAATCGAATTGAGTTGGGTTGCATGGTGGCTGTGGCTGCGGGGGGATGATAATTTCACTTTCCTTTCCCAAACTTGCTGCAGTGACTCCAACTGCATTTCAATTTTCCGCATTGGGCGTGTGTGAGTGTGTGGTGTTTTCAGTTAGTTTTTCATTTTCATATCGTTTTGGAGTGGTCTCTTCAGTTGGCATGTTAATGTAGGTCCGAACGTACATGCATTCGATCGAGAGCAGAGCAGAGCGAAAGTCTAGCACAGGGAAACAATTAAATCCCATGAAAGTGATTATCGAACGCAATTTCACTGCCAAAATTTCTGGCTTAATGTAATTTCAATTACGTGCTGGCCGGAAACGAAATCGAAGACAGGCTGAATGAAACCGCCTGGAAAAAAAAATGTCAGTAGTCGCTCACGATGTCACAACCGCTGGCTGGCAAATTACATGGTAATGTGTTCCTCGCTGACTCACGGATCTACGCGGTGGCATGCAGATTGTTGCGACCTGTCGCATTCATCAAATTGCGTGCAGCGAGCTGAGGACGGGTCAAGAAACGAGATACAGGCGATACAGTACGATTCGCAGATATAAGATACAAGATGTATGTTCATCAATAAGAAAACATAAGACACCAGGGAGAACAGAAAGATAGAACGAGGAAGGATATAAAGATACCCTGCTTTTGTTATTAAATAACTTATATCCCCAGAAAACAATTATGTATAGTTCGATCGTTAAATATTTTACATACATATTATATTTTACATTACATGTTACATTATATATTTTTCCGGTCTATAGGATATTCCTATGCTCCTGCCACCCGCTGTAATGATTGCTTATAATGCAATGTTTGTGGGCGAATAAAATGCAATCTCAATGTGATTCAATTCAAGTGCACGCTCCTTTCTGTTGTCTGTGTTTTGTGATTAGTGATTTGTGGGTGCGCTGTTGACGATGAGTGAAATTTCGCTGTCTGCCTATGCTTGACATGGAAATTAGTAGCGGCAAACGTTGTTGGTGTGCGACCGCAGCGGAGAAATGTTATAATGTCTGCCTAATGAGCTTGGCACACCGCTGCGTATACTTGATGTACGATGTACGCATAAGAGTGTGTACAAATGCCATGAACATGAACATTTTCCAAAGCCAAGCCCAAATGGTCCACTTGAAGCTTGTAGTTTTGCGCTTTAATGCTTCACTTCGCTTGTGGCTTCTATGGCGCCTTTGGCTTTTTAATTTTATTTTTTTTTCACTTTTGGCTTGTAAATTGTAAATTGTTTCAAAGTGACGCGATCTCACCTGTATTTGCTGTTGTTTCGGCCCATATTCGTGTTAATCATTCGCTGAATTGCACTTTATGGCGTTAGATAAGGGTCTTGCCGCTATTTTGACAATTGACAAGCGATTATGTAAGCGAGCGCTGCTGGGCAGCCGATGTCCCCCATTCGATGTGATTTTTGCGCCATTGTCGCGATCTCGATCCGCTCCACTCCCCAAATTGAAATGCACTTAGGCGATCGCCGCACGTTGGCGGATGCTGCAGACGCGCTGACACAGATAAATCATCAACAAATCATCATCAACGGTGCGAACAGAGACCGGTGATATCCAATAAACATGTATACATAGGTACATCTGCGATATGGCTATTTACCGCCACCCTTGTTCAAATAAAATTTCTGAAAATCATTCATAGAAGTGGTTATGTCGAAAATATAGCAAATATACCTACTATATTTCAGTTGTTTCAGTTTTCTTTTGATAAGCATAACTCAGAGTTGGCTGACAACGAGGTCCGTGGGATTGCGTAAGATCGGAGCCACGACAGGCGGGCCGTAAATTGGACGAGATTTTGCGAAACGCAGCCCGAGCAGTTGCAATTTCATGCATGCCGATTTTTATGCGAGCAGCAACATAAAAAAAAAAAAAAAAATAGCAACAACAACAACTTCAGCAACAGCATCGAAACCTTATGACCATTGTACAATTTGGGCGAAAAAAGTATCTGCGCCAATTGAGGTTCGGAAAGCAGTGATAAAAATAGCACAAGAAAACAAAATCGCGAAACATCAAATTGTTTATTGTGGGACCAAATATTGGCAAAGCTCTAGCGCAAGAAAGTTGCAAAAATAAAAACATTATAAAAAGTTGAAAATACGATAACGATGCTCAGATACACTTACAAATTGAACAACCAAATTTATATGTACTTCCCAGTTCCCCGAATAAATACAAGCACTAATTAATTTATTTTATTTTAACTAATTTTTACAATGGTTATACCTTTTACAAGGCAGTTTAAAATAATTACCCATGTAGTTGGGTCTTTCAAGGTCTAAGGTCTTTTCAGTTATTAGGTTATAAAGTTATGGTGACTTGATCACCGTTAGTGAAGCGAAATAAACCCTTGAAGTGAGTGTAAAATAAAACATCAGTTTGGAAATTGCTCGTGTGAATTTAGTTATGCACGATATTTCACGCAATTGAAGCGATTCGCATGTTGCCATTCATTCATTCATTCAATAGAGGAAAGAGGCATTGAATGAACAGAGTTCAAGCTTCGAAGGGAAAAAATATGTTTTAGTTATTTAAGTTTAACAAATTTCAATGATTCTAGATGCTTTACTTTAATTTTCACTTTAATTGAAATCGCACAAACAGCGTAAAAGCTTACAGTTTTGGAGCCTCTGGTCTGGGCACTCAACGTCAAGCCGACACACCCACAAATTTCTGTACCCCCTCATCAAACACACACACAAGCCCCCCGAAACGCCGAAGGTCAATGAAAGTAAATAAAATCGAAAGTTTTGCTCGGACTGATAAGCGAAACAGCGGCACGTGTCGCTCACATATAACATAAATCAAATAAAAGCATTGGAAAGACCAGAGCTGAAAAGCTTTTGCCGGCGTCACTGGAACTCTAGATACAATATATAATGTGCTAACCATATGGTTGATAGCTAGCAGAGCTACTTGTGAAAACTTGTTTTGATCTAGCAGAGTTGTCGCGGCTTCAAAAGAATTATTTTCGTACGGAGTCCGTAAAAGTGCGAGTTTTTTTATATATTGATATCTATTTTAGTTTCTTAAAGATTTTAAAATTATATACAAAATTAATATTAATAGTTTTTATTTAAGATCAGACTGTTATAGCTACTTATTGTTTAAAATATTGAACTTTTCCAAATAAATAATTAATTAAGTAATTAATAGATACAAAGATTTGTTTGGAAATAGTTTTACTATATTAATTGGCTCATTCAGTGTAGTCGACAACCCTCGAGCGGCCGCTGGAATGAGCTGAAAATAAGCGACCTTCCAACAGCAGGGAGCAGTGTGCTTCTGACAGCGGTCCGATCACGTAGAACTTGCGCAGTTTCAGCCGTATCCCCTTAGATTTCTTAGACCAACAGGTGGGTGAGATCTAGTGGCTAGTTGCCCATTCGTTGTGATTGCATAACACTGTAGAACTTTTCGCAGCCATGTCGCTCCGTGTGATGTCCCCCGCTATGCTGAATGCCTGGAGCCAGACCCTCGTGAGGGCCATGTCCACCCAGGGCGGAGCCAAGAACATCGGCTTCGTGGGTCTGGGCAACATGGGCGCCAACATGGCCAGCAACTTGATCAAGGCCGGCCACAAGCTGCATGTCTTCGATATCTCCAAGCCCGCCTGCGAGGGTCTGGCCGCCAAGGGAGCCACCGTCTATGCCAAGACCTCGGAGCTGGCCAAGAACTCGGACTTTGTGATCACCATGCTGCCGAACAACGCCATTGTGGATGCCTCCTACGATGAGATGACTGCCGATGGCGTCAACAAGGACACCATCTTCATTGACTCGTCTACGATCTCGCCGGATTTGGTCAAGTCGCTGCAGAAGAAGATCAGCGCCAAGGGAGCCCGGTTCATCGATGCCCCCGTTTCCGGCGGAGTTCCCGGCGCCGAGCAGGCCACCCTCACCTTCATGGTGGGTGGAACCGAGGCGGAGTACAATGCCGTCAAGGCCGTCCTGGAGTGCATGGGCAAGAAGATCACCCACTGCGGCGTCTATGGCATGGGCCAGGCCGCCAAGCTGTGCAACAACATGATGCTGGCCATCTCGATGATCGGTGTTTCGGAGGCCATGAATCTGGCGGTGCGCCAGGGTCTCGATGCCAATGTCTTCGCCGAGATCATCAACTCCTCCACCGGACGCTGCTGGGCCTCGGAGATCTACAACCCCGTACCCGGAGTGTGCCCCACTGCCCCAGCCAACAGGGACTACGCCGGCGGTTTCTCCTCGGCCCTGATCACCAAGGATCTGGGTCTGGCCTCCGGAGTAGCCAACGCCTCCAACTCACCCATCCCGCTGGGATCTCTGGCCCACAAGGTCTACCAGTCGCTTTGCGATAAGGGTCTGGGCAACAAAGACTTCTCCGTGGTGTACGACCTCATGAAGAAGGAGAAGTTCAGCGTTTAGGTTACTTACAGACTACAGGTTGTGGTGGTCACAACCACGTCACGTCCACATCCAAACCAGTCCTGCATTTAAATATAGCACTAAGTTCCCTCTTTTTCGATTTCTATTGTGCCTGTTCCCTATTCTATGCAAATTATACGTAAAGTAAAGACGTATCGTATTGAGTGAAAAAGTTCCATGCTGTTGCGTAATCGTGGGCTGGTCTGATTCGGTCTGGGAATCGTCTGACGAACGGAACTCCGAGTGCTGATAAGCACCTACAAAAAGCATCTGGGTTGGTTTATTTTATTGCCACTTTTGAGACCCCTGCAAATACAATTCCCGATTAGGGGTTATCTCCAGCACTCGTGGCATTAGATTCCACATGGAGATCGTTTTTAATTCATTAAGCTTGCCAGGTAAACAGAGCATCGAGTCGAGCAAAACAAACAACATTGAAAGATCCCAATGGAAATTATGGCGTGGTTATCAAAAGCTCACGGATTGAGAAGCACTGTGTTAGGTGCGTAGAACTAAAACTTACAGTTTGAGCAGCTCTATGTTGGCATACTTTTTGAGATGGGTACAATCTAATAAGAAACATGGGGATTCGTTTTATAAAACGTAGAGATAAGTAGTGGAACCACTATGATAAGCCATATCAAGGAGGGGTGTTTATTTAAGTGGCTAGTTCGACACTCACACATGTCAGCTTTTATCTTCTAATAATTTTCTGCAACAGAAAGCTTAATTGGCAAGTAAACAGAGCACCAAGCAAAACAAACAATGATAAAAATACGATACATTGGCAGTCGCAACTGTAGAAGAAACTGCATCTGGACATTTACAGCTCTACAGTTTTAGCATCACTCCGCACAGTGGTCAATGTATTTTTCAATGCAACTTATTTTGAGCGAAATCCAAAAATATTTTTATTTTTTATTTTTACAATCATATATATATATTTAAAAATAACAAACTTAACTTAGGTGCTAATTAATTAATTGAGTTGGTATGTATGTATATAAAAACTTTGTTGTTGCTCTTTTTGTGGGGTATAAAATAGTTCAACTATCTAAAATGTATCAAATCGATCAATCGGAGTGGGTTACATAGCAATTAATTTATATATATTTGTATGGCTGGGCCGGGGCCTTTTAAGAGCTGATTATCCTAGACAAAGTTAATAAATATAAGCATTAGAAAATGTTTTGAACAATCTTTCCGAGTGAAATAATTACAATCAATTTGGTTAGGATAAGGCTTAATTAGGTATATATGTAAAGGTATATAATGAAAAAGCGTCCTTAAACGAGTCGAGTGCAATCGAAAGGTAAATTGTAAATGGAGTTTGGGGGAAACTTCTGTGCGGTACGGAGCTTCCGTGGGTTAAGTCACATTAAGTAGTAAGCCTAGTTGCAAAATTCTTTGAAAATATCACAAATTGAAATACACAATAAATAATTAATCGCATTTGGATTCGCGCAAAAGGAATCTGGTAGTTAGCAATTTGAGTTTTGGTAAATATTCGAATAGATCTTTGAGAGAGGTTACCTTAGGTACATGCAATGTTTCAATAGATTCCTAGTTATATCCGCTATCATTGTGTATGTACATAATCGCTTTGTGTAAATAGTTTGAGTTCTGCGCACATATACATTAATATTCTCCTTTTCTGTGTGTATATATATATATAATTATATTAAAATAAGTAAAGCAATTTTGTGCTGCATAATTGAGTCAAGGTGAATTGCGTGTGTTGTTTCCTTCTATGGGTGGAACTGGTTGACTTCGATTCTTAACTAGCTAACTAACTTTGGTGTCTAATTGAATTCGCTATGGCTCAGGCTGAGGCTCTTGGCCTGACCAAACTTGTGCTTCAACTGGCTGGTGTTGGCCCGGAAGCGCTGCATCAGCTGCTGCTGCCTTCCGCCGTATCCGGTTCCGCTTCCTCCTGCTGCTCCTCCTAGAGCGCTGGACTGCAGCGGCGAAAGGGACGCCATTGCCGCATCAGCGCTGGTTATGGACTATGATCCTTTCAGTTTCTTCTTGGGATTGTTGCGCGTCTGATCGGTGGGTGCCGATGGTGGCAGCTCTCGATATTGATTCTGCAATAAACAGAATTATTATTTATAGTAAAGACAGCTAGTTAAAGGACCACTTACAATCTCCTCATTATCTGGCACTCGCGATAGGAAGTCCAGTAGCTCGTTGTTGGGAATGGTATTGGGTCTCAGCAAACGTCTGGAGAACTTCATCAGGCCCCAGAAGAGCAGCAGCCAGCGGAGCGGGACAAAATGCAGGACCAGAATGGCACCCAATAGCAAAACCACAGCCAGCCAGGTCAGTTCGGGGACGGAAAAGTTGAATGTGCTGGAGATTACAAGGTATTCATATAGACTGTGATACCTCACATAAATAACAATCAATTTTACTTCATGGTGCTCTCGCCTAACGAAGCCAGGTAGCCGATGGTATTCTGTACCGTTTGGGAGACTTCTTGAATGGCCTGTAATCTCTCCTTGATGGACTTCTTTTCCTCCTTCTCCTTGTCATCATCATCATCTTCATCGTACTCATAGTCGTAGTGAGCAGCTGCATCAGTGGAGCCTGTTATAAGGCGAACCAGCCAGTTTCTAAAAGGAATTGATAAGTATTGCGATCTCTCTTAATCTCTTACTTAATTACTTACTTAAGTATGATGAGCAGCAGAACTAGAGGTACTGTCTCCAGATCGCCATAAACACAGGCGACTATCCATAAGACGAAAGCTATGCTGGATCGCACAGGGGATTCCCACTCAAAGCAGCTCCTTTAAGAAACGGACAGTAAATTATAAACAAATGGTAGGTGAAACCATATACTCACTGGACATAGCGCGCTGCATCCAGGATATCCATGATTATCTCCTTGAGTCTATTGACGTTGCGCAGGAAGAGCTGTCGCTTGAACTTGGCCTCCTGCTGGATGAGCTTTTCCTCCTTGGGCTGCAGGGCTCGACACACGGCACGGATCTCGCTCCAAACTACTGTCAGTTCCAGCTGAATTTGCGGTGAGTTTCCTTTGGCCCGCACACAGAGGTTCTTGTCCTTCAGTGTATACCATCGCTTGACTCCACTTTTGATCCTTAGGAGGGGAATGACTAGTTTGCCCAGGAACTCTACGCGATGGTCGCGATCCTCATCGAAGACGGTGATCTCCAGGACCTGCGTGATGTCTTTAACGTTGCTGCAATGCAAATTTAATAATTTGTTTAGCAAGGTATAGCATTGAAAGAAGCTTAGCTTTACTTACAAAGTAAATATCTTATTCCAATTAGGAGTGAGTGTTTTATACTCAGTTTGGGTTTGTAGGCGGGCGTTACCCAGTTCCAATACACAAAAGGGATCGGATTTTCCACCTATATCCGCTGCAGCCAGTCCAGTGGCTCCAAATACTTTTACAGTTAGGTGACCCACATCGCGGAGATTTTGGAGGCATCTTAGGAATTTATATCTTTCCCTTAGCAATTGAGCCTCTCGAGGATCCTCCTTGAAGGCCTTCAGATCGCTGATCGTCTCCAAGGCAGTGGTTCCACTTATAGTGAGCATGAGGTGGACTTCACCAGGGCAATCTTCTAGGGGCTTCCAAATGCCGTGCGTGTTTTCGCGCTGAAAAACGCTGAGGTCTATAATGGCTTTGCCATAGAGGGTGTTCCGGTTCCAAAGTGCGATCTCCAGGTTTTGATCTTCATCAAACAGGTGCAGGTCGAACTGCTCCAGCCAGCGCTCCGTCCAGGAAGACTTGCTCTTGTACTTCTCATTGCCCAATCTGAAATTTATGGTAATCGATTAACTTTATGATATCACTACCAGTTAATAGCTATCAACTTACCTGAATTTGAAGTGAGTATCATTCAACTTGCTGCCATCTTCAGCTAAAGGCAAATCCTTGGCTTTAACCAGCAGTATGGTGACTACCGAGCTCCAGATCTGTGACTTCAATCGCTTCGATGACTCAGCCAGCTTCGAGTTGCGCTGGAAGTGCTGCAAGACATCCGGAAAATAAGACTCGGCCACCTCCATGAGATCGTCGCATCCCTGCTCCAGCTGCTCCCGCAACTCTTCGTGCTGCCGCCTCACATGTTTGAGCACCATGCGAGGAGCCCGCTTGCAACCGGGCCAACTGTTGCCCAACATGATCCGCGCTCGAGAGCCCCAACTAAAGAAGACAGCAAATTACACAGGCCCCAATACAAAACCCAAAGCCGCACTTCGCTTTCGAAGCTCCAACGGTGACTAAAACCATTTGGGAGTGAGGTCTTGCGATTGCGAGAGAAATACGTACACTAAGTGCAATATTACGAGGTATGCCGGACTAGAGATAATTGCTCTTACATATCATTATGAGTCACTTTTACACATGTCTGCTAATGCAGAGTAATAGGTAAACATATAGTTTACATTTAATTTAATGATTGATACGGATCAGCATTACCCATTTAATTAGTTTTTGCACTAATACGATTACCAAAATAAAGGTCTATATTATTATGAATATTATAAATAATTAAATTGCCTTGTTAAGTTGATGGAGGCTATTAAAAATATTATATTATATTATTTTATTACATTATTGTTTCTATTCCTACAGTTAGCATTATCTTTTTTATATTCCATATTGATTTTTCGAATCTCTTGAACATAGGGTATTCAAACATCGACTTTCTCATAGTTCCATTTTTCGAAACGGGAAAATACAGAGCCCCCTTTGTCATTTATTTGTTTTGGAGCGCCCTCGTTGAGAGATAACATGCAATACCAATGGCAGCTCAAGCTTTTATTTGTTGAGCCACTGCGATCGTGGCTCTCACCTCATGAAAGCTAGTCATGATGAGTTGCCATAGTTGGAAAACGGCTCAATTGTGCGGCTTTAGTTCGTGTTAGTTGCGGGCACTGGATCAAAGTTAATGCTTCGTGTGTGTCTATCCGAAAATAAAACCAGAAGCCATGTCAAACTGATTCCGCTGAGCCATAAATAAAGTTAGTGGGTAAGCAAGCGCTTATAATATGGGTTGTTTGTCGGAGCTAGTCGAGAGGCAATTAAGGGTGCCAAACAAAAGGTAGCGAGACAATCGCCTTGCTCACTGTGGAAAACCGCCGGGTGAAGGGCTGATTGATGGCCCAGACGAGCACCCCCACCATTAGCGCTCCCGAACAATGGAGTATATGGATTTATCGATGCCACTTACCATTTCCTTGTCCTCCTGACTGCGCGGCCACAGCGTCAAATTGATGAGTATCTCGCCCAAGCCACTTCCGCCGTTTCCGCTGGAATCGCACAGCTGCAGGTGGATGTCCTCGGCCTTGCCCAGTTCCAATTGGGTTAAGTCTAGCTTGGCCGAGCCCATAAAATCGTCCTGCAGTCCCCAATCGTAGTCGAAAACCTGATTGGAAAGCGTATGGAACGAGACAAAACGGAAATTCATTTTGATTGGATGAGATGGGGGCTTTTGGGAATTCGCTACACATTGTGGATATCTGACACTTCAAAAACTATTCGTTCCATGGCTGAAAATGGATTTGTGCAATAAAAAATCTTCCGTCTGGCAGCGGTGGGATTCGAACCCACGCCTCCGAGGAGACTGGTGCCTTAAACCAGCGCCTTAGACCGCTCGGCCACGCTACCATGCTGACGGCCCGCGGCGGATTTCTTAACGCATATTGCTGTCCTTATCTAAGCAAAACTAATTTTAACAGCACTATGATAAGAACTTTAAGAACTCTAAGAAACCCATTTAATTTCATATCATCACAAAAGTTAGATGAAGACTTTTTATTATGTTTTGGACATATAGGCTAAAGTTCAACAATACATTTGAAGAATGAATCACACAAGGAAATGAATATCCAACTAAATTCTTTATATTTATCTAATAACTTGTAATTATCTAGTATCTTTGTTTTTTTTACTGATATAATAGAACTACGGTTAAGTATGAACATAATTTTTAGGATAATTGAAGCAATAAATATGTTCCATGCCACAATTCTTTATATTACAGTGCATCAGTCAAAAATTAATTCAAATTATGAACCAAAATTTCTCTTTGTGTAAAACAATTGCCAACTTTTCTGAAGTGCCTGACAGGTCACCCCCAAACTTCCCCGGACTCACCTTGACGATAATCGGCTGGAAGGGGTCCTCGATGGGCACGATGAAGACCTCGTCCCACACGGGATTCAGGTCCCGGTGAATGGTGCGCGACTTGTGGAGGAGGCGGCCGCCGACCTTGAACTTGACATAAGGATCACTCAGTCCTGCGGCAGGGACGAAAGACAAAAGAAATTTCTCGCTGCAGTGCCAGTGCATTGTGACCAGTGCTTGATTAAGCACAAAGAAGTGGGCAGGATAATGGTAATGGTATGGGTATGGTAATGGTAATGGTGATGGGCTTGAGGCAGGGATGTGGGTGCTGGGATCTGCTCACCATTCTTGTCCATGGCCACCAGGTCACTGCCGGATTTGAGATGCACGCGCAGCTGAAAGAAGACGAATTGACGTAATTGGGCTTCGCGCTTGCGACGCAGCTCGTTGGCCTGATCGATTGCAGTTGCGTTTTCATTTGCATTAATCAGTTAGTTAGAGTTGTGCAGCACAGCAAGTCGTTGGCAAAGCGATAATAGAAAATCGAAAATTTCAAAAAAAAATTTCAGGAAATTTCAGTTAGTGCCATTGTTGAAAAGAAAAACTCGATAAAGTCAAGTGAAAACCAATTGATAAGAGGAGTGAAGCAAAGTAAGAGATGCCAGATGATACCACCAACCTGCAGGGCCTCCAGTTGCTGTTGGGTGGTCAATTCCGGTGGACTGCAGCCTGCCGAACCGTTCTCCGGATGCTCATCTATCCTGCCCTCCATGGAGCCCCCAAATCTCTGGATAACCTGCGCCATCTTGGCCGTAGCGCGGAATTCCCGGGCCAGTGGTGAGCCACCAATGGTGGTGCTGCGATGCCGAGGACTCTGCGTCACGGAGCTACTTTCGGAACTATAATCCGCCGCATAGTCGGTGCTCTCTTCTAGAAAATCACTGGGCGACTTGCGACCCAGACGATCTTTGCTCTTCGCGCGACTCCAGCGATGTCGAAGATTGTTGAAGAATCCGTGCGTCTTCTGCAGCACGCCCACGCCGCTGGCCACGCCCCCCGAACCGACACCGGCCAACTGCTGGGCCACGGCACTCTTGGCCCTCTTCGGTGATATGTGCGGTGATTCACTGAGATGGCAATCGTGACCATTCAACTCCGAGGCGGATTTGCTGAGATGCTTGCCCAGGCGCTGCGATTGCTGCAGGTTTGGCGAACCATGTGGCGAAATCCGGAGTGGCGGTGTGGACGCGCTGACGGTGGAGCTGCTGCCCGGTCGCTGCTGTTGATCCAACTCCACCTGATCCACCTGGTCAACGTATTGGATGCGTGCTGGAAGCAGGTGGAGAGATGGCAGAAGGGGTAAGTGTTATTTCACCTAGCACGCAACTCCCACAATCGATTTAACAAAATTCCCGCGACCGATTGATAAATCATGTACTACGAAAATCAACACTCATACATATTTACCCTTCCCATATTCGCGGAAAATTGAGTGTTTTCAGGCGATTCAATTGCCACCCATGACATCACTGCTCTTTTGCGATTGTCTTAATTATAAAAATTACACAAAGCAATTGGAAAATGGTATGATTCTTTCCATTTGTTGATGCGGTCATCAAAAAGTAGAAAATAAGCCGCTACTTATAAAACCTAAATTGCTCATACGTACTATATAAGTTTTACAACCCGAAAAGTATGACATTTGTGTTTACATTAATAAATAAACTGCAAACACGGCATAGTAAAATCTTTTATGGGTCAATGAGAAAAATGTAGTTTAGAGTATATTTTGAATATTATTAAATTTACCACCTACTACAATAAAATCTAAATTTATCGAGTGCAAACTTTTGACACTTTGATTTACATAAATGTCAACTTGGATGTTTAATAAACTTGAAAAATAATGGTCGCTGCACTTAGAGAAGGGGATTTTAGTCCAAATTGCCAAGTCTCTCGACTTCGTGATAAATCATTGCTTATTTTGCTGTCATTTCTCAGTTTCCACACGCATTCCGCAGAAAAGTGACAGCCAGTTGGGTTCTATCAAGCTATATGTATAATGAACGAAGCTCGTTATATCCATCTTGCTATATACACTGGGTGCCCCACAATCTACCTGTGACTGGGAATATTTTATTAATTCTGTGGCACAACACAGAGGCTTGTGGCCTCTCCGAGTTCTTCGAGGACTTGAAAGAGTTCGCGAGATGCAACGGTTGCATGACATGGCCAATACTCGCGGGGTAAATTGAAATGAATAATTGATTAGAGCACTCTTTGATTGCGTTAGCTGCACTTCACGGTACGTGTTGTTTCAGTTATTTATGGTGGATATATCAGCACGACACAAACGCTTAGTAAATGTATCAGATTTTGCAGAAATGTGATGGTCGCATAAGATATTCTCGCGATTTTCCAACGCGGAGCTTGGAGCGAACTGCACGCTGGCAGTGCCCCTAGAAGACTGCTTCGGATTCGGATTCGCTGTCTGGCGTTATGGTTCCATCACCAGCACCAGCCCCTTCGCTTTTGGCCAACCGTAACTTTTGCTCTCCTTTGGCATTTGTTATTGTTAACGAAGGCGCACACATACAGCTACAGTTTTCGCCAGCGTGAGTGTGTGGCATTGGGTTCACTGTAAGTGGGTGGATGGGTAGTAGGTGGGTGCTTGTTGGTTGCGGGTGCTCTTGGGCGATTTTGTGGGTGGCCGCCCGGCTTTCCCTCTTGCATTATTAATGCCCTGCGATGCTGCAGCTTGGTTTATTTTTCTCTCTCCGGTGCCGCGAAAATTGGAAAAACATCCAACGATGGCGTCACCGAATGCAAATGTGAGTGTGAGCCCATTGGTGTGCGATAAACGACAAAGCTTTACGCACCCCGTGTAAAAAAGCTTTAAATTTTCGGTATTTTCTCGCACATTTTACACAGTTTATATTATTTTAATGAATGAAATGGAAGCCAAGCGAGTGAGAGGGCCATAGGCGGTGGGTGGCAACAATTCCTGGGGGGCCAAACTGTGGCAAGGACATTGCTGCTGCAGTAGCAATTTGTCTGACTCTTGTGCAACCGAAAACATTTCCATGTACTTTCAATTAATTTAATGCAAGTGAAATGCAGATTTCCCAACGCCCACACAAACAGGTGTGGCTAGCTTCCTTCCATGCCCTTTAATTCCGAATATTTGCGGCCAACATTTCCCGGAGGAGCACTTTCTGGCTTATGTGCTTGTCATTAGTTTTCCACACACACCACATATGTTCAACCTACTTTTTTTGTGCGGCCCGCCACATAAATATGTATGAGGTTTTATTGGGCCCTTTAGTTTGGACGGCAGTGTTTGGCCCCCAAAATTGTTGCAGACTTTTGCGCTCTCAAGAGTTCTTGGTGCTGCTTGCTAAAAAAAAAAAATAAATTCATTTGAATCTAGACTGCGTCCTGCAATTAGCTAACTTTTGGTGCCAATCAAGAAAAACTTTTGTGGCCATAAACCTTGAGCCAAAAGGGAAAGTTCCTTCAAATTATCGCACATACGCCATGTGGCCGAGCCTCATTTAATACCATTAACAATGCTGAGTGGCATTTCGTTAGCTGGAAAGCACGTGCTTTCGATAGGCATAAAAGCGGAATGTTTTACCGCCATTTTTACGGCCCCAAAATAATGAAATTGTATGTTGCTGTATACGTATATCCTTTTCATCGCAGCAGGTTCGTAAACGCAGCGTCATTAATGTTTTTGTTTTGGCCATATCATGCACGTTACCATATCGGAAATTGGCCTGCGTAATCGCGCAGTATTAAGGAAACATCAGACATCAATTATGGATTCGACATGGTGCACGGACTTTTTCTATCACAACTTTAGTCAATAAATCGAGCTCGATCAAGGCCAGTCATCAATTATTGAGACATGGGTCAGCAAGTGTCATATGGCACTAATAGCGCTGTCTCCTTTGCGCTTTCACTGTGCCCTTCTACTTTCTACTTTCCACTTCCTCACCTGTTGACTTTTTCTGACATTTCAGCGGTTCTATTTCCGTCCGACTGCACTGATGTTAAAAGTATATTTAAATATAGTATTCATAAGAAAAGTAAATATGGCTTACCGCTTTGGCTACTTTTATGAATGAAATCTATACATTTAAATACTCTTTGGTATGAAAGCCTACTCTTTATTAAAAATTTTCCACACACTTGAAATAAATCTTTGAATTTCTATTTCTAAAAATTTTTCGCGTGTGTAGCTAAAGTTTTTTTCGCAGTTCTTTCCTGCATTGTTGTTCTCAAGTCTTTTTCTGCCCTTTGGCTTATTGGCCCTATTTAGTTAGAAATGACGTCACTGCCGGCGAGCACAATCCCCTTTCTATTCATGCGAAACTGGGGGACATGGAGCTGTCTGGGTGTCCCGCTGTTCTTAGCTTTGCCGCTTGCCGTCGGCGTTAGCGTTGCAACACTGTACCCCACTGTGCGGCTTTGTTGTGGTTGTGATTATCATGTTTACTCGGCACGCAATGAACCGAAACTAGACTTATCACAGGCCTAGGGTTTAATCGCATATCGTTTGCCAGGGCGTTACTTTTGGGTCTCCAGGTGGGCGTCCAGGCGAAAATGAATAAATGAATATATATATAAATATATATATATGTAAATATGCTTCGCGCCAGACAAACGAGAGTCTTTCATCTGCGCCATATGGATCAGCTATTCATAATTAGCACATTCTGGGCTGTCAGAAAGCCAAACAAAAGAAATCAAAACATCTGCCTCGAGTTACTCGAATTTCGATGGGAAATTCTTGAACTTTTTGCATTTTCCGACGCTGCACTGCTCTCGGATAAATGATTTTCCTCAATTTGTTTGCGACTCTGAATTATTCATGGAATTTCTCTTTACCATGCAAACAATATTTTCTCGGTCACCACCACAAGCGGCGGTTAGTAATTTTTTTTGCGCTTCAACCAAAGAACTGAATTATGCATGGATTATTTATGCGAATTGTGTCCTTATTTGAATCGTGGTCTCCTTAAAAATGTACCGCAAGTGGAGGAGCATAGAACGAGGATTTACAGTCGTGCTTCAATTCTATATGTAAATTGCGTATACGCAGCGTGAGCCCAACTGATGGACAGCTCGTTTGGCAGCTCATAAATGCAGCACATCTCCGATGGACTGTTGCTTAATTAACTGCCAGGATAATGACGGTATTAAGTGGGATTATGCCAGCCGTTTTGATGGCCTGGCTTACACTGATGCCGCATAAGAGTCTCTAAAGCAGGGATTACTCAATTTCTGTGTATGAACGAGTATGCCTGCCCTTAGGGAGGATACTACCAGGACATGAGCGGCAGTTGGGGGGCCACAATATGCGCTGGCCCGAAGCTTTCATTTTAATTAACTGGGTTACCTTTGTGGGCCGGCCATTTTGGAGCCAAGTAATTACAACTCGTCAGCGAAAAACAGCCAGAAGGAAAAAATCCACAGAGAAAAAGAAATAAACTAACTTTCCAAATTTCCCATTGGTGTGCTGCAATCCTGACACTAGAACTGTGTTTTTGTATTGAAGGTCTCACACAAATTTCTTATACATCCCTAATGGACACTTCTTTTTAAAGTTCACCAATATTTCCATTTTACAGTCTCTGCCAGAGTATGTACATAATTTATTTGTTTCTCTGTATAAGAAAATGCGAATTGCAGCAAAAGAACTTGTCACTGCGGGAATACTTATTTGTCCACTGCCTCTTTTTCCCCCTAGATATGTGTCGAAATCTCGCCAAGAGGACTCCTTTTACTACTCCATCCTGACTTCATTCCCAGCTGCGTTTGAGCCAATTCCGACAATCAATTTTTGCGTTCGTGCTCGAATTGCTATGTTCAATTTTACATTTGCCAATTTGCAGATGGCGGCTGCAGTTTCAATCAAGGAATACATTGGGCCCTAAACAGCGGGCGATGAAGATGGGGAAGGGAAATGTTCATCTTAGGGATGAAAAGGGCAGACACCTCGAGGCCACCAGTGGCGACAGATTGCTTCCCCGATACCCTTAGCTCTTTCGCACTTGGTTGTTGATTTGTCAAATAGTCACATGAACGGGAACAAATTAATGGCAAAGTGGAAAAGAGAAGAGCTGAGAAATGAGCGCCATGTGATAATTAAAAACTATATCAGGCAAATAGCACGCGGCATCTAGACAGACTATATACTATTTAGCATATAGAAACTGAAAAGAACCGAACTGAAGCGCCCAGTGTGTTGGCCACTTATTTTCATTTAGCCATGCCAACTGCCGTCGATGTACTTGCGTGTCTCTGTGTGTCTCAGTGTGTGTGAGCGTTCATTGGAGTGTGAGTGTGTTAGTGTATGTGTGTGAACCGGAAGCGCAGCGGCATGCACAGACGCCATAACTGCCATGACGAAACAGCAGCTGAAAATTAAGGGTGGCGGAGGAGTGTCTTGGTGGTGGAATGGCCGTCGTAAAGTCCGCGGAACCTGTGCGTTTCAGAGGTTATCGGTCCTAACCCCTTGCTGACATGGCGCCAAAATCGGAGCGAGGGCGGTTCGATAAGGTCCGTGCTGCAAACGGATATCAGAAAGCTAACATTTACTTTGAGTTTCAAAGTTTTTAAACTGAAACTCATTAGTTTGGCAAACTGTTAATATTACATTAACACTCTATTGATTAATTATTTCAAAAAGAACACAAATTTTTCAAGGTCAGACTTATGTACATACATATGTAGACATCCTTGACCTTAAAGATTTTTCTATCGCGTACATGCCTTAACACATGAACAAGTGTTATCCCACAAAAGCGGACAAACCAAAGATATTGTATATATAGGTTAGTAGACCATGATTTATGTATGTGCGTTTGTAAATGATTCTTAATGCCCTATTTGTCTGTTTTTCTTCACAAACAACTCGAGCACCCCATTGCCGTGGCAAAATTTATGCGCAAACTAATTTAGCCAAAGCCGCACTCAACCCGCATAAAAATAGCTGTCCAAATTGTGCGGCGTTGGCTTTTGAGAGCGACTCAGCTGCTCAAGTGGCAGCATTCAGTGGAGCCCGGCCAAATACTCGTGGCTATATACCACACGCCAGCATCAAAGGGAGTTGGGCGGGCCCAAAGGATAAGGGCTAAGGGATAACGGATTACGTGAGGAGGGCAGCTTTAAAATACAAAAATGTTGAACACATACACGCGCAGCTGTCACAGGTGGAATGGTTCTAGTCAGCCAGGTGTCTTTGGTGGCTTATCAATGGCAATCGTGGGAGCCAAACATTTTTATTTCGCCAAAAAACACTTACACATCCTGACACACACACACAGTTCGCTGAATTTGTGTGAGTGAGGTCACCAAGACAAGTGCATGCGAATTCCGCGACTACATCCTCCTGCCTGCGCGCTTTTACGAGTTTCCTTGCTGGCTGCTGGTACTCCTCGTGATTTTCCTATTCCCCCATTCAGGACTGGCCCTGCCGTTTTGCATTTGCAGTTGGCCAAATAATTTTTCACAACACACTGCACACGGTTAAACTTTTCCTGCTTTTATATACCCTGCTATTTGCGGCACACACACGCGAGATGAATGGGTTTTTTCAGCGGGCGCAAATAGAGGAGCATGAACGGAGTCCTTCCAGAAATTCGCGTGGGAAACGGGCGGAGCGGGAAGTCCCTTTGATTTTACACAGAAACGCGCGTTTCGAGTGAGCGGGACGGAGAAGCGCTCCGCAATGCCGTCCGCTGCCGTGGAGAATTTTCGCGCAACTGAACGCTAGTCGAGAGCTTTTCCGCGCTTGCTGGGCTTCGAAAGCTTTTTGCGCCGAGCGAAAAGCGAAATTGAGTGCAATTCGGTCGAGTGGTTGCTCAAAAGAGCCGAAAGGACGAAGGGTCCTTCAAACGGGATAAACAAGCCAGGTAAACACCGATTGTCATTGGCGACAGGCTTTAAAACCTATAGCGAGAAACTTTGCTTTGCTGATCCTTTATTCATGGCAAATTCATTCGATTTAATCTCCTTATAAGCTGTTGCAGAAGAATGATTTAAAATAGTTAATATTACATATGTAGGTATTATTAACAAATCAATATTTTACAATTTACAATTTTAAAATCGAAAGCCAGCGAAATTCTAGCTAGTTCTAAAATTCTAATCATAATTGGTAGACATTGAATGCAGATCTGCAATCGGAGATAACCATCGTCACTTAGACTTCCTATAAACAATACCTTTGCGAGATTGTAAGAATACGAGAGGCATTCGGTGAGACTTCAAACGAGAGATAACGCTTTTGACAGTTGACTCGACTGTTCGTTTTGCAGCCGAATCGAAGCCGATTGCCCGGCTTAAGTCGATTGCGGTTCGAGAACTCGCGATTCCAGAACCACTGATCAGTCAGTCGGGAGTTGTGCAGCCGGTAGGTCGTTGCTCCAGGATTTTAAGGCAGATTTGGAAGAAAGTTCTGCCCAAGTGTTTTAATATATCCAATAATTTTCTAGTAACTGCATTTTTTGGGCAAACTATCGGCTGGTACGAGAGTTTTGATAAGTCAACAAATCCAAAAGACCGGTAAGTGAGAATTCTGCATAGTCGGCTAGTGCGGCCGCTCCGCTGATTCGCGATCGCCATTATGGCAGGAAAACGAAACTACCGTTATCAGCTCGATTCCCAGTGCCTTGCACTTTATACTTTCGCTCTGCTTCCCCTACTTTTCCTTAGCCCCCTTTCACACCGCATTCCTCACTCGCCGAAGAGAAGACTTCTGCACTTCCATCTCGTTACACTGGCTAACAGGGTTTCGCTACGATTCATTCGAGTGCGGCATGTGTGTGGCCGAATGTTTTTAATTTTGCATTTTATGGGAGAGGAAGATACACTTTGATCCCGAGAACAAATTTTTGTGATAATTTTATTATTTTTGTTATTTTATTGAGAATTCGCGTATTTTCTGGGCGATGCAATAAGCGCTATAAATATCAAATAATTGAGTGTTATGCTTGTGTAACTTTATATTATACGCCAGATTTCTTTCATCGCGCCAAGAATGAGAATGGATGCTATCAATTTAAAAAGTAATTTATGTGTTCACAAGTGCGAGCAAACGATGGGCTAGCCTAGTGCTCGCGATAGGTATTATTTCAAATCACCAATAACCTAACTAGTAACCTCACCCACACAACGATTGCTCCGAGACGGAGATCTCCCGTAATCAACGATTGGAACTATTCCGCCGGCTTGAATCGTACAAAGTTCGGATCGTCTAATTATAAAATACTTAATTTGTTTTGATTTTTGTTGCTGATTCTGCAGCTAGGTCTTCTTAATTTTTTTGCCGTTAGTCATTGTCGGCGGAAGGCATTAGCTATACGTACATATAGCGACTATAAGTTTTGCCAGACGGCAGCAACAAAAAACAAAAGCAATCCTCCATCCGAAACTCAAACAAGTGCGAAGTTCCGATCCGCTCCGATAAGCGATCCACTTTCGGTTCCTCTGGCAGACGACCTCGGATCGTCAGGTTTATTAATAAGGTATTACCGTACTATCCGCTTGTTCAGCCCCTAATCACGCGGCAATCCCAAATTAATGGCAGCTCTAGTAATTGCAGAGAATTAAATCGCCATTAAGTCGAATTATAGACAAGATTGCATATTAAAGCCACAATGAAAGGTTCTAGTTCCAGTTGTTTATACATAAGCGTATTATCTCACTAAAATAAATCTAATAAAATGTGCTTCTTAGAATCAGCAAGATGGCACAGGAGACGAAGGCCGTGGCGGCAGCCAAAGACCAGAACCAGCGAGACCATATCGACGAGGAAGAAGTCATCGAACTCCACAAGTCACGCAGCTTTTACGATCGGGTTCGCGAACAGGCGGAGCGATTTGCCAGCACGCGAGTTGGCCAATTCGTGATCGAACGGGGCGATAAAGCGCTGGCGATGATCGAGGATACTGCCAAGTGGAGTCTTCCGCAAGGTGAGCAAATATCAAACACTATATCCGAAAATAAAAAAATCTAAAACTAAACTCAGTGACGAATGATAAGAAAAGTGATCAATAATATTATAATATTATATTATAATTATAGACAAGTCTTCTGCTCCCTTGGAACGCCCCCTGCCTTGGGCTCCATTCCTGATGCTCATCGTCCTGCTGCGGCTCACGCGCATTTGGTTATCGGTTGGCGCCCTGATGATCGGCAATGGTCCAATATCTCCCACGGATATGGTCTACTTTATACAGACTAGACGCCGCAAGCTGCGGGCCATTCGGGTTCATGGCCTAAAGGTGATGAGACGGCGCCAGCAGGAGGTGTCCTACGGCAGTGGCAAAGGTATGACCCAGAAGCTCAATCAGTGGTTTTCCCGAGCCATGTGCCGTCCAGGAGTTCAGCAGGATAGCAGCAGTCGCCGGGTGTTTGTTCGCCATTCGGAGCAGGTCAGTTTGGGGATGGCAAAATACCTAATTCAAATAACTAAGAAATGTATCTACAAATTTTGGGTACAGGGTCTAAGCAATTCCGTGGTTAAGCGCCCTCGGGAGGAGGACTGCAATGCCGATGCCGACCTGACCATCGACCAAATGCTGGCCAAGTATGCCAACGAGAACTCCGAAGATGACTCCGACTTTGTGCCCAATGAGGAGGAGGAGGAGAGCAGCAGCAGTAACAGCAGCGGGGACAGCGAATCCGAATCCGGCTCCAGCGAAGAAATAAGCAGCGGCGAGGTGGATGAGGTTGTCAGCCAGGTGGGATACACAAAAGCCTCTGACTAGTACTCCAATTAATTAAAATTATACCTTTAGGCCAAGCAGAAATCAGCTGGAGCGGTGGTGGAAAACGGAGTGCACAAGGCCGAGGAGAAGGAAAATGATAAGGGAAAACTGAACGTAACGACAACCAGCAATGGCAACAACGACAAGGAGCAGGCGGAAGTTGGTAATGGACATTGAACATTATTAAGACTCTCGTGCGTAGCCCCCTAAGTCTAGGTTAACTCCAAGTATCGATTATCGAATTAAGCGTTGATGAAAACTGAACTTGAAACGTTGTCATGAAATACAATACAATACCGATACAACAATACACTTAGTCATTTCCGTAGATCATCCATCCATTTGCAGGCCCGAAAAAGAAAATCCAAAATTAGCCACCAAGCCACTTGTGAGTTTGGCCCCCTCGTTTCATTTCCTTCCCGTTGCCCTGACATCGAATCTCTCTCTGTTTCTCCCCCATTCCCAACCGTATGATAACGATCGCAGCTGCTGCCCAGCCGGATGAGGAGTGGAAATCTTCGCCAGGACACATGAGCGCCGCAGTGATGAACACCCGACTGTACAACAATGCCGCCGCTGCAGGTAACTCACGCGAGAATCGCTCCACGTCGTCCCAATTAACATTTTAACGTTAGTATTCTGTCTCTGTTTTTGTTACTCCGTGCATGTCTTCAAACACAACAGCCACCACTGATCCAGATCCCGATCCAGAACCTGACACTCAGCCTGAACCCGAAATCCCATCCGAACCTCCATCCCAGTCCCAACCCTCAACCGAAGAAACAGATGACGATGCAGAGGATAGTTGCAGCACCAGTGGCAGTAGTCAAACCGGGATCACTGTCTATCAGGCCGATGAAACCCAGCCAGATACCCAAGCTGGACAGATCCTCGAGGTTGCCGCCACGTTAACTGATGCACATCTATCCAACTATCCCACTGTTGACACCCTAACTCCTGCCACCTCCTCCGAAGACATATTCTATAGCCCTATCGGTGTGTGTTCTTTCCTCAAAGTCTCTTCGGCTTGCTAACTTGCCCACTTAATGCCTTTAAGCATTTTTTTTAACTTAAATACTTATCTTTTACTATTTAGGTTCACCCACTTGCTTCAATACTAGCCTAGGAACCCAAGCTCTCCTCAAAAGGGCCAGCATTCAATCCGTCCTGGGCAAGTAATTAAAGAGCATTACCTGTTTGTAAACTGGCTAATATCACTGTGTTCCTCAGCCCACTCCACGCCCACGACGGAGGTGAGAGATCAACCCACTGAAGAGGCAAACCACTCGGTGCCTCAAACACCGGAGACTGGGAAAATTCAGCCTCAAACACCCAAGGAAGTCCATAATCAGAATCAGCAGCAAAATCAACAGCAGCGCCAACGCAATCATCCCCACCAACGCTATCGTGGACGCAATCGGCGCTAGTCCTTTGAAGGATATCCACGCCATATCTTTTGAATTTCCTCCTAGCCAGCTAGCCATTCTTCTATTTTTTTTACATTCCCATATTGTTAGTAAATACTGCGAGTAAATCTCTGAACTTAATCGGTAATCTGTACTTGAGCTTAGGATAAACATATCACATTGAGTCACCAACTGGTTCCAATTTGAAGCGAATATCACCGCAGGGTGACAGGATAATGGTGCTCTCATAGTCAATCGGAGTTTCGGGCAGCCAGCTGACCTTGTAGCTTCGCAAGAGTCGCACCAGCAGCGTTTCGATCTCCAGCTCGGCAATCCTTTTGCCAATACAGGTGCGAGGTCCAAAGCCAAAAGGCAGGTATACGAAGGGGTTACGGGTTCGGGCCGCTGGACAAGCCTGGATATCCGGAGCTAAGTCGGTCTTGAGCCAGCGTTCCGGTATGAACTCGGAGCTCTGGGCAAAGTAGTTATCGTCGTTGGACAGCTCCAGGACACCCATCAGAACTCCAGTGCCACGTGGCACCTGATAGCCCGATAGCACTAGATCCTTGGGAGTTATGCGAAAGTTTCCCGGCGTAATGGAGGTGATGCGCAGACCCTCCTTTATGCAAGCTCTCAGATAAGGCATGTTTTTGGTATTCTGATCCGTCAAGGAGTCCTTAGTGGTGGGCAATATGCGGTGTAGCTCTCGACGCAACTTCTCTTGCTTTGATGGATTGCGAGCCAAGTGATAGAGGATCGTCAGACAAGCTGATGATGTCTAAAAGAAAGCATTTAGTATTGATTCGTACCGAACATATTAATAATTATACCGTATCGATTCCAGCCATAAGCATGTCCATAACCATTGTCACGGCCACCTTCTTGTTGAGTTCCAGCAATTGCTCCAAAACGCATTTTGTCTTACCGTCTTCATTTTTACCAAAGCCTTTCATAGCCGTCTCTATATAATTTGAGGTAATGTCGGTAATATTGTCGTAGGTTTTGAGAAACTTCTTGAAGCCAGCGGTTTTATAAACAGTCCAAATGGAGGGCTGCACATCGAATTGGAAGCTATAGTTGAAAAAGTCTCCCATATGTTTAGCCAGACGATCAGCATTGGGATCTGGATTATCACTAAGCAATCCCATGCGGGTGTTCAGAGCCACAAAACTAATCGACTCGAAGGCCCACATCTTCAACTCATTGTGAAAGTCAGTAGTCAGAGTGTGGGTCTCTGGATTCCTTTGAGTTTCCAATCTAAAAAGGGAAAATGCTTTTACATAAATAGTTTTGATATAAGTAACTCCTACTTGTCTATAAACTCCTTAGATATCTGGTCTAGTTGCGGTAGATTTTGCCGGACATTCTGAACTTTCATAAGAACGGGGTTCACCTTGTTGCGAATATCAGCCCATTCCTGACCCTGACTGGAAATATATCGTTTTAAAGATATTATCCTTAAGATATTTATGTTGGTTAGCTTACTCAGATGCCAGACCGCCAACACCTTTAAATACATCAGGTCTGTGCACCTTGCGATAGTAGTTCAAGCTCTCCAGTCCGATGCGAATGGGCCAAACACCCTCGTTGCGGTAGGTCATCTCGAAGTCCTCTGGGTTGTAAGTGAAGACTACGTTCGGTTTACCCATCATTCCGGGAATGCAGTATATATCGCCGTACATTTCTCTCATCACGCGGTTCATCTGAATCAAGTTTGTGTTGCGAAGCGCTCCTATGGGATTATTAGGTAATATTTAGATAAGATATGTTGTAAAATCGTAAACTAAATAGTTTACCGCCTGGCATAAAAAAGGATAGCATTCGCAGGGGGCTGGGACCCGGTATTTCTCCATACGGCCTGGCCTGTTGCCATTTCTCATCTATGCGAGGCGTCGAAGTGTCCGCAAGTTCCAACTGGGTCTGCGAAAAGATATAGCCATTGTTTGTAAACAAATTTGTGGTCTTTAAAAGCTCTTGCTCTTTTTGCCAACTTCTTACCTGCTGACTGCGTGTGCCACCAACAGATAAGTTCCTATCAAACCACAGCTGATTGCCCGAAACGTTCCGGTAGATAATTTTATTAGAATATTTCCACATTCTAAGTCCCTTTAATCGACAACTGGTTTAAATTGGTATATATTATTTATATACTATACAAAAGCATATAATTAGAAAATAAACGGGGCTGGGCTTGACTGCAACCGGTGGCGAGAATTTGCCAACTGAAACTGAATCTAGAGAAGAAGGTATCACGCCGATTAAGCTTTTTCTCTAGAAATTAGAATGTTAGCTTTTCCGTACACTGCAAAAATAAGGTTTAAGTTTACATCAAAACTATTTAAATTGAATACATCAAGTTTTTCTTCATAATCTATATGCCTGTGCATTCTACTTCATATGAAGTTAATGTATCTTACTGTAAACTTACACAGGTTTGTGTCCAAGACCTGAGCAAGCTTTCTACCCAAAACATACATGTGTGTAAAATGTATAAGTAGAATACCCCAGAAATAAGATAGCCAACATATTTTCCGTTTTTCGAATTACATTTATTTATTGCATGCGTAAAATTTTCCATAGCATAAAATGTTGATTCTTGTTGGTTTTCTTACAATTTGTTGAATTTCTATACGATTTTGTTTCGTTATTAGTTGGTTTATTTTTGTGTGTTTTTTTTTTTAATTTTTGAATATTTTGTATATGTATGTACATTGAAAGTTTGAATAAGTTGTAAGAGTTGAGTTATCATTAGAGTTTAAGTTAAAGTTAAAGAAATAGAGAGTTGATTTTTAAGGTACATTATAGTTTGAGTTTTGCACGTTCAATTTAAGTAGACAATACATCAATAATATCAATATATCAATATCAATGGAGGATCTAGAGTTGAGTTAAACTTTTGATATGTATTTCGTATGCAATTGGCTTAGTTCAAGTTAGAGGACAAAATGTGACTACAAATTGCTCTTTGAGTATATTAATATATAATTTCGCATTACTATAATATATTTTTAAACGGAAATTGGTTCCATTTCAGTTATCTTTCCTGGACTTCGGTTAATGTACTTTTCGCATCTGTATAAAAATATAAACAAATTAGAAATGTTCGTTGTCTTTGCTACTACATTTGCTTTCGGTTGGTTTACAGAATTCAAAACAACTCAGTGACTGACTTAAAAAAAAATGTAGGAGAATAAAACATTCTGCGGAGGACCTTCAGTCTTGCTTTGAATTTATATTGCTTGGTTTGTTTCATTCCTTTCGTGGTTCCATTGTCGTTAGGAGATCAGCATTGGATGTATATAAGGAGATACACTGTAAAAACAAGATTTATACATTCCATAGTCTATTTTCTGTTTAGTATTGTTTAAGCGCTAGTCGAGTTCTGTGCTGAAGATCCCTATGAACTGGTACTCGAACCAAAGGGGTATTAATACGTACACATATCTCCATGAAAGAGTGTGTATAAGTTGGTGTAAACCGAAATTGGATGGATCGTCACGGAAAGTATTAGCCTAGGTTGAGTTTTTCACATTGAGTTTGATATGCATATGAAATGTTTAAACGTTAGCCAAACAGCTGGTAAGTGTATGTATATATATATATGTATATATTATGTGTAACTATAGGTAGAGTCGCCGTAATTGATATGCTTTTCTCTCTTTAGGAATATAAAATAATCTGGCTTAAAAATGCATTAAAAAACTATCTTTGATAAACCTATCACTAAGTGGGTGCAGTATAATTATCTAAACAGACATAACTATTTTTTGGTTTAGGCAGTGCGATATTAACCTAGAATACGGCTATATTCAACTAGAAGTTTGTCTATGACGATTCCGTGACACATCGCGCACTACAAACTAGGTCAAAATCAAAGTCATTTACAACAAATTTGATGCTCGACTTACTGTCTACGATACGTTTGTATATAATATATATGTATATATATATATTTGCTTGTATATTTACTTTTTTTGTATATTTGCCGACGTTTGCAGCTGATATGTTTCGATTTCATGGTTGGTTTAGCTTTTGATATGTAACATACGCACCAATTGCATTAGTTCAATCATTTTCAGTATTCAAGTTGCTTGAGGACCTCGAGTACCCCTGATATGTATTTATGTTGTGTATAAACTATACTAGATTAAACTATACTATGCTATGATAAATGTGATATGTTTAGTTTTGTTCATGTTTCTGTACGCACACATTTAATTCAGCCGACTGTTAGTCTAAATACATTTTTAATTGCCACTTCACTCCTCATTTCCATATCTCTCACTCTCTCCCTCCCACCCATAATCAGCATATATCCACAAGCAGCAATCGCAATCATTTTCAATTTGTCCTATGCTTACATGCTATAAAATCACATTTAGTTGCTTAATTAATTTTTATCCCCTCGAACACTCCGATTCACTCACACACACGCACGCACGCACGAGGAGAGAGAATGAGTATGTAGAACACAAGCAGACGTAGAAAACGTGTAACCTTCGAACATCATGTAGATATTGCTTTTCATTTCGCTATATATATACTATATGTATATATATATACACGACATGTATGCCCCATTCATGCACACACATTTTCATGGCCTGCTGCACAGCAAAATGCGTGCAGTTTATTTTACTATATATTTTGTATATGCGGATCCTTGTTCCTTCGCTTGTTCTTTGCTCCTGCAAAGGCAAATTTGCATGTGGTGATGGTGATTGTGATGGGGATCGCAGTGGGATGGTGGGTGGTGGGGCTGGCCCGGGAAAATAGGAATGCAATTTTTCAATACGCGCACATAATTGAACTGTCAGAGTAGCTCGACTCGGCCAGGCGGAAATACTGCGCTCCGCCTCCCGCAAAAGTATGCAACGGAAAAGGGCAAATGAAAGTCCTGGATAACTTTGCTCGTTTTTTTCCATCAGCCGCTCTTGCCTGTAATTAAATTGGATGCACTGTGACCCAAACGTTTGACCAACAGCAGATTTATGGGCAGCCAGGCCAGCGAAGAGCTCTCCATTTGCCAGCCAATTTGGCCGCGATGAGATTACTCCTCCGGCCAGCCGAGATCCTCGCCGACCAGCTCGTAGAATCGCTGATTGTACTCGGCGAAGAACTTTCGCAATCTGGAGACCACCACGGGATCCACATGCGGATGCTTCCTGCCCTTCGTCTCTCGGAGGCAGCGATCCCCGTTGTCGTAGCGCAGACAGTAGAAGCCCTTGGTCTCGTTGAAGTAGAAGTGCTCGCTATTCACACGATGTTCAATGCCTGGTATCGAGAACAAAGAATAAAATAATCATAATACAAACTAGTTTTCAAGCATTTAAAGGTATCATTTACAGTTGAATAACAAACAAAGCTGCAATCACAGAGCGCACTTGAAAAGTTACTCACCCAAGAAAGCCTCGATGCGTTTAAGCTGAGAAACCGGATCTTCGATGAGGCGATCCCCATTGACCACCAGCAGCTGCTCCCGCGGAAAGACCTCCAGCCAGCGATGGAGGTGGACATGGTACATGGAGATGCTGAGCGGTCGATAAGCCTCGTTAACGGTGCCATTGGGAAATATGGCCAGCTCCTCAAAGGACCTGCGAACGGGGTGAAAGGAGGCGAGGGGATTTAAATCTTCCTTTCGACAAGGATGGCAAATTGAATTGCCAGCAGCTGCAAATGAGCAGCTCCCACTACCCACTCCAGCCAGCTCCACGACCATGTTAAACAGAGTCCTTGGCTCCTTTGGCTCCCTCCCCCCACCTGCCACACACCCTCTGTCAACAAGTGAGGCCGCAACAAGAAAGTTTCACCATCGGCGCGACAGAGACAGAAGCAGCCAGAGCCAAGGACAAGAGTCGCATTTTGGGCAACTTTCATTTGCAGTTTGCATTTCATTTGCATGTCAAGCAGCGGCGGAAGGGGACAAAAGGGAGTGCGGACACGGGGCATGGGCATGGAGCACTGGGCACTGGGAAATGCCTCAGTTCGGTTCACTTACTTGGCTGCCATTTGGGCGGCGCTCGCCATTGGCGACATTGTAGTCGTGGTCATCGCAGCTCCAGCGACACCACCGCCACTGCCCAACGCCTGTCTCCTGACCAAAGACGAAGATACCGTTTTGCCTTTGGTCTCCTTGGCGCCCGCCCCACTGCCACCCAACAGGGCATTGTCATAGCCACGGGCCGACTGCAGTTTGGCATACAGCAGTGATTGTGTTGGCATCTTGGCAGCTGCGGTCCCGCTTCCCCCACCACCACCAGCACCACCACCTGCCCCACTGCCAGAACTCTCCTTCGGACTTGGTGGATCCTTCTCGGCCAACGGCAGAATGGCGGTGGCCGCATGGCTACGCAGCTGCGTGTAGTCCGAAATGGCCCGGGTCACCGGCTCCCGTACAATCAGGAGCAGCTTGATGCTCGCATTCATGGCCCGCACGCGTTCCGGCACCTGAAATATATGAAAAGTTAAGAAACACATTTACCCAGCATTTTAAATTATTTAATGAAAGGAAAATATGTAGGTAAGTTCACTGGACGAAAGAATCTGTTGAGTTCCTTATAAAATGCTTACCATTATTAGTCTTGTCTAATTAGTTATGTACGCTTTATTCAGTATAGCTAATGAAACAAAAGTATTGAATTTCCCAGCTAATATAAAATACAAAATAAGCCAATAAGAGGCGAAAAACTAGTTTTTTCCCTATTATTTTATGCAAATATTAAAACAACCAATCATTTATGGAACAAAAACACTATATAAAAGAAAATTGCACGCGGTAAAACGCGCATGATAAAGGATATAATTAAGTTTGCACAAGTTGAACGGAAAAACGATATTTAATCAAAATAAATAGCGGGTGCTTTAACTTTTAAAGAAATAAAATGGTTCGCTTTTTTTGCAGCTGGAAATATTAATAAGGCTTATTTTGCACTTCTTTTCGATATTTTCTCAAGGTGGACAGCGTGTAAAGCTGGCATCTGATGCTGTGCCTTCGCCTTCTGTTCCAATTAATGAATTTATGCCGGATACCTACCAACAATCGATAATAATTGCAAACTCTGGCTGCTACATTTTCAGAGAAGCTTGGTCGCCACACCCTCAACCCCCTTCCCCCTTTTGTTGCCTTTAATTTGCAGCCTTTTGTGGCAGCCACGCCCACCCGCCGCCGTTCCCCTGTCCGCCCCCTGCTGTTGCACTTCCGCAGCAAGTGTGCTGTGAACAATTTAATTAAGCCGGAAAATATTGCCGTACAATGTTGGCGGAACGAGTCCGTTGTCGACTACGGCGGGGTCCTTGAATTTGCCACGTTGTATAAATAGCCCCGCAAATGGGCGGAACGAGCCGAGTAAATAAACTTAATCAATTTCAATAAGAGCCACCAGGCCGTGCAACAAGTTCATAACTTTTTTGTGTTTCTCAATATTGTTTTTTGTTTGCTTTTGCTTTTGCCTTGGTCGCCTGGCCACTCAAGCGTTTCAGAATTATTCACGTTGATGAACCGTTTGCATTTCGCATTTGGCCCCCCGGGAATATGCATTTCGCTGAATCTTTAATGCGGCCAAAATGCATCTGACATATCAGAAAGGGAGCAGATCGAGGCTTACAGTTTGAGGCCAAAGTGCACCCTTGGGAGCTGAATGCATTATTTATGCTGCTCCACAGGATAATTTGACATTTTGCGCTGAGGGAGCTACGTTTCGGTGGCATTAGTTGGGGCCAACTCCCCCAACCAGTTCCATCTCAATAAATATTAATAACAACATTAATGAAGATTTATGCGAATCAGTGGAGTGGGAGCTTGCCATCTATCCGCGCATCAAAGTGCCAGACAAATTGAAATGCTGCATCAGCTGCAGTTGAGCCACGGCGACGAGGCAGTTAAAAATCGAAATGAAACTGGATAAAATATTGCCCTGTCAGGAGGAGATTGGATGCGAGGCAAGTTCGCCCACCCACTTGGCCCACTTCGTTCACCTTGGGCCGTGTGTGGCACATGCAACTTCCGGCTCGCAGCGAAATTGCATCAGGCCAAAAACCCAATTTTGTGACACTCTGCGGGCTGGGCAACAAATACAAGGCGACCGGAAAAGAAACAATAATAAAACCTGGCCCAAAAAGCGATTCAGTTCGGGTGTTAGACGTTGCCGTTTGCCAAATGAATTTGCAAACATTTCCGCTCCGGCTCCCGACATGGACACGGAAATTGGCTGGGACATGGCCAGCGTTTCAGTTTAATTTGATAGATGGCCAGGCAGCAGGAGTAGTAGCAGTAGTAGTAGCAATAGTACCACGTCCATGCCGGCAGACAGTTAATTAATAATTACGGACAGGCCGAGAGAAAGGCAATCCTAATTGCCAATTAGAGATCAAAGCGAAACCAAATAAAAATGTCCAGGAACACTCACCTCTGGCGACACAAAGTAGCTGGGACTCTTCTCGATGGTTATCTGGCCACGGAACGAGTGTGGCATCTTCTTGCGGTACCACTCCAGACCCTTCAGGTAGTTCTCGTCCCGGTCGAAGAAGTGCACCTCGCCGCCGGCCTTCTGGATCCGCGGATGCAGGTAGAGCATCTCCAGCAACGCCCGTGTTCCACACTTTCGCACACCGATGATGAGTGCCTGGATGCGGAAGTCGAGCCAAAAGAACACGAACATGCAAATTGCAGCAATTAGTTGGGTCCTAAAGTGACTACCACACACACTAGCCATATACATACGGAGCAACTAAATAGTTAGTTACCAGCTAAGCATAGTATGTATATGTTGTAGTAAGCATTCCTAGTTTGTGCTACTTTAAAACATATTATTGTGGCCTCATTTAATTTATTTTTAGTCTCCATTGGAGTAGGTACACTAATTAACCATTCCTGGCTATTTTGCATTTAAGCTATTTAAGAATTTATCACATTTACTCAGGACTTACCTGCGGCAACCGTCGACTGGTTTTTGGAAAGTGCACACGGCTGGAGGGAAAGACCATGGGATGGCTGAGCTGATTGGAGCTGGGCACGGGCTTTACGAACACGGGCAGATGATTGGAGGCGCCACCGGCGGAGGAGGAGAAGGAGAAGGAGCCGCCGGAACTGGACGACGATGAGGAGGAGGATGCCAGAGCCGATGCGGAGGCGGTCATAGATAGACGATGCCTTTCGTGGACAGCCTGGGCCGCTTGGATATTGTACACGGCACTATCGTACAGAACGTGGAAGGTGAGGAACAGCGAGATCAACATGACCGTAAGGAAGACGACGGCCAATTTTGGACGGGAAACGCCCACCACCAGGATGCAGTCCGTGGGCGAGGTATCAGGACCCGCCGGCCGCATTGCCGATTTCGGTAGCCATCTATAAGGAGAGAAAGAGAGAAAGAGAGGACATCGATTAGGATTTGGTTTTGGTTTCAGCTAATTAGATTGCCCTGCCGGCTGTGCTGAGTAATTAAGGCTGGCGGTTTCCCAGCACTTCTGTTCAACCCACTACTGTTCCTCCCGTTTTCCGGCTGCCTTTAGCTAAATTAGCAAGACGACACTCTGGACGCAGTCCTCCATTTTCAGCCACCACCTGAACGCTCACGTCCGGCGGCGCTTAAGCGAATTCCATTATAAACGTTTCCGCTTAGACCGCAACAAACACTGGCAGCATTATTATGAGCACCACATTGCAGCACACTAGGCGTATACGTAACGTGGCCTAATGGATGACTTCATTTGCAGCATGCCGCAGCTGCACGGTGCAGGAATGATGAGGGTGAGCAGGTGGTCCGCTATGGCGGGCATTAGCAGGTGACAGAAGGAGCTGCTGCCAGTCTGCGGCTAAGTGCAATTTCATATACAGAGCAGGGGCGTGGTGGAAATAGCAAAGTGATGGTGGTACTGGTGGGGCAGGGCATGGCTGGAAACGTGTGGCAACTGGTGGCTTCGCCCCTGGAGTTTCCCCCCGCCGCCGCCAGTTGCTGCCTGCCAGTGCCTCATCCACTTCGCATGCGACACCTCGTTAAAAGTAACGACACACTGGGCTGCAGGCCCGCAAGGAGTCGAGGCACTTCACTCGACGGCGCCGTTTGTGGCGCACGGAGCAACCTCAGAGCAAGACCGACCGACTTCCTGCCATTCTACATACCCCCGTATTTCTACATTTTCGCCCTGGATCCTATGTATCCCCCTCCACCCCCTTTACTTTTTCTGCCAGTTGTCGACACGCTTTAAGTTCTTTTTATATTCCCAGCTGTTGTTTTTTTTACATTTTCTTAACCCGTTTTAAGCCCGCAGCTGCAGTAACAACACGGAAAGAAAAACAATTATAAAGTCCTTCCAAGAAATATCGTATCAGCTATTATTTCAATAAATAATCTATTTAAAGAAGAAGTTTCGCTCTGAGAATCTGAGAATCAGAGATCCAGAGATACCAGCCCATCTCTTCCCACTTATGTATTTCTCTGAGTGTACCAGCCCGGCTGCGACTGGCCTCGTTTCGCGCTCCACAAGGCGGCCCGCCACTTGACTGCGATCTGCATAAACGCAGCGCCACCCAGAAAGGAGTCCTCCCCCTCTAGCTGCTTCTGCTCCTTTTCCTCCTGTCGTTGTCACACACACTTTCTAGGTTGGCAGGCAGCCTTTAAGCCCAAATCCCCGCCGAACGCAAAGCTTTAAAGACGGGCTCAGGCACTCTAATCCTGACAAAACTGGAATAAGTTCCATTTCGCAGTGCTAAGCATTTGTAACGCTTCATTTGTCCCTGCTCCAATCCTCTGCCTGCCGTACTTTGTCTTCTGTCCCCCGCTCCTGCTCCTTCGGGTAAATATTTATAATTCCCAGATTCATTTTGCCGGACTGGACTGGTTTTCTGTGCAGCAGCGCGGTAAATTCGAATCGAGCAAATGTTGTGCCGTTAAAGTTAATGCAATTTTCAATCGCGTTGTTAAAATGTAAATTTTATTAAACCATCCTGACGTGCGGCTATCTCCGCACCAGATTCCCATGGGAGTTGGGACACTGGTGCGGTGGTGCGCTGGGGAGATGGACAGTTGGGCTTGACCTTTTTACGGTTCCGACTGTTGGCCTTCTTATCGGCTACGTGCAAAAGCGAAACTCGAACCCCAAATGATTTGTTGGCCGTACTCACAGGATATCCAGCGGCAATTTGACGGAGCAGTCGCGCAATGTCGCCTGATGTTGCTGCTGTCTCTGGTGGTATTGCTGCGTGTTGCTGCTGTTGCTGTTGCTGTTGTAGTGTTGCTGGTAGTGATGGTGGGGATGCTGCAGCAACTGTTGGTACTCGTTTGGCTGGGCATGCTGCTGTTGCTGCTGCTGCTGCTGCAGCTGCAGATGTTGCTGCTGGGAGTGCTGCTCGTTGCCATTACTGCTGCCGCTAGTGTTGCTGCTGCCGCTGCTGTTGCTGCTGCTCGCACGTCTTTTGGCGGCAGTCATCAGAGAGGCAGCTGCGCTCGGCTGGTGTACGCGTTCAATGGAGCCCAAACGATAGCCGCTCTCGGCTGTTGCAGCAGCTAATTGGCCAGTGGACGTGGGCCAGCTCGATTGCAGCAACGTGCAACATGGGTTGCTGCCGGGTTGCCGGATTGCCTGGTTGCCGGGTGGCTGGTGGGCGGTTAGATTTATGGGCCAACCCACCGACACACCCACGCCGCCTCGTCCACCTCCTCCTCCTGGGGGGAAACTGCTCTTTTGTTTCGACCCTTATCGCAAGAGTCCGTTTCGTGTTTTTTGCGCTTTAATTAAATTTCAGGCAATCGAGGGGGGCTGGGATTCCTTTAGCTCTATGCGTTCGAGGTCACTGCTCACAGAGTTGGAAAGGTAACCTGTGACTGGGCGACATATTGAGCCTCATTTCCGCCCGGGCAAACAAAACGGAAGTTTTCTAACATCATCATCATCATCATCATCGGTGGCACCAGGTCCTGGCCTTATTGTTGTTCTGTAATTAGATTTGTTGCTGCTGCTGATGTGGCTGTTGTTGCTCCTTTCCTGGGATTAAAGCCGTAATGGCCTCTTCCTATTTGGCTGCTGCTCCCGATGTTGCCCAGAGCCATCGTCTATTGTCTGCCAAAACGCTTTAAACCACTGAAAAGAGTAGTAAAACAAAGAAATCGGTTAGGCAAGTCAAGAGCTTAAATTATTGATACCACAGTACCTATACATTAACTTTTCATCATTTTTATTTCGTTCTCTTGTGTACAATTTTCATAAAATTCTTTCCGAAAAAACCACTTTCAATAGAAGAGGAAATTCAGAAATGCAATACATTGAAAACAGTTTTAGTAAGTAGACTTTGAAAAACACATTTGATGTCTAATTTTAAATTTATATATTTTTGCAAGTACTAAACATAGGTTTGAATGCCCGGAAAGCAAACCACCTGACACCAAAGTGGATCCGTGCAATGCGTGCGGATGCATTAGAAACTTCGTTAGAAATTCAAATCTTGACGACTCTTGGTCAGGGTACTGCACTACGAGAATAGCATAGTGCCTGCAGGAGCATACATAATCAGGTGGTGTCATTGTGTTTTGGGTCGGCATACATTGTTGCAGGTGCTTTGGTATATAAAGCGGCGAATGGCAAACGCGCTCCTCAGTTGCTTTCCACGGAGTCACCATGAACTCCACACTATTGGATTTATTTCGAGGGCTGCCGGCAGGTCAGCCAGATCTTTGCATCAGAAATACCCACTTACTTAATAATAATACCCACAGATCACGTCCGTCTGCCCATGTTTGGCACACCTTTACCGGCGATTGTGATAGTTTTGTGTTACCTGCTGCTGATTTTCAAAGTGGGACCCGATTTTATGAGATCTCGTAAGCCCTACAATATGCGAAAAGCCATGTTGATCTACAATTTTTGTCAAGTTCTAATGAACTCTGGCATTTTTCTAATGGTGAGCATTTTAATCGATTAAATATTTATAAAAAATCAATTTAATATCTCTGTTCTTGCAGGGCACTTACTATCTTTTAATCAAGAGACTGTACGATTTGCGCTGCATGACCATGCTGTCCTCGGATCATCCAGATAAAGATGTCGATCGTTTGTTTACCTACTTTTACTTTATCAACAAGGTGATCGATCTGATAGACACCATATTCTTTGTGCTGAGAAAGAGCAACAAGCAAATCACCGTACTCCATGTGTACCATCACGTATTCATGGTTTTGGGTGTGCCATTGATATACTATTTCTATGGACCCGGAGGACAATACAACCTGATGGGATATCTCAACTCATTTGTACATGTGGTGATGTACGCCTACTATTTCGCATCTGCTTGGTATCCAAACGTGAAGAGCAGATTGTGGTGGAAAGAGTACATCACCAAGCTGCAGTTCCTACAGTTCATGATCCTCTTCGCCCAATCGGTGCTGACTTTATGGCTGAATCCCGGTTGCCGTGTTCCCAAGGTCCTGCAGTACGTTCAGCTCGGAGGTTCCATTTCCATGATGACCATGTTTGGGAACTTTTACTATCAAACCTATGTCAAAGCCAAGAGCAAAGAGCAGTGATTCATAAATACATTGTAGTTCTCTTTACGCAATTGAGTCGGTCTCAATCGAGTGTAATTAGACTGAGCATTTTATTCTGGGTCTCTCATTCCGAAATGTAGGACAGACATCGCAGTTCAACTAGCTGAATAATACATTATTTGATTTGATTTGACTTCATTTCGTTAAAACAAACTGGATTGTTTCAAGACTGCTGAAACAGTCGCCAGCGGTTCCTCAAACAACAATCAACCCAATAATAATGCTCCGATACTTGCGCATACCTCAAGCGGGTAAGTTGTTCGCTAATGTGCTGATACTAGAAGTATATAATTTTTTTGAAAAACTCGACAGATCCCAACCCAATTCTGCTGGCTGGATCACCATGGCCTATCACACTGATTTTGGTGGCATATCTGCTGTTTGTCCTCAAATTGGGCAAGATCTTCATGAGAAACCGGAAGCCATATGATTTGAAAACGGTCTTGAAAGTCTACAATCTGTTTCAGGTGATGTACAATGGTCTCTACTTCGGAATGGTAAGTTTGAGGAGGACTTGGTACAATCTTTTTGAAATTAATAAGCGTGTTAATTTATTTTCCAGGTTTTTTACTATCTCTTCATCGTGGGCATTTGCAATCTGCACTGCATAGAGAGCTTTCCCGAGGGCCATGAACGCAAACAACTGGAACGAGTGTTGCATGCCGCATATCTGCTGAACAAGGTGCTCGATCTAATGGATACGGTGTTCTTTGTGCTGCGAAAGAGCTATAAGCAGATCACCTTCCTGCACATATATCACCACGTGTTCATGTCCTTTGGCAGTTACGCCCTTACTCGATACTATGGAACTGGAGGCCACTTCAATGCAGTCGGACTGCTGAACTCCTTGGTGCACACGGTCATGTATTTCTACTACTTTCTTTCCTCAGAATATCCCGGAATAAGGGCCAATATCTGGTGGAAGAAGTACATAACACTGACACAGCTCTGCCAGTTCTTCATGCTGCTCAGTTACGCCATCTATGTGAGATTTTTCTCGCCGAATTGTGGGGTTCCCCGCGGGCTTCTCTATCTGAATATGCTGCAAGGCGCTGTGTTCATTTATTTGTTTGGAAAATTCTATATCCACAACTACCTGAGACCTGCGAATGCGCAAATCAACGCAAAGCAATCGTAGGCTTAAGCCATTTGAATATACGTAAATGCACATTTAATTAGTCCATGTATTTAACTAAGCACTCGCTCTGACTTCTGCTTTCTCAAATGTGACTTCGGACCGAAGCTATATCTAAGCTAAACGAAACAATAAAATGGTATTGTCCTGAACTATTTCTGCATTTCATTATGGGGCCGTGTTTTTGTGCCAAGGGAACAGCGTGAAACGTGATATAATCAAAGCTATATATATGGGAGGTTTATAAAAACCTTAATGAATAATAATTTTCCATTCCACGTTAAGTCGCGTGTTCCAAAAAATTTCCAGGAAAATGATTGCCGGTCGAAATGTATCGAAGTCCTAATGACATAGAGCTCAAGCCGGCGAGCGCAGCAAAATTCAACTGAAAAAATTGCCGACACCCAAAAGAATATTATGAATATGAATATTTGAAATTGCGGAAGAACCCTTTGTTCTGTTATCGGCTTAGAAAACAAAGCACAGTGTCATATCATGCGTGTTATATTGGACTTGGAACTGAATTAGCGTGTGAATCCGCTACACATTGAACTCACATTTTAAGGGGAAAAGTACTGAATGATTATAGGAAAGAACCGTGTGTACAAAAGTTTCATAATATTCCATAGCGATGTAGACAATTACATAAACAAAATAACAAAATATATCGGGTTGCTAATCGTATTCCTAATTGATTTTTTCAAGGTTTGTTTATTGTCAATAGCTTATAAAACATTTTTAAAAGCTCCTATTGAAAGTAAATTTTTTCTGAAATAAGAGAACACCAATAATGTATTCTAAAGAGAAATTTCGACACAAAAAAACGTCGGAATTTCAATCAAGAGCTCTGCAAGTCGTAGCTTTAAGCTCAATCCATGTATATTTAGTAGTTGTCGAATCGAATAATTATTGTAAGTTTACAACGTATTACTCATATGGCATTGTCTATAAGACAGCTGGTGAGAAAACACCGAAAGTCAGAGGTATGATATTGTACTAGATAGCTGATCCCTTAAGTGTTTGGAATATCTGACAGTACAGCTGAAAGAATCGATCAAACTGAGAAAGGTTTGGCAAAGCCCTGCCACTTAAACATCGACAGAGTGAAAACTGCACGCCGGAAAAACAGCACCGGGCAATCAAATGCTGCCCCCTACTCTTTGCTTTTCCAGCTTTTCCTACTGTTTTTGCTCGTTTGTTAGCACGTTGGAAAAGCTTCGCTTGATAAGCATAAGAAATGGAAGGAAACTAACAAGTGCGTTGGCTTGAGTGTGTGTGAGTGTGTGTGGCACAACGAACGACTGCACATAACAAGCTTCCATTCTATCCCATTTATGCTGCTTCTTGCCAGCTGATAGGACAAACCGGAGGCGCTATAACCGTAGCTGAAGTCTGTTGCACTAGTCAAACTTAAGCCGGAAATTCACTGTGAGTACAGAGAGAGAAAAGTTGTTTAGTTTTAAAAGAAACCTTCAGTATCTTCCGATTTGCGAAAGTGCCTGCAATAGTGGTCTCAGTCACAGAATCAAAGTTAATTATGATATTATTGAACAAATAGATAGCTCTTATATATCTCTTCAATGCTTTCATGTCTGCATAATCTTCGATGAAACAGTTTTCTTGATATAAAGCCTTTTTCCTCTGTGCACAGGAACACAGAGCATTCACTTGCCTGCAATTGTATTTACTGCTGGAGAAAACAATTGCCGCAAATATGGCAAATGGCAATTGAAAAACAAAAGTCCCTGGCGAAACGAGACCAGAAATCCGTTCGCCTGCTGCTTTCACACTTTCCAGCCACGCAGGACAAAAGGCCAAAAAACGGCAGCAGGGACGTGAGTGCTGGAAAAAAAGCCAAGGATGCAGCTGCACACAGAAAAAAAAATGGGAAGGGAGTGTGGAAAAATGCACAAAATTGGCTGTGAAATGAACGAGATGAGGCGGCGTGGCGTGGCGTCTATTGTTGCCATCTGAGGGAAAGTAAGGGAAATGGCTACGACAGCAGCGAAACTGAGGTCAACACTTGGCTTTGTGTGCGCAATGGCAGGCCAAAGTCAAACGGAAATCTGCATAAGACCCTCCAGTTGCGATTGACAGTCCTTGAGATGTTTCCACTCAGTTTCCCATGTCTGTGGCCTCTGACAGAACCTGAACAGCAAACCGAGCACCAAAACATCGAACAGCTGGGTGGGCAATTAAAAGGCATTCCAGAGCTCAGCATAAATTACTCAAATGCGAGTATGCAAATGCCATTTGTGCGATTAACAATGCAGGCTTCAAGACCACTGAGCACAGTACGCACAAAAGACAAACATTAAAGTTATCTGAAATTATATGGCAAAAGGTAACACATGGATATATATATAGATATATGTATATATATTGCCGTACCGAGGGGAACTGACCTGGCTGCCTGGCAACTTTCCCATAATTTACACTTTATCGAACGATAACAAACAACCTGCATAATGTATGGCTCTTGGTTTTGGCCTGGAATTGTAAGGAATGGCAGCTCACCCGGCTCACCTGTGGGTGGTTGTGGGTGGCATTCTGGCATTGACTGGCGCTTGAGGTTACCAAAAGGGTCCTGCGTGAGATCCTTCTCGCCTTCTAAACAAAATTCCCGTATGTAAAATGTGCCGTCAATCAAAAATGCCACAACTGCAACTCGTTGCACCTTTGGGCCAAGTTGTGGAGGACCTGTTAACCCACATTTACCAGGCGATTTGGCGACCTGGGGAGACAAGAACCATTTACATTCGAAAACCATAAAAGATACAAGCGCCGACCTTCTCCGCTCGTTTGGGGAATATGGCATAATAAAATTTTAATTCGTTGCGATTGATGGTAGCCCCTCAAACGTAACCACCACATACATACATATACATATACAAGCATCGATGGTTGATTTCCCAGAGCCGAGGGATACAGCCAATACATTACATTTTATAACCCCAGCTAATTTGCATATATGCAGGCATATACGTACGACCATAGAATTTCGAGTATATGTATCTGCCTAACATTGATTGGATTTGTTTGACTTTCACACTGCCTGATGGCATCGCATCGAAGATGTCTGGGGATGGGCTGGTGAAAGGTGGTTTTTAGGGCTTTCTGGTGGTTTTTAGGCGGTGGTGGTGCGCTGGTAGGCTAAGTGCCTGACATTTGCTAAATGGCAAAGGGAACGGCTTCACAGGCTTTTGCTGGTTATACTTTCCCCATTTGCTCAACCGAAAATTGCACTTGCCTCGTTAGTCGAAATGGCTGGGTAATTACGAGTGGTCGGAATTGCCCCCCAACAACTCATGGCCTATAACCTTCAAAGTTGCAGCCAACAAAGAAAACTGGTAATGCCTTTTGGTATGCTTTAAATAGATAATATAGCTACAAGTTTGCATTTGATATCTGCTTTTAAAGATGAATAATGTAGCTTGTTCAAGTATCTGTTATTTATTATAACAGAGCTCAGAATAAAGATACTTCAACCAATCAATCAGTATTCGTATACTTTTCCCACGTCAGCTGCAAATTAGCTGCAGTTCATTTGGCGTGTGTCAATTGTATGACCATTTACATAAATACGCATATATGATAAGTGTGCTTGCGGATATATATTCAGTATGTAAATATGTGCTCGTCGTTAAATAAACAAACTATCTGTATTTGCATATGAATCTGAGAGGAATACATTAAGGGGCATTTAATTAAATGCCGTATATGTCGATGATGAAACTGAAGCCCTGATTCCGTTGACTCTTCAAGTGGATCTTGGCATATGTGGTCTGTGGTCCACCAGCAGTTAGGTACGCATAGCCTCCATTTCCATCCCTGATCTGATCCGTGATCACGATTTGGGTGATGGTGCGTGCCAGTTTCTATGAAATGAAAAGCAAGCTTATAAGAGGAAATATCCTTTAAAGTGTGAATAACCCACTTTTTGGTCAAACACATAATCTCTGGTCACCACGCGCAGGAACTTGGATTTCTCCGTAATGATTTCCCTGCGTAAATGCATATCCCTATAGCTTCTGGCGCCCCACGTAATACTGTGACTACGGCCACGCCCCGATGCCGCGGCGAAGGCGGACAGCGAGATTACTAGTAGTATTACGGAAATTTTCATTTTTAAAAATGATTTGATTTTTACTTAACACGAAACATTTATAGGTGCACTGTGCGAACCAAAAATAGCTACATGTTTTCCGCCCAGCTGTTTGTTTAAAACAATAAACAATGGATATTGAATAAAGTTCTTCTGAACAATAAACTACATGAAGTTGATTAATTGTGACACTATAAAGCAGCACACAAAAAGTGCTTCTCATACATTCAATCTGTTTTACTTTTATATAGAATAAAAGTGGCAGTCAAAAAACAAAATAGCCATCCAAATAAACAGACCGCTTTGTAAATAAATATGGTCTTACTCACTTTAATTATAAAACATTTACACTTCAAAAAACATTTTAACAACAAAGTTATATTTGTATGATTTTAAGCTTAGTACATCGATCCATATATTAAAGTCGTAATTCAATTAATAATTTTTGCGTGGCAATATGGCAGTCATTAAATATTAATTTTACTAATATGAACCATATAATCCCAGTGATTAGAACAAAGCTTTTCGACACTCACCCAGTATTTGCTTTAATTATGACCACAAAATCATTTTTTTAAGGCATTGCATAAACTTGGTAATTAAATAATGAGCATAAATTTAAGGCTTATAAGCCCATTGTAAATGGACAGCGGCTAAAACTTTAGATTCAGGCTCGTGTTGAGTGAACCCTTCGGGTCTGGAAAAATGCCCCACTTTCCGCTTCCAGCCCGCAGTCTCATATTTTGCCAAGTGGAAATACTTTTGCCAAGATTTCCGAGACTCGAGACTTTTGTTTCGACCCGGTTTTCTGTTCCTGTTGTTGTGGTTGGCTGCTTTAAATACCGCTGTGTGGGTGTCTTGTTTCGGTTTGAAAAGTGGCGGCGGCGGGCTTTAAGGCAAATATTTATTTAATTTTAACATCCCCCGCACTCACGAGCCACTGCACAGATCCAATTTACTCAAGTACGGAGGCGACTGGGTCGCGTATATTGTTGAAATTTTATTGTGCAAACATGAGAATGGTCTCTATGTGTGCGCTTGTATTTGTGTTTTATGGTTGCCACGTTGGTTTCTCTCATTTATGCACACACACAAACAGACGCACAAAAAATGGCAGTAACACAAACAAAATGGCCGAGAAACCGTTGTTAAGTGTCTCTTATAGCTGCGTTTCATGCTGCCTCTGTGTTGGTGCATAGATTGTGTGTGTATGTGTTGGTGTGGACTAAAAGGTGTAGGTCTGCATGTGTTTACCGCAAAAAAAAGCAAGCAAACAAGCAAGCAAACAAACAAAAAGCGATTCGTTGGCAAACAAATCAGCAAAGCAAAATTTAGGTGGACAATAAAATTCAGCTGCAGGGTCTCATGCAAAAACACAGTCACATTCATACGAAAGGCAATAAATATTATGCTGTCTTCTATTTGAGCATGAAATCGGATAAAAAGTACACAATATGTTTTGCATACGCACATATAGCACTGTAGGTACCCGGTAATATATGGTATAACTATATTGTAAAAAGTTATTGACAAGTTACGCAGAACTAGTAACTATATCTTAAAGTTCTAACATTATAAAAAAAATTAATCATTATGATTTTCATTAGAGGAAAAGTAGTTCTTTGGTACAGTGCAAATAGCCATTCACCTTTGTTGAAAATCTTGAATGTTCTGTTCTATAACGATGTGCCCCCAATTCAGCCAGTGAAATTCATTTTGTGGCGTGGCAATTATTGCATGTTCCCCTGGGTCACGAACTAATTGGATAAATTGGCTAACCCTATCTCGTATTACTCTCAAAGCAACCATTTCTCAAATAGCCAAAACTGTTGGTCGGTGTACAGCAATGGATTGTATCTAACGAAATTGTGGCAAGGGCAAAAAACTTAAATTTTGCCGCCATGCTGGAGCTCTTCAAGCTGAAAACGCTTTAAATAATTTTAATTAAAACAAATGGCACTCGAAATAAAACACGCACATCAAACAGGAGTGGGGTTGGTAGGGGGGGTTGTTGGTGGAGGCGCCTGAATGGAACAGACATGCCGTGTAATTACGCTTGACGGACATGAGAGGGATGGGCGAAGGGGGAGGAGTGTGCCGCAGGAGGCAGGATCAGGGGCAGGACCAACCTTGTTTGTGCATTGAATCAAGTGGTGTTGTTGCTGTCGTTTGTACTGCTCTTGCTGTTCAAAATGCAACACGAACGAACCGACACACAGAAATAAATAACTTAATCACAATTTATTCATGGTATTTGCGATAATGCTTATGTCAGAGGCAGCATGGCTATTAAAAACGCTACATCGGATAAAACACTTCTTAAATCGACTGCTTAAACAAACTCAAACTGTGATGAAGAAAGAAGGTTTGATTATTTAAGGTTTCTGTATAATACACAAATGATAAACGGCTTGATTTAATAAGTTGCATATTTAAAGTGCACATTTACTAACTAAAAGCTTAAACAAAATATAAAATAAAATTACTATGCAATTTTGCTCAATGCATCCTTTTTTCAGGAAGAGCTCCTGGCGGCGCTGTTGTTCGTGACAAGTTGAGACAGAGGGTAAACATGGCGAACGACGCGCCGAGTGGACAAACTCCCACAACAACTTCAATTTGGAAGCTGTTGCCGAACATGTTGGCGAAGTTCTCGCGGCACTTTTCACGCTCGAGGTTGGCACAGCGGAGTTCCGAAATTGGCCAACTCCCACGCATCCGCCACCTAAAAATGTGTCCTCCACCAGCCGGCGGTAGCACAAAAGCCCAAGAATAAAACAAACCCAATTGTAATTAGGCTTGAGAGCCTGGGCGCCCGAGGGTTTTGGATGGACTTCCTAAAATTACATTTAATCATTGTTATTTTAGGCCCTCCAATGGCTAAGTGCCACCACTGGTCACGCCCCTTCCGCACGTAGATGCCACTAAAGCCAAACCAACTGTACGCGCACAAGTGTGTGTGTGTTTGTTTGTGTGCAAGGGCACTAAGGACATTTGATAAAAAGCCACTTTGTGTGTGGCATTGCGCCCTTAACTAAAGCCGGCAAAATCTGCCCGAAAAGGCGCTTCCCATAACCCATTCGGATGACGAGGATGTAGGGGGATTGGAGTGTTGGTGCCCCCCATCTAAACTGGTTAACACTTTGAACGTGCTACATTTTGACAATATCAAAGTTGAGTGGCTTAACTGACAGCGCCAGCAAATTTGCTCCGTTTGGCAGCAAGGGCGGCAAATAAATAACGTTTATAGCGTAAATATGGTAAATGGCAAAACGGGCGCCTCAAGTGTCAGTTGTCGGCTGTCAGCGCCACAAGAGGCATTCCGCCTCCTCCTGGCCAAATGCCAGCATAAAGCTGGCAAATAATTGTTAATAAGGCAATGCCACTATGTCTGTCAGTCAGCAAGACTGCCCCTCGCGCCAAGCGATTGACAATGAGATTGCGCATACGCCGGGTGGGCAAGCCAAAAGATTTTCACTCCCAATTACGCTGCGGAAATTCGTTGGCCAGGCCAAGAGAGCTTGGCTAAAGCGACACTTGTTGAGGGCGGACCAAATCGGGAGGATGTCAAGTTGAATTTAAGTACGTTTCGCTAGCTGCCAAAGACGCTTTTCTTGAATGCACCACTTTCATTTTCAAACCAAGAGAAAGAACAGATTGCGATAGCTATAAAATTATTTTGTGGCACGCAAATTGCATTTTTCTATACCATTTTCCTTGGCTGTCAACAGCGAAATGCAGATAAGTCGAAAACGAATGGATTTGCAGTGGCCCGCAGCTGTGCCAGTTTTTCCTTGGCTAACAATGAAAATTACTTTTCATATTTAATTGCACTCGCTGTGTGCAGGATACTAGAACATGTGGCCAAATACCAAAGCCAAAGTGCAAGCCAAATGCCACATTAAATTACATCAAAGTCATGAAAAGGAAAAGAAATTCCCCCCAACTCGCAATTGAAATTTGTTTGCCAACTCAAACACGAACATGGGGCAACAGAGCCCCAAAAAACTTGGTCGAAATTAGACGTGGCAAGCAAGTAATGGAGACACCAGAAAGGAAATGCTTATTATTTGCATAAATTGCACACATACTCGTGCACAAAGCCAAAAGACCAAAGTGACAGGCTAAAGAGAGGCGGTGAGTTGAAAGAGCGAAAGAAATGCAAATTGTGTTGGCAAATTTAAATGTCAGTCAACAATTCAGTTGTTAAACTCGCATTACCCACAAAGCCATAGACACTGCTGGCCGTGCATACAAAAAACAGAAAAAAAATGAATGGATCTTGTTACTCATACGCCCCGTGGTCGGTTTTCCAAACACTCGTTACTCATACGCCCCATGGTCCATTTTCTTTGGACTTTTGTCTTTTGCTCTGTGCGCTTAATCGAAAAGCGTGCGTGACTCCGTCTAAAGGGAAATGGGGTTGGGGGAGGGCGAAAGGAAGGCCGGCTTATCATTTTTCGGAAAGAAAACTTTCGACAACTTTTCACTTTTGTTAGGTATTGCCGCAGCAGCTTTCGGTTTTGCCATTCGATGTCAATTTAAAGTTTCTCCTCTACTTCCCTTTCATCTCGTTCTTTTCTATTGGTTTTTTTTTTTTTTTGTTTTGTTTTTGATTTTTTTCTTTTTTCCTTTTTTGTGCCGAAATAAAAGTTTTGCGTGGTAAAAAGTTGGAGAAATTGTGAGAGGTTGCCGTGCTGCTGCATCCGGCATAATCGATTCGCTTTTGGCTTTTTCATTTTAATAACTTTTGCAGCAGCCACGGCAAAATAACAAGCACTGCAACAATTACGTGCCGCAAGTGCAAGAGCAGCAAACAAGCGGCAAACAACGAAACAAAACTGCACTGAGCTGAGCTGAGCTGCACCGAACCGAACCGAACCGAAAGCAGTGGCAATCGACAACAATGGCAACAAAGGCGGGCCACAAAACCTGGATCAGGAGCTGTGCGCCAAACTGCGAACTGGGTTAAACACTTGGCCGTAGTTTCCCACCACCTGCTCGCTCACCCATCCGACCCGTTGCCCGGGCTTCCCTGGATTTCCGTGAGCTTCGCAGAGTTTCTCCTCCTCCTCCTGTCCCTTGACATTTGGCCGGGGCAACTAACTAAGTTGCCAATGCCGTTACTGTTGCTCCTCCGCGGGTGGAGGTGCCACTGCCACTGCCACAGCGCGATGCATTCAAGTGGATGTTACCTTGCTCATAATTGAGGCACGCGCTAAGCGAAACAAATAACAAGGGGAGCCGCACAAGCAGCTCAAGCACTGATTGCTGCCCCAAAAACCCTTTAAATTCATGTTAGGCACTCAGGAAAAGAGGTGCTCAGAATCAAGAGCCCGCGCCAAAAATTTAATTTATTACTATTCAATTTGCTTTATTGCTTGTTGTCATTCTAAAGAATATTTTCCTTTTTAAATTTTATTTATAGTTAAAATATAAGATATAGATATTAGGTATAGGGGAAAGACCCTAATCGCATAAAAACGGCTAAAGTGCTATGCTTCTGTCAAAATATTAAGATAAGACTAATGTCTTAAAGCTTGAAATGTTTGGCTAATTTACCACCCATTTTGTTCACTGTAATAGGGCTGATAAAACAAGGTTACGTACACACTACAGAAAAGCCAGTAATTTTCCCCAAAACACGTACGCGATTCATAAGCCAACATAACACATCGCTGGCACACTTATGTGTGTGTAGTTTCTCTACTCACCGAAAGTTAATTTCCGCTTGGGCGACGCAGCTGCAACGAAAATGGAATGAATGAAACGTAATTTATAATTAATATTAACGCATTTTCAATTCAATAATAAATGAGGCTAATTTATTTACAGTCCGACCACCGCAGGGCTCCGAATCTCACGATTGGCAGGCCAATTAGGTGAATTCAAGGCAAAAGTTTCATTTTTTGCGAGCTGCCGCAAACAACGCATTTCAATTCAATTCAAGTTGATTAAAAATTTATTTTTAAATTAAATATGAACCCAATCGAATTGTTGTAACTGAAAATAGTCGAGTTCAATGGGTAGAAAGAAAAAAAAAACGTGACAATTGACAAGCTAAGCAAAAAGCTGATTGGATGGAAAATTGCGAACTTAAACGGGACTCAACCATATGTGTGGTTGAATCACAAATACATAGGCAGGTGAAGCGGAAACGGAAGTTGTTACAAAGTCCGTTGAAATCAATTTTAAAAGAAAACTTGTTGGAAGGAAAAGCCGAAACAAGAGAATGCCAACGGAAACCGAATGACCTGGGTTTCAGTCCAAACAAGAAAGGGAAAACTAATTGCAGCGCTCATTTTTTCCTTGTTAATGGGCCTGCAAACGAACTTCGAGTTTCCCTCCTTCTATCGATCCTTCCACACACACAGATACACACATGTGTGTGTGTACATCCCTGTATCCACACATGAGTTTTCACTTGTGCCATCGGAAAAAGTTTTTCCCCCCAATTTTATTTGCCTCATTTCGCTGCCATTGTTGCTGCTCGTTGAAAATCTGCGTGCGCAAGTAACAACATTTTACAGCTGCAATTAAAGTTAGTTAGCAGACCGCCTTCAGCCCTTCGCTTTTCCCGCATTTCCCGCCGCTTTTTCCACAACAAGCTAATGCACTGCACTTTAATTAACCCAACACCAGGAGAACAACCCAGAAATTATATATCCCATTCGCTTTCCACCCAGCTAATGGCAATTTATGTGCGATAATTTGTGGTATGGAAACCATAAAAACAAGTGCGACGACTCGAATAACAATCAACTAAATAACGAAACACTCTAAAGCAGAAAAATGTGTTTTTTATGGACTTAATTTTATTGTATAAAATTTAATTGTTTGCCAAAAGCACGCGAAATCTACTCGCTTAAAACAGTTGGACCATGAAACTGCCATTTTATTTGCTGTTTATATGCCACGTCTTAGCTATAAGTTTAAAAAGTTGAATTTTAGTAAAATATTTCATAATGTGAACGATACATCCAGGTCCTTTAATATTTTGCCACATTCAATGCAAACAAGTTATGTTTAAAGGGCATTCGTGTGCATTAGAGTCAATTACCGTGGATTGCAATGCCCACGCAGTGAAGCTAAAGCCAGAGGCAATCAGCATTATCAAAGGCTTTTAATTGTCATAAATCTGCGAAAGTTGTTAAAAACCCATTTAAAATTGTCACCGTAATGGCACACTCAAGCGGCTCAGTGGCATTTAACCAACTATCTGCCACATCCCATTCCTTTCCCTCCCTCGCCAACTGATGCGTTTTATTTTCTTGGCTCGGTGGCTTGGTTGCTCCTTCTTTTGGACAAGTTCAGTTGCAGCCTGCCAGGGATGTTAATTAGAAAACTCTTGAAAATTATTAAAAACTTTCCAAAGCTGTCAGACAGGCGAGAGCTGAAGAGATAGTAGTGGTAAAATAGAACTTCAAATAGTTGCCAGCTCGGTGGAAAATGTTTTTAAGAAAATTTCATAGCTCCTTTTTGATGGCTTCCCGAAGTGTATTTCACTTGAGAAATTACTTTTAAAAGGAAGGCGGCAGAGTTTAATATTGTTTGTGAGCTGGCATAAATCCGTATGTTTATTTAATTAAATATAACCAAAGATCTCTGCTGCCTTTCCAGATTAACTCAGCCGGCTTCCGTGTTTCAAATTTCACAACTTGGCTCAATTTACGTAGTCTGAATTACATTATAGCATGTTGACATCCCCCTCAACCCTTTACAAACTGGAGCGTCCAGCTCGAATAATATATAGAACATCTCTCTAATGGATCTGTATACAAATTGCCTCTGTTTCTTAACTTGATTCGGATTCAGTCTACGGCATCTGCATGCCACTTAGCACCTTTTATTAGTGCCAATTAAGACTGATTTCACGATGCGTTCACGACGAGATTACAGGCCCCAGACTACCCCAAACTAGATAATCAACCGCAGAGAATTTGTGGCGCGATTCTGACACTGAATCCGAGCATCCCAGTTTCCAGGTACATATCTCGATTGCGGTTAGTTAAACGCGGTATCTCAAAGTGCACAGTTCTCGTCATGACGCAGATAGAGATTTCCAGCAAGTCGGAAAAACCAGCGGAAAAACCGGCGGAGCAATGGGGAAATGGACTCGAATTTCTCTTCTCCTGCATTTCATTATCCGTGGGATTGGGGAATATCTGGCGTTTTCCCTACATTGCCTTCCAGAATGGCGGCGGTACCTTTGTGATTCCGTACCTGATTGCCCTGCTGGTAATTGGACGGCCTGTCTACTATCTTGAGATTTCCCTGGGCCAGTTCACGGGTCGCGGCGTGGTCAAGGCCTTCGATATGGCTCCCCTGCTCAAGGGCGTGGCGGTGGGTCAGGTCCTGGCCACAGCCGCCTCCATCACATACTACTCCAGCATCATGGCCTTGACTCTGCGTTTCCTGCTGGCCTCCTTTGGCTCCGAGCTGCCATGGAGCAGGTGCTGGGAGAGCTGGGGCACCGATTGCCACGACGGCAATGCTCAAAATAGCAGTGGAAAAATGTCACCGGCACAGCTGTACTTTGAGCAAGTATCTCCAGTGGAGATTCTCCACTCTTAATTCATTCAAGTAGTTGTTGACAGAATTTTATTAAACTAATTAAGACAAGCTGAGGATCTTTAGAGCAAATTTGCTTGGCAGTCATTATACACATTAATGCTTATAAATGGGTCCAAATTGTAATTAATGATTTTATGCTTATGCTCCATCTTTTCAGACGCGAGATCCTTCATGAGGTGCCCAACATAGACACCGGACTGGGTCTGCCCAACTGGCAATTGGTGGCCTGCTTGGCGGTTGCTTGGCTAGTCATCGGTGGAGTCCTCATTCGCGGCATTAAGAGCAGTGGCAAGGCGGCCTATTTTCTGGGCGTATTTCCCTATGTAGTGCTGCTCATCCTGCTCTTGAGAGCCGTAACACTGCCAGGAGCCATCGATGGCATTATATACTTCTTCAAGCCACAGTGGCGGGAGCTGTTAAACCCGCTCGTTTGGTATGCAGCCGTGACCCAGGTCTTCTTTTCGCTGGCCATCTGTTTCGGCACTTTGATCACCTATGCCAGCTACAACAACTTCAACCGCAATGTCTACAAGTGAGTTTAATGACTTAAGATTAGATACGGAATGAAAGCTTAGAATGCATATTACTTTAGCAATTTCATTACGAAATCTAAGGCTAAGCTAAGAGATTTATTCGAGCAATAAGATTACTAACTGCCACCCACAGTGACATTGTGATAATCACCACCATGGACTCCTGCTCCTCCATAATTGCTGGCTGCATTACCTTTGGAATTCTGGGCAATCTGGCCCGCGAGACTGGCAACTCGGATATTGGCAGTGTGGTGAAGGGCGGCGCGGGATTGGCCTTCATCTCGTACCCGGAGGCTATTGCCAAGTTCGAGTATGTGCCACAGGTAAGGTATCGAGAAGAGCCAGCGCCATGGGCGCCCTAAAGCACAACTACCTAAAGATGTTCGCGGTCCTTTTCTTCCTCATGCTATTCGTTTTAGGCATTGGCAGCACCGTGGGCATGGGATCCTGCATCCTGCGCGTCATCCGGGATCAATTCGGATTACGCTCCCCGCCCATTTGGAAACTGGCCAGCGGCCTGGCTGTTTTAGGCTTCTCGGTGAGCATCTCTTACATGACCCCGGGCGGTCAGTTTATTCTGAATCTAGTGGATTTCTATGGTGTCTCCTTCACCGCTTTGATCCTGGCCATTGGCGAATTGGTGGCTGTTGCTTGGATTTACGGTGGGTTTATATATCCAACGTGGCATAAGCTATTGTTCAAAGTCCATTTTGTTTCACTTTTTTAGGAGTTAATCGCTTTTGCGAGGACATCAAGTTTATGATGGGCATTGAAACCGGTTGGTACTGGCGCCTCTGCTGGCGTTTCATTACACCTGGATTGATGACCGCCGTGCTCATCTACATGCTCCTCGACATGTCCGCCCTGGAGTACAAAGGTGTTGGCTATCCCGCCTTGGCTCACGGTAAGGCCACGCCTTCTTGTACTTCAATTTTATTGAAGGGGTTATACTATCCTTGTTTTCTTTCCTCCCTCCACTAACAGTTTTTGGCTGTTTTTTGGCCACCTTGGGGCTGATTCAACTACCCGGCTGGGCCATCTATGCCATCTATAAAAAGCGTGGCCAGAACGGCAGCTTCTGGCAGGTATGTGTATCCCTCCCCCCTTTCCACGGGCTTTATATCCATTTCCCGTCTTTTAGGGAGTACGTGCCGCTTGCAGGCCGTCGGACACTTGGGGACCGGCCAACGTTCAGCTGGATGCCACCATATAGAAAATTAGCTCGGTACCCAACACTGCGTATACGTAATGGCTCCAGTAGTCAGGGGCATTATTATTTGATATGGTCTAGATGAAAATGGGTAGAATAAAGTGAAATATATGGGGCTCGTGGAGCCAAAAACAAAAGCGGACTTATTCTGGCGGAACAATTTAACTGCCCGAAGGAGTTGAGCTGGCGAATGGAGGAAGTTGAGGCGGAGCTGCTGCGAGCACTTTTAATTACCCCAGGGCAGAGCTCCAGTTGGGCGTGGCAGCTGCACTCCTTCTCAGCTGTGTTTGTGTTAGTCTGCTTGGCATGTCAGTCATGTCAGCAATGCGGAAATGCGCAAATACTAAATGAAAACAAGCAGCGATGCTACTTTTCCTTGCAACGAATCTTATAATACTCTTTCATATGAAAATTATTTCCTCGAAAAATCAGGTGATTTATATATATACTTAATACTTCAGACTGCGAATATTTAACATTCATTGTAAAATGTAAGAGATTTAAAAAACGAAATGTTATTCTGTGAGTTCTTTCAGGCACCATTTCTTATGATAAAACTCGCGCTACGATTTCCATTAGATCGGCCACAAATTGCAATATCCTTTTGTAAGGATACAAAGTGCTGCAGCGCAGACAAGCGGGATGACTTGGAAAAGGATGAAAAAATGGGGACTAGAGCACAGCAGGGCACTGTAAATAAAACATTTGGTTAGCTGCTGTTCGACACATTCGCATTCATTTGGCGGGTGGAGCGAGGTCGCAAATCAGAATGTCTGTGGCATGTGACAAAGTTGAAAAGTAAATATGCAAGGGGGCAAAAAAAAAAATGGAAAAAAAAATGGTGGCATGGTGTGTAGAGGGGGATGGGATTTCAGGAAGAGGATACAGGCGCCCCTCACTTTTTGGCAGTCCGCTGCAATGCCCCACACATATGACAGCGCATTTATTTACTACACATTTTTTTGTTGTACTTTGTGCCCGTTTGTTGGCGGAAAAAAGTGACAGTGTTAAATTTTTGGCTCATCCCTCGCAGCAGATGAAATTGAAGTGTGTGTTGACTTTGACTGACGTGTCGTTAGTGCTGAAGAGCAGGGAGATTCCAAGCGTGCTTCTAACTTGCGTGCCACACAGCCACCCACACACTTTCCACACGTCTGTGCCACGCGGCAAACAACTTTCCTTCATTTCTTTCGTGCCTCCTTTTTGGGACTGCCGTCGTTGTTGCTGTAGTTGTTCATTGCTTTAACGATGCGCGTAAATCTTGACATACTTTCAACGCCGCCCGCCGACGAAGAGGTCGGAAGAAAGCGGAAGAAAGCGGAAGAGAGCCACTCACACACACGCGCACATCCCACGCCCATTATTAGTAATGGCCAAAAGCCCCGATTTGGCCCCTGTCAGCGCAGTTGGTCGAAAAGTGGACTACACTCTTGGGGCAGCGCACAACATGCAACAGTGCCGTCTTAATATCACTCTAGTTTAAAATAGACACAAGCAAATCGAGTTCGCATGCACAAATGCATCAATTAAGTAAAGAAGACTCGGAAAATGCATTCGAAACACATAGAAAGGTTGTGTTAGGTAACTAAACGCATTAACTTGTATTTCTTGATCCTTAATCTTCTGTTTTTCGTGCTGCATACCCTCTTATTACGGATACCTATACTTCCAGCATAAACTAGAAACTAGTGGTAAAGTTAATATACTAAAAAAAACTATAGGATCTACTACACTGAGTAAAGCACGCAGGTGACAAGAGTGGTTTCCCGCTTGACTGACTCGAGCCGCACATGCAAAAGTCCCTGGAGTGGTGGTCCAGTGCCAAGTCCTCATCAGCCACAAGGAGCAGCATCAGGATAATGATCATCATGCGCTGCAGATGGAGTTGTACCTTTCAGCTACTTTCGTGCCCCGAATCCAGCAGACTTTGAGTTTCGGAAGCAGCTGCCAGCTGGTCTGCTGTCAGGATGCAGTAGAGCTGCTCTCAGGATTATAAATATGAACCGAGAGTTGAATGGAGGCGGAAACTCCGCTCCAACTACCATGTCTAGCTGTCAGCAGGCAACTAAGCGAATTTATTGGAATAGTTGTGTATGCTTTATTTTAGCCCGGCAACACAACTCAATTCGATGACTTAAAACGTTTACCATGTTTGTCCCAAGTATCTGTCGCAGTATTATGGTCTCCGTCCAACATGTCGTATACTTTACGTACCGTATGCCACAACTTGTGCACTTTCCCAGGCCAATCCTCTCGATATCCCAATATCCCTCGTATAACCCACCCCTTAACGAACGATGTCACTTAAGTGAAATTTAATTGTGCTCAACATGGATTCAGGTTCGGGAAAAAAAGGGACTCAACTGGAAGCGGTTGGTTATGTTTTTCATTGATTTCGTTTCGAGTCGATTATTTCGAGGGTCTCTCATCAAATACATATGTATTATATGTATGTGAGCACGTGGGCCAAGGCAATTACCTAATGAATTGAATCGATATTTTCACTTGCTCCCCTCTCGTCTAGACGGCATAAATTGATTTTTCCGTTGCTGGCGCTGGAAATTACTGATTCATCTTGAGGCATTGTCTTGGGTAATTTATGTCATTTACGAGCATTTGCCGCTTATCAAAGTCACAATAAATTAAAACAGAAATGATCTGGGCCCCGACGCATCCCCCTCGCTCCTGTCAGCCAAAGCCAATTACGCTTATTACATAATTCAGCAGCTGCCCACGCATCCAACAGATGAGGAAAATGTGGAAAAGCCAGGGGAAGTGGACGCTCGATGGGGGCGAAAGATAACCTGGGCGAATAAACAGCAGCAACAGCAGCGACGTCAGCAGGAAAAACCGCGATGGCCACAAGAGGACTGAAGAAGAAAGAAAGGTGCAAAGCTGAAGGATGTTGGGGGGAAAGTCAAGTCAAACAATTAAGAGAACCCCGAGCCCAAGGAAGGGCGACTAAAAGCCTTGAGAGCAGCAATGCCACTCCCTATCACTTCGTTTTCCCATTTTCCTCCGTCCACTCAAGTGGGCAGAAAAATGTTTGTTGCCCAATTCGAGTTTCATTAGCAGTCGGAAAGGAGTTCGCTTCACGCTTTCAGCTGACAACCTAATGCGAATGTCGAAACAATATTTTCCATGTCTGCTAATGTGTCAGCATGTGTGTGCGGCGGTAGCAGGGAAATTCACGGGGGAAAATCCACGCCAAGTCCAGGAAAAAGCGAGGCAAAAAGTGAAAGCAGCGAGACAGTGAAATCCTATTAAGAAGTTTCTATCGCAAATTAAAATCTAAATACGCAAACAAAATGATGGTGACGTCTACGCCACGGGGAAGCCAGACAGCTAAAAACGAAAGGAGCACTCAGCACAGCGAGAAAATTAAAGCAGAAATTAAAACCCAATAAATTAAATATATAAATTACAAATCATTTGTGTTTAGCTCACTATTTTTAGACAATGTTTGCCGTTTACCAAGAAATACGAAATAATAACATTTTGCAGGCTGCGAATTTGGAAATTTCTTGGATTTCATTTGTTTATCTTTTAGCTGCTCTTCTCTCTCATATGTATATTTTTATAGATTTTCAGCGAAATGTGAGGAGATCATTTTAAGTTATTTGCGTGTAATTAATTTGAACTCATTAAACATCTATTTTTGTATGCTTTAACACTTAATATGAATATTTATCAATATGAATATTTTGTTATATATTTTAATGTATATTGGCTTGCTTATTCCCCAGATATTCTCGCTGTGTGCACAGCAAAAAGCGCCAAGGAATGAGCATTAACCAGGACAAAGGTAACTGCTAGCCAACCGGCAACACCCCCCCCCCCCCCCCCCCCCCCCCCCCCCCCCCCCCCCCCCCCCCCCCCAAAGACACCCAGTTCTTTTTGGCCACGCCCCGCATTTCCCTTTTATTTGTACTGTCTGCTTACAGTTTGAATTATAAGCTAGCGAAAATTTAATAAAGCCCTCCCCCCACCGCCAAGGAAATAGAGAGGGGTTGGTGGGTGGCGACTTTGGGGCAGGACACGCTTGGCAAGGACATGAAACTCCGCCGTTGAAAAGGACAGACTATGACAATGTCAAAGAGTTTCGTTGCACGCAATGTGGGCGTGGCAGGCTAGGGTCTACTTGTGGGCGGGAAAGGAGCACCTGCGACAACAGCAAGAACAACAAGAACGATTGACGGTAAAGTTTTTGGCCTGGCAAATGGCAAAAGTTTTGAGCTCTACTCCCGTTATCCATTCATATAGCTATATACCTACATATATATTTCTTTATGTTTTACTTTTCCCGCCCTGCTGCCCTTGCAGCAACTTTAAGCCTTTATTAAAGTGTGAGTCCAAAGTCAGCAGGGAAAGCAAAAGCAGCAGCACAAGCAGAATGACATAAATTGACAGCAAAACAAACGATTGTCATTGCCAAGTGTGTGCGTCAACCTTTGAACCCGTCCCAGGGCATCAGTTCTGTGTCAAAGTACGTCCCCACATTTCTGACTTTCCACTTTCCACCTCCATTTCCACGCCGCTGGAAAATAGATGTCAAGCGGTTTCCCCCCGCAGTCCGTTTAAATTGAATTGTTAATTCGGCACCGAAACCTTTTCCCTTTTCTTGCCTTTTGTGTGTGTGCGTGTCTGGCATCAATGCGATTTTCTTTATACATACATTCTTTTTTTTTTTGTTGTTTGACTCGTTTCGGTTGAAAATATTTATGTTGAACCCTTTTTGTGGCAGCTTTTGTTTTGGCCTTTGTTGCGTTATGCAAACATTCAACTGCCAGTGACAACAGGACAGGAAGAGCATCCCTACTTTTCCCACTCGGCCCCCCCAAACTAAAACATCCCAACTGGTTATAACTGAGCCGGAGTCAATGGGGAATATATACATATAGCTGGGTAGTTAGATAGCTAGATGGCCAGATAGAGCTACACACCTGCATTGGATGGGTTCGTTCTCTGGTCCTGGCAGCCGATTCTATTAACTTTTTGCCCGTCCAACATTTGCATATCCCGACCGCAAGAGTCCAGTTTTCACAGTTTTCAGTTTGACTCCCGACAATCCGCCATTTCCACGCTCGCAGCTCCGACATTGTTTGCCATTTGCAACTGAATACCTCGTGTACACTCTGGCCATTTTCACCCATCGCCACCCATTTTCCGCCCACTTTCCACCCATTTCCCCACCATGACTAAAGCATAAATCAAGCGCAAAGCACAAATATTTTTCAAGTGACAACAAATATATAATGACGATTCCCCGGACTTTGCCTCTTGGCCAGAACCGGAATACCAGAGCACCTGAATGGACGCTGCCGGGAGTCGAGTACCGTGCCTTTCTGTTGACTCTGTTGTTTTTTGCCTGGAAAATAGCGCCACCCGCTCTCATGATTTCTGCAAAAGGTTACTCTAACTGGATGGGGGATATTCCAAATTTAATATTATGATAGTGGGTGGTGGGCTGGCGTCTTGAAACCTATGGCAAATATATAGAATATCTTTCAAGAGTTACCTTAAAGGAGAAGAGATATGAAGATGCTTCTTGAAAATTAATATACAAAATTTCTATCTCTATCTTTCTAAATATCATCTAATAATAATAATAATAATAATTTTGGCACTTTTGCATCAATAAATGTTTGCTATTCTTTTCGAATTCCGTCATAATAATACTATTAGGAAATGCAATTTCAATCTCAGCAAACGCCCTTCATTGCAGGGCATCAAGGGCTCGATTTTCCCCTGGAATTTTCCCCGGCTTTTCCGGTTATAGCTGCTCTACTTTCCGCTGCGACGCTGCGGCTTGCGCTTTGCTGATTTCGTTTTGATTACGGCAAATTGTTTTTAGTTGCCTCCGTCGTCGTCCTGTTTCGTGGCCAAGTTTATATTGCGGCATTTGTGCAGTTTGCCCAGTTCCGTTGATTTGCATTTATAGCCGCGGTAATCACGGGTCAAGTCGCAAATTATATTCAACTCCAATTGCTGACCTTAACGCCGGCCTAAATATTGACACAGTCCCTGTGCAAATGAAAGTTGCGTGCCATTGACATTAAGTACTGATAAATGCCACTATTTGTTGAGTAATTTTGGCCGAATTTGTGCATTATTTATTCATCTTATTGAAGGGACTATATTTGTAAAATTACATATAGCCGATCATTTTGTTAAGTATCTGCAAGGCAAACAAGTAATAACCAGCTAGTTTATTTGCTTGCACCCGTTAAATACATTTTTGCTAGAAGGTCTTTTTTTTTTGTTTGGCTTATGTTTAGTTTGCTGTTGGCGTCAATTAGCAAGTTTTTCGATGCACAACTTTTTAATGAAATTAACAGACCCGCGGGACGCGTTCCCTTTTAGCCCTCGTGGCAGAAGCAGAAGTTAAGTGCTACTTCAACTCCAGACTGTTCCTAATGAGAGGGTATATAGTATATACAAAATATATAGGTTGATAACCATGACTGGACAGATGTCTGTCGCAATGATGTGATATCTCTAGGCGCACTGCCATTCTGCTTAGCTGATTAGTTTATGTGGGCGCGACTTCAATGGCGATCCATTGCGATTATAAGTAATATGGCGTAACAGCTAGTTCCTGCACTCATGTCATATTTCAGTGGCAGTGACAGTCGGAGGTTAGCACGCACATGCCACGCCCCCCAGCGACTAGCCACATATTCCTGCCACATATTAGGTATTCCACATATTATACAGATAGACTTGGAGTCGTTTGCGTTTCGATTAAACAAACCTTGTCAAATATGCAATGACATTGAGGCAAAGGGCATGGGAATATCTAGTGGAGTGAAATCAGGGCTGTCTCGTGTGTTATAATCCCCTAACACATATTTCAATCGCTGGAAAACGATTGATGTAAAAGAACTAAAATCATTTCTGTGACTAACTTCATTCAACATAAGCTAGGCGGCTTAATAGATACATTACACATACAGCGCTTTCATTCATAAAAAGTTTTATTCCTGATTTTTGTTAAGGAATCTGAGCTTTTAGATGAGATATAGATTAAATATATACATATATTTCGAATTGATTTGAATTCGCTTAATGGCTCTCTGTTGAATTCTATTAAAAATCCTTTTTAACATGCTAAAGTGCTTAATTTTTGCTCGAAGTTGAGTTTCAGCAGTGATTGCATAACTTTGGCTCAGCTAATTAGGCAAAACAAAGAGTAGTTAGCAAAGACGAAAAGGAAGCGAAAGGATTGCCAGCGATTGCATAAGTCAGCTGAAGCGTATGAAACACTTATATAGGCGCTCATATATATTGCATGACTGGTAGGTATAGAAAGGAAACAGGACATTAGTAGCTGTGTGGAAAATGGGGGAAAATGTCAACGCATGCAACATGCCCGGCGCCCAACTGACGCTCAAGGATACGCAAACACACACACACACACCGACAGCACTGGATGTTCGTGTGTATCTGTATCTGTAGTCGTATATGTATGTCCATATGTATGTGTATCTGTGCTTGCAGTTTGCTTGCGTAACGTAAAAATAGCCTTGAACTGCAGCCGTGCGCTTTCAATGGATTTGCATGCCGCCCACCATGCCCCACTGCCACCCACTCAAGGTCACGCGATGCCTACCGCAAATGGAACGATTGCGGGCCGTACGGACGGGCTGACATGACGACCATTATATAAGCCCCGGCGACCGACGTAAATGTCGTCGAGACACCCAGCTAATTGCCACTCGAGCAGCAGCAGCGGCAACTAGAAATGCAATTGCAATTCCAGCTGCAACATTGCAACAGCAACTAGGACACGCAATTGCATTATTGGCCAGCGAATGCCAGCAAAGTTGGTCCTTTCGACTCGAAAACCCAAACGAAAGACGCCTCCAATCCGAATATTTTGCTCACCGAAAGCGTACTTCCGGCTAATAACATTAATTCCAATTTTTGGTAAATTTGCTAAAGACTGAGGGACCGAAAAGAGCGAAATCTGAATGGCGACCCTAATGAATATTTATATGTATTTGTTTGGCTTAATATTTGGAGCTGCCCTCGCCCTGGCTGGCCATTAAATGTCCCTCCTTCCCGCGTTTTCTCTCACTTTGTTCTATTCTGGTTTATTCCCGCCATATCCTTGCTATATCCTTGCCATTTGCTTATGCTGGCAGCTCTTTCATTTTGCGTTTTGCTCTTTGCTCTGCGCTGCTCTGCTTCAGCGCCATCGTCGTGTGCAAGTTGGCCATAAAAATGGAGTAACATTTATGACCCACATCAGGCGCACACAAGCAAAGGCAGCTTTGCACACACACAGACGCAAAAGGACTCTGAACGCAGGGAGTGCACTGAGGAAAATTAACCTTAGAAGTTACTTTGATAATAACTAAATGCAATGATCAAGTTACTAACACAAGAAAAAAATATTTTATTTTAAATATTTAAAACCCGTTTGAAAATCATTCTGTTTTAAATTTTCATATGAGTTCCTTGACTCTTTTTTCAAGATTCTTTAAAAGATAATTATTTTCTGTGTATCTCTCAATGCTTTCTGACCATTTTAAATGATGTAATTGAAAACTATAAAAGTGCATAGAAAGGTATTCGAGCATTTTTCTCTGTATTGCTAAACGAAAATGCTTTTGCGTGGGTGTGGATGAACATTAGGAAGTTTTAGAAGGGAAGGGAATGACGCCTGCAAGCGCTAGATTCACAAGGATATTTTATTTTACTGTTATTCCATTTCCCGCTTCTTGTTGCTGTTCTTTTGTTATTGCTCCTTTCGGCATTTCGACATTTACTTTTCGACTCGCAGCGCATATCCTTGAGCGTTTCGAAACCCCCCTGCGTCCCGGAGCTGCTATTTTATTATTTTTTTTGTGATCCCTCCCCGTTATGGGTTAAAGCTGTTTTCAAGGTTAAATATGCGTGGCATATCGGAATTCAGGGATTTTCGTGTGTTGAGTGACTTACCCGTTGCCGCATTAAGTATGCTACACTTTGGCTGCAGCACATGCAACATTGTGGCCACTTTTCGTGCTCCTCCTCGCCGCTCCTTCTCCTTCTCCTCTCCTCCTCCTCCACGTCCTACTCCTGTCTCCTTCTCCTCCTTTTCGCTCACTGACCCAGTTCGCTTTGTTTTGCGTGTTTATCTTGCTCAGGTTGTTTTTGCGTTGGCGGCTGCTGTTGCCGCTTGTTTTTTATCTACTTATATTTTAGCCCTAAACTCTTTTCTTGTTTTTGTTGTTGTCTCAACTGTGACCGAGTTAAAAACACACACACATTCGTTTAATTAAGAAGAAGGATAAGACACGGAATGGAAATCAAGGAGATTTCAAAACTAAGCGACTAACGCTGCAAAGTTTGGAATGCATTTCCTAAGGCAACTACTCCAGATCTGCACCTTTCCTTTCTCTTCTGTTTCTTTTTTTTTGCCCTCTAATTTCACTCACAATTGTGCTGCTAATTTCGTTACTTTCACTTTGTTAGGCCTTCTGTATGCACGTATGTGTGTGTGTGTTTTGGTGTATCGGTGTGTTTTGGCTTCTGAAGCACACGTGTGCGTTTATGTGTGTATCCGTGTGCGTCGATTAACGGCATTGATTTTTTTCAAAAAAACAAGAACTCCACTTTAATATCACTGATTCGATTTGTTTTCGTTATTCGATTATTTTGTGCACCGTTTCACGTGGACATTTAAGCATTTTCCGTTTCGCTTTGCTTTAATTTCGGCGATTTGCGCGCGCGCTGGGTGTACAGGTGTGCGTGTCTGATTGAGTGTTTGTGTGAGTGTCCGTGTGTCGGCCATGTGTTGGTTTAATACAGCTGCCCGAGAGCGGGGATTTCGCAGAGGCAGCAGCGCACGTCTGCTCTCCACGACGCTTCACACACTTCTAAAGGATCCGAGCGCCACTCTTGCGTTTTTATTCAAAGCGCTCTCCCCCACCAAGACGCCCTCTTTCGTGAGCATCAGCATTCTCTCTCTCTCTCTCTCTCTTTCTCGGTGCCTTTCTTTGGGCGCCACAATGTCTACGCATAAATAATACGCACGTTGCACGTTAAGCGTGTAAGTGCAAGAAGGAGAGAGGAGGTCCAACTCTCATTTCCATGCAAAGTAAGCTCCAGCAGGCAGGTGTTAAAAGTGAGGGGTAGGAGGCGGAAAGCTTAGGTCATCAGGACTTGCTGATATCCTTTCGATCGAATAAGGCATTACGCGCTTTGACAATAATAAAAATATCATAACAAAAGTAATGGTAACCTATATTTTCTTATAATTAGTAATTATAATCTAGTAATTTTTCGTCACACTTAAAATCCCACTGAATAACATACAATTTTTAAATGATTTGCTATGCCCAGTTTTCTCCTACACTAGCGGCATACGTCATCATAACGGTAAACAAAATTTCGCCAGAGAGAAATTCCCATACAGCACACAAATTGCGTTGCCTTCCCTCTCGCTATTTTGATCACGCGCACTATGCACCTCTCGCTCGCTCACACTATCTTCGCTCACTGCGCAGACGCACAAGCGAAACTCTTTCTCCCTGCCACCCACTTCTACAATTTCGCCACTCTCCCCCTCTCTCTCTCTCTCTTTGACCAACTCTAGTGTTATTGCATGCGAAGCACGTGAATTTTTGTGTTTACTTTTTAATTTTCTCCTTGCTCTCAGCCTCAGTTGCCATTTGTTTTTATTGTTGCTCCTGCCACTCACTATTGTTGTTGTTGGTGCTGCCACCTATTGGGGCTTTTGTTTTTCTTTATCGCATGTGTGGTCCTTTGTTTTCCTTGTGGGCCTTGCTTTGTTTTGTTTTGTTTGATTCCATTCATACGGCATTTGCTGGGTTTTGGTTCCTTTTCTTTTTTGGGCTGAAACTATGCAAACCGTTTTTCATTTACGATCGACAGTGTGTTTTGTGTGTGTGTGTGTAGCTGTGCATGTGAGAGATTTGTATGGAAATTGGCGCAAAATACGCCCCAAAACCGAATTCAAGTCCCCAGTTAGTTATGTGCAGCGTCTGCCATTTCTGCATTCACATTTTCCGAGCACACACACATACATATGTATGTGCATATGTGTGTGGCATATGCTTTCTAACGAAACATAGACCATTCCTACTTTCGCAATCACCCTTTTAAAAGTTTTACTTATTTTACGTATAATTACTTATAATTATACTACTTACCACTATAATAGCTAAAAATATAATAATATAATAATTATAATATATAAACTGAATTAGAATATTTTTTAAATGCAAAAAGTTTAAATTATGTTTTGGGTAAACTGAGTAAGATAAACGATATAAGTTGAGTAAAAAGGAAAATGCATAGTTAGCAATTATAGATATGCATCAAAAAGATTTGAGTGAAATTGAGCGATGGAATCGCTGGCCAAGTGTGTTATGGCATTTTGGTTGTTTGTTTTTGGGGAAATGTTAAATCATGCATGCTGATTGTCCTGTGGCCTCGAGGATGCCATAAGCAGCAAGGATACGCAGCGTAAAACAGCATAAAACAGCACATAAGCATCACAATCGGCATCAGGCATATTCGAATTTCGTTTACATTTTGAGCAGCATTGTTTCGCATTGCTGGCATGTTCAAAAAGTGACGGGGGAAAAGAGAAAAGCGAACTGGATGCAAATGATGATGCTGCTCGCCATTGATAGCCAGTATATCTGCCGAGTTTTCCCTCAGTTTCCCACCCATGTCGCAACTCTCTAACGGCTCCCCTTTGGCCCGTGGAAAATCAACAGCATAACAACCGCCGCAGCAACAGGAATTTTGATTTTGAGCAAACGGAGTGCAGAATAAACAAAAAAACAAAGCGCCACCCCTCGCTCAGGGGGGGAGGGTGTTTTGGGGCCGTGGGAAACTGTACGCGGTCGGTATCCACAGCAACGGAAACTCTAACCGTAACTCATGAGCCTCCTGCTCCCTGTTCACGAACTATTTACATGAGTAATTGCCGTTGTGCATGCGCCTCCGTCTGGAAAATGGCACTCCCCTCTCTTGGCCCTACCCTACTTCACCATCAACATCAGCAACACCATCATCATTATCATCATCAGGTGTATTTGTTGTCAGCCTCGGTTGGGCTTTAAGCCATTTAGCCAGGACAGACCGGTGAGCCTGCTCCCAGCAGGAGCACCCAGCCAGGTAAACTGTTGATTCCATGTGGCGACACGATTGTCGAGGATTCCCCCAAAAACCCAGCTACACATTTCCACGTGAGAACTTTGGCCTAGGCCACCCATCTGCTATCTGTCCACGTCGGAATATAGGTACATTCGAGTTTATATATTTATACAGTGGAACTTCGCTAAGAGAATCTGTCACATGGAAATTATAAATCCCCAGTTTATATATCGATAATTTAAGCCCACTTGTTGGCACTAAATGTAACAGTTCCTGTATACATGCAGTTCATTTTATCGAATGTTCACTGTAGCTTTATTATCATAGAGTAGGTCACAAAATGATCTGTATCCATTCACGGCGTAAGAAATAATGCCTTTTTGTGGCACTTCAACTGAGTTTATCTACCTCTTGACCTTTGGCCAAAGGAGTTTCTTTCAGTGCACACTGGCCATTCTCCGATTTTGTCCAAAAATAGCATTCATTTGCCAGACGAAACGCTACACAGTGATGGGTGTGGGTGGCTCTCAGGGTGGAAGTATAAACCAGATACAGTCCCCAGATGGCCATAAAGTCCGACTGAATGCACTCAAACACGTAAACATTTCGGTGCTGGGAAACACACAAAGAAATACTCCCGAAAGTATGCTATAAAAATGCGAAAGTGACAGAAGACACACAAACAAACATTAGGTCATCAATTTCGGCCTGTTTCCGGTTATTTTTGTCAACAGTCGATAACTTAGATTGCCCCGCTGAAAATCAACCCTTCAAAACGAAAACACCCTCCGCTTACTCTAAATTTAGGCATAAAATGCTGATTATTAGACCATAAACGCTTCTAACTCGTTTCACTGCACAATTGGTATTTCCCAACTGTGGTCAGCACTTTGGTCTGCTGTGACTGCGGTTTGATTAGTTAGTTATTTTTGCAAAAAACCACACATTGTTGTAAACACAGTTAGGGGCGAACTTTAATTGCCGATGCCAAATGCACATTTTCCATCAAATAAACCACAAGCTAATGCACAAACAAATCGCATTAAATGGAAAACGATTTTTTTTTTCGATTACCCCGCCTGAGATTCGATTTGATGAAGGGGAGAGTGGGAAATTGGGAAATGGAAAATTTTAGAAGGCGGATGAGCAGATGAGCAGACGGGCTCCACCCGGCGGATTGTCACTTGAATATTCCAGGCGTGATCGATGCGCAAAGCTTTTGGTTTCCTCCACTTTGCCAGCGAATTGAATTCGCAAAAGACCCACACGTAAGCAGTGCTGCGTCTCCCTCACACCCACCAACCTCCCTTTCGCACTCTATCTACGGGTGCCCCCACCCCCTTCTTATGGGCAAAATTAATGTCAATTTTTATGCTTGATTTATGGCATCGCATTTATTCTTCTGTTGGGGGGGAGCGTCGGAGCCTTTTTAGCCCGGCTTCATTTGAATTCAATTGCTGGCGAAGATGCCATGGCGCTGATTTTGTCGCAGCAAATGTCGAAGGAGCAGGTCGAGTGCGGCACGTGACCCGCTAACCTCGAAAGCGCAATACACACAGGCCAGGATGCTGCCATCCCCATTCCTCCGCGCCAGTCAAACACATCTGCCAAAGGGCAATAAAAAATTGACAACGCCAACAGACAGCAGCAAAGAGGCGTTGGAGGAGCAGCCCAACGGAGAGAAATCTTTCTTATCTAAGGTAGTTCTTGATGTTAAAAATATAAAATAAAGTATACGTCTAAATAATCAGAAATTGTAATGAAGTAGTCAGAAAAACGTATAAGTAAGGTACCATTTTTTAAAGTTCAAAGGACATTTTCTTTCTCAGTGCAGGCAAAGCCAACTTCGCATTGCCCCAATCATTTGCCAAAAAAGAGAGGAGACTAGTGGCAATATAAACCAGTGGCTGCCTATCACTCGACACAGCTGCAAATGTACAAAGTGCTACATTGCAGCGAAATCCACGATGCAGGTGCAGTGTCAACCGAAGTTGCATTTGCATCACTATGCGCCGAATGCTTTTCTCCGGGGGGTGGGTAGGAAAATACTCACATCCCACAGGTAAACACCTGCGGCCGGGCACTTTGGCGCTATTAAAGGGCTTTCCAGCGGTGGCAAGAAGTGGAATCATCAGCCATTTTTGGCTGCAAGGCCGGAAGCACTTTGCGTGCAGATTTATGGCTCGCCCCAAGCCAATCCTCCATGGGAAATGCATCATACATACATGTGAGTGAATGTATCTGTGTGTGTGTGTGTGCATCCACATGCGTGTGCTTCGTTTTATGGGCACACATCCTTCGGTTTTCCACGCTCCCCTGCATTTTTATTTTCGAATGCATTTAAATTGCATTTGCTGTGCGGCCTGATAAAACTGTCCGCACTTGACAACCTTATCGCCGCACTTAAGCTCGTGGTTAAAAACCATGGAGCCATAAATTTCAGGTCGGATTTATTGGCGAAGGGTTATGATTAAAAGCTCTGCAAAATCGAGATAGTGAAAACCTAAAAAACATGAGTTTTTACAACTGGTATTTGCAGAAATCCTCTTTATTGTTAACTATTAAAAAAATTTACGATGCTCTAAACTTCATATACTTTTTAAGCTTATCATTAGTGAAAATAAATCGAATTAATTAAACGATCTTAAATTCAATAAACTAATCTCAGTTATATTGCTCAGCAAATAAAATATATTAAAAATATGTTAAAAATTTATTATATTTCGCTTATGATTTGCTGCCAATAACTCTGCATTTAAAATGGACATACATATTTCCAACTTTCTTACTGTTCCCTTTTGTGCAATTTTTTTTCCAGACGAACAACTTTTGAGTGTCAGCTGAAAAGCTCGAAGTGAAATCAGCCATGCCACTTGAGTTTCCCCGCCCACACTTTCCTTTCGGAAAATCCACCCGCCCAGCCTTTGACTTTGCCTTAAAGCTGTGTGTTATGGCGCTCGACTTGTTTGCCTTTCATTTGCTGTCCACTCACGCAGCTTCACTTCAGTTGGCCCGGCCACTTGCCAGTAATCTCTGAACCCACGCCACGCCACCTGCCACCAAACACCACCCACCGCCCACCGCCCACTCCAATGCCCTACACATAATCCGTTTAAAATGAGCACTGGCTGTGTGCTCCAGTTTCCGCTGCTCCTGCTTTTGAGTGCACTGAAATTAATTTAACGACTTGGCGCACTTCAAGCTGCACAAAACATATTAGTGGGCCGAACGTGGGTGGTGTGGCAGGGAGCAGTTGGGTGAGGAGAAAGTGAGGTGTGGAAAACCTGGGACAATGGCAACTTGACCTTGACACGTTCAACGTTCTAGCAGCACACAGCGTTTCTCAGCCAAAAGATTATCGCTCAGCAGGCACCCGGGTGTTTACTTGCGGCAATAAAAAACATGCGAGTGTTTTGGTACAAGCGAAAAACACCCGGCTGGCTGCAGCGCAATAATCCTTTTTGTGAGCTAGGACTACCTTAGGATCCTGCGCCTGCAGGTATGCAATGCCATTTACGCACTGAGAGAAAATACCCTTAAGTCCTTAGAGTGGAGTGTTCGATGTTCAAAGGGCATTGAACAATTAATAAACAGGCAATGTTTATTTAAAAACCTTTAGTTTTTAATCATATCATTTCGAATATGAATAATGATCATTCCTTACAAACATATAAAAGTATAGTGTGTTGTGAATTAGGAACCTCATCAAACAGTATTGCTATACATTTTTCTCAGTGCACATTATACAAGATGGAGGCTGATGGTATTGGAGAGGGTGTGATTTGCACAATCTGCACACAACTCGAAATTAAATTCGGCCCCGGCAACAGCTCGAACTTTTTTGCGAAAGGTCAAAATGTTAATGTATTTGAAATGAGACGCCACAAAGGAACGAGAGCGAAAGGAGCAAGGATAAAATATAGTGCGAATGGTGGGAAAATTACGGGGGCAGCATCCGAAAAGCGAGACTCAGATGCGAGATACAGCAGCACAGGGAACTTTAGGGCCTCGGAAAGTGGCAAAAACTTGTCCATGTTCATTCAACTTGACACGGTCGCCAGCGGGCAGACGAACTCCCACCGAAATAAAAAGGACGCAGCAAGAAGTACACAAAACTGCTATATATTTATGCCACGACACTGAAAATACCCATTACAAAAAATGATTTAATGATGTTTAGTGGATATTAAAACTGTAACACAGGGCAATTCAGTATTCAAAAGAATATATCTTTCAATAAGCGTTACATAGTGAATCGCAGTATCGAAATACCCAACGGCAGGGTATTGAGACCTTAACAAAAACGATGTCTGGGGTAGTGGGAAGGCGGTGGGCGTGGAATGTTTAATGCGATTTGCCACACGTAACTCAGTCTGGGGAGACTTGAATTACTTAGGATACAGAAGCCCACATCGTGTTCTACTTTTGTGCTTTATTGAGCCAGGTGACATACAAAGTTATTTGCCATGATTTGGGTCCAAAATGCACAGCATTGTCACGGGGTCCGTCAAGCAATCTACAAAATGTTTAAGTAATTAGGTACATTAGTTAACTAACATTGTGTTGTTACCAACCAGCAGCCACAATTGTGGTGCAGAGAACTGCAATTAGTGCGGAAATAAACAGTAATAGCTTCATGTTGTGATCGCTTTAAGAAAACCTTTTACAATAATGCTATTTATGAAAAACAAACAAGTAATTCCTTATCAGTTCGCAATGGGAGCTTCCCAATAACTAAGCCAAGATTAGAATACAAATTTCAAAGAGCTTTACAAACTAAGATAATCTCAGTTCCACGTCTCTCACGATTAAATGCCAATTTACCACACACCGATGTGCCTCAAAATAAAAACAATGAGAAAAAAACAACAGAAAAGATAATAAAATAACGACTTGCACTGTAATTTTTGTTGCTCATTGACAATCCAATAGCACAAATATTACCTACATTTATAATATAGGCACTAACTACATAAATTTAACAAAGAAAAATAAAAAATTTAAATTCAACACAATTTACTTACTTTGCCATAATAGTACTATTCTGCATTAACTCTTAACTGTCTAAATTATTATTCACTTTATTTATTGTTCAAATTCATTTATTTGCAACGAACAAAATATTTGTATTTAATGAAGGCATCACTCAATATTTTATCTTTAAAATAAGAAGTTGCTAAACATACACCGTTTAAAAAATGATTATGTGGCGCACTTTAGGTATCGATAACAGCTGTTGGTAGTCAGCTGTTAAGTGAAGGAATAATTTTTCGTTGCCCAACACGCCTAAATTTATCGATATATACAAAAAATCCGATTAATCTTCTGCAACAACAAGTTCACTACAATTAGTTTATTTATTTATTTAGAATAGTATTAAAAAGTGTTCTAAAAAATGGCTGAAACCAAAGCCAATCCCTTCGACATGGACAGCTCCAGCTTCGACGCGGAAAAGTATCTGGAAAGGCTGCTCAAGGTAAGAACTACAAAATGTTAAAGTAATGGACATTAACTTATGCACTTTTTGTTTTGGCTGTTACTCACAAATAAAGGATTGCTCCTTGAAGCAAATAATGGATACGGAGGCGGCGGTGGTCAAGGACACACAGACATTGCACTCGGATATGCAGACGCTGGTCTACGAGAATTACAACAAATTCATCTCCGCCACGGATACAATTCGTCGGATGAAGGATGACTTCAAGCAGATGGAAACGGATGTGAACCTGCTGATGACCAAGATGCAATCCATAACGACTTTTAGTGAGCAAATCACCGGAACGCTGCAGGGCACCAGATCGCAACTATGTCGCCTGTCCGAAAAACACTCGCTCCTCAAGAGGCTGCAGTTTCTCTCGACTCTGCCAGCTAAACTGAAGTCTCTGATAGAGGAACAGAACTACGCGCAAGCTGTCCAGGACTACCTGCATGCCCAGAAGGTGTTCGCCCAGTACGGTCGACAGCCGTCCTTCGATGGAATCCAGCGAGATTGCGACGCCATCATGGCAGACCTTAAGGAGCAATTGCGAAGTGACTTCCAAAGGGCTGGGAACACGGCCCAATCCTTGACGGAAATTGGAGAGCTACTCCTACAGCTGGACGAAAAGACCTCGGATCTGGCCAGCGAAATGCTGACTTGCGCTGGCAAACGACTGCACGAGCAAATCGTCATGCTACAGGATCAAACAGAGCGCGATATGCTGGAGTTTGTGGACATGGGCATCGATGGTTTCCTCAACGATCTGGCGCTGGTAGTGACTTCCTACTTTGATATGTTTGTGGCCAAGCACTACGAGCATGAGCGGTAAAATGAACAATATTTTGTATAATCTTAAATGAGATTTAATATCCTTTCCCTTTTCAGCGATGACTTCCAGGAGAACGCCCTGCAGGAGTTAAATGTCTTCCTCAATCAGAACATCGAAAAGTATCTGACACTCGTCCAGGATCGCGTTGAGTCCGACATTGGCTACGGAGATACCCAGGTGATGCTGCGCGCTCTGGATCGACTTCATCGGCGCCTTCAGGCCATGCGAAATATCTGCCGCGGCTTGGAGGTCCAACGCAACACAGTATCCATCATTATTTCGGCTGCCCACCAACTATGCGATGCCCATGCCAAAAACCTCAAAGATCACTTTGCCGACAGCTTGAGTGCGGTTCGTCTTTCGCTGGTTTCTGCCAAGAGTGATGCAGCTGCTGGTCTCAATCTCGGTGATCTGATCAGCAATCTGTATGTGTCCATGGTGGAGAAGATTAAGGGCGTACTGCAGGACTTGCTTATATTCCTGCGCACCGACTGGTCGTTCAACATCAAGGCGGAACACAAGGGCGCCCTGTGCGTTGAGGGCATTCGAGAGAACCTACTCATTGGCTTCCTGCGTCATATTGCTAAGGTGATGTGTGGTTTCGGAGATGCCTCCAGCTCCAGTCCACCCAATCTATTGCTGGTGCTGTCGAAAACATGTCTGGAACTCGAGCAACAGGGCGTTCACATACTGGTGAGCTTTCTATTGCTACTATTTCTACTATTTTCCTAAGAAACCAAATCCTTAGATTGCTCTAGTGGATGACCTGTACGAAATCGACTCGGAGAACAGTGCAACACTTACCCACGAAACTGAGATATGTGCCGAAATGCGGGAGACGGCACAATCACTATTGGACGCCTATGTGCGGCTGCAGGGCACCAATATCTCGCAAATGCTACGCAAGAGCGTGGAAACAAGAGATTGGCTTAACTGCCTGGAACCACGCTCCGTTCGTGCGGTGATGAAGCGGGTCGTGGAGGAGCTTGGCAGCATCGAGACGGTGGTAGCCAGTCTCTACGAGGCAAACACGAATGCAACGTCAGGATTCCGCACCACAGCCAGCAGTGACTCTAGCCGAAAAACATATTTCAGTAACTTTGCTTCCACCTCAAAGCCACAGTATCGTTCCAATTGGTCAAACTACACGCCTTCGCAGCTGGAATCCAGCTATGTGTCCAACATACATCGCTTGTTTTCGGAGCGAGTGGAAATCTTTACTTCGGTAGAGTTCACCAAGGCGTCAATCATAATGGGCATTATTAAAATTGGTCTAAAAGTAAGTGAATTTATGAAATGTAGATGGCTATTTACGTGTTTTATGTTTTTAGACCCTCTTGGAATGCGTGAGGCTAAGAACATTTAGCAAATTCGGACTTCAGCAAATTCAGGTGGATGCCCATTATCTGCAAATGAACCTATGGCGATTTGTAAGCGATGAAAAGTGAGTTAGATTTGATAACTGAAAGATATGATAAACTAAACACACTTGTTTGACAGTCTGGTGAACTTCCTGCTGGATGAGATTCTTGGCTCAGCTGTGCAGAGGTGCTTGGAGTCCGTTTTAATGGAGCCCAATGCTGTGGAAATTATCTGTGAACGGGGTTAGTATTTGTTTCCACAACATAAAGCAACATTCCACTTAAAATCTCCGTCTATTTTGTTAAACGCTGCTAGCCTAAGGATCTAAAAATAAACACGCTGTTTCTAATTTAGATAGTTATTTAAAATGTCTAGGAAATTGACTTCATTTTTCAGAAAAATCTTTCAAATTCCCATTCTGCCATTTTTTAACTGTGCTGGTTACATGTCCACCAATTGTAACAGAAATCAGTTTCAATCTGTGGTATCGGCACTGAGACACAGAGTGAACTCGATGGTATCACCCTTAATATCCTCTTCGGTATTCGTCAGCAGAATGCTGTGGGATTCCCCATCCTCGCCCGTTGAGATGGTCAACACGCTGGGTGTCTCCTCGTCGATGGCTTTTCGTTGCTCGGTGCGTGCCTTCCTTGCTTCCTCGAACTCCTTGGGATGACACTTCCTACGATGCGTGTGCTGATTCGCATTGGAGTTAAAGGTCTTCGGGCAGTGAGGACACTTGTAAAGCACCTCGCCCGTATGCATGGTCATGTGTTCCCTCAGTGTGATGGCCTTCTTGAAGGATTTACCGCACACACTGCATTCGTGCTTCCTGTCCGTGAGATGCACATAGCGCTGGTGACTGAGCATGGCGCTCCTATTGGGCGAAACCTTTCCACACACATCGCAAGTGGCAGCAGTGCCATTATGTCGCCGCACATGCTTCTTGAGACTGTGCTTGTTCTTATGCCAGGATCCGCAGATGTCGCACTGAACCTTGGGCTCCGTGACACCAGCGTGCTCCAGCTGATGTCGCTGGAAGGCAGCTCGTCCACGTATAACCTGGGCGCAGATGTCGCACATGGTGCCATAGTTGCCATGCGCCATCTTGACGTGCGTGCACAGAAGGGATTGGTTGGGAAATCTATTCGAAAAGAAAATGTTTATCATACAACTTCAAGATGAGTAGAACCAGGCTTACCTCCTCTCACAAAGATCGCAGACCACATTGCGCTCCTTGTGGATAACGCGATGCTGATCCAACAGATACTGCTTAGTGTACCTTTTGTGGCACTGCTCGCACATAAAGGTCTTCTCCTCCTCCGGATGGTGCTTTAGCAGCTCATGGTTCCTCAGGCACTGTTTGTCTGCAAATCGCTTGTCGCACTGGGTGCATCTGTAATTAAATTTCTAATTGGTTATGGGATCGGCTCATGGGATTTCCGCATTAGATTGGCTCACTCCACTTTACCACTCACTTAAACTTCTCCGGATCGGCGTGTCGATCAATATGGTCGGTGAGAAAGGAGCGCTTGTAGAACTTCTTATTGCAACAAATGGCATAGCCCTTGCGATGGTGCTCCTGCAGCATGTGCTTGCAGAGCAGAAGGAAGGTCTCCTGCCCCTCGTGACAAACGTCGCAGGTGAGTCGCATGTGGGCAGAGATCTTGGCATCGATATCCAGCATGCACTGTTTGTAGTCCGCATAGCGTTTGCTTTTCTGTGGGGTTCCTTCTGCTTTGCACGGGGTTCGTTTCGCTCTGGATTTATTCGCCACAGGTTTCGATTTTTCAGGAGGTGTAGAGGGAGGCAACGAATGATGTGCTTTACTTTTGGCGGACGAACGAGTTTCTCTACGCTCTTCTGTGGGTAAGGTGTCTACGGTTTCTAAATCGTTTTCTGTTGCTGGGTCTTCTTTGATAAATTGCTCCTTTGGTGGGTTGGAATCCGTTTGCTGCTCCTGCTGCGCAATAACTTCGGTGAGGAACTGCTCGTTGGTAAAGGAACCACCCTCGCTTCCAGGTAATCCCAGCTCCTGGTCCTCATCCTGCTCCTCCTCCTGCTGCTCCGAGTCCTCACCATGCTCAACTTTCCCCTGATCTTGGCCAGATTTCAAGGAGAACCTTTCGGTGAGCAAACGATGTGCACTCTCCACGGCCACATAGAATTGATGAAAATCGTTCACCTGGTTCCAGCAGGTCAAACAGATTACCGTTGATATGGGATCATCGCTTTTTGGCTGCAATTAAATCATTTACATATGTTACCAAAAATAGGAAGATAAGAAATTACCTCAAACCAAAAGTATTTGGCCAACACATTAGCCACATTTAGGGAGAGTCCCACGTCCTCGAATATCCGAATCGTATCTGTATCGTTAACGTTGTTCAGGCACAAACGGCAAATCATGCTTAAATTAATACATTCAAGCCTAAGACAATTTATATATTTTTATATCAAATCAAAACATATACAAGACTTCTTCGATATATGAGCTACGATTATCGTCGGATGTTATCGACCCGAAATCGAATATAAGCAAAAAATTCAAGAAATCGAAGTCTATAGAAAATTATCGGTAGTCGATATCGAAAGTAGGCGCTACATTTTGAAATGAGATTTTTGTATGCCACATTTTAAATATAATAAATGAAAACCACATGGGACGATGTTTGGAGAATTGGTAATTTATTTAAGATAAAGTTCAATTGTTTATTTATATAATCATATAACTAATTGGTTTGAAATTTGTAGTTTTTGTTTGTATTTCTTTTTGTTGTTATTTACTTCTACCTTCTTTCGCTCTAAATTAATTACATGTAAAATCACAGCAGTCTTTCATTAAAAAATAGATTTATCAATGTTGTGTTTAATCCGTAGAATATAACTGTAAACATAGATCGTGTGTATAATAACAGAACAAACTTTCACACTACACTCATAAAAAATGTTTAAAATTTAACGGAATCAAGAGCTTACCACTAATCGGAGCTAGGAATTGCCACTGCAAACTAACTACAGATTTAGTAATCACCTATATATATTAACATTAAGTTTATCTATATCTCATACAGATATAGATGTACGTATCGTCATTGAACTGAGTTGACAAAATAAACACTTTTATCTCGTTTACGAATTGCACAGAAGTCAAAATTATCATTAGTCTATATATTTATATATAGTATAGATCTAAATATTGATAATCATTACGGCTAGAACGAACGTTGGTTTCCTTTGTATGAAATTTCGGCTACTGGAATGTATTTTACTTGCTCCTGTTGCTGAAAAACCTTGCGCCACCAAATTTGTATTACAAATTCACTAAACTATCTTGGCATGTGCGTTATTCGTTAAAATATAATATGTTAGCGAATATTTTAAATATTTCTACACGTATTTACACGTTTTTTTTTGAATTGAACTACCTAAGAATCGGTGTGGTCTACGAAAAATTGAAAAATGTATTTATAATTGATATTCAAAATTTTGATTACGCTACTGAACATGAAAAACGGGAAAGGGATAAACTTGGTTAGGAAATTGAAACATAACTCCTGTCCAATTGCTACTGGTTAAGGATGGCTATATCGTACATATCGACTTTAATCACAGCTACGCAGAGTTTAGGCAAGGCGAGTAGTCATTTTGGGTAGCTAGCAGGGCGGGATTCCATAATTTAACCTGCCACCTGCTGCATGGTGATGGTGCTTATTAACTGCTGGCATATCTTTCCGTACTCGAACTGGTCCCCGGAAATGCGACGCAGCTTGATGCCTTTGCCGGCGCCATGATGATCGCGGCTGCGTCCCTCGCACACTTGAAGCTCGATCTGCAGGCCGCCTGAGTACTCCAAACTGAGATTTGTGGTTGGCTCTCCATATCCAGAGTGTGAAGCGAGCAGAGAGGCCGCCTCGCAGGCCAGAGGATTCGAGGTGGATGCATTCGAGGCACTGCTATGTCGCGATTCCGCTCCACTGTCCTCCGAGCTAATGCTTCCCTTGTGCAGGATAAAGCCCTTCGGCGGCATTGTCGAGTCTATGGTCTGCTTAACCATCTCCAAGATGCGCGTGGAGTCCAGATTGGAGCACTCATGTGGCAGCGGCACTTCGTAGCACATCTCATCCGACATGCGCCGCGAGTCGCACATGGAATCGGGCGTTAGATGACCACATTCCGTGTGATCGCCCATCTCCGAGTGGGAATCCGATTTGAAACCAGAGCTGGCGGATGGCTCCTGGCAGGGTGACAGGTTATTCGAGTCATTGCTTAGTGAATCATCTGAGAAACCAAGCGATTTGTCACTGCCCCGCCGGCATTGGGCTTCGGTTTGAGCTTGGGTTTGGGATTGGGATTGGGTAGCGTGGGAGGAGCCACTGGCTACTGGACAATGACTTCCAGCAACCGATTCGCAGTCTAGGCTGGCCTTACGTCCAATTCCCCTGGTGATTGAAGGCATATCGATGCTGGGCTCCGTGATGATAAGCCCCTGTAAAGATATTTTATTAAAAATGGATTCTCGTGATATTTATGAACAAGATTATTGATTATACACAGGAAACACTTAAGAAAATGTGCAATTCCTCTTCCTCTCACCTGCAGTGACATTACTGGAGTGTGCTGCTCAAGGGAGTCCTCACTATCACGACTATTGTCCGAGGATAGAGCCACCAAAGTGATCTCGCTGCCCTGGACATCGGTGAGGCATATCTGCGGCGTAATTCCTCCCGTACAACCGGCGTATGGAGTACCCGTGCTGATAGTGTGACACATTTGTCCGTTTCCATTCTCCTCCTGGATGATGCACAAATTGGGTGAAGCCGGCGGCGTGGGCACGACCCTCACAGGTTGTGCGGGCGATAGGTTAAGCGGTTTCATGTCATAGTACGAAGCCGTGGGCATAAACCAATTGGTGGCTGCATAGTCCGTGGGTTGCTGATCCGTTACCCCGCCGCAAACATCCATGGACAGATCCAGAGGTTGATTGGCAGCGGCGGCCGCTGCAGCTCCTTCGCTGGCGGCTGAAGTGCCTCTGGTAATGGAACCACCAGCACATCCAGTACTTAAACCAGAGATGCCCTTGGTGATCTGATGCAGCGGCGAATAGCCACCGGCGGCACAGGGCAGGTATGGATTGGGCGAGCAACTACCGCTGAAGCTGGTGCTGAAAACAGGCGACTGGCAGCCACTGCTTGAATTCGAGTTGCTAGCTCCCAAATTAATGCTGCTGAACTGGCCAACCAGCTGCTGTTGATGCTGCGGCTGCAGGGCCAGGGTCATAGGTTGATATTGCGTATAGCCACAGATCGGTTGGCCAAACATCTGCTTGGCGGATGTCAGCGATGCATTCACAGCTCCGCCCTGTGGCATGCTGAGCGGCGATACACTGAAGCTGAGCATGTGCTGTTGTTGCTGTTGCTGCTGGAGATGCGTGAAGTGGCTCTGGTCGAGATGACCTCCACTAACTGCCGCCGCACTCGATGCATGAGCTGCCAGCCCCAGGAGCGGAGCCAAGTCCATCGGCACCACATGCGTTGAGATTATTTTGTTGGCTATTTCGAAGCTAACACGCTGCTCCTTAACCAGTCGATCCAGGGCGGGCATCAGATTCTTGATGGCTTCCGGAGGAACTTCAATGTCATGGCCGCGACGCAGAGCCAGCTGCAAACCCATGCCCGGTTTTCCATGTATGGGCGAACCTGTGAAAGCAGTTTTCATATTATTTAAAAATCCATTTTACTAGTAAGCTTGTGTAGAAGCTTGTGGCGATCGTTTTGGTCTTTTTATCTTACCTGGCAAACTGATCGAATTTTCTAAAAGCGGCGGACTGGGTGCAACCAAAAAGTTTCTCTGTGCAATACCTTTCTGCAGGGACTGACATTCCTGCAGTGGTCCTTGGAACTGACTCTTCGATCCCTCCGATGCTCGACGCACTGGACTATAACGTCCTATTGTCGCTAAATGACAGGCAAGAGGAATAAAAGAGAGGAGGATCGAGAATGTGAACCAATTGTTGCGACCCCATAGCTTATAAAATAGTTTTAACAAGGATTTTATTTATGATTTACAAAGGTTAAGTTACACACAAATGAACACAAAATGTAGCTAACCGGAGGTTAAAAGTGAGTAGATGTATGTTGGTTAAGATAATGGTTATTTTATTGTTAGGACACTTTGCTAAACTCCAGGATGACCCAACAAAGAAAACTCAAGACTTACCACCCTCCTGGACGGTGGGCAACTTCGAGTGGACTACCCGATGGATGCGCCGATTGTTGGGCGCCACCAGGGGCACAGAGCCACCTGCGGCCGCCACCAAGGGCAGCGAGTGGGGCGGCGATAGGCCCTTCGACATGCCCATGGGCAGGGCCACGCCCACCGGGTAAGTGCCATTGGGGGGCGATTGACTGAGAGATTTCAGGGTGGGAGGAAAATAGTCGCGGTTCATGCGAGACTCAACCTCGCGAATTATCTCGGGTGGAATCACTATCGTTTGTGGGCGGTTTAGGTAGAGGGGATTTTTAAGCAGCGAGATCAGGAGCGGTAGCGGTTGTAGTTGTTGTTGTTGTTGTGCAGTAGCGGGCAATGCAAAATTATCAATTGCAATAAACCAAAAATGTTTACATAAAAAGAAAGTTTAAAAAGGCAAACCATCAAATTAATACAGTAATTAAAATATAATTAAATAACATTTGTACAAAATAAACAAGTGATCTCATATAAACCTCAATAATTTAAGCTATTTATAGAGCGGCATGCAGTTGAAATTTTAAGGACATATTTAAATTATTATCTTAATTTTCCTACTATAATGGCATCTTGAAATAACTGATATTTAACATATTCAAAAGGATTTGGATTGGATATTTTATAATTTAGTTGGCCACCCCAACGCACCTGGCGGTCTCTCGGTGACCGTGAGCAATCCTGTTCGCCGCTGCCGCATATTGGAGGAGGTAGTTGGCGCCTGGGATTGTGATCCTGGTCCTGATCCATGTGCTACGGAAAGATCCTCCGTACAGCCCACCGTATGGCGCTGGGTGCCTCCTCGCTTTTGCATATAGCTACAAAGAAGTGAATGTTATCATGCTCCTAAAAAGGAAATGTAGTTCCAAGTCAACCTTTGCAGCTCCTCGTTGCATTCGCCGGTGGCGTTCTCCTGGCAGCACTGCATCTGCGCCACTGACTGTTCGTTGAGCGGCGACAACTCCTGCACAGCCAAGGGATCTGTGCCGCAATTCGGATTGATATAGTACCCGGCCGTGTCCATTTGCTGACCCTGAGCTGGACCCACAACGGTGCCCGTGGCGGGATAGTAGATGTGAAGATTTGCCCCGCCGTCTGATGCGCGTCGCCCAAATGAGCCTAGAAAAATAGATGCCACATTAATATTGTAATTGAAAACTTCTGTCAGATTGGCGAATACTCACTGGCTCCCATAACAACGGGCGGCTTGAGCAGATGCTGGTCCTTGATGGTGAGGTTGTGCAGGGGCTGGTTTTGCAGCATGGGCAGATTAACTGGGTAATATGGAACTGGCTGAGTGGGATCGCTGCACTGCGGTGGACATTTGAAGTCGATGGGCGGCACATGGGGATTAGCCAGCGCCTGCTCGTGGGCCACATCGCCGGGACCCACTGTATGGCGTCGGGTATTCGCTCCATTGACACCTCCGCCAGCGTGTGCACTCAAATGCTGCGCATTAACAGGGGGCTGAAAAAAGAATCCAGGTTGTTATCGAAAGTTTCAAGAGAATCCTTTAAATATATGAGCTCACATCATTTGATCGCGCTAGGCATTCCAGCTCAAATTCACCATATTTCTCCAGATCCACGGTGACATCGGACCAGCCAAAGCCCAAAGCTGAGCTGGTGGCATTGGCATTGCTCAGCGGACTGAGCCGGTCCAGAGATTCCTGCTTGACGGGCTCCGAGCGATCCACCACGCCCGTCGTGATGCTCGTCTTACGGGATCGGGAGTAGGCCAGGCTGGCGTGGTGCTGCAGTCTTTGGTTTTCGCGTCGCCTTTGCTGCAGCTTATCATGCAGCAGGTTGTAAATGGCGTAGATGTTGTCGAATCTCTGCTCGTGCACCGACTGTGCTATCATGTCGGCGGTCAGTCCGGGCAGTTGGAGCATATGCGTCATCACCACAGAGTCCAGTTGCGGCGGTGAGTCCGACGCACTGCCCAGCGAGGATGTGGACGCCGACTTGGACACTGTTCCCGAGCCGGGGGCACAGGAAATGTCACCGAAACGCTCCTCCTCCTGCATCTCTGACTGCCACTCGCTGAGCCAGCGGTGCTTGATGATCTGTTTGATGGTGTATCGCCGATCAGGCTCCACCACCAGCATGTTCCGGATTAGCTGTTCGCATTCTGTGTAACATAAGTTTTGGTTTTAGATAGGTTCGTACATACTTCCACTTAGAGCTCACCTTGCGACATAAAGAAGGGAATGCGAAATTTGCCCAACACCACGCGACTTTTCAGCTCCAGGATTGTCTTTCCATCGAAAGGTAATGCTCCACAAACCAAGGCGTACAGCACAACGCCCAAACTCCAGATATCCGACTTGGGTCCATCGTATTCCAAGCCTTGGAAAACCTCTGGGGCGGCGTAGGGCGGTGATCCGCACCAAGTTCTTAAGGTGGCACCCTCCTCATAGTGATTACTAAAGCCAAAGTCGGCAAGCTGAAAGGCACAGAAACTCAATTGAAAATACTACTAATATGGGGTATATATAATATCATACCTTGATGTTCATGTCCTTGTCGAGGAGGACATTCTCGGCCTTGAGATCGCGATGCACCACCCCGCGCAGGTGGCAGTAGTGAACGGCCGAGACGAGTTGGGTGAAGACACGTGCCGCCTCCGGTTCCTTCATTCTGCCATTGGCCACCAGATGGTCGAAGATCTCCCCGTTTGGCGCATACTCGGTGACCAGATAGATCATCGACTGCGACTCCATCACCTCGTACAATCGCGTGATGTGTGGATGCCGCAGCGATTTGAGGATCGCTATCTCGCGGAACGTCTTGCTCAGGTACTCCTCGTTCAGACATGTTTTGTCTATGATCTTGATGGCCACCTGCAAGAGATGTCGCGACCAAAAAGGAACAAGATTTTAGCCAAAAAGTAAACCCAAACATATCATTCTTCGACCGACTGTTTGTCGCCTCGCTGGTTTGTTTGGCCCAGGTGAACGAACGTTTTGCGGTGGAGCAAGTAAATGGGGAGAAATGAGATTTCAAAAGCAGAGAAAGAGACCCCGAAAATCAAGATGTGTGGGTTGCACACCCAAAAACCAACAAAAAAGTGTCTCACAACTGTGGTAACAGAAAAACTTTGTTACTATTTAATAAAAAATCCAAAGGAAGATGCTCTAAAAAGAGGGGCAAGGTCAACCATCTTATATTCCTATTGTTACATATGATATGATAATTGATTATTAGACATATTATGGTTAATATTCTTAAGAAGAATGTATTTAATTTGAATTATCATAGTCAAAGTTGGGAGATTTTGCTATAATTTAACCCTTTAAGATCCCCTTTCTTATAGATTGAAACCACTGTAGATGTTCCTGTTACCAGGCGTCTTTGTGGGTGGCTTGGTGGCGCACAGTCTGCAGTGGCCGCATAAACGGTGGCTACACACGATGACAGGGCCATACATGGTGCGCGTGTTCGGATCTCGGGATCTCTACGGATATGTGAGTATGCGATATGGATGGATGGATGGGATGGATGATGAGTGCGGAGCGGCGGCGATGGCGGCAGACAAGACAAAAACATTCTTTGCTCACGACTTTCTGTTCGCAGACGACGACGACGAAATTGCCGTTGCCGTGGCCGACTGTTTATTTGCTTTTGTGTATTCGCGAAACATTTTAAAAATTTAACACAATGTTAAATAATTAACAACACAAGTGAGCGCACACTCACTCAGTCGCGCCGTCTCTTTCTACTCAGCTGTTGCTCTCTCGCTCGACGACAATGAGCTAAAGCATCATCATCGCCACCGGTTTCTTTAAACTTTTTTTTTTTTTTTGTTATTGTTTGCTCAACATTTAAGCGAATTCAGGCTGCTTCCTGAGTACTTATTTCTTTAAAATATTCAGCATTTTATGAAAATTAGTCAAAATATTAGCAGCTTTTGTAAAGAAAAGGAAACAATGCAGTGAATCTTTCAATAAATGAAATTCAATCACACTTTGTGAAAATTCCATTGCGAGAGTGACTTTGAACTTGAGACAAGTGTGCAATGCAAACTATTTGTTTATAATAAAGACACTGCCGGGCAATGCGGCGTATGCGTAATATCTGTTGAGCGAATTAGACGATGGCCGGCGAAAGCGAGATGAGTGTCAAACTTTTACATAATTGCATGAAACAAATGCTGATTCTGCACTGATATTACGTCCTACGAATCGCCAAAGCCACGTGAGCCGGTTTTGAACTTCAGCCAACAACGGGAAGCAAGGAAAAACATAAGGCGTGGGGGGGGTGTGGTGGGTCGGAAAAAGTATGGAAAAACAGAAATGCCATTGCCACGTGCCGTTTGACCTTTCCCCATTGGTCGCCCGGCGAATGCGATGAACCTCAAGCTCGGCGCTCGCAAATGAGACATTTCAAAATAATCGCAAACAGAAATACACCAACAAGTATAGCAGTCGTGGCAGAAAATACCAGTGTCGCCTCCGTTTGGGAATCCTTCAGCCGAAGGCGAAAAAAGTCGCATCAAAAGGTCCTATTGATTTAAAAGGCAAGCTCAAGGCAAGGTCTAAAATGTTGTTGATTACGAGTGTCGCCCATTAAATAAGGGCCCTGAAACAATGTCAAGAATTTCAGCAATATTTGTCTGCAAATCGCAATGCATGGCCATTTCCTCCGCAATATTTTTTCGTAACTAATGGTGCCAAAGATTATTTGCATTTAAATTGTATTGGATAATACTTTGTAGGTGCATCTTAACTTAAAAACTACTTTTGAAATTATTCCATTTGATTTAAAGATATTGCTTTATTGTTTTGAAAACCTATTCAAGTTATAGAACAAATACAAATTTTTGGGATATTATCTATAAAAAGTGAAAAAACTAATCCAAAGTTGTTGTATATTAATCTACATGCTACCTTTCCACAACAGCTTATTTTCATTTTCCAATTTAGCGTACTGCTGCCTTAGTTCTTCGAGTTCTTTTGAGTTCCTAGCAGCCAACCGATACAATTGGGCATTTAGGCCAACGATTCTCTCCCTCAGAGCATTCACTGTATATTGGCTAAGACGTTCCGGCCGAAAGACATCCTCCTTAATGGTGGCCACAAAGTGCCACATATCCTGAAGTTCTCCACGCTTTTCGCTGCTATATAGCTTCAGTTTTTCATGGAGCACCAGTTTCTCCTGTTCGATTTCGTTGATCAAACTTATTAGATCTGCCGTAGAGGAACTGGTGGGTCGCGGATTTTGGCCAGTTTCTGGCTCTTGGCACGAATCGGTCTTTGAATCTGTGCCCTCGTCATCTTTCAGTATAAAATTATTGGGATTCAGCTTGACTTGATTGCATTCGAGATATTTTTGCTGCGCCTTCAGGCGCGTCAATTCACACAGAATAGCGGTAGGTGTTGGTTTTGGCGCCCTGATCGTGGGCGGAATTTTAACTTGATTCCGCTTGCGAGCGGGTTTTTCCGGCGGCTGAGCCCTTGGAGCCGGTGGCTTTTGTTCATCGTCTTTTGGATTTTCCATTGGGGCTTCGGTAGCATGTGATTGTTGCACAACATCCAAGGAGAGAGTCCTTGCAACTTCTGCAGCGCTCGCTTGGTTGTTGTTATTTACACGCGGTAATCAAACGTGTTGCCAGCACACCCACCGACCCACCCACCCACTCTTTCCACGTGTTTAATCGATATATGCGACCTCCTTCGTGCTCACCTTTCCACTCCCCACCGTTTTCCCGGCTGCTGTGCCAACTATTCTTTCTATGCTTCGGCCGGGGGTCAGTAAACTTTATTTGGCTTGGCTGGATTTTACAATTTTCCAACCGGCAGCGGCAACTTTCAGTGGAAATGGAAAATCGATTAGTACAATTACAGTTTCCATGTCATGGCCTACTTAATTGCCCATGGAAATGGGCCACGCGGGGTCGTGGCTTGAGGACCACTTTCGTGGTTAACTAATTTCTAATCAGTACTTGTGGGAGACCGGGAAAATCCACCTGCTAGCCAAAACTCAAGTGACGATCAAATGTTTGGCGAGCTAATCAAGTTTCAATGGACTAACAAAAGTATTGTAAGGAAATACAACAGTGGGCCCTGCTTAAGTGAAACTTATATATTTAAGGAGCACATGGATGTTAGTTATATATTTATCGCTTGCATGTTCTAATATTGCGCTTTTGTATATATGTAAATATATTCAGCTAACTTTAAATCTTCATCTACAAACAATGAAATTAAACTTAAAAAGGTTTCTATGTTATGCAGAGATATTCTTTATATTTAAGCTTCACTGTAAACTTACTAAATTCGTTTATATTTGAATTGTTTTTCCATTGTGCTTGGTATGGAAGTTTTACTGTTTGTGCGGAGGAAATGTTGATTTATTATTTGTTTTGCTATCGCCTGCAAAGTCAAATCGGGCAGCATTAACTTGGCGCGTGCTGTTTGTCTTCTGTCTACCTCCCTCCCTCCCACCAGCCACAACCCACTTACGCCCACCACCCACTCTAATGTGCGACTGAGACAGAGAGCGAACGCACGTGACTGATTTGCGAATTTACTTTTCTTGCGATGAAAAATCAGCAGAAGAAGCAACTTCACTGATAGCATTTGTGTTTATCATTGGACTGTATGTATGGGTGGTGTCTTTTGTTGCTGCAGATAGCATAGTTTTCGTACTATCAAGAGCATACAAATAGGAACGTGAAAATGCTAAGGAAAATCAAAAGGTCGACCTTAGATTTAGTGCGCATAATTTTTTGGGTTTTGTAAACACACACAGGAAAAATATGATAAAAACCGCAGACACACCAATGGCGAGCTGCAAAAAGCCGCGAAATTGTTAATAAAAAGGTAAATAAAAATTGTTAAACGATTTCGGCCACCTCGCTCGCTCGCTCACCATCTCCGTCCCGCTTGCACTCGCTTCTTTTCGGTCTGACGCGTGTTAGATGTTCAAACATGTTTTCGGTCTGCTGGCCAAAAGGCAACGCTCAGACGGCAGCTTAAATATTTGCCCATAGCGAAAGATCAATCAACAAATGTGAGCGAGACGGTGTGAATTGACCAGAAAGAGACGGGTAGAGCATAGGGCTGCACAGAGAGAAATATTATCGGCATATAAATATTGAAATACTTTTAAACAGTTTAAAATCACATTTGCAGTTCAGTTTTTTATCTCAATTTTAAATGAAATTTAAAAAATATATTTTTTTTTAAAGTTCCCCTGCTTTTCTCTATATAGAGTGTCTACGCTGCATGGCTGGTGCTCAATTGCATCAATTGGAGCATTAAAACAGTTGCCAAGGCAACTACAGAAAAATTCAATTAAACTAAAACTTGCCAATTGAGTGCAAACACATTCCGCACACAAAGAAAGTAAACTGAAATTCAATTCGAAAAACGGCACATGAAAGCGATCAAGAGAGCGTAGAACTCTAAACAAAGAAAGAAATCAATTAATACTATTTATATAGGCAAAGAAACGATAAAACTGTTTATTTCCTTCAGATTTTCACTAGAGAAAACCATGTAAACTAGGTTATGGTTTACTTTAACGATACGCTGATCAAAGTACTATCGCACATTTTCTTATCGATGGGTTCTGCAGTTCCTTCGGTTTAAACAAATAATCATAATTCGAATGTGTGTGTGTGTGTTCGATGTGTACCCACAGTTGTGTGTACAAGTGAACTTTTGCCATTTTCCATTGATAATAGTGAATTATTGGCAAAATGCGCTTAGGCGCGATAAGCCATGGGCTCTAAGGCAATAAATTCATTTGTATTCAGATCCTAACGTACTCATGTTTTACCAGCGCACAGATATAGCTATACTATATAGCATGAGTACACATATTGGAGTGGACATGGCAGAAATAAGATAAGTGGCCACCATTGGACCTTGAAGTTGTCGAACAGCTGTGCTCTTATCAGGGGTAACTAAATTTCGTTACAGTCAACAAACAGTCAACAGATCGAGGGAAGCTGATTCGATTTGTTTATCTATCTGCTTTGAAGTGCCACACTGACCGACTGTTTCGAGAAATATGGTCACACTGAGCCATAATTTGACATTCAAAGTTATGAATACCATGAGTGAGTACTACAATTGTTAGTTTTGGCCCACTAAATGTCACAGCATCAATCATTCAATCATACTCGTACGATCGATTTCGCCAGAGGCACGTGCTCATCACAAATTCCTCGACGCTGTCAATTATGCAAAAATTGATTGTTTGCTCTATAAATTTGCATGCTTTTTTGTGTTCGCTTCTGTTTTCATTGCTGTTTTCTGTAGTAGGTACATTTCACTTGACAATCCCAATTAACAAGTGTCACAGCTGTTCCCGTTGTGTTAGCACTTCGTCGGATGATTCCCCACCCACAATGACTGATAAAGATATAAAGATGCAGGTGAGTTAATCGCTTAGATGCGACAGGTAAGGAAAGGCGCTTAATTGTGATTTAGCCGGCTCATCAACTTCGGTTGACTTTATATGGCAGGAAATTCCCGGTGGGAAAAGACGATAACAAATGCATGTATCATCGAAAACAAAAAACAAGAGACAAATCAAATTACTTCCTCATAAGGTTTACACACACACACACGCAGTAAGGTAATAAAAAAAAAAAACACTCACACTTTTGAGACGCTTTACAAATGCCATTCAATTAGCATCTACCGATTTCCACCTCCGGATTCACATTCCCCCCCGCCACCCTTTTTTCAGGCCATTGTCAATTGAAGGCAAACAAAAAGCCAAGCAACCGAAACAGAATCAGTAAGACCGAGATGCCGAAAACGAAACGAAACTCCTGATTGTCAATAAGTTGTGTAAATAATTATTGTACACATATTTACGCGGCAATAAACAAAATCATCAAAGAGCAACAACAACTAAAATCAATTCGATCAGCTCAAATGCGCAAAAAACGCGTAAGAATATACTGAGTTTTGGAAGGCATTCAATTTACATGTGACATAGATGCAAACACTAAAAATTTTAATCAAAAATCTGTGTTAATTATTAAAAATTATTAATAAGTAGGAACTAGAAATAAGAAGAATTCTACACAAATTGTTTCGACCAATTCGAAGAGAATAGCACTTTCCTAAAGTATCTAAACCCCAGGAGTTTGTATCAGTACGTATCTATTGAATCGAAGTAGATCTTATAGATACAGAACATAAACAATCTTTAAACCGACTGATGTCAGTTGCCCAGACTTGATTAGTCAGTTATGACTAACTAGTTGTCGAGTGGTTAGTTGAGGGATTTGCATGGGAACTCACCTTGGTCTTGGTCACAATGTTGGTGGCCAGCTTGACCACGGCAAAGTTGCCCTTGCCGATGGTCTTCTCCAGCTCATAGTAGCCGACCCGGAGGAGCTTGTCCACGGATATCTTGCTGGTCGATGGCACCTTGTAGTTCTGCGGCGTTGAGGACGTTGGAGGAGCTGCTGCTGGCCCAGCCGTTGGTGTGGTGGCCATCGCAGCTGCGTCGGTGTAATCCCTTTTTCACTTTTTGCCGTAGGAGGATGGGGGATTCTTGCGGATGCGTAATTGGCTTTTCGCGCACAGGAAATTCACTTAATATGCATTTTCTTTTGTCGCGCAGTTCAAACGCGAACGCGAGAGTTCATTTGCTGGCGGCGAGACTAACAAACCGGAGAATGGTGAACCGGAGAATTGAGAACGGAGAATTGGGATGACGGGATGCGGGCAACTGGTTGGGGATCCGGGTGTTTCGAGACGGGGAAGCCGCCGCCAGCAACAGTGGATTGTGTGAGATGTGTAGAGCTTGCGCCGACTCTAAAATATTCACTTAACTCGATTAAGAGGTCAATGGCAGCTTCTCGTTCGCACTTTCCAGCGGATTCTCGGCGGGCAGTGGGCCATGCCCACCAGGCAACTCCAATGCTCACTTTGTTCTTTTGCTTTTTTTTTAATTTATTGAAGCGACACTTCCTCGAACGTTTTATTTGTTCTCGATATATATATATATATATTTACATATATATTTTGGTTTACGACGCCTTCAAGTCTCGATTTAATGGCTCTTTGTTCGAACGCAAATTACTTTTCAAATTTCGATTTTGCACATTTTGTCACCGCCTTAAGGGAAAAGAGGGAAAATTATTAAATAAGTATTTCACTTTGTCTAGTTTTTGACCTTGGGGTTTTCATTTCTATTTTTCTTTATCGCGGGTGGGCGTGGCGCATGTGTGCGTGTGGTTTAATGAGCAAAACAAACACCAAAGATAGCAAAAAGAGAAAAAGAAATAAACTAATGAAAACAGAGAGGAGCAGTGTTATCTATTCGAGCAGAAATCTTAAAGAAAACAAAAGGCACATGAATATTTTTCCAGCAATAACCGCTTTTTGTACTTTGATTTCTAAGCGCTGGCAATGTTTCTCTTTAATTTTATTCTATTATTTAAGCTTTCAAAAAAACTTGGTGATAACATTTTTGGTTCATAAAAAACGGAACTTTTGAATCCAAGAAAAATAGTTAACAAAAGTTTTTAATTCCTAAAAAATACATTATCTCAAGAAATATTAGATATATTATATATTATACATTACAAAAAAGTAGATATTTTAATCAACGGACATATTTTTATCAGGCAAGAATAGTGTTCAGTTTTCAGTGTAACTTTAAGAAAATGAAGCGCGTTAAGACCACGATAAAAAAAAAAGAAAACAGGGTTCATGTCTGGAGTTTTTTTTTTTTATGTAAGCTGATCGCGCGAAAGAGACAGCACGTAATAGGGGCTCACAATGGGTTAATGTACAACATCAAGGTCGTATGAAAACCGGGCACTTGCACAGCCACATTCGCACATAATCGTGAAGCGAAAGGGACGGGCATAGCAGTGGTGGACAGAGAGGGGTAGTCGTCAAAAAGCTCATTGAAATCAATTTAGAGCAGAGTGTGTGCGAAGAAGAGGAAGCAGGCGGCGACGACGATGATCAAACATTAACCCAACCAACACTCGCCACACACTCGCATAATCCAAACAAATTGTTTTCCCCAAAAACTTTCTCGTGATATTTCGCGGGTGTGAAAAGAGCCGCGGCAGCTGGACACCTCACCCTCTCGCTCCCTCTCACACCCACCGATTTTCTCACATTTCTGAAAGATTTTCGCGTACGCTTTCCTATTGTTTATTTGCATTTATCAGTGGAAAGACAAAAAACAGTTGTAGAATTTTTGGGGAATTAGCAAGCGAATGGCATACCGCAGACCGAACCACGCGGAGTACGAAGCGCACGGAGTCAAAAGTCAAAACTGAATGAACTTCCAACCTGGAAGATACTTCTCCGGCTAACTGAAGCCGGGGAGGCTGCGACCTCGCTTCCAGCCAGCCACACACACTTCCAGCGCAGAGCGAGAGGAAGCCACTGAAAGAGGGAGACAGAGCACGCAGCACTATGTGTTGGGGATGCAAAAGACGTCACCGGGTCAAAGGTGCTGAAAATACACTAGATATTGCACTGAGAGGAGTTACTCTATTCATAGTTTTCTTTAAAATATAAAAAAAATAAAATAATTTATTGTTCGTATGTGACATAACTTGTAAATGAATCATTATTTCATTAAAGTCTAGCTAAAATTCGGTAAAATGTTATTTAAACAAATATGTAAATATGTAAAACTATTGTAACGTACACTACTGAGATTATATCGGTTAACATAGAAAACCTTAGCATTTAGTAGCAAAACAGTGCATACCACTTGACAAAACTGTTTTAAAACTGCTTTTGAAGCAAGAGTTGGGTGTATTCAACGTATCTGGCCAATTTTGCTGATAACTAGCAGTTGTTTTGGCTCTTTTTTACCAAATCGGAGAGACGAAAATGATTAAAAAACATAAAAACAACAGCAAGCGAAAGGCATAAAAGAAACGACAAGTAAAATAAATGAGGCAACAAGCCGAAAGCAAAAGAGAGCCGAAAAACCAAAAGCAGCAGCAACAACAACTAGAGAACTTGGACTTACACAGCAGCCAAAGCCAGACAGAAAAGCAGACGGAAAGAGAGGGGGCGAGTGGGAGTGGGGGCGGCGAGCAGTGGGTAGTGGGGCAGAGGAAAAGGGATAGGGCGACGGAGCAAAGCAAATATGCGAGAAGAGAGACAATCGTGGGTTCTCCAAGAGGGAGAAGGCACTATCAGCAGGGCGCCCATTTGCATGTGTGCATGTTTGTGTGCGTGAGCGGGGGCGCAGCAACAGCTTGTGTATGTGTTTGGGGGCTTGGGACTCCAAGGAGTCCAGGAATTTTACAGGAAAACTACCGCAAGCCGTATGAAAATTACAATTACTGGGGCATACACAAAGAGAAAATTTGATCTGTGCTAAGAATTGAAAATACATTCTTTTGAAAGAAATACTATAAAACGGTATTTCTCAGATTTTTATTTATTTTAAAACATATTCTGGATTTATAACAACATTTTTAAGGTTTCTTGGGTTAAATCGAAGTGGCATATTTGCTTTAGAGATTTAAAAAATCTCAAAACTCATTTTAAATTCAAAACATAATGAGAACGTACTCTTTGCTTCATTATAGTAAATATCAAAAAACCAGTGAAGATTCAGCAAATGGTAATTTAATTCTTTTTTGTTTTAGTTTTGGTCAATCCAAGCTACCAATTTGTTTTAGGAATGTCCATTTCGACTTTCAGTGTTATAGTTAATGAAACAAGATTTTATTCAAGATCACTACACTTCTTACATTCCCGTGTAATTGCATATGTGTGAAGACAAAAGAAAGAAAAAGAACTTGTCGAGGTCGCACGCACTCACACACACGCAGTCACATTCTGTTTACAGGAGAAAGCACCTGCAATTGATAACGGGTCGCCAAATGGTAAATAGTACAATAGTACGCAAGGTGTCCAATTAGACCACTCAACGGCAATTGGCTTTTCGCTGCCCCTTATTTGCGTTTTACCGGAGTTGCTATGACGTACGCACGCACACACACACATGCGGATAAAAGCGAACGAGTGAGAGAGCCCCCACCACAAACATACAGACACACAAACATTCGTACACGCTCACACCGTTATGCATGGGAAAACGTCACGACTTCCAAAGTGGAAAATCGTACGCGCATTTTTTTTGTTTTCCTTTTTCCACGGCTCGGAATCGAAGGTAAAACTTGCCGCAGCGCACGTCACATAATTGCCATTCATGAATATGTTTCTTAGCTTCCGCATCTCGGTGGCCATTAGAGATGGCCGCGTGGGTCACGAGCTCTTTTATTGCACTCTATGTTGTGAACTGGTAGAAGCGCATATCGTGTCACGCGCTCATCACTGGAAATAGTTGCTCACCACACACACACATGCAACAGCGCTGCTGCTGCTGTGTTGTTGTTATTCCGCTTTTCTTTCAGCCTCCGCAAAAACAACAATAACAACACTCACAAAAGCTGGTCAAATACAAAACACACTTGTAAATTTATTTAATCTTCGCTCCACCGTTTTTTTTTTCGATTTTTTCATACGCTCTGGTCCCGCTTACACATTACGATTTCTATCTCTCCGCTCTTCTTCATTTTGCTTGATTTCCATTTGTCGCTGCCTCCGCTTTTTTTTTGTATTTCTCTGGCGAGATTTCTTTTCACGTTGAATTTATACTATATTGCATTTATATTATTGCGCTTATCACTGGCGCTTTGTTGCTGGCTTCTTGCCTTTCGCTTACATATTATATTCACTTGGTTGGTGTGTGTGTGTTTGCACTTAACAATCGGATATGGATTCGAAATCGCGTGGGCGCAGCGTGCGTCGCGTAATTTTGCATTTAACATTTAACATGAACACACATAAATAATCGCCCTCGGCTGTTCTATTGGAATTTTTTTCTGTTATTCGTGCCGTCGACGGCGATTCTGATTGGACAACACCACCTGCTCGCGAAGCAAAAACTCGGCACCGACTCAGTGTGGCCGTGTCGCGGAGCAGACAAAATACCGAAATCGATGACGACTGCGAGACAACTCTGTGAAAGAAAGCGGATATTAGCCAACACTGAATGCTGATTTAAATTCGTTACATATTTACCAATACAATGTACATTCGATTAAAACATTTAAATCTGTAAATGAAAATTATATGTATGTTGTTAAAAATATATCAAAAATGTTTAGCCTGGGAGCGTGTTATTCAAATTACAGATTATATGTAGGTGTTAAAAATAGGAAAAATAACGTTAAATTAATAGTAAAAACATTAAAGTTAATAATTTGAAAGATTTTGTAGTCATTCCTGCATCAATAAAGACGAATCTTAAAATCTTCTTGTAAAGTGTTGGATTCCTCTGCATACTTTCAGGCGCCCATCAAAGGGTTTATGGTCAGAATTAAAGCAATTGTTTTAATAAAATACTCACCAATGAGTCATTATTTTCCTATCTTCTTAGAGCTTAAAGATTAAGTTGGCGCTTTTGACTAGTGGATTTCTTGGGCGGCTCCGCGGTTTGGGGTCGCTGGCGTATCACCCTGGTATTTTGGGGCTCATGTTGCACTTTCTGGATTAGGATGGTCTTCGGAATCTCACGAGCCTCGTACCATCCGGGATTTACGACTTTGACCCACGAACTGGCACTGCACTCAAAGCTACTCAATAGTTTTGCCACACCGCCAAAGGATACCATTTTTCTTGTGAAATAAAACTTAAAAAAATCTATGGAAAATATAGAACAATCTGAAAACTGGATTATGTTCACTTGAAACTCGCAAATCAAATGACTTGATTTGATTGTCTGTTCATGAAAGTCCTTTTCGACGCTTGCTTTTGTAACGGAAATTTCTCCTTCCTGCGCAGCTTGGAATACGCACGAAACCAAGTGGCATCCTGGAAGGACCCCATCCATGAATGAATGCCTTCCAGCTGGCCGTTGATTCAACTTTCCACCAGCAGCCACCTGAATGAAAATGGAGCCGGGAATTTCACTACACCACTAAAACGGAAATTGCGTAGGTGGAGAGAGAGAGTCAGAATGAGCGAGAGGACCGAATGAGAGACCGGGAGTTACGCACTAGGAGTCGCGTGACGTCATTTCAAAGTTTGTGCACCACTGCGAGAAACTAAGGTGTATATAAGACAAAAAAATCGTTTAAATTAATTCGAAAACCATATTTTGAAAATGCATTGAAGACTGGACGATTCAGTTTTATATTTCTTAAATGAACAAATTATTTTTTTTTATAGAAATATGTTGCTATCACAAGAATGAATAAGATATTGCATTTCTATAGTCTTAAAAACAAACATTTCATGGCAGGCCGTGAACCACTTGTCAGGGTTTCCCCATAACAGATATGGCACCCAAAGTGCATCCAAAATTTTCAATGAACCCACAAGCCCCAATTAAACCAGAAAAAAAAACTATTCAACAGCACAGCAAGCCAGCAGAAACTTTCAGAGTCAGCAGTTGAAGAACAAAACCTCCAGCGAATCAATAAGAATCTATCAATTCCAGCATGGTTCGGAGAAGGGTGCTGACTAATTCGGCCAAGCAGGCTTCGATGAATGCCTATCAGCAGCTGTGGCAGCAGCAGCAGTTCGCTCGAGCTCCACTAGTCGCCGCGATGCCAGAATATTGGCATTCCGTGTGCAACAAATTCGGTGGCGCCTTGCCGCGAATGGCGGTTATAGCTCCGCCGGAAGTCAGTAGCCGGAAATTGAGTCGTCTGCGTGGCCAGCTAATGAAATCCCACCGAAAAAGCGCTGCGATTCAGAGCTTCATCCCAAACTACGGACTGCAGCAGCATCCTCAAATGCAATTTCAAAGGGGCTATCACAACGCCGGCAATGAATCCTATCCAAGTCGAAGTGTTTCCAAGGCAACTCTATTGACACCAGGTTGCATTCTAGCTGCTTGTCAAAATCAGTGCTACAATGGTATTCCAGCAGTAGGAGTTGCATCTGCGCCTCAGCAACAACATCTTCATTTGAATCAAGGAAATTTGTTCAACTATCCGGGTGCAGTTAGTCCCTTGCAATGGCAACAGCAGCAGTATCAAGTGCAGCAGCAACACAAGCAATATCTATTGCAGCAGCAACAGCAGCAGCAGAAGACAGCACCGGTTGGTATTCTGAAGAATTCTTCAAGAACTGGAGCTGGTCAGCAGCTCAATGGAGATTACTTTACTACCAGTCCTCCTCCAAAAACGAAGAAAGTGACAATCAGGAACACTTCTCCCGCCCCTTCCACATATCAAAAACCCATAGTGGAGAAAATAAAACCTTTGCTTGATATTCCGCCGAAGCCAAATAAGAAATCCAAACTGAATACACTGAGAAAAGAGCGACAGCAACTAGAGCAGTTGCAACTGCAACGAGAGTTACTCAAGCAGCGAGAATCTATTGAGAATCAAAAAAAACAATTGAAGCGAGGTCATCAAAACCAAAAGGATACATTGAATCAGACAACCCATCTGGAACCCAATACATGTGCAAGCTTCAATTTCGGAAAATTAGCAGACCGTTTTATTAAAGGCTTTAGTTGCGATTCAGATACAGAGACTCCCATGTTTACGGCAGCCAATGCTAAAATCAAAACACCTAATCAAGGAAATGACAAACCAAAGAACTTTTCTTATGAGGGTAATACACTCGAGAAAAAAACAGAGTTGCAAGCCAAGCCTAAAAAGTTGGATTTGTCCAACAGGGAGAGTAAGGCATCATCGACGGGCTTGCTTGATCGCGTTTCCAAAAGTTTGGATTTGGAAATTGATAGCAGCACAATTACACTGACTACAGAGCAGAATCAGTCAAAAGCGCCATATCAGAGTCGCACTTCTTTGACCGACAAGGCCACGAATACTGGACCACCATACCCTCTGAAAAAGTATCTAAAGCCTGGTCCACAGAAAGCCACATCGACTACATCTGCAACTAGTAAAGGATCGCGGAAAATGAACATCAACGAGCTGTTGCGAAACGAAAAAGTCAAGGGGCTGGAAGACAATCCCACGTGGCACTCGCTAATGCAACTGGTGGCTCATATGTGCGAGACCAAGGAGAGCGAGAAGGGCGATAGGGAGCAAAAGAATCGATTGCTGGCAGGATCTGGTGCCGATGGTCTTCAGAAGCAATATTCCGTATACCTAATGGTTACCTCTGATGAAGAAGACGATGACAACGACGACAGAACTTTCACCAAGACGAATGGTGATCTAAAATTGGGCAACCATCAAGGGATTCATGGGGGAAACGAGTACGTCCAGCGGTGTAGCAATGTCTACCAGGCAGAGCATCCCAGGTAAATTAAAGCATATCCATTTCATTTCCATAATGATTTCGACGTGCAAATCATTTTTGTAAATATTAAAGCTTGATTGATAAATTATACTCTCAATCCTCTTTCTTAGGCTAATTCGCAACAAACGCTCGAGGAAGAGGTTGAATCCCCGCCTGCGTGATCTTTCCATTCCCTATCCAAATACGCAGACTCAGTTGCCAATGAGAAGACCACTCCACTGGCCCAAGCCGGATTACTCCAAGCCACAGGGTCGTTCGAGTCGTACTCGGAATCCACCACGTGCTCGATCCTACTCCTCAGCCAAGAAGGTTGTGGGCAAGCGAAGTCAGAGATCCTTGAGAGCAACGCTCGACGAAAAGCGAAGCTGGCGTTTGTGGCAGGATCTTCCAATGACCGCCAAAGCTCTGAACAAGGCTTATAGCCGCATGCTGAACCTATCAGGAGCTATCCGAACCTCCACGGAGATATAGAACATCTATGTTTTTTGAACTGACCAACTTCAAATCATCGATGAACACCAAAGTGCAGCTTCGTTCTCTCAAAGTTATATGATTATTTCATTGAAGAACAAAGCTGACCTTTTGTTTTCGACTTTGATCTGAGATCTTATTCCTGCTACAAATAAAGACTGTTTTTGGCTTTAAAGGTCAACTTCGATTTTTATGTCATACCCACACATCAAAAATGTTGGGGTACACCGATGTTTTTTTACACACATTTCACGCATAAGAAATATCTCTAAATTATTTATATCCAAAAAACCATAAGAACAACGGATGTTAAAACTACAAGATCCAGTGCAAAATGGCTGATCCATGTGTTATGCCCGGTCAACTTTCTGGCAAATCTTTCTTGACCATCGAAAACGCAACTAGTGGCTTGAGCTCAAGCACCGACAACCAAGAAATATCCATGGATCTAGGGCAAGGAACTAAGCTCAAGAAAAGTGCTTCGTTCACAGGTTTCGGATCCCATTTTGTCGGTATAACACTGATTCCGGAAAGGAGAAGGAGGGTTTCTGGCGGGGATTGCGAGTACTATCAGCAGCCCAACTTACTGCGAAATCCGTTGGTCGTTCGTAGTGGTAATATACCAGATGATGGTGAGTGTCATCCCAACTGCCCATATCGAGGAAATCATCAGGCACAAAACAATTGCGAGCAGCCATCGAATCAATATCATGATCACAGCTATCAGCATGAACAATCTGCACAGAATCAGTCGTGTTATTGTGACACTAGAACACCCCAGCAAAACCATGGACAGCCATATCACCAGGCACGCACCCAATCCCAGCCACGCACCCAATCCCATCAAAAGGATCGACATGGCGGCAATGAATTTGGATGCGATCAACCATCGGGCAGAAGAGCTTACAGGACACCTTCCTCGCACTATATGGAGTACAGGGAGTTCCAGCACAGTCCCAAGCACAATCCTGCTGTAGATTCACAACGAAAGAATCGATTGCAAAAGAAGACCTCGGAGTGCAGTTGTGGATCTCCTGAACCTGAACGCAAACGAGCTCAGAAAACTAAACGTTTGCAAAAACAACCATCTGAATGTAGCTGTGAATCTGAGGAAAAGCATCATGTTCAGAGTAAACGATTGAAGATATCATCATCCGATTGTAGCTGTGGGGATGAACATTCACCGAGGAGACCGCAAGTTCATAGAAAGAGTACCCCGGATAAAAGTTATTACCTAAGAAAACCAACTCCAGCAGCTCAAACTTGTCCCGTTCGTTGCCATGCTCGCTCTCACGTTCAAGGACCACCACCTCCACCTGCCCCAAGGCGAAAATGTCCTGCTGCTACACCGCCACCCGTTTGTAGAAAACCCACACCCAAAACCAAGCCAACGAATTCACCAAAAGGTAAGACCAGGCAATGTAGTGCCTGCAATCGCTGTTCCGACGTAGAAAGCGATGCCACTGACTACGTGGAGCACAGTCGTTCCCGCACGGAGGTACTTAGGAATCCCCTGATTCAATCTCGTTCGGAGTATGATGACAATGGAGTACCTCCCTACGAGAGCTATAGTGAAGAGTGTCCTGTCCAGCGAAGAGAACGTTCTCCAAGTTGCAAGCGAACCAAACCGGAGAACCATAGTCGTGCCTGTAAGGAACCACCAATCTGCTCCAATGAAACCCTAATGGAAAAGCCGGTGAAAAGCTATCGATTTAGTTGCCCAGAGAATGGCAAATGTTCGTCCTGTCGAAAACTTTGCCCGAAATGTCACAAGGTTGTGGCCCAAAAGAAGAAAACTTCTGCGGCCAAGAAGTGCGCAGCATCGGTGGCCCAAAAATGCTGTCCCATGTGCGGATTACTACCCATGATGCCGAATATTTCCATTCCGGACGTTGGCAGTGTAAGTCAATTGAGGCATAGTTCAAGTTATGTCCTTCCACAAATAGATTTTCATATCAAACCATTACCATATAGTATCTTTTCATAACAGCTGCGCTATAAACACTCAACTGACAGCTAATTTTGTATGGTTTCCTCCCAAAGGGCAACCGCATTATCTACAAGACTTTGGGAAGATGTCGACCGAGGAAATTGCCCAAGACTCGATACGAATTGACCATTTGCTGTAAGAAGCGCTGCCAGGGAGGTCGGAACTCGCACTACATGACGGGCACTGTGGCCACGAGTTTGAAGAGAAGGGCCAAGGCGGCGCTGACAGAGGTTAATCCAGTGGCGCCGCCGCGGATGTCAAGTCACAGACAGGGTTAGTTTGTGAGTGGCATTCAGATACATTCTCTTTAACGCAAAGATCTTTCTTTGAAGGTGTCAGACAATCCCCTTTTCCACCTCAGAATTTGCCCAGTCATCCAGTATCTCAGCCGACAGGACACGTTAGGAGTCCGAGCAGAGCAGGTCACTCCTATTTAGACCAAAATCGCTCTGGTCCATCAACTTCTGCTCAGCCACGTGAGAGACCAGCTGCTCCACCGCCATTTAAAATGCGTTCTCCTTCTGCGAACGTGGTGCAGAAGTCAGAGAAACGGGAGGGGGAAAGATACCAGCATCCTCCCCAGCAAAGACCAAGGACCATGCAGCCCGTTATAGAAATCCATAGTACTACAAGAGGTCCCTCGAATCCTAAGGAACATACCACTACATATAGATCACGACCAGAACCAGGACCATCAAATAGATCCCAAACAGAACCAACGAATAGACCACAAACAGAACCACCAGCATCCAGTCGATCTAGACCTGAACCCCAGGTTCTACCACCATCTTTGATAGCACCCGCCTCGATGGATGCGGAGATAACCGAGCCCGTTCGACGTGGAGCTTCCTATTTGGGCACTGAGTTGAATCCCTTCTACAGAGGTAGTTTTCTTAGAGTTCGTCACTCAAGGGACTCACCTCAGAACCGCTTGAGTCCCATTCACCAGAGAGGGGAGATCTCGGAGGTGCCGAGGCCGCCAACAGTTCCAGGAATTGGTTTACCCGTAAAGTATACGAGGCTAAGTCAGCTGCAGGCATGGGTATTTGGAGACCCCTTCGTAAAGGGTAAAACCAATACGGGAACCTGGAGCTGGCGCCAAATTTTTGGCCGCAAAAAGAAGTGTCCTGCTTCCAAGGATAAGCCAGCCAAGACAATGGACGCCAGTACATAGGCTTAGAGTCGGATGTCTAAATAGAAACTCTTTTAAAAATGAAACATTTCGTCAAAAGCAAAATTATGGGCCATTTCCGAAGTTCAGAGCAGCAGAGAAAAGATGCGGGCCAGGGAAGCCACACAGATCGTTCCCAAGATAGTCAGGCCGAGGTGTGTCCAAGCCCACGTCCTGCTCCCCAAAGATCGTGTCCTGGTAGCCAGAATGTACCAGAGAAAATGTACGTTCTGAAGAACTGCGATCGATGTCAGGACTATAAGGTGCAACCCTGCAATGGGAATTGTAAGTGCCGAAAAAAAAGAGCTCCCTGCTCAGGTCAGTGCGCAGCTTCGTATCAGGATAGATCGTCAACGCATTCCCAGGACAGCATTACAGAAGCGGTGGTACCAAGGACCAAGTTGTCTGAGCCATCAAAGTCCTTAGATGACCTTGCTCCAGATCGCCGAATGGGTGGCAACTGCCCCATATGCCAATTTTGTGGACAAGAGGAGATCCGTCAGCCAGGTCAGAATATGTGCGCGCAGTGCAACGAGAAGATCCAGGCAGCCGTAGACAATTACCATGTGCAGTGCCAAGGACAATGCCAACCGACAGCGGGGCAGCCGTGTCCTTATCAACAAGTTCGACCGCAATACCAGCCACAACTTCAGCCAGCTGGTCAGTGGCAACAGTTGAGTGGAAATCCGTATGAAAACGGTCAACAGCATCAGGGAGAACAACCCTTCAACATAATTGTGCTTCAGGATTGCAACAATCATTCGCTGATCGATCAGCTAACAGCTGCTATAAACCGCGGCGGAGGTCAAGTGCATATGCCAACGGAAGCTCAGCAGTCTGAAAATAAAACCTACCCCAACAACTATCCCAATAACTATCAAAACAATCCACTATCTGGTTTTATAGACTACGAGTACGTGGACCCTAATCGCAAGGAATATGGTTACGAACCGGAAAGGGACGATCGGTACGACTATGGATATGATGTGGGTCCTTGGCGCCAGGATCCCTACTACCAACGAGATGGTGAGTTGATATATCGTATACTTATGTTAGTAAAGTGGATCATATTTTCTAGGCTATGACGACGACGGCTATCAGAACTACGGATCATGCAACAGCTACGATTGTCCCGCCAAAAACCGTGCCAACCAGAATATAGAATCCCTAGGCACCAGTCAAGCTGATCAGCCTTGGAACCAGTCATACGATTATGGCCAATCCAAGAGTTGCACCTGCAGCTGCCAATTCTGCCGCAAGGCTTTCGAAACCAAGGATAAGCTGGCTCTGCTCATTGCCCAGGCCTTAGAGATCTTCATCAGTAATAGTAATACCAAGGAAGAAAAGAAAAGTGAGCAGACCAATAAGACTAAAGCAAAGAAAAAGAAGGTTGCAAAGAGCATGATCCCGGAACCCGACGAAAAGAGTCCACCACAGTCCAAGCAGGAGAGTGCAGAGCACGTTGCCAATTTGCCAACCAAGGTAACTCCAAGGTCAAAGACGATGGAAACTCCAAGGTCAAAGACGATGGAAACTCCAAGATCAAAGACGATGGAAACTCCAAGGTCAAAGACGAAGGAAACTCCACGGTCAAAGGCGAAGGAAACTCCACGGTCAAAGGCGAAGGAAACTCCACAAGTAAAAGAAACTCAATTGGGAAACGAAAAGAGTAGTAAGGGGAAATTAAGCTACCAATCCACGCAAAGTAACAAGACGATTTCCATCCAAAGTTCGACTCCGAAAGTAGCCAACCATTTGGGACACCAATTCAAGGTTGCGGTGGCCCACAGCGAATCCAGCCACGATGAAGATAGTATGGTATCGCACAACAAGACGCCTTCATTTTTCCTGCCCAACTGCGATGAACATCGCTGCAAGCGCAACTGCAATGGGCTATGTTCGCGAAAACCGCATGATTGTGATAAAGGTTGCAAGTCGAGATGCCGCGGTCCCTGCTCCAAATCAGGAGGTGGTGATGGACGTAGCCGCAGAAAGGGATCGAAGAAACAGCAGCGATCCAATCAGAGGCATTCCCGTTGCCAGCAGTGCAACCAGGGTGAGGGTCGCCAGTGGCAGGAAGTTAGCGCCAACGATTGTCCGGCGGGCACGAAAACCGGGAATCGCAATGCCGGAGGCAGTGGAGGCGTTGGTAAGAACGCGCTCTTGGGACTCAGTCCCATTGCCCACTATCGACCCGGAATGCTGCAGTTTCCCGTGAATTACCTCCTGGCGGGCACCAACTTTCGGCGGAGGCTCGTTCGCACCGCCGCCGGCGTAACGTTGCACCAGAAACCGTACTTGGACCAGGCCGATGCCAAGGATCTGCCCAGCTTTCCGTGCCGCCAGAAGACTAGCAGCCCCGACTGTCGAGCACCCGTTAAAAAGTGGCTCTGAGCTCCAGAACGCGTCGCCGAATTATATGCATTGTTGCGAATCGAAGGATCTAGATGGCGATCCTTCGATCCATACAGTGCATACGTTCGCCCAGACGCGTAGTGGCTTATAGTTTTCTTTTTCCAAATTCTTAAGTAGTTCATTTAGCCTGATCAATATTTCAAAAGTGCAATAAACCGGTTAGAATTCCAACAACACCCGAGTTTAATATTTTAAAACTATCTTAACTAACCTTTAACCTACTCCTTTAGTAAATATAGATTTTACTTTTCCTACCCGCATCCGCATTAATCCGTTTATTTGTCTGTTTGCCTCGTTTGCAACAATCCAGCAAATTTCCAACTAATTTCCGGATCTTCCGGCTTCCGTCTTCCGGACTTCCGTCTGTCCGTCCGTCCGTCGTTGGCACTGCCGTTTCCGCTTCCTGTGGCCCAGATTAACCGCTCTGAGCGGCGCAAATCAAAAGACGTGGCCAGCAATGAGCCGGGACAAACAATTAACGCCGCAGGCGTTTCCTCATCGCCACGACCAAAAGTCACTAATCACCGGCAATATTTTGGGAGTTTTCAATCCGTACCTGAGCGGGACGTGAACGGACAATGGGTTCGGAATCAAATTGAGCCTGCTGCAGCAGCTTCCTGCACTGCATTTCACACTGCCTCGAAATGAGAAACTAATTTGGTATCCCTGCTGCGTTCGACTTGCCACATGTCCTGCGGAGAGGCTGTCAGGATGGGTACACTGTGGAAAAAGTCGAGTAACAGTGAAGTAAAGTAATATTTTTCAATAATTTCGGTATTAGAAGCTGAAAACAACAACAACAACCAAGTTTTCAATTAACTATTTAATTTAGTTAAAAAATCATCTTGCTAAAATATAGCTCAAATAAAATATTTATAAACATGCTTAGGCCATAAGTTCGTGCTTAGTGTAAAAATGTTAATTGCAACGCACAGCATTCTACGCACTTTTCTCCGCTCAGCAGGACATCCTTTTCCTTGTTATTGTTGTTTGACAACATTTGTTTTTACAATTCCCTGCGTTTCACGTCCTTCTCTTTTCTTACTCCCGCTCCTGTTTTGTGTACAGAGTACGCGCCTTCCCATCTCGATTCCCGTTTCCGCTCGGGAGTAGCCTTAATTTCTGCCCCGCACTCCCGACCTCGAGCAACAGATGAATCCTTGCGAGTTGTGAGCTCCTGCAGGAGGCGCACCTAATCCCATGTGTTGTTTGGCGAACGGGATGCGGGCAGGAAATGCAATTGTCTAGGCTCAAATATTTGGCAAATGCGCCGAGCCATTCATTCAGCGGATGCACGTATCCCATGAGTTGTCGATTGGTATCTGTATCTGGCCATTGTTCTGTTTGTTCTTGCCAAATGGAATCCGTTAGTTCGCTTTCAATTGAACATGTCATGGGTTCACATCTTGAGTATCTCTGTTAGTAATTTATTTGCTTTAAAATGAGTACTAATTAAAAAGTATCTCTTAAGAAACTAGGGATGTATCTTTTTCAGTTTAATGACAACATAAGCCTAGTTGGTTAGTTTCAGGCACTTAGTTAGCTATCCCTCTCTTTTCGTAGCTAAGTACTTCCCTAAGCCCATAATCACTTCCCTACCTACATAAAGACATCCTACTTCCCCTCGAGAAGAGCCGCCTACAATCGTGATCGGATTGGAACTGTGTAAGTGGTTTAACTAACAAAGAACCTTCGCCTCATTAGAGATTTCCCTTCGGAGACAATCCGAAGCCGCTGAGCTTTCCACACCAGTTTTCTGCCATTTATCTGTGTTCTATGCGTGGATTGTTCTGGGGCATGTTGTTGTGGGTTTTCGTTAGTTTATTGCCCGGTGGGTTGGACCACAAACCATTTACGTGACACGTTTTGTAAGTTCCCATTGCGGACAATGGTGTTGTTGCCGTTAATCAGATTCACGGAGCATTTCTTCATCGCCGTTCTCTTTATTTACTTTCATTGTTATCATTTGAAAATGCCTTAATCCGAATTTATGAAACGAAAGCGGAAGTCGGCTGTGGCTTGTTGCCCCATTGTCTCCGGTATTCGGTGCCCGGTTTCCCAGCTCCCGGTGATATACCCATCAGATCTTGCCTTGGATGCTACACTTGAGATAAATCATTTGCAAGATCATATCAGAAATGAAAAGAAAAGAAAGAAAATTTCAGTTTTAATAGCTCAACTAACTAGAACATATCATATTTTTATTAGTAAACTAAGAAAAGAAAAGTATTTTCACTATTGTTATGATACATAGTTAAAGATTTATGTACAATATTTCTTAAAGTGTATAATCCCTGGCCGACTGTGTGGCCTTTCGTTGCAATGTTTGTGTCTGCCAGTTTCTTTACGAGCGCGTCTTATTTTTCCAGCTTTTTTTTATTTACGGTTACTTGATTTCGTTTTATTATTATTCCACTGATCGATTCGAACGTTTTCTCGTAATAAGATTTCAGTTGGAAACTTGAGAAAAACCAGGAAAAAGCGAGGAAAACGTGGAAAACATGACAGCTGCTACGCCTCCGGCGAAATTCTACGAAGGAAAACGATGAAAACTTTATGACGGAAGATGCCACACAATCTGTTTATTGATTTATAGTCTGGCGAAAGTGCCAATAAAACCGGAGTCTGCTTGGGATTAGTTCTACGGAGGGGAATCCCCCCGATGGGATCGTTAAAATTACCATCCTATTCCAACACTCGCCGCATCTACTTTCTGTATATTTTTGTAGACCTTTAATGACTGTGGATGCCTAGATGGAGCCAAAGAAATTTTCAAAACTATATATATATGGCTCGTAAATCGTTTAGCTCGGGGTTGGTTTGGCTCTATAAATAGCTGGCGACACCCCGAATATGGGATGGATATTTTTGAGAATTCGATATATTTCCACGGCACACGCCCCCCCATTCCCAATCCCAGAATCCCAGCTCCCGATCTTCATCCCCACACAGCTGCCAGATGTAGAAACATGCGTGTAAATCAACTATCGTGGCCGATCGTGTTGTGGGATTTAACTTCCTTTGCCGGCAATTTATGCGCAAACACAATCCGGACCCGGGCACGTAATTGAAAATCAACAAAGCTAAGCAAATATCCACCCAGGCAGGCATTCCTTTTGGGCAATTATCAGCCGGACACACAGAAATTGCCTCACTGCGTCACGTACGTGCGCCTAAGTAAACATCCTTTTCGGGTCTCTCCTGCCACGGCATTATAATAAAAATATATATTGTTTTTTTTTTGGCAACTCTCATTGCACATCCTGTGTCCAAGGCGATTCTTATCGCCTTCGAGATACCCGTACCTAATGCGTAGATTCAAATTCCGATTCCTGGCCAGACAATAGGGAAAAAACGTTGCAATTGGACGCAAGGCAGCTGTTTTGGCTTGGGTTCGTATGTGGACAGGATGAGCCGGGGATTAACTGTATGTGCACTTAGAAAAAAACCATGCAGGATTATAAAATTAGTGAATAAATATTCAAGGAAAGGGTTTCATGCTTTATCACTTTTATATTGATTTTAAAGATACTGTTAGCTACAAATTATAAAAATTTATTCTTAAAATCAAAAGTAATTTTCACGTTTTGTTTGATTTTAGTACATTATAAAATAGTGTGTAAGGGACTACATACATTTCTCTCCGAGTGTCCTTATCTACGCGCGTCCTTCGCATCGCAATTAGAAATGATTAGAACGACGCCGCAATCAATTAAGAAAAATGGTACCTACTCAATTTATTTGCCCGGCGATCGACAACTGCTGATAAACAAGCCATTAGATGCACTTGAGATCGCAACAGGACACCGCTTCAAAGAGGAGCTGCTGCATCTGCGCTGCAATTCGAGTGCAGCTGATCGATCCTGCATCTACGCACCTTTTTCAGGGCGTACGCGTGCCCGTGGGCGGGGTGATGGTACGGGGAGGGGGCGTGGTCCTGCAACTGCTGATAAAATTTCCAAGTAAAAACTGGCGTAACTCGATCAGCGGCATGATCCCGCCTCACGCGATGGTTAAAAGGATTCCAGCACGCACTTGACAGCTCTGCACACATGGCTGACCTACAGTACAGATAAATACATATATAAATACATATATGTATATAGTATGCCATATGCTATACCATTCCGATTCGAATCCCCAAAAAGGATCTCCAGAGGTATCCAGATATCGCTTGGCATGCGTGCCAACATTGAAATGCTTTTTAGTGCGCGGCAGGAAAAGGATTTCCTGTAATTACTCGTCGATCAATGCTGGCTGAATAATTAGGAACGTTCCACGAAATTAATGAGTCAGTTACTCAAAAGAATAAATGAATGCACAAGTGCATGGGCGTAATGATAAATCTTTAAAATTTGTTAATGAATATGGTGATAAATTAGGTGTCAAGTCAAGGTCTGTCATAGAAAACGTGGAATTACTTAAAGAAAGTACAAAATAAAAAGGTTATATGGATATTTGTATATTTATATTTATAACATATTAATTTAAAATTTTATTTCAAAACATCTTTTAATTAACTACTCCTTAAAATACTTTTTTTCAACTGCGTACAGAAGTGTTAAACCAATAGTACTTCGAAGCAAATATCTAATGGATACTCGATGACAGCTTCCTAAAAAGATTTTTAGAACATTCGAATGCAGGGATTAATCCAACGGATTGCCTTTCTCTGGTTGTATGTGAATCTTTCGTTTCCTTAATACCCCTATAAATAAGAATACAAATACCATAAAGTCTGTTTTCAAATCCCTTAATCCTTGAACAAAAAAGTTCATGCAGCTAAAGTTAACCCACATTTCTGTAGGCCAAGGGAGCATTTGTATTTCCTCCTTTTTGGAAGCCAGAGAACCTTTTTTCATTGACCTTAGCTGTTGACTCAATAAGCAGGAAAGATTGTTCGAAATGCGGGTCTGCACATACACTGAAATAAAAAATTTACTTTTTTTAATATATTAACAAAAAGTAATTCAGTAACTAATTTTATAATTCTTCACACTGATATGGCTTATTTATATAAATTAGTTAAATATTTACATATATCAAAAACTGAATTATTAAATATTAACACTTAATAACATAAATGATAGGTAATGCAAAAAGTAATAACTATTTTTTTTGAAATTTTTTTAAATTTTAAATCTCTTATTAAAACTAATTTCTTTCTGTACGCGATCTACAAATATGTCCACAGCTGTTGGCGAGAGAAACTGCAGAGCTGAGAAGCCGGGCCGAAATTCGAACTCGAATTCGAAGAGAGCGCAGTCAACAAAAACCGCTGCACGAGCACGATCGCAATCAGTTGAGAACGTGGAGCGCGCGCGAGCAGAACGCAGATAGAGATACATTTCTGAGCTTCATTTAGATTTGCAGTGCGCATTACTCACTCATCCGCCAGATACAAAGATACGTTTCGCAGTACGCCTGACGATTGCAACTGGCAAACTGGATTTACCACCCCAAAAAAAAAATAAAAGAAATCATAAAAAATAGAAAACCAAAACAATAGCCACAACTACAACTCGTGTTAAGTGAAAAACGAAGCCAATTGCAGCAGCAACCAAAAACTTTCAAAACCCGAGCCATAGCGAAATAGGAAAAGTAGTTCAGAGCGTGAAAAATACGTTATATGCTGCAAAAGTTGTGAAACGAAACGTATCCGAGAGATACAATCCCATTGGGAGAGCGAGAGCCAAGCAAAGTGCAGTTTCCAGAAGCAGATAGCATTTAAACATATTTATAACCCAACCGAAACCAAACAAATAATAAAGGCTGAAAAATTCGAATACACCCAAAAAACAAATTTTCCAACAAGTCAACCTCGACGACGACGATTCGCAAGACAAACTATTGTTGGATTAACATTTTTTTGATCAAGGTAAGTCGGTTTACATATGCTGTTTTCATTTTTTTTTTTATGGCCATCATTAACACTCAAAAGCATTCCGAAGGTTTATCATAAGTTGACTTGGCTTTTATAGTTGCTATGTAGCTGTCTTGCAGTCCAAAACCGACAAAAGTTGTCTGTCAGTTTTTGATGTGACTCTGGCTAATTGACCTCCAAGCTGGTGTTTTCATAATTAAGCTAAAACGAAGCCGAGCGGTAGTAACAAATTGAAAGTTCGCGTATAGTTTTTGAATACATATTTCAAGATATCTTGAGGTTTGGCTGGCATTTGCCAAGGGAAATAATCTACAGATATAAGGATAAGATACATCTTTTGGGCCACAGATAGTTCCAAAAAGAGAAAGACCACCTTGTGCTGCTCGACTGATCCCTTAATACCATACAATTTCGTTCTGTGCACCAACAAAGCGACACTTAAAATGCCAAGACGACAGCTGCAAACAGAAATGCTGTGGCCAAGTCGATAAAGATGCATTCGGCTGGATGGTTTCGTGGTTTCCCCAGTTATTGACCCGTTTCTCTGTTCGTTCTGTTCTTCTTGCTCATACTGAATGCGCGCGCATGCGCAAAGGATATGGAGTTGTATGGGCGTCGAGGGTTGCAGCAGGAGCAGGAGTGGCATTCCGTTTGCCCCGCGTGTTCTGGGCAATCTTTGCAGCTGCAGGACTGAACGATCTGCACCTGGCCTCGCCCGCTTAATTAATTTCCCAGCTGACTCAGCAGCTCGGCGTCGTTCTTTCTCGGGCGGGCAAATGACAAACCTCTGACTATGCCATTCACTTTGATAAGCACTTACTGGGCCATTGGGCTGGGCAGGGCAGGGGATCCACTTCCTGCTGACCCATGGGCTGAAGCCAGGAGCTGGGGATCGGCTGGCATGGCTCACTTCGCGATGACACGTGCGAGGCGTGAACAGTGAAAACCCTACTTTCTTCGTTCCTATCACATCCATTTTAATTTACTTGCACATTTGACAAGACTCAAAGCGATTCGAAATGCATTTGGCGCCATTTGGCCGCACGGTACTTATATTTTTAAACGCATCAGCGACAACAAGACCGAAAGTCGTCACACATCCGTCCATCACACATTGGGGGCCACAGTGCCGCACACTGCGCGAAAAGGTTGTATGCAAACAAATAGCTCTCAAGGAATATATAATATTTAAAACTGAAAGTACAACAATTTGGATTATATACCTTATTTCAACCCTGCTAGTTAAATAATATTGCTTTATAGTATCTCAATCTGAGTTGCATAGTGACTTTTTCTCTCAGTGTGCGGCGAAATGATGAATGGGGCTGTTGGGGGCAGACAGAGACGGCGCGACAGCGTCACAGTGGCACTGACTGAGACGGCAATAGCAGACGTCAGGCAGACGATGCAGTTGCGCTGCCTTCGCCTCGATGGCGTTACATGATTTGTAGTATCAGCAAACATACGTCACAACAACAAAAACAACAACGGCAAGATGTGGCAGCATGTGCACAAATGCAATCCGGTTCGCTAGACGAGCAAAAAATGTTTATTTTTAACAATATTCCACAGATTATCATCTGTCGTCGTCTGATGCACTCCGATGAATGGGCGAGTTTGTTGCCTTGAAGGCGGCTAGCCAAGAAAATGATACTTACATTTAAGAAAATTAACAAAACAACGCACTGATTATTAGCATGATATAAAAATTTCTCACCATTTACTTAGTCATTTGCCACTGGCCCCTTCACATTAGTCAGAATAGTTATTGTGATTCTTCAATCTCAAAATATTACATAATATGTAAATATATACATTTTTGAAAATTTTGAAAAATTAAGTCGCCCTGTAAAATTCATACAAATTCTGATCCGCGGAGAAGAATCTGTTTCGTTGAGCGGAAACCGCTTGAAAGATGAAAAGGCAAGCCTGGAGAAAGAGGAAATTGTGGGGCATAAACACCCGCCGACAAAAACAGACAAGATACACAGATACACACTCGAAAGACCGAGAATCACATATATTTGGCGGATAGCAAATTACGCACTTAAAGTGCTCGCCAAATGACAGGAAACGCGTCATTTTTACGAACTTCAAATTACGATTTTTTTTAGCGTTTCCTTGTCTTCCGAACACTTAAAGTTCTGCTGCATGTGTGTGAGTGTGTTGGTTTAGTGGCTGCTACTAAGTAGCATGAGAAGACAGACTCTATATATTTTCGTGGATGCAATTAAAACTGGCGCACATTTCCTCATTTATTTGTGCGAGTGTATTGGCGGGCATTTCCTTGAAAAAGGAACATGGGGGTGTGCATCCTGTGCGCAGCGGATATGCGAACGTTGCACCGACGCCTCAACTTCCTGCCATTGACTTTTGTCAACCGAATAGTAACTGAAAACCATTTCCCTTTCCTTTTCCTTTTCCTTTTTCCATTTCCATCCATCCATCCATCCACCGAAAACAAAGCGAAGCGTGAAAAACAACGCGTGCTGAGCACGAGCTACCGATCAACTCGAATGTCAATGCCATATGCTATATGTACATGCTACAGGGTATACTATAGTTGGCTCCCCACCCCGACAACACGAATCAATCACTTCGAAACTCAACTTGGGTGGGTGGAGGTGCATTCGAGTCAACGGAAGCCTCGCAGACAGCTCCGTTCGGCAATTGCTGACTAATCCGCTCTGGTTTTCCACTTTTCCGCTTTTCACACGCTTTTCCCGCCCGTGTGGGAGTGAGAAACCGAAATGAACTTCAAGTGCCTTTATTGGCTTCTAACGTGGGCGGAAGTGAATGCAGTTTGAACCAAATGTCAAGAAGATTGCATACTAATTTGAGTTAATATATCATTTAGTTAGGATCGTATTATAATGGATAAGTGATTTTAGGGCCAATGCTTCATGGGTGGGCTTAGTTTTTCCCACTTTAAATTGAATTTGAAATAATGTGAAATAATTGAATTCACAGAGCATCTTCAATTATTGAGCCCTCCCGCTGGGTGACCCCCCGAAGATAGGCTAGACTTAGGGATTCTTAATGGGTCATTCTCCACCAGGGGGTTCTTCTTCGAGGGCTTTGTTATTTCCACCTAATGGTGTCTGGAGTGTCGCTCTACTAAATGTTTCAAATTGTTTATGCCATCCGCTGTGATTCACCATTTGGTTTTGATTGGCGTGAGCTACATTTATCGTAACTTAAGATTCGATGGATGCATTACCTATATATACAAACTGCTTTGATGAATTTCTAGGGGTGATTGTTCTGAATGTTTGTTTGTAAATAAGTAGGCAAATAAATATGTATTCCCAGAAGAATCAAGTGTGAATATTTTTGAAAACTCATGCATATATATATATACATATATCAGAAATGGCGATAAAGATATACCCTATTTCCTTTTGCCAGCTTGAGTCACAGTTCGTGGGAATTTCTTTGAAGCCGCCAATGGGCTGTGTAATTAAAACCACTGCGACTCCTTACGCATTTCCTTGAACGGAAGCTCCGGGGAGTTCATTCCGGAAAACTATTAAGGTTCCCTTTTGGCGAACTGGGAATCTCGACGCGGCTCTTCCGCCGGCTCTTTCCCGTTCCCATTGCCATTCTTACCCACATTCGCATTGACACCTTTTATGATCCGTCGGCGGATGTATGTATATATGTATATATATTTTTATTTTGTTTAATACCCCCATTTCGGTGGCTCTTTGTTTTGCTCGCCACATTCGCAGCTGCCAATTGGGCTGGTAATTATTTCCGTTCCACTCTGTTTTGACCTCATCACCAGCACCACGTCCTCCTCGGGCCGGATTCCCCTGATCTCTGACCATCTTGCTTGTAATCGCAATCGCAGCTTGGCCTGCGTTTCTATGTCAGCCACATGCCGATACCGCCGGCCCCGCCCCCTTGCTTCCACCCATTCAAATGTGACCGCCGATCGATATGACAGCCACCGCTTCGTAATGATTATTCAGCGCTTCCTTTCGCTCGCCATCCGCCTCGATCCGCTGACGCCGCCCATTCCGGCAGCAAGGTCAGATTTAATAACGAAATATTAATTCGAAAAGGAAGTTGTGCAGTCGGTAGGCGAATAACAGATACCCTTATTCAAAGTATAGCAAAAGTTAGTTCATTCACAGCAAATTTGTCTGTTAAGCTGGATGATTTTTTGAAGTTTTAAATTTCATTATGGATCATATGTATATGTATATCATTAAAATTATAATCGCTTATAATCTTTTTGCCAATATACCCTGCAATCGTGAAAGAGCGAGGGTCATCACACTTGTGATGTGTACAAATCGGCGTATGCGTGTTATTATTTATATTAGTATGCGCTTGTTTTGTTGTTTCTTGCTGTTGTAGCGATTAAAACAATTGCCAGCTTGTGAAAGCATTTCCGTTGTACTAAACCTCACCCCTGCCCCCACTTCCACGCCAATGTGCCGCTTTCCCCCACAAAACGTGAATCACAAGCATTAATCAGCAATTCTTACTCCACTTCCAGAACCCAAACGTTGCGAACGGAAGCGAAATGCAAGTGGAATCGAGCTATCCCAAATACGCCGGACGTGTGCCACCTTTGGATCTCACCCAGGTTAACGGAGGCCAGGATCTGTGGGGCGGCGGTGGTGGCGGCAGTAACGCATCTGCCAGGCGCCATCTGCATCATCCCTATCAAATGCTGGACAAGTGCCGCGGCGGAGTAACCCTGATCAGTGCATCAACCGCCACCTCCTCCGACGACAATAACAATCGACTGATGAGCGCTGATGACGGCACCACCAGTCTGCTGCATCCCTTGGGCTCCGATGGTCTGCCTCTGGATCCGCGCGATTGGACGCGAGCGGATGTCTGGAAGTGGCTCATCAACATGGCCGTATCCGAGGGATTGGAGGTCACCGCCGAACTGCCACAGAAATTCCCCATGAACGGCAAGGCATTGTGCCTGATGAGCCTCGATATGTACCTGTGCCGAGTTCCCGTGGGCGGCAAGATGCTCTACCGCGACTTCCGGGTGCGACTCGCCCGAGCAATGGCCCTGCTATCATAGGGATTACCCATATATCTCACGGATATCCAGTCCTCTCTATGGTTGTACATATGTCTAGGATTCGGTTAGTTCTAGTTCTAGTTATGTTAGCTTATAATGCCTAGTCGTTAGTTCTGCTCGTCTTTTAAGTATTAGCGATAATATTCTGCATTTCAATATTGTCAAAGATTGCTCCAAGTTTTCAATTCATTTTGGAAGAGATTGGATTGGAGTGAATAGAAGAAAAGATTGAGGTTACAATGCTGTCCTATTAGTTAACTAAGTTCGCAAATGATGAAAATATAAAATGAAATTTTATAACTGAACAAGCGTGTGTATTTATTGAAGATACTCGTTGGTAATTCACTAGTTAAATATATTGGTTTCAATATATAATATCATCTCTGTCTTCAGAAAAGCTACTTTTAAAATTGTAATCATACTTCTCAACGAATCCAGAATACCCTTCACCATTAGTGGAACTTTAGGGCTATGAGACTTAATGTTCGGTTTATGTCTTTCACAATTCCCCCAGACAAACTCGCATTGACAAGTGAAATAGACGTTTGCCCAATTAGCACATCATTAAGTCCCAACAAATGCTTCGAGTTGAAATTTTTAGATGGAGCCACACACCACTCACACCCTTAAATATACACACAGGCAAGTGCAGTAAACTCATTGTTATTGTTGGCCAGAAGTTAGTGCCAACATTTGTTTAGGCCCGGACCATACATAGATCACCAGAAAGTGTTTATTTTCCGAAGACTTTTAGGCTGTGTAATTAATGTGGGTGGGGCGATGGGGAAACAGGAGTTACGACGCGGTAAATAGGGAAAAATGCTACTACTTAAGATACTTCACAATAATTAAAAGAAATTTGGTAAATATATAAAAATGACCATTGAAAAGTACATTGATATATGAACATCCTTCAATAGAAGTATCTATAAATATGCATTACATTTTACATTTTGTATAAGATATTAGCATAGTCTAGTTGAATTTCCAAATAATACAGGAAGTTAAAGAAAAGAAGAAAAAAAGCGGCAAATGCAACCCAAATTTCCCATTTAAAATTCAGCTGTTGCAAAAAACGCAACGCAACAATTATGACAATAACAATAACAATAACGGATAACGATAATCAGCATCGGTAGTCAAATAGAACCCGGATAGATACAAAGATACATCCGTGTGTGGGCGAGTGAGTGCGATGACATATACATATGTATAGTATGTATATATATACAGATTCAAAGCGCTCCATCCGCCCGTGCATCCGCTCATTTGATTTGGGTTTTTCTTTTTGTGCCTCCTATGAATGGGCAGATACACAGATGCATAGATACCCAGATACAGCTACAGAATCAGATACATTTGGATGCTCTTCCTGCTGCTGCCATTGCTGCTTTTTTCGCTCCATGTGGCTCATTGTCGCTGGGCTCTGTAAGTTTGCATTTAGTGCAGTTCGGCTGTTGGTTTTTTTCGGGAGCATCCGGGATGTAGTTAAAGGTAAAGGAAGTGAGACAAATGAGCCAGACCCGAGTTCCCTGCCCGCTCGTTACCTTGTAAAGCAGCAAACCCAAACATAAAACGATCAGCAACAGCAAACAGATGTCGCAACCTGACACATGCCACGGCCAGGGGCACAGACCACAGCCTTGTCCGCCAGCTGACGCCGCTGCATCCAGATACTCTAAACAGGAATACGAACTCCAATTACAATTCAGCAGAACCACCAAGACTCATCTTTTCGAGCAGGTCAAGATTTTGTGTAAACAGAACTGCACATTTTTTATAAATAATTCAACCAGATCATTACACACGAAAATTATTAAATAATTATACTCTTCGGTTAAGATTCTCTAAGTAGCTTACTTATTTTAAATGAAAGTTATTTTTTATGTATTTTTCATTCGTTGGTCAAAAATCACAGCGCATTGTTGTTGAATGTTTCTATACATCCGCATGTGCGAATTGTATTGATTAGATAAGAAAGTTTCGACGAAAGACTAATATATGCATATTCATTTCCTTTTTATATTCTTGCATAGATTTTTTGTTGTTGATATTTATTTAATGTTGTGTATAAATCGCTGCTATTTCTAACGATTATTTCATATTTTTTCTCATGAATTATAAAATAAATCAACATGCTGGGATTTTACAGTCAAACCAAAACATTTTTTATAATTTTTTAACCTGTGAAGTACTAGTTTTTAAAGTTTATAAACACAACCAAACAAAATCCACAATGCAGGCCAACAATGGTTTTATTAAGAGGTAAGTTCGGTTAATGTATTTAAAATTTCGAACTGCAGCGACGTTCTGCAGCACCAGTTTCATACCCGTAAAAATCTATCAGTCGGTCAGTTCGCTATATATGACCTGCATATCGAAGTTGCCACGGGACTCCATTCAGCCGGAGTGTGATCAGGGCTTGGTGATCGAACAGGCACTGGTTTCGTCCGTGGATTCGACTCTTCGTCCTTTGGACTACCAGAAAAGGCAGCGAGAGGCGCGTAAGATTCTTCTGAAATCTCAGGAGAATCTCCTGAAACTCATGCACCACAGCCAGATACTTACGGATTCCGAGAGTAACCTCACAGATGACGACGAAGATGCGAAGTGCAGGGAGCCAGTGCGTCTCAAGTCGACTATATTGCTAAACGAATACCGAAAACTGTACGAAGCGCCAAAACAAACTAAACTTGATTATATCGTATCTATTGAGGAAATTGGTTTGTATAAATCCTTACAATTAGGCATTGATTTAAACGAAGTTTTTCAATTCCAGTTCAAAATTTATGGCTTATACTACGGCTCTTGATTGTGGCTTGCAGCGTATATGCTTTGATACATCACGACTATTTTCTATCGAAGATCGGCAAAACGTATCTTTGATTCGAATTGTGGCGGCGAATGCGGTGACCAAAACAAAATCCAGTAAATCGTATAAAGACCGGGAAAAATTGAGGAAATACCGCTTATGTAAAGTAGAATATCCGCTGGCAGGCGAACGGAAGGCGAGGTGCGAAAACAATAAAAAGCGGACGGAAGTGGACAGCGACGGAAACCGAACGAATGCCACATAATAGATGGATATACTGTAATCCCAAAGACCAATAGACCGGCTACCGGGCATTTGGAGTCTTCTGTCCGTTGCCAATTTGTCGAAATGCTTTTTCCGCTTTTCCGGCACGGCGCCGCAATTGAATTTCGTTTCGTAAAGGAAATGACTTAACCAAAAAACCAAATCTCTTTTATTTCATCCATCTTCAAGTGGCTCAGGAAGCTCCATAGGATGGGTTTTCAATTGCACAACAACAACGCAAGAAAAAAGAGCTCCAGAGCAATGTTATATTTTTTAATTAGTTCATTGCCTGCACTGGCGCGATATTTCCCACGAAACTTCATCTGTTCATGGGGTAAACAAATGAAGTGAATCAACAGAAAAAGAAAAAAATGGGGAAAAACAAGCTGAAAATACAGAATTATGAAAAGAGTTTTCGAAGCCACACACAATGCTTTTGGTGGGGTATAACAGCCACTTGTTGTTTTTGCCTCGTTTGTTTGTTCTGGTCCAAGAAAAAAATATGCTAAACATGTTTGTTGGGGGGCATCAGCATCGAAGAATTTACGATATGGGTATCCCTTGTCCCTTATCAAGCTAATGCATACGTTTGAATACATAAAACCCATCATTACGACCCACGCAGGTGAGTGAGTCAGGTGAGAATCGGATGCCATAAAGTATTCCAAGCCCAAATTGGGCGACGTATTGGACACCATTAGGAGTTTTAGACAAAAAAAATAAAAAGCATTCGATTACGATACCCGCGTGGTGGAAAGTCTAGAGATATTTCAGAGCTTCAGGCGGTCCACAGCGGGAAAGTCAATTTCCTAAAAAATGGATAATTAGTAGACTTCGAATTCAGATACTACAGGGAAGAATCAAACTGAATTGCAGGGGGCCAAATTCTTGCCGCTCACATTGGCGACTTCCGGTCGCATTAGATGAATTATTAACATTCTTGGTTTCAGCGAATCCAAGAGCACTTGAAGTTCAGCGGATTGGATTTCAGCGTTTTTTCTTCGTTTGGCTCCTCTTTCTTCTTTTTTTTGGGGCCTTCTCTGGATTCATTCATTCTCACTCCCACGCTCATGGGAGCTGGAAAAGCTGTGTGTGAATGGTTATTTGAGGGAAATGCCCAAAGACAAAAGTCCCAGGGCAGGCGAAGAAACTGTCATTGCCAGCAGAAACCCACACAACAAAGAGATACTTGGTATCTTAAACTGGATGGATGGTTGGGAGAATGTTATGCATAGAGACCAGAAGACCACCAGAAGAAGTTCATGGGAACGAACTTCGTGGCCCATTTAAGTCAAGTGTGAAGAGGTGGACCCAGGGGGATTCGGTTCTCAAGACGGGGCAAACCGCTCTGCGTTGCAGCAAGTGCATTCATCTAATAGATACGAGTGCGAGCCATGAATACGACAATTAATGCCATCCACCATTCATGATTTGCTCCTTCTGCAAACGGCAATCAAGATGAGAACACCCTTTACACATGGAGGAAATAGAAGTAATGGTTGAGCCAAATTGAAATGGCATATATTAAATATTATAAATTAAGATTATATATCATCTTAATGCATAGCTCAAATTGATTTTTTCGTTGAAAAAAACCCTTATATATGAGCAACGAAGATGTTTTTCTCCCGGTGTAGCCCATATACTCCCCGTCTCCTGAACTTCCCATCCAATTGCTTGCTTATGCAAGGCAACGTGACTGTGTGGGCGTGTCATCACTTTCAATTTTGCGGCCAATTTGAGTGACACTTTCTGCCTGTTTGTCACGCCGCTTGCGTAGCCAAAGATTGTGGCACCAAGGGATGGGTAGTGGGGAGTGGCGATTGGCATGAGGCACGGAGCCACCAAGGAGGACCATCATCATCAGGAGGCCTAGAGAAGCAGCGACTTTGTGTCTGCTCGTCGTCTGCGGCGCTTCCGTTTCCTGTGCATAAATTTTAATGAGCGAGCCAGATTCCCCGCCTCCAACTCCACCGACTCGGCTGGCCGCCCAATCAAGACACTATCAACCGGAGATAAGAAAATAAATAATATTTATAAAACGAAAAACCACAGGCAGTGGGAAAGGAAACCCTTGGCTGTGTCCAGTGTCTCTTACCTTGACTTTCGCGCAGCGAGCACAAAGTCACGGCTATGTTGGCCATAAATTGGCACAACCAGTTTTGGGCCACGGGTGAAAACAAAAGAAAAGCCAAGGCATTGGCCAAATGGTTGCTGCTTTTACTGGCTTTCCCAACCGTGAAATTCGTGCAAGAGGCACGCCAGCAGGAGTGCAGCAGGTGCGCCAGACTGATCGACAGGTGGAGTATCTTTCAGATACATTTATAATACAAGTACTGCATATCAGTAGAAAGTCATATTAAGCTGAATTTCGGAAGCATGCTAACTTTTTAATATAAACTCCAACATTTAACTTAAGAACTACAAAATATGACGTATTCGAGCTGTGAATATAATTGGTTATATAGTTATGAAATCTTTGAATCTTTTATTTTGGTAGCCTTATATTTTCCTGTATTCCAGCATACCCCTCCATTGCTGGGAGCCCAGTTTTCTTCTCTCTCCTTCGCAGACTTGGCCACACACAACTCGCCGTCTTCAGCTGGCGATTGGAACTAGTTTTTCAGGTTCGGCGCATGGCGGCTGATAACAACAATTGCAATGCGAATGACGCCGGACGACGGCGCATGCGCGCCACTCTTGCATTCCTTTCGATGGCTCTGGGTGCGCAGAACTCCCTCCCCCCAGCAGTCCCTCCCATCCGGGCATTTGTGGAATTTTAATTGCGCAAAACAAAAAAAAACTGCAATGATGAGGAGTTGGGGGCAGGCAACTGCAATTGCAACTGATGCGATGGTGGCTGGAATGGAATGGGATTGGGAATGGCTGGGAATGACGTTGAATGATGGTTAGTTGCAGCCCGGTTGCAAGTGAGAACATATCGCGTGATGGTGATAGATATAATGGCCATGGGACACAGTGCTCTTGTCTTGCCAGAAGATGGGGCTGCAGACACGCCTTGGACTCGAGTCTCGAATGCCCAGACTGCTGATTGCGATGGCAAACAGAGCCACAGCCAGATACAGATACCGAAACCAACGGACCAGAGCAGAACGAAGCCGATGGAGGAAAATCTTACACGCTGCTCGAATTATAAGTCGTCGACATTTTGCCTAACTAACAGTCGCCACGGAAAAATGAGCCAGCATAAATAAAGCCAAGCAAGGCGGAGCGGAATAGAATAGACATTTGTGTCTGTTGGCTGCTGGCGTAATTGAAGTTGCAGAAAGCCAGAGACCAAGCAGCCACAAAACCTAAAACCTAAGAGAGAAGCAACACACCGAGATGGGGGCCATCTCCGCATCCACGTAGTCAGTGGAGCGCGAGGCATGGCGCATACGGAAGCCATAAGCTGCAAGAGATTTCTCTTCTTTGGCCTCCGCTCGACTTTCGGCTGGCTGTTGAACCCGCAGCGCATCGCTGGAGCGTGATCTCCCCGCCCCCAGATAGGCATCCCCAATCTCCTCCTGCTGCTGCGGCACTCTGCTCCCCACTTGGCCATATCACTTGCGCTAAAAAACACGCTCAAGGATGCCATCGAAAATCAATCGCAAAGTATGCGAAAGGAAGAGAGATGCCCAGGCTCCAATCGCCGGAAATTACAGGAAGCAAAAGCACTTGGCGAAACGATCGAAAATCATTCAATTACGACAGCTGGCCCTGCATATAAAAAAAAATGGGCGTGTGCTCCCCAAAATTTCATTATGTAAGCACACAGTGGAAAAGGAGCGAGGCGTTTCGAAATTATTTTAAAATAATCCAAGGTGGCAAATATTTTGGAATTGAATACACAAATATTTTAACAAAATGGTCTTTACTTTTTAAGTTTCAAATTTTATAATCAATTATTTAAAATTATAAGCTATATAAAAAATGTAGAAAATATTCTTAATAAAAACGCCATAAATAATGTTCAATTCACTTCTTCAGGAACTGAATAAGGTCAATAGCAGGTGCATAAATTAATTACAGGATGCGGGTGCAGAAATCAAGGCAAATCGAATAAGGTCAGAACCCCTCTGGGCAATCCATAAATAATAGCCCCCCCCCTCCCCTCTCATGATTCGAAAATTACAATTTAAATTAAAAGCAGGCGCCAAAACAAAGCATTTGGAAATTAACCAGCACTGAAAAGCAGCGAAATACTTTTATCGATAAGTAAGCTGTTGACGCATTTTCATTTGGTATTTTTAAAATCCTGTAGGTATTTACACACAGACCAGCAACGGGCACACCAGCAGAAAAAAAAAAGTGTTGATGAAATTAGGGTAATGCTGCGAATATAAACAAAGGATTGAGTGGAAAACGTATTACACACATTGGTTGGCACTTCCCCATCAGGCAATGAGTTTCAATTTATACGTGGAATCGTTCAATTCAACGTTGCAGTCGATTGCGCGACAAGTGGAGCAATTTGCTGGCGTTGCACTGACGGCAGCAGTCGATCTGCGCGGAAATCTGGAATCCTTGACCGGTGACTTTCGTTGGGAAAACGGACCCATTGCCTTCACCGATCTGCAGGCGACGCTGCTGAAGGTGCTCATCGTGCTGCTTCTGGGCACCTGCGTACTAGCCGGCTATTCGTGGTCCGTTTACGGCCAAGTCATTACGGAGAAGTTTGTCAGGCCAAGTAGGAATCTGCTTAAAATCAGGATATTACGATAAGTTTGCTTTAACGAAGGCCATGTCTTGCATTTCAGGCACGCTCAAGGAAATCGAGGAGCTTAAATTGTCGGTGGCCAAGTTGAAGCTGCCCAAGGAACACTCGCCGCGCATATAGAAACCATGTCCAAGATTAAGAAGTTCTTTTCGCGGAAGAAGGCGGAGGCTGCCTTTAAGGTGGGTTCTTTCTTTAGCCAAGGTATTGTAGATCCCTTACCAAGTTCGTTTACAGCTCAATTTAAGTGGCAGCGGCATGGGCACTGGCCACAAGCTGAATTCCCCCAAACAGGAGACTCCTTCAAGTAGTTCCCGCCAAAAGTACGAGGCCTATGTGCCACCAAAGCGAAATGAAATAAGTAACGAGGCCAGGGCAGCTGCAAGTGCGGCACTGGCGCGCATTGACAAGAAAACATCCAGGGATTTCAATACCTCGCTGTCGGCGGTGAAGGCACAGGCTAAAAGAGAGCTGGAGGCAGAGCGTCGCCAGAGGGAGGAAGCCATGGGCACGGCATCTACGACCAGCACATCCACATCGGCTTCCGGCGGCGACACTCGCAACCTGGCCTGCGAGGGCGTCTTCTTCCGCTGCCCCCTAATCAGCGAGGAGATTCTACCCAAGAGCGTGTGGAAGGTTCGCATCAAAGAGTTTCTCTATCAGCAGCTGGAGTCAGATCGCGGCCTCACCGCCTGCCTGATCATCCACAATTGCAATGTCAAGGAGAAGGCCGACGAGTGCATTGCCACGCTAATCCGATATCTGGAGAATCTTATCAAGAATCCCGAGGAGGAGAAGTTCTGCAAGATACGAATGTCCAACAAAATCTTCAGCGAGAAGGTGCGCTACGTGGAGGGTGCCCTGGATGTTTTGCAAGCAGCTGGCTTCAGCCAGGTCCAGATTGATGACGAACCCTTCCTTCTGTGGACCAAAGAGCAGACGGAGAAGGATCTCGACTTGCCCACACTAGTGGAAGCTCTCAAGAGCTCGGAAATTATTCCCCTGGAGCTGGATCGCAACATTAAGGTCCTACTTCCGTCGCAGGCACGTCGTGTCGTCCTACCCGACGAGTTCTATCGCCTGTCGCCGGAGGAGATCAAGAAAGAGCAACAGCTGCGAACCGAGGCCATTGCCCAGTCACAGATGCTGCGGACAAAGGCGATGCGGGAGCGCGAGGAGCAGCGCAATTTGCGCATGTATCGATACGCTTTAGTCAGGGTTAAATTTCCCAATGGACTCCTTATACAAGTAAGCCATTCCGCGATGATGACATCTGAAGTAATTTTGTGTAATAAGGTGAATGAATCAACATTTTCAGGGCACTTTCAATGTGTACGAAAAAATAGCCGATGTGTTCGAGTTTGTGCAATCTTGCCTGGCGGACGAAAGCCTGGATTTCAGCTTGGTGTCCAACAGCGAAGGCAAACTGGGCGATGAGGACTTGGAAAAGACACTATATGACTGCAAGTGAGTGATGCAATAATGTGTTTTAGGTGAAGCACTACAGGATCTCCTTCATTTCAGACTCATTCCCAACGCTCTGCTGCTGTTTAGCGCAAATGACGTGCCCGCTCCCTTGCAAACGGATATAAACTACTTAAAGGAAGACCTTCTAATGCTGGTGCAGGCTATGTAGAAGTGCTTTAACCCATATATTCAGCGGTATTTGTCCCTTATATTATAACAGAGCTGTTATTTATTACTTTCAAATCTATTATTCAAAATCAATTATAAACGCACTTTACACAAAAGAAATGCCTTTAAATTAAATTGGTTATTAAGCTAGTTTTGCTGCTGTTGCTACTTGTTCGTTTAAAATATATTTATATTAAACATTTTTAATATATTTGCTTAACTAAATACATACTTTAAAACCACTGTGCGTCAAACAGCTGTTTGGTATCTTTTCGGCTGCGGTATTTCAGGTGGGCTTTTAAGCTTACCTGCATACGGTCTTACTTAGTGCAAAAATAAACAAAAATTGCAACGCTAGCAAGTAGAAATTAACGAATTATTATTTAACTATGAGCTTAAACTGTGAGTTGTGAGGAATTGCGAAAAGTGCACGAATCGCGCAACCATTTTGGTGCTATGTAAATGTGAGTGAGTACGCAAGTCTAGCCAGAATCATATGTTTGTACCAAACAATAACAAAGTGCGGCCAATTGCATTTTGGCCATATTTCGATTAACATATGCCTAATTGTTGCTTAGTCACATTAGTTTTTGGGGTTGTAAAAGTCATAAATAATGCTATTAATAAGCGGAGCAATATGTTACGCCTGTTTTGGAAGTTTCCCGCACTCTTTGGTGCGGTCAGCGCATCGCGTGGTTCCGCTGAAAACTTGTGGCCCACTGTAATTTCCCACTCCACGCGACTTTTTCTGACCATTATCGAATTATTAATAGCATGTGGGTGCAATTTGTTGATGCGGACTACTAATTAAGCAGGCAGCTTGATCGCAGGGCTGTCACTTTTTAGAAACTGGTTGGAACTTAGCTCAATAATCAACCCTCTTTTAACCTATACGATATGAGCTTATATGATTGATTTTATATGATTATTAACTTAAAACAATATAACCAGGCTCATTAACTTACAACAAATATAGTAAACAAAGAGCACTTTAGTAAGATAAGATGAATCCCTTTAGCTTACAAAACATTTACACGATATGAGAAAGTACATACAAATTTGAATTTCGTGGGAGCCCAAAACTGGAGCATTGATCCTAATCCCAAGCTGGCTTCTTCCATGTTACTAAACAAACAGTTGCATTTAATGAACCAATTTCGCAGTTGGCCTTTACTGTCTATCACGGCGGCATCGAAAACGGCCAAACTAAGAGTCAGCGGAGGAGTGAGGAGTGGGTAGATTGGGGAGTGCTTCGCCCAGGCTCCGGGCACTGGCAATTTGGCGTAAATCTCGCTTGATCTTGGGAAAAGGTAAATAGAAAAGCAGCCAAAATCAAACATTAACGAATCTCTACGGCTCAGGGCTTAAATTAAGCCAAGCAATCGCGCCAAATCGAAACACGCAGCCACGAGAAGCCAAATAAAAAGCAGGCAGAAAGCCAGAGACTGCAAGCCATCGCATAAATTGGCCTGGGCTGGAGCCAAAGATTTCATTGTTGGCCATTGCTTATTATGGCCGGGCAGCGGATCTAGGCCTTCATTAAACGGCCAAAGGCAACGGCTGCAGCTGCACCGGGAAAAATGTCGCCAAAGTTGGGAAGCTAGAGTTCTTAAATGATGCTCACTTCAATTAAGTGGCCTGTTTTAATGATTTAACTTTAAGATATGTATTTAAACAAACCCCTTGAAACTTAAGCTTACATGCAAGACTCTTTCTCTCTGTGTACAATAGAGCCTTATTTCAACTTTGGTCCGCGAGGCTAGTGCGTGAGATATGCATTATTTATCTAGCGAAATTTTTCTCATTGCTGCGGCGGCAACTTGTTGCAGGCAGACTTCCTGGTTTCGGCCCAGCTGCAGCACAGCCAGGCCAGAAATTCCAAAATGATACGAATAGTTTGTTTCTGTCGGGAGATAGCGAGAAATATGTGGGACATCCTGAGGATCGTTGTCTTCTCTTTTTTGGGACAGGAGATGGGGATGTGGATAGGGATTCCGGGTTAGGGGTTAGCAGTTAGCCATTGGCAGGTTGCAACCTGCACGTGCCTCGCCTCGCTGCGCCGCCTGATTGAACGATTGAGAGATCATCACCCGGCGGAGAATATCTGGCAGTACATAATGATGATGATGAGGTGCAAATTGCCGCTGCCATGAAATTGCAAATCAACTCTCCTGACTCCCGATTGCACTTCATTCTAAATTGTTTGCTCAACCCAGCAGCTCAGCTCAGTTTTGGCACTTCTTTCGCGAATCCTCCGGCGCCGGTGCAAAAATTGCAAATCGAATTTGCCAATTGCCGGGCGGCCTCCACTCTCCGGCTGATTTGTTTTTGTGGTTTGCCCACGAACCACCAACCGCATTGCCCGCAAAACGGCAACCATTGCGAACCCGCCCTTTAACAAGCATTTAGCTTGCTCCGCCAAGCTCGTGACCCATTCCCATGCACATTCCCGCTGCCGAGTGGGCAAGAACTCCTCCAATACGCCGGGCATGTTTATGACCCGGCTCGAAATTGAAGTGGAAATCGGTTAGCAAGCAATGGGTTCGCTTTTCGATTTGTTTTTATCGCTCCACGCAAGCGCCCTGAATTTGCATATTTCTGCCTGCATTTGAACCCCGAACTCGGGGGGCCAAAGGAAATGCGATCCCGAAAAGTGAGCAGGAAGACAGCGGCGTATGTTCGCTCCTGGCGGAAATACTTCCCCTATGACGGGAAAAACAAATAAATAACCACAATTAAGGCTTGTGCTTTAATTAACACCACTGAACTTGGGCGACACAACTGGCATAGGAAGAAATGATATTTATGGAAACCGGAAGCAACTATACTCTTTTGATTTCGATAAAAATGGAATATACATGTATCTTCTTTAATAAATAATAATAACCACCAATCTGAACAAGTTAGAATAGAACTTCAATAATCATTAAAATGTCATCATCAAGATATTGATATGCTCCAATTTACCCTACCATGCAACCTATCACAATTCGCAATCAAATAAGAACTTCCGGTCCACTCAGCGAGTGTTTTATGAATGAAAATCTTGTCTCATTGTCTCAGCCAGCTCCTCATCCCCATCCCCATCCACATCGCCATCATCATCGTTGTCCAGCAGTCGATGTCGATGTCCATCGTCCGATGGTCACGCTCATCGCCAATTAGTGCAATCAACAGTGCGGCTGAGATGGTGGGTGCGGTTTTTCTGGACCGGAGTGGCTGGGTGCTTCATCGGGTTGCGTTTGGTTGGACCTCAACCTAGGCAATTGCTAGGGAAATCTTGCACAGTTCACTTGATAAGATTAATTGACTCGGCCTCCCTTCGGTTTGTCAGCTAAAATGTAACATAATCCGTGATGTAGTGGCAGAAACTTTACGCTATTGAAATATTAATATGGGGTTTGGACCTACAAACTACTAATCCTACTAATATTTCTTCAAAGAGTTACCTATCATAACTTACGATTATAACCTATCATAACTATATTATAACTGTACAAACTTCAATTTAAATGTGGATAGTATTGACGTGTATCTTTCAGATTTACTAGCTTAATCCCAACACTTCAGCTACTATATTTTCCTGTGTAAAAAACTTAATTTTTCCATCAAACGTATGGATTAGACTATAAATATATCCACATACTCTATAGGCTCAGAAAGAAATCCTTCTATCTTTCAGATACTTTTCAACGATATAAAAGTTTACAGTTTCATAATATGCAAAACTCGTTGCAACAATGTTGTACTGCCAAATTCGCTGTGATTAAACAGCATAATTAAAACGATCAGATATTGCAAAAGTCGAATGTACATTTTATTGGCTATTGGGACCGGCAGCTCGTTCAATTTATAACGTACCCCCTCGATAAACTCAACCATCCCAATCGCTTGGCCTAGCAACTGCAGTCAATTTCAAACACATTTGCAATTTGTCAAATTTTGGTAGCCAGTGCCAAGATAAATTAATTTCGGCATCGATTTGATCGCTTGTCTCTGTGGTCATTTTGCATGGCTGTGTGAAATAAAGGGGTGGGGGGGGATTTGCAGTAGAGGGGGGTGGGAGGTGGCTAAGTTTGGCTAAGACCATGTTAGCCACAAGCCAACATGGCTTGGCTCATTGTAAATGTGCTTTAATGACCACCGGTCAGCAAATCTCATTTTTTGTCGACGGACCGCATGCTGTTTCACACACACACACTCACACTCGTATGCAGAAAGAGACGGCCATGGGGGGCGAGAAAGAGAGGGCGCGATAAGAGCTGGCTTGGCACGAAGATTTTCTGGTACCTGGTATCACCCCCCCGCCCTTTTGAAACGCCCCTGCGTCCATCACTGGCCAAAATAATGACCACTGTCCACATGGTGCAAAATTAGACATATTTCCTTCTTTACTTCGGGTGTTATCTGCCTGCCCCGCCACGCCCCCCACCTCCAACATTTCTTCGCTCACCTTTTGCATTTTCAACACCGAAAAGTTTTACATTCGGATTTTCCGCAACTGCTGAGAAAAATGACATTACAAATTGTAGGACATTTGTCTAATTAAATCCCTGCCTGCTCCAATAACAAGAGCTTAGATTACAATCTCACAGCGGTGCGTAATGGCTTTTGAGCCAACTTCGGCATGAAGTGGTCAGTGTTGGAGGAGGGGGAAGGGGGGGATGTGTAGAAAAGGTTGCATTTTGGGGTAAAATGTTGGCAAAATTGAGTTGGCAGGAGGTCGGAATGCGAGTGATGGAGAGCTGCAATTTGTGCTCCAGTTTCGAGGGATTCTTCAATACAATCTATTTTCATTGGAAACTTCATCATTTCTAGGGCTTAAGGAAGACAAATAGCTGTTTAAGCCGAGCCTTCTTATATATGGCTAAAAATATGAAATATTAATATTATTCTGGTCTTATATTAATATGAAACGATGCATTTGTAAGTAGATTGATTACAAGGAGTAAAAAGAATATATTTTCATTACCCTTGAACAACAGATTTATAGAAATTTAATGGACAGCTGATACGATTAAATTAGATTAATTTCTATGGTTATAAATTGGCATAACTCATAATTTCGTTCACAAAAGAACCCTTTTTTTTGGCTTTTACTTAAAATATAGGGGCATTTGTTGCTGGTACATAAAGCACTGGCCACTGACCAATTAGAAGGAGCACAGAAGTGCAACCCCAAGTGAATGAGTGACCACTTAGAAAAAAGAACGAGTGGCACAGTTGACCGGCATTTGATGAAATTAAGATAAACTCAAACAATAGCCACTCCACTCCGTTTCAATCGAGTTGGGATTACTCATCTGAAGGAAAGCACTCAATAGCCAACTGATAAGAACACGTGTTGCTCCAGCCGCCGTCCCGCTCGCACCACTCCAGAGAGGCTCCACAAGTTGGGAGAGCGAGAGGCTCGTTGCTGTTGAGCTTGGCTCGAGAGAGAGCAGCGACTCGTCTTGGGGTCCAATTAGATTACCGGCAACAAGCATGCGCTCCCTTTCTGCCCAACGGACGCTCAACTGAAAACTGTTCCAAAGGCTTTGGCGCTGGCGCTCCTCTCTCCTATTCTCGCCGAGTGTCTTTTGAGCCCTCCATTCGCCAGTCGACTTCGACTTGGACTTTCGGCTCAGTTGCCTTTCAGTCTCTTTCCGGTTTGCGTCTCGCGGAAACTTTGGCGCATACGCAGTTCCACACAAATAAAATAACTTACAAATTCAGTTATAATTTAGAATTAACAAATATTTATATTTATTTTATTTAATAAAAGTTACCTATCACAACTATTGTAAAGATATGCCGATGGCTTTGTGAAAATCAGTGAAAGATAACAATCCTCAAGCTAAAATCTATATAGATCCCATTTAGTGCAGTGAGAAATTGGAATTCAATGTAAGTTCTAGAAGATAATGCTCAAGTAAGCAATACAAAGTACATGGATTTTAAAGATATATCATTTATAATACAACTTATGTGCAAAGAAGTAGTATAGTCAAGGAATACATTCTTGGGTATGTTCAAAAAATGTATAACCCATTCTAGAAAAATAAGTGGGAATTTGCCAATTCCAAGAAATGTTAAATTCTAAAGCAGCCTATGAGGTTATTAATACGCCTCCAAAATAATAATCGATGTATGCCAACGAAAGTGAGTTCTGCCTATCTAGCAGTCCATCCGCTTCCAGATTCAAATTCCCAGTTTTAGAAGGAACACTCACGAAATACGAATGCCTTCTTATCTCGCATCGCTTGAAGATCGTTAATATTTATGGAATATACATAGAGGATGGGGATCCGAGCTGCGAGGAGCTGATAAGCCGACGACGCTGATTATTCAGTAATATGCATCAGAGATCTATATTGTGTTGCTCCATTCAGCTCGCAGCGTTAGCAGGCGGCTTATCTTCGATTTTCCCGACGGGTTTTCCCCGCCTATCGATCACCATTTCGAAATTAATAACTTTTGTGAGAACTACTGGCAGCGACAACGAGCAGGCGCGCACAGTGAAATCATGTTCGAGTGATTAAATTAATTAATGATATAGACACACTGCGCAATAGTGTCCACGCAATCGCAGAAGGAGTTTAGAGATCTTCGCTGTGCAGATGCACAGACTTGGCGATCCTGCAGCGACCAACGCCACATGATGCGGATCGGTGGATCGGTGGATACCGTGGCCAGAACCAAGACTCCCATCTGAAGTTGCAGAGGCGAGCAGATCGTTGTCTTAACTTGTCGTACACGATGTCTTATACGTGTAGCAACAATTTATTTCGCCGGCCAGTGGATCGATCGATCGCCAGTGCAATCGATGATCGTGGGCTCTGGGAAAAGGAGTCTGAGGATCGGCTATCCCTGGCGATCAATCAAGCCCGGCTGGATGATCAATATTAGCTGGTCTAAAAATAATTGTAGCCTGGCCATCTCTGTCCATATAAGATAGGAGAAAAAAAAGAGGCGAAGAACAAGTACCTAAATGTGTTCGTTTAGTTTTCAACTGATAGTCGGCTACACTGTTGTTGTTGTGTGTTATTTAATAGGCACATAATATAGCTAAATAAAAATAGATTACATTTTTGGTTGAGTCAGGAAAAAGAAGGAACTTTTCTAGATGCCTGTGCTTCCATTCGCTGATAGGAAGTACGTAAACAAATGATTAATTTAATATAATCATTTTGTATTATGCCGATACTGACAGATTTAAAAGTTAATGCAGTTTAATTAACTCATAATAATACAAATATAACAAAATAAATACACAAATATTGCATTTATTTTTTATGAAATTGTAGCTTACATGTGTTGAATATATAAAAAACACCTTATTTATGAAAAAAAAAATTGATAATACAATACAAAGGTAGACAACATATGTCTATATACGAACCATGAGTCAGATCAACTCAGTACACTTCAGTCAGATGTCGGGAGATCTAATTTGGCCTGCCTTTTAGGTTTGTTAAGACTTTACGACTTGTGTAATTAGTTTTTCCCTCGAAGATCTTTTATGGCGACCGCCAGACTCCGAGTAATATGTACGTATATAGATATGGATGTGCTAACGCCCCAAACAGCCAACTCTCTCCCAGTTACATTGGGTGTTCCAAAAACAAAAAAAAAAGGAAAAAAACACACAAAAGATGTCATTAAAAATTGGAGTAACTGTTTTTCCAACTAATATCTGTGTCCAAAGCGCTAATTGAAGGCAACTTCACAACTTCGTAGGCGACTCTCCCAGCAGCCAGCTCCTCCGGGTCAAGGGTCAAAGTTCTTTCAGCTTGTGTACGTGTATGTGTGTGATTTCCTTGAGACAATGGGGGCCGAAAAAGAGCTCGTCGCCTGACTGACTGACGACAAGTGCCCGTCCAGTGTACACCCCTTTTTCGAGTAAGCTGTCAAAGACGGGCCTGTTGGCCAAAAGCTTGTTTACAGCCATCGATGCCGATGCCGATGCTGAATTAATTAAACTAACTCCGAGCTGGACTGGAGGCATGGGTAACCCCTGGTGGCAGCCAGGTGAGTGCAGCTCAATTTGTGCTTTTCGAAATTGGTCAGTGTAACCCGAGGACAATGACTTGGAACGCCTGCGACTCCCTCTTTGTCCCCAAACTTGTCTGCTCGTCAGAGGTCCTTGCAAGAAAAGGACATAATTGCTGCAATAGATTCTCGACAGAAGTTGAAAGGTTGCATCAGCAGAGGATGTAGGGACAGGGACTCGAAAACGGCAATGAAATGTACACATAGTTACAGAAAATCAAACCATATTCTGAGTGTATGTGAACTGTTTGTTTGCTGCTTAAACTAATAATTACCAATTTCATTTACAAATTTATATGTGCTTTTGTTGTGCTTCTCAGTCCTTTCACTAATCTAACTCAGTCTTAACCATCTCACTGCCCAACATTTTAATTTCCTCCTGCGACTTTGCGAGAGAAGGGGTCACAGATTTTCTAAAGCTTCGGCAACAACATCACCCACCTACTCATCTATTTTGTGTGCGATGGTCTATTGATTGGAATATTCATTGAATAGTTTCTAAGCTGATTTATATGCTATTGTGTGAGTGTGCTGTCGATTTAATAAATATTTAATTTCAACTCCGGCCCCGTCTGCTGATGGCTCCTAAATCCACACATAAAAGATTCAATCAGCGGAAGGAGCACGGACCAGTTGGAGGCCAAAGAGCCGACGATGATGATGTTGTTATAGCCGGTGTGCCTGCCCGCCTGGCCTGCCTGCATTCTCGTATTAATAATGCCGGGCAGCGAATAATCCGCAGAGCTCCCGAGACATCGTAATTTGCAAAATGCACAATCGCTTCCTATAAATCAAGCCAAGGAGACACACCGTCCAGCAGCCTCGACGAGAATCTATTCAGATCCCATCGCGCAGTATTCATATATATATATTTCACCTGGCCAAATCACAAAGGTTTCTTTCGAAAGCCTTTCAAAACGAAATGAAGCCGAATAGCTGCCACGTCGTCAACCGCTATCAATCTCAGGTGAAATGGAGCTGCGTCCGCCGGCCATTAGATGCTCCCAGCTACAACATCCCGGCCAGCAGTGCTCCATTCTGTTAGCAGGAAACCAGGCAGAGCCAGAGCCATCCAATCTCCCACAATCCCAACCAGCTTCGCGGACCGAGTTGCTCCGCTCAAAGGAAAGCGCCCGTCGCAATAGATCGCACATTGCAGATAGAGGCGTGCCTGCCACTCCACTCCACAAAATCGAGGAGTGACAAATCTCGTGGCGAAATCTATATACCCTAGAAATGAATGGAATTAAATGCTTGTATATGGATAATAGTTAGGCCACCATACGTTTTGTTTCGTCATGGATTTTATAGAAATTCTTCAAGGAAGATATAGTACTATGTATTGGATATGATGTGATATAATTTTATATGATGGTATGATGAGTACCATAAGTAGAAAAGTACGCTTTTGGATGAAGAATATATACAAGTGACACTTAAACTCTGGTAATTCCTGTGACTTTCCAAATTGATTGTTTAAGATTTGGTAAACTACAAATTCTGAAAAAATGTTCCAAGAAGATCACTGAAGCCTCGAGTGATAACCGCTTATCATGCCACCCGTTGCAAAGGGTATACAAAAGGCAAAGCCAAACAATGAGCTGCAATTTCTGGCCACAAAGGATGAACGCATCGCGTACGCCGGTTTGGGGGAAGAAAATAAAAATAAAGAGGGTAAAGAAGGTGGCGGGAGGCAGAAGAAAGAAGACGAAGACGAAGAGAAAGGAGTTGGGGACAAGAGCAAGAGAAGCGTTGGATAGATGGAGCCGAGGAGCCGCAAGAGTCGCACATTCGGCGAGCGCCTTCAGCAGTTGTTATAAATTATAGTGCCGCATGCGGAATGAATGCCCAAGATCAAACCGGTGGTGCACACATACCATATAGCCATGCACCATCGTACCGGAGGGGTGGGGGGAGGGAGGTTCGATTGGGCGGCTATAAAAACAAACCTCCGCCCCCGCACGTAGTCATTTGTGGTTGCTGTTGTTGTTGTTCCTGCTGTTGCATGCCGCCTGTTGCATCAAAATATTTAGCAGTGTACCGCTATGAAATTTGGTATTCCAAGACGGACCAACAAGCCGCCTCAGTGGTGCAGTGCACTTTAAAAAAAATTGCATACTTTTTACTTAATTCTATCTAAATCTTCTTTTCTTAATTTCATACTATTTTAATAGTTGTTAATATATTTATTGCATAGTATTGTAAACCTAAAGAATGATATAAAAATACTCAAGATTTTTGCTTCACTTTTAATTTGCAAAAATTTTAAAAATTTCGTTTAAATTTTCTAGCTTTGGAAATTACTTAAAAATGATTACTTTACTCTAATGTTACATTCAGCATTTAATATATAAGATACAAAATACTCGTACATTTTTTTTTTTTGTGTTTTTTGGCGGTGTTGCTGCAGTTGAGTTGGCATTACCATTACCACGTTGTAGGCATGTTGTAAATGCCAGCCGACTGCTGTGGACTTTTGTCGTTTTTTTGCTGCTGCAGTTGTTTTGTATATGTGTCGGTGTGTGCTTTTTGGCCATAAAAACAGAAATGAGCCCACGGAAAACATGTCCAATTGCGCTAGCAAATATTCAACGCTGGCGGCGCATCATACAAGACCAGATGGGCAATCCTTGATCGGAATTTGCGGCAATTCGAGACTACTACGAGATATTTTGGCGCAAAAACCCCTTGAAATTAGCTAAAGATAATATGAAAATATTTATTAAAATCTAAAAGATACTCAGATACTGCGCAGCTATATTAAGATCCCTAGAAATATAAAATTTTCCGATCGCAGACGAATTTTGTTGAAATTACAGATTCTAGGCTGCTCAATAATAATCCATATAACATATCAACAGTGCAGCGATTTTCCGAGAATTTCGCAGTTCATTTTTCAGTACGCGAAGCGTAGAGCGCAGTCCATAAAAGCCAAACGAGTTTAACTTAGTTAGAGTAAGTCAGACTTTGGTTTCAGCTAATGCAAACCGACGGCGCGTTTGTTTGACGAGTGCAACTGCGGAGGAGAGGACGACAAACAAAGTGCCGCGGTTGTCAAGCAGCAACAGCAACAATATCAGAGAAACAAGAAGGAACGCGTCAGTGCAGTGACTCGACTATTAGATACCCATTACTTGGGGTTCTTCACCTTCAGATGTAGAAGATATTCTACTTACGGACAGGCCAAACGGACAGATTAACGGTCAAACGGACATGGGGTTCTCGATCAAGAAAAGAACCGGAAATCTGTCTGTCTGCCTTCATAGCCCAGCATACCCTACTACATGTAAGGGGTATCAAAATGTAAATACAAAAAAATAAAACCGAAGACAACGACTGCGTTTGGGACTGTGTGCTATGCTAATTACTGGACATGACGGCAGCGCATTGCTTTCGGAATCGACGGACCCCAACCACAACCAAATCCATGTGAACAAAAGGCGCAAGCGTTTACGCACACTCTGCTCCGCAGTCGCATTTTCATTTGCATAAGCAGCCATAAAAACAAAATAAGGAAAAACAACCAGCTGGCTTCCAAGGCATACACTAAAAAAAATAAATGTGGAGGCAGCGGCAACTTAGCAGATACTACACGACAGCAACAACGGCAGACGATCCCAACTTAGTAATGGGACAAACGGACTTACTCAGAATTCGCCTTTCTTGGGCCGCACTGCTGTGTGAAAATGAATTTCCTTTTCGGCCAAGTCGAGGGAATTGTGCAATGCAAATGCCGCCAAATAGGCCATTTGTACCGAGCGACTAAATAACATACTAAATAGGAGCCTTATCCATAGGTTCTTAACTAATGGACAAGTAAAAAAGGCTACCATTTTCTTAAACTATACAATCTACAAAGAAGATAAGCTCTTACAAATATAAAGAGATACTCCTAAGGGGTAATACTAAAGATACATTTTAGGAACTTTATTCTCAAGATTCATTTACATACTTTGGTTAGATCAAATTTAACAATGAACAACTTCAATTCAATTTTATTCTATCCCTACTCGTTTGAAATATGTATCTATAGCCCCGTTCAACTGTCGAATGATTGACAGCCATAGGTTTTAGTTATTTTTATTGCATTTCTAATTGAATGAGGCGATGACAGTACGCGTATAATGAACCTATGATCATTAATCATTATCTGGATGAAATAGAATTATAAAATTGAATTGCTGATTCGATTCGAGCACATTGAGCCACGACGGGGAGCACGACGATCGGTAATTCTAATTAGAGCTATTCAGGAAATCTTCGACTATAGACTTTGGATTTGTGTCTTAGCCAACCGTACATGTATTTCCATCTTCCACAGCGATTCAGAGTCGCTGGTCTAGACCAAAGTTGGTAACAAAAAAAACAGAAACGACACGAAAAACATGGCCAGAAATGTCAACTTGAATTCGGTCTATTCCTCCGCTTGTTGTTATTTCTTTTGGCGGATTTTGGCATCCCAGAAAGTTGTAACCGCCAGAAAGGAACACGAAGCCCAGCTTCCACTCAATGTTAACTTTCGATTTCCTCCTCTTTTTTTGCTTTGCTTTTCTTTGGCCATGGGTGACCATTTCTTGGGGGAGCCCAGCTCAGCTCAGCTCGGAAGGTAGCCGGGCTCACGATATTTGCGTGCCAAAGCGAAATTGTGTGGAAGTCAATTGGCAGTCACGTTTGGCCAAAACCATTGGACCTGGTCTTGGGCCAGGGCCAAAACAATCCACTGCAGATGGGCCAAATTAAATTGTCAGTGCGGCATTAAATGCCAGATTATTGGGGATCAACACAAGTGGGGGGCAGAATCAGCTCCACTGCCTGTATAGAGTTATCTTTCGATTAACAAACGATTGAAATTAATTTTACAATATTTCCGCATGCTGGCCATGAAATGTGTGGAAAACAATGACAATTGCAACAGCAACTGCAGCAGCAGCAAATGGAAAATCACGAACCCGGAAGAAGGCCTTCAGATTTGGCCAGATCCAAGGGGCTTTGCTTTGATTTGCTACCTCCAACTCCTCCGCTCGCCCTGTCACATCACATGTTGCTGTTGGCTTAAGTTTCCCGCCAGCAATTTCTTCATTTTGGCCGGAATTTTGGCCAAGAGCAGAACCGAACCGGTTGTGTTGCAGCTTGTTTTTGTTAGCTGAAATTTGTTCGCGCTCTCGTTGACAATTGTGTTGTGTAAAAAAAAAAAGAAAACAGAAGGGCTGTCTAAAAGAATTTCAAGTGTGCGGCCAGCTTGTTCAGACACTGGGACAGATGAGCCCGATGGCAGAGGCTGGGTGTAAATTACTTGGCCAAAACCAAGAAGCAAGAGAAGAAGAACGAAGAACCGAGTACCGAAAACCATGAGCCAAGAAGAAAAGTAGCAGTTGTAGCTGTTGCTGCTGTCAGTTGCAGTTGCAGTTGCAGTTGCTGCCGCCGTCGTTGTTGCACTCGTCAAAATTGCAATCAATCATGTGGCCAAGAATGCACCCGGCCACAGTAGACAGTAGACGAATGGAACCTGTTTTCTGGCCGGGCTATCAGTGTTAAATCTACAAGATCATTTTGCCAGCTCGGCCACAAACCCATAATTTGTGATTGTTATAAGCCAGAACAGAACCGTAACGAGTTCCACGGACCAGTCCCCGTGCTCCTAATAGACTCGTCGCCGGCCTAATGAATTGAATCGTTTCTGATGGCCTTGTTTGCTGCGTTCCTTTTCTGCCACTTTTTTGTAGCCTTTGCTTAGCCATCATCCCCGTTCGACTGGCATCGATCAGCGCGGGATTGGGGACTCCTCTTTGACTAGCTGAGTGGGATTTCTTGGGATTGCGGTTGGCTGGACGGCCTATCAAGTGGAGGGAATCTCTGGCCCGGGCACGAACTGACTGGCAAGACCGCCCGCTCAGCCAGAGTCAACAGAACTTTTGGGTCTTTGATTAGGAATCGGTTTTGGTGGAAAACTCGGTCATCCTGCCTCACCTACATAGATCGGCTGCATTCTGCGGCTCCTTTTCCTGCTTCGCTCGATTGCCTGGTTGGTTGGGTTGCACAAGAGAAAATCCTACTTCAATTGAAGTATGTTAACTAAAACGATTTAATACTAAATTACTTATATTACTATGAATTTGATCAATTTTGTGTGTAAATTTTGGTAGTATAGTTAGAAGCTATTCCAATATCTTCACAAAATACTTGTGTATTTTAGAACTATTATTTCTACACCTCTTTTCTCTCACTGTGACCATCCATCCTTTGGCTACGAGAGTGGAGCGAGCCTATCGCCAACTGTCATCATTTTCAAATTATTTCTCGTTGAATATCTAATCAAGATTCATGCATGATCGCGGCTAAATTGCTTCCAGGCAAGAACGGACCAGACCAGGCCGGAGTCGTAGATGGAGACCAGCATAACAATTGCTATCCTAGCTGGGTTCCTGGGCCATCCACCATCCAGCTTCAGAGTGCAAGTCCAGCATCCAGAGCGGGCTCTTCACGTTTTGCTGTTTGATTTTTCCACAACGTTTTCCATTGTTTTCCACCCCGAACGGAGTTAATAGTGTTGTTCCTGGTTGGGGATTCTTTGGAGCTTTGTTTGCTCTTTTGGTTTATTATTTATTTATTTTTTTTTTTTTTTTGTACAAGCAAGCAGACAACGATTTTTGCATCGGGAATTAGCCCAGACAATTGTTTTTCGAGACATTTTTTTGTGCGCTACCCATGTAATCATTTATGTTTATGAGCCCCCCTTGCGATGTGTTGTTACTTCGCTCGTATTCGCATATGCACTTATACTTGAACTTTAACTCGTCTTTATTTCACTTAATTGAAACTAGACAGCATCCGTAGGTAAATAATTCAATTAGCTCGACTCAAGTCGAGCTGCAATTGCACTCAGAAACAGGGTGATGTTGAGCTTTATTAAATTCTATTAAATTTGTTGTTCATTTGGTGGCTAATTCGCTGCGGCAGCGTCCACTTAATGGTTATTAACTTTCGTGTGACATCTGTGACTTGGGGTGTTCGCCTCAATTGGTCGTCATATGGGCAGTGGTTAACACTACGTAAATTGATGACCCCCACCCAGTGGCCTTCTAATTGTTTCATTAGATTTCCACGCTGGAGACGCACGAGTCAGCCAAAAGGGGAATCGATCCCCTTCTGGGCCACGCCTCTGCGAACCAATTTCGGGGTGTCCATTGTTGGTTAACCGGTGAGCGAATGGGAATCGAATCAGCCGCAGGCCCCAAACTTTTGACATTTTTATTAGCACTTCTCGTTCGCGAGCTGGTTAAATTTACGAGTCAGCCGTGGCAGGATCGAGGTGTAAACATATTTCTCAGCTCCGGCTGCATGAAATTATTATCAAACATGCAAATCTGTGGCGGTTGCGGGCATCGTAAATTGATTTTTATGCTGCTGCTTCTGTTGAAGTTTGAGTTACCAGGGGGGGAATATACATACATATATCCCACTTCCATTGGATTCTAAGTCATTTTGTGTTACCTCTACCTCTTCTAGTTTGCCTGCTACTCATCTTGCTCGAGAGCCAAATTCCCAGCGAATCGAAAGCGAAACCCTTGCGAGAGGGTTAAGGAAGGATACAACAGACAACAGACAGCCAGGATGGTGCTCGTGCTGAATGGTGTGCTGCAGGACGACTGCCCCATGGACACCAACAGCCTGTTCCTGCAGCATCCCGTTTACAGAGACTACGCCCAGCAGCTGCACTCCATCCAGGCCAAGTCGGTGGGTCCGGTGGGTCTGCTCTACGTGGGTCAGCGGGAGATGGCCGCCTCTGCACCGCACGACAAGCACGTCAACATCATCGGTGCCGACGATGCCACCACCTGTATTATCGTCGTGGTCCGGCACTCCGGTAAGCATGCCCAATATCCTTTGCCCCATAAATAAGCGTCGTTTGGCTCATTAACCCCTACTAATAATGATTCCCAACAGGATCTGGTGCTGTGGCCCTGGCGCACTTCGATGGCAGCGGCGTGGACGAGGCTGTGTGCACCATGGTGTCGCGGGTTCAGGAGCTGGCCGTCGGCTATCCGGAGGGTCGCATCGAGTTGCAGTTGATTGGTGGCTATCGGGATGCCAAGGGATACGGCGAGGACGTATTCTTCAGCATTATGCGTGAGTACAATGCTAAGCAGCTTGCTTTAGTTCTTATATGAATTTCATTTATCATTTTCTCAGAATCATTCCACAATCACCTACTCGAAATCGATCTGACGCAGGCTTGCGTGGGCGAGCTAAATACCATGATGCGCGGCGAGATCAACTGCCCCATCATCTATGGAGTGGGCGTGAACATCAAGACTGGTGAGATCTTTCCGGCCTCCTTTCCAGACCGAGGACCCGACCGGGAACTACGCGATGCTCGCATCTTCATGGGCGCACAGTCGGTAAGTAAAGCCCAAATTTCCCAATGTGTTAGCCTGCTAACCACTTGGCTGTGTTCCATAGGTTCTGGATATATACGACTCCTCGCTGGGCATGCTACGCATTGGACCCTTCAACTACGATCCGTTGCGCGGCGCTGATCTGTGGCTATCCCAAACGGATGAGTTTCTGCTGCAGCACCTGTCCTCCAGTCCAGACGTGGAGCCGCCTCACTTTGCGCCTCAGGTATGGGAACTACTTTGTTTTCTGTGCAGCCACATAACTTGATAACTCGATTGCAGACGCGTGCCACCATTAGGTTTATACAGGAGAATCAGTTCCCCGCCGTCACCGTTTTCAGGGACAATCGGCCGCGCTACTTCCGGCGGGATGACGCCACGGGCTTCTGGGTGCTGGTTAGATATTAAAGCTTATTTTAGTGTTTAGTTGTTACGCAGTTCGAAAATGTCACAGATGTGTTAATTGACTGGTGCATGTGTTAATTGTCGCTGTCCATCGCAAATGCTTCTGCTTGCCTTTTGTTTAAGTTTTGATCGTTGAGTTGATTGTATTCGGCTGTAATTGTCATTGATTTCCTGATTAATCTGTATCTGCTGTAATTATTGGCCGATTAGCAATAGCAATTGATGAATGCGACATAATCTCTCTTCAATTAGATACAAGATTGAGTTCCGACGCTGGAGACGGTTGCTTGGGACGAGCCTTAGAAATGGATCTGAACTGGGAACGTAAAAGCGATATATAACGATAAATAATTATTACAATTCTATGTGCACACGTGCATGTAAATATTTATGTGAACCCCATTAAAAAACCTATTACTATTTAAAAGAGATTCTTAGCTAAATATATATGCGCATATTCCGTGTAAACGAAACGAAACAATTTCGAATGCAATCATTTTAGCTGTAACTATAAACTGTAATCAAAAATGTAAGAAAAATATATAAAAATGGCTTGGCTATACATACACACACACAAGGAAATAATTGAATTTTCATTTATGCCATATATTTCGTCGTGGTATTATACATTTTTAAGACTATGTGATAGTTTCTGTTATACTAATTGTAAACTGAACTCCCCCAGTACTTTCGCCATTTTTTAGATACGAAATGGTGTATCTGTTAAGACCCTTGAAGACAATGGGTGGCCAATCTTCGGTAGAAGCAACGCCGTTTTTCACATAATATGTACCCTTTCGAAAAGGACAAACTTCAGCACCGGTAGTGGGTAAATTCGATTCGGGCGATATTATTCGGAAATAGGAAAGGTAGTAGCGAGTGAAAAATTCGCAGGGCTTGGTGGCACTGTTCACGATTCCCTTGACCCAACAACCATTCTTGAATGCGTGGGATTCGAAAAGGACGTCGAACGTATCGTCCAAGTCTTCTAAGAAAATAAGACTTCCATTTATCATGCGGTTTCTGCCGAGCAATCGTAGCTGGTATAGGAAAAGGGTTTCGGTACTGCCGTTGACGGCTTCTATCGACTCAAAGCGGACTTCATAGTTGCTTTTCTTTGAGCCCTAAAAATTAAAAATAAATATATTATCGCAGCAAATTTAATTTATGATTATTTTATTTATTCTTACCACTGATACTGTCCACAGGATCAAAAGACCATTTATCATCCACCAAAGAGTCATATTCCTTAATTCAAGCGCTCCAATTGCGAAATTTTGGATTGTGCATCTTTAACTTATAGATTTTATAGCAACATGAGTATTGCATGTCGATAAAATATATTCCAAATTTAATTATAAGTGAGTGTTAATAAGCACTTGTTCTGCTGAAGGGGCATGGCCACAATCGATGTTACAAAAACACGTTTTAACTATTAACAAGTTAGGCAAATGCTATAATATCAAATACGTGCACTTTTGCGTAATAAGTAAATTAGCAACGCGGCTTACTAGGTTAATTTTAAAGAACTTCAGCTTTATATTATAATTATTTATCAATTTACAGAAATTAACCCATGGATTTGCAATCCAAGCTTATATTGAAGGTAAGACAAGTTGCGTTTAAGCATCGGTGGTTCAGTGGTAGAATGCTCGCCTGCCACGCGGGCGGCCCGGGTTCGATTCCCGGCCGATGCAAATTTTTTTTATACATACATCTTTATAATGTATAAAAAATACATTTATTTTTGGTTGAAATCTTTAATTCGTATCCATATTCTATATTTTATATATACATGTTTGCATACTAAAAAAATAAAAAATAAAAATTAATTGCATTGACCCCGACGTGATTTGAACACGCAACCTTCCGATCTGGAGTCGGACGCGCTACCGTTGCGCCACGGAGTCGCTGTCAATAAGCGCGCCAAACGGCCATTATACCTAAAGTCTATTAACGAAAAACACTTTGAAATGCTGATATTTAAACTGTTAATTATGTGTTGAAGAAAACATTGACTGTTTTTGTATATTAATTCTTATTAATATAGTATTAACTAAAAATTTTCAATCATTAAATATTTTCTTGCAGCGCACATGCAAACGGTTGATGCACACTAGCGCCATCTTTCGCTAGTGATGTTCAGCCGGCTATCGATAGCCACACATGCACAAGTATCGAACCCGAGCACGGCAGCACTACGTTTTCGTTTTCTCAATCGCAGCCAACTTCACTTCAACGCGTTCGGTATAATATTTAGGTCCATTTATTTATTCGCAACAAATGCGAATGTAAAAGCGAATATTGCGTTTAAATTGTGCGCGCACGGTGCTAGCAACCATTGCGACTTGACTACGGTGACATTTCCAAAGTGAGTGTCATTTGCCAGACAGCGCGATTTGGCCAGAAATTCCTACCAATTCAGTTTTTCACATCGCCAGCTTTTCAGCGGTGCATTGGGTGAATAAGCGTGTGTGTTTCTGCCGCCAACCCAAAGTTGAAGCGCAAAAATGGATGTGGCGAAGCTGGAGAAGATGAAGGTGGTGGACCTGCGCAACGAGCTCCAGTCGCGCGGCCTGGACACCAAAGGAGTCAAAGCGGTGCTCGTCGAGCGCCTGAGGGCATATGTGGAAGGAGGAGCCGGCGACGGTGGTAAGTTTGTGTGTATGCGTCATTTGAGCGCCCGATTGTTCCAGTGTGTATGTGTGAGGGTGTTTCTGTGTGCGTGTGGCTTGCCGCGTCCAAGTCATGCTTGTATTTCGGTTTCTGTTTGTATGCGGCTGAGCGTGAGTTAGTTGTAAGTTTTTCTTATATAATGGCCAGTAATCACATTTCACTTTTCCCGCCTCCAGAAAATGCGCCGGTCACACCAAGCCGCCGTCAGCGTCGCACGCGCTCCATGTCCCGCTCTCCATCGCCGGTGCAAGCTGCTCCCGTGGCCGCAGAACCAGTGCTCGATACTCTCGAAGAGGAGGAGCAGCCGGAGGAGAAGACAGTGCCACAACCAGAGACAGAAAGTGAACAGCCAGCAGCCGAGCCGGAACCAGAACAAAGTGAGCCGGAGGAAGCTGAACCAGCTGCAGCAGTGACAGAGGACACAACCGTCAACCAAGCGGTCAATGAGGAGTCGCAGCCAGAACCCGAAGAGTCTGATGAAAGGTCGGAGACAGACGACAAGGAGGAGACAATCCAAGAGGCAGTACCCGCCGTCGTACCACAGAGTGAAGAGGCTGATGAACCCATGGAAGAGGATCATGATACTGCCCCTGAGGAGCAGGAGCCTACACAAACTGAGGAGCCTGTAGAGGAGAAACCAGCCGAGAGCACTGTGGCCGAGCATCAGTCAAATGGCGACAGCCAGAAAATGGACGTTGATGAGGAGGATTCGGCCGCCCCGAAAGCGGAGGAGGAGACCGAGCCAGCAGCTAAGCCTGAGGATCAGCCCTCGGAACGCCGCAAGCGATCACACAGTCGCTCCAAATCCCGATCGCGCAGTGGATCCCAAACATCGCCCAAACATCGCGGCAGCGTAGGTGACAAGCGTGAGTCAAAGGCAGCGGCCGAGGAGCGCACAGTTCCTGAGGACGAGCCCACCATCGAGGAGAACAAAGTGGGATTGAGCTGGCGTAAGTAGACTACTACATTCACATACACATTCCTCAACGTTTAAAGCTTGATCCCTCACAGTAACTAACATCCCTTTGTTTTTATATTCCAGTGGACTCTGACTTGCATTTACGCATCGACCCAACCACGTTTGCATCGGCCAAACCCCTTACCTCGGAAATTTACTCGCTTATTTGGTCCGGAGCACGCGCAAACTACGGAGTGCGCGAGGGCAAAGTGTGCTTTGAGGTGCGCCTTTCCGAGGAGTCGGTGCCGGAGAACTCGCACTACTTCCGCGATGAGCCGCATGTGCGAGGATTCCGCGTGGGATTTTCAATGCCCAAGAGTTCCTTGTTGCTGGGCGAGGCCGAGCATTCATTTGGCTACTGCGAAACCGGGCGTAAGGCCACTCAGAGCGAGTTTACCGATTACGGCAAGCCTTACCAGCTGGATGACGTTATCGGCTGCTATTTAGATCTGGAAAGTGAGCCGTGCACAATTAACTACACTCTGAACGGCGAGGATCTTGGAGTTGCGTTCGAGTTTGAGAAAAGCATACTGGGCGAGGAGGGAGCCCTGTTTCCGCACATCGTTACCAAGGGCTACGAATACTCAGTAAATTTCTCTGACACCGAGCAGCTGTTGGTGAATGCCGAGAGGCCCACGCGTAAGCGCCGCAAGCCGCGTAAAGACGAAGACAAGGATAAGGACGACGATAAGGATGACAATGATGGCGAAAAGTGGAAGGTCTTGGACGAAGCCACGGCGGATGATGATGAGGTGGAGAAAAAGGATGAAGATGGCAAGGCTTCTTCGGAGAAAGATGAAGAGGAAGCCGAAGATCCTGAAAAAGCCAAAGAGGATGAGTCGGCGCCGAAAATGGAGACAGAAGCCGAAACTAAAGTCGAGGCTCCTGCTGAAGCTGCTAAGCCCGAATCAGAAGCTAGCGAGGCTTCGGAAACTGGTGAGTAATGATTGATTCAAAATCAGTTATCCCACAATATGCTAATTATTTGGGTTTTCCTTTCAGCTGAAACTTCTACCGAAAAGTCGGCAGAAACTGCAGCTGTGTCAAATGGTGATGCTGCTGCAGAACAGGCCAACGATGAAAATGCATCTGAGGATAAGAAACCCTCTGAGAACAATGATGAAGAAGATGAGGATGGCCCCTCGCCGAACAAGCGAATCAAGACCGATGGAGATTCGGAAAAAGCGGAATCCGAAAAGGAAAAGGACAGGTCGCAGACAACAGAAGATGAGTACGAGGATGTTGTGCCCGAGCCAAGGGATACAGCTGCTCTGCTGGATGGCTATGTATTGATCGGTTTAGTACCTGTCGAAAAGCTAGTTTCCGGTCCACAACGCGTCGGATCTCGCAAGGAGTGCGAAGTCATTTTACTGGTTGGCTTGCCGGGAGCCGGAAAGACCCATTGGGCCCAAAAACATGTGGCTGAGAATGCCGACAAGCGTTACGAGTTGATTGGACCCGACGCATTCATTTCAAAGATGACGGTAAGTTGGTTATTAAATGAAGCTTGGCGCTGAAGATATTCTGTACTAACCTAAATATTTGCAGATCGATGGCGCCTCCCGCAAGACTGTGCACAAAGGTCGATGGGACAAGGTGTACGAGATATGCTTAAACAGCTTGGCGGCTCTGGAAGATATAGCCATGAAGCGGCGTCGAAATTTCATACTTGATCAGGTAAACCATTAACAAATGACCTACATACACCCGAAACAAAACACCAACCCACAAACACACAAGATTACACTATGAACGAACGATAACCAAACACAAAACGAAACAAGCGAGAATTATACGTTGATGATGACTTTGGCGCCCACCCAACACACTGGGGCCCTGATCCCCTCGGGATTGAGGGGTTCTACCAGCGGGGCACAACAATGCTGCTCTATATATTTTTTAATTGTACATTTGAGTATGAATTTTTTTTTGCTCATCGCTCTTAACTTTAGAGAGTGCCCAAGTGCCCCTAGATGAGGCACCAACATGCAGGTATGTCCTAATTGTAAGTCGATCCGATAATTAGAGTGCTTAAGTTTGAGGCAGTAAGTATCTGTGGATTTCCCATTAGCTTAAGTTTTACGTGCAGGCGCAACAGTTGACGGGGCAGTTAAGAGGGCATTGTAAGAAAAGTGGGGATGGAAGTGGATATGGATATGGAAATGGCATTGGAGAAAGATGAGTGAGTGTAATGGAATGGAGTGAAGTAAAGTAAGGAAGGAGGAGAAGGAGCGAGCGGCATGGAAGCCACTGTAAGTAGACAAACACAAATCCGATCGACGAGTCGTTCGTTCGCCTACAATCTAATCACATATACGTATTAGTACCTACTATCTCTACTCTATCTCTCTCTCTAAATGCCAACTATTCTCATATATATGTATGTGTATCTACAGAAAGCTATGCGATGCTTCATCCTACAGACAGCAGCACAGCCAACCGCGACTACTTTTCCCCCATAGTACATTCTGTTATCCTTATGCAAAGTATTAAGTCAACTGTTGTTAGATGCGGCCGGGTTAACATTAACCCGACGCCGCCCCCTAGGTATTATGTTGGTGTGGGCGCACCGCTTCCGTAAGTCCTCGCTCCCTCGCCGGCGGAGTGTGGGCGGGAAGTGGGTGTCCCGCCGTGCAACAGGTATGTGTTAGATTGTAAGCGCAGAAAGCGAGCTCAATGCGAGTTGGGTTCGATCCCGGTAGACCCGGGGTCTGCAACCGAGCCGTATCATCAACGTGTTTCTCAAGTTCGACGACTATCCCAACAACAACCAAACCAAATCCAACCAAACAACAACTGGCAGACAAAATCTGAACCCAATTCAACCAAACAACACCAACCAACCAACCGATCAACCAACTGTATTCTTGTAGACCAATGTGTATGCCTCGGCCCAGCGACGTAAAATGAAGGGTTTTAACGACTTCAAGCGAATTGCGGTCGTTTGCATACCCAGCGAAGATGAATTGAAACGTCGCATCGCCGAAAAAGAGGAAAAGGGAAATGCTTTTACAGTTAAAGAATCAACAATTAATAATTTACGAGGTAAATATTGTCCACCACACCAAAGCAACGAATTGAAAAAAAAAACAAAAAAAAAAAAATATCCAGAATAATGTACGATCGTATAACTTATTATTCTACCTATCTAAATAAGGAGACATTCTTGTTAAAATGAAAAACAGTATAAAAACTTATGTAACGTATTTAGTTTGTAAGCAGCTGCACTTTATGTATCTATACGTAATTGTAACTGTAAGCCCTTCAAAACATCTCATAATTTGATTATTATTATTGCCATTATTCATTAACATTTATTCTATAACATCCCACACTTGGCAACTGGAACGTATAAAGGATGAAATTTAACCACAAATGGATTTCTTAAAAATCTAAATTTATGCGCGCTTTTTACGTCCGGTTGCCAAAGTTGACCACACCTTTCCCCCTATGCTCCATCTACAATAATTCCTAATCTGTAATGATAATGAGCGCTTATAGCACTTGTACAGCCTTATTGATGATGTACACGCAATCTTTTTCCAGCCAACTTCACACTTCCCTCGCTGGAGTTTGGCTGGTTCGATGACATAAACTACACGGAGCTGACTGGTGACGAGGCCAAGAGCGAGGTCAAGAAGTACAACGAGAAGGGCAAGAAGGCCATTGACGCGGAGAGGTCGCGCGACAAGAGATCCCGAGGAAGTCGCGACAACTATCGTCGTGATGACCGGAACCGGAATCGGTACAATGATGACCGACGTCGTGATTATGGCGGCCAGCGGCACGAAAGTCGTTGGAGCGACTCCCGCAGGGGAGGCGGCGGTGGCGGTTACTCCAGCAATAGTGGTGGAGGCGGCAGTCGTGGCTACGACAATCGCCGCAGCTACAACAGCGGAAGCGGTGGCCAGCAAAATTGGGTGCAGAACAGCCGCAGAAGCGGCTACGATGATCGCGGCTATGGTGGCGGTGGAAGCGGCAGTCGTGGATACGACAATCGTAACCGTGGATACGCAGGCGGCGGCGGTGGTGGTGGTGGCGGCGGCGGTGGCGGTGGTGGTGGCGGTGGCGGTCAGCAAAACTGGATGCAGAACAATCGCAGAAGTGGGTATGACGACCGCGGCTACGGCAGCTCGCGGGACTATCGCGATCGAGACCGTGGCAACGACCGCAGTCGAATGGGCAGTAACGACCGGAACCGGGGCAGCAGCCAGAGTAGCTATCGCTCGGGAGGTGGTACTCATCAACAACGGGATTTTCGGCCTGGCCACCGCGACACCAAAGAAGATAGTCGCGGTGGCTATGAGCGGTCAGCTGGTCAATCGCTACCCAAGTATGGCAATAACACCGCTGTAGGCGGTGGCTACGATCAGTACAAGCAACAAGGTGGAGCACCTGGCGGAGGCAAGGTAAGTGTGCGGCCACATCCTCGACCCCTTACAGCTGGCTAAGATCTCAATCACTCATGTAGGCCTCCCTTACCGGCAAGTGGAGTACGTACAGCCAACATCATCAGCAGCAGGCGCCGCAGCATCAACAAACGAGCATCTGGCAGACTCAGCAGCAGTCACAACAGTACCAACAACCTCAGCAAGCAGCGGCGGGCCAGCAACAATACTGGGCCTATAACCAAATGCAGGGTAAGTGACGCAGTGTTCGACTGCTTAAGGCCTAAGACTATACGAGTTCGTTGATTCTCCCAGCAGGTTATGGCAACCAACAGGCCTGGCAGAGTGCCGATCCGCAGCAGCAACAACAGTGGATGTCCTGGTGGCAGGTAAGCAGGAGGAGTCTTGTGCATGTCGTTGGAAGAGACAACACTAAGAGATATTGTTTCTTTAACAGCAGCAGCAGCAGGGTTCTGGCGGAGCAGCGGCTGGAAATGCCAGTGGCGGATCAGGCGTAAATGTGGGCGGCGGTGCTGGCAATAATGATGGCGGTGCCGCCAATCATTACTGGTCTCAATATTCGTACTCCACGCAGTCCAATGCGGGTGCCGACAAGAAGTAGGATGCACTACACTATGCAGCCGTGTTCCACCAGGCCCAGACCCCTCTGCGTTGTCGCGAAAGGAGTTAACCACAAATCTGAACTAAACTTTATATAATAGTTTTAAACGATTAACGAACAGTAAAACAACATTAATTTAGTTTAGCCAGTTTGGGCTAGTCGAAACCAAACAATTGCGAGGGCTAACCAACCCTGAGTCAAAATTCTTACCTTACCCACAGATGGATTGTACACAACTAAGACTATTATATCATTTGAAATTGAACGTGAATGTTACGCTTTTCATTTTCCACAACGCATTTTCTATATAACGGTGACGAAGCAATTGAATGAAACGCGGTCTTTACTCTGGCACTACGTATCTAGGCAGTACAACTTGTTTTTAACGTTTATTACGATTATTGTTTTATTTTTTACAATCAACGCAAACAATTGAAATGATCGCATTAGAGAAGAAACATTAACGAATAAATCTATACATTGAAAAAATCTACTTAAACGAGCTTATTATTGGGAAAGGGTATGTAATGCGCTTGCATTTTAAAGGTGAGACTCAGCTAATTTTAAAATTTACATTAAGCAGTATGCAATTTATGAAATATTGGGGACTTCCAGTTTTTTTCTTATTTAGTACAAAAATATGAGTATATAAAACAGTTTTATTAAACTAAAAACTAACATTTCCTTTTTTTGAAATATATATTTTTATATCCATAAAAAAATCAGTAAGTTTTCCTTAGTTTTCGAACTTAAGTTTGTGCCATATACTTTTTAAATAAACTGATACAAATCTTAAAAATTGAGCTACTAGAATTCAAAAATAAAGCAAATGATATTTGTACCTGATAAATATTTTCAAAAGATAAACTGTATTAATAATAAGCAAATGTGATGAAATTTTTAACCACTTGAGTCACTACCGGTGCGGTATCGCGACATTTTCAGCAAACGGGCACACTGCAACTTGGGCACACTGGCTAGCTGGCAGAAGTCCGTAAAATTATTTTTCGTTTCCCACTAACTTTCTTGTCGTATGTGGCTTTTGAAATCGAATTAAATTATTTTTGTTACCAAAATCCGATACCACAATCAGATACTGCTGTAAGTTGGGATTACGTGTGCCGTTCTGACACCCGAAAACTCCACCAAACCCTCCCACTTTGCCTTTGCCCTTTGTTCCGAGTTCCACTGATTTACATACTTTCGCCTCGTCAAGCATAGGTAATTATGGATACGGAGAAGTCTAGCAGTAGCTCCTTCGAGGACCTGACCAACGCCGAGGACACCAAAGACATTCGCAAGGTGGCAGCGGAGGAGGCAGCTTCCGGAGACGGGCAGAAGGCGGAGGAGGAGGATGCCGAGGAAGAATGTGATGTACTGGGTAACAAGCAGCTGATTAAGCGCACCATCAAGAAGGCACCGCAGGACTCGTTTAGGCGTCCGGTTCGCGGCGAATTGGTCACCGTGAACTTCACGGGAAAACTGGACAACGGCACGGTGGTCGAGAACGAGTTGAACTTCCAGTGTCACGTGGGAGACTACGAGGTTGTCCAGGGACTAGACATGGTGTTGCCCATGCTGCAGGTCGGCGAAGTGTCCCAAGTCAGCGTGGATTCCCGCTTCGGCTACGGCTCCATAGGACTGAAAAAAGAGGGTGAATCCGAGTACCTGGTACCACCCGATGCGAATGTAAGTTTATATTCAAATTGTCATAAGAACTCTTTAAATATATCAATTTTCCAGCTTACCTACGAAATAGAGCTTTTGGATATCAAATACGAAGACTTTGCGGACCTTAAGAGCTTTGAAATACTGCGCAAATATGGGTATGTTTCATTCTTTGCTTTGCTAGTCTGTTCTTAATAAATAATTCATCTTTTCAGTACGCGCAAGAAAGAACGTGCCAATTTCTTTTACAAGCGTTCGGAGTTCACAACCGCCATTCACCTGTACAGACGTGCCCTCGACTTTCTGGACAATCGGGATGGGGACCCAGAATCCGAGTTCGACAAGGAAGACTTGGAGCTCTCGAACAGCGACACGCAGACCCTGCTGGAGGATCGGTTGATCGTTTACAATAACTTGGCAATGACTCAAATCAAGATTGCTGCTTATGACGCAGCTCTGCAGTCCGTGGAGCATGTGCTGCGGTGCCAGCCAAATAACTCCAAAGCCTTGTACCGCAAAGGCAGAGTAAGTTGTTGGCTCAAAACCATAGATTTCCATTCACAAAATACCTAAATTACCCTGCAGATATTGGAGGGCAAAGCGGACACCCAGGGCGCCATTAAGTTACTGCAAAAAGTGGCTACACTCGAACCTGAAAATCGAGCCGTTCAATCGGATTTGGCCAGACTTTTCATCAAGGCTCGTCGCGAGGAGCACAACGAAAAGGAGATGTATCAGAAGATGCTGGGCCAGGCCAAAAAAATGGAGCAGAATACTGCCACCAGGCAAAAGCAGCCGCTTGTGGACAATTCCAAGGTGAGATAGCTAAACAATTTATAAAAAAAAACCGATTGTTAATTCTCATTTTGCCATTCAGCTGAAGCTGCTTGGCTATCTAATGGGTACGATATTAATTGGAGTGGCTGGCGTCGCTATTTATCGTTACAAGTACTAAGGACAAGAATTGCACACGAACTACTGGTTACTTTAAGCAATTGAAATGCATTTCTTAAGTATATATAGAAGGCAAAATTATGAATGTTGGAAAGCCGCAGTTGCTTATTATAATGATATGGCTCTTGTTGTACATGTAATGCTATGCGCACTTCACAATAGTATGTATCTTTCAAATAGTATGGTTTTGGATATCGTACATATAATGTTAAAGCTTAAGTTTAATCAACTACATTCTGTCAGACAAGTAACGGGAATTGTTAAAATAAACACAATTTTCTCATCATTATGTTTTATACAATTTTCAAACGAAATAAAGCAACACAATCGAAATCAGACCATATTTATGAACTTGAAATAAGGTTCGAAAGAAAGCTTATGAAATACCATATAAAAGTAATGATACTGATAAGCAGCACTGATAAGAACTCCTAACTTGGTTTTTCTTTTTGTTCGTTACTTAAATAATGCATGATTTAACTAAACTCTGCTCTAATCTAAAAGGCAAACGAACTTTTGTAAAAACAAATCGGAACATCCGTTCAACAGATATGATTTTCTTCTATCGCGACTTAGAATGATTTAATGATGGTGCGAATTTAAACATGCTGATTCATTGTTTGCGTATGGTAATCGACATGACAATGGGTATTCTTGGGTCTCCCAAGGCTGTTTCTATGGGGGGTCGTGGAGGTAATGCAGCTGCGATCGTATATAAACCTATTAAGACATCAACAATTTTCAGAATCTGAGCACAAAATCAACAATAATAGCGAAATAAAACCAGCAATAACACACAGCTTTATTTACCACATGTTATCACTTCGCTACACTCTGTGATATCTATTCGATCCATCCAAACGGTCTATATGTTTACATACGTAAGTGTTTATAAATATCATTCATTTGAGACAAAAACACTTTTATTGGGGTGATTAATATACAAATACATAAGATTTTGGTTAAACAATTCCTGCGAAGAATACATGTGATGTGAGTAACTTAGGCCTTCGATGCAATTTCCAGGGCCTGCTCCAGATCCTTGATCAAATCCTCGGCATCCTCCAGTCCAACGGACAAGCGAACTAGACCGTCAGTGATGCCCAAAGTTTTCCTATCCTCTGCCGGAACAGAGGCATGGGTCATTATGGACGGCAGCTCGGCCAGACTCTCGTAGCCACCCAGACTCTCCGCCAGGGTGAACACCTTGAGGGCCTTGAGGAAAGCCGAGGAGTGCTTCAGTTCGCCCTTGATGTAGAAGGAGAACACACCACTGTATCCGTAGGTCTGCTTCAGAGCGATCTTGTGCTGCGGATGGGAGGGCAAAGAGGGATGCAACACCTTCTCCACGAAGGGATGCGTCTCCAGGTATTTGGCAATCTTCAGAGCATTCTTCTGGTGCTGTTCCATGCGCAGCGAGAGCGTCTTAAGACTCCTGTTGACCTGGTAGCAGTCGAATGGAGACGGCACAATGCCCACCGCGTTCTGCAGGAACTTCAAGCTTTTGTAAAGCTTCTCCGAGTTCATGGTGATGCCACCCATTACCACATCTGTATGACCGTTCATGTACTTGGTCAGGGAGTAGCAGACCAGATCGGCGCCCAGCTCCAGGGGTCGCTGGAAGTAGGAGGTCAGGAAGGTGTTGTCGACGGCCAGAACGAGATCCTCGCGGACTCCATGCACCAGCTGCGCAATAGCCTCGATGTCAGCCACCTTCACCAACGGATTAGTTGGCGACTCGATCCACACCAACTTGGTCTCCGGCTTGATGGAACTTTTAATTAGATCCAAATTCGTGGCATCCACAAAGGTGGCTGAGATTCCCAGACGGGTGGCAACCTGACGGATCAAACGGTTGGTGCCTCCGTAAACATCGTCGCCCATGATGATGTGATCGCCGCTGCTCAGCATAGTCAGCACAGCGGTGGTGGCTCCCAATCCCGAAGAGAACGTCAGGCCGTATTTGGCATTATCCAAGGCGGCGAAGCACGTCTCCAGCACTTTCCTAGTGGGATTTCCACTGCGGGAGTACTCATAGCCCCTGTGCTCGCCCGGAGCATCTTGCTTGAAGGTGGTGCTCAGCGATATCGGCGGAATCACGGAGGCACTCTTCCACTGTTCGGGGCTCTGGCCCGAGTGGATGGACTTGGTGGCGAAGCCGCTCGGCTGGACTCTGTAGCTCATCTTGTCTGGGTAGGCGGATCGTTGGGAACTGACTGACACGTGGAGAGAGACCGTCGCGAATATATATACTCCTGCCAGATGTTATCGCCTAGCCGGTACTTAATTATTTCAACCGTTACAACACTACACCCGCCGACAGTGATAGCACTCTAGCTATTAAACGGCCAAAGATCTATTCTAAGAAAACAGTATCACAGAACCTTTCAAAAATAACGATACAAATATTTATTGAAACGATGGATATTCTTACTTTCCTTAGAACTTCTGTGATTATTTATACAATAATTTATTTGTTGATAAAGCACAATAATATTACAATCCCAGCTTAAGAGTAAATACGATACTGAACAGAAAGGAAAGGAAAGGAATGGGTTGGGAAGTGTATTCCAGGGTCTACCACAGCTTGTCACTGAACACGATCTCCTTGAAGATGCAATCCTGCTTGGCGATGCTGACCATTGCCTTCTTCGACTTCATTGCATCCTGCACCTTCTCGCGCACCTCGGCCGCCTTCACATCGTTGCGAATGTAAAAGAGCCGTACCAGGTGGTCCTCGTTCAGGGACGGATAGCTGCCCAGCAAGGTGTGCAGGTCCAAGACGAGCAGTTCGATATCTGAGCTAAGCAGTGCCGATAGCGTGGATATAAGATCCAATGGAGAGTCGCTGAGGGAAATTTTCGGGGCGATTTTCTCAAAGAAGAGCTTAAACCGCTTGGCTTCGGTCTTGATTTTTCGCGTAATGGCATCGCACTCGGCCCGTGGCTTGGACAGTCGCTTGGATAGCAGGGCCCTGATGTACCGCTTGGCCAGCAGCTTCTGGGCCTCGTTGATGACCATTTCGAAGTTATTGGGTCGCAGGTGGTTATAGTCCTGGAAGTAATCGTCCAGCGTTACACAAATGGTGTCCACGGCAATGTTACTGGCCAGCCACTTGGCGGTGAATAAGTCGTTAAAGTGACACTCCATGTCCAGGAAGGCTTCCTCCAGCAAGTAACTGGCGGCATGAGCGCGGATCCGCTGGAATGTGGCAAGCAAACGTTCGAAATCCTCATAGTGCTCAGTACGCGACTTGGGCCAGTAGAGTTGTTTCATCTGCTGCGCGAGCTCAACCATTTGCTGACTGTTATTCACGATGGTGATGATGTAGTGAGTGAAGTATTTGATCTGATCCCGATTGCGGAAATGGTGTTCCTTCAGCTCGATTACGTTCTTTAGGTATGTCTGGCCAAAGATCTCCACCTGCTGAATGCTCATTACCAGCGCCTTGAACGTCAGTTCCTGATGAATTGTGTTGGTCACCTGCAGATGCTGGTCGATCATTTGGAATATGATGACAGGCGCTGAAGTGTGGTAGTACTCCTCATCCTGATCGGGCACCGTCTCAGTAAACCACTCCTGCTTCTCCGTTTCTGCGGCCTTGGTCATCCATTCTTGGAAGTTTCTCTGCATATTTTGCAGATACTCATCCTCCAGCGCTTTGAGATGTTCCGGACGCAGCAGAGTACCTATCTGTCGGTGTACATCCACATTTAGATCCGGATGGGACATCAGCTCCACGCCGGGATAGGTGTGTGTAACCCAAGCCATCATTGATACATATTCGTTGCCCTCCAAGCCAGAGCGCACAATGTTGTCAAGCTGGGAATTAGTTATAAATTAGTGTTATAAAAACATTGATTCATTTTAATGATTGACGATTACTCACATAGCTAGAAAGTCCTTCGTGATAGAACTTGACGTATTCGCCGAAAATGTCGTAGTGAGGCGGGAAACAGGGCACACAAAGGGACTTCACTACGCGCAGATCCTCCAGAATGATTTGGCGCAATATCTCCAGGTCTCGTACTAACCACATCTTGTTATCAGCGCGCTCCTCCAGCTTAGATCCCTCTATGCGTGTTACCACCGACTGCTGTAGCACGTCCATGATCATGCGTCGCCAAGCCTTTGGTCTTCCAGGCGGCAGGAATCCGGTGACCTTTTGCTGCTGCAGCGCAAACTGGTCGTTTTTCTCTTCCCGCTCTATGATGCGTAGGGCGGTAACGATGATGGTGGGCTTCTTCCGCAGAGTGTTTAGCGTACGGCTAAGAATGAGACGCAGCTTTTTCTCCAGCTCCTGGGACACGGTGTCCACTTTCTCGAAGTGCCGTTTTAGGGTGATCTTGTCGGACGCATGCTGCTTCGGCTGCTTGTGCAGCTCGTAGAGAAGATCATCCCGGGAGTTCTCCAGATCCGCCAGGCACTGGTGGGCATTGAGCAGTTTGTCGTCCTCGATTAGCGCCATCGTCTTTTGTACGCTGGCATCTACGTTGAAGATGTGCTTCAGATTCTCCATGGCGGTGGCGTACTGGGAGTGCTTTGTGTTTTCCTCCCGCACAACTTCCAAAGCGTCGTAGACCTCGGGAACGCCCCTCAGCAGGCGCTCCACCTCGTCCATCCGACGCCTTACCTCACGCACGTCCTGCATGCAGGTCTCCAACTGCTTCAGTCCCACCCTGACCCCGTCCAGCTGTCCTTGCATCCCGGTCTTGAGGAGCGCCTCCACGGAGGCCTTCTTCCGGGCGATACGATGGCGATATTGTTCCACCTTCTCAAGCTGGCCTGGTCGTTGCAGCATGTTCTGAATGTCCTTGAGCGCTGCCTGGCGAGCCTGCTCCTCCAGCTGCTGCAAATCCATCTTCAATTTATTTGGATCACTTTCGGTCTCTGTTTTGGTCAATCTTCGTCAGCAGTGGATGTGCTGGTGTGACCATATAGCAGTGCGGCTACAATCTCACTTCCAATAACTACAGTGGAACTTGACAATAAACTACACTTTTAAAATAATTATATTTCTATTGTTACTAAACATTTTTTTTATTCTTGAGGCTCAAACATTTATGAAGTTAGAGTATGTCTCTTAGTAAGCAAAAAAAAAAGGGAGTTTCCGACTTAAGCAAGGAGAACTGTACCTATCGATAAGTTTTCTTGTTTTTGGCTTATCGCCATCGAGAGCTTTGTTTATTATTTGCAGCCAAACTTTTGAACGTAAACAACGCCCTAAGCAAAACATGAGTACGGAAAAGGAGATTATTTTACAATTTGCTCCGTGGGAGTCCTTTGTGTCGCCCACTTTCTGGCACAAACTAGCGGAGCTTAAGCTAGACCACGATCGCCTGTCCGACTCGAAACGCTCCATTACTGGACACTACACAAACCGTAATGCAAGTGGATGCCTTTTGGAAGTGGACTACACGGCCTACAACAGGTGAGCTTAAATACGGCGAATTTGATGAAACCAGCGTTTGACCACCCACATTCCAGAACGGCACAGCCACCAAAATTCAGCCATTGCGCTATAGGCACCATCTACAATAAGAACACAATCGAAGAGTTCAAGGCCCTTGACAAATTACAACTGCTGGTCGATGAGGGCAAGGAACTGCTGGCTGATATGTGCAGTGGTGGTGCCTTGAGAGATCCCAGTCTATTGACCCGGTTCTTTGTTCTCTCCTTCGCCGATTTAAAGTGTCACAGCTACTACTATTGGTTCGCTTTTCCGTGCCCGCTTACGCCCACCTTAAAGCTTCAGGGCGCCGTCCAAAAACTGCGGGACTTAGCCAATAGTAGTAGCTATATAACGGCCCTAAAGGCCCTACCCACTGAGTCACAGAACTTCTTCATTCTGTATGCTAATGTGGAGAAGAATGTTGTCGAAGCACGTAGTTTAAGTTCTCTTGACGAAAAGGAAGTCGAGTTCTGTTATTTTGGGTTTGCCGATCCCAGCGAGTATGAGCATCCAGCTTGGATAATGCGAAACTATGCTGCCTTTCTGCTTCAGCAATGGTAGGTAGGAACATAATCTAATGATATCAGTACACACAATTGTCGGTCTATTACAGTCCATCTTTTGTTGGAAAACCACTAAAGTTTCTTGGCCTGCGACAAAATCAACAAATGAACATTGATGACAGCCTTGTATGGCAGGTGATTCAGACCGAAGCATGCGATCTTAGCCAAAGTGAAGATATTAAGTTCGTGGGCTGGGAGCTAAATAAAAATGGCAAAATGGGGCCAAGAATGGTGTGCATGAGGGACAGCATGGATCCAGCCAAGTAAGCTAATAGCTATAGACTTAAATGATAAGAACTATCAGTTCACTGAGGTGTGTCCTTAGTGTTAGATATCACGACAGTTGAAAGTAACTTGTTTATTTTTTATAACTTAACACTGTTTTTTTTTTAGACTCGCTGAGAACTCTGTAAACCTCAACCTGAAACTAATGAAGTGGCGTCTAGTTCCCGATCTCAATCTTGAAATCGTCGCCCAAACAAAATGCCTGCTTTTTGGAGCTGGTACTTTAGGTTGCGCTGTAGCTAGAAATCTGCTGGTGTGTTCTTATTCGAAACCATTTAACTGGCCTGATAACTAATTTTTTAATTTGTAGTCCTGGGGATTTAAGCACATAAGCCTTTTGGACAGCGGTAAGGTTGGGTTCTCTAATCCAGTGCGGCAGAATCTCTATACGCATGCAGATGCTGTGGCGGGCAATCGGATGAAGGCTACTACAGCTGCCCAGAGATTGAAGGATATCAATCCGTCTGCGGAAACGGCGGGTTATGTGCTGGAGATTCCTATGCCTGGACATACTATAGGTGAATCGCTTGTAGCCCAGACGAAGGAACATTTGGAGGTTATCGAAAAGCTTGTGCAGGACCATGATGTCATCTTTTTGCTCACTGATTCGCGCGAAAGCCGTTGGCTGCCCACCCTGCTAGGAGCGGCAAAGGAAAAAGTAGGAACAATCATATCACCTTTCAGAAGAGATGTACCTAATATTTTCTCCTTTTAGATTGTCATCAATGCAGCATTGGGCTTTGATAGTTATCTGGTAATGCGACATGGCACTACGCGTAAGGAGGCAGGCGATGATGGCCAAGAAATCGAAGGACTTAAGTGCATTAATGGCGATCAATTAGGTTGCTACTTTTGTAACGATGTTACGGCCCCCGGAAATGTAAGTCCCATTTTTTGTATAGTTAAAGATAGCATTTGTATTTTCAGACTTCATTAGTTGGGTTAAAATGGATACTAAACACATTCGTAATCATGGCGGGAATATTTTTCGAAGCCAGCGCACGTGGGATCCCCCGTCTGCAGGTGATCCACACCAGTTATCTGCACTACCAGGCCATTTATGCTGGTCACCTTGAAACCCACTAGATTCATCATGGCATTGGGTGTGCGCCAGGTGTAGCTGAAGAAGTTATAACCGTCGACGGCAGTCAAAACCTCGCGTTCCGTAAACGCAAGCGCCAGCTTAAATTGCTGATTAAAGACGAAGGGAAAGCCTCCATGACGCTCCTCGGTGCCGAAACTGTAAAAAGAATTAGTTAACGCCCAATGAGGTACGGCATTATAAAGTTAACTTACTCAAAATTTTTGTTCATGGAATTGCGCACTACTGCCTTCTCATCGAAACGCACACTGAAGTGTAGCTCCTCGCGCTTGGTATCCGAGTCCATGAACTTGATTATGAACTGTCCCTTTTTGTTCTCGAAGCACCGCGCTGTTAGGACGATCACATGACCCGGACTAAACAAAATTGGCTGATCGTTACTGAACGCCTTAAAGTAGTCCGAGGCGTGAACGGCTGGCCAAGGATTGGGAAACACAGTGCGATGATCGACCTGCTTAATGACTTGGATCTGATCACGGATCTCCAGAGCACGAATTGCTGCCAACGGCATGCGGTAGCGGAATCTGCAGAACTCTCGGCTATTTATCGATATGGCAAAGCTGTCCTCGCAACAAAGGATGTAGACCAAAAAGAACTCGCCACTGACAATAGGATTGGGCAGGGTGTTGGGGTCCAGGACATGAGTTTCCTCCTCGCCCCAGGCGCCGTTTATCCGGGAATTTCGAACGATCACATCGTTGCGAAAATAGCATGAGAAGCGTAGCCCAATATCCGCGTTCGGATCGACCGTGCTCTTGGCCGTGCAGAGGTTAATGTGGAACCTAACCGAACCAAATGATCATAATCGATTAGTCACGTACTGATAAGAAGCCCAATTTGACAAGTAATTGGTCAGAAAACGGAACAGCGGTCTTACACTAATGCCGGACAACGCTTACCTGGCTGCTCCATCGATGGTCTTGGCCACGACCTCCAGAACATGACCAAACTCCAGCGGATGCGATAGATTGCCAGCGAATTCGGTCAACATGATTCCTTCCTGCAATTACCAATTGAACTAGCTATCGCCTTTGAACTGAACAAGCAAGCAGAAAATGTATTTTATAGTGCCGTGGGAGAGTCCGGAGTTCTCCGGCTCTCCCGAACGCCAAAACTTTATCTAATCAGTGGTGGGCGGAGCGGCGAGTTGCTCAAGTAACCGATACAAAAGCCGAAGTTTCTATACTTTGTGTATTTGGTTTTTAAGAGCTGCTATTTGTTTTGTTCTCGCCCGAAGGCGTCATCTTTGTTTGCACGGAGCATGTGTTTGTGGACACTGAAAAGCTTTCAAAAGCTCGTGATCGTACTACTGCACCGGCGTCGAATGTGCTCCAAATCACACTGAAAAAAACTCTGTATAAGCTTTGACAAAAAAGTCTCTTATAGACGCGCTTTATAAACATGTACGTACAAATTTGGATACAGATACTCATTGCATTTCGTTTTATTCCATTTTTAGTCGCTCAAAGACCGCACGTTGGATCAACAGTGCACCGTGACACGACCCGGAGTATCCAACATTGCGGCCAGCTATGCGGTGGAATTGTTGGTGGCTTTGCTGCAGCATCCTCGAAAGGAGCTTGCACCCGCCTACTACGCACAGAGTGCTCGTGGCAAGTCGGAGAAGGCGGAAGAAAAGGTGCCGGAGGGTCTGCTGGGAATTTTGCCTCACTCCATCCGCGGAATGCTGTGCAACTACGAGAATATCTTGCCCGCTACCCAAAAGTTTGCGCAGTGTATAGCCTGTTCAGTGGTAAGCAGTGTCTATCTTTTAATATCATTTCCAAAATTGTTAAATACTTTTTTAAAATATAATAGGCCGTCCTAAATCAATATAAAAAAGAGGGTCATGCTTTCCTCTTTAAAACTTTTGAAACCGCCAAGTATCTGGAGGATTTGACTGGTATCTCCGAATTTAAGCGGTTAAACAGCGAGGTTTGTTTATTTTTTGTGTTTATTCTAAATGAGATAATTAAAAAATTTAAATTATTTTGAACAGATTATCGATTTTGATGATGAAGAATTCGACATGTCCGATAGCGACGAAGATTAGGCGCCAAGTTTTGTCTTCAAAGCAAAAATCTTATATATTCAGCTTATTGTGGCTTTAATTTTCTGCAGCATTTAGAGTTCAATGTCTATACCAAAAATGTGTGTACTTTAATGTTTTTATTTTATCTAGTCATTAAGCAAATTGTGAATCATCCAAATGAAATTGATGTGAAAAATAAGCATAAGAAAAGTGTGAATTTACCATTGAAAATTGTAATTATAAAAGTGTGAATCTACTATTGGAAATTGTAATAATAAAATTGCTTAAGTACGGGAACAAATGTATTTCCGTCAATTTACAAGTCGCAGCCTTTAACCTTTGTTTGTTTGTACAAAACGTGTTTCTGCTGATAAGAGCACTCATTTATAGGCGAAAATATTGTTCTGATCTGAGAATTCCCATTTTTGTGGTTGACAAATACCAAAATATTGTTTTCAATTCCGGATCGGTCATTGAATTTGTTATTAGCTGCATTATTCAAGGCGAAAACACGCAAACAAAGATGAATGTTCGTATAAAATGGTTTTGGGAATATGCAAATGATTTACATAGTGGGCCAGGTATGCGAAAAGAATAGTTCAAAGTTGAATAAACCTGGTTAGAAAGCCGCGAACCCATCGCATATGTTAATTTGGCGATGATATCTGGGTAAAAATAGATGACATCCTAGAAATACGCTCACAGTTGTTATAATTTAAAGAAATATGTAAAGTTAAAATTATATTTTTAGTCAAGGAATATAAAATGTTTGACATTTTCATTAAATGGTTTTAATAAAAATTTACCACTCTAATATATGAAAATGGTTTTAGGTGTTTTGAGCTGAACAAATATTGGCAACCAGTACTTGACACACAATTCGTGTGCGTTTCAGCCTTTCATCATTTTGACCCCAGGCCAAAATGGAGCTAGAGAATCCCATCCACTAGCTAAGAAAAAAAGGCTCCCGGCCATTTCTCTTGGCCAGAAAAGCAAACAAGAAAGAAGATCGGCCGAGAAAGAAGAAAAAAAACGGCACGACTCCATAATTAATAGTTGGATTGGGGGAGAAATGTATTGAAATATATCTGGCCGCTCAACCTCGGATCGACATGGCGGTGGTGGTAGTGGTGGTAGCATAAATTTCGGGCCTGGCCAACTGAGCAAACAACAACAAGCCAAGTTGGAGCGCGTGAAGCCGCTTTGAGTTTGGCTCGCCGTCCCAAAAAGCGCTCAAAATGCCATTCGAGCTGCGATGCCTCTGCCAGCGTCGCTTTTTGTCACTCGAATTGCGTTTTGAGTGGTTAACCGGGGTTTGCTGGCCAAGATCTTCATAAATTGGTGAAAGATACCCAAAACGGGCACATAAGCTCGGCGACGCGCATCCAAGTGGCAACTACCCAGTGAAAAGTCAAAAAAGTGCAATACCAAGTCCTGAAATCAAAAGTGTTTTTAAAAAGTGAATTTCAAGTTCAAAAAATATTATTCAGTTGCCATAGCTAATAGAGAAATTCCAACAATTCAAACAAAATGGTAAGTCCTTAATCCTTCAAATCACTTTCCTGTACGAAAATCAGAAAATCAAACTTTAATTGTAGTTTGTTGAACTGTTTCGAAAATTGGCAGCGACTTTTCACCAATTTTCCAAGCTATTTGTTCGCATTATATTTACACAAATGGCAGTTCGCAGCTTTTAGTTTTTGCTATGACTTTGCTATTGGCCTTAACCTGTTGCGAAAGTTGGCTGCCAGCTTGGCAGTTTATGCTTTTTGGCCATTGCAAAACATTTTTCAAATACCAAAACAAAATACCTTCATGTGGCAGCAAGGGGAAAAGATTTAACAACACTGCATGTGAATCGTAAAAAAGCTATTACTTTTAATCCAAGTTGACACTCAAGTTGAAGTGTTTTCTTTATTTCGAGTTTTCACCTGAAGTTATATAATTCATTTATGAGTTTAATTCATATCGTGTTAGGAGAAACAATGACAGAACCCTTTTTTTTTCTTTGTTCAGTATTTAATGGAGAAAATAAGGTCAGTGTGTTAGTCACTAATTTACTTCCTGAGTAACAAAGACTCAATTTTTGCTGACAAATGGCAGGCAATTAAGAGAAATCTGCAACGAACCTGAAGGTAGGCAATCATTTTTCGGAACAAAAAGTATCTTGAAGTGTTTCGGTTAACCGTTAACCATATTCCAAAACTAGAGAAAGTCACGGTTCTTTTTTTCAATGAATTTGAGGGAAAATCCCTGCTGGTAAGGCCCGTAGATCTTGAAAGCAAATGCGTCAGCATCCAGATTCAACCAGCTATCAGTTATCAATTGGTATATTAGCGTATCAGTGACCATGCCCGTATCGCCCAAATATTTTTTTTGTTTCGGCTCCAGAATATATTGTGGAATAAATTTGTTTTTTATTTGCCAAACGATCCCATTAGATCGCCGTTAACCTCTTGTCACAAATTCAGGCACATCTGTTGAGCCCCTCCTGGCAACATTCGATCTATCATCTACTTAGAAATACGTGTATATAGCCTAGCCGAGGGTATTGGCAAAATCTGCTATTGATAAGTTGGATGGACGGTTATCGCCGGCGACTTCTTGTTTTTGTTATTGCTTTGGACTTGCGCCTCCGATTTACGTCCGATCCGAGCTGATTATGCAGCCTGGACAGGAGAGCGAAATCTCCAGAATTCAGTTCGAATTTTGCGATCCGAGGTGGAGCGTGTGTGTCAGACGAAACAATTCAATCATTCGCAACAGCAACGAATCGGAATATTCATATATATATATATACCAATAGCCATTATCAGCGATCATCGACTTTACAACGTAATTCATCTAAATCAATTGAGCAGTGATCTTTGTAGACTTTATAGGTAGTTTTCCACGCCCTTCAGCCTCAACTGATGCACCACCACTCTAACTTCCGCTTCCCTTTTCGCAACCTAGGTCAATCAGAGCAAGCCCAAAATGGCCCTGTCCAAGATCGACTCCGAGATCGAGCAGGTTGACCAGGAGAAGTACCTGCGTCAGGCCACTAGCTACTATCAGGCGCTGGAGAAACCCCTGAAATACGGACCGGAGGTGAATTCCCTATCGGACTTGGTGGCCGCCCTTCACCGGGAATTCGAGTCCAACTATGTTAACATCGAGATGGTGAATCACCTTATGCTCAGCTACAAGTCCAATCCGCGGGAGTGGCGCAAATATGCCAAGTTCGATCGTTACACCTACACGCGGAATCTCGTGGATGCTGGCAATGGAAAGTTCAATCTGCTGATTCTGTGCTGGGGCGAAGGACACGGCTCCTCGGTGCACGACCATGCCGATTCCCATTGCTTCATGAAGATGCTAAAGGGAGATCTGCGCGAGAAGCGCTATGAGTATCCCAATAGATCTGCCAGGGACAACGGCCGGTCCCATCATCCCGATGGCGAGATCGATAGCCGAGAGCTGGTGGAGATTGGGGAGACACCAATCGCCGTCAATGATGTGGCCTATATAAATGGTGAGGAAACTATAAACTTGAAAAATTGGGTATTCCTATACTTACTTTTTTTTTCGTTTTGTTATCCATAGACAATCTGGGCCTGCACCGCGTGGAGAACCCCAGCCATTCGGACACCTCCGTCTCCCTTCACCTTTACTGTCCACCCTTCGACGCGTGCTCCGTATTCCAGGACAACCTGAAGAAGACCACAGCCAAGGTCACCTTCTGGAGCAAGTACGGCGTGAGGACGAAGCAGAACGAGCAGTAGATCCATCATCCTCCAAAATATAGCCTCTCGTATTGTTGCATATTACTAAGAATCTTTATTACTAGATATTTAATGAGCTAGGGCCTAAAAAGATCCGGGAGCTGAGCTATCAGCAAGGGCCACGTTGGCGCTGATAAGTTCTCATTCCATTCCATTGGCTATCCCGGATCACAGTTGCGATTAGTGTACTTTAAGTGTTAGATGTACCAAAAATATTCAATAAATAAGTGAACCATTGACAACTGCTTGGACGTGCTTTTTAATGCCACCAGATCCTGATTGCATCCCCGTTAGGCATCCATGTTGCGTGATCTTTTCGGCGGACCCCTGTCCAGAGTTTGCTTGATCGACTTGAGCAGACCAGGTATCAGGTTTATGTGTTTGTCCACACAGTTGCTCGTGCAACTCTCAAACATGTGTTGGGATCGGGACATGTCCCGGTCACTCGGATTGCTCGGCAGTTGGGACCGCGCATCGCTGTTGCAATCCTGCGGATTGGCAATCGTATTAAAGAAAGGATATCTCACTGCAATATCAAGCAATACAAAGCATTTATAATTTGAGTTTAAGCTCCTACCCTGACGCAGTTTTGAAGTCGATTCTGGAACTGGCCCAGCTCGTGCTGCAGGAAATCCTGGGCATCCATCAGCGGGCCGGCGCACTTCTCGATGCAGTTCTGTACGCTCTCCAGCGTCCCACGATCATCGTCGCAGCAGCGGGCGGCACAGCGGTGCATCGTAGACTTGGAAAAATCGTTCTTACCGGAAATGCATAGTAGGCAAGTGGAGGCCACACACTCACCTGCATTCTGCGCAAGTGGGTGCGGTACATGTCCTCGATCATGTCGCTGATGGCGCCCTCCAAGCGCTTTTTCTGTTGCTCCACCATTTCAATTTAAAATTTGAACAATTTCGAAAGAACAAAACTAAATGTTGAATTGACAGTTTTCGGTGTACAAAGTATGTTTATTTTTTTAACTGATGGCAAAACATGACATTCTTCCAAAGATTGTTAGCTCAACAGTTAGTGGTTGCTACTTAAGACTTTCAACAATTAATAAGGTAATTTTTGTTCTGTATTCTTAAAAGCAAAATTTGAAATGACTCCAGATGTGGGACTCATTGCACGGTTATAAAATAAACGAATTCAACAACTAATTATGATGTAAATGCAGGTTGAGCTAGACTTGGGGAATGCTCTCGGGTCCCTTGGAGAGCACAGCCTTCATGGTCTTCATCATGCCGGGAATGAGGCCCACATGCTTGTCCACACACTGGATAGCACAGCGCTCGAATTGGTCAGTGTACTTGGCTATCTGATCCTCATTGGGATTGGGCGGCATTTTCACCTTCACATCGTCGTTGCATTGCTGCGAAAGTGGAGCATGTGAAATATTCCTAGAGCCACCAGTGCAACAAGTGGGTGCAATGGATACTAACCATGACGCAACGCTGCAGTCTGCCTTGGAACTCGCCCAATTCGTGTTGAACGTAGTTCTGTGCCCTCGTCATGGGCGCGGAGCATCGATCCACACATCTCTGGACACTGTCCACGCTGGAGGTTCCATCCTGGCAGCACTTGGCCGCACACAAATGCATCTCATTCTGGAATTTCGTGAAAAGCAAGTCAGTTTCGGGATATTCCCTAGAAGCGAACTCCACTTACCTGCATTTTGCGCAGGTGCGTCTTGTCCATGTCGTCGATCATCTCCGTCACCGCGGCCTCGATTTTTTGACGCTGTTGCTGGATCATCTTGCTTGTTTAATTGTAATTACTTACGTCTTACAACCGATTTCGTAATATCAAAATAAATGCCGGCAGCGTGTTTTTTGTACAATTCGATTAGTGATGAGCCGACGCAGCTGCTAATAATCGATTAGCAGTCTATCGGTACCACTCTTCTTCTTTGGTTTTCCACTAGGTTTTGGTTTTCTTGTGGATATTTTTAAGAAATATTAAATTAAAACCATGTCGCTGTTGCAAAAACTGATCAGGTCCGGTGTACCTATGGCTTCATTAACCTGTCGTTCCCGAATGCCAGTGGCCATTCGGCTTATCAGCGGGGACACAGAAAAACCGGCAGAGGGAGCTACTCCCGCAGTGAATACGGAAACGGCGGAGACTAGCAGCAGCAAGGGAGGATTCGCCCGTGCCTTCGACAAGTACACGGCACCAGCCACGCCACCACAGCTGCCGGAAGACAACCAGACCTTCGCCTCCCTGCTGCGCAACTCCAAGTTGATAGATGTGGGTATTCTATGAAAGTAATCCCATTGTTTATGTAATAACCTGTTGATTTCTGGAGCAGCTGGGCAACGCCGAGGGCAAGGTGGTCAGTGGCAAGATCTTTCATGTGGTGGGCGATGATCTCTACATAGACTTTGGCTGGAAGTTCCACTGCGTCTGCAGTCGTCCAACTCGCAATGCCAGGTGAGTTCAATACAATCTCCTGTCTCTTTATCCAATTAACCACTTCTCCTACTTCAGCGACTATGTGCGAGGAGCCCGTGTTCGACTGCGCATCAAGGATTTGGAGTTGTCCACCAAGTTCCTGGGTTCGTCCAAGGATATTACCATTCTGGAGGCAGATTGCCATTTGCTGGGACTTTTGTCCACACCCACCCGCCAGTCGACGGCCAAAACGCCGAAAATCGAAGATATCCTATAAATCCTTTATTAAAAACAAGGTTTGTTAAACGTTACGTCAAGTCTTCGTCCTCCTTGGTTGTGAACTGGAACACTTCGTAATGATGGTTGAGTTCCCGCACCGAATGCAGCTGGAATCTCGTGGCTAGAGCTCCGTTGTCAGAGTTCTTAACGAAAAATACTCTTTTCGCTCTGCTATGTACCAGGGCCATGGAGCACATGAGGCAGGGTTCCTGCAGCAGATAGATATCGTAGCCGGTGCACAGATAGGGTCCGAATTTGGCCAGGTTATCTGCTCCTTGATCTGCGTTCACTTCTTTACATTCTCTCGACTTTTCCGCTCCGAATGTCAGGTCTTTGTAGTCTTCATTGTTCATCAGGTAATCATAGTAGGCTTTAGGAATACCGCGCAGAGTGGTATCCTCCTTGGAATCTTCAGTAAATGTAACCTCCGTTTCTGTGGCGCCTCCCTCTTGACTGCGAGCCACAAAATCGACGAGCATCATGCAGCAGTGCTCGTGGGGCCTACAAACTTCGGTAGTTCCAGCAATGGACACTATGCTGGGTTGTCGCGGATCCACGCAGATGCCCACAGGCCGATTGTCATTGATATCACGCGAGAGTCTCACAAGCAATTGCCCGATCCTTTTGTGAAATGTGCGTTGTGCGGAGCTGAAGTTGCTGCCATTCCTCAGTGACTCCGAGTAGTGATTAGGGTGAAACTTGCAGGGCCAGTGCTTAAGGGTCTTCTCGTACTGCACCCGCAGTCGGGGCATCCGTTCCGGCACCTCCACCACCCGGACTCCCTGGCACAAAGCACGGAGCACGTGCTCCGAAAAGGCGAACTGTTCAAGGTGTTGTTCCAGGCTTTGAGACACTCCGATTTCTGAGCTGGGACATATGAGCACGCTGCGATCCTGGACGCGCTTTAGGTGCTGAAAGTGTGGCAATTTCTGTGAGAGCTCCTGGATGACCGCCTGGAGCTGCTGTTTCGTCTCCAACTCGCAACTGTGCGCCTTGATGAGCGCAATCTCTTCGTCGAACTCATCGGAGAGGATGGCCCGAATACCAGTGATGTCTTCATCCAGATTGGGTAATTTACGAGCACGTTTGTTTGGTGGCGCGGATATATCCATTATTTACTTAATTTTTCAATTAGAAGAATGCCAATTGGAATCGAATGAAATCGGTTATCGATAAGTGCGCTGAAACAGCTGTTTGGGTAATAAGCGCCAACTTTGAAAAATGTCTTCTATTTAAAATATATATTTGAAAATAATTTAGTGAAAGATAAAACCTTTAAAAGTCTTTAAAGCTATTTAGTTTGGGAGCTCATATCAAAAAGTGAAAGCTGTTTCAAATATTTTCTACATTTTATGTACATTCCGCAATACTTAATCTAATCAGGTTATTTCTGATCAATTGTCTTATTTGCATTATAAATCCTTACAACCAATATCTTTTTTGATGTCTACATGTAAGCAGTGCCCAGTTTGATAACCAAAGTTTAAATTCAAAATTCCAGTGAAATATGTGCTTGTGATTTCTAGTCAAAACTCAGAGGAAACAACGAAATGTGTCTGCGCTTGTTTTGCGGCTACTTGTCGCTCTACATTGGCTGCATCTTCATCGGCTTCACGGGGATGCTTCTAGCCTTAATGGTCTTTTCTGTGGGTCTATTCGAGATGATCAAGGGCAATCCGGAAACATTGCTTGTGGTTATGGCAATGGTCTTTGGCATTGTCCAAGCCCTAGCCAAAATTCTTCTTCTCCTCGGAACAATGTGGGTGAGTGAATACGTTTATCCCTAAATTTGTAAAGATATCCAATCGATGTTTTACAGGACATGTGCTGGGCTATGCTCTTGTCCTTCTTTATAGGTATTGCGGCCCTAGGGCTTCTCATCGCACTTGTGGTGCTCTTCTACATCCTCTTGTGGGACCCTCTGCACCTCCTTCTGGGCGCTTTTCTTAGCATACGTAAGTTAAAGAAAAGAAGTTTGGGATTTCGTAGATCTAAAAACAAAAAACGTAGAGTGCAACTTAATAGTACAAAAATTCTGTCCATATTCAAGTTAGATTTTTAATTCAAATAATATTTTCCCCTTATCCAGTCGAGATGTACTACGAATGGGTCATCATTTCAACCTGGTGGTGCTGTCGATCATGCACCCACGACTGCTAGGAGTTGCAGTTGGTTCCACTTGTTGCATGCATAGAAGATACAAACATACCATGTTGGAGATCGAACGTCTTGGAACGAGCATACTATACAACTCTCAGTGATCTTCGCATCGAATGAAATACTGTGAGCACGAGAGAGAGAACTTGTATTCGAATACCCCCATTATTTGTGTATGAGGCGACTTCGTGCTCGGGTCTTCCGACTTGAGTGTCTTTCAAGTAAGTCAGTTCACTCTGAGACGCGCGCTGGATATGTCGTTCCTGGAGCGCTCGAGCTGTTCCTGCGAATAAGCGTGTGTGTGCCAGTGTACCGCCCCCTACCCGTCACGGAAAAAAAATGAAATAAAAATATCGGCAGGAAAAATATCAAAAATTATATCTGAAAATACACAAGTGTATCTGCAAGTGCAGTCGTATCTGTGAGACGAGAGTGTTTTCCATTTGCCGCAATTAGAAGTAACGGTGCGAAGGTGATTTGCACGGGAGAAACTGGAAAATCAGCGAAGCGCGAGATACTTGTATCTGCAATTTGTGTGTTTTCGTTTTGTTTTCGGTTTCGCAAATAGCAAGTGAAGAGCCCATTACTTTAATTCAATCATCGATCGTTTGCAATCGTTTGTTGTGTGGCCCGCTTTTGGAGAATCCCCACAATTTGTTCTAAGCCCAAATAAAAGTAATAAAATAAAAGCCCCAACCCCAGAGACACAAGTCCGCGAGCCGGTTTAGTCATCCGAAAGTTCCGAGAACTGAGCGCAACTTTGAGATACATTCGCGTATTCTCATTCCGAATCGCTGGCCACCAGCTGTTGGCCACAATGCCTCCGTACCTGCTGGATATTTGCCTTACCCCGGAGCTTCGTAGACCGCGATAAGATATCGGCGACTAGTGGTGAATAAAGCCAGATACTCGTACTCGAAACTGCGAAAACGTCCATATACGAGAAACAGACGGAAAAGAAAATCGCACAGTTCGGTGCCAGTGTTTAAAGTTAAATCGAGCGCTTATCTTATCGGCCAGCCATTGATTGAGCTTTGCCTTTCCGCTCTGCGCCGGGTGAAGTCATTTGGCCACAATTCGCCCGTTTTAGATACTGTATCTGCGGCCATATCTAATGCAGCAGCCAAAGCAGTCGCGATAATAACGACCTCCTTCAGTGTCAGTTGCTGTGGCTCTGCAATCGCCGTCTAAATTTAGAGACAGATCAGGCGCGAGGGACCCGATCTGGCCAAAACCAAACCAGACGCACTCGGAAATCGTAAATCAAGTAGCCGGAGGAGAACCAAGATGGACATAGAATCCGATTCGGACACCTCGGAGAGATGGGAGGACTTTTTTGGTAAGCGAGCGGGATCACTGAACTTCTGCGTGCAGAAATGACATGACTCAGCGGGCTGGGGAGGTGCACTGAGGAAAAATCACGTATCAATCACAGATAAATACTAGTAATATGGGTTTTCAGCATTTCAGACGAATTTAGTCTACATTTTAATAATCCATCATTGAAGGCATAAGAACAGAAAAGATTAGGGGACTATGCATTTTACTACTATATCTTCACAGTAGGATTATTAATAATATATTTATGTCCCGATCTTATATTTCTTCCTGTGTGGAGGCACTACGCATTCTCCAAGAACTCCAAACTCCGAATATGGACTTGCGTACAAGAACAGACCATCAAGTTGGCTTTCTTTGGCTCGGCGGGTTGGGGGATGGCGATGGAATGGGGATTGGGGCTGGTGCTGGTGCTGCGACTGGGGCCAATGCATTTGGTGGCTCGACGGCACCGTTCCGTTCCCATAACTGTACAAAAAGTGGGGGGAAAATAAAATAACAACCCACTGAGTGGTGGCATTGCGTGAATTGCGGTGTAACGGGTTCGCTTTGTTTTTGCATTCCGCTTTTGCGCAGTCCGAAATTTTTCGACATTATTTAAGCGCTCGAAAAGTCGGTTGTAATGAAATTTAATGATAATACATAATTTCGTGCCATTTTGACCCACATATTACCATACAAGTGTGGCCAAGAAAAGGTCTGTCTTCGGATTTGCAATTTATGTTTTGGGTGGCTCCATTCGGTTTGTTGACCCACTTAATTCGTAACGCCGATTTGCTTGTAACTTTCTGGCACATGCTGCATATTTGTTTTCCTTCTCGCCGAAAGCTTTCGTTCAATTATTGCATTAGTCACAAGTCTTGACACTGCGTTTCTTTTGTTGACTTTCTTTATTATTATTGCACGCCCGCTAACAGCGGATGTTAGATAACGCCGCCCTTAGCGCAACAGCGCTGTGAGTAGCTCTGTTAGTTAACCCATGTTCGGCCAAAGAAGTTTTTCAAACATACAAGAACCAATAAATCCCAAAAAATATAAGTAATTTTTAACTAAGCATTTAAAATATTTAAGTAATATTTAATATTATACTAATTGCAAGTATCTCTGTTAAAACTGTGAATTTAGGCAATCTTTGGGCCAACACAATTCCACACAAAATGTGTAGATAGAGAGAGTATAACTAATTTAGTCCAAAAAAAGAAAATAGCTTAAAACGGGTTAAGATGGTGCGTCAATTATTGATAACGAACACCGCGAATTCAGCAAGTGGCCTTTGTTATATCAATTATATACCCATGAGTAGGGCGAATGAATCATGTATGGGTGATCAGGGGGTACCGCGGCATTTATGGGTTTGTTCTCCTGATCCCACCAGCTTAGACATAGACGACTGTGCAAGTGGCTGGCATTTGGCGGGGTCACCAAACGTGACGCCATCTGCCGGCCGCATGTCCACGATATTACCGATATTGCATCGACCTATAAATAGAATATCGCCGGCAGTTGACCGCATGCACTATCAAATGTCACCAGTTCGTCTTCTTTTGCCCTTTCCATCTCCCTGTTTGTTTGCCTCTTCAACAACAGAGTCAACTTCAATTCCAGACAAACAAACAAAACGGGGAATAAGAAATTTTCATCTGTGGACACAAGTGTATGAGCAAGGGGGCGGGGTGCCAGGTCAAGTCGTTGAATTACCACTCGTAACCACAAACACCACGGGAGTCTGTTCATTCGATATTGTTAAAGATTGTGATCTGAGGAAACCTTTTTGGGCCCTGCGGTTCGCCATCGATTCTCTTGTGACATTTATTTGGCTGGCCTGGCTTTCATATTTGGTTTATTCAATAAATACTAATAGATATCGATGGTAGTAGGGCTAAGGCGTTAATAAGATTTCGCCGCAGGTATTTATTGACTTTTTGATAAAGCCGACAAGGCCAGCACAACAGACCTGTTCGTAGATTTGTGGCATGTGCGTGGCGGCCAATTGAAATACCCAAAAGTTAAGGGGTCAGTTTTGCAGTGCTCCACTTCCGCAGCCGCGGGGCAAAAGGTCCCAATTAAGGCAATTGACGAAGTTCATCTAATTAACCGCTGGCAAAGAGTTCGGTTTCATAATCGTTGGGTTCATTGGCCAATTGGTTGTTAATGCCATTACCTCACCCAGTTAGTGTTGTCGTAGTTCGCAGGAAATGCCCAAGTCAAGTGTTGGTAAGAGAACTATCAGTTGTTAAAACTTTCTCGAAAAAGTGACACATTTGTAATCTAGTTGTTGTATTGTGATAAGTTTGCACGTTCTTGAGGTAGAAAATATATTTGGAAATCCCACTTTAACCAACAAATAGAGCCAAGTTGGCACCACTGAGACGGGGCTATAAGTCTTGCCCCCTAATTGCCTGCAACCAGACTCTGGGATTTTGGAGTTGGAGTTGAAGCTGCAGTCATATCCCAGAACCAGACCAGACCTCAAGTGATCTGTGTGTGGGCCGGCAGTCGGCGTTCGTCTGACGTCTGACGACGTTTGTGGACGTCCTCTCAGCACCCAGCACCACGACGGTTCTCTAATTGCATTTCTCTCAGTGCAACGGCTTTTGTTGTGGGCGTTGCAGAAGGTCGTAAAATCCGAGTATTGTGCACGTCCCAAAAGGTTTTTCTCAATGAAGTTTGAAGAGTCTGTCTAGTCATATACCCTTACCAAAATGGGCATTAGGAAGTTGTAAACTTTATAGACTGAATAAATTTTTCAATTAAAAGTTCTAATTAATAGTAAACAGCACATAAAAGATAATGGATTTCTTGTTCGCATAAATGTGCACATGTAATGCGTTTTAATTGACAATGTAATGAAGCTTTTATTAAAATTTTACATTTTGATGATAGCATTGATGATATTCATATTCATATTTTCCAGAAGGGTATATAGATATCTGACTGACTGTCAAGAGTTTCGTTTTTTCCTGGGATCCTGGGGTTTAATGAACGCTTTTGCCGCTCACAATTCTATTTGGCAGCAGATTTACAACTTCCTTGCAAAAATGCCATTTGCTCCGGCAATTTACGCCCACCTTCGTCGAACGAGGGGGCGGTCTATGGATATACCTATGACATGCACTTAAGCCGCTTAGAACCTACATAGTCGTATATGGGTACTTGAGTTTATGTATACATATGTGTAGCGATCGATAGAAACTTCACGATCGTGAGTCACATTGAATCGAAAAAGAGAGTGACGGCCAAGAGAGCTGTGAAAAGTTATGTTATCAAGTTTTTTTTTTATTTTCTTTGGGTCTCGTCGTTCCTAGTGAAAGTAGTCACTGCAGTCACCCGTGCTCCCTCACGAGCCCCACCTTTCTCCCTCCCACTTTTCCATTCCATTTCACTGGGCAGGCACGCATGCGCAGAGCATTGGTCGCCGCTCTCACTCCCACTTGTGGGCAACGACCGGCAGAGAATCTGTCACGCTTCGTCGATGTCTCCGGCCGTCTCAGTTGCTCTTAATGGCCACCTATAAACCCATCCCGCTGACACACTTTCGCTTTCATCGACTGCAATCGCCGATCTCTGATTTGCATTAATGCTAAACGATTATTATTCGGAAGATGCAGTGAGAAAAAAATTCAGTTTTTGTCTCTCCAAATCAGATTTGAAAGATGGTTTCTAGAGTAGATTAAGTTATATATTCAATTTCTCCACGCTACAGCACTCGCTATATTGCATTTATATCTTTTTTATCTTTCTAGGGCTTCACTATTTAAGTAATGGGTATGGGATAGTCTCGACTTTAGTGTTCTTTCCCCTATTTTTTCTCTGTAGAAGGAACAATCGACATTTATTGTTCGTTTACTCAATCGTTATAAAATTGGAGCCTCTATTTCCCATACTCATTTGGCGAGTGAAACCAAAGCTCTATTTATTGATTAATTATCCCCCATGCCTGGGATTTGGGCAACGGAATTGGGTCATTGCAAATGGCAAAACACAAAATCAGCGGGAGTTGAGTGCCTTGGGGTATCACTAACTTTCTTGGCCGCATTTCGGCCGACAGCAGGGGGTGGCCCATTGCTGGAGTCAAGGTCATAACTATCATTAGTGAACACCTTTGGTGCGGTGAAAACCTGAGGAGCTATATAACTTTTACCTATGCCTCCTGAGTGATTCATACAAGCGCTTTTATTGCTCAAGTTTTTAATTGCGCCTCAAAATACCCGAGTTTATTTTCGTTCTTTTTAAAAGTGCTCACTTGAATAGTAAAAAATTCTATTGGCTTAGTTCGCTGCGAAGTAAATTCCAAAAATAGCTAAAAAAAATAAATGGATACCCATTGAATGAGTGAAAAACTATGATGAAACAGGCATATCGCTTTAAAGCGAATCGTCTACTATTAATGCGAAAAATTTCCGCATTGCTTGCAGCTCCCACTTTTGTTGTTTCGAAAGTGAATTCAAACGGTGGAAGTTTATATAATTTCCATACAATAGCAATGCAATTTTATAAATGGTACGCTTTCCAACTAAGTATTTCAATGGGCTATCTCACAAAAATACTTATTAAAACACTCGCCCCATTATTATAATTGAAATATTGCTGTAACCACTTTAAGTCGGCACAGAGATGACATTGATCCATGGCATTGAAACTTCCAACTGTCTTACGGTTCTGAAACGCACTGTATTCCCACATATACATACATATGTACATAAATACCGAGCAGTTGGGTGTAACGAAGTTTTTGAACGGCCAACCTTCAAATGTCAGCGACTGTTTTACATTGAGTCTCTGCTGCGGTTTAAAGTTGTAAAATGCATACGTAAAACAATAAACAATTAAAGATTCACACATCCAATGTGGAGTGTCTGGAAATTCCAATCAAAAAAGTCTTATTGGGCAAATGTTAGTCACATTGTCTCAGATTTCTCATTTTTCGTTTGCCAATCAAACAAAGCCCATGTCTGGACATTGTTTAAGTATTCATATGGCCAAAACAAATTGTTTACCTTTGGCCAAACATGGGCAAACACAGCTGTTTGGCAACAAAAAGCCAGAGCCAAATACAAAACAAATTGCGTTAGAATTGTGTTTATTTAGCTCGCCAAGCCGAACAAATGCAAAATTCTCGGAGCCGAAAAAGCTCTAAAAATATGCTGCTGAACAGGTTTGTTATTTAAATTTTTTTTTTTTATATTTTTGTACCTTTTCTGTTTAGCACAAAAGTTCAACAAAATTGAAAGAGAGCGAGTGGAAAACGTGAGCAGCTGTGAAAAGCAAACAATGAGAAGCGAGAATCTGAACTTTGCCCAAGCCAAATACAAAAGCTGCTTACATAAGAACTTTAAATGGGGTTTAATAACCAAAAAAAATAAAAGAACAACTTGTTAAATTTGTTTGGTAACCGATCTTAGCGCAGTGGAAAATTCCTTTTTCATGACAGCAATTATGAGTAAGCAGTTTAATTTTATTTACTATTTTTCATCGTATATGAAATATGTAAAATTCACACTACCTCATGTCAGTTTAATTTTCCAATCAAATTTTAAAGTGTGATCACTTATCGATCGATTGATTCATGATCACCTGCAGAAGACACCGATCGTAGGCATCTATCTTTATGTCTTTCGATGTCGAGTTTCCAGTTTCTTAAGCCACTCCCCTCTCACTCACGCCCACCTGCTAAATGCCAGTATACCTGCATTTGCATGATTTTCACATTAAAAACAATAGAAAACGCTTTAGTCAAGTTGCTCGACTATCAGATACCCGTTACTTAAAAGCAAGTGCTGTAGCATGCATGTTTAAGTTTGCAGTTCTATTCTAATTATTCCATAGAATACTCGTAGAACAGAAAATTGTCGAATATGAACGGTGGCGTCTGCCCAAAAATCGATGTTTCAAGTGAAAACTGGTTGGTGATGTGTGTGTCTGGTGTTTGAGCAATCTGCGTGATCAATACACGACGCTAATGTACAGATCATGAGCACTGATTGCGCCGCTGCATGAAAATCGGAAAAACTCGTTGTCGTCTGGTATCTGCAGCCCCGCTGCAGTTTGCAGTCCATCATAGTCTTTTCAGCCCGGCAACTTGTTCTCCAGTGCGGCGGAGATCATCGTCATGGACGCAACAATGATCATCACGATGATCGCGGCTCGTTCTATCCTCTTATTAATTTCCAACACAATCTGTGCGGCATATCATGTCAAAAATTACAAAGAGTTGCTTGTTCAGGGGGCTGGGTCAAACACATATATACATACATATACTCGAATGGTTTGAAATTTATGAGTTTGCTTTAGGTACCGCCGCTCTAATTAATTCGAATGAACATCGTCGGTTTGGCTTCGGGGCCCATGACCTGTGCACCAGTTTCCCAATACGCGTAGTATTTGCCCGGAAAATTAACGCCACGCCTTGTGGGCTCATTAAAAAATGGCAATCAGCGTGACCATTCCGTAACCAATAGTTTTACCATTTGGCCAAGATCAGCTAATGAAGGTACTGGGAGATTTTATTATGTGATCACTAACTATTTTAAGAAATTATGGAACATTTTTTTTTTACTTAATAACGAACTGGTATATTTTAGTAGCTATCTATCTGAGAATTTAGTTATTTTCGATTTATGTTAGTTTTTTGTTCACTGTGCCCAGCCTTCACCTTCACCTTCGATCTGGGGCTTCAAACCCATTTGTATGTCGCTGACGCTTTGTAATTTAAATGAATTTGTATTTAACAACATTATTTCGGCCAGTCGGCTGGCAATGGCCAACGTGGCGTATGATTTTAATGATACCCAGTCAAGTCTAAGGTTACAACGTTCATTTTGTTGTAATCCGAACTGTGGCTCAAGTTCGCTGGCGGATGGATTTCCTACATTTATTTCGCAGCGATTACTGACCGATTACGCCGGGCCAATATCCATGGACTACAAATTGTGCGGACATGCTAGCTAGCTGGGATGTGGAAAAAAAAATGAAAGAGTCCGAAAGACTTGGTCGTGATAACACGTAGGCCACAAACAAGGCGCGCATGCGAGTGCCACGCCCCCTTCGAATGCCGGATCGAGCTTAGTATTTTTCCTCATCTTTGGCACGTCTGTGGAGCTCGTAGCCGAGCAGCAACACCCACTCGATGGCCGACAGAGGTTTATCTCTTCTCGACTGGCTGCACAGTCTTATTTGGTTGGCATTGCCTGGTTTTATGACCTCCCCCCAAGAAAAGCAGAAAACCGAAAAATAACGAACAAAAAGACTACGGTTACGCCTCTCCTCGAGTCAGGTGCCGCAACAAAAGCTGGGGTCTCGCATCTCGGATTTCGGCCTAATGGCCAGCTCAGACTAAGCCATCTTGTACACATTTTTCTACTCATTTTTATGGCCAGCGTATAAATCTGACCGCCATCACAAGTGGATTTCCAAAGGCCTTATCTACAGAATCACACTTTCGTGGCGATTAGAATTTTTGATTTACAAGTCCCATTTGAATTCATTATGGAGAGTGTATCGATTATACATGGATAAACTTTGGACAAAGCAAAATGGAATTCCTCGACCAAAATGATTACCTTTTAATCAATTTTTCCCCTTGGCACTCAAGTCAAGCCAAAAATGCAGCCAATTGCAGAAATCAAGTCGATGAGCGATCGTAAAGTGCTCAGCGAATCGCGCACGTAATGCTCATAAATGAATTTGCATTTGCCGAACATGGGAACAAGAAATGCGAAGCCGAAACTGGCACAAATTAAGTGAAAAGTAGATACATATCTGTCGGCACCTTTTGGTCGATCATGTTTGACACAAATCAAATCGAAAGCAGCCGGCGAGCAACACGAAAACAAATCAAATTAATCCAAATCGATGGCGATTAGCAGGCGGCGAACAAGACGGGCGTAAAAAACATAAATGGCTCGGGAAGCTTATCACTGAATTTGGACGTGTCTCGGAGTGGGTGAGTGACCTGGACAAGCCAGCTCCACCTAATTAGCACCTCTAATTGCGGTCCGAGGTGTAGCACTAATTTGGGTAGAGTAAACACTGGAGTAAACGCTTTATTTAACCTTTTCTCGCTTGCGCAATCGCAGCTTTCGGCATCGGTGGCGTATGCGTAATGTGCTTCTTTATTTACTTATTTCGTTTTTTTTTTTTTTGGAGCATTTTGTTTATTCCGAGTGCATGGCTTTTCTTTTATTTGTCAATGTCGTGCAGTTGGCATTACGCCATTATTGTTATTGTTCCCTGGCGTACATTTCTCGGCCTTAATCTCTTAACCACTTCGGCTTATATAAACCAATTAGTCGCCTTGGCATTTGCATTGAAATGCATAATTTATGAGTGCAGAAGACAGAAGACAGGCAATTATTATCCAGCCAAATCCAAAAGTGTGGCAAAAGATATAAAGAAATGTTTTCCGCTCACACGAACATTAGGCGCAAATGAAGCAATTAAATTCAACAGATGCAGACTCATAAAATTATATTTGAATGTGTTGGATTCGTTGTCTGCGTCTGCCTCTCTGCGGAATATTATGTTAATTTCTATGCACAAAGCATAAAATTTTAATTTCGTGTAACTTTAATAGGCCGTAAAAGGTTTAACTTTTGAATTTTAATTACAATGCTCTCTGGTGATATAAGCCTGGCATAGATCATGCTGGTTCTCCAGATTGTTTGGTCGATTGAATTGGCTTTCACATCAGCAACGCTGCTGCAGTTCTGGGCGATTTATTGCGACTAAGCCAGCATTATCTGTGTCCAATGCGGGACTTTCTTTCATTACTTTGAAGCTATTTTTTTTCTACCAGAGAAATTGTTTGAATTTTGTACACAAAGAAGTATTGTTATGATGGTAGACGTAAAATAAACTTTCTTAGATTTCTGAAAATATAACATAATCGTTGATAATCCCATTCTACATTTAAATTGTTCAAAGTGACTGAATTTTTCTGAGTGCACTCTCATGTTTGGCTTTTTTGCCAAATTCATCTCCAGTCGAGTTGAGCCAAAGTATCTGTAAGCTACTTTTATAGCTCTTGCCGCTGCCTAATTGCTTTTCTCACTCGTTTCACCGTTTTCCTTTCTTTGCAGGTAAGCAGCCCACAAATCTCTAGACAGCACCACTGACCCACTTGCTCGGCGACAAGTGGCGCCACCAGGGGATCTCGAGGAGATTTCCAATCCCGCAGGGCGGCATCATACCTAAACCAATCGGATAGGGATGTATTCGATCTGATCTGCATGTGGGAGATATCTTTATTGCTATGTGTCACCATTATCGCAGTGTGCTTTCCACTCATCCACTGGCCCCTTCATGAGTTATGGTCCCCCATTCCCAGAGAGATCGGGTTAATTAAATGCGCTTTTCCCTCTTCGCTGACAGTCCGACTTTCCCGACCATTCGCCCTCGCTCAGTTGACAAGATGATGCTGGTATCCGCGGTGATAAGATCTTGAGATCGCCGATCCATTGACTCTGCTCCATATTTCGGCATGTGCGGAGGTGCCAACCTGTTCTCTAATTGGGTTAAAATGTAGTTGGCCCGGCCCAAGGCGGAAATCAGTCGACACAGCCGGGCGTTGGCCATTTAGCAATTGATGTTGCAAATGGCGAGTGGCATGATTTATTCGTGAGCCTGCCGACTGACCTGATTTTCGATTGCATTTTAATGATGCGAAAAGTGCCAAAAAGTGATAGCTGGTTTTGCCATAGATATTTAACTGACTTTGATATGGTTAGGAAACAAGAGTGGTAAATTATATTATAGAAAGATGAAGCATCTGGAGTTGCTATGTATAAAGTGTCTTATAGTATCATAGTAGCAACTATATTATATGCGACATAAGGGCAGCTAGTTATAATCATTTGTAGCAAAACCCAAGAGTGATCTTTAATCGGTTTAGAAAACTTTCGGTGAGACCATCTGGGAACCCTCACATCGGTCGACTGTGTCAAATGAACCTGTCAAACGTCAGCAGACATTCACTTTCTCCTCAGCGCAGCTGGCGCCTGGCAATGGGTGGTGGTCGGAGGTTGGTGGCTATGGGCTGGCAACGGTGGCTGGAGGTGAGCTGCATCCTGTGCCGCGCTAAATTGCAATTTGTTTATGCGCCCAGCACCCACACACAGACACACACGTTGCGAATCGGTAGGCAATAAGTCAAACGCCGCCGCCGAAAGTTCAACAAATTATGGAGAGCTAAAGGTTTCAGTAAACGCCGCACATTTGTTGCTATTTTTGCGCTTCCGTTGCATGTTGCAATTGCATACTGCATATTGCAGATGGAGTTGAAGTCAGTCAGGCAGTCAGTTAGTCAGCCGGCTGTCTATCATTTGCCAGGCACTCATGCCTTTCATTTTAGCCGCAGACAATTGCCATGCCTCCCCGGACAGCGGCGATCACCCGCAATATACAATCCCGATTCCCAATTCCCGCCATCCAATCCCCTCCTGCATTTTCCTGCCCTCAAAGAGGCCGCTCTTTCATTTTTGCCCGATCCGCAGTGCAATTTCTATTTGTGTAACGCTTCGTTTTCATTCATAACTTTGCGTTGGGCTGAATTTGGATCGGGAAATGCATTGGGTGCCCACAAATTAATGCTAAACTTTGTTTAAGTTGCACCACCACCACCCCGAAGCCCTCTTATGCAACATGCGATCCTTTGATTTTTCCATCTGCTGCTGCGTTCGGCGGCAATGAGGAAGTTGTCTTTTGTGGGTGACTGTGGCAAATGGCCAGCGTCTGATTATGATTATGGTGGGGTTAAGTTTCGTCGCGATTTGCTGCGGTTTTTTTTATATATATTTTTGTTTTTGCTTTTTCGGCTGCGAGGCGATTGCCCGCTGTGATAGCCCAAATGTGTGGCAGGCCAAAATAAGCGACTGAAGTTATTGTTATTGGATCATTACTTTGGCTATAGAAAACAGTACAGCCTGAAAAGGTCAGTAATTGCTTGGCGTTTTAATTTAAATCAAGTGGTTGATGCCTTATGACTGATGAATGAAATACAATGAAAAAACACTACTACTTTTGTTTTTATAGAAAGTGTGTATATTTAACAAGAATTCCTTTTAATATTTACGAAAGTAACTCATCGATTGTTATGGTCTGAAAACAAGATTTCGACTTGGCAGCTGCACGTCCTCGACCTTTCCGCGATCGGCCAAGTGGCTGAAGTGGCTGCTGCCAGCTTTTCAATAACAATAAAGCTGAGATCCCCGCGCTCCCCACTCTCTAAATCACCTTGTCAGTCGTCAGACAATGCAGCCTGGCGCGTGCTTCTGGCCAGGCCCAGATAAGGCCCAAGAAAGAAACCAAGCAGCCAGCTCCTCGGGGAGATGCAGATGCAGATGCCAGACGATGACAGCTTCGAGCCGAACCAAGCCGAGCCTAGCCCCCATTTGCCTGGCCCATTAAACGGCAGCCCAGGTGGGCGTCGCCCCGCATCCTGGCCTTCACCATGTCTCCCTGCCCCTGCCTGCTCCTCATCAACAGACAACAATGGCAACGGAGGCGTCATCTACCAGACTACGCCGGCAAACAAATGTGTCCGTGCTGCTTGATGATGACAGGTCCCAGGATTCGCGTAATGAGTTACCAACACTTTGCGAAATAGGGATACAGGTTCTAGATTCAAACTATAGTATGTATAACCGTCAATTGGAATGTTTCAAAAACAATTAATCTAGATAGTTGAAAATTTCGAGTAATTCCGTTGATTTGTATAATTCCCAACCCATTGAACCTATAATTTTTCGCTGTGCATGTCTGAGGAGCCCGGTTTTTAGAGTGGACCCAAATTCCTGGGGGTTGGCGACTGACTCCATTTGTCAAGCCAAAGTTTAAGCGGCGTCATGTGCATTAATTGTGGCAAATGTTTGCCCGAGCTTTGAGCCCAAAACAAACAACCGGAGGGCAGGGCAGTTGGCTGGCTAGCAGCTCATGATTTTGGGGCGGTCTTGAGTCTTGAGCTTGAGCATGAGCGAAAGTGATTTCGGCCGCCGGCTGCATAAATCCTGCAATGAATAATTTAGTCGTTCGCCAGTCGCGGCCGTGGAATCGAATGGAATGGAAACCAAACGAAACGTACTCTTTGGGGGAAGCATTTAAGCCGCAGGAGTTGCGCCCAGCCCCGTTTGACCACCCAAGCGTCAGTGGCGGCGGCGCCTTGGCGGCAAATTCATCACATGAGAGTGTCCCCCGCTTCCAAGATCCCAACCCGAACCGCTTCCCTCTTCGCCGACCTCTTAAACCCCGGGGCGACTACGCTAAATCGTGTGTGAATGGCTTGACGAACTGCAGCGGCACAGTGGGGCAAAAAAGCGAAAGTAATGCTAAAATTGACCAAACTTAAATGTGTAAATCTGTTAAGATAAAGCTTATACCAGATTTATTTAAACACTTATACAGATCAAACCATTAAGGTTCTTACGAATTTTCGCCAAAAAAAAAAACAAACTCTTTGATTTAATCTTCAAAATCTGACGTCGCTAGTCGCTGTGTTCAAAGTATCAATCAATTACTTACTTTCTTCACTATGAAATGCAACACTGGCAGTGCTGCCAATTCTTAAAAATATTAAGAGAAAACTAGTTGTTTCCTTTGTATTAATTTTAGGTGTATAAAATAATGCCTGACCACCGTGCAGAGCATTGCTTTAATGGCCCCAACCTGGCTTGGCCGGGCTTGACCATTACGGCGACCAATTAGTCATTCGGCACTGGTCTTACATGTCATCCGTCCGAGGGGTTTGGCCAAAGAGACAAACAGCATACAAGCAGGCAGCCTGTAATTTGTTTGTCAATTAAAAGCGCCGGCAACATGCAAAATGCCTTTTGTGCGACTCACTTTCGCAACATGTTGCACGTAGCCAGTTGCCGGATGAAAGCGGGGTCACAGAATTCACCGGAGCGGGGTCACCATTGAAATGGAAAAGGGAATGGGTTGTGGCAATGCCAGGGGAAGTGGCCCCCGAATGCGGAAATTGGCGACAGCTGGCGCTCACTTTCCACTGCATTTGGGCGACTTCTTTTGTGGTTCTGCCTTGTCAACGCTAATGGTGATATGCAAAAGGAAAACTGAAAACCGAAAGCGGTACACAACGGCAACGGCCACGGCAACAACAAATCACAGTGCCGCTGTTGCAGCTCATTATTTTAACGGTGCCGCCGGCGGCACTTTCTACCGACTGTCCAAAAATAAGCAGCCATGTTGCATATAGTCTCCATACACATTTGTATTATTTTTGTTTCCACTTCATTTTTTTTTCTCTGCGCTTTTTGGCCACAAATCCTAAAATGGCAACGGCGACATGTGCGACCGACTTAGCCAGGCAGAGGCGACAAGGTGCTGGTGACATGCTCGCCGGCTGAGGATGGCAGCGTGATTGGAACTGGAGGAGTCGAGGCTGAAGTCTTTAGAAGATGGATAATATCGTAGCATAGCTATAAAGGTTTTGCACCAAATTTATTGCTGTCTTTTTAAATATAGCTTAAAAAGGTTATGAGCAATTATTTATTTTTACATGCCTGTCATGGGACTAAATACTTTCTAGATACACGAAAGTAGATACTTTCAAAAATGTAAAAAAGATCTTTATGTACACTCTAATAAGAGCTGGAAGAAAGACGAAGTTTAGTCATTCATGTGATTACAAGTAAATTCTGAAATATAATCACTCCACTACTTTGCGCGGAGTGAGATAGATGACTTATCCTAAATTACTTAAATTTTAATATTAATAAAAGTTGAAAAAATATGTCAATTTAAAATCAATCTTTCCTTGAAGAAAACCTCACTTTGTGTGAAACATTGCGATGCGATCTCTCAAATATTTCCATCCCTAGCAGCATTCGCAGTCGCAGCTGTGTTTTTGGAGCCAGGTCGGAATCGAAGTCGGATGCGTGTGTTTGCCTTTCGGCGAATAAATCTCAAATATAAATAATAAGCAAATATTTTATATTTGCCTTTTCAAGCGGACTCCACTGATCTTTGTGTCCGTGGATCTGCTGTCGCTCTCGATGCCCAATTTGGTGTGGATTTGGTTGTGGCGACGAGATTGGCGGCTTTAGTGGGTCAGGCGGTCGTTTGAGGGAATCGAAATTGAGACTGGCGCCTCGCTGGCATCGATTGATTTCATATGGGTGCCGTGCAATTAAGTCCGCTTGGCAGTGTATGTATTCACAAAGCTTCAGCTGCACTGCATCCACATGTCCAACGGCGGCTAATACGATCTCAACGAGCCCCCAGAGGCCCAAGGAGCCCGATTCTGATCATTCAATTAAAATATTTCCGAGGCGCAGAGAGCAAAGCCCCGAGCTGAATTGATTGATCAAAGCGCAGAGAGCAATAAATAAAATGAGAAGTGAATAAAATGAATAAATGCAAGTGCCAGCTATGCGCCGCACATGTTCAACACTTTGCACTTCCTCGTGGAGTGGGCATGGAATTCTGCTTTTCGCCGTTGTGCATTGGAATGCGAAATTAATGAAATCACATGCAGACGACTCGCTCGAATGGCGGCGAGGGGCAGGAACCGTGGAGATCAGGGAATACCAGGGGATATCAGGGGATATCAGGGTATACCAGGAACCCGGGCGGACGACGATGAGGTGGCCACAGCGCCGCTGACAGTGATTAATGTCCGCAGCAGGAACAACAGAAACTACCCGCACAGAGGAAAAATAAATTGAACTTGGTCAGTAAATGAGATTCAATATAGAAGTTTTTAAAATCAGCAATTTGGTGAGCTTTTCGAAACAACAAGAATTAAATCAAGTTTACGCACATTTCCCCTTCCTGATTGTTACAAAATATTGAATTATACTATAGAATAGGATATTGATAATGGGGTGTTATAAGTTTCTTTATTACTGAAAACAAATTTGACATAATACTATACAACAACGAAGATATTAAGAAACCAAGGCAACAAGAATAACTTAAGTGTGACTTTTCCCCAGCTCCAGGAACAACGCACACTCACATTAATGACACATTAAGATCCAAAGAACAAATCACGGTCAAGTGGTGCTCCAGTCACTTGGGTGGCTTATTAAAAGCGAAAATAAGACCCGCACGTCTTGAGAACGGCAGATCGAAAGTAGCTTAGGTCCACAGAAAGGCAGTGAAACGAAATGGAATGTTAAAAGGGTTACCACACAACAAAGAAGCTGAGGAAGCGGCCCAGAAGACCGTGAGCTTAAGGCCCATTAAGTGAGTCAAAAGTAAAAGCCGTGAGACAGTGACAGTGTTGGAGATAATCCACTTAGGAGATACCAAGCTGCGGAAAGCTTCCGTCTTTGGGCGCGTAATGCCCACCCAAATTAGGCGACCTATGTAACCGAACCACAGCACTGATGTTCACTATCAACATTGAATTTCCGAACTTATTTATTGCCCATGGGTGAATGGGAACTTATTCAGACAGTTGACTCAACGCCATAGACTGAATCACTTGAGGTTTCGATGCCATGATGATGCCCAAGAACTGAAATTCTTCTCCTGATATCCCAGGTTCTTTGTTTTCAGCGCATGCGTCACGCGCCAAGCATTCATCATCATCATCATCATCATAATTATGGCCATAGTCTTCGTAATCAGCCGGGAGGGAACTAAATGCCAGAGAAAGAGAGAGTTAAATTACCAACCTGCGAACAAACCATTGTTTTGCGACAGAAAAATATTCGGTAATAAGCAGAAATTCAAAACAGGCGCTCTGAAGAAAGTATCGCATTTCCAGATCCCGATCCCGATCCCGATCCTCAAGCCCGAAAACACTGCCCCTGGTCTTGGGTTACACATTATACAACACATCGGCGGAACAATAAGCAGACGCAACTCACATGGTTTGGTTTCCGCAAAACTCCGACGACAGTGGCCACTTATAATTTGTTTCATTAGCCAGCGTGAAATGCACTTTTGGTCAGCCTTGCAGCTCTGCAGGTCTCTCCAGATCTCATGGTATCCAGCTCCTTGTGGCTTTTCCAGCTGCAACTTGGTCACTTTTCATAATTTTTCATAATTTCGCGTGGGCAGCGCAGCATTTGCATTTGCATTTACATTTGCATTCGCATTCGCATTTGCCAGCCGACCGACCGACTGACTTCCTTACAGCTGGCCTCCACTTTCTGGGTCTGACTTCAGTTTTATGTCCTCAGCCTCCGCAGTCGCCCAGTGACTGCCACGCCCACTGTCGAGTGTCCGCCGCACAACTGCCCACCGTGCGAATGGGCGGCTATTTTTCATTTCAATTAAATTCGCATCGCGACTGCAAATCAAATCGATTGCCGGCGCATTTAACGCCTGTCGCATTACTTTGCGAGCCCACTGTTTGCTCTTACGCAAGCGATCGGCGGGTTTCAGATACAGTAGTCCCCGTCTATGAAGTGCAACAAATGTTTGAAAGATAAATCAACCTATTAACCTTGAATAACTTGCCATATAGATTCAAATATACATTAAGGTTGCTTTTTGCAGTAGATATAGATTTTTAAACAGTTTTTTAAGGCCGGGTGATATACATTTTCTAACGGTGCAGCTGACATGTTGGACCGGCATAATAACACTTTATTGCTTAGGCTTTAGTACTTTGTTTTCTACGGTGGCACAGTTTCCCAACCAAGCGATTCCTTCCAAGTGCGTGGTGCAGTCATCATTTGTTTGGGCTGGTTTGGCTAATGACATGTGCCTGGTCACGAAATGTGCTCCAGACACATTTGTTGCGCCCAAATGGTAATAGAACTCCACGCAGCTAGCGATGACATCGTGTAATTCGAGTGTGTTCAGAACTGGAGTAGCATTTCAGATGGATGGAGACATTTTTCGAGGAAGAATGCATAGAGAAGTCAAAGGCAACGTCACAGGAAGTTTGATCCTGTTGTTAGTCGATCTAGGACCATCTACCATCCCTAAACACTCTCCATTTCAACTCCACTCAGACGCGTGTCTAATTTATTATTTTGACCTTTGTCTGCTCCCCTGAAATGGGGAATTCTTTCGGTTGTCTTAATTATTCACCGTGCTAAACACCTCAATTAAACAGATTGCAGTGTCAGCGTTCAGCCCTCAGCAATCGCGTGTCAAAGTTGGATTTCCATTACAATGGGCCTGTGTGCGAAGTCACCCTGTTTATATGGCGATATGTGGTGCACCGTAGCTGCGTTTTCAAGGAGTGCCCTTAAAGGGCCGAGCAGAGCAACCCCTGCTTGGATACGGATACGGATGCCCACCTCACCAGCCCTCGACTATTTGTTGTCCCAGTGCACGAGTGCGCCAATTTCCCGGGAACTCCCGAAAGCACGCAACAGTTTTCGCCGGTCGGTCCCAGCATCCCCACGAAATGGGTGGAAAATCCCATCCCCTGTTTTTCCTCTCCCTCACTCAAGAGTTGAATAAACCCACATCGTCACTTTCACAGAGCGAAAAATAAATATTTAATATTGATATTTGCTTTAACCAATATTGGTTGTATAGAAAAAAAGTTATCTTTCGGGACTGAGCATTTGTACTTCATATTTAATTTTTAAAAAATATCATAAATGTCATAGCTACTATTAAAGATTAATTAAAGATAAATCGAAATATGTATCATTATAGCTTTAAAATTCTATCTAAATAATCATTTATGGCCGCAACTACTTTCGAATAAGAATTCAAACTTGGTGGTTAACTTATATGAATATAGGAAAGGTTACTCTGATAACTCGAGTGTTATACAACAATCATCATCTTGCGATGACAATATGCAGTTGATTTGCTTTTCTTGTTTTCCGCTGTGTGACGAAATCTGTTTCTGCTCCCTATTGTTCACATGTGGGGGAGTGGTGGATCGGGGAGTTGGGGGAAACACTTTCACCGCTTACCGAAGAGCGGGGCTTCCACTGCAGTCAATACTCGTAAATCAAAAGACTCCACTCCATCTCCATCTTCATCGTCATCTGGAAGAGCAGCAGTGAATGCGACTATTACCCCAGTTTGAGGTCCAACCCTTGAGATGCAGATACGGCTGCACAAGGGGCCCACACAATGCATCCGGCAGATACGATACGCGCATCTGCGAGATACACGCACAAGTGCAGGGCCAGTTGACAGTAGTCACCCCCTAAGCGGGACCATCGCCCACGCGCATGAGCACTCAATCCGAAGCGCCAATTCTCTCTTTTTTTTGCCTCTCCCTCTCTCACTCTCTCTCTCGGGGCGACTGTTACATTTTGATTTGGGTTTCGGTTGGGTTTTGTTTTCAGTTTTTAGTTTTCAGTCTCACGTTGACCGGTGAACATCGCACAGGAAACCAAAGTGAAACCCCCCGAAAGTGCGCATTCTTGCAGCTGACCGTTTTTTGTTTAAACATATGAGAAAAAAAAGAGCAGTGAAAACTCCGAGCAGTGTGTGTGCAGCGATGCGTTTTTAAATGGTTTCTGGGCAGCCCCCCCTGGAATATATGCATTGCATGCCATATAGTTTGCTTCCGTTGCGCACCAATTGTTACTGCACCCCGCCCCCCCTGTGACACGCCCTCCCCCGCTGGCAGGCAAACAGAAAAATAACAAAGTAAAAAATACAAAAAATACGAAAAACCAAAAATGTTTACAGTGTTTGGCAACTTTGTTGCCCCGAAACGAGGTCAATGCATTTCCAATTGCCGATAACAAAAAGTGAGGCGAGCGCTCGAAAACCGAAATGTTAAGTTCAAAGTTAAGTGCAGTGCAGCGCCCCAAAGCATTTACTTTAAATCATAAATAAATGAAGAATTTTCCACTCGAGTGAACAAACTTAAATGGCCATTCGCCAGTGTGTTGTGTATCTGTACAATTGTATCTGTATCTCTATCTGTGTCTCGGGCAATAATTGCATGCCATAAAAACCCAGCAGCAACTTGTTATCAGCGCGGCTGCTGTGCCTTGTAATCGGTCCTCCACTTGAACTATATCCCGTCTTTATTGGTCTTTATTGGATTACCGGATTACCAGTGGATGGAAGCGGGTTAAGAGGGTACAGTACGCTCCGCATACAGCAAACAACGGCGACAGCCAGGTGAGTGGAGATGGACAGCAACATTGTTGCCGCATCGATATGTTGACCCGGGGATTCCAGCGAGTGCAATGCTCTCCACGAAGAACTGTGTCACTGTCCACCCCCAAAATTAACCCACGCCCGCATCCCAAAGATAGTACAAGTACACACAGAGATTGGGTTATTTTTGGACCAACTTCAATAGTGGTTGCATGCTTGTCAAGTTATTCATAGCGCTGCAGATACGTTCACTGAAAATTGGTTAACCAAGCTGAAGCTGGTTCAAATTACTTTGCAGAAACTACTGCAAATCTGCCACCCAGTGATAATAAGTATCTGTGAAATACAATTGTTTTATATATTTCTCTGTGCGCTAGAAAACCCTGTACAGTAAAACCATTGGCCCCCCGCAAGCAGAGGCGGCGATATAAATCTTTTCTATTGAAATCGAAAATCAAATACGAAGCGAACAAGCCGAGGCGGCAGATAAAACGGATTAAAGCGACAACAACACTTTAAATTAATAAACAAAAGTCAATGACTGTGTTGTTTGGGGGAGGGAGGGAAGATATATGGTAATGTGATATTGGGTCCAAGTACTCGGCACAGACGATAATGGCGGGCGAAGACCGCATAATGGGTGTACGATTTCCTAGCTAGATCGTCGCAGATTGAGCCATAAGCCCGCAGATGCCGTTATAGTCATTGATTAGCCATATCCATGGCAGTTAATTAATCAACGCGCGATTTGGGGTCACTCGTATCTGGAAGTCGTGCTGGGTGTGAACTATGCGCAATTGGCTTATCAACAAGAAGCCCCAAAGTGAACGGATTGGGGCGACGCGAAAGCGGGGCAAGATAATGGCCAGTGGATTTAGAATGGCGAACAAAAGAAGTTCAACGCTCGCACGAACAGTTAAATTACAGTGAAGCCTCGCCGGATTCGATGGACGATGCCGATAAGCGTCTCTCGCATTAGTACCTGCCATTTAGGCCACACCGTGACCAATTTTCCCGTCCGGCCCTTTTTTTTCCGCAGGGAAAGCCCATGCAAATGGGGATTTTGGGGGAATACCGGAAAAGAGTGCTGTTCGCTGGTTTTTGCGGCACACAGAAAATAAATCCGTATACCATATATCAAAATAATTTCACTTATAAATAAAAAAATATAAATGTTATCATAAAAAATTTCATTTGAAAACACATTCATATTTAAAAAACATAATAGTTAAGTAATCAGATTGTTGTACCATGAGTTGACTAGTTGACTTTGTTGACTAATATTGTTTATTATTTTTGGGAATATTTAGAAGTGGTACGATTTTCTGCTTTCATATCAACCAAGCCATTATCAAGTGAAATGTGTGTGAATGCCAGTTGGGAAAATGGGAGTGGGTTTCTTTGTTTCCTCGTGTAGAATTAGCTGTAAGCAGCTGTAGATCCAACAGAACAGCTTTATTTTGGCAATTGAAATTCCCTGCCCGGTGCGATCGGCAATGACAGCTGAAGTGTGGGGCCGCAGGTTTTTTTTTTCAGGCCCACCAGTCAGGCATAATAATAACCCTGAAAGTTTACTGACTTCCGTTGCAGCGACGGCAGCGGCAACTGCCACACCAGCACGTTGCAACACTAGCGACAGCCGAGCTGGGCTTTAAGCCCCGTAGGCAGGAGTTGGCCAAGATGCGGAGGCAGGAATGGGCCAGGGGCAAGGGCGATACCATCTGTGGACACCCATGCTCCTTTGTGGGGATATCTGTGGGGATGGGAACGGAACGGAGCACGTAGGTGGCGCTAGTGTTGTTTATGCAGAGGAGGAGGCGTTCGCTCCGTTCTCCTGCTGCCTTCTTGCCTCGTGTCGTCTGCAATTTGTTGCTGCATCTGGTGTTGCTATTGCCATGGCATTTGTTGTGCGAGTACCTGCAACCTGCGGCTAGAAAGGAGCTGCGATGTTAACAACCGTTGCTACGGTTTGGGCCCAACCCGTCGCAGAACCGTGTTAACTGAAAAGCGGCGGCTGCATTTCCACACGTTCCCCGGCAGCAGCGACAATGACATGACAGCAGCAACATCGGCAACACCAGCAGCATCTCTATGGGCCCAGCAGAGATCGCATCTGTGTATTTATCTTAATTAGGCGGGCGTTGGCCAAGTCAAAAATGCATGAATCACTGGCGAACGGAGTGACAAGGCTCGAAAGAGCCAAGTCGCAAAGGAAGCCTAAAAATAGCAGCTGCAATCGTGGGTTAACTGCTAAAAACGTGGTTATATTAAGCGAATATGAATTAATTTAACTGCTGTTCGTTCAGCTGTGGAATTTCGAGATTATACATAAGATGGTCGGTATAAATGGATATTTCATTTATTTACAGAGAATCTGTGGTATAGCTTATCAAAAACTTAATTGAAAAATGCATAATGGCTTGTATATCTTTACGTACGTATCCAACCAATTCCCCATAGGCCAATAGCAATTAATTAGAAATCGCTGAGCGACGAAAATTGATTTTACTAATCAAATCGCACACACACAGATACACACTCACATAAAGTGGCATCGAGAAAATGACGCTTTAAAAGTTTTTCGCTGTTGCCAAACGCACCAAAATTAATCAAGCGGTAAAGGCAACAACAAAATATACAAAGCCTACCCCTCCCCCCCCACCTACCAAAAAAAAGATAGAAAAAAAACAATTTTATAGACAGCGCTTGAATGCCCAAAATGCATATCGCTTGGATTTCAATACGAAATAAACCGTCGCATGGCATTTTTTCTTATTTTTGGCTGTTGCCTGATTTTATTTTCAGTTTTGGACATAATTTACGTGATCATGGCGCGTCGATAGCAAGAAATTATCGACGCTCATGCGCGCATGCGCAGTCTGCCCCATGTTGCAGTTGCAACGCTTGTTGCAGTTGCCGTTGTCGCTGTTGCTGCGATTGCCGCTTGGTTTCTAATTGTTGCGCGCGTTTGTGAAATTTATTGCGTTTCGATCGTTTTTCTCTTCGGCACTCACGTAACGCGAAATAAAAAAGCGAAAAAGTCGCGGATCCATGCTTACAACTTCATTTCGCCTTGGCGATTTGGTAGCCGCGATATGGCCGGCAAAAGCGAAACTTATTTTTATGTTAATGGCTTTGGCGCGGCGAACGCATTTCGTGAAAGGAAAAGCTCGATCGAAGACCACCCCCCTCCCCTCTCTCGGCACCCACCGGAAAAAAAAGGTTTCCCTGCGCCCGAGGGCGTGGCAGGCACATGTTTCCTGTTCGCCGCATTGCTGTTCGCTGACTTCGCGCTCTACGAGAATCAGAACAGTAGTCGCAGCTGCTCTTTGTTTGCATCGCCGATCGCTGAACCGGGCTCCATACTCGCCTTTTGACAGCTTCCTACTGCACCTCCCCCCCCCACCAAGATCACGACAGTAAAGGAATTTACGGCCAATATGGGGATGACTCATCCTGGCGAACATGCATCACTCCCCAACCAGACTTCACATCTCGAGCAGCGTGTGAACGAAAGCCAGACTGCCTGGGGGTAATCGATACGCTGTTTGTTGTGACTGTGGCACGATAAACATCCGCCGGACTCGATTTTGGCAACCTGAACCACATGGAACGCTGTGATTTCTGGAGGGGCATTCTACAGCCAAGGTTCTCTATCAGATTACAGAAAAAAACTATGCACATTAGTACTCATGTGCTTTCAAAATAAGTTCTTAAATGTAAAAGTGCCTATATTGATCTTATACTATCTACCAATATTATTCTCTCTGTGCCTTACCCTTTTCTTTTGGCATCTCGCACCCTGTAATCTCCATTAGGCGCTCGCATCTCCTTTTGCCACATGCAGCACATAATTTCTGGTGCGTTGCATCTGCAACTCGGCAATTTCGCAATCATCGAAATGCAATTCGAGTGCAATCATTTATCTGCCGCCTGGCTGGCACAATTTTTCATTTTTTTCATTTTCACCGGCGATCGAATCCTGCGAAAGAGTAAATATTGATGCTGGGAGGAGTCACCGCCAGTTGCAAGCCCCAAGTTGCAAGTCCCAAGACAATCGATTACCGGACTGCGGCGCAAACGTAATCAGACAAATTCAATTTACGGCAATTTGCATGCCGCGTTCGTTCGTTCGTTCGTGAAAAATGACAATTGCTGTTGCAGTGTGGCGATGTTGCAAGTTGTGTTGCTGCAACGTCATTCTAAGGCTGCGCCCGTTGCCAAGGCTGAATTGTATTTCTTTATCCGCCTGGCTACCTGGTTCATGGCTGTTGCACATTTGGCGCCTTATCGCCGCGCTCGCATCTGCTGGCAACTTGCAGCAGCAACTTGCAACAACAGCAGCAGCAACAGCCACTGCGATTTTGCGGGCGGAGGGAGTGAAGCAGCAGCAGCAGGTTCGAGTTTTGTTTTGGCCATTGCAGAATATGAAAAATTGGCAAACATGCCACGCTTTGCTCTCCACAGACCATGCATATGTTGCACATAATTGGCGTTTATGCCACAAGCGACGAAATGCAACCTGCAACTAATGTTGCTGATGCGTTGTTGATACGCCTGGATTTTCGCCGCTTTTCGCTTTGTTTTGGTTTTCTGTTGGATTTTGTGGCTTTTGGTTGCGGGGTGTGTCGCCTGCAGCCGAATGCGGTTACTTACTTTTGGCGCACTCACTTAACCTTTTGAACTGGCCATGTTGTCGCGGCGAAACGTGATTAAATTTAATTAACATTTGCTTCCTAAAAGGTTGCCAGCTATGTGAAATTTAGTCATTAGTTGTTGTTATTGCGCGCCCATTAGCTATCAGCCACGCCCACCGCCGATCACGATCCGCCCGCCGGCTGCAGGTGCCACACGTTGCCATTGCCATTAGAGTGGGCCAAAAAAGAAAAAAAAAACAAGCAGGCAATAGGTGGTTACATCCCGGCACGACCGAATTAGCATAACCCAAACGGGGTTAGAGTCAAGTCACCAAAAAGTCGCATTCGGCGATAAAGATGGCGTGTCTGGGACACACGAAAAGAATTTAATTAGGCGACTGCGTTCTATTCTGTTTGGTTTTCCATGGCTTTTCCAGGTCATCAGCTTGCCACACGCCACATGGGGAGAGGGCTAGAAAAATGCTACGAAAATGCGAGGAAAATGCCGTCATTAAGCGAAAAGCTTTGCGGCATGTCAACACGGGCATTTGCCGTAAATCAAATGCAGCAAGTTCTAGAGATCCCAACACCAAATCTCGATCCCCATCTCCGCTCCTTCAGCACAATTTGTTCGAGGAATGAGCGCAGGAATGTCGCAATCAAAATTTCAACATCATGTTGCCCCACCGGGGCAACAAAAAAAAAAAAAAAAGAAAAAGTGGGAGAACTATTTATAGCTGCAGTCGATTGCCAGTCCATTGGGCCAAATGTTTCTGAAGTCGATTCTGGATCTCTGGCGTTGCACAAGCCCACGGACGGGGGCCAACCTCATCATAATAATGGAATAGAGCGCTCCAAACTCACTTGAATGCCACTCTGAATATGCTTCTAATTGGCGCAAATTATTGAAAAGATCTTCTCCAGATTGTGGCCCCTGGAAGCCTTTGAAATTGCCAGCAATTTGTTTCAGCTGCAGAGGCAGCATAAATCTTCTATTGCGTCTGCTGCTGCACTCCTCTGACAATAAAGTATTAAATTACCATAAATTAATATTATGGTCAGGCATTTAATTAGCTATCCAGACACAGGGGATACCAGAAAGGGAATGCCAAAAAAGACGACGGCCAAGGCTTTGACACTAAACTTGACCCACAAAAAGATAGAGTTGTCTCTTTTATGGATCAATTAAGACCAGAGAACTCCATTCTGGCAAAACTATGTGGAAGATTTGAAATAGCCTATGATATAAATCTGTGTTGCACAGAAAGAAAATATTAACGCTACCTAATGTATATATTATATTTACATTTAAATGCAATTGATTTTGTGTGTATGATTCAATGTATGAAATTATATTAGCTTATCCATTGATTCCTTTAACTAGCTTGCTGAAATCAAGTTATTTTCTCTGAGTGTCATTTTCAATTGATCTTGATGAATGTGTTGCGTGCCTTAATTCGCTCGAATGTGTGGCAATGCCGGACTCCCATTGAGGGACTGGCCCCGTTTTGCGGAGGTGGACACTCCGTGGAGCCACTAATTAGTCACAATTTCCAGCGACATGGTCAGTGTCAAAGGTCCGCCAGATATTTTTAGCCATCGTGTTGCCGCATCATGCTGCGGGCAGCAGAATGTTGCACACTGCTGCGCATGTGCAACCAATTATTAATTGCATATGCAACATTGCGGCGGCATTCCTTCGCCTGGCAGAATGAAGCTATGGTAGAGCCGAACCTTGGAGCGCTGGAGCCATCTGAGTCAGCAGTTTGCTCCATGGCGCCGATCGTCGTCAGAGGCGTCAACGGCGTGTGCCCGTCTCTTTCGTGGCCAGAATGTGTGGGTGGGTGGACTATTAGCCAGGCTGGCAGGCGATACGAAAGCTGAACATTATAGGCAAACTCTGTGCTCGCCCAGCAGGCATACCTGGCCATATGAATTCCGCCACGAAGCATGCCAATCCTGACCAGAACACGAAGAGTATCAGCGGATCGGTGGGATGGAGCTGCACTTTCTAGTCGCGCCCCTTTTTGCATTGCTTATTAAATTACAAAACAACGGCCCACACATAAATAAACGTGGCAGGCTCTTCCCTGGCCAGGCATTAGATGATGGCAATAGGAAATGCCTGCCCCACATCCCCTCCCACCTGGTCGTTCGGTCTTATGAAAAATTCCTAGCGCTTGGCGTCTATAATTAAGCGTGAAATGTTGCTGGCGTTACGCCGCATTCCTTGAACCAACTCGAGCCCTTTGGCTATAAAAGCGGACTCAAGACCACGAAGGAAGATCCACGGCTCCAGCTATGGACACAGGTGCACTGAGAAAAAACAATAGCCACTCCAAGGGTTGCAAGTATGTGTCTCCAAAATCTTATAGCATGAAGAGCAATGGTAAATGCACTGAAACTTTTAAAAATATCTATAATAGAAATCTATGATAAATGGAAGTTTAATACCAATGCATATGGTTATAAATACTTTTGAAAGAAATTTTGAATTTTATGTTTGATATGCTGTTTCCTATCCTTAAGATCAATTTATGGGCTCGTTAAAATACTAATATAACTTTAGACTTAGGACCGCTTAGGAGAAAATCTTGAAAATGGAACTTAGATTTTCTCCTACAAATAGCAATAAAAATGCACTTTATTGCCAAACCGCTGAAAGTGGTTACTTAAGCAGGACACGTTCCATATTTTTCGGTGTAAAGTTTATATCCCAGTAAAAGAAGCAGACAAAGACGAAGGCCAAGAGCAGGCACTTTTATGGGTTCCTTGTGCAGCGGCAGCAATTCTTATTAATTGCAAGTGTCCGCACTTACTTTGCAGCATGTTGCAATTAGAATCTCGAGTCGGGCCGAACAGCCTGCCCCCAGGCAGCCTCTTTGTTGACGGAAGTCAATTCAAATTAAGACCCCGAGGGCCCGGCCCAGAGTTCAACGATCTGGGACATCGCCACATCGAGCAACTGTTGTTGCAGCAACATGTGGCAACAGGGCCCGGCGAAAATTGATTTCTCTTGTTAGGGTTTTAGCGCTTTTTCGGATAGCCATCGCCATCCGAGCCATTGAGGCATTCAGGCATTTAGCCATTTGAACATTCTCAGCCCGGCCAGGCAGTAATTAAAATAAATTGCCTGCCCAGCGCAGACTCGGCCACATCTAGTGTCGGCCATCTAACGTAGCTGTTGATAGAATTTGCACCAGGAACCGGGCGTCTTGCAGCAAGGAGCAGTGCAGCCTGCTCCTCATGGCCATCAAATTAAAGCGCTAAATTGTTGCTCGCCTTTTCCTGTCTTCCATCACGCCATCGTCGTCTGGGTTGGTTCATTAACATATGTTTGCGCCGCGGATCGGTTTTGGTTTTGGAACTGGGTGCTGGGTACTTGGCACTGGATTCTGGCATCTGAAAGCGAGGCATGGCTGGCCAATGGAAGGGTAGTGAAATTTTATGATGCCACCAAACCGAGCACGAGACTGACTGGTGATCAATTAAAGAAGTGGCCATTATTTGATTGTCTTAGCAGTGGCCTGACCTGCTTTTTATGGCCACTCCGCCAGTTTTCCACATGCCAATTATGGCTGCCACAAAACAGCTGCCACGCCGGTGGTCGTTGTGCCAATCTTGGCCCGAACTGGATGACAGTCGATGGCCTCAAAGCTGGCCTACTCCTCGCACACTGCTCCTCAATCCTTTGGCCTGGGGCAGCGCAGATTTTCGCTGGAAAATCTTGGCAGCCACGCGCAGCGAAGAGCATTGACCATTAATTGATGCCTTTCAAAAGCATTGACATTGGATCTAGCTGCGGCATGTGGTCCACTGCCTTGGGCGGCGATCTGGCACAGCCGCGATGGAGCATAGTGGAGCAGCAGCTCCAAATGGGGGATGGCATCGCATTCCGCGGATGCGGCCTTGCTAAATAGGGGCATCTATTGGCCATCCTCGGGGACGGCTGGGAGTGCAATTTTGTCTTGATCGGCCTGTGATCTGGCAGATTCCCTTCGAAGTAACTGACTTCTATCGCATTCCAAAGTGGAATTCCTGGCAAGAAGGAATCTCATCATTTTCACATCATGTCACTTAATAGTAGCGTTTTAAAGTCTTGAGTGATTTTTGTGTTTTTTATGATAATAGTGTATTTATACATGATTTTCTCTAAAGTAAATAGAACTTAACAACGACGTTCGATGAACCCAGACGCCGTCCTGGTCTTAAACCGTTTAAGATTGACTTGTCATAAAGCGCAGGCCAGCAGAACTTGTTAACCATGTTAAGAGAGATATCTTAACCCAGAGCCCGAATGCAAATTTATCCAAGCGATACGCAGCGCAGCTTGTTTATGAAGTTCATTAGCGGTAAGCCATTACCGAGAAGCCAATACCAACTGTCTGGACGTCGGGTTGTCCAGCTCCTATCTAGAGTCAACACTACCCTCGAGTGGGTCCGCACTCAACTATATCGGTGTGGTATATCTTGGCCTTCAAACCAGACAGACGGGGTCTCTATATGCGCGACAACTCCCACTCCTCCCACCGATCCACCAATCCACCTACCACTCCACCTCCAAGTGTGTAAGAGAGTGAGTGATTGACTGACTGATGGCTTGACTGGGTTACCAGTGTGTCGCCCACGTAGATGCGAGATTTTCGGCGACTGCGACTGCGAGCGCGACTGCAATCCCTTATGCAATCGTGCTCCACATTAATCAATCAGCAGAGCAGCGGCAAAAAGCCTAAGCCCTGACTGACATTTCCTGGCCGCTTTTGGCTCATTGGCTTTCGGCTCTGCGATGCGTGTGCGATATGGGAAAATTGAAAATTGATTTCGAAAGCGAAAACCACAGCGTGCTGAAACCGCACGAAAATGTTGCCCGTCCGCAGAGATTAGTGTTTCTTGACCAAAAACCGCTTTCCATATTTGCAGCTTCAGTGGCTAATTAAATGCGATGGCCTTACATAATGGCGCCAATCCCACTGCCTTTTTCCACCCGGCTGATATCTTTATTTGCATGGCAATTTCACCCAGCCCTTGAACTGGTCATGACCATGTATGCAGATCCAAAGAGCCACCATATTTGGCACCGCCAAACGGCACAAGCTTAAGGTGAATGCCCTGCACTTTTTCGCGAGATTAGTTTTTGCAGTCGATGCGGCTATATATAGTGGGCAAAATTTGTTCACACATTTATGCATTTTTCGCTCAGTTGCCATTCATCATGGACAGCGTTTTACGGCCAGGAGATCCTCAAAACGCCACAGTCACGCAGCTCGTCATGTCAAAGTCAAGGGAGGCCATTGAAAATGCACGAGATGCCATCGGCCGAAGGGAAGTTCCTCAAAAACACGTCGGGCTGCACCTCAGACCCGCCTCCTTGGGCTGAAGTGCAAAGTGCAACAGCTCCGGCTGCTCCACTCCATTCCACTGTACTCCACTCCGCTCCACTCCACTCCTCGGCTGAAGTGTCGCCTGCCAGGATGAGAAAAAAGAGAGAGGCAGGCACAGTGCGTTTATGGGATGCAGCTTTACATAGAAAGATTTTATATTAATGCATAAACAGCATACTATTAAAATCTTCAAATATATACTCATGCGAAAATGTCATTTATTAATTTGTAATGTAATAGTAAGACTCTGCTATACGTATGTCCCATTTAATCTTAGCTAGAAAGTAGAGCTACGTTCTATTTGGAACACGTTTTACCTCGATCTGGAATCACTGTGCCTGCGGGGAAGCCAAAGTTAATTTAGAATCAGCAGCCAGGCAATGTTTTATGAGATTTTAGCACTTTTCAGCTGTGGCATGTTTCGGCCAATCCGCGGCTCTTTAATGGACGTCTGCCCCATGGAATTTAGCACGTTTTGCCACTCGCTCCGTGGAAAACTAATATGCCAGGCCGCTCTTGGCCGCCTCTTGTGACATTTATGGCTTCCCAACCTGGCCTGAAAGTCTGGCTTTGGCTGTGGCTGTGCGGCTTTAGCTTCACGTGCAAATATGAACAAGATTTATAACTTTTTGGCGGCGACATTTTCCTAGATTTTTGTTTGCTGCCGCTTTAAAAGGATTTCACTTTTCGCTGGAAACACGGGCGCTGAGGGGTTGCCTCAAATGGGGGGAGTTGGGGTGGTATGGGGTCTTTGCTAAAAGCAAAAGTTGCCGTGTTATTTGCCATTGCGTTGGCCTGGATGAGCAGCGCACAGACGTCGTTTAAGTGGCTCCGATCCATGGATATCTAGCACGGGCTAAAAATAACAACCAAATCCATTGCCCTCCGTGAGGGAGGCGCATCTGCAGGAATTTTTATGCTTATGCGTCTGCGAGATTCGCTCAATTTCAAAAGAATTTCCAGCCTATTTGTGGAGGCTTTTTAAGTTTTAGCTGGAGGAAAGCGGAAATGGTCGTTAATCCTCGAGAAACTATCAATGACTCTTAACGAACATTAGCAGCAATTGGCTTGGTTGAAGAATGGGTCTTAGTTTTAATGGCCAAGCAAAGCCACTTTAGCCAGATTTTAATAACTAGGCTTAAATGGGCTTAAAATGCTTTTCAATATGCTTAAAAATAGTAATTCCAAGAGTCTCTTAAATATCTCTTTAAAAATGTTTATATTAATAACCAAATTTTTTATATTATTCTAAAAATATATTTAATGCTTGCATGTAAACTATATACTTTTATCTTTAGTACGGTTCTATGAAATGTACATATATTTCCTATTTTATAACTTGATTTTAAAGGCCCATATATTTTTATTATATTTCTTGCTGGCACACAGTTCTCAGTTTCTCAACCGAGCAAAATGTTTCCCTATCGATCGGAATTTCCCCATCTTTGTTGAAACATTGTTGTTCAGCTGTATTTTATTGCCTGCAGTTTTTCCCGACACATGTGCCTTGAATATTTGCCAACTCTTGTGACCATTTGCCAGACGGATTCCACTTCCGTTTTCCCATTCCAGTTCAGTTTTCAGCCGCTGTTTCAGTTTCGGTTTTGGCTTCTGTTTACGGCAATATCGTTTGAGTTAAGCGCCATTAAAGTTGTGGCTTTCAGGTCGTCGTCTTATCAGGGGAAATGTGTTTATGTGTTTATAAGTCGCATTCAACGCGACGCATTGAATAACATTTTAATTGGAAGTTGCAAAATGCGTGCCCACAAAGCAAGCGAACAGGGAACACGTATGGGCCCAAGTTCGTAATGATGGTTGATAACCTGCACACAGAAAAAAGGGTTGAACTCGATTTTAATTTTAATATAAATGCCTGATCAATTTATCGATATATACATCATATCTCAAGGCCTTAAATATATAATTGTAATTTATATTGTTCTGTGAGTTATTCCGCATTCCAAGGTTTAAAATCTGCAAACATGTTTGATATGAAAGATTAGTCCCTAGATTAGCTTTCCCTATCTTTTTAATTTCTAACTGAAATTTTCTGGCTGTGTAGCAGCTCCCTAAACACCGGACTTAGCATGGCGCCAAGCCAAGTTGCGGCAGACAAAATGAAATGGCGATTAAAATATCAATTGCCAGACGCGGAGCTGGGACATCGATGATGGCCACTAAGCGCATTAATTTAATGCTCTCAACAGCTGGCCACGCCGTGCATAAATAAAATGTCATCGCATACCAATCCATTGCGTCCCATTCCATCCGGAGGTGCAACGTTTGAACGCTGTCGATTTCGATTTGGATTCGGTTTCGGATTCAGATACAGATACAGCTACAGCTACAGCTACAGATTCCGTTGGCGATGACAGCACTTTCGCTCGCCGCGCATAATTCAATGTCGCAAGTGGCAAGTCGAGTGGGGCCAACTTATGAGCGACTTGCACTTGGCTTGTAAATCAGTCAGAAGATAGCAGCTGCATCTTCGGGCCGGTTGACCTTTAGCTGCTATATGGCCTGCTATTTTTAGCCACAATCGCGTAATCTTTAGCCCGTACTTCCAGTTCGACTCCGACTCGGAGTTGGAGCCTTTGGGGCCTTATGAAATTGTGTCAGGCCGGCCATAAATTGGCGGCTTTGGGTGCTTGCCCCAGGTGCGAAGCGGACACCTGAAGCCGCTGCAGAAAATTACGGCTATGTCTGTGGACATAAGACACTTTGTCGCCGGGGCATTAAAGGGATTTGGATTTTGAAAATGAAACCAGACGGCGGATGGAGTCTCCACAACCATCTCCGCCTCCGCCTCCACCTCCAGCTCCTTCTCCTTTTTCCATACTGGCCCTGACACCCTTTTTGCTTTTTCTGCAGCCGTGAGGTGGGCTACTCCAATTGCAAATTGCAAAAGCGCTTACTTTGCATTGTTTCGCCTGGTTGACAGGCTGAATTTGTTGGCCACTCCGGTTGCGGAGATCGCCGCCTGGATTCCAGATTTCAGATTTCAGATTAGTCCGGCGTGGCCAACATTTTACCCAGGTCTCGACGGAATTATGCCATAAATAGTTTGGAACGACCACAGCTGTTGGCTTTTAATTAAATGCTTGCCGGCAAGTGGCAGTGATTAGACACTACAATTGCACAGGAAAAAATATTTACATAATGCGAGATCTTTAGTAAAAGAATAAAATTAACAACCTCTTATAGTTGCAGCAGTACATTTTTGAGGCAATATGCCTCATTTTTGTGCTGTGCATTAAAACCCATTGGAGAACCTGTCGTCGCGGCCCACGTTTTAGCAATTAAGCAAAACGCTTCGTCGTGAAAACTGGGTCAGCCTGCAGGATGACGGCGAGTTAGTATCTGGCATCCGAGTTAGCAAAACTATCTATTGGATGCTGGATGGGCGAATGCGAATATCTGCAATGTCTGCGTTTGTGGCCCACGCAAAATAATCAAATAGAATGATGGAAAATTAAATGTACAAATCATGTTTACGACTTGTCGTCAGTCTGCCCGAAAAGACAGGCGGCACAGCGGCGGTCTGACAGTGGGCGTGGCACTACTCTTGCCAACTAATTGTTGTTCGTGGCTTGGCAAAATGTTGCCCAACCAGGCAACAAAAAAACCGAAGAAAAGGGGAAAAACCAACCGAACCCAGGCCACATTGACACCATTCGCAATTAGGAGAAAAGTGCCCCGTCGGCTACTGGGGATATGCTGAATCTGGATGTGGATGTGCATGTGGTTGTCCATGTGGTTGAGGATGATGCCAGTGCCAGGAAAAAATCTGAATAGCTGAAAACCGGTAGCCGCAACGTGGGCCGCAGTTTTGTCTTAAAAAGTTAATTGCCTGATTTGCTCAGCCTCTCTACGCCGGGAAGTGAGATGTATGGGCTGTTAGGATGTTAGGCTGTTACGCTGTTGGGTTGTTAGCCAAATGTGCTAAGAGATAATCACATAAACAGTGGCCTTAATGAAGTTGGGCCAAGACGAAGACGAAGACGAAGCGAGGCATTCACACTCGCCCGCTGGAGTTGCAGATGCCTGGATGTTTTTTATATTTATATTTTTAGAAGCCACATGTATGTATAGAATGCGATACCGGCTTGAACTGCAATTTGCAGGCCATCATTAAAAGTGCCTGCATGCACCATTGACTGTTGACTGACGCGATCTGTAATTTATGGATCAAGTTCCCCCTGTCGATAATGTTATTAAATCCGCAGTTGTGAGCGCATTTGATTAATTGAACCGTTTGTGAGAAATGATGAGCGAGCCACGGAATGTTCATGCCAATTGCCGTTGACTCGGGTCGTTGTTCTGCCATGTTGCAGCAGTTGCTGCCTGCCGCCTGCCGCCTGCCTGCAGTTGCCTCATGTTGCCTCATGTTGCTTGTTGCCTGTTGCCGCTTGCTAGTTGCCTTGCGGTTTTAGCCATGTTGCGTTGGCATATCAATTCACATGTCAGGCCGCCAGGCAGGCGAACAGCAGCAACCTACTTATTTATGCAGCAGACCAGGCCAAGTAACTCCAGCAACAGTTCCAGCTCCAGCTCCGAGGCGAAGCTTCAGCCCCAACTTCGATTCGGACGCGGAGCCAGAATGCACACACTCTGACTGATGGCCACGTTCTGACTGGGGCTCGTTGGCCATGCATCCTGGGGCTAAACAACTCAATACATCAGCCATCCACAATGCCGCACCGTCCGCTGTTTGCCCCGGCATAAATCATTTTATGCAACAAAATTATGGCAAATATCGGGGGATTACGAGCATGTGTGCCGCGCAGGCCCATCAACATTGCAGCACCTCGGTCGCCGGGGATCGATTGTTGGGTTGGGTCTCCAGATTGGCTGGGGTGGGGGTATTAGACACCGCCCACTAGCCACGCGCTTACGAGGTTAAGAACTCGTCGAGACTTATCATCCAAATTAGTCATAACGCTGTTTGCTTGCTTTCATATAAAAATTGCGTTCTAAATTCATTTGAAACTTGTTCTCGTATAAATTATAGTACCTTCTAAGAAAACGAATTTTTGTTTATTTATAAAATTAGGTACTATTTCTAGTTTTAAGTGTATAGTTTTTTAAGAATGTGCACTAAAGTTCCCATTACCTTATTTTGGAATTGCAGGCAGCTCCACCGAATTGGCACCTTCGCTGCTGGGCATCTACGACACATTGACAAACAGCTTTGCCGCGGGGGGCGTGGCAGCTGCTCCCACTGCGACATCTCACGAATCGAAGGCATCCAGCAGCGGCGACTCGACGCCCAAGAGGAGCAACAGTAACTGCAGCAGCAGCAGCACTGGCTCATCGACTGGCAGCTGTTCGAGTGTCCCCACCAGCGATGACCAGTCTGCTAGCTACACGCTAGCCAGCTCCAGCACCCATTTGGGCCACCAGGAGCCGCCCGCTCCACTGGTGGTTGCGGGCCTGCGGGACGAACCGGATGGCGCTCAGTTGAGCAGGTTGGTGCAGCGCAGAGGCCAGGAGTCGCAGATTCACGGCAGTAGCAGCAGTATAGCCTCGAGTGGCAGCAGTCGACGGGGTAGCAACATCCGCATCCTTTCGCCCAATGTTCACAGGATCATCACGCACTCGGAAATTCAACCAGTGGAGGCGGTGTCCGCGGAGGCACTGAAACAGCATCAGCAGCAATCCCCGAGGAGTCCCATCCAGGGCAGGTATATAAAGACCGGTCATAGCGGAACACCACCTGCCGCTGGTTCCACACCCAAGCTGAAGCTCTCGCACATACCGCTGTCCAAGAACACCGGCAAGTTGTCCACCCAGTCTGGCAGCGAACTGGTGTCGACCTTCGATTCCAGCAACGAGTATTTGAACTCGGTGGCCTTCGCCGCTTTCGAGAAATCCAAGCCGCAGGACGAGGATCGGACACCAACGAACAAATCGGTACCTGGCACACCCTTCCATTTCGATGGGCATCCGTTTCAAGGGCGGAAACTAACCCTGCCGCGGTACGATTCCCAGCAGAGCATCAAGCTGATCGAAATGGAGCAGTTGGCGGCCACCAGTGCGCAACTGCTGCATGCCAAGCCCGCCACGCCAGGAACTCCGGCCACGCCCACTCCCAGTGCAACCAAAGCAAAGGAGTTCGTGTGCAGTGAGCCACTGAGTCCCGTGGATATAGTGGACACCATTAACTTCGATCTGGTTGCGCAGCATATGGAAAGATTAACTCTGGCGGATCCAGGAGACTTGGATCCAAGGGCAGAGCTAATAGAAGCGGTTAACAAAACACTGGTTAACAAGCCACTGGTCAGAAGCTCCTCCGCCGCATGTGCCTCCACGATCTGCAGTTCCCCGCTGCTGACCCATGCCCGCACCAAGAGTTTGGGCGCCAAGGCCAGCACTTTGGGCGGTGGAGTGCCTATTAAGCTGCCCACTGCCGAACAGCTGGCCGAGCTGGAGGAGGCCAACAAGCTGTCTGCGGAAAGTCTGGACAGGCTCACTGATATCAAGCCTAAGTTTGCAGCACGCCTTAGTGAGCTGGCCAGGCTGAACAATCGCCCGCTGTCCTCCTCCTCCATCTGCTCCACCTCCTCCAGTTCCAGTTCTGGCTCGGACCAACTGCTCAATGGAAAACTGATGGCCACTTCCTATTTGGCCAGCGTGGAAAGCCTGGCGGAGAGTGAGAACGAGCTGGGCGACCAACACCATCCACCGGCGATGAGTGTCCTCGAGAAAACCTGCCTGGAGATCGTAGACTCGGAACGAAGCTTCGTCGAGGATTTGGGTCAGGTCATCAAGGGGTACGTACTCCTCCAGACTTACTTTTCGTTCAAGGATCTGACATTGTATTATTTTAGGTACCTGTTGGACTGGAAGGAGCGTGCGTGCCTGCGCGTAGACGAATTGCAAATACTCTTCGCCAACATTGAAGAGATTTATGAATTCAACTCGATGCTTCTGCAGCGACTTATCAACACGGGAAGGGATCCCGGGAGGATCGCAAGGTGCTTCATTGACCTGCGGGATGGCTTTGATGTGTACACAACCTACTGGTGAGTGGATGGTAGAGTATATCGGTATATAATATCTCAACAAACCCCTGGGAGCAGTTTGAGTAGTCCCTATAGATGAAATCCTGGAAACGTACCTAATATTTATTGAAGTGAATAATGATAGTGGCTTACTCCTGACCTAGTTGAGTATTCTGGGTGAGATCTCCGCTCTGGCTTCGCGTGGTCGCTCCATCTTCGATACTGTTTTTGTGACCATAGCCGTTTGCCAAGAACGGTAACGACGGCCAAAACGATCTCGATAGGCTAGGAGTTAGCTAGCAGCATGACACGAAACAAAACGCCACAAAACGCCAGCGATGGTGATGTCGAAGGCGATGGCTTCTCTTGGCAATCCAAGCACGCCATGTTCCATTTAAACGCGGACATTTACCTGGCCGCGATGCCAATTTGGAGAGCGGGATGCGATGGCAGCGGTTTGATTTGTCGCCTCCAATGACACGCCGCATTCATCATCGTGCCTCCCACTGCCCAAACTGACCACACTGCTCCCAGCGACTGATTTGAAATTCAGATTTAATGCCGACCATGATGAAGACCTAAAGCACATGTCATAAATCCCGATTCCCCACAGCACAAGCTACCCGGAAGCCATATCGTTGCTGACCAAGTTGCTGCAGGCCACGCACACGTACTCTCTGCTCGCCTCCACGCAGAAGCTGCTCCAACATCGTCTGCCCCTGGGATCCTACCTCCTGAAGCCGGTGCAGCGCATCCTCAAGTACCATCTGCTGCTGGACGTAAGTGGGAAGAGTGGGTGATCCAAGTGACAGTCCTTAACCATATACTCTTCCATCCAAACAGAGCCTGCGCAAGCATTGCGATGTGAAGGAGGTGGTCGAGGCCCATGTGATCATGCGCCAGGTGGCGCACAACATTGACCAGGTGAAGCGAAAGCAGGAGCAGCAGAGTCGCGTCAAGGAGCTGTCCGGCATTCTGGACGGCTGGCTGGGACCAGGTGAGTGTGGGAGCCACTTAAGCCTCTTCCTGGGCCTCAAACTAAACTCGTTCCCTTACCCTCCATAGAGCTCACTGTTCTGGGAGAGCTGCGCCAAGAGGGCCTTCTGATGGAGCAGCACAACAAACAGCGCCTGGTACTCCTATTCGCCACCATGCTGATCATCACCAAGCAAAAGGAGGACGGACGCCTGCAGTTCAAGACTTATATTTCGGTGGGTTTGGAAGCTTCTCCGATCCATGAATTATCTTCGTAATGCACCAATCTTTCAGCAAAACAATCTGATGCTGAGCGAACACTTGCCCGGTGAACCGACCAGCTTCTATGTCATCCCCTTCGACGAGCCGCGCCATCAAATCAAACTGACGGCCCGGAATCGTGACCAGAAGCGCATCTGGACGCAGCACATCAAAGGTGTCATGCTGGAGAAGCTAGACATTCCGATGCGCGCCAAGGAGCTGGTCTATCAGCTGGGCAACGAGGAAGGTGAGTGCTACCCACTTGGCTAACTTGGATAGCACGGCTTAGCCGCGGCTTGGCTCTAGGGCTCTTGCTGTTTTAGTTTTTTACTTTGTTTTACTTTTCGTTTTACCCCCTCTTCCCACCGTTTGTGTTGTGTTTTTTGTCATGTGGCCAAAACACTTAACGATTTGGATTGGGGACTGCACGAGATGATGAAGTGCCTAACAGTTATGCACATGCGGGTACTTGTTATAGTTGGGTAATGCCTGTCGGCCTGGAAGAAGGAGAGCCACTCTGAGAAAAGTGCAGCGAAATCAAGTCTATATATTTATAAAAAATCTTTTCACTAACCTAAACTAATATCTGAGTAACTAATTGGATTGGATGAAAGTACAAGCTAAAACAGTTTGTACAAGAATGAAGTGTCCTGTAATCACAAATTTTGGTATAATTGCTGAATAAGTCCGTAATAAATGGATGAAATAAGAAACATTTTCTCTCACTGCACTGCTAGTCGAGGCTCTCCTTAATCCCGACCACATGGAGGACTTTCGCGCGGTGCACTTATGATTCGCACGCTCCAGCTGCGACCAAGTGACATAACCAAGTGGCAAGCGAGTCGCTAGCCTTTCGCCAAAATCGTGCCAGATCTGTCGACGCCTCGGCGGCGGACTGATTTATTACTTGGGAGCGATGTAGGCGCATTTTAATTGCGGACCTCGGGCGCCCACTTTCCTGGATCGTTAGGAGGTTTTGGCCCACAAACTACCGCGCTTTGTTGGTGTCCTACTCTAGTACTAATTCAAATTGATCTAACTCTACTCTACGAATTGCTATATGTTTACCGTTGTAGTACTACCAGAGATGCATTCTAAAACTAAACACCCCAAAACAAAGAAACGAAAAAACTTTGACTAGTGCTTAAGGCGTTCTAAGGCTAAATCCCCACACCCAGAGACTGATAACCCACCAAAAAAAAAACCAAATAAAATCCGATCAGACAGAAAATAAGGGCTAAATAGACAACTGTAAGCCCCCGTACATCTAGTTGTTAAACATGCTAATCGTAATCGTAGTGTTCGCTAAATGTAACTCTGGTGTCCGAAGAGCCTAGTAAGTATTGCGAGAACCGTACTTGGATTGCTAGCTTTAATTGGCCTTCTAACTCGAACGGGGTCTGTGTTTTGTTTGCATGCATCCTAACCCCAAACACATAATCGTACTGAGAACGCCACGTACTACTAACCAGCACTAACTAACCAATCAATCCTAAAGACCGCATGATCTACAGCTGACTGATATCTTAGAATGCATTCTCACTGGTGTTTGTTTTTCGCTCACAATCCCCCACCACCACTCACCCCACCGCTTATCATTGCCTGTGAGCCACTGAATCAGATCTTGACTAATAGATTGTCCTTAAACGCAGATCGCACGCCAGATCGCAGCACATGGAAGTGGAGCCTTCACTCGGGAAGTAACTCGACTCCCACTTACCTGGAGCGAAGGAACGCCTGCCGGAGGAGTGAGATACGCCAGCGGAACTCAAAGTTCAAGCGGAAGACGGTGGCCAACTCCAGTTCCTTCGACAGTTTCAATGAGTCCTTGGAGCAGGAGGAGGAATCGGTTAGCCAGGCGAAGCCCTCGAAGCCTCTGGCCAGAAATAATAGTCTGGACGATACTGCTCTGCAGAAACTTGCTGCTGCAATGAGATATCGCAAAAGAGATGCTGCGGTGAAGGAGGAGACGAAGACGCCGGTGAAGGAGCCTTGTAAGTGCGACCAGGATGCGAAACAGGATGAGCGGATAGAACCGTGTTCCTGCATTCTGCGGGATCAGCGCAGTCGCAGTGCCAAGTCACATTCGCCCGTCTTCAGTTACAAGGCACTCAAGGAACGCAGCAAGTCGGTTCCCCGGATCGGAGGCTTTAGCTTGGACGAGGAGGCTGAGAGAGAACGGGAACAGGACGAGGATAGCGCAGCCTCTTTAAGGGGCAGCAAGCCCGATCTCACCGAGCGCAAGACCAAGGGAAAGGGATTCTTTGAAGTGAAGCAATACAACCACAAGACGATGCCCAAAAAGATAGCCAATTTGAAGAAGCAACGAAGTAGCACCACCAAGAGCTGCTCCAGGTTCTACATGGATCTCAGCGAATTCGATAGCAGCAGTTCGACTGTACTTAAGATAACCGAGTCCACAGAAGAGCTGCGTCCAGATGCGGAAATCGAATTGGCACAAGAAGCCGCCACTCTGGATGAGTCCACGCAGGATCAGTATTACAGCCCAGAGCACGAGTCGGAACTTCTGTCCCCAGCAGAGAAATCAAAGCGAGATGCACAGATTGTCCTTGATTTGCTGAAGAACAACAAGGAATTTGAGAGGATCTACAACAAGCAACAGAAGAGGCGCGAAAGTCCAGTGAGTCCCGTGAGTCCCGATATAAGTCGTGGACCCATCCTGCCGCCTCCCCGTCCACCATCGAGATCTCCACCACCCTTGGAACTGGATGAGCAGGAGAAGAAACCAGTCGAAGAGGTGGATTCAGTGATCGAGGAGCCCATTTACGAGACTCTGCTGCGCAATGTCCATGTGCCTTACAAATTCTCTCCGGTGCTGGGGCGAGCCAAGTCTTCACAGATGCTGAAGAAGCGATCAAAGACTGCTCCCGCAGCCTCACGACCGGAATCGGATTACGTGACCCTAGTCTACTCGCCCGAAGGAGTTCTGCAGCGAGTGGGCGAGGAGGTAGTGCAGAGAGATAGTTGCAGTTCCTCCACCACTTCGACATCCTCAAATGGATCGGGGTCCACGCTGAAACGAGACAGCCAGAGCACAGTGATAAATCTTTTGATGGAGGCGGTGCAAGAGCACGGATCACGTCCATTGCCGAAGAACTCAGTTTCGGGATCGGAGAGTTCGCTGCTGCCACGGGCTCTGAAGTCCATAGACAATCTGAGCATGGCATTCGGACGCTCCAACCGACCGCCGGAGCGCCGGGTGTCCGATGTGACTGAGATGTGCCGTCAGAGTGTGCTGCATCGCCAGGGCAGCGAGGCGGTAGGTGAGAGGATGGCCCATGTGGACTACGCTGATCCCAAGGCTCTATTTGGACGGGGGGTCCTGAACCACTCGGAACGAGACTCGGTCCTCTCGCTGACCTCCTCCTCCACCGACAGCATGTGCGAGCAGCAGCGCAAGAGATCCGGCGTGGATTCGCCAGGCGCCACCTTCGAGTACGAGCAGCATGTGGAGGAAAGCCTGGAGAATGATTTCCGCGACTCGGCCATTTACAGCGATGACAACGAGAAGCGTTCCGGGGACTACGATGTCCATCTACGCCGCCCCAGTAGTCCGCCTCCACCACCGCCTCCGCTGGGACCGCGGCCCCATCAGCCGCCACAGATTGCGCCGAAGCCTCCCAAGGATCAGCTCATCCAGCAGCGATCGGGCGTAATCGTCTGCCAGTCGGCCTCCCGCAGCTGGGTGCTTCAGCAGATCGAGAACTTCAACAAGTAGAGTATCCTAGTGATGCACAGACGAGCCGTTGTACACGACCCATTGCCATAAATGAAATTCCTTTACTATTTCTACATGTACATAGTTATAAGTGTCTTACACACTTTTTATGCAATGCTAATCTTAGATAATATAAGTCGACTGTTTTATATTTAGAGCTTAGTTGCATAACCGCAGAGTCATTTAATAAAGTTCGTAATCAATTTGAAAATTTTAATGCTCTGTAACTTTCAATACATATTCATTAATTTTGTTTTGGGACAAAAAGGTTTATAAGTAACAGCGAATTTAAAACGTTTTAAAATAACATTTCTTGCAGCGTACTTTTACAGCGCTGTTACACAAGTCTACATGTTAACATATTTGATATTATTTGACACAATAACATGTCAAATGGTAACCCAAGCAGTTACCAAAAAGCTGTCAAATGTATTTTACTTCGATGTAAAATTTTGTTTACAATAAAAAAACAGCTTTTCACCTTTTGAAAAATGGTCGAAAAGCATCATAATAAACGTTAAAAACTGACCAAAGGTATGCAACTATAAATAAACATTGAGGAACAATATTAACTGCCAAAAGGTGAGCACTAAAAATTTTCCAAACATATTTAAAAAAAAAAAGTTTAAATCCTTAAGACTCTTATTCAAGATTTTGATTTGATTGTTATAAATGACTTAATGACTGTATATGTACTATACCTTTTATAGTGAGCTTTTTATATTAAATATTTAATAACAGTTAAATCAATGCTCTTTCTTTAATTATTCAAGCTTATTTTAAATCCTATTTATTCTAAATCAGATTATTTAACAAACTCTCCCCTATTCTTCGAAATCATGACTAGTATGAGAAAATTATCATAATTTAAACTCATTTGAATGTTAATCCTGTTACCTGCTAAATGGTCTGATTGACAATCACTCGCCTGATAATTACGACGAAATTAAATTTATAATTCAAATTTCAAATTTTTATAATTCCAGGACCGGTCAGACAAGTTCCATGACGTACCATAATCCACTTATACAGTCCGGAATATTTTTGGGTGAATTATACGGCTGTGCAGCAGCTCTCCACTGATTATGCACACTTTGACCATTTCTCTGGAGGTTCCGCCATTGAACAATGATGAAAATCAGGCTGCCATGTGCCATTGGCGACCGTTAACGTAATCTGCCGGAAAATTAAATGCGATGTGTATCCCCACCCAAGTGCACATATATCAACAGTGTCAACACGGTGTTTCCACCTTCAAACGACAAAAAATCCACGTTAATTTGCGTTTGCATAATTCATGGGCCAAATGACCGTGCAATTATGAGTCGCCCACTCAAATCCGCATTCGTGCAAACAGTTTCAACTATTTAACGCACTTGGAGTTGGCAGAAGTTCAAAAGTATCATCCGGATATATACCATTTGGTTAAACTGGACAAATGTCCTTGACAGTTGAATGTATTTAATGGCGCAGACCAGGAGCCACAGGATGCAGCTGCAGGCAGAAGGCCAAGCCGGGTTCACAGCTCATTTCCAAGGGGCAAGGTCGAGAGTGTCTAGGCCAAAGACCAACTCCATCCAACAGACAAGCGTAGTCGTTCAATCGGTTTGCAGCTGAGTTTTCCAGTACCAAGGGAGCTCCATTTTCCCCAACGCCCCGAGCATTTTACCAATCGTGAGCTGACTGCATTATGTTATAACCCCGCTGGCGTGGAGGTCGCCTTCAGTTTTTTTTCTTTTCTGTACCACTAACATCGCAGGCGAGCTTACCTGCTCACTTTTAGTGGAGACAAGAAAAACACACTAACTTACACACAGAATTTCAATTTCTTTGACACGTTTTTGTTGCCGTTCGTTTGCAAAACGCTCAACAAGTGCCAGGATGCTGAGCAGTGGAGCCCGAGTATCTACTACAGGCTGACGTGCACTCAAAGAAAATCTATGCTCTTTGCACTTAGGCACCCATTGAGTCTAAGTGTAAGAAAATTTAGCTAGTTAATATAAACCTACCAAAATGTAGATTTGATAAATATGAGTTCTTGGTAATTACACAAAAGGTTTTACTTAGAAAGGCTTATACTTTCAACACTTCCTTTCTTTCCGATTGAAAGTCACTGACGATTATTTTTATGGGACCATCATAGAAAATGATATATATTTTTAGCTGAACCAGTTAATGATTTATGTGATTACCTCTTCTGGAAATCTAATGTAAGGAGTGTGAATTATGATTGATTGGCAAAAGTAATTAGCCCATCGTTTAGTTTGTTTGCAAACCTACGAAGTAGGAGTAATTTATTTTTTCCAGTGCAACAGAATATTGGGAGTGTAACAGACAAGCTTTGACTTTTATGGCCCCCGGAAAATCTCGTCCCAACCCCCTTGAACCTGCCATTCTGGCACCCCATCTGAGCTCTCTGGCCACTGCCTTGTCTGCTGCTCGCTGCTCGGGAAAACTTTAGCAAATTGCCATTTTGGCATTTAGCTGCAGAAGGCGGAGACGGCACCCCGCCGCCAGTTTTCTTACATTTGAGAGATTATTTTGTCGTGGTCCTTTCGCTTTTCGCATTTAATTCCCTTCGCCCCGCCGACCCGACGCCCCGCTGCCCTTCCGCCCACCACCGATCGAAGTTCGTGGGCCGCAGTCGAAATTCCGCTTGTAATTTGCATGCCGCGAGTGCCACACCCACTCGCCCAACGCGCGCCCCTTTTCGCAGCTCTTTACGCATTTTCGTATCGTTAGGGTTCCCGGTGACTTTTTGCGGCCTCCCGCCTGCCGACGTAGAATAAACAATGCCCGTGCCCCCTCGACAACTTCCTGTTTCCTGTGCCACGCAAATTTCCAAGTAGATCCAGACCCACAAACATCAACAGGCGGGCAAACAACCCGGGCAACCTTTTCTCATTTCCTTTGTGAGCCCGAGTGTAGACGTCCTATATATAGTATGGGTATAGTATAGGCGCAACTTGTTGCTGGCTGTTGCCTCCCAGCTATCGCAAAAAGCAATTTCATGCCAATGCGATGAATTGACAGCGACAGCAGGAGCAGCAAGTGCCGGATAGCGAGCGAAAGGAGCGACCTCGTCTGCTGCCGCCGGCGTTTGATCCTGATAACCCAGCACACACGGGCGGACAGGTGTACCATATGAGCAGATGGAGCAGGTGGAGCCGGTGGAATATGTGCCATACGTGGGTTCGGACCGCCTGCCGACGACCTCTATCCGTCCAATCCATTCCAGATGCCCAGCTCTTCATTACGCTTATGGGGCAGGACGCACAACGGACGCATCCGGTGGCGGAGTACGGCCACTCACATCCTTTAATGCCACTAACAGGTAATAGGTTTCTTTGCTTTTACAGGATACCCGATATCCGTTTCTTATTTTCACATATTTCGAGCAAATGAGCAGGTTAATAATGCACGAAAGAATAATGGAACTAAGTTTATATGTCTTTGCCGAATTCCTCTCTTTCTAGTTCGATATTAAAATATTAAAAGAAAGTAGCATTATAATTGTTTAACTACTGAGGATGAACAGCCCTCATGTACCATGTTCTTCAAGTTCTCTCTTAAATGTAGCAGTTGATAAATGGCTTTCAAGAATCTCATTTCATTTACTTTACTACAGTGACACGTTGACAGTTAAGTTATTCTTACGGAAGTTAAGTTTGAGAACATTGGTGTCCATTGGAATGCTAGGGTATGCGAGATGTCGACTTGGCCAGCGCTGCTGATGTTTACCTAGTCCCTCGTTCCACCGTGCAAATAATCATACTTCAAAGGCAATAAATCGTTATTTAAATTTCATTTTCCACACTGCTTAAAGTTTCATTTCGTAAATTTCAGCTGCGTCGCCGCGCCGGGAATCCCTGCCAAGGATCCAGCTGAATCCTGGCTGGCGGTGGAGCAGTGGGTGGAAAGTATGCTTTAAAAATTCGGCTTATTTGGTTATGAATCCCCCGAGAGTGACGGCTGGCGGCGCGAATATTTCTTCATCTGCCATGCGAGAATACCTGAGTGTTTGTTTGTTTGTTTGTTTGTGCGTCTGAGTGGCCCGGCCATTTTTTCTTTTTTATTTTTCGTTTTTTTTTTTTCATTTTGAGGTGGCTTGGCACTAGGCACACACATCCACACACTCACAAGTGTGCAGATGGCCAACAGCTTTTGGCCCTAAAAAATTGTATGTACTCTGGCATCCTTTATGATCCCTTTTCCAGCTAGCTCTCAAGGTATTGCCTGCCCGTTGCGGAGGACAGAGTAATCCGTTCGGAAACGTAAAAGGATAATGCAGTGTGTCGTTATCCCGTGTGCTATATAATCGATGGGAAATTCGAGAAACGATGGCCATGGCTGTCCAGCTGGACATCTTTAACAAGGTTCTTAATAACTCATACCTGCCCGCGTTTAATTAACACAATATACATATATTAACACAATATCCACCCCAAATTTAATTGTGCGCCTGGCATTTAGCTGTACGGCATTTACCAGCTTAAGCGGGATAATGGTTAAGCTTTTAATCGATTTTTGTCGACTCTCCAGCGACTCGATTATGATTGCGATGCGGCAAGAGATGCGGGGTCATGGGCCATCCTTGGAACCCTCAATGACTTCCGCGCGCCCAATGCCAACGTTGCTTATTTTCATAAGAATTTACACTGCCCCGGAGGCTGGTGCTGCTGATTAAGGAATGGCTGCGCCGGGTTGGGGATATTCATTTAGGCTTGTTTATTGAACTTGGAATTAGTTTGATTTGGCCACTGACGACCACGGCGAAGGACGAAGGTGAAGCGAAGCAATCTCTGCTCAGAAGGAAACCATTTGCATGATGATCTGCGGGCGGCAGCTCCTCGGTGCGTTAAATGTAATAAAATAAGCTCATTAAAATTATGAGACCCAGCAGGTGGCGGGGTCGGTGAGCCGTCAAAGTTTCGCCGATAAATCTCTGGGAGAGAGGTTGGTTGGCATGGCATTGTCAGGAATGCGAGTCCTCTGATTTGGGCCATCAATCAGAGCCGGATTGTCAACTTTTCAGCATCTCCGACCGACATCTTCGTAAGTTAATTACGGCCATCCAGCGACTGCCGATTGATTCTCCGTTTCTCGGAAAAACCAATATTGTGTCGGAGTGTTTCGGGTCGCAGGAGCGTGAAATCCGGCCAAGTTTCGGGTGCGATTGACAACAAGCACTTAACACATTTCCACCCGCGTGCTGCCCCCGCTATAATGAACCACAAGTGCGCAACAGCTGAGATCTGAGGAGGACAGGACTTCGGGACCAGCCGCATCAGTTGGCATTGAATTTGCGGCTGCACCCCGTGACCCCTGACCCCTGCAAAGGAAACACAAGTTAGTTACAGAGCGTCCTTGTCCTTTATTTATCGAATGAAGAGATCGAGTCGAGGGGAAGGGAGACAGGATGGAGAGGCAGGCGGAGGTGGAGGAAAGTTTTATACACCAAACAAGTAATCGGATTTTATCTCCGTGTACTCTAATTAATTTGCTTTTCTGCAGCCTCATCTCGGTGACGGGCAAAAGCGTACAATTGTGGATTATACCGTGCAACACAAAAATGATTCTCCGTTGAGGGTTCCCTTCAGTTGTACAGCGCTGCTTTGCTTTGTCTTTGTTTGGAAAAATATAAATATACATCGATCTTTACGCATATACATATATTAATATATATAGGTTTTTGGTTGGATATCTATATAGCTACGCTTTAAGCCAATTGTCATGGTTAAGTGGTAGCGGTACAATTTCATCGTTTTCAAATGGCATTTCACAATAAATTCGGTGGGAGTTCATAGCTGGCTTTGATTCGATTGTGGATTCCTCAGCAATTTGATTAGCAAATCAATTTAGCCACGACCCTGGCGCACGCGGCGTATGCGCGATGCAGATTGCCACAGTGCGGCTGCGAAATGTTTGAAATTTCGCCAGCCAGCCAGGCTTTTTGCATTGCGTAGCGTTGCAAATTAAAACTTTCGCCGGAGCAACTTTCTGTTTTGTTTGCTAAATGTTAAAAATGATAAAGTGCACTCGACAGAAAGACGGACGTGAAGGATGTGAAGCGGAAGGAAAGGGGTAGAGCAAACATGAGTGCACAGCTGTCGAGTGCTCGACTTTGGACGAGCCCGGTGGCCAGGCCTTCAATCCCACTCTCGTTCGGATCCTCGCGTTCCCCCTTTAATGTGTAAGTTTGCGTATGAAAATAGTTAGAGATACGTTTGCTTTTGCTTGCCTTTCGCATTTTGTAAAAGGTATTTTTCAAATATAAGCGTATGAGTTCAGAAGTGTTAGAAGTTCCATCCGAGCACGGTCGTAAATATATGTGTATATGTATCTATCTCTAAATATATATATATATAATGTATAATATAGGTACACGTTAAGATACACATCAATATACTCGTAGTAACGTCTGAGTGAAGTACTTTGATTAAATGGTATTCTCTTTAGTTTCGCTTTGTTTTTATGTTTTTTTTTTTTTGTTTGGCTTAGACTAACAACAGTCAACATTCAACAGTCATTCCGATATGAGATATTCGTCAATTGGAAGAATTTCTTTGCGAAGCAGGTGGAGCGTTTAGTTTAGTAACCCTAGCCTAGACAATATACTTATCCGATAGAGGTCACGTGTATATGTATATGCTGCTTATGGCCACTATGTGTATACATAAATCAACATCTATAAAGTTTCTCTCGTCCTTTGGGAACTGCTCCTCAAGCGTTTCAATTGACAGCGCATTATTGGAATTGAAGTTATTCGCATTGGAACACATATCATATATGTATGTATATGCAAGTACGCATTAAAAAGTACACCTATAAATAAATAGTTCTATGGCCTCGCCCACTTGGAGGTTGCACACGCCTCGCTGGATCAATGGATCATTGGATCGGGCCTTATCAATCGTGACCTTTGTCACCCAGTTGGAGGAGCGTCTGGCTCCGATAAGCCGATCCAAAACATCCGCCATAAACAAGCCGACTATCGCCGAATCTGGAGGCCTGACCACAGCCAATGACTTGCCGAATAGCAAGACCCGGCATTAAACTTTTAATAAACGGAGCGCAACAAAGGAGATGAACACATCCCTCCGTCCGTTTTCTGCGGTCCCATCTGAATGGCATTTGGAATATTTCGCCCCGCAGCCGCTTTTGATAAAATTCTCTTTTGTATACAGTTTTGTGGCATAATTTCGCCCAGGAATGCCGGGCGATAAAACGAAGACATCGAGGTTGGCTCAGCACATGTGATTGGGTTCGCCTGGGGTATATCTTTATAGCACATGCAGATTCTCGCAGCTCTTCGACTTGGAGATGTCGCTGAGGCAGATCTTCTGCAGCAGTTCCTTGGCCAAGTGCAGCGATATGTGGGTGCGGGAGGTCTTCATCTTCGAGGCGGTGGCCTTCTTCTCCCGCTTCTCTTTCAGCCGCATCTGTTTCATAGTGTTAGAATGAAAAATGGTATAATGAAATGTTGTTAAATAAAGCATCTTCCCCCTGTACATTGTTGTAAAATAAAGCAGCATTTGTTGCTATAAATGTTAAAATGTATTTATAAAAGTATCTGTAATCAAGATATCCCTTTATTAATTTTTCAACCTTATCTACCAGTATCGGAAATATCTTACTTCGAGTTAAGTAACAATACCCAATCACCTAATCAAGTTTGCTGACCGAGTTTCCTTCGGTCCCGCTTACCGCACCATTTTCATTAATTAGTGAGCCGATCCGGAAGCAGGGCCAACGTAACCCAACCCGAAAACCAACCCAACCCGCAGCAGCGCGGTAAATCCATTTAACTCCATTTCCTGCACAATTTCGCCATGCATCGGTGGGTTGCGTGTGGTTGGCACCTTGCCCCAACGACCGCAGCCCCACTGCCCCACTTCCTCTCTGCACCGCAACGCCCCGCTTGTCCTAGCTTTCCACCTCCGACTCACCTGCTTCAATATGCCGACGAGCAGCTCATCGACGTTGTGCTGTATGCCGCTGGACGTCTCAATAAATTTGGCATCGCGTGAGGCGGCCAGGGCTTTGCCCTCTTGGGGGAGCAAGAGTGAATTGGGGAATGAAATGAAATCAAGCCATCATAATTAAGGCCCCCCGGACTTACCCTGTGATGTGATAAGCCGGGCGCGGGCCAGATCCGCCTTGTTGCCCACCAGGATGACAGCCTTGTCCTTGGTGTAGTTCTCCTGCCACAGGTAATTGATGATTTCCTCGGCCACGCGGAAGGAGCTGCGATCCACCACCGAGAAGACCACGACGCAGCCATGTGGCTCGTATGTGGATAGGGAGTTCTCCACGCTCATCTCGACGCTGGGATGGTCTATGAAGACCATGTCCGACTCCTCATCGTCCAGCAGCACGCTCACCGTCTTCTCGCCGAACTCGTCGTCTAAAACTCAGATCAGAATTAAACTCTAAAGACGACAGTGGCAGCCGGGAAGCTAGGGGTCAGGTACACACATAGGTTCCAGCTAGGGGTCACTCGGCTACTCACTGCGCTCTGCGAATCGTCCCCGAGGTACCCGGACCATAACCCGGACCCACTTTGGCATACAACTTACCCAGGCTGGCGTCATAGGTGTGCATGTACTCCGACGTCATGAACTGATTGACCAGCGCCGTTTTGCCCACGCCGGCATCGCCCAGCATCACGACGCGGTAGCGGGCGGGCGGAGGTGGATCCAGGTTCTCCGAGTCATCCGGCGTCGCCGGCAATGAGTCCACATTGGCATATCCCGCTCCGCAACAGCTGCCCTCGAAGGGGGATCGTTCGCTGGCCCGGCTGTTCGTCGAGTTGACGCTGGTGTTGCTCCGCGATCTCCGCGAGATGATTGAGTCGCCACAGTTGACCACGTTGCCCTTGCTGATGGAGAAGTGACGCAGGCGGTACAGGTCATCACTGGCCCGCGGATTGTACGGTCGCTCTGGAAGGGAACAGACTCGAGGACGCACATGGTCGGGAACTGAGACGAGGAAAAAAGTAAATTAAGAATAATCAAACACAGCTAATGATAAACAAAAGCATTCTCACCTGGTAACTCAAGAAAGTTCGATGTTCTACGCTGGCGACCGCGATTTGAACTCTGGAAGGCCAGTGGTCCAACATCGTCGTTTGAAACGATGGAGGCATTGGAGCAGGCGCTCTTCATCGACTCACGGGAACTTCGCCGGCTGGCCAAGTAGGCCAGTCCACCTTTGGAGCTGCCCCGGCGACGCGGTTTATGCTCCACATGGGCCTTCGGCTTGTTGGGCTTGCAGCCACTTAGCTCGTGGTCAGCATCTTGGGTCAGGTCACTGGTGGATTTGCGGTAGCGAAGTGAGACCACGCTATCGGAACAGGTACGATCCAGCGTGGAGTGAGAGCTGTGGAGAACCTGGTAGCCGGGATTGGAGGTGATGTTGATGGCATGGCGACGTTGGCGCCGCAATTGCGGCTGTCCAGCCTCGTGCTCCATTTCCGGCTCCGTAAAGCTAAAGCTGGTGGTGGTGTGGGTCACCATGGTGCTATTGGTATGCTGGGTACCCGTCTCGCCGGATTCCATGGACAGCTGCGTGCAGTCAGTGACGCAGGAGTCGCGTTTCAAGCCATAATAACTTCCTCCAGCCGAGCCTGCCCCTGCAGCCGCACTTAGGTTTCTCGCCTCGATCTTGCTGATCACCGGTAGTTCCCACTCATCTCTCTGCCGCTTGCTTGGTCCTCCTTGAGCGTAACCTCCACCTCCTGCTCCGCCCATGGCCATAGCCACCGCCATGCTCTCATCCACGCCTGTTGTGGTCAACTGGGGAACTGGATCCAGTGGGGTCTTTGTCCTCATTAGCTTTTTGGAACCCTGTCGTCGCGGCGAACTGGGAGGATCATAGTAGAGAGCTCCATCGTCCGGTGAGATAGGTTCATAGTACTCGAACTTCCTGCCGTGACTGGGACTCACTGCATCAAAGACGAACTGGCACTGCGACTTGGGACTGCGGGCAGTGGTGCGTCCACTGAGCAGAGATGCCGAATCATCTATCGATCCCGATGGGGGTGTCTGATAATAGGAGCTGGGCGTGGAGCTACTAACATCATCACAACTGTCTTGGGCAAATGTGGTGGTGATCTTGGGACTCCTCGGGGTATCGTATCCGCCATAGTTATAACTCGAAGTTGGACCTCCATGGTATTGCCTGTTAGGGTTGTCGAATCCAAATAACTTGTCGACTTGGGCTAACTTGGGATCTTACCTGGGCAGCTTGGGAGTGGCCCCTTTGCAGGGCAGCGGATTGCTGGCAGCTCGAGCAGGTACTTTGTGGTGCGAGGAGTGGGGATGGCCATAGGATCCTCCACCGACAGCTCCCTCGTCCCAGCTGCGCTGTTGCTGGGCCATTTCACGACTACTGGATGGTTAAACATGAATTACTCAGTGCACTAAGAGAAAAATCTAAGCATACCCAAAAAAACCTAATATAACATCTTGATAGCAGTTTATTAAGATAGTAAGGATAGTGATTCTTCTACTCTTAAGAATTCGAGTAAAACGTGTTCAAAGTAAATCAATTTATGCCTGTGCATGTGGCAGGATGATGAGATGAGTAGATGAGATGGTAACGACTCGCTGATGGCCAACTCATGTGTAAATATCATGGGCCATTACTCATCCTCATCATGCACACACACAAAAGTGCGTCCTGGCCGTCCGGGGCATTGCCCAAACGGGCACAAAGTAAACATAATTTATGGCTTTATCTGTATTTAATCAAAATAATGAAAAGCGGACCATAGAAGCCGGGCATTATAAAGACCGCGCCCACTCGCCCACAAGTCCGAGTAGCCCGCAAAAACAGGGCGACGAGTGTTGTGGCCGCAAGTCATTTTCCGACTTTGGTCAGATAGCAGGAAGACATAAAGACCCGGGGAAGTGCTCTATTTGGCCTGGCAATTATTGTTAAATGTGCGTTCTCCATCGGATGGTGGCGTAAGTGGCCGCCCCTATTATCGCTCCACATCCCCATCCGCCCATCCTCCGAGGCACCCATCCGCCCAACCACACCCACTAGCTGTCAGCACATTCACACACCACTGGATGCTAACTTATGCAAAAGTTGGCAACAATCCGCTTGCGGGAAACTTCATGTTGTTGTTTGGGGCGGTAACAAAGTTCCCTCTAATGGGATTTGCCAGCCTCGAGTTTGAGTTGCAGCCGCGAACTGTTGCCTACATTTGGGGGGCGCCCTCGGACTTGATTATGGCGGCAGATGGCAAGTGATGGCCATTTCTTTAGCTCCAATTGAGCCGGCAAGTGGTTTTCCATGCCCCGCATAGGGGTTATGTTGGCCAGCACTTTAGTTTTACGATGGCGGAACATCCCGTGGCGATTGCTGCACTTATATGAGGCAGCTCGCAGATCCCGTGCCTCATTGCTGCTGCATGCATATGCTGCAGTTGCCGCTGCTCCTGGCCGTTCACTTGGCTGTGCCCCCGGGACACGTGGCTCGTTCGAATTTCCACTTTCTACTGCTGGCTCACGTCCGACCTGCGGGCCATTATTATCTATCGTGTGTACAAATAGCCCTGACACCCACACCCGCACACAACACGACACACACATCCATATGCGTGAGTACGTGCCCATAAGGGAAAGCAAATAGTGCGGAATAACCGTCGTCGAATACCTGGTAGTTTACCTGTTGGATGCGGACCTTTGCGGTTTAGTGCCACTCGGAACTTCATTCCGTATAAAATTCGGCATATTTTTGATGATTAAGTTTCTGTTCCCTTCATTGGGACCACAATTGTATGTGATTTGTCAACGATTTAACGTTATAGTTATAATGCTTTTACTTTATGAGACAAAGTTTGCCAAACTTAAATTCGTAACTCAAAGTGACTTAACTCCTGCGTAGACTGCCTGGACTAAATTTGAATGCATATTCATGAAGTGAAAAGTTGGTCGTTTAAAAGTTTTCACTTGAGTCCTTAAATCTTTGAGACAATCTTTTCGTAAATTCCACTTACAAGGCATCAATTATTCGAGTGATTGATTCAAGTGTTTGGCAACTTGTTGTTTCACTACCACTGCCAGCTCTTCGCTTTTCCGTATACCCATCTTTTTTTCGTTGTATTTTGCATTTCACGTAATATAATGGCGTGTTGCCACCGCAACGAATCGAACCTAGCCGACCAATGGGGGTGGATTGGGAGGGGGGAGGGGGGATATGGTTCGAGGATGATAACAAAATGTTGACGGAAAAGTGGCCAAGAGTCCAGGGCTCACCTGACCCACTCCTTCTCGCTCTGGCCAACAGGTTTCGCCATTGCGAGAATCTGCAGACAACAAATCAATAGGAATATCTGTCGTTCTCGTTCACGTTCTCTTTGGGCGCATTCAATTCCTCAGCAGTTCGGTCCGCATCGGCTTTTTTCAATGCGGAATTGTGTATGCATAAAGGCCAACGAGTTGGGGGCCTTGGGGGATTTTTTGGCCAGCTTATTGTATTAGACCAGGGTCCTGATGCCCGGATGGGTTGCCGAGAAAAGGTAAGCTCGTGTAAGATAATAATTGCTACAGATTTCTGAATTATAAAGGAAATATGAGCCCTTGGTTCTGGCAGCAGATGGAATTATTGATGGATTCCATTGACTTTAAACCGAGTTGCGCTACCTGAGCCCATAACTTATGCATGGCAGGGAGCGATGTGTGGATAATTTGAATGGGGTTAAGCCCCATTTGCATATACAAATGCCAATGCGTGGGCTGGGCTTCAATCAGGTTTATGGCTTCGGGTCCGCCTGCACTGGCACCTCTTTGCTTTTCCGCTTTTCTGCTCTGCGCCTTCCGTTTTCCGTCTGCGGCTCTTCCTCTAGCGCCCTTGGTGCTCCGGCTGGCCATCATCATTTCTCATTCGAGTACAAGGTGGCCGGAGTAATGACTCTGCCTGCACGGACCGTCATTAAATTGCAGGCCTCCATCGCGTCATAAAGAAGTTCTCGGGACAACCCTTTGGTAAACTTTGCTTGTAATTAAGCCCGCACCCGTTAAACGCATACTTAACACCACCCACCCAGCCCACTATTCCCGACCCCAACTGTCCCCACCTTCCGGCCCAGCCACCCAAGCCGACGGGGCACTTTCACCCCCTGTCTCTGCTGTAAAAATAAACTGAGTGTGTGCACAACACAAACAGGGAAAGTCCATAAAACACTTAAGATCTAGGAGTACGAGTATGTATACGGCTGAGGGTGGAGTGGGGTGTTGCTGGTTCTGGGCTGGTCAGTTCGCAAATTACAAATCCTGGCCAAAGTCACGTCGCAAGTTGGTCATTAGCCGCCACTTGAGTCCCGAAGCTCCGCCCACGCATCGATTTTATTGCAACACATAATTCTTGAGGCCGGGGCCATTTGTGCAAATCTCATGTTGATGGCATATTAAGTGACCTCCGGGCCGCTTTTCAAACACACCAGCCCCCTCACTAAGCCACCCAAACAGGCAATCCACATTTGGTGCCCCAAGCGCCTGCCAATTTGCACTTTAAACGGCCGGCGGGTGGGCACAAAGTGACGTCGTTGCATAGACAGAAATGGCGCAAACTTACGTGTAATTAGACGCGTCTGGGCGCGAGGATTAGCAATTAAGCGAATGTCCTGTGAGCGCAACAAGTGCCGCTGAAGGAGCGGGGTATGCAAAAAGGACGAAGTGGCGTTGAAAGAGACACAGGACACGAGTAATCCCAGCTGGGGGCTGGGTGCTTAGGGGACGGGGGTGGGTGGCAATTGCCGTTTGGGGGCAAAGTGAGAGCAGCGCATAAATCAACATGTCAAATCGCAGCTTACAAAGTGCTGTACAAACACACACACACATAGATCCCGCGCTCATTTAAACACACCCACTAAGACAGAGGGAAACTCACTTTTACTCCGCGTGCCGCATTACTGTTTAATGTTTACCATTTTCATCAAATTTGTCGGATAATTCGGTCTGTTATAGCAACTTGGCTAATTGTCCAACAGCAACAATGCCACCACGACAAACATCAGCACACCGATACTGGTACACCATCACCATCACATTCACTAGCACAAACACCACCGCAAACAGCACAACACACACCGACGAGCAACAGTTTGCACGGCCAGCCGCTCGGGGCTTTCTGCACTTCCGTTTCCGCTGGCGACTGCCGCTCTCACGAACTTCCGCCCGGTCGAAGCTGCGGCGGCGGCTGCTCGAGCTGAACTGTGGTTCCCCCCGATTCTTGGCTGCCTTTTTCCTGGCTCCCGATTCCCGTGAATCCGAAGTGCTGGAAAAGCTCCGACGGTCGAGCTTTTCGCGGCCTTCCATTGGGCTGGAAAATGGAGCCGAGGAGAGCTAGCGAATGCAGTGGATAGCACTGCCGTTGCAGGAGATGATTGGGAAATCATCTAGCGGTTTCATCTTATATAATGCAAGTGGGAAAAATTAAACTTAATGTACTTCTATAATCGTGGCAAATTAACACCATAAATTAGCATTTAGAAAAATATTAAGTCTTAGTCACGAAACAAGAGTAAGACTAGTTACAAATGTCACATCTTTTAATTATAACATTTTAATTTTATTCAGCAATCATTTAGAAATCCTAAAACGTATTAAAACTTGTTTATCTATTCAACTAATTGTTTTAAGCGCTAATAAATAAATCGTGCAGCTATAAAGCATTAATTAATTTATTAACCATGGTATACATACTGTTTAGAATGTTCATAGCATCCAAAAATCCAAGTTTGTGATAAATAAATACTCATATAGGATGTAGGTTATAAAATCGTCGTTTTATTTTTTTTTCATTTTTTCTCTTTGTATGGCCTACTTGCTAATCTTATGGCTGCTTATATAATAAATAGTTTGGAAGTCTTCGGCTTAAGAACTAGAGAAACGACTAAAAAAGGTATTGGGGTATAGGACAGGTTAACAAGTTGGGTTGATGAGTATATGGGGTCAGTATGGGATAGCACAGTGGGTGAGCAGGTGTGTGGGTAGGTAAAGATGCTTTAGATGGGACTCTCCTCATTGATCCTTCTTACAGGTTGGCTACGCGGGAAGACAGCTCGTCCAGCTGCTGGTAAATGCTGGCCGGAAGATCGGCGCCCACCTGCGATTCGAAGTAGGTGCGAATCTCCTTGACCTCCTGCGACCAGAACTCCTTGGGTAGCGAGAAAATTTCCTCCACGTCCACCTTATCCTTCATGCCATTGAGGTTGAGGGCACCCTCGGCGGGAATGTGTCCAATGGCTGAGTCCACATAGCAGGATTCGCCATTGACCCTGCGCAGGATCCATTCCAGCACACGGGAATTCTCGCCGTATCCGGGCCACATGAACTTGCCCTCGGCACTCTTGCGGAACCAGTTGACGTGGAAGATCTTAGGCACCTGACCACGCTTCTCCATGCTCAGCCAGTGGGCCACGTAGTCGCCAAAGTTGTAGCCAAAGAAGGGCCTCATGGCGAACGGATCGTGCATGATCACCTTGCCCTTGTGCTCGGCCGCAGCAGTGGCCTCACTCCTCATGGCTGCTCCAATAAAGACTCCGTGGGTCCAGTCCCGAGCCTCATAGATTAGGGGCACTCCGGCGGGACGACGTCCTCCGAAGAGCATGGCGGAGATGGGCACTCCCGCTGGATCTTCCCAGGCTCCATCGATAATCGGGCACTGGGCGGCCGGGGTGCAGAAGCGGGAGTTGGGATGCGCAGCGGGCTTGCCGGAATCCTTGGTCCAGGGCTTGCCCAACCAGTCGGTGATCTGGACATTGGGAGCCAGACTGCTTTCCATGCCCTCCCAGAACACACCGCCATCAGAGGTGGAGGCCACGTTCGTGAAGATGGTGTTCTTGAAAACAGTGTTCATTGCAATGGGATTGGTCTCCATTGAGGTTCCAGGAGCCACACCAAAGAATCCATTCTCTGGGTTGATGGCACGCAGCACTCCCTGCGAGTCAAACTTCATCCAGGCGATGTCGTCGCCCACGCATTCCACCTTGTAGTTGGCTAACGAGGGATTCAGCATGGCCAGATTGGTCTTGCCACAGGCCGAGGGAAAGGCGGCAGTGATGTACTTCTTCTCGCCCTTGGGATCGGTGATGCCCAGAATCAACATGTGCTCGGCCAACCATCCCTCCCGCTTGGCAATGGTGCTGCCAATCCTCAGGGCGAAGCACTTCTTGCCCAGCAGCGAGTTGCCGCCGTAGCCGGATCCGTAAGACACAATAAGGTTCTCGGCGGGCTTGTGCAGAATGATGGTGCGCTCGGGATCACAAGGCCAGGATGGCTGCTCCACCTGTCCGTTGGCAGGGGCGCCCACAGAGTGCAGGGCGCGAACGAACTCCTCCTTCTTGGCCAGCTGGCGCAGGACAGCGGCTCCCATGCGAGTCATGATCCTCATGGAGGCCACCACGTAAGCGGAGTCCGTGAGTTCGATTCCGATCTTGGAGAGCGGGGAGCCCACAGGTCCCATGCTGAAGGGCACCACGTACATGGTGCGACCCTTCATGCAGCCGGGGAATCGCTGCTGCACTGCAGCATCCATGTCGCTGGGCGAGATCCAGTTGCCCAGGGTGCCCTTGACGCCCTCCACTGGAGTGGGAATCGTCTCCTCCCGCCGATCGGTGCAGATGAATGTGCGCGACTCGACGCGGGCCACATCCGCCGGATTGGTGCGGGCCAGCCAGCAGTTGTCGTACTTGGGCAGCGGCACAATGGTGCCAGCCTCCAGGAGGCTCTTGATGAGCATCTTGTTCTCCTGCTCGCTGCCATCGCAGATGTGCACCTGGTCGGGCTGGCACAGGGCGATGCCCTCCTCCACGAAGGCACGGACACCGGTGGTCAGCGAATCCACATTTCCATAGGAGATGGGAATGCCACGGATGTGGCTGTACAGACCGCAATTGTCCTGGCGCAGCTTGTGCAACTGGGGCAGACCGCAGACATTGCCGGAGCTGAAGAGCGAGAGAGAGAGGAAGTGGGTTATTAAAATTGCAATTTAATTAACTGACTTCGATAGTGGGACCCCCAAATAATAAACTGCATTATAAATTAATTGCCATTAAAATCCCCCATTGAATGCGTTTCGAGTGACCTCTTTCATATATACTTACATAATTTTGCTTTGTTCAATGAGCTCAGGCATTTTGTGTGTGTTGTGTTTTATGAATTTCTCTCGAAAAAAAGTTTGGAATATTTTTTTTAGATTTTTTTGCGCGTGAAAGAGTTTTTGGCACTTTGCTTAATTCGCTTATCACAATTTGAGTAATTATCACAATTAGTGTTCTACTGTCGAGGACTTTGCGTTCATATGTTCTTCCACAGTTTTTTGTCAAACATCAACTTGGTTTTCAGACCACTGAAAGTAGGCTTTTCACTTGATCTTTCCATTTACTCTGGCCACGAGTAACTGATGCCAACTGCCCCGATCCGGGGCCTTTTATACCCAGCCGGCGACGCCTGGCCATCGAGGCGACTAGAACAAGTCGGCCGATCGCCTCGCAAATCGGGTTTTACGATCGCCTCGCCGAGCGAGAGGGTCAAACTCCGGACGAGCTGATTGGCTGCCGGCGGAGGCTCGGCGATTGTTTTGGTTTTTCACAGGCGGCAGCTACGATGAGTTGGTGGTGGGTGAGTGGGGGGTAGGTCGACGGAATGGGGGGCATGGGTATACAGATACGTATATGGGGTATGTCCCCACATGGCAACAGCAGAGTGTTGTTTTCATGTGGCGCTGAGAGCGTTTTCTAGTGCGTTTGCATTGATAAGCGTTTGTTGTTATTTTAAACACCCTGATATTTGCCAGTTTCGCGCCGTTAATTTAATTATTCTGTTTATGATTTTATGCGATACAAAATATGGCCGCTGCGAAAATAGAAACCAGTTCACGGACAGCTGAGGCAACAGCAGTTGTTGTTCCCTGCAGCTGGGTAAATTCTGGATGTGCTGCATTGGCCACAAATATAGCCACGTTGGTGCAACATCGAATGGTGGGCCACATCACACGCGCCCTCCTACGCCTGCTGACCACATGGGTTCGCCCCTCGTTTTTGGCCATTTGCCAAATCGAAAAAACTTTCGCTTATTTGCAGAATCGGTGACGGAAAATTTGTATACTAATCCGCCCGCCACCCTCGCGGCATCCAGATGAGCCGCGGGGCCTCCCCAATTGGCCATGGCCGCCTTGGAGGCCAGTATTCACATTCATGTGACTCTGGGGGCGCACCAAGAATAGCATGGCCCGGATGGTTGTCATGTGGCCACTCTTGTTTGCTTGTGTCTGGGGAAGGAGAAATGAAGGTGCTGCCGATGGTGTGACTTTGTCCCCCGAATCCAGTTTACCAGAAGCCCCAGAATCCTCTGGGTACTCGGAGAATAAGTTCAACAGAAACAGTCGGGAAAGTTGCACGTAAATATGGCTCTGTTTTTCATTGCTTGTTTGAACATGTATTTGGTAGCAGTATTATTTATATTATGAAATCAAATTAACGCTTGTCAACTCTAATTTAAAACTTCAAGCTAACTTCAACTTCATAACAAATAAGCCAAATATAATTTAAATTAAAACTGTTTTAAATAATTATAATAAGCCGCTCACTTAGCCTAGACCCAGAAGGGACTGGCGCCCAACGTCCTTGGAGAAACCTGTTCAGATGGTTGTCCTTGGTCCTTGACTCCCCCCTCTTACATTCCCCAACCCCTTTTTTGACTCCCTTTTGCGAACAGTCCAGTTGCGAATTAAATCGAAATCGTCTACACGCGTTGCCGTGATTTTCGGTTGGTTTATTTATAACTATGGACTTGTTTTTCTAGTTGGGCCTGATAATCTTCATCATCGGCGCTAATTGCTGGACCCAGACTTGGACTCGGACTCAGACACTAACTGCTTCGCTCCTGTTCTCACCTAACCGCCATTTGGCGCATTTCGATGATTCCGGCTTTTTTGGAATTTACGTCAATAGACGATCGATTCGCTGAATATATGCATAATCAATAATGCGATCGGTTGAGATGAAGGCAATGGGGATGAGGGGGCCGGTCGGGTTATCAGTGGACGAGCCTCTGAGCTCGTCTAAATATAGATCAGACCCGGATTTGTACTGTCGACCAGGAAAACTTTCCGAGGGAAAACATCAACTATGAGGATCTTTGCATTCCCCATGAACTATTTTTAGGGATTCGATTTCTGAGCTATTTGGCCTTTTGGATTCCTGGCTTACTAGCTTCTTATCACTGTTCACCCCATAGTGTACATCACACCACACGCTTCGAATTTAGAAATCAGTCCTTGGCAACCCAGCCAAAATGGCAAATGTTCACCCATAAACTTTACTTTTTTTTTGGCTTTTTCTGGCATTTATTTGCTTGTTTTTCATCGCGTCGATCTGTTGATAAGTTAGGTTAAACGGCATTATGGATTTATACGCTTGTTTACGCCAATTGCGGACGGGCCTCCGCCGAGGCGACCACTGATAAGACGCGTCCAGGCCACGCCCCAAACCCAATTTCGATGCCAATTCCATTCCCGAATGGGCACAAGTCGAATTTCGCTATAAAAATCTCGTTCGTTTCGTTTTATTTTAGGCAATAAGGGGTCTTAGATTAGGAAGTAACCTATGGAACACACACATCACATGTCAGCAACACGCGCCTTCAGCTCCCTCAGCTCCTCGGCCACGGGACCTGGCAGATGGTGACCCACCTGCTCCTCGAAGTAACGCTCTATGGCACCCACCTCCTGCTCCCAAAAGTCTTTTGGCAGATCGAAAAGCTGGTCGAGATCAATGTTTTCCTTCAGACTATCCAAGTTCAATGAATTCTTGCTGGGCAGGCGGCCAATGGGAGAGTCCTCAAAGCACTGCTCGCCCTGCACCCGCCGGAAGATCCAGTCCAGGACTCGTGAGTTCTCCCCGAATCCGGGCCACAGAAACTTGCCCTCACTGCTCTTGCGGAACCAATTTACGTGGAAGATCTTGGGTACCTGGCCCCGCTGCTCCATGCTCAGCCAGTGACCCAGATAGTCGCCGAAGTTGTAGCCGAAAAATGGTCTCATGGCGAAGGGATCGTGCATGATCACCTTGCCCTTGAATTCAGCGGCTGCCGTGGCCTCGCTCCTCATAGCAGCTCCAATGAATACGCCGTGCTTCCAGTCTCGAGCTTCGTAAACCAAGGGAACTCCACTGGGACGGCGTCCTCCGAAAAGAATTGCGGAGATGGGCACTCCTTCGCTATCTTCCCAGGCGGGATCAATAATGGGACACTGAGAGGCGGGTGTGCAGAACCTGGAGTTGGGATGGGCAGCCGGCTTCCCGGATTCCTGTGACCACAGTTTACCCAACCAGTCCGTGACAGTCACCCCCTTCAGCTGATCCTTCTCCATACCCTCCCAGTAGACACCACCATCGGATGTGGAGGCCACGTTCGTAAAGACAGAGTTTCGGAAGATCGTATCCATGGCTATGGGATTGGTGGCCCTCGACGTTCCGGGGGCCACGCCAAAGAATCCATTCTCCGGGTTAATCGCTCGCAGCACTCCCTTCTTATCGAATTTCATCCAGGCGATGTCATCACCCACGCACTCCACTTTGTAGCCAGGCAGGGTAGGAGTCATCATGGCCAGGTTGGTCTTGCCGCAGGCTGATGGAAAGGCGGCAGCTATGTAGATCTTCTTACCCTGCGGATTGGTGATGCCCAGTATCAACATGTGCTCGGCCAACCAGCCCTCTCGCTTGGCAATGGTGCTGCCAATCCTTAGAGCGAAGCACTTTTTGCCCAGCAGGGAGTTTCCACCATACCCAGATCCATAAGATACAATCTCATTTTCTGCTGGCTTGTGCAGCACAATGGTGCGTTCGGGATCGCAGGGCCAGGATGGCATTGCCTGGACACCACTTTTGGGCGTACCCACGGAATGCAGACACTTGACGAACTGCCCATCCCCAGATTGCAGATAATTAAGCACTGGATTGCCCGCCCTAGTCATGATCTTCATGGACTCCACGACGTATGGTGAATCTGTGATCTCGATTCCGATTTTGGAGAGGGGTGAGCCCACTGGACCCATGCTGAAAGGAATGACATACATGGTGCGACCTTTCATGCAGCCGGGGAATCTTTCCTTGATCGCCGCCTGCAGGTCCTTTTCGGCCATCCAGTTACCCAGCATTCCCGGCGTGGCCTTCTCCGTAACCGGTACTGTCTGCTCCTTCGAATCCGTTGAGATGAAGGTTTTGCCCTCCACTCGAGCCACATCCGCTGGATTGGTTCTTGCCAGCCAGCAATTCTCGTACTTCGGCAGAGGAATGATGGTTCCCTTCTTCAGCATGATGCCCTGGAGCAACTTGCTCTCGCCCTCAGTTCCATCACAGATGTGCACCCTTTCCGGTTGGCAGAGCTCCACGCACTTTTCCACGTACTGTTTGACGGCAGGGGTGAGGATCTTGGCATCTCCATACTGAACGGAGAGAAAGCGACAGGTCAAGCGGAAGTTCAAGCTCCGGTGTGGGGAAACCAATCTGGAAAAAGAGCAGTAAGTTTTTATTTTAAAGGGTATGTGTTAATATGCTTGTTGTATAGTGTATAAATATATATTCTATCAGAGAAAGTAAACGAAATAATGTTGAAGATTAGCCTGGATAAAGATACGGTTTGGTAAAAGGGTAAATACAATTTTCTACCTATTTATACAGCTAATGATAACGACCTTTTCAGATACTCTACCTACAGCTACCGCCAGTCGTGTAGCCGACTAACCGAAACGAGCACAACTGTACCCCTTGGCGGACCTCGTAACGTGAATTTCAAATTCTAAGCGGTAAGGCACAGCCGGTGGAAAAGAGACAGCGCCGCGAAAGAAACGAATACAAATAAAATCCAAATACAAACATAAAAGATACAGCCAAACTGGCTGATCAGCTGTTCGCCGTCTGGTCGTTCAGGTTTCGTTGGGCTCCACCACTCCAAACTCGAGAAACTTGCTCGCCGCAATTCGCACAGAGCTCTGCGATCCAGGGAGCGAAGTCGGATGGGGGCTACCATAAAGGGGTCCCCAGTCGATGCAACCTTCGTGTAGCGGCCAGTCCACGTCACTTTCATTAGAAGCAGGTTCAGACGGAGCTCCCCCGACAGCATGATGCAATCTTTCATCATCATTTTTTTGCGGCATGAGCAACTGCTCTTTGGGCTCTCTGTTTTGGTTCTGCAGATAAGCGAAGAGCAGGTAGTCTGGTCGTGGTATCGTATCTACATGGTAACCCTTGTTTCCAGCGGAAATCGTTGAGATACTTGTAGACATACGTAGTCTGTGGGTCAGAAACTCGAACAGTTTTGGATGTCACTATCATATGCCAGACGGCTGTCGGTTACATGGGGTCCAAAGTCCAGAGATCCCCCGCCTCCGAGTCACCAGCGGAATAATCGCTTACACGCGCTCAGGGTTGCCCCACTTGTGACGTCAGTCGATTGTCTGGCGAACCGTAGAAATACCCTTCGAAATTAATGCATGTTTTATATTTTGAAACTGCGCAGTTTTCTCCATCACACGCTCTACATTCGTATTATAGATAGCTACATATGTAGATAGGTATACCAATCTGGCCTGGTCTATATTAGCATAAGTCGTCTGCATGGTCGGGGCGTGTGAGGTGAATGATAAACGGCAGCGATGTCTCTCCGTGTCTCGGAATTGCCAATTCTGGGTAGTAAGTAGTAGAGAATGGGCAATTAGGCAGCTTAATTGAATGAAAATCAAAATTTAATTCAATCATATTAACTGGCTTTTGTTTTGGGACTTTATGGCCAGCGTCTGGCTTTTATCGTGGCTCATGCGTGTGAGAACTTCAGTTACCAGCCTCGGAGGCCGTGAAACCCTAGTTAAATAGCCCAACGATATTTATGACGGCACTGATACTGATAAGTGGGCATATTGGCAAACCGCTTGAATCCAAATCGTACCGCTCCACTATCGCTGTTGACACCAGCAGCTAATTATTTGGGCAGCATTCGAGTTGTCGCTTTGGATTTGATTAGGGACACGCGCCTCAGTTGGATGCTGAAAATCCGCTGCGTATTCGATTCTATTTTGGGAGATAACAGAGAGCGCTCCGCTTTCGAGGAATTTCTTCTGGCCTTTTGAAATGGCAACTACAGAGCCTCCTCCCTCATCCCTGTTCCCTAATGACGCCACCAATGTTGACCCTCCTATTTTGGCCATACCAAATACCCTGCCTTTCTGGCTTCCCAGAATGTTTCACTACTTTGGTACAACATGAATGAGTAAGCACTTCGAGTGTATTTCCCACTTCGTGGACTTCCTCTTGTCGTTTACGCATTCATTTGCGCTTTTTATTGCAAAAAATACGCATTAAATACATTCGTCGAATTTTCAGCCAGCGCGTGTTCCACTGATGTACCATATGTGTGTGTGTGGGTTTTTTTTATATGGAAAAAGAACATATCAGTCTAATAATAGTACGGTTAGTGGTATACGAAAATGTCCACCCAAAACACTTGGCAACAGTCATGGGGGTGTCAGCTGATTCAACAGATTTTCCACAGCCAAAAACTGTACTTGCAGTCTGATGAAATAAACGAAACTGGTTTCATCGGAGGGTTCATTAGCCTTGCCCCTCTGCCTCAGATTCGATGAAAGAACCAACCCAGCGCCCAGTATCTGAAATTGAAGGCGAAGGGCGGCCACAATCTGCGGCTTATCAGCTGGAGGACCCAGTAGACCATCGAGGAGGGGTGGGGAACACCATTTTATGGATACTTAAACTAGAGATGGGATACTTTTCATAAAGGCAAAACATGCGCTTGATATTCTTAAATTCTATGTGAGCTACTAAAAGTGGCTGTGACGCGAGGTTTGGTTAGAGGAAAATCTCTTATCAGTTTCGCAAATGCAAAGTTTTCCGCTGGAAAGATTGTTATCCGCGTCATCATAGTAAACACACTTGGTTGCACATTCCTAATAAAACATTGTTTATTATTAAACTGTTTGATTATCACAAAGAACAAAACACAGCATGAGTAATTACACTGGTTTCCTTGTTCTTTAAAATACCTTTGTTCCCAGAAATGTCTTCTCCCAGTAAAATGCGCAGAAAGTGCTGTGGGAAATTCAGTCTGAACTGGATTATACGGCACCCAGTCTGGAGGATGTTTTATAAGCACTAATAGAATGCTCATTACCGCATATCAAAGTCCACAGAGAGTGGAAGCAACTAATTTCGTATTTTGTTTACCGACTGATAAGCGATTCCAGACTGCCCACGCTTTCATATACGAATATACATATGTACTTGTAGATTAAAGTGTTCCGCGAGTGAAATACTGTGTATAAGGTAATGGTTGAATGTGGGTCTGGGTCTGGTCTGGTTTATTCCATCGGTTACATGCAGTAAAATCTACTTGCGAAAGCTTTGCGTGCAATTGAAATTGGTGGCAAGCGGCTTACTCGATGAATGAAATGATTCATAGTATATGTAGAGGAAATGCAAACAAATCGTCATTATATTGGGGAATCTTATCTAGAAGTTTCTGGGAATTCTGGGAAATTGTGGTAAACAAACCATTAACTGATAGGTAATCATTAGCAGACTATGAGCCTGGTTTCCTTCATATTTTCAGCAAAGCATTCGCTGATCGATGGGGCCTTCCAAAAAGCTGCGTGTGCCATTCAACTGATAAGCGGTATTAACCTTTATTATATTTAAGAAATTGTTTTTATTCCTCGCCTGCATAAATAATGCTATTTGCTATGGCAAATTCGCGAACGGAGGCTCGGCCTGAAAAATAGATTCATTGGCTCGCGTCGTCAACAATAATATTATTCATTTGGTTGTCACTTCATCGACGTCGCTGTATCTAAAGGTTATCATCAATGGCAGTTCCATGAAACAAAAATGTATCTTTCGGATACCTCCAGCCCATACACAAGTGTTATACTTTAGTGTTACTTGCTGCACTTCCCCTGTAAGTGGGTGGCTTTATGGCAAAAAAGAGGCTACAAAACACGCCACCCGATCAAAACAGAAGCCAAAAGTAAAAACAGTCAACAGGCGGCGACAACTTCGAGACATTGTTGCTAGGCGGCCTCAAAAACCCATACATGCAGCGCTTTGTTTTTATTTTGCCCGCCTAATGGCGTCACACATACACAAAAGAGAGGCAGAGCCAGTTGGACAACTTGCCAGCGATCGCACACACACAAGCACAACGCCTCACACTGAGAAAATGAGTCAAAACAAAACTGCAAAAATAATAAACCGTCTGTGGGTGGGGAGGCTGGTGGCGGAGACGGGAAGCACTGATAAAGACCGAAACAAAGGAAACGGCGGCAATCGCCAAGCTTTTCATTGAACAAATCTTTTAAGAAAATAAGTAGTGCATAAACAAGAGCGCCCACCACAGAGAACTTATGGGGCTTTGGTCAATCACCTGTCGCCTGAAAGTAGGCAGTAAAAATGCTTCTGTGCCCGCGACGAACTATACCTAAGCTCCAATGCACTTAAAGAAATTATGCACTTCCAAGTTTATATAAATACAAATTGTTTTTAAAAGATTAATTCCACCATTTTTGAAAATATTGAGACGACCAATAAGTTGGCTTCAAAACGATAGTACTTTGTATAAGCTTTTGAGTATAAGCATGAGCTTTTGCCGAGAGATTATCTCTTACTCATGCAGACCACAGACACTAAGAGATTAAGAATATATAGCGACGAGTGCAATGATCTTGGGAGCTTTATAGATGACATTAACATTGATGGCGGTGTTGTTGGGGTTGATTTTGCCACTTGTTTACATGAATGAAAGTGTAACGGAGGCTCTGCGACTGGCAGAGTGTGGAATTTTCCCGCCACGCGATAAGAGTGATTCAATACTATTAGCATGACATTTTAGTTGAGGCAGGTAAGTTACTAGGCAATGGCATCTACTAAGTTGGATTAACCTTAGGGCGTGTAATCCAAGTAGACGACTGAATGCTATTAGGCGATTTGCGATACCCATTTATTTAGAAACGATGGGTATATTGGTTCGGCCAAAGCCAGTTTGGCATTAGTATAAGTCATTAAGAAATAAGTGATTTGTTAGAAACATTAAAGTTACTTCTTATCAGCAATAAGTATACAATCAAAAATAGTTTAATTTAAATTAAATTAAATAGACACATTTAATATTTATTAGCCATCTATAGCTGATCTAAATAAATATGTAGCAAGCTGATACACTTGATTGGTATATTTTGCTGTGTGATCATTCCCCTTAGATAAGTTTTGTGTTTAGTATGAAGTGCCTTTAAAGTGATTAGATTAATTACTGTCAAATAGTGAGTTCTGACTGAAATAAACATAATATCTAAAGTTGATAAGCTGTTGAAAGTATCACCTCATAATAGGAATGTCTTGCTGTTTCTTTTGTATAAGCTACACGGTATTAGCCTGTCTTAAGCACTCAAGTTAATGGATTTACCACTCGACTGCAAGCTGTTAAAGTATCCCCTTTGGGGTTTCGCCACCCTGGAATCCCGCCAATCCGACGGAATCCGAATCCGAACCCGAATCCCATTAGACTCACCCGCATCGCAGCAGCTGCGCGCCTTTGAGCAGCATTCTGTCACCTGTTCGTGTTGGCTTTCACTTTCTAATTTCGCCCGCTAATACTCTTGGCAGCTAATGCAGTTGCAATTTTATCTCCGCCTTAATGAATTTATTGCGCTTTGTTGGGCCACAGGGTTCCTCTGTTAATTTGCTGAAATTGCCGACCTAATTTGAATTTATCTCAGCCTCGTCTGCAATGCACTGGCCTCTGGATGTCTCTGGCGCACTTGTTGCGCTTCGGATTCAGCTACAGCCACGGCAACAGATTATGTTTCGGATTTGGATTCAAATTCAGATTCAGATTCAGATATAGCGGAGCACTTGTTGCTGCTCTGGCACAACGAGCCAAACTGACTTTATGCGGCACTCGCTGCGCTCAAGTAACATGTGTGCGCAGACAGCCGAGCATTTTGCTTGGGCCTCAGCTCCGTTCCCTCGCTCTCATGTGAGAACGATCCCATCCCATCCGATCCGATCCGATTCGATTCGATTCTTGCCGCTGAAGCATATGGCCTATATGTTTTGCTTTCGCTCTGATAAGATAAGAGCCCAAACTCGGCGGCCGTTGCATTTGGGGCTCGTGCTACGTGCCGCCCACTGCATATGCAGCAGGTGGTTGGGAAAAGCTCTGGGAAACTCGGAAAACACGCCCCCCTTTTGCAGCACACCGGTCTGGCGGGTCCTATTTTGCAATGTCTGCGCTGTTATCACACCAACTGCGATTACTACATCGCTGATCAGCCACTCTACACATTAAAGTAAAAAGTAAAATGAGATAGAGATTATATAAGAACAATGAACAATTTCAGTGGAAAAAATATTTAAACGTAAAATATTATTATTATTAAAGTACATTTTGTAATTTTTGGTTCTCTTTGCAAATTATTTTCTCTTACCCTGCACTTTTCTTATCATTTTAGCCATATCGTGTGGCTTCCATTTGGGTAATATCGTTTTACTAGGGCTATCATGCTTATAGACCAGCACAATTTACGATGCTGCTTTCCAATAAAACCACTAACCGAAAAACCAAGTTTTGAAGGTCATTCAATGGAACTCTTTCTTGGAAACTCTCTCAAGTCTGACTTTGGCAGGGGCCGGACTTGTTGAATCAGATGGTTCCAAAGCAAAACAAAACAAATCGAAACTTTCCCCTGGGCGATAAGCCTAATCGGGAACTGTTAGCTCTCGGTCCAAGGTGCTTTGACCAGGGGGCAGCAAACCAAATACGAAATATTCTGTTCTATCAGAAAGCCATAAAAAGCTGAAGATTCGTCTGCCGGGGCTTAAACGTGCCAGCTGTGGTACAGTGGAACTCCCAAAACCAGAAATAAGAACAGTATGAACTCCTTTTGCTCTTCTTCAACTTAACGCACTAATCATGAAATACCTTTATTAATAATAATTTCTTGCGTACGGTATAATAATGTTTCATATAAGTATTCTTCACCTTGCAGTGTCTGTTTTTTTAATACATTCAAATTTACACGAGTCCGGGGCTTTAGTTTAGCACTACGACAATAATTGATATACAATATTTATAGTAGAGCTAGGTATATAGATTATTATGTACTGTATATATAGATTTAATGTTCGTATATATAGTGGCGTAAACAAGTAAACTATACAATTAGGCTTGGTACTATGTATTTGGTTTCGGTTGCGTTTGCATTGCGAGGATTCGACTTTGTTAATGGATAAGGTGGGGGAGGGGCAACTAACTGTATGGGGCCTCTTACTTTAAAATTGTGTAAACGTACATATAAATCTGATGGCTAATCGGATCCTCGATTGGAACTGCTTTTGATTGGCGGTGTACAAAATGGATACAAGTCTCCCAAAAACAAGATATAAATGGAAAAATTCCTGCTCTGCTATGGGGAAATCTACCACGTCGGTGACTACAAATCTCTCTAAACGCGACGGGCCATATCATAAGTATATTTCTATATTTGTCTTATTGTCTTCAACGTTCTGTCGTCCGTCCTTTGCATTGACTTTGAGTACTTTCGAAATTCCATGTGTTTTGATTCAGTTGTCAATTTTTTAGATATCAGTGTTGCACTTGCCTTTGCCTTACCGAAATAAGAGAAAGTTGGAGGGGGGAGGATTGTGTGATAACCATTTTGCCGGAAACCGAATCGGAAGTATGAAAAGGACTATCTTCATTGGTATCCTGTGCAGTGAACTGAAGTGAACAATGGGGTGCCGCTTAACAACTAGTTAAATATTAGACGCTTTATGGTTTCCCTTCTTCGATAGAACTTTACAACCACTAAAACTATTCACAGCAGTTTATAATTCTTGATTTGTTATTTTGTTTAGCTCTGTCAGTGTGGGAAAATACTTTTTGAGTGGTTTTTTTTAACGGGGAAATAGATTGAGTGGGTGACTTTGGGGCTGTGGATGAAGAGTCTTAACACCTAAACATTGAGGATATTATTTAGAATATCACACATTCCATGTATCATTCTCTAATCAGTATAGTAAGTATAGGTATTTGTTTAACTCAACTAGAACTCGAAGTGTTAATATTGGGTCTCAACGCTCTTAACCAGTTTAAAGTAATTGTAAATCGTGTAACTCCTCTTAGATTACATACATATATTAATTGTAGGTCTGGTGAGTTCTACTTGAGGTCAAAACAAAACGGCAGATCTCTACTAAAACTAAATGTTGAGTTTAACTCTTTGGAAATGCGCTGGCTAAGTCGACTATAAGCGTTTGCCGTCGAAGAGCTTTCTCCGGGGGAGGCGGGAATTGTAGGGGATTTTTGGGGATATTGGGGATGGGGGAGAGGAGTGCGGCCTGGGAGTCGGAAATACTTTCAGTTTTGTGTGTGTTCGAGTGTCTAAGGGTAAAGCTTTAAGCATTCCAACTAAATGCTACATAATCGAATTTAAACCATTTGCAACCCGTTTTAGATAATACCTATCCTCCTGCGGCACATTGTACTCGTACACAGTTTGTTAAATTTAGTTTAGTTTGGGCTTAGTTCAGTTTGTGTTAAAATACGATTTAACAATTTTAGTTACGCACTCGAATGCAATTCTTCGGCTGTTTATTCTGGTAATTACTTAGTTTAGATTTAAATTAAGTTAAAATACTTATAGTAAATATTTATAAATGTTTGCGCTCAGCTCGGCACGCACTCATCTTACCGCTCGTCTCAGTTAAATTGGTTTTTTTTTCACTTGCCATTTTGTATCGGTTCACACCTGGACCTGTATCTGGACTTGTACCTGGACTTCTACCTCTACCTGTTTACTGTATCTTTATCCGTATCTTTTGCATTCGTTTCTGTAGCTGCGCCTGGGAGTGGGGCTGTGGCTTTTCTAGACATCGTACGCATCCTTCTTGTAGTTCTTCTTTCTGCTTGTTGGCACATTTAGTACGTTCGATGTCTTGGTTGTTGTTGTCGGACGCATCATCATCATCCGCATGGTCATGGGCTTGTCCTCCTCGTCGTCGTCGGAGAAATCGCTCTGGGTCTTCACATGACCACCCAGCGCCGGACCGCTGAAATCGTTCTCGTCATCCTCTTCGTCCTGTTTGGAAAGAGGGTAGGATGAAAGATGAAGAGTGCCATGTCAGACATAAAATGGGCGGACAGAGTCCTCTAGGAAATCAAGAACTTCTTACGAAATTATAGTACATAAATCAAATGAGCTGACACCACGCTGCGTATACTTGATATTCTACACAAGCTCAAGCGAAAGCTCTCTACACGGCCAGCGACTGGCCACAAAAGCTGAATTTGTAAATTAAAACTACTTGAAAAGTTCAGTGAAACTTAGGTACACTGTAACTATACTGTAGATGTAAAGTTGATTTACATTACATGTATGTTTCAGTGGCGGATTTCAAGCCAGTCAAATAATTTTGAAGAATGTATCTCTTACAATTATTTATTCTTATAAAATATATAACCATCTGTAAAATCCGACACTTACTTATGTGTTACATTAAGGGTTTAACAATACTAAAAGTATTTAAACAATTAACAAACAAACGAACGAACCAACAAACAAAATGTAAATGGTCAGATTTTAGTTGTCTCCCTGTTACTTTACCTGCATATTAGCCACGATCAGCCGCCAATTGGGTTTCTATATGTCCATGAACTGCCTAAATCTATGTACACTCATTGCCCTACTCCTGCTGAGCCTTCAAGCGATTTTGCTAGTCTTTTCCCTAAACTTAGGTTTTGTAAATAATTGTTCTGGCCTTATCCGGTTTTCGTTTAAAAGAGCTGTTTGCTATTGTTTGCTAGCTACGATTAATTGCTGTGCGTTGATTAGTTCTTTGTGGTATTGAGTACGGGTAATTGCTTGGTAACCGAGAATGAGCAATTGGTTTCTACTTGAGTCGAGGCATGTCCTTAGATTTTTTCGATTTTTTTGGGTGTTCAGTTTTCGGTGTTTTGTGTTTCTGGGCCATGCGAAGGGCATTAGTGAACTATTTTTTAGAGCTATCCTAGTTTTAACTGGTTGCTGGTTTCTCTGGGGTTCTCTAAGACATGGCGCTGCACTTAGGTTCGTATCCATGGCTTCGATTTTGAGTTCGGGTTCGTTTCGTTCTAATTCTAACATTGACCAATGAAAGTGGACACGGGAGCACAGGGAAAGAAGAGCAGAGAATCGTGTGATTAGCTTTAGTGTTTTTCAGAGATGTGCAGGTGACGGGATCGGGGTTTCTGGAGTGGGTATAGCCTTTCTTTCCAGGACGAGGCACAACTTACTTCAAAGTCTCCAATTGTGAAGCGTGTCGCCGCTAGTGAATCTTGCGGTGGCATATCCGGACTCATATTCTGTACGACAATGAGCGTGAGTTTGGTAATGTATTCGGTTATTGGATGTAAGCATTGTCAGATAGGAAAAACAAGCGCAAGAGTGAGGAATTTTCGTTAGGTGAGAGAAAGACACAATTAGTCACACGTATAGACCAAAAGAGAGATGGACGTAAACTTAGCCTAACAACACAACAAATGGTACAAAGAAAGCTCAAATCGAGATTGAATCAAAAGTGTTATCAACCGATTTGAGCGCTGATCTGCACTTACATCGTCATCATTGTCAATCATCTCCTTGGTGGAGGCGGTTGTTTCGTTGCGACGAATCGATCCTTGGTGGATGTCCAGGTCCACCTTCAGGCACTGGAAGCTACGCATGAGGAACACGATGGGCATGGGCAGGACGCCAGCCAGGATCATGGATAGTGCGATGCCCATCACCCAGTTGGGGTAGCTCTTTTGCTCAATCATACCCTGTAAAAAGATGACTTAATAAGGGATCTAAATATTAGAATGTCAAGCTATATACCAAATCGGCATTCCAAGCTCCGTAAGTGGGATTTCTAATGACCATGAAGACCACTGAAGATACCAAGATGCAGACCATAATGACGGGACCAATGTACCGCCAGGTCCACTGCCAGTAGCGACCAGGTCGGTAGCCAGTCATCTGGAAAATGTCCTCGGTGAAGCTGCGGGAAAATATCGTTAGTATATGGCTCATATTTTAAGAAAGTCCAGCATAAACTCACCGCTCGTGTCCGTAGATAAAGATCACGGCTATCATCTCCATCAGCGCCACCACCACGAGGCCAATGGTGCCGGCAAAAGAGTCGAACATCTTGAGCCAGTACTCCCCGGCACCTGTGCAGAAGATGAAACCGACAATGAAGCAGAAGAGACACACCACGCCAGTGACATGCTGTTTCTTAACCCGCTTGATAATGTCAATGTCGAAGAGGGTGCACAGCATGCCCTCCAGGATGCCGATCTGTGATCCCAGTCCCAGCGACAGCAGCATGGTGAAGAAGAGGACGGCCCAGAAGGGAGCACCGGGCAGCTCCACGATGGCCTGGGTGAACACGATGAAGGCCAAACCGGTGCCCTCGGCAGCCTGCATAGAAGGGAGTATACAATGAGAACCACCAAACCATAGAAATCCCCATCCAGACAGTACTCACATTGTCCAGTTCGTGGGCCAAGCTGCACTCGCTCAATTGCAGACGGGTCAACTCAGTGCCATTCAGTAGACTCATGGCTTGCTCGTAGCCCTGTGTATCATTCAGTCCCAGCAGTTTGTTCTTCACCAGGATTTCCGTGTTACTGGAGGAAGGGCAAAATAGGAAGGAAGAATGAATAAACAAACTATGAATGAACCAGTTGAAATCGGTTAGAACCCGATGGAGAGGCCGTTCAAGAGCAATTGTGCATAACTCAACGTGGGTCCGTTAATTGATGCAAATTGACAGACACGACCGCGATTCCATATATCGATTCGAATTTATCAATGGATGGACGCAGATACACCCACCGAGCCGGCGTTTCATTGATACGCAAATAGAAAGAAAAACAGTTGCCCTCCGCCGGTTACAACTGGTCAGCATATTGATGACCCACCTAATGGACGTGGACCCACTGATGCGTGCGACCTACTGCCGCTCCCCAACGACTCACCTGGCTATACAACGGTCCACATTGACGGTGGCCTTGAAGCCCAGAATGGCGAAGATGACCACGCTGGCGTAGATGGCCGTAACGGCATTACACACGGACACCAGGAGCACATCCCGCACGCAGTTGTTTTTCGGCGTGTTGTAGCTCCCGAAGGCGATCAGAGATCCAAAGGCCAGGCCAAAGGAGTAGAAGACCTGCGTGGCTGCATCCAGCCAAACCGTGGGCTCTAGTAACTTTTCCACCTTTGGCGTATACATGTGCATCAGTCCAGCGCCCGCTCCTCTCAACGTGATGCCGCGAATGAAGAAGATGGTCAGCACAATGTAGGGGAAGAGCGAGGTGAAGTAGACCACCTTGCCGGAGCTCTGGATGCCCTTCATCACGATGAAGAAGACAATGGTCCAGGACAGCATCAGGCAGAGCACGATCCACCACTTGAGGCCACCAGGCTCATCCATGGACGGCGCTGCATCCAAGGTGGTGCGGTACCAGAAGTACGTCGTCTCCGAAGATTTGGCGCACTCCTCCAACTCAAATCCTGTGCCGTTCAGGGGACAGGATGACCAGGGCAACGGATACTAAAGAAGTAACCAGTGAATTAATTACAGATCCTGGTTGTGTCCAATAACTTAACCACTTACCCGAAAACTGTTGAAGAGGTAGAAGAAAACCCACGTGATGATCACGTTGTAGTAGAGAGCCACAAACAGCGTCACTATGCACGACGAGATTCCGATGCCACCCAGCCAGGGATGAATGGTGTTCCACACACCCAAGGCACCTAATCGCATTCTCTGCCCGATTCCCAACTCGATTAGGAACAGCGGTATGCCCTCCAGTATCAGCATAACCATAAAGGGTATCAGGAATGCACCTGCAACGGAAAAATTAAGTGCTTAATTTCACTTGGAAAAATACTTAAAATGTCTATAAATTTATATTTTCTATAATTAATAAATGTACATAAATTCTTAATAAAATACCTTAATTCTCGAATCAAGATATTTTCAATTTTCAGTGTAATTTTTTCGCTGTGCATGGTTAAATCACTGGGTGATGTGACACAAAATCAATTCAAAGCCAGCCGGAAATTTGCATTTCTGGCCAGGTCGGGAAATATCTGGTTGGCCAACTAGCTGAAAAGAGTATGCCAACTTCGATGCCTGGTCAAGCTGTCAATTGTAATTGAATTAAAAGCCGGGTGGGGTTAAATCGCCATTAGAAATGTGCGTACACTTGCTATAACGCCCCCTTTCACCCACACAAGCCACCCCGCCCACACAACGCCCACCGGCCCACCCAAGGCCATCAATTGGGCCCTTCCGCCGTCGAATGCCAGGCAATTAGTGCACATTAAATCCCATAATGTTATTGTCAAAGCTGTGCACCTGATTAGCTGCAGTTCGTTGGCCAACTGATATTGGATATGACACATGTCGTCGGGCGAGGGTTGGTGTGGAGGGGCGTGGCAGGGGTCTACCCAATTTAGCGTTATCACTCAGGTGACCAGTGCAGTCAAACAGACATTGATTTGAAAATACTGCTCCAGTTTGCGCTTTTTGCCGCGGTAATCCGAGGCTTAGCGTTGAATGCCAGGCAAAAGTGCAGAGACCTAAACAATCATAACTCGTAATCGATAAGGTATTTTTGCATACCAAACTGTTCAACGTATAAAGAAACATATAACAGAGAAGTAGAGTTATATCTTATATCTGTTAGTTGAAATATTTATACACAAGCTATATCTTTGACTTTTTGAATTCGTTACTTACCGCCTCCATTCTGTTGGCACAGGTAGGGAAACCGCCAGATGTTGCCGAGGCCCACGGAGTATCCGATGATGCTGAGGAAGAACTGCATCTTGCCGCTCCAGGCGGCGCGTTCCGGCTCATTGCCCGGAATGTCCACCGATTGCACGGAGTTGCGCTGGGGGGCGGTTAGGACGATGGTCACCCCGTGGGTACCATCGCCCCGTGCCCGTGTGTTCAGCGGCGCCATCTCGTGGCCGTTGCGCGGCGCATCTATGATTTTGGTGGCAGCCATCAACGTGCGGATATTCCTGGCGAAGTGTCCGTGGTTACCGTCTGCGGAAAAGTGGAGCAGCCGATTATGAGAAGTGCCTGGACTCGACCCAGACCCACTGTTTGATCGATACTCCCCGAGTATCCGAGTGTGTACTAGTGTGTGTGTGTGGACTTGTTTGCCCATTTGTGTGGCGGTTCGTCCTTGAGACCGCTTCTAGTGGCTGCTAACTCAATTTCTGTCCTAATTGTTTGCCATTAGGCGGATTCTCCCCTGGTTAATGGAAACTTTTCGCCGTTCTTTTCGTCTTTCCGACCCTGTCAGCATTCGTAATTTTGTTAATATGCAAATTTGGTGAAGTGCCTTGGGATCACATATATGTAAGCATGTTCATTAGTTTATTTGTAACTAAGTGTGGTATGTTGGCTTGCTATCTAGTTTAAATACCAATATATAGCATAATCTGAACCCACTTTCAATAAACTCGTGGACATATCACTTTTTCAAAGTACTAATTCTTTCTGTGTACGAGTTAAGGCACGTATGTGGGGGGTCAGAGGTTAATTAGATACTTAGTTTTTGCAGTAAACAACCCAGAAGCTCCAAGGACTGTTTACGAGTCACTAAACCACCCCCCTACTCCTCTGGAATCGTGACTTCCTGAACCTTGTTGCTCTGTGTAGGGGAAGGCCAAAAATTTTAGCCAACACCGCAGAAGGTCGTTTTAAATTGAAAGAGCAACCAAAAACGGAAAAAAGACCAATTCGGGTGGCGGGCTTATTGAAAGGGGGGTTGACACTACCCGCAGTTCTATGTGGGCGCCATTAACTTGGAGGCTCGTCCTCTGTTGCTGACGTAGTAAATTAGGGCTAGAGAGCACACGGAAAAGAGCGGAAGAGCCATGGGTGTGTTGTTTGGGGCAGCAGCTGTGTGGCAAGAAGCAGCAATTCACCACCGAGCGAGAGAGGCAGAGAGAGAGCCGAAAGCTGCTCGGAGCTTTTGGCGTCCTGCCGCTTCATTGATGGCCACTTCGGGGGGACAGATTTCCCGCAGGGGGGGAGCACACCTCCACGCTATATTCTCGGTCTATTCTGATATATTTTGCGTATACGTAATGCGCTATGACGTCTTTTGATGGCTGCCTCATTTTCCCAATTGCGTTTCCCAAAACGTTACACCCCGACCATCTATTCGTGTAAATATTTATCCAGTTACACCCACAGAATGTATCTCATGGATGCAGAAACCAAAAACTACTTCTAGGGGTACCCAGCTGCAAAGTCTCCGATTAAATTGCAGAGAAACGAGCAGTAATCAAAGGACGCCAACGTGCACTTTTCCGCATTTCCACCCGCTGAGCTGTCTCGGGGAAAACTCTCGTCCTCCGATTGCACAATCCGATTGCTGTTACGTAAACCAGTGTGTGAAAATATTAAAGTCCTGTGATTGCTGTGCTGTTGCTTTCTGCGACGCAGTTAAATGGGTGGATGGTCCGATGGGTGGCTCTTTTTCGCTCAATCACCGGCGTTTCTAAATAAAGCTCTGGCGAGGATGTGGCCGTGGCCCTGTCATTGGAATGGGTTAAATCACTTGGACCCAGTGCAAAGTGGACTGAAACACAATGGTTTAACCATTGCCGTAGGAAATTACTCAATGAGGGGTCAAGATTACCGCTGATTGGCTGTGACAGGACCTAATTGAAGAATTGCTTTTCGGGCTTGCATAACTCTGGGCTGGAGAAAACTAATCCCATCTGGATAGAATTTAAATGAATGGAAATTTACCAAGCCAAACGACGCTACCCCAATCTCTCACACAGGTAGAAAAGCTTGGGTTCTGGGCACAAAAAAAAGGACAAACCCAATTGCGTCGTGGCAAAACTGTAATCCCATAAAACACAAAAGTTCATCCCCTTTCAACTCGCGGGTTAGAAGAATCGTATTTAAAGCTCATTGCCAGTTAAGGTGAACTACAAATAGCTTGAAAAAGCAGAAGTACCAGGTAGTAGTTAGTAGTGAAAATAAAACAAGTAGGCGAATCTGCTGACATGGCGTGCTGCATGCTAAATCGATAAGAACGGCTTTGCGGGTAAGGTGGAATCCAGGGGGAGGGCCAGCTGTCTTTTCCTATTTCTGCATAAATCATGCAATTTGATTGCCAATGAAATATACTCTGTTTACGCAATCGATTTTGCACATTTTATTGGCCTTTTGTTTACGCTACGCCAGAATAAATTCACTGTGAATCGTTCAAAAATGTTGCCTCTTGAAAATTTGAAATGCCAACTAATATAGCCATATTTGTGGCTATTTTCGGAACCGCATCCACTCAAAATAAAAACACAGAGGTGTTGCGCAACTTGTTCGCTGGCTGCTGCCAATATGCACTTTTTGCCCTTTGCTCTTGGTAATTGATTTGGCCATCGTTTGGCGCCAAGGCGCGAATTACGCCGAAACTCTGCGAGGACAATTGGCCCCCAAAATCCAAGCGAAAACACAACCACACTTCCGTTTCCGCTTGACCTTGATGCACGCCACTGTGGATTTTCTGAAACTTTGCGAGCACTTTTAACAGACAATGGATCCCGCTGATAGGTGTTGAATTACTTTCCCAAGCCCCAATTTCGATTGCTTACGATTGCTAAACCTTGGTCAGCTGCTGTTCGAATAAAATAGGGGGTTTGTTTTGCTAAAACATTATGTAAATAAACGCAGCCGACGTTCTTATGCAGAACTGCGGAAAGTTTCCACAGATTATTGTTACATTTAAAGCCCACTTCTAGATGTATCTAAATCTAGAAACCTATAGACTTTTTCTATTCCTGAAACTAAATTATAAACAATGCAATTCTAGTTATAAATTAAGCAAACAAATATATTTCAGTTTCAGTTTTCAAAAACTGGATAATACTTGATTTTTAAAAAATGTTATATTAAATAATAACGTATAATAGCAACAAACTAATCAAATGAGTTCAGAGCATGTGGTGAAGCATTTGTGCGTCTTAACCTTTTGCCCCGAGTAAACAATCGATAACAAGCAAATGTTTCACTCCCAGCCCAAGCGCAACATTAATTTTTCATCAAACAAAGTCAGTTTGGCCGCATCCGGCGGACTCTTGCACTTGTCTGGCCCAATCTTATCTGTATCTTATATGGACCATGTATAAGCCCATTGTACATATTCAACTTTCGCTCTCACCCAAGAGCGAGAGAGATGGCTACAGAGTGTGCGAGAGAGACGGAGAGAGAAGGGAGGAAGCGAAGTGCAATCAGACGGGCACAAAGTTCAATTCCTTGTGCTTCCCACTATTTTTTTGGCACAGCATCAACTGTTGGCCTGTTGAGGTCGATGGGGAGGGTTGGAGCCCAAAACATCCCCTCGGCCAATGCCATTGCCAGCCCCAATGCATTTTATCAGAATCTCCAAGAGAAAGAGAATGTCAAAACGGAATTGATGATTTAGGATGATGTATCTTTGTATCTTATGGCTATCTGAATTTATTTGGGATTTGAAAAGGTATTCACACCTTAAGTCAAATATTATTCAAGTGAAATCGCTTGAGGTACTTATTCCCATTTTTCAATTATTAAATTAATAAATAATTCATAAAATATTATTTTAAGCAGTTGTTTAGAAAATGCTGTGTGCTTATCGATTGAATACCATTAGTGAAAGCAACCCAAACAAGCCAACTCAAATCGCTTAAAGAATCAAATTAAAAATTTTGTTTACGCTGGCCTTTCAGTCAAGTGATTAAACGGTGGATGTGTACCCATGCCAAAATCTGATTTTGCTTCCCATGTTCTTACAATGTACTATATATAGTAGTTTATGTCAACGTGCAAAGTTGAATGTATGGCAAAGTTTTGCACTTTGTTGATTTTTGGAATGCGAATTCGCTGTAAATGCACAAAAATGCAGATTTCGATTGGCGCTAAGGGCACGAAACAAATGAAATTAACATAAAGCTAAGTTCACTGTTTTTCACGGAAGTCCACGTGCATCCCCAACCTCGAGTTTTACTGACACAGCGCCCAAGATAAAGAGAGCGCCAGAGAGTCTGTCCTGAGAGAGATATACAAAGAGAGAGAGAGAGAGAAGGGCAGGAAGGGAGTCCTTTTGGTATGTGTGTGTGTGTTAGTGGGCAGGACACGTCAGGCAGAAAGTTTCGCCTCGCTTTCTTGTTCCGTACCGAAGTTTGTCTTGGCTGTGGGATTTCAAATTCCAGATTGCTTTAAAGCGGATTTTTCACACACACACTCGCGCGCTTTGGAAAATCACCGATTATCCCTGATTTCCGCTTAAATTCAGACAAACGCTCGATATCAATTTCGTTCGACGAATTTTTGCGTTTTTCTCACGGAGCTTTGCTCGATTTTCACGACCGTTGATTTGTGCTTTCCGTTGTAAACTGAATCCAAATCGCTTGGCGCCGCACTGCGAAGCTCGCGAATTGGCATGGTGTGTTTGAATCGGTGGTGAACTAACCACCACCAGCGCAGGAACATCCACTACACACACACGCACACATGTCACCCGTTGACGCAGGACTCTGCATGGAAATTTTTGGGCTGGCAACGGGCTTAAATTGGGCAAAGCTTCACTTTCATTGATTGCCGCACGCGGAAAGGAGGCCAAAAGCTGCAGGAGCACGTGGCTTTCGGGGGTTGAAAGTTCAAATGCCGCCGCTATCGCCTGTTGTGGTGGTGGTTGTTCAGAAGGAGAGAACTACGTTGGGAGAGAAAACCAATTTATTATTTAAAAGGACTCGCTTGTATTTTACTCCGAAAATAAAAATATTTAATTATATTAAATACATTTTTAAGGAATTAATATAGTATAAGCATTATAGTTTCATTGAAGGTATATAACTGAATAATACAAGAAATCTCCTTTCAAATAGCCTGCCAAATGCAATCAAATTCAATTGCAGCCTTTTGGGCGCATTTTCCTACCGCCCGGCAGATGGCGCATGTAACATGTGTGACCATTTCTTTAAATTTATATCGATAAGCAGTCATCGATAATTGCATTTCACCGCGCAGTTTAAACAACGTAAATATAGATTTATGTTACATTTATTGTACTACCCAAGATTTTCAAGCAATCGTATGCGTCATTTATATTTCTCCAACCCATTAAAAATAGCTTATTACCACATTAAATTATATATTTTAAAGATCCTCCCGAATTATACATCTATATTGTTTGGGAAACATCACTGCAATATTGAAAACACTCAACCAATACTAATTCCATTTTATTATGTTAAAAGTCCCAATCACCCAGACCAAAATGTTAAATACTTCACCCTAGCTCTGAAAAGGTTAAACATGTTGCCCATGTACACGAGGTTGTAATATTGTTTCGTGGCCAGAAAAAAAAAAGAAAAACAATGAATGCCTCGCGAGCAACAAAGCTCTTTTTCCTGCCTCGGAAAAACCAAATCACAAATATTGTTTGACCCTCATTATGTTTGAAATTTGCTTTTCCAGGCCCAGCCAGCGAACACGAGGACATTAAAGATAGGATGTGAACAAAAGAGTCTTTCGTTTGTATTTGCACCGATGGTATTAGTACACTTTTTATGTGTATAATATTTATATAAGCGAATAAACAATAGAATAAACATATTTTTAAATCTAGTAATCCAGTCGCTATTAAATGAGCGTAACTAAGAAGTTATTTTAAGTTATTTTAATAAGTCTTGAATTTGTACAAATTGGTTTATATTGAAAACCTATGACCCTGTGCAGAGTATCCTTTTTTTACCGAAAGGAGCAAAGCAGCTTTAAGCTGAAGAAGAGGGTCGAACAAGGGAGGCCTGTAACCGAGTAAGATGTGCACAAAGTTAGTTTTCCCTTCCTTGTTCGCTTTTCCTTTTCCCCATTTTCTTTTTTTTTTTGTTTTGTCCTGCTCGTAAACTCATTTGCCTGGCACGCTGACAATAACAGGCCAAAAACACCCGGCGGCAAGTTTACAGAATATATAGTAGAGTAAACATCTTTGGCGGCCCGTGGGCAGCCCGAAAATGAGGCTCCCGCCTTAAGAATAACAATACAATTTAATATAAACGTCGTTGTTGCTTTTACCCATGGCACTTTCACTGAATTTTCGGAAAAATGTTTTTGTTTTGCATTGACACGCAGTGCGAATAATATGCCACGGCGTATGCAATGAAAAATTCAACTTTTGCATAATCTGGAATCACTTGCGCACGCACGAAGGTAAACAAATTTGCACGACGATGGCAGAAGGTAAATGAAAATGTACTAAAACTGAGGCACAACGCTTAGAAAATTATGCAAAAATAAACAGGGATAAAAAAAAAGTTGGATCAAAAGCCCACACACTGAGGCGGAAAAAGTAGCCAAAATAATCAAAAGTGTGCAAAAAATGAAAATTTCAGCATGGAGCTAAACTAAATATTAGAACAGGTAATGCTTCATATTAAATTAAGTTAATTCAACTGCATCTTCTATAAATTCTTCTATAAAGGGATACATTTTTCTCAGTGCACGCCCAAAGTAAAAAGTGCGATAAAAACAAATGCGTCTTCCTCGCGGCACCGGGCATCTTCCTTTTGCTCTCCTCGCCAAGGTGATTATCCATAATCCCCCGAAAAAAGCGTCCGTGTGGCGGGCAGGATTGAATGACTAAAGACAAAGTTTTCCCTCGCCCAGAAGATAAATGCGGGCACTGCTCCTGCTACTCCTCCTGCTCCTACTTCTCTCTACTGCCCCCCAGCCATGTCCCCCGTAACAGGGACACCATCTCCATTACACATCCGCATCCACCCACTTTTGCGCCCGCCAGATATCCCTACCTGTCTGGGATGAGATTCAAGCGTTAATATTTTCAGCTGCGCTGGAATTTGTAGTCTGGCAGCGATAAAGCATCTTTTCGGTGACAATGAATCGGGGATAAAGCATTTTACGTGCCACCGGCTGCCAAATAAAGTGCTCCTCTCTTCCCCAGCTGGTGCGGGTTGTTTTTTCAGCCACGTCGCTGATTTCGCATAAATTATGCAAGTACATTTTACCCGAGAGTCTAACATGCAGGCAACCGACTTTGCGGAGCGACCAAAGGACCAACAGCCAGACCTCAGATTCTGGCTAACAAATTACAAATGTGCTTTTTATGCAGTGAAAACAAGGCATTTGCGGATGAGGATTGGTGGCTACACATTTACCTAGGTTTTGAACAAACCAAACGAACATTTTCCATATTAAATCTTTAGTTTTTTCATATTGCTAAGAAACCCCAAATATTTAAGTATTTTCCTATGAGAGTGAGTAGAGAAATGAAGCCAAGAAAGCCACATGAAAGGCATTGGTATTTGAACTTGAAACAAAATTAGTTTCATTTTTTTTTTTTTTGCCAAACGAAGTGTGTTAATGAATTTCCATGATACCTTTGGTTAGCCAAACAACATTCGGTTCGAATCGCATGAAAACCATTTCAATGTGCATTTGACTGGAATACCGCAAACCCAATTTCTCATATTCCGCAGCAGGCGGAGCCGCATTCATTCCACTCCACCTCCCATCGCCCACCGAAGCACCCAATGAGACCCACCCACTGGACCGCCCATTGAGTTCCTTTTTGTGACAGGTGCACCTGCTCCTGACCCGTCCTTGCCAACAGGTTGCCCACTGGCCGGACTCTGGTTGACTGGCCAACTGGCTATTGCCCCTGACACATTTCCGAGGACATTGTCTTCGGCCAGGGAGTGCTTCCCTGCATGTGGAGTGATATAAACCCATTGCTTAAAGGGCCGGAATAAAAAAAAAACGTATCTTCGCCAGCCGTAAACGTGTAATTTTATAGAGGTCCCGCTGTTCGCCGCTAAATTCCAAACTTGATTGTACTTTTTTTCTATTTTATGATGGCAGCCAGTTTTTGGCCGTAGTTTCCAAAGATATTTCGATTTATAAATAAATGAAAATACTAAATATATTTCTTTAAACTATTTTAATAGGAATTACATCATGTTTTTTCTGCGAACAGTTCAAATAATTTCCGTTTCCGTTTTCACATTTTTACGGAATAAATCCTATTTGTTCGATGAGTTGACATATTACCAAAAAGAAAACATCTATAAGGGACATATATACAAATAGCAACTCGACTGTGTTTGGATACCAAAATTTCCCCCAAAGAGTTTCAATAACTAATCCAGTAATTTGTAAGCAACACCATGAATAGGTAAATGCTTATATAAATGCCCAGGAGTAGCAGTCAAACCGACGATTATCCGATTCTAATGGGCAAAAGGACCTTTAATGCACACGAACGCTCGTCACATTGGATTGACTTCTGTCTCTTTACACCGGCCATTGTGTGCTAATTTGGAACGGTTATGTAATTTTCTGGGCATTTTGTTGGTATTAAGTGTACCCTTATTGGGACTATCGATGGTTACGAGAGCGACTGGAGGAGGAGGGGTAGCGGGCATCCTAGGAAAACCTATTCAAATCCGAACAGGATGCGGATTCGACTGGCATGTATAGTTATGCAAATTACACGCCCGCACACATGACTGCACGGGCGATATCCATGGATGGGGACAATGGGGCTCTGAGAACGGTGCGTCTGGATCCAAAGCAAACGTTTTGAATGGTTTTAATAACTTTACACACTCACGCACACACACCCAGCCATTTCCACGTAGGACAACAATAACAACGAGTGCGTACAACAATGGGCTTTAGTAATGCGAACTGAATGAATATTCACGAATGTGTGAGTTTGTGTGTGAGTGAGTGTGCGTGTGGGCCTTTGTATTCCACACACTCAACAAATACGACCATGGCCAAAAATTAAATCCCCCCACCATCTTCGGCGCACCTGAGCTGGCCAAATAAATGCTAACGAGGATTAGACAAAGTTAAATGCGAGTTCGTTACCGAGCTTCCTTATTTGGCCAGCCCATATCCTCGTCCCATTTAAAGATCTACACAGCAAACAATACTTTTGTTTTTTGCTACAAAAATACATTTATTTTTATTTCATGAATTATATATCATTTGAAATCATACTGCATACTAGACTAACCATCACTTAAATTCACTATAATGTATTAATCTTCATTTCATACTCATTTTTTATGTGCACTACTTTTGCACACTTCAGTTTAAAATAAACTCCCCAGTTTAGGCAGCTGGTTCGTGTACTTTTCGAACATCCTAACGTCAGTGCATTAAGTGACTTGAGAATTTACTACACGCCCTCCTAAAATTCGTCTAAAAATCTTTTCAGAATAAAGTGAAAGTCGAAAGATAATTAATTCCCGTTTTATCCCCATTCTTTGGGGGCGTCAAAATGCTTTGTTGCCAAGTTATTAAGAAGCGCCGTCAGCTTTTGGTGCAAAAAGTTGGAGCATAGTTGCTGCTTGGGATGCCATCCAGGCCGGACTCATTCATTGGGCATAATGCTCATAATTAAACCAGGTGGGCCCCCATTTCACCTTCGCTCCTGGGACAGGTTGAATCCGTCTGCGGGAAACTCAAAACCAATTACCAGAGCTGCCCCAAAAATTGCAAAAGAGAAAGAGATTTATAGGGAGATGGGGATGCAAATGGCGCCGAGGGGTCGAGTCACGTATGCAAAACACGTATACGTCATGTGGGCCATGAGTCAGGCAATTACAAAAGCTTTTGTGTGTCTGGCCGTGCGGCAAGAAGGGTTGCAAAAATTTTGGATGCAAACTGAATGCATCTGGAATCTGGCGGATGGCAGCTGGCTCCTGGTGTTGTACAAACGATAACACCAAGCCACCGGTGATGCAATGGCAAAAAAAAAAACACAGAATTATAAGTACTTTAAATACAATTTGAGTCTTTTAGTGAGGAAGTTGAATATATGCCACCTAGAGAACTAATGTTTTTACCTATATAATTAACGCAGTTTGCCATGCTACTAAGAAAGAAAAGCAAACCTAATATATTTAGATTATACTGAAAACTATAATGCTATATTTTCTTGTGTATAGCAGTCACGGTTGAAATCAATGGACATGTGCGAAGCCATATATGCTGGCTTTTTTCAAATTACTAGCAACTGAATCGGGCGACACTGCCTTGCCATAGATAACCCAATGAGTCAAAGCCCGAATGAAGCTGGCAGGCACACTTTTGTGGTTGTGTTGCGGCGGCAAATGAAAGTTAATTGGTTTAAGGAGATTGCCAATGGAGGCGGCGAGGCAGCGAGACAGCTAGGTGGCCAAGTGGCAGTGGCAATAGGCACTCCACGGTGGCAATGGCAACCAAAGTGCCTGGCGGAGCGCAATGAGGCGGATGCGTGAAAACGGCGTGAAAGCCAGTTGCTTGGGCTGCCGGGGGCCCTGTAATCAGGCTCGGTCTTGGCTCGAGTCATATGGCTGAATGAATTCATTTGCAAGTCAGCCTAGAGTCACCCAAAAGCACCCATTCCCACGCCCACACCTAAATACAATTTTCCCAGCCCCATTCCTGGGCAATAATTCGCTTGTTGTTGGCTCTAATTGGAAAAGTTTGTTGAGCACTTAGTGTCAACGAATTTATTGTCTATAATTGCTGCTATGCGAGAAACCATTCCTCCCCCTTTTTTTTTTGGGGCACTTAGGTTGCAAGCAAAGTTCAAACATCGCTGGCAGCCGTGAAATGGATAATGAATGAGGCACGAATGCCCTGAATCCGACACATCCTCGGCTGCCAGGGTCCATTATTCAAGCTAATTACACTTGCAACAGCCAGTCCAGAAAAAGTACACTTTTAACACATTTGCCGAATTAATTAGTCAACAATGAAGAAGGCAGGCCCATGCGTACAGTGACTAACAAAATAGTAAGGAGTAGATGGGAAATTGAAATATAATAGGAATATTGTAATTATCTGCAAGTAATACAGACCTCTAGTAACCTCTAGTAGTAATAAGACAATTTATAATAAATTATTATCTTAATTATAATCACATAATTAAATTGTTATTACTTTAAGAAAACTGGGACTGCGCCTGTTTTCACGGCTATTGAATATTGATTCTATAGCCTGCTTCTTGAGCCTCACATATATTTTCATTTTCCCCAGACACTTATACTGCCGGCAAGCACTTTACCTATCTATATATGCATTTTCCAGCCATACGCTCCACACGATATTGATTAAATGAAAGCGCACTGACATGTCAACGGCAATGAGAAAGTTTGCTCTGCACCGGAGTCTGGGATTGTGCAGTTACAGATCAACTTGGCTGCGTTCATACATATCCAATTATGCAAATGCAAATGTTGCTGCTGTCAGCAGGCGGCATTCGAATGGCGAGCACTTAATCAACGTGCATCGAAACGAGGCCCGGAGTCCTGGCGCTCGCAGGATTTTCTCGCAGCGACCTGGCCCCGTTTGAATGGCAGGCCTCGGCACAAAAGCCCACAAGTTTGTGCGGCCGTTTATCAGGAGCCGGCCAGACAGCAGGCAGCAGGCTTTCCGAAGGACATCCAGGCGGACGGACAGGACAGTTGAGCAGGATAATCGCCTTTCATTGTAGTGGCACACTCACAAGTGCACTCGCTCGTTACGGGCTAGTTGGGCTAGTTGGTTTTTCAAAACAGATTTAGTTTCATTGCCCGGTGATTAGTTCGCATCATGACCACCCCATGCCCATTTAAGTGGGCATCTTCAGCATTATGTATGGCCAGCCTGTCCCTGTCAATTGTTGAGTGCGAGTGTCGGAATACACATCGAATCGGAACTGAACATGGACACGAAACACGAAGAGTGCGCCCATCAACGCATCTTGTCCGGTCATCGAGTGGAGACATGTATGCCCCACGAGTGTCCTCCCGTCCCTTTGTCCATCCATCCGAAGAGCAGAACCATGTCGACGGCAAGTGGCCCACTCCAATTGACGCCGTGATGGCAAATACCTATGATGTTATGCCAATTTGCATACAGTCCTGAGCGGCTTACCACTTAATTGACAAAACATTGCTGGATTTCAAGATCTTCGGATAACAGATTATTAAATAAGGATTTTAAATACAGTTGTCTGGTGCGCCCTTTTCATTAAACAACATGTATTGCGTTTTGATGGTAAAACATATCATATCCATCAATGTCCCCGCATTCTGATTGCTGTGATTGGAAACCCGTGTCCAAATTATGTCAGAATTATATATCAAACTTCCAAATCGTTAACGTTGATTAGCTTTGTTTGGCTTATTGGTAATCGGTCAGATTGTGATTTGCGCACAATAAATGCGTATTCCAATTAGTTTAATTAGCCCGCTTCATGGCCGAATGCCAAATTCCAAATGCCAGCAAAATATTGAATTTTGTTTGGCAATTGCTGGATGGACCTTTGCTCAGTGAGAAGTTAATTTCATTGTTAAACAAACCGCAACCGCAGAGCAAACAATGAAGCGACCCCGGCTGAAGGCATAAGGCAGCAAACAGATGGCCGGCGACGTTTCAACTTTAAACGAACCGGAAATGGGCGAAGGTCCTGCCGTCCTACCGTCCTGGCGTCCTGGCCACCGAAAAAGGCATCATTAATCATGGGTAGCTACAGTTTTTGGCCCCGATTTACTTAACGCTCCTGGCACGCGCTTAGGTTGCCTTTTTTCCTTTTGCGGCATTAAATTTTAATCCCAAAAACACACTCGCTGCCCCGACAAAAGGGAGAAAAGTAAAAGCCCCATCGTATCCCATCGTCCCACGCCGCACAGTTAATGGCATTTGAAGACTGTGAAAAAACCATGATGAAAATGTGGCCGAAATCCAGTTGCACGGACCGCTGCTCCTCGGCGGCGAAACTTTTGTCCCGCAGTGTTGCACTTCAATCGGAACGGAGTGCCACCCTGCGGCTGATGCCTGATGCCCCTTGGCTGATGGCTGTTGGTTACTGGGCTCTGGATACTGGAATACTGGCTACTGTATACTGGATACCGGATACCGCACTGGATGCACGCAACTCGCCTCGTGTCGCCACTTCTGATCGACAATGACTGGCGGCCATAAGTGCAAAGTGAAGTGTCACATCACGTTTGCGAAAAGTCGTCAGCCATATCCGAGTGCATCAAGGCAGAATGTGTGCAAAAAGTCAGCTCCATTTTGCAGCTCCGTGTCCCTGGGCTGCATTTACTTTTCGAACATGTTGGCCGAAAGGTTTTTTAAATATTTATTGACAAACTGGGAATATATTAACTGTGGAAAACGTATGAAGGAGCAAATGTTCCCATAAGATGGGCAAGATTAGTCATAGAAAAAAAAAAAAAACTAAAATATTAATAGAATAATCATCTCAATATTTCAAGCTTGTAGCACAACCTCTTCTAGCGACCATTTGTGTAATCTTCGAGTACACAGAATAAATGACTTTCCCCCTCAAAGTTGAAGAACAAGTTTAAATAGACTTAAACTGAAAGAAAATCCGTGTCACACTTCCGAGTTATTTCCGTTCAAGTGGCCCGAACCAATGCCAATGGCAATGGCAAACCAAAAGCCAAAAGCAAAGTCAAGAGGCTGCCGCAACAAGCTAAAGCCAAAAGAAGCTTTACCAACTATAAATGCGATCACTTACAGCTTGTAATCAATAACGAGAACCGCCGCCAAACACCGACAAGTCAAACAAACAACAACAACAACAATGGCCAGGAGCCGAGCGGACTCAGGAAAAACTTTCTGGCTTGAATTTCACACACACACAGTTCAGGTTACTGGTTGCCTTCGCCAACGCGGCTTTTCCCATTTTCCCCATAAAAAAGTTTTGCCATTACTTTTCGACCAGCTGCACATAACTGTCGCTCTCGCATTCGCTGTCCCTGTCTCCGGTTCTAGTCCTGTCTCACCTTCCAACAAAGCACCCACCCACACCCACAGTATCACATCTCCTATTATTGTTTGCTGTTCCGGCCTTGATTCATCGTCCTGGCTGCTGTCTAATGAAACTCATGTTTTTATTACTCGCCGTATTGATTGATTGTTTGAGATGGATTTATGGCATCAAAAGTTCTTAAATCGGAAATTATTCTTTTGTGTGCTAAATTAAAGCTTAAGATTTTTAGACCAGAACTCAAGCAAAATACACAAAGACCATTATAATTTCGAATAAAAACCGATATATCTTCCTCGAAGCCATTTCGATTACTTCTGCTGTCGCTCGGCCAGAAGTCCCTTGACCAGTCCCACCAACATATCCAGACCTTCCTGGTTGTTTTTCTGGTAGTATGGAAGGGCCTGAATGCGCTTGACCCACTGCACCAGGCGCGGGAATTGATCCGGCTCGATGGGCGCAAAAGCCTCCGCCGTGGACACCGATGCGATGCAGCTGAGATCGGCGATGGTCAGCTTGTCGCCCACCAAGTAATCTCCTTCAGCCAGGCAGTACTCCAAGCCATCGTAGGCCTTCTGAAGGTAGGCCACTCGATCGCTGGGCACCTCACCAGCCCCGAAGTAGATCACCGGCTCGACGATGAAACGGATTCGCGGGAATAGATGACCGCAATCGTAGTACAAACGGGCATCCACCAGGCGGCGCTTCTCCGCATCCTTTGGGTACAGGGAGTCATCGCCCTCCGGTGCGTACTTATCTGCCAGATAGCTGCAGATAATGTGCGAATCGCTCACGATGGTGCCGTTATCATCGAGCACGGGGATCGTGTGCTGCGCATTCAACTTGAGGAACTCGGCGGACTTGTGCTCTCCGGCCTTTACGTTGACCAGTCTGGAAAGAGATGGCAGAAGAGAAAGTGAGCGAGATAGCGGAGGAACGAGAGTACAGGTGCTGAGAGAGCAGAGAGTCGTTTAGCCATTAGTTTGTCAAAACAACAACTAATTCTTGACCCATTTCATGATCAGCTTTTAAATTTACTAAGCTAAGCATAACTAATGAAAATGTTATTAAACATGACTAGTCCCATTAGTTGACAGTATAATCTTACCATCTGCTATCCTAGCTAAGTACCCTAATGTTTAATTATTAAATAATAAATGGCCAGCATATTAAACGCGGGGCTATCAAGACCCCACTGCTCAAACGTAGGGTTAATGAAGAGAGTGGTCGTGTTGGAGACCGGTTTATCAGCTAGTCCGATAGAGGAGGGAACAACTTACCGCAAGTCCAACTCCAAACCGAGGGCGGCGGCCGTCAGCAGAACAGCACGACAGGGGGGACTACGGGGAGCGTAATAGAGGATGGGTTTGGCCGACATAGTACAGGCAGCTAAAATAGATTGGTTAATTACTTATTTGTGTGACCAATGAACTACTACAAAACACAAATATTATGCCACTTAATTTACTTTCTCGTTGAACTAAAATACAACCGGCTTAGCTGAGGTTAAAAACGCAACTGAAATATTAAAGAGAGACAAACAAGTTGATTGTTGACGTTGTCGAAGCTCTCACAAAGCTCATCATCGAGTTGTTCAACGCTCTCAAAAGAGTGGCGCTCTTTATTTGATCGTGTCATCGAAGCTTTACCCTGAGCAAAAGCTCACATACCTTAAAAGAGACTGTCGTTTACATTAAAGTATCCTAACTATCCTAACTATTATATTAGGTATGTAGATTGCACAGATCGATATGCCAGAAAAATGTAAAAAATTTCCTGTTAGTTTTTCCACTATCTGGGTATATATTTTTTATTGATTATTGAATATATTTATTGATTTTAAATTGTATATAAGAAAGCCCTTTAAACTCCGATCGAATGAGCATCTTCTTTTGGGCCAATTGAAAAGGTGACTAACTAAGCGGATTCGGAGCCCCAACTGACAGCCCTTTTGCAAGGTGAACAAAATTAAATTTTTAAGCGGATTTCGGAATTAGTTAATGGTTCAGGCCAGAGGGTTCTCCATTCAGGGATTCACTTTGCTCGGTTGCAGGAGCTTTTTGTACATAAAGTGAATATAATTGGATTTCTGATGCTCGGCATCAGGTAGATAGAGACATTAATGTGGCATGCAGGGGGACAAAAACGTCGATAATGGTTCGTTTTGGCCTTTGCCCCATCGAACTCGAACTCCGAACTGAAAGTGCCGCTCACGTCGAATGCCTTTAAATATTTGGTCACGGGCGAGGGATGCCACACCGAAATGAGAAAAATGTTTGCCCAGGTATGCGGGCAGGTGGCGTCCCCCATTTTCCGCCCGTCTAAGCCCCAGCGCCAGGCCACACCCCCTCGTTTTCCAGCTTTTCCCGTTCGAAGACAAATTTGTGAAAGCAATTTGCAGTTATTAAAGCTTTTAGTGGGATCAAAAGCAAGCTGGCTGCTTCCTTCGACCTCCTTCGAGTACAAGGCATTAAATTTAATTTGGTAATTGAATAATTTCTGTGACAAACACGAACTCAGGCACAGAGCCTCAGAAGTTTTTTGGCTGCCTCGAGGCGATGGGGCAAACTATGTACAACGATATGTATGTATGTATGTATGTACGTGTGTACCATATGTCCCGTGGGTCCTGAAAGCATTAACTAATTGATTGCCACTTGACGAGTGACATTTATCTTCATAACTTGGTTTTTTTTCGGCCCGTTCTGGGTGCTTAATTGAAATCACAACCAGGACTATCTAGCAGATGCTCTTTCACTGCTCTGTGCATGAGATTAATGGTAATAGGATAGCCAGGACTCGGATGTGGAGACGGACTAGAGAGCAACGCCCACCACGTGGTGGTGCCACTGAGTCAGCTGTTCGAGTGCAAAATCCAGTGTAATTAATGATCCTTTGACGCGTGGGAAGAGTTTCCCGGCATCCCGATATCCTTTCACAGCCTTCCATAAATATTACTTAATTCACATTCAGCCTTGGCATTTATAACAATTAAATTGTGGGGACTACTCGGCTAATTGTCCCTCTAAAACCAACAATGAACGACTGGGAGTATCCATGGCATCCTTAGTGGAAAGTTAAATACGCGAGAGTGTGTGTGTTTCTGCCCCGAATCAGATAAGCACAATGAAGATGTCGAAATGCCTTGAATCCTGCAGCTTTTGTCTCTTTTTCCATTCTGCTTTTTATTTGGAACTGCGAACAGAGGATTTTCTGCGTCTGAGGGTAGTCAGTCCACTGACTAGGCATATTAATCGCCGCTCAAATTAAAAGTGACATCCCATTATTTAGATATAGATATGAATCCGGAACGGCAGACAAGTCAAATGAAGGGCAGTCCTTTGTAAAAAAACCCAAATCGATGGCTGTCGATGACAATGGCTATCGAACTGAATAAAGAGAAGGACGAGCAGAGGTCCTGCTGCTGTCCCTGCAAATTAAGTGACGCATTTCTTGGAATTCAAATTGTCTCTGTGATTTACAAGGTATTCGCCACATCAACTTTATGCGCAACAATTATTGATTTGCGAATGGGAAAATGAACATTGTAAATTTCTATATTTATCAATATTTCGGATAACATATTTAAACCATTTTAAAGCCCAACTGTTAGTACTTCAAAATCGAAAAATATGGCGCCTAAATTGGGTTTTCATTTTACAACTACGGGTAAGCGATTACATGTGTGGCTTCGATGACCTTGGGATATGTTTTCGATCCTGACCCCCTCGTCCATCAATGCCAGTCGATGTGCTCCTTTGACCTTCTGCCCGCTGACACTGTCGGATTCAGGACTTAAAACTCAGGACTCAGAATCCGTAAGCCAGTCGAAAGCATCTGTTTTTGCATCACTCGGATGCGACAGGATGCCTGGCAGGCTAAGGACTTTAATTTGCTTGATCCGTCTGTGTTTATCAGCGAAATCCACTTGCTAGTCGCTGAATTTATTGAACTTTATTGAACTGTAAGAATACGAGCATAAATAAAACGTAGAACATGGGAAAAGTACGGTATGGAAGTAGAATAAAAGAAAACACCAACTTCGATTGCAGGATATTACAGAGTGCGGCAAATCTACATCCCCAATCGATGAATGATGGAGGGCCATTTTCCATGGCCATATGTGTGTGTGTGTATGTGTGGTTGGTGGGTTAGTGGGTGAGTGGGTGGTGGTTGGGGAATTGCGGCCATTCGCGCTTTTACGACCCACCTGAATGAATGGATTTTTAGGGCTTTTCGAATATGTATTTTAATGGAGCCGGTGGCTCGTTGTTCTTGCTTTTCTAAACAAAAGCATTGGCAATTTTATTGGGTTTATTTTTTGCGCCAGTGTTTACTTTGGGCTAAAGCACTCGAAGCTGCTGTTGGCACTTTCTGCCTTGTTGCCATTGATGGATTAGCGCTGTAAGCCAAACAGGTGGTAGGCGGAGCCCATTTTCTTTCTTTTTTTGGCCATGTATTCAGCGCCCATTTCATCACTTTTTCTAAGCCTTTTGGCCATTCAATGCATCAACAGAGTGACAGGCAGAGATGCTGTATCACTGTTTTATGGTCATACACACGGATGTGCGTACAGGAAAAACTTTATATCAACAGATGCGGTCGAAATATGTATTTTTTTCTCGACCTTACCATTCGGGACACAATTTTGCAATCGAAATAAATGTCAGCTGAACGGCAAATTTGCACTTTAAATTTATGAGCAGCACATTTTTAATATGAAACCCTAGCCTTAAGCCCAATGTGCCCAAATTAATGCCATTAAATAAACCAGCTTAAATTATTCCTAGTTATTTTAATTTAAGCACAATATCCCCTTACTCCCACCGAATTCAGCATCAGAGCTCATCATCATCCTCTTAGCCATTCAGGATCTGCTTAATCCCATTAGCACTTTCAAAACAATTCAATGCGAAAAGCATTTCAATTGGCAGCCGCAAAACTGGAATTTCGTTGGTAGTTTGACAGTCAGCTAACCAGTTTGCACTTTGGCCAAAATTTGCTGTGGCTTAGCTAAAATAAATGTTTGCAAACGCTCACAATGTGGGTAACTGGTACAGGTTAGCATAGACTAAAAACTAAAAATTGATTTTTTCTCATTTTTGCGAATGCATTATCTGGACATTTTATTTTATTGCGTTGAATTGGGTTTTATTTATGTGCCTTGGCGAGAGTGTTTAGATTTATGGGTCGTTAAGCAGATGGAGGTGTTTCGTGCCTTGGCCAGCAGCTCTGGCCCAGACCCTTTTGCCATAAATCCTCAAAAGGCTGCCGGGCCACGTGTGGCCTGTTATCTAATGCGTACATGGCTAGTAATTAACGAGGCAAATATGTACTAATTGCGTATACGCGTCGTGGGCCACCACAAACAGAAAATGCTAATTAAGACGTAGAGTCGGCGTGCACTTGATAAATCAATTAATTTATGCAACATCATCGGGGGGAGCCAGTGCATTAGCCCAAGGATCGCAGGAGTCCGTGGAGCAGCAGCCAGCAACACAATGCGCCGCAGGACCTCTAAACACATCCATTTAATTAGATCCCACGGTGGCACGAACCCATCCGCCCGCCTCGTGGCGTCTCTCGTGAAAAGAGCACGCAGCTTGATCCACAGCAGGGTGCAGGCTTATTAACTACAGAAATTGATTTTGTCCAGGGACCAGAGAGCAGCCATTTCAGCGGACCTGGACCCCGGGGACCATCATGCTTATGCTAATGCCCCGGGGCATCCGTGACAACCCGTTGGCTGACTAATCGCACTTAATTTGCAGCAGACGGTACACCCGACACCTGAGCTTCAATGCTTTAAGGTCCTGCGAAAACAAAAGTTCATTGCCCTTCCGCGGCGCAGCTTCTCCGCGATAATAAAGACCTTTATGTAAATGTCTATATAAGGTCGTGAAAAAGGCAATTCGTTAACAGAACTATTTGATTACAGTTGGAGCACCATTTAATGGAGTGTATCCTTTGACGACCCATAAATCCACGACGCCTTAGTCGATGATGCTAAGGAGCTCTTAAGCTGCTACATTTGAATCACCTAACATACTTAATATTTCGAACTAAGCTTTATTAAAAACATGATAAAGGTAATGTATAACAATAACAATCCATTCTGTAAACTAGATTCGTTCCAAATGAAATACTATCAGATAAGTATACACTAATTCCACAACACTAAACAGTCTAGGGCAGTAACGAAGAGATAACTATTCCATTGTTAGCCGGAATGGTTGGCTAGAATGGTCATGGGCAATAACAAAGCTATGCCCGCAATTCTTAAATGGAATTGTCACCTCGTCGGGCGCCAAAGAGGCTCAAGACGCTGGCGGGCGGTGGGCGGTGGATTCTTGAGCACATCGTGAAACGGAGTGGAAGTGGAACCCGAGCCGCAGGCTCCAAAAGCTTGCCACATTCGACGGCTCCTCCGGTTTCTGCCTGGGAATCGAGAATCCGAAAAAGCGAACAGTCGTCGAGCAGATTGGGCACTGGCAACCGAATGTGGATCTGAATCCGAATGCGAGCCGCACTAAACAAAAATCCCATTGAGCAGTGTGGCAATGACAACACGGGGTAGCAGCAACATGCCTCGTGGGTGTTTTATTGTTTATCTTATCTGGCCGCCAGTTTTGGCCAGAAGCAGATGGCCTAAGGCCAAAAAGTGTTTACACTTTATATCGGTCGATATTAATTGGTCGAAAAGTGCCGGCATTTCGAGGTGTACGAGTGTGTGCAAAAGTGCACTCATCTCACGCGACAAGGCAACACGATTAATGGCTGGGGCAACATTCAGGCGTGTTGCCAAACAGCCGGCAACATGGAAGCCTTCTTTGAGCCACAAGTGTTTCGGCCCACTCCCCTCGTTTTCGGCCTGATTTCGAGGAAAACAAAGCAACAGCCAGCCCCATGAGCTTGTGCTCCTTGCCTCGCTCACTCTCTGTGTGCCATTTCCATAGTGTTTCTGGGCCGAAAGCTTTCGGCTTTTCCGAGCTGCTCCGCCGCTCAGTTCCTCGTCGAAGTTGAAAGCGTTTGGTGCTCGCAGCGGAAAAGCGAACCTGGCGGCACCCAAACAAATATTTAGAAAAAAAAATGAATAAATAAGGAAAAGCTGGGGAAAACTTTGAAAACGGGCGCGCGAACAAGTGAGCAGCGGCGGCAGAATCAAAATCAGCAGCCGAAGTGAAGTGTAAATAAGTGAAATACCCAGCACACACAGATACACACGCACACAGACACCGGAGTTTGGGGCCTGGCATTAGAACGGCATGGGGTAGTTGTTTATATTTATATCCAGCGATTCCAGTTTACCCCAGCTTCCCCCCGCAGCAGGTGCGACATTCCTTTGATTATAGACCTTGCCTAAACGGCATTGTATTTCCCGACCTGCGTAACTATGTTCGCTTACTATCTTTAAATGGAGTGTATCTAAATATACATACTAAGAAGTAGATTATTAAATCGGCTCTTAAAGGATTTTGCGATTAAAAGATCTCCCTTTTCGTAGTGCAGCATTTCCCCAATTAAATATATGGTCTATATGGGCAATGCGATTTCCGACCCATTTCTCGGTTCGGCACCCTTTTGCATTTATCAATGTCTCCGTCCGGGTTCCCTTAGCTTGACTGAGATTGATATGGGAACAATGCAGCCCGATAAAAGGGGCTACAGAAAATAAAAACCAATTAAACCAACCACTCGGAAAGTTAGACCGGCCAGCAAAGAACCCTTAAAATTGCAGCGCGAAAATTTTAATTGGAAAAACTTGCCTAATTGAAGTTTAACAAACAAAGCGACTGGGCACGGGCTGGGGCAATGCAAATCCTGTCTGGGACAGCACAAACTTCGTTCTAATTTTCAATTAAATGAAGACAAAACGAGGCAAAAAAAATAAGGAAAGGAATTGTGCCAAGTGCAATGACCACAGCTGGATCCCGAGCCGCAGGACCTGTTTATTGTTCATTGTTGGCTTCCGCCTGTGCGGATTCCGAGGGCGTTTTAGCGTTTGGCACGTCTTTCCGTATCTGAAAACAATTAAAATATGCATAAAATGTAAATGAGAGATGCCCAACTAAAACGCCAGGACCAAAGTCAAACGCCAAGTGTCCTTTCTAGTCCACAACGATTCCGTTTCTGTTTATCGAATTTACAGCACGTCAAGCGGAAAGCACAGTGCAAATGAAAAAGTGAAAATAATTTGTGAATAAATCAGTTGGTAGAAACAATGATGGACTAACGGATTTTTGCCGGACCTTGCGTGAAATTTGGCAAAAGGTAAGAGAACCGCGAGTCGGCCGCAATTCCACTCACATTTAAGCCGCAATTCGATATCAATAAACGCACTCAGGCCGAAATTCTCGAGAGTCTTGTTTATTTGGCCGACGGTAATTAGTTTCTCTTCTCTTTTTGGGCTACCCCAATCCAGCCTTCACCACATCGACCCAAACTGCTTGGTCTGGCAGCCCATGCGGCGTATGCGTAATATTAAGATAATTGAATGGGCCATGACAAACAACAAAAACGAAAGCACAAACGAAAATGGAAATGAAAATGTTTCATTTTTTTGTTTTTATTTTTGTTTCTGCTTCTGCGTCTCTGCTTCCGTCATTCGGCCATCATAAAGCATTTTCCGACCTGGCTTGGCATATCCTTTCATTGCCTCTCATGTCGAAAATGGCCAATAAAAATGTTTACGACGCACGCACACACTCAGGTAAATTCTTGGAAAAATTGCCCGAAGAAGCGTTGAATACTTATTAAAAAATTAACCAAACTCTGGCGTACATAAGCATTCATGTGTATGGGCATGTACAACTCTTAACGATTCGCCAAGTTCATTATTTAGCATTTTCATAAAGAGTTTAATGTCTGATAATTCAGCGAAACCATCGTGGATTACGTGAATGCCATATGTGCTTATTAAATGATATGTCCAATAAGATAGGACTTTTGGCATCCAGCAGAACATTCGTTTACTTCTAATTAAAGGTCTGGGCAGAAAGTTGATGAGGGTAAATTGGCAAGTAATTAATCGATATTTCATTTAGTAGTAAACCCAGGCAAGATACCGTACATAATATAAATTAAGCAACAGACATAACTTTGTAGCATAAATTCACAAGCGAGCATTTAATTTAGACCAAATTTAACAGACCGTTAAAGTATTTTGACTTATGACACCGGTTAAATAAAGTCTCTTGAAAGCGTTTTTCTTTCATTTTTGTTTACCAATAAGTTAGTGCTTTACTAGAAGCAATCGAGCTAAATAAATATGCGCCAAATGCTCCAGCAAAATGTCAAAATCAAGTAGCCAGCAAGAAAAGAGACAAACTTTTGGTTGGCCAAAAGAGTTTTCTACCAAAAACACATAATCATTATAACACTTTAATAATCGACTTAGCAAGGAGCTCAGTTTGCCGTTTAAATTCTCCAAGCTTAAGAAAGTGAATTAGCACCATACCCGAAATGATATATTTTATTCATGGCGTATGCGTAATTCGCTTTTCGCTGACGCTGTCTCTCTGAGCTCTATATAAACATTAAAACTTTGTTTATATTCGCTGCAGAAAATCGTATGTACGCATATCCCAAAATCCTGCACGCTCACATTATTTGAAACACATACATAAAACTCGAAAGCGAACAAGAACAGTGAATTGCAAAAGAACGGCGGCAACAAACAAATGCAGAATGCCTTTGCATGTTTCGGACCGATTTTAATGGCTCTCAAATTTTATATTTATTGAAACTATAAAAAGTTTATGGGCGAGTGCCGTTGCTTTTGCTTTTGCACTTGACCGAAACCATGTCCATTTCCACGGTTCGGGAAAATCTTATTTGGGTCGAGCAAAATCCGATAGCGATCGCCAGACTTGAGTAATGCCCGTAGGTCAATTTTACAGCCAGTTTAATACGTCCGCCCAAGCAATCCATATGTCCGTAAATATATTAATTTGTTCCAGACTTGCCACCTTTTTTTATTGCATCCGTTTCGTTCTTTGTTGTGCGAATGGGCCGCGAAAGATATTGTGAGTGGTAGTGTAAACATTTGGGGGGAAAATAGAAATCTAGCAAATGTAGTTCAAGTCAATTTCGCTACTTGCCAAAAATGAAAACGATCTAGACAGAAAGACATAGAGTTATAAACTGACAAGAACGAATTTGAATGGAATCGTGAGAATTATGAGCAATATTTTTGGAACAATATGTACTTCAGCTTATGTCAGATTATTTCAACTGGAAAATACATTCTCTGTTCCAAGCCACGTGTACCAAGTGAAAATTAGTTATTTATGTGTCTGGTTTTTCGAAGAAACGAATGATCATTATAAAATATAAAAATAAGAGCGGGCGGTTGGGCGGTTTTAGGGCATTAGAGTGGGCGTGTCAAAATGGGCCATCAAACTTGCGCTGCGCCTTTGTCTCTAGAATCTATATGCTGAATCTTCTATCGTTTATAGCTCCTGAGATCTCGACGTTCATACGGACAGGCGGCGATTGATCCTGATCAAGAATATATATAATTTATATAGGCGTAAACGCTTCCTTCTGCCTGTTACATACTTTTCAACGAATCTAGTATACCCTTATACTCTACGAGTAAGGGGTATAATATATCATCTCACTGGTAATTCTTTTACAACAGATCTAATTAAATTGTGCCAAAAGTGGTAACTTTAAGTTGAAGCATTAAATGACATTCCCAGCTAAATTAATCAGCGACCTTGTTATTTTTTCGTGGCTGGTTCAATTAGGTAAAGTGCGGTTTGTTTTTGCAGCCGCTTTACCTTTACCAACACGGCGTATGAGTAACGCGCGTGTAGAACATTTATCTGCCGAACACACTTTAGATGCAAAGTGAGCGCTTAAAACTTTAACCGAATGTGCTGGGTGCGCCGTCCGCAGGAATGAAGGACAGAGGACGAGTGTCCTGTCCTTCAGTTGAAGCTGACAGGATAACCGTCATGACTGGAGGGTAAAGTGCTATAAATCAGCACTCGAACCACTTAATAAGCACAGCCAACGCACCCACACACGCACACACACATATCTTCTCCCCTGAAAATGCACACACTTGATCCTGGCTTTTACAAAATGTTTTTCGCATTCAACGCATTTTTCTAGGGTTTTCCCGTGCTTTTCGCGGCCTCCAGAAAAGCGGGAAATGAATTATGGCAACGAAAACAAAGAGAAATGTGCGGAGGGCAGCGAAAAGCAGCAGCCGTTATACAAAAAAAAACGAATAAGTTGATTGGAATAGAATTATTAACAAATGCCGACAGCTAGAGTTGCAAAAGCAGCCAGAAAAATTAATTAAAAATATTTTCTAATTGCACTTGAAATTCAAGTTTTAATTGAATGGAAACGCAGCTCACTTTAAATATTATTTAGGCCAAACTTTGAATTTTCTGCTTTTAAAACTAAAACTTTATTTGCAAAGAAAGGAATGAAGTGCAGAATTTCTACCCTGAACTATTCGTTACTATGCTGAAATATGGCTTTTAAGCTTAAATAGAAGTCATGCCACTTTAAGTCGAATAAATTATTGTGAAAATGGCGAAGAACAATAGTATTTTTCTCTCTGCATAGAATGGAGGATCCTCCTCAGCTGATGGATGAAATTTTCATGGGCGTGGCAGCGAAATGTTTTCGTCACGCGCTTTAATTGCCTCGCCCGCCTGGCCAGCACTTGTGGGCGGAATGCGGTAGGCGTGGCTGGGCCGCCTTTTCTCTGTTTTGATTTTGCGCTTGCAGAATACATATTACACTTTTTTTTGCCTTCCCATCTGTTTAGCATAAAGCAATCGTGAATTAGCCATAATTTGTTTCCAACTGCGTGTGTTTTTGTGTGCTGTGCTTATCGCCGTCAAAATAAAAGCTCATTAATGCGGCATTCGGAAGATTTTAAATATTTGCCCAACGTTTTGTTATTACCATTTTCCAGACGACGTCGCTGCCTGCCCCGCCCCCCGTCCACACCCCACCTTTTTAAATGGTCGTTGTATTATGGCCAAGTGCTCGTGGATGAGCGGCCGTGTGTTTGCATGTGTGTCTGTTTGTATTGCGGGTGTCTGTGGGTGCCTCGATTTTAATTAAATATGAAATGCGCTCGGGGATTCGCCGGTCTCCGCTGGGTACAGCTGGAAATGGATACACAAAAATCAAATAAACAAACTAGCTAACACTTGACATAGAATTGCCGATGCTCTGCAGAATAGTTTTCAGTTATCAAGTAACTAAGGCGCTACAGATAAACTGGTCTTAATATGAAATCATTAGTTCAGTAAAACTTATAATGATGAAATAAAAGTCAATCACAGTCACGAAATATAATACATATGCAACAATATGATTCCAACTACTATAATTTTTGGAGAAGAGAAGTATTTAAAAGCCAAACAACATTGCAGTTTTGTATTTCTGTTATGCCTAAATAAATATAAAGGAACTTTCAAATAGCTTATTTCGTATAATGTATGCATAACTTTAGGGAGATTACACATAAAATATAATTTTTAAATACATGCCAAATGCATTTCGTTGAAATGCTCTCTATAAAAGGCTTTAAAGTGTCACACCCGTTATGTATGTAGGTATGTCACTTCCGTTTCCGTCTCGCTTCCTTTGCCCCAATTTCCGATACATCCGTAAACTTAGAACGAAGTGAAACGAGGAAGCCGACAAAGCTAGATGATTATGAGAAGTTGTCATCGGGGCATTAGTCATTTCCCCATCTGGCCCGCGTACCCCATTGATTCCATTTCAAGGAAAACTTGGCTGGAATAGCTGGTTTAAACAGTTTGGCAGTTCCAATCAGGCTTAGTCACGCTGTCTGAAACTATTTTCTGTCGATCGAGTAGAGAGCAATTGTCAGAGAGCTTTTCCATAAGTTATGTGTGGAAATCGTCTTTGCGGAAGGCAAATTATGGGAAAACTTATGGAAAACAAATCAAAACATGCAAATGAAATCCGTCAAAAATTTGTACGAGCTATGTCTACACTTTCTTTAAACAACAAATTGTGAGCTGATTTTATATCATATTCTACACAAATTCCTATAATTATTTCATTATTATTTTGTTTACATATACTTGCATCCTTCTCAATATTGTGCTACTACCTTCAGCAAAAGTATTTTAAAATCCATTTGCGTATTCCTTAAGCAACTATTAAATTACAAGGGCGTACGAATGTACAGCAGTTTTTCCTTGTCAAAAAAAATATTATTTATATACTTGTGTTAAAACTTTGCGTGCTCGACTGCACTGAGTGTGTGAAAATGGAAAATGCAACTCATAAACAAGAGCTGTTGCATGCGTTTTGACGTGGCATCCATTTGCAGCACCGCTGTCGCCTTTTGGCCGCTGGTGGTTGCTGTTGGCCAACGCAATCTGCACCACTTGTTTATGGCCGTTTAATGAATGTTGGCACTTGGCGTGCACCAGCCATATCCCAAGCAGCGGGGAGCTGGGGATTGCATCCAGAACCACGACTCTATATGGCCGCAACAATGCTGTCCAAAGGGTCCGGCCAACGAAATGAAACGCAACGAAGCCAAACGAGCCGGGAAAGCCTTGGGAAAAGCCTCCGGAAAAACCAATTTGCTGCTGAGCGGCCTTAGACCGCAGAATGGGCGTGTTTTTCTCGTCTTTTAGGCCAACAACTCCTGCACTATGCATGCAAATCTGCTGGCAACGTAACCTGTCGGCAACAAAACATGACAATCCCTCTTGGAATTACATTTTAAAAGTGCATGACCTATTTAACAACCAGATTGTTCATCAAAATATATTTGTTCTTTAATTTTTTTAAGGTGCATTTCCATGTTTGTGTCTGGGTAGTTTATTATCATAAGAAGTTGTTATAAGAACTTTATAAGTCATGAAAATATTTTTACCAAATAATACAAAGTTTGCTTTTGGTAAAAGTCCAGAAACTTTTCACCCAACTTACCTTTTCTTTGAGTGTAGAATTGAGGGCACAAGAATTGACTTTTTCTTGGCATACAACTTTTTTTTTACATTTTATGGGCAGTAAGACAAGTATGGCGTTGAGTGTGCTTCCTTTTCAACCTAACTCCCTTCAGCTAACAAAATAAACAAGGAGTTTAAATGGAAATGGAAATTAAAATTTTCCCGGCGCCAACAAAGTTTCGCTGCCTTAATTTGGCTAATGAAAAGCGCAAAATGTTGTCTCAATACCGCGATATTCACTGTACCGCAAAAGTGGATAATTGAGTGGCGGGTAAAGTTTTTCAACTCAAAAAGCCACAATCGATGTACCTACATATACAGCCAACGCGTTTTCCTGTTCAAATTTGTCAGTGCCAGTAATTTGAAATGAAAACGTGGCAAATCAATAATTTTGAATTATCCATTCGGGCTGGCCCGCTTTTTCCGGTTTTCTGTCTGCTGGTGGCCTAATTGGAGCACACGCACACATTCCCATGAAAATGATTTGTGATTTCTGGCGATAAGTGGGTGAGTGCTCGCTGGGGAATTGAAATGGATGGGGGCATTGGAGCCGTACACATCACGGCATAAACGTAGCACGCATCATTAACTTGAAAGCTGCTTATCATATTTGCTTAATGTACAATTACGCGTTGTATTTCAGTGGCAGACTACCCCAAAAATTTACACAAAATAAAGGCACTCGCAAAAATGCCAGGAATTTGCCACTACAAATGCTAGATATTTTCGTTCCATTTAAAGAACTTTATCTTTGAATTCTTAGTAACCGCATTAGTTGTCTGGTTGACTTTGTGGAGAAATGCTTTGTGTGCAGCTTTACATTTAGCAATTACTGATTTCTCTATAATAGAAGTATTTTTTAAAAGGGCTTTAAGAATTTCACAGAGTTTTGTTCCTTTGAAAACAGATTATTATACTGAAATACCAGGTTTTGCTATCGTTTAAGTTTAGTTTGATTTTCTATTGAATTCTTCACATGACTCGTGTTTCATTGAAGCAAATTGCTTTGCTTTTTCTAATGCATTTTAACATAGATTACAAATATTTCTTGCACATTTAGACTCAAAACAAATCAATTAACTCCCTATTAGTTTGATTGAGTTATATTCGTTTTTTTAGCACCAAAAACGACTTTAACTTCAAGTAAAACTGTATAAGATTGCTTAACCATTCACTCAAGGAATAACATCAAATAGTACTAGTATTCCAGAGCCCTCTTCAAAGTACTCGGGACACCTGACACCTGCCACTCTTTTCGAGTTTCCCATCAGTCGCATTGTGAATTCCCATGGGCCTTACATAAAGGCTTGAATGGCCTCAAAGTAAATCCTTAAATAATTAAATACGAAATGGCGGGCAAGGATTTTCACCTCCTTGCACGCCCGATCGCAGGCGAAATTCTTGCCATAATAATAATGTGTAAATAGAATCAAAATTGTTGACTCGGGCAGGACAAAGTTTGCTGAAATCGAAAGGGGAGAACGAGAGCCATTTGTGCAAAATGTTAAGACTACAATAAGTTAACGCACACACGCAGGCCAATACACCAGCCGAACAGAAAGACAGACATAAAAAAAGGAAAATTCATTGACATGAAATTCGGGGAGCATTTTACGTGACAATGCCATGAAATCGAATTTGCCAAGCGACCGGAAATGCGCACAGCCTTGTGTATGTGTGTGTGTGTGTGTGTGAATGTGGGTGTTATGAGTGTGGGTGAGTGTGTTTAAGCGCGAGTCCTGCAGACAGACAAAGGGGTGGAGACCCAAAAGGGGGCGGGGCTGCCACTGCCGTCGACATGTCTTCTGATTTATGCCGCACTTTCCATAAGTTTTTCATGTTTTAGGCCGACTCGCTACCCTAGATTTGCCTGCGCCCGCTCAATGTATTCAGCCATGAATTGCGTGAGCTGCCTGTGCAAGCTTATTTACTTTTGACAGTCATGCTGGCGGTGCTGGTGACTCTGCCAGTCTCTCGATAAATCTGGCTACTTTTTCGTGGAAACCCCGAAACTGTTGCATATTTCATGAGGCTGTATTCCCGCTATATATTTCTTGATTGCCTAACAAAGGCATCACCAAGCCAATTACCTAAATGACCTGCTAAGGCATGACAAGAAACAGATATTAAATTCTGCTTAAATCGGTTGAAGTTGCATGTATATGAAAATCCACTTCATATGATTGTAGAAAAATACTTTGTCATGATAAGTTGTTCAACTTCTTTAAGTAAATATTTCGAATTATATTGTAAGATATCCTATCGACTTAAAGCCACAATTTTCTTCCTGAGATAGCTATATTTTTGGTCCTGTGGCTGCCAGCCCTGTTACCACAAGCGAAAGTAAAAGGGCTGAGGGCGGTGGCAGTCGAAGACAAAGGCGCAAAAGAGACGACAAGTGGGCTCCGAATGAAAGACACACTTGGAATTGTTTTTGCATTTCTTTTCCGCGCTCCCCTTCCCCCCGTCGCTTTGCTACCTGCTCGGCATAAATAAAATGCGGGCCCGGCAGCAGGTGCCTTTGAATTTTCGATGGTGGGCACTGTTGGCGATGACCTTCAGGTAAGCAGAGCACAAAATTGTCAAAGAATATGGCTGAAAATTAAAGGCCTCGGGCGAATGGAGCACAATTGGTTCTGGCTCGTCAAGTCCCGGATTTGAAAAGGGTTTCGAGTCAAGGGCCATCGAAGCCACCCCTCCCCAACCACCACAATTGACTTCATCGAGTGCCGGGATGAGACCACAGTGAGCACAGTGAGGCTCTGGCCATCCAAGTACAGGATGTGCACTCGTATTCCCTTCATAAATCAAAGCTCGATTCATGCAAATTGCTTGCTCGCTGCCAAATGCGTTCGATCACGTAGTTGATTACAGGAAACTGGCCAGAATCGAGCGTTGGCAATTTGGTGCCGATTGGGAGCTGCGACAACATTTAAGACCCGAAATTGCTCAATTTTCTTGCTGGACCAAGCACAAAAAAAAATCAGGAAAAACAGAAGCGAACCAAATCAATTGTGCCGCGACCAGGCTGAGATGCCGAAGCATTCGGCAAATGGCAGCTCATTTTGTATTTATCAAAGGCATCGATGGGGGGGCAAAAGCCCACGTCTGGCCTGATGGCGGCATAAACTTTTATTTCAATGAGAAATTCTATTGCACAGTGGTCCCTAGTCTAATTCTAAGTTTTAATAGAAAATCGTTCGGTTTTATAAGTAAGCACTTTAAAACTGGACAAGAAGCTTGCTTATAACAACTTGGAAAAGTTACATTGTCTTAGCATTCGCAAACTTAGAGCATGTACAAATATTACTCATACGCACTGTGAGCTTGTGGCGAAATAACACTCTGTTTCCACTGTGCGGTATGCCAGACGCAGCTGTTTACAAAAAAAGTGAAACACACTCTATTTCCACAGACACACACACACACACACACATACGCACGCATACTTGACTGCTTTCTCCCGCTTTCTCGCCACTTCCGCTGCACGAGACAAGCGAGAAGGAGAAGCAAATTCTGTGGCATACTTTTCGGCTGAGCTTCTCCTTGGCATACAAATGCAGGTAATAACGGCTGGGAAAACTTTCGGCTCGCTGGCATTTGCAAATGAATGGCGACTGTTCTAATTTTGGCATGCCCAGAATATTCGCCTGTTGTTATTTTCTCTTCTCTTAAATATTTATACAAAAAATGAGCAGCTAAGCGAGCTAACACACACACATACCCACCCACACACTGCATCGGATTTATTATTAATGCCCCCCTCAAACATACGTTTCAGTTGAGCCCATTCCGTGTTTGGTTACTTTTCCGAGTTTGCTGAATTTTGCTGACTTTGCCCAACTGTTTGCCCAAGGCCCATTCAGGATTTCCCATTCCTACTTTTCCCACTCCTGCCGCTCCTTCCGCTTTTGCTCCTGCCTGTTGCGGCCTCTCGCTTATTATCATTTATTTACTTATTTATGTCTAGCGCGTCAGTGCCAATATTTTATTTTTATTTTAGTTTGAGGACGCTGGGCCAGCTACTCATTCCATTGTGCAAATGGCCAGGGGTCAGGGGTCGGGGCTATTTGACCGCCAAGCTTGGATCCATTAATAAAGTTGCCAAGCAAATATGGTCATATCCAGTCGAGATTGGCTCGATAACGCCTTTATTGAATTGTGACTGGCATCTGTTTTCACTGATGTGATTTGAGCTTAAATGTTTTCAATAAATATCTGTGAAACTCTCAGTAGACATTAAATATTATAAATATTTATACAAGTGGAGATTAGTTAAAAAGGGCTTGAAAAGTTTTAGATATATAAAGCGTCGGTCTTCATAAATTTCTTAAGAATTTATAAAATTTGTTTTTGCCTACATTTGCCATATGCCATCCAAATAACAACATGTCAGTGGTTCTTTTTTAAATATGATAACTTAATAGGATTAAAGTGTACATTCATTTTACATAGAAACTCAAAAGCACAATATAAAATTGCTCTTTTCTTTAAACAATAAAGGAATGACTTACATAATTTATGAGCCAAGCCGTAATTCCAAACATTCTCCCCTTGAACGCATTTCAATTGAATAGTAATAAGTCACCTCACCTGTTTTATTAACAATTCAGTAACTCTTTCTGAACATTTTTATCGATTACATGGTGAATGCAAAAGGAATGCATATTGCAATGCCAGCAATACCAAGTTTTCTTCACTCTAAATGCCAGATAGCAGGCGCTGAAAGGTTCTTCTTGCTTCTTAATATTTAACAGAATATCGACGGCATTGACAGCACGCTCTGGACACATTCCCCATTCAATGGAACCCCGTTGGCCCAGCCATACATTTGGCCCATCCAGTAATGGGGGCCATTTGACACCCACAGTGGCCACGTTGTCCAAGATACAACAGCCCAGTGGAGGAGTAATAGCACAGGCAGCACAAGGATAAATTGTGTTTGCCTATAGTCATTAATATCCTCCTCCCAAGCCAGCGATAAACGTTGAGTTCCACGCCCCCTAGACATTTTTTTTGTTTGACAGTTTTGACGAAACGCCAGCCTAAATCGTCGGAAATTGACTAATAATGGGGTTAATCGCCAATAACGATCATTTCTAGTCAAGGTAAATTGTCTGTTAACCATGAATTTCGGGGAAACTAGCTATTACGTGTGTGCATGTGTTGAAATAAAGTGTAAGCCAAATAGTCGATGCAATCCATGGGTTTAAGCCATGAAGGCTATCGAGTTAAGTTTAGAAATGTATAATGTTTATGAAATTCCAAAGTCCAAAGAAATCTAAGCTGGACTATCAAAGTATCTGTGCCACAAATTATGTAAAATAATCCATGTGCACAGCATATTGCTTTTAATGCTTTAATGAGCTAGTGAGTATTAAGTTGGAGAGCGTGATTTAAGCTTGAAATTAATGGTTTTGTGGTAAATTGCTAACTTAAACATTAACTTCGTTGTTATCAACGTTATCAGCAGGCAAATGAGTAATTTGGTCAGCATACCCTATCAAATATCCAATTATGGTCGTAAAAACTGCGTTGGCTTTATATACCGCTGTATCCACCGAAAATGCGTGACAATAATTGATGTTTGACAAGCATATTGTTTTCAATGGGTTCTCTACCTAACTGTGTAGACATAAAAATCCAAATAGTTAACTTTGTTGCTCGTAACGCTTTTAATGGCTAGCTTAGTTGGCACTTTCTAAATTGTGTCCTGATAAAAAGTGAACATGCTGTAGAACACTTTTTTTGGGGGCAAACATCTGATTACACTGGCTAACCATGGTCAGCTGAAATGGGTATTGCACTTGGCTAGGTCGTATAATTTTCACATCATTGGGAACGTTTTGACTTGCCTGGTGGGCGGGCAAGGTGCTCATTAAGCTTAATTCGCTGGGAATCAAATATTTAACAGATAAGCCAGATTGAGACGGCGAAACACGTGTGAGTGTGTGCTGCGAAGGCTGATTGAAACTGACACCCAAGGCACTTGCACCTCGCAATGGAGGAATATAAAACGGCAGGGCAGGGGAGGGGGGCGGTGCAGGAAACGCAGGACCACGCCATGTCCTGTCCTCCGCCGCTGTCCTAACGAGCAATTTAGCCAACTCATTGAAGCGGAATTAATGGCAATCGATTTTGTTTGGCGGTCGGCAGACAGCACCTTCTAGGACGAAGGGAATGGGTCTTCATTAGTGGCAGGACGGCAGCAGGATTCCAACAGGACTTGCCCCACCCGCCAGTATCCCCTCTTAAAGCCAGCATTGGGCGTGCTCAATTATTTTTAATCGTTTAAGGCATAGCTAAAGCACTTTGCGGTTGCAAGGATTTCATAGCTTAAACATTCCATACATCAGTAAAAATATAAATTACTTATCAATAACTTAAGTGTGTTAACTCTAATACTTACGTAGTTCACCCTCTTTAAACTTACAATTTAGGGCAACATTTTCGCCTCTTCTTTCGAATGCCAAAATGTTTCAATCAACCAACAACTGAGTCAAACGCTAACACTTGCTGACTTGTCCAACTTGTGCTTTCCCCTTTTTTGGCCACCAGTGTATATAGTGTGTATGGACTTATCCCTCGCTTGATCATGGGATGAAACTTTTCTTGTCTCGCATGGCTTCGTTTTTTATTACGTTTCGGGTTATGCAAAAACTTTGCCATAAATACAATTTTTGCTCTTTTCAATTTGTATTTTCCAGCTGAATCGAGAAGGATAAACTTTTTGGCCCGCTATGCCCAGGAATTGTGCGGTGGCGAGGAGCGCGGCTGTTGATATAGATTCAGATTCTGATTCAGATACAGATACAGAACCAATTTTATTTGCCGCTCGCATTGAACATGTGCCAAAGCTGCGGGCTGCTCGAAGCTGACTCTGGTAAAACCGCGACGAGGACGACGATGCCACTTGATTTTGGCCAACTTAAATAAGCAGGCAAGGCGAGGCGAAGCGAGCCGCCACCACACCGCACCACCCACTCAATCACAGACACAGCCGCGCGCAAAAAAAAACAAACAAATAAACTAGGCAAAAAGCAGCTCGCAACCGGAAATGGCCGCGCCCATCGACGAGAGTGTGCTCAATGCACTGAGGGGCGTGACCAGCGCCCACACCCGCCTGCCCAAGCCACTACTCATCAAGATCTACGTGGCCAGCCTGAAGCAGGAGTTCAACCAGGAGCGTCGCATGCTCCTCGAACTGGTCGGTCCCGAGCTGCAGTCCCTCTACGATGACCGACAAATTGAGGTGGGTGCAAATTATATTATTAATAGTTTAATTTATAATTTAACAATTTCATTTATGAATATATGAACTAAAACTTGATTTGATTCGTACACAGCTGGAATTCGTGGACATGCACTTCGGCACTGGCGACCTGGAGGTGCATCAGCTGGAGCGGGATCCCTACTTGATCCATGACTATCTGCACGAGATCGACACCTGCCACGCCCACACGAAGAGCGTCTTCTTCATGGTGCTTGTGGGCGATGGCATCGGTCGTCAGCTGCTACCCACGAAAATAGACGAGGACATCTTCTCCGCAGTCCTGGCCGATCAGCAAACCTCTGCCGATCATGAGGCAATGCTGGTCAAGTGGTACGAAAAGGATGCAAGTCAATCGCAACGGCAACTCAAGCAGGATTATCGGTAAGTTAACGAGTTGAATACGTAATCACGTTTAATTAGACGACCTAAACAATTTATGAACCGTTTTGCATTGAAGAGAAGCAAACCAGATGTTGTTTATTGATCGGTTACACATGTCGACCAGTTAAGGTTGTTTTGTTCTTGCCTGCAAGCGGCGTAATCCGCAACTCAAACTGCAACCGAAATAGTTATGGACAAAGTTGGCCAATATTTGTCAAAGTTCCGTTTCCGTTCCATTGTGCCATGTTTGGCTGAAATTATCCATGCGCCACATTCGCTTTGTTTGGCCACTCAATTGGAGCTGAACTTTGGCAAATATTTGAATGGGCGAAATGGGGAATGGGTGTGGCAGGGCAAATATGGAGATGCCAACACTTGCCTCGACATCTGGAACGTGTCCGCCAGTTATTGAAACCCCTTTTGTTTTTGCAGCCTGCTGACCGCGGATGCCTGGCTGGCTGAATCACAGCAAATGCAAAGCTTTCTGGAACAAGCCTTTCAATCGTTGCTTCAAGGATCCGGTGCATCAGGACGATCGCCTGACTTTGTGGAGCGGGTTCAGCTACTTCGACGCACGCAGATCGAAAGAGAAGTCTCGCAGGCTATGGGTAAGTTGGGTTTTTATTTGTATCCAAAGAATATTTTCATATGCTAAGTACGCATTTGCAGCTCTCACCAGCGAGAAAATCCTGGCAGTTTTCCGAGAACGAGCCGCTCAGTGCAGCAAGGGGGACGTGGAGGCGGCAGAGCGGCTGCGAAAAATCAAGGACGAACTCACCATGAACCTTTCCACAGATAATCACACTACACTTGTGTAAGTTTTCCGGCTGCATATATATGTCAGTTATTTCATTTAAAATCCAACAAAGAAGAGTAACTTTTTGATAACAAAAAAATTCAGTATATCGTTAGTCTGATGTGTGCTCACTTACGAAATCCACTACTATCACAACTTTAAAAACTTTAATTAATTACTTTTGGTAATGTAAAAAAGTTTCATTATGATAACTTTTGCCAACCCCGAATAAAAAAAAAAGTGAAAAGGCATTATGCAAAGTGCCAATTAAAGCATTAAAGGCTCAGCTAAATAATTTTTTTACTGAAATATTGACAAGGACTTAGTGGAAAGCATTTTATATTCAATTATAAAAAGCTAAATAGATTCTGATCACGCGCTATAACTGAAATCTAACGATGTCACATTTAATCATGTAAAGTGTGGCATTCACAATAGAATTTTTATATTATTTAATATTTTGTGAAAGCACTAGTCTGCACATTTGACTATGTGTGCCTAAACCCATGACTTTACTGACCTCCAGGTTTTTTGGTTAGGAGTGCTGGCTAATTGGGGCTATTACCAATTGCAGGGTGCCCGGCAGTGCCGCCAGCGAGGCCATCGACCCGGACAACGAGGACCACGAGTCGTACTTGAGCAAGTTCAAGAACAAAGTGACCGACAAGCTGCGCCTGCTAATCGAGGCGCATATAACCAATGATCCCGACGTAATCAAGGGGAGGAAAAAGACTGTGCAGGTGAGTTGGATAGCCACTTTGGGCCATTAATATAGCTGACAGGTAACAAAACGCCTGCGGGCCGAGAGTTAAATTAAATGTTTTTTGCTGGCAGCACTTGCTGCCCCACTTCTCTAAACCACTGAACGCTTATTTAATCAACAGCAATTCTGATTGTTATTTTTCGGTTGGCCAGTTGGCCTGCGGCCGAAACGAAGAATCATAAATTAATTCCAAGAATTTGCCACAGACAAAGTTCGGTGGTACGGGCCATTATGATTTGGCGTTACCTTGTTTTTTATGCCTTTTTTGTTGAGCTTTTCTTGGGGCTCTCCATTGTTTATTGGCAGCGCCACAAAGTCTCGAGTTGTTGGCTAATAGCTGCGCGTTAATTAAATGTTCGGCATGTGGCAGGTATATTAGGCTTCAAAGCAGATGTTTTGGCGCAAAAAAGTTGGAAAATAAACAAAGAGCAAAGATAGATGGGGAACAAATGGGAAATTTAAAATGTTTGAATGAATACCACTTCAATTTGCACAGCCACAAAGTGGTCATTTGCAGAATAAATCCTTATTGAAAAGAATAAAAGAAAATAAAACACAAGCCACTCTGGTGAAAGCTAAAGGAATATTTGCAAACAAAAACTGGTTAAGGATTCTCTTTATATCAACTTTTACCTGAAATATGTTGAGATTTTCGTTGGGCAATTGCAATTTCCAGGAAAATTCAACTGAATCCGTTCATGTGCAATCCCCTCTTATAAAGTACAGTTGCGAGCAGAATAATAAGGTTGCAATACAAAAATCCAAAGATGTATTTTATTAATAACTGTGGATAAATAAAATCTAATGTTCAAGTTGGTAAGTTGATAAAGTGTTTACCAGAATTTTCTATGTTTGTAGGCAAGAACATTAAGATTTGTTAAGTATGCCTTTAAACAGTATGTTTCGCAAGTTTTATTTTGAACTACAACTATGTGTGTGCATATGTGTGTGTATAAGCGCAAAAGGATGCCCGAAAATGTATGCTTTGCATATGACAGTTGTCGAAATTGAGTTTGAAAGAGATTTCCTGCAATAAAAACCAATTGAAATCGAGTTGGCCCAAAAACGTCAAATGGCCGAGGAAATCGTTTAGCTCAAGGTTGCCGCTACCGCCCGCTTAGCAGCGCCACTCACATCGCCTTCCGTTCCAGTTGCGGTTTTCAGCATGGCCCTGCATTGCATAAGTTCACTCGCCGCCACCGCCCCGACCCCCATTTTGGCCCCCGCCCCGCTCCGCCCCATCCATAAACGCCACCTCTTGTTGGCTTTTGTTGAAAGCATTTAACATTTCAGCTCGGTCGCAGCCGAAGGACGAGGCGTAATGCGAACTGGTCGCTGCCATTAGCGGGCGAACACAAGTGGTGCACTCGAAAAAACGGCTAAAACAGGCAAAAAATATGATTTCATAACTAGAAATTAGGCATTTATCAGAAGACTTCATAACTTGTATTTTATTTAATGGCAAGCGCTGTTAGTTCCTGTGTTAGCTTAGTCAGTTATTTAATGGTTTCTCAGTAAGGCGCTTTCTACTGTAATAATTTAAAATTAATATGTTGTAGTGCAGTAGACCGGGTTGCAGGTTACATGTTGCCGGCTCACTGCCTCAAGCTCCAGCCTCGCCCTAGTCATTTTCCTTTCACGGCTCTGCTCTACAGACCTCCCCCCTTTTACCAGCGCCTCTGACACATTAACACACTTACACTTGGGCACAATGTAGCCACGCCCAGCCAGGTCGTCCCTTGTTTGCACTTAACGATGCAGCAACGTAAACTGCATTCAGGCCCGGTCAACATCCCATACCATTTCATCCTTCCAACCGAAACACCCTCCCACCTTCAGCCCCACCACCGATGCGGATAAAAGTGTTGCAAAGGCAAAACCCATCTGATCCACCTCCACCGCGCACTTTGACAAAATGTTGTGGCATTCGTTGCCGCAACCAAGAAATATGCAAAGTGCGCAGACCCCCTCTGCGCCATCATCTAAGCACACCATAATCCTCACCTGGTGCAACACGTCGTATGCGCAACCTTTGCAAACCTTGTGCATGTGACTCTGGCACTCTGCGAAAATGAAATTAAAGCAAGTCAAATGCCAACTAATTAAGCGGCAACTCAGGTGGCTTTAAGAGAGGAAGCGTGAAAGGACACGCAGCTCCTGGCCTTATTGATTCGATGGGTTGTGTCGCCGAGAAGTGCATTACGAGATTCGCAAAGCAAAAGCCGCTTACTGGCGAAAAATGGTATAAGAGACTCCGCCACAGACTCAGACGCAGTCTGAGCCCGAGATCCTGACAAGGCCAGGATGACTACTTGTTAGTGGCAAATGTGCCACAGACAGACACTCGCCGAAAAATTATGACTGCTATTGAAATTCAAAAATAATTATTCTAGATTCTTAAACTAATTAGTGGGTTGATATATGATACAATACTTATAAAACTCTTGGCTAACTTGTAATTTTTGGAAATATTAATATAAATACAACCACAGTCCTTACTCCGTACATTAAACTCAAAATATTTAAATAGATTTTTATAAGTAAAAGGGAAATTCCTTTAAGGTCCACATATTTCCAGCACTTAGCAAGTCTGTTTTTCCAAGTACAACCCGCTCAGACACCTGCCCAGCAGGTGGACAGGTGTGGGGGGTGGGGGGTCACAGGTAAACAAAGTTACGTGGCAAACACGCTGAATGCCACTCACGGACGTTCCGAGTGATGGGGATACTGATGCCGATGCCGCGCTCTGGTCTCGGTAACTGCGAACGCAGGCGGGCGACACTTGGCCATACATGTGCGACTCTATTTTATTTACTCACAGCTGCGATGAGGTAGAGAAGGACCTCTTAGAGGTCACCTCACAAACGGAAGCTGGTCCGAGATGAATGCCTGAAGGATGCGGATGGAAATGACACTGGTCTGGGATTATGGCTGCCGGTGGCATGTGGCAGGTGGCAAATCCAATTACGGGCAAACCAAAACTGCTACCGGTTTTGAAAACATTCAAAGTGTATTTCTATGCAAATGATTTTCATATGCCCGTAATCAAAAATAATTACATTCTGCTCAAAAAAAAAGAAGTAAATTGCACACTGTTGACCTTGTTCGCGGCACTCAAATGATCATTTTGAAACATATTTAAAGCACATAATAAATATTTAAACAGACGTCGCTTTAACTTCAGAACTCATATTTTATGTGTATGAGCATTGAAAAAAGCTACTGATTTAATTTGATACCTGTCGCACATAATTAATTGATAATTGCAGATGGCATCACATGGTAATTAAACATAACATTAAATTCACATTTCCCTCACTCAAGTTGTGCCATTTGTCAAATAAAGCGACACAAATGAATTTTTTAATAATAGCAGTTCAAATTAAATTATTCAAAAAGCGACGCCAGATAGCAATGAATACTGCTTGACCACTTTTTCCACACTATTTCTAACTTAAATTAATATATTTGCTATGCATTCCAGGAAATCTTTCACGAGCACGCCACGCACCTACGAATCCTGCGGGAGCACACGGACAGCGACGCTCTGGTGGAATCGCGCGTGCCGCAACAGCTCCGCCAGAATCTGATGGCCAACTTCCGGAACGGCAGTCGGCATGCTCCGTACTTTCTCTGCGGGGCGGATGGGAGTGGCAAGAGCGCCATACTGTGCCACCTGTACGGCCAGGTGGGCAGCTGGTTTGGATCCACTCGCGTGCACCGGGTGATTCGCTTTGCCAAGGCCACGCCCCGTTCCGCCTACAATCTGGAGCTGCTTCGCGTGATTTGCCAGCAGATCTCAATCATCTTCAACATACCGGAGGGCTATCTGCCCAAGGACGCCTCCTTTGATCCGCTGTATATCAACACTTGGTTCCAGAACCTGCTGCGTAGAGTCGAGGATATGGGCAATGATGTCCTCTTCCTGTTTATCGATGACTTGCACTTGCTGAATCCACTGGATTGCGATATTGTGACGGCTCTTTCATGGCTGCCCACATCGTTGCCCTGGAATGTGCAGATCATCTGCAGCTCCACCACGGCCGTGGAGCAGCTAAAGTTCACACCGATGCAGCGGGATCGCTTCAAGTCCGTCGAATATCAGTTCGATCTGAATATGGGTGACTATGCCACAAAGCTAAAGATTCCGCCACAATGCATTCCGGGCGACGTGAGCTTTGCCCTCTACGTGGAGCAGCAGTTCGACCAGTTGGAACGCCATTACGGACGACAGGCGGTGGGCGATCTGGCCTCCTATATCACCTGCTCGGAGTACGGATTGAGTGAGACGGAGCTGCTGGAGCTTCTCATGCCCACCGACGATCCGGAGTCGCTTATCGAGACCAAGAACGGACACTTTAGCTTCGCCACCTTCAAGAAGATCCATCGTGAGATGGGTAAGTCAAATATTTTAGGTGGGATCTATGGGTTGGGAATAGAAATTCAATTTTAAACCTATTTAAATCTTTTCAAACATTTAATTGAATATTTGATATTATATCCTGCAGACCTACTACTGCTCCTGCACGACAAGATAATGTCCGGCAAGGTGCTGATCCAGTGGCGGCACAACTACTGCGCCTCGGTGGCCAAGCGGAGATATATGGACGTCCAGAGGACGCGTAGCCTGCACTGCGAGCTGGCCAACCTGTTCTTTCCGCAGGACGAGGACGAAAGCACGCTGGAGAACGAGTCGAATCGCAGCGAGAGCAAGTCGGTGATCAGCCTAAAGGACAGGGACCGCGAGAAGGACTCCCTGTCGGCGGTGTCAGCTGTTTCCGCCGGCCGGAAGTCATCGTCCACGCATCACAACGACGACACATCCACCTTCTACAACCCCATCGCAGCGGATGTGAGCTACAGCATGCGCCACGTGGAGGAGAGCTGGCACCACCTGATGCGATCCGATGACACCACCCGCTTCAAGCAGATCGCTGTCTGCAACTTCGACTTCCTGCTGGCGGCGGTAAGCTCCCCAATTAGTTTCGTAGTTCGCTGAGGGTGGGGGGGTTCCAAATGGCAATCAGTGGAGCTCAGCATTTGGCTGCTCTTAATTGCCTGGTAATTTGGCAATCAAACAGACAGTCTTCCGTTTACATGTCAAAATTTAGCACCATCCAATGGGCACAAAGTTAATTTGTACATTCAAAGCGAGAGCTGATGAAGTGAAAGCTCCGAGTGAAACTAAATTATGGGCAAAAATGATTTACATGCTATTGATTGTGCTGTTGGTCAGAGAGAGCAATAAAATTGTTGAGTGGAAAATATAGTTCCATTTTTTTTAAATTTATAGTGGTAGTTAAAAGTGTAGGAAATCTTTAAACAAACTTAGCAAAAGTGTAATTAATGAAATTTATAGACACTTTTAGGTAGCATCTTCTATTCTAAGTTAATCAAACCAATAAGCTTTAGTAAACTTGCTCTGTGCCGAAAACAACATGACTGCAACAAATCCCCAAAGCTGCCAAACTGTTTGATAATTTTAATTGGGAAAGGCAGGCGAATGGACAGCTAGAGTCCAGCTCAATAAAAGCCTCACAAAAGTATAATGTGATAATGAAATTAGGATGGATATTTGGAGCATGCCCCCGGCATCTCCCTTCCGAATATGCAAAATTCAAGCAAAGCTCGCACAGTCGTTGGCTCTTTTAATTCGGTCGCCTAATTGTTTCGCTGCAGTTGGCCATTTGCTGCCATTCCCTGATCCCTCCGATTCCCGCATTTGAGCCATGAAGCTACTTTAATTTCATTCCATTTGGTTTCATTCAGTGCGGAAAACTCATTATTCGGCCCTGGAAAGTATGCAATTAAACTTTTGTTTCCCTCGCGTGTGTGTGTGTGTGTGTGTGCGGAAGTTTTTGCGGATGCGAGCCAATCAAATTAACGATTTTGTTTGTTAAATTTTTGTTCTGTGCGAATATTCAATGCGCTGATACATTTTTAACTGCCAATATTTGCATTCCCAGCGGCGAACATGGAACCCTTTCATTGACTAAACGACTAAAATATGAATCTTTTTGCATCTAATTAACGCACAACTAAATAAAATTAGAAATGGTCGATTCCAATCGATTTAACACTTCTTCAATACATGATAGAAGAAATATAAGTTTTGTGGAGCACTTAGATAAGCCTAATTAAATAAATTTGAGCCGTATTCATGTGCAAAATGATGGGAGTATAAATGTTTTTTTTTGTGCTTAATTAACTCCTTATTGTCGTTTGAATTCGAGGATAATGGAGCCTGTTCAAATCAAAGCCTGTTTTCTATTACAAACAAAAGTGGATTAATAGCAAACTAGTTGACACCAAAAGATAATAGATATATAGATAGTTAATGTAAATAACCATTTATAGTTGACACTTTATCAGATACTCTGCAGAATGAAATCTTTGTTGAGTATAAAAGTGGTTTCATTATTAAGAATAATTGATATGTGGATTATTTAGTTAAACGTAACCCTTAACCATTCAAATACCAGGTGCAAACCGTGTCGATCAGCTACCTGCGCTGCCTGATCGAGCACGTGCGCTGCTACATCCTGGACAGGGACATCGAGCTGATCTACTATACGATCCGGAAGTCGAGCGACGTCCTCACCCGCGATCCCATGCAGCTGGGTTCCCAGCTGATATCCTGGCTGCGTCCGATCAGCGAGCACGACGACGACGACAACTCGCTGCTGAGCATGACGGTCCGCTCGGCGACCGCCTGGTGCGACGGCTATGCGGTACCGCTGCTCGTACCGCTCACCGGCTGGCTGCCCGCGCCGCTGCCCTCGCAGATCCGCACGATGACGGTGTCCGGAACGGGATGCATTCGCGCCGTATGGCTGGCTCCGTCGAAGCAACACCTTATCCTGGCCACCAGCTCCGGCGACGTGCAGCAGTGGCACATCATGAGCAACTCACTCGATCACATCTTCAAGGGTGAGTGGAGAGCATTCGTATTCCTTCCATTACCCGAGCTAATTGCCCAACGCACCTTCCTTTCTAGGACACACTGCGGCGGTCACGTGCCTCCTGGTGGCTCCCCAGTCGGATTCGGAGCTGCTGCTGACCGGCTCCGAGGATGCCACTGTTCTTGTGTGGCACGTAGGGCTGCGCGAGCGACGGGCGCACATAAAGTGAGTGCACTGAGCGAAAAGAAGAGTGTGACTTCTGTTAGGAAAAGCGGTTTAACTTCTTTCAATTTTCGGCTTACAAATAACTTACAGTTACAGAATGCTACCCACTATGTTTTCAATATCCGCAGTAATTCCTTGATTTATAGACCCAATATATTTCTGTGTGCCGGTCTCCTTCGTCTCTTTATCGTTACCATTTTCGCCGCCTCGGGCGTAATTTGTAAATCTCTGCAGGCGCAATTTATCTAAACATCCTCCGCTTCTCCATTTATCCCAGGAACGCCCACACGGCTCCGATTACGGGCGTGGCAGCCGGCGCCAATAACACGCTCATCATAAGCAGCAGCGAGGATGCAAGCATCGCCATCACGGACCTGGCCAGCGGCAAACTGGTGAGCGAACACGAGCACAATGGGGCAGCCCCACATGTGGCAATGGGGGTGGTGGCATTCGCTGGGGAAGCTAATGGCTGCCATAATGGTCACTTTCAGCGAATTAAAAGAGGGACAATGCAGACTATGTAACTTTTGGAGGGATTTCATGCATGGCCATAAGCTAATTTGAGAACATTTTGTGCGGTGGCCAAAGAGATTTTTGCTGAGACTGTAAGTCTGGAGTTTGGTCCACCAAAAGCCCGTGGTTATATGTACATATATCTGCATAATAAGGGAATTTAGAAATAGTTACTCTTGAGTTTTTAACATTTTTGCTATTTCCTTATATTTAAAGCACAGGATTACTGCACCTTTTTATTCTACAAACGAGAGACTTTATCTAAATGTCAGAATGGCCAGACACCTGACTATTTAAATAAGAACAACAGCATTTGAATAATTGTTCAAATGCAGAGAGGCAAATGTCTTATTGTCTTAACCCAGTTTAGATTGCCTTCTGTTGCTTACCCTTAGCAATTTATTTGAGAACTTAAGTGCGCACTCTCGATGAACTGGCAGCAGCTAGTTTATGGCCTTAAATAACACCTTTCAATTTCAGACATTTATTTACATTTATAGAAATCGCAATCGATTTGTTTATCGTCATGTAAATGAAAATCAAATAGCACTCTGTTTGATTTTATAAATTATTGTTTGAGTCCCATTCGAAATGCATCGAACGCATTTCATTTCGGTGCAATGAAAAACGCATTTTCTGAGGCTAATTGCGAAATCTCGCCGCAAACCAGATCAAACAGACCGAATGCATTTGCATAATTTCTCTGGGCCAAATAAATTCCGCCTAACCAGCCAACAGCGCCTTTCATCAAACACAGCAGGCAAGGTCACTGCGGAGGGGGGATGGGTGTGGGAATGGGTTGGATTTGGGTGTGTGGCTCCTGTGCGGGCTGAATTGTTGCCATCTGGCTGACACGAGTGTGCTGCTCGTTGAACATGGGTGTACACGTTCCGCGGCCTGGCAAATGAACCGTGGCAGGAGATGGTGCCACTGGTGTCCTGCCCCCTGTTCCTATGCCACTTCTTCCACTTCCGCCCCGCCATAAGTCATACTAAGTTGATATTTCAGAGACGCACACACATTAAACTGTGATTACCCACAATGCGCCATGTTTGCATATCAGGCGTTTTGTGTGTGCGTGTGTGTATGTGCCCGTGTCCTTGTTCTCGTCCTTGTCGTCGTCCTGTTGACACACATATAGAAATTAGATTTATTGCCACTCGGTTGGCCCCGGGCATATTTTAAAGTCAATTTCGCTGAGTCGCCTGCTACACAAGCTCTTTACGATTTTAAACGCGACAGTAGACAAGGCTGCAATGCCCTGCTACGGCGACCGGAAGTGCCACACATACTGGCACACACCTGCAATTACGCGCACTTATTGAATTAATTACAATATTACGTATACGCCGTGTCATGCCGGCACTTCCATTCATGTCGCCACCGTTGCTGCCTTCTCTTCCATTTTTAAAGTCCAGGTAATTTATCAAACTTTTGGCATTTTCCGCTGTCGCTTCCTGGAAAGGGGAAACTCGCATGCTAGGTGGTAATTAACTTAATGCATACGAAATGTGACAAACAAAGGGAAACACGAGTGAGCGGAAGTTACGGCAAACTTGAGGGTAGCACATGGGACACGCAAGCCAAGTCAAGTCAAGTTCGTGTGTTGGCCATAAAGCTACCCTAGGATTAATATTTAAAATCCGATCGTTTAGATGGTATTAGAAACAAATGGCTTTCGATGGGCAGGCATGATAAGCTTGCTGTCCTTTTCCAAATCAAATTTCATGCAAAGTCCCTGGCGAACTGATGCCATTCAAACGTTAAATTTAATCTCTACTTTAAGTGGGCATATAAACTTTTTTCTATATAACTTGTGTTTGGATTTTTTCCCTCCAGAGACACCGCATCACCCATCATCGCGGTCCAGTGAGTGGAATCGTGGTGGCCGGAGCTTGCGATGTCCTCATCTCGGGCGGTCTCGACAGGACGATTTGCGTGTGGGATCTGGACAACTTTGCCCTGCTGAACACTATGCAGATGACGAGTGCTGTACTGCGTATTGATATTTCGTGGAATTCGGTGAGTTAAAGCTACCAGAATTAATTGTAAGAGACATATTATCTTAAGGATATTCCCGTGCGCCGCAAGTGCATCGTGAGTGAATTCCCCACGCACTCACACTTGCACTTTATGTGGCTTCTCAAATTTAACGAAACAAACTTCTGGCAAAGACAAAAGTTGAGTCCTTAAGGGGATTTCCCTGCTCACCATGCACAGCTGAAAAGCTTTAAAAGCAATTCCTACGTTCGAGACAGAAAAAATATAATAAAAAGATGGAGAAGAACGCCAAGCTTTAAGCCATATTCCACTTGAGTGAAGCGCTCCAAGTAACCCAATAACGAAAAGCGCAATTTAAGGACACATAAACGCCAGAGACAACGTGGAAAATAAAACTGAAATCCAGCAAGTTTAAAGCGAAACACAATAGATGGACGAGCGCATAGATTCACCCGAGATGTGTCACAAAAAACTGGGTGACTTGACAACTCGGGGATTTTTCTGCTGAAATTCTAATAAGTGAAACCGGCTTGGGTACGCATTACGCGCCAAATCCTTTGTTGTCAATCAGCTTGACAAAAAAACCCAATGTGTGCGTATGTGCGTATGTGTTTGTGTATCTGTATATGTGTGTGTTCGTGCCTGCCTCTATCAATAAGTATTGCATACTTAGCAGCAATTTGGCACGCAAAATAATATCAAGATACCGGCGGGGATCTTCCGGCTCCCTGGAAGACACTGTTGTCCTTTGTCAATGGCAACTGTGCTCGCTCCCCATCTCATCTTATTCCTCCTCATATCCCATCCCAACGTCTGGCAATTGATGCGTGCTTCCACTTGCCACTCGCTCCTCGAGTTCCCCACATCCATCTGCGCCCAGCCAGCAAATCCACAATAGACAGACAACAGGAAAGAGCCACTGTAATTCAAGGTGCACCGAGTCTGCAGCTCCTGGCTCAAGGGGATCTCCTCGGATGGCACATACCAGTCACCAGCACTGTGCACTTAGAAAAATTGAAAGTAATTGAAAGTTGTTCTTTTTTTTAAATTTGCGAAGTTAAATGAATGAATTTCGTTCGGTTGGGATGCATACCCAACACATAAACTCTTAGGTTTCAAAATCTACGTTTCATATTAAAAAATATGAATTTTTCAACGTGCCTCCAGCTTCCTCGCATTTCAGACAACGTAAAAAATACTGAAAAGTCAGAGACAAAGTAAAAAGATAGTCAGGGGGAGCGATTCAATTATCATTGGACTTTGGTGGGGCTTCTTCAGATCCAAAACTCATGATGTCCTTTGCCGCAACCGAAAATACAATTTCGCACATTAAACAAAAGTGCTGGTGAAAATTGAGGGAAAATTGCCTATAAGGAGGCGGAAAAATTGTTTCGCGATAACAAGGACATATCCGAATGGGCGGGACTTGCCGCCTACCCCAAATTGAAATGTAATTTTACACAGACACGCGAATACATGCATACATATTCGTATTCTGTGGCCACCCATACACCGACACTAACACATACACGAACACTTCACTTTGTGGGGGGAGCAGCCCCTTGGGCAGGATTCTTAGCCAAGGAAAATGGCAAAAGGAAATCAACTTTCTTGCTCTTTGGCCTGCATCCTGATGGCTTCGTGGCACGGCCACCTCCAAACCCCCGCACCCGCCACGCGGAGAAAAGCCTCCTGTGGGCTGTCCTTAAATTGAAATGTTTCAGCCTCTGTGTCTGAACTGGCAAAATGCAATTTATTAATTTTCGATTACCTCGTCAACGGCCCTTAACGACACAGAATTCGATACACAATTAAATGAAAAATTTACAATTAATAATACTGAATGGCGCAATAAAATTTCAATCATCACTTCCAAATTTAAAATTTAACCAACATTTTTTTGAATTTCGCATTTTTAACAGAAAAACTGAAATCTCCATTTCATTAATTTTCAGGTCTTTTTGCTGGCTTTGTGTGAGGACAATGCTCTTTATGTCCGCACACTGGCCACCGGCAAGGAGTTGCATACACTCAAAGGACACAAGTCGAAGGTGAGTGATCCGCTTGAACCCCGTACTGTATGCTAATCCTTAGTTTGGAACCCGCAGATACGAAGCATTTCCATTGGCAAGGACAGCCAGCGTTGTGTGGTGGGCTGTGATGATACACGAGCGCTGATCTATGACATGCACGCCGGAAAACTGGTAAGATCGCTTCCTCCGAATCCGGGTCCAGTCACCGCCGTTCATGCGATGGATAATGACGATTTCCTGGTCACCGTGGGCGGCAACAAGATCACATTTTACTCGTTCCGCAACGAGGAGCTCTATGTGAATCCCTACTCCCGGCATCCGCGTCGCAAACGTAGCCTGAAGCGTCATGCCCAGGCGCAGCGATCGCCATCGACCACATTGCCACCCATCACCTGCTTCGATTTGTCCCGCGACTCCCAGCAAATGGCCATCGCATCCGGGCGCCATGTCCACCTCATGAGGATCAATACTCCGGAATACCAGTGCACATTGGAGGGGCACACAGCTGGGGTCTCTTGTCTCAAATTTGCGCCGAATGGTGAGTTTCTGGCCACCGGCTCCGAGGATCGTTTGGTGCACATTTGGAACCTGGCTCTGGGTGAGATCTGCCACTCCTTTAAGGGCCACACTGCACCGGTGGTCAAGGTGGTGGTGCTGATGGATTCGTTGCGAGTAATTTCCACGGATCGCGACTCCATGCTGCTCGTTTGGATGGCCCATTCGGGCAATTTGTTGCAGACCATCCAGGGTCCATACAAAAGTCTGTCCGTGACCAACAACATGCGCTTTGCCGTCTCCACGAATGGTGATAACACACTCAAGATCTGGTCACTGACCCAGGAGGACGAGAAATATTCCGTTTCGCACTCGGACGAAATCACATGCTTCGAGATCAGCGCAGATAGTGTGCACATCATCAGCGGATCTCGGGACATGTCCTTGAAAGTGTGGCAAGCGACGGGCGGTAAGCTCAGCCAGGTGCTGGTGGGGCACAGTGATGCGGTCACCTGCGTGGCCGTTTCGGTAACCAACAAGACTCAGGTGCTGTCCGGTTCGAAGGACATGAATCTCATCCTCTGGGACCTGCTCACCGGCGAGGAGGTGCACACGCTGGCAGGACATCTGGGTCCTGTGATTGGAGTCAAAGTTTCGGCAGATGGTGAGTAATGCACAAAAATATATACTTCTATGCCATGCCGATTGATCCTGATCTCACAGGTTCCACTGCCGTTTCTGGAAGCGATGACAAGACCCTGATCGTGTGGGAAACGAAGCGCGGACTAGCTCTAACCTCGCTCCAAATGCACGTGCCCTTCACCCACTTCGACATTAGTCTGGAGGTGTCTCGAGTCCTGGTCCAGCTGGTGGACAGCTATAATCTTCCCGTGATTTGCTTGCATAACACTCCAGCGCAGTATGTGAAACTACCTACGTATTCGGGTCCCAGCAAGGATGTCGAAGGTAAGACTTCACTTTTCACTTACAAATTTGAACTATGCAGATATTAATCCGATATTCCCGCAGATCTAAGACCGCAGGGTCCCAAGCGTCAGATGAAGAGGCTGCTGAAGAAGGAGGTTTCGTTGGACACGTACACCTGGCAGAAGAAGTACGGCCATCTGACCTCTTCCGTGATGATGGCCCAGGTGGATGAGCGGCTGAAGCGGCGCTTCAGTGTTTCGGCCAGCATGGAGGAGATCTCGAAGATTGCCGAGACGAAGACAGGAGCATCTCAAGCGAATCTGGGACCGGAGCAGGCGGCTCTGGCCCAATCCCAGCACTTTGATCAACTGGAGGCGCTGTGGAATAAGCGCTCGCCGCCAAGAAGGCGTCACAATGCGGTAAGTGAAGGGCCTTCACTGAGCACCTTACTCTCTCTTTTTGAAGGAGGACCTGGAAGGACCTTAGCTGCAGTTGGCTTTAGTGTGTGTACTCCTTTGGTACTCGTAGTAGATGCGCTCACCATTTTGGTTTCGTTTCGTCTCTTCTTTTCGTTTCATTTCCGCTTCGTAACTGTTTGCTTATACACCAATGTGCAACATGCAATATGCAACGTGCAACATGCTATGTGCAACCTGCAACACCTGCAATCTGAACCCATTTAACAGGGTCTCTCGAGGCAAACCTCGCTGGTGGAGGACCGTCTCGAATCGTCGGACGACGACGAGTACCAGGACGAGCGCGCAGGTATGTTGTCCGCCTCCTACGATAACATCCACCACCTTGCACGTTTGCCCGGCCTCCGATCCCTGCACGATGCATGGAAGACCAACAGTCTGCGGGTGCCCAATCGCTCCGCCCGCACCAAGTTCTATGTGAGCACACCACCACCACAGAACTCGCAGAACAGCAGCAGTCTGCGGCTGGACTCGCACGTACCCGGACAGTTTACGGATGGTGTGGTGGCTCCTGATCTGGTCAGGGATCTCCTGACCGCGCCACAGCCCGTCGAGTCACCTCAAAGGATCTCCCTGCGGCAGTTGCTCCACTGGCCAAGTCTGAAATCTCGAATATGGCGCCGCCAGCGTAACTGTCAGTCCCTGCAGCCGAACATCCGGCTCAATCCGCCGGAAAGACTTCGGCCCACACCCATCATTGTGGTGGAGAACTACGATGTTCGTCGTGTGCAGCAACTCCGCACGGATCTCATTCTGCATCCGCAGACGAGTAGGGCCTCAATGGGTCACATCGAGGTGGCCGGCAGCGAACAGCTTCTAGCCAAAAAGGCCAACTACTGGCAGCGCCGCTGGCAACTTCTGCGCCACAAGGCCGCCAGCACCACCACCACCACCAGCCGTTCAGAGTCTAGTCACCCACATCGGGATTCCATGAATTCCCATTCGAATAACAGCACCTCCGATCCCACGGCCAATTGCAACGATTGTGTGGCCCAATGACTGGCAAAGACCCAACCACCGACCACATCGAACAGCCACACCACCACCAACACTCTGCACCAGTTCCGATTTCCAGCACCCCTTTTTGCCACTCTTTTTACGTAGTTTTGGCCATGCCTAGTTGTTTGCCAGTAGTCAACTTAAACGTATTTATTTTAATAAATTTCCACAAGGTTCATTTCGTTTTATTTTTATTACTCGTTCAATTATACCCAATTATCTATGGTCAAATTGCCCGGAAACTGTGGTAACAGGTAAGTACACTCTGGAAAACAATCACTTTCTGGATTCGGGGAAAATTTCTCAAATATTCATAGAACAAAAACTTGCTTTAAAAGTATAATTGTATGATATGTGATATCAAACAACAAGATGCTAAATAATAATTGCCCCTAAACTTTTAAGTAAAAACATGCTATCAGTTAAAAGTATAGGTAAAAGTCCTTCGACACTCTTCATTTGTTTAATTAAACTGAGGCTTATGTTTATTATTTTCATATAACGAATTCAATTGAATGCGACTTAAAGCAAGAAACCCGAGGAATAAAATTGCAAATGGCTTTAAGAAAAGATGCGAAATCGCTGCAATGAGACTGCGAATGCCATTCCCCATTGTTAATAGTAATTAGTTTTTGCCCAGGTAACTCTGCGTGTTTTCGACTGTAATGGCTTTCGAGTAAATGGCTGCATCATGAATATTAAGTGCTCATCCGACCGGTGGTCGTGCTCATTTCGCATTGGCCAACGCAGAAAATGGCAATCAATAAATTCGCAACGCGATTAACTCGATAAGCAAACAAGAGACCAGTGCATCGCTGGCCGGGTAATGAATTGAGCGAATTAAAACCAATCAATTCCACTCGAGCGGAATCGAATCGAATTGAATCCAAATCGAATGAAATGGAAACGGGGTCAGGGAGTAGTGTCCTCAGAGGTAAGCAGCTCGTTCTTCCAGCTTTACGTTCAGTTCAAGCATTTTGATCGGCGAACCAATCGTGGAAATGTGGAAATATGGCCCGCAACTTGAGCCTGTGTACCATATCCTTAAATCTTCGATCTCACTAAGTATTTGTTATCACTTTCGACTTCTCTGGATTTTATAACGACTTTACGCTCTCTCGATGTGTACATATATATACATATATATAAATATTTATATAACTTCCTGCATATTTTTGAGTACTCGTTCCGTTTTAAAGTTGTTGTCCAGTTTGGCCACGTTTCTGCTGCTAATCCAATAAAAACAAAAGAAAAACCATATAACAGATGAAAATGAAGTTCCCATTTTCCATTCCAACTATCCGAACCACAACTCCGACCGAACGACCATCACCACCACCACCACCAACCACCACCACAACCAACAGCCACCGCCCACAGTTCGAAAACCAGTTCCCGCAGCTCACTGCTCCCATAGACAAGTGCATCCGGAGCAGTAGGAACGGCCAGCACTCTGAATAAATACTAAATATAATAACCAAGAAAAGAAATGAAATGAAAACCATTTAGATAAGTTTACCCACTCGATTGGCATGCTATCTCCAACTCCAGTGTTTTTCCGCAATTCGAAACTAGAGTCCACCGTACAGAGCACTTTGCAAGTAACCAAACACCGAACGGCACCATCCAAAATTTGACTAACCCAAATCGGCTAATTCTTGGTTAAATTTCGTCTTCTAGATGACTTCGACGATTTCTTTCAGTGGGGCTAGGACGTTAGGATAAGATATCACAATGTTATTGCATTAGTAATTAGTACTAGGCATTAGAGAACACACTTAGCTTTCGAGTAGAGTAATACGGGCATACCTATACCTCAAATGCAAATGCTGAACAAAAAACACTTTTGAGAATTCTACACAGTTTATAACGTACTCGTATAATAGCATACATATGTGTATAATCGACAAAACAACCCATGCACATCCGGCTGGATATCCGCAAGTAAGTATGCAATCTACCAGGTACAGATACAAATTCCTTAGCCATGCCACTAGAGCTTAACCATCTTAATTTGGCCAAAAGGCCGCAGCGAGAGCCCTTTGCTTTGATGTCTCGTGCAAGTAACGTTTATTTGGCAGCAACTGTAGATGCCGGCAATTAATTCAATGTTTGGGGCATGCCACTATACTAGCAGTATAGACTATATAGAGTATAGCGCCTAGAGTCTAGAATGCAAATGCCAATATAATCCCAGACATTCTAAAGTACATTCCGAATTTGTTGTCAATTTATGCAGATCATTTCGCTTCGGGAGGAGGAGGATACCACAAGGGATAAGACCTGATACAGCAATTAAATGGAATACTTATCCAAAATGCCAAGCAATAATGGGGCAGACGAGCATAACACATAACCCATCTCCCATTTCTCTCTGTGTACGAGTAGATGTAAACGAATGAAATGAATGTAGTTAAATCTGATAAACCACCGTCTCAGACTTTGTAGGAATTCTAGAGTTAAGTAAGCCCTTTACCATTTACAAATTTTATTGTTGTAGAGTGTTTTATGTACCTACCAAGCCAGAGCTAAATGTTAATTGTATTGACCCGATAACGCAATAACTTAGAATCTGTTCAAATGCGATATGCAGATACGAGCTCTCTAAAGGGGTAAAAAGCGTAACTATGCTTAAAAAACACAAGTGAAACAAACATTACTTAATGAAATCCACACACCCACACATGCACACAGATACACTGAGAACATTGATGGTTAACTAGGAAACTAAGCAATTGAATGTATATATACTAAGCTACTATGTTCGCTGTAGAATTAGTTCGAATTGCACTTTTTCGGGTCACGGGCTTGCACTTCCCTCGGATATAACTTCAATAACTTTCTGACAATCAGAGGTTCTAGCCTGGAACGAAAAACCAAATAAAAATAATAAAATAAATAAATAACATGCAACCGCAAATCAACTTTAAACTGAGAACGACATAATGATATTTCTACACTGGATATTTCCATGCATGCCGCAAGTGAAACTTCGTTAAACTAAGAAATCTATTCCTATGTAGCGTAGTGTAGTGTCCACATCTCTGTAGCTGAGCCAAGCGCATCTCCCGAGGAACTTTGCACCTGGAAACGAACACGGACGAACAAGGATATGGCCACGGAATCGGATAGCGATATCTAAACATAGAAAAACACAAAAACACTCAGCAATGTACACCCCCTGTCAATGTCTATTAAATCGAAATTAAACTCAACTTTACTGGAGAACGAAAAAGATGCACTTTTTATTCGAAATCTCAAGAAAACTCAATCCTTATACTATATATTTTTGAAAGACTCTGAAAGAGATTTCCCTCCACTATGTGCTATTGTAAGTCCAAAAGAATGGCTTGCGGTTCAAGGTTCATGCGAAGTCACATGCATCGAGTTGCCAACAATTAATTCAGTTTCGCCTGTTTCATTATGCATGGGACTCACAGCTACCACTCTTCATTATTCGGCCCATCTGTCCCGATGTCGCCAGCTATTGTTTGTTTGCAGTTCTCCGGCCATTATGACACCATTTGCCGAGCCCACGTCAAACAAGAGCCAAAAGCGTCCGCATCAGCAGGCATCCGCATCGTGGCCGGGTTGGGTGATATGGGTGGTTAGATGGTTGGTTGGTTGGTTTGGGGTGGATAAAACCGCAGACGCAGCCATTTTGTTTGCACTGTCTAATGAGAAAAGTTTGCGGAAAGCATTGACAATGAATGCTCCTGATAAGTGTGTGTGTTTCACCTACACAATAAAGCAAAGGCCATTCATACATACATACATATTCCTTGATCGATTGGCACACATTCGTTTAATGAGCTACAAGGAAATGGGAAATGGGGGAAAAAAATAGTGGCGAGCCTTGGTCAACCCTTTGCTGCTTTTAGCCTCTCTAATTGCTTTTGTTTTTTGGGCTAAGACCGAAAGTGACAGGAAAACCTGAAAAGGGCGGCGCACTGATGAATTGAACCCACTGAACCGCAGACAAATCGAGTGGGAGGATGCTCCACTTGGAACTTGGAACTCAGTGGCAAGTCGAATACGGGGCCTTTGGCTTGCGGAGAACTTAATGACTTCTGCGGCACAAGCTTTTGCAAGACAAAACAAAAATTAAAAATGCCAATGCTTCGAATGACTCCCCATCATACTACATCATCATCTGAATGGATTTTTCAGCTCTAATTGCAGCTGAGCATTGAGTACTAAACGCTTTTAGTGCGCATTTCTCTGTCGTTTCCTATTACACTGACAAAAAAGTTGAAGAACTTTTTACCTTTTGAATATAATTATTACCTTAAAAAACAATTAAATCGTTAAGGTGACAATAGGACAATTTTCCACTTAATATATATTATATTTTTATTCACTTATATTTTTATTCACTCATTGTCAGCATAAGTTATGTTTCAGTGTACTTTCTGAGTTTTCACTTAGGCATAGCTGAGCACAGGCGAATTCTGTCCTTGCCAGCTATCATCGTCAAATCACGCATACGCAGCGTAAACCCGGCCAAAAGAGCAGCATTTGAAAGGCATTCCGAGCAGGCGGAAAACTTTATGGCGAAGACTTACTCATGTATTACGAACTTTCCGGCATTGCCAAAGAAAAGTTACCAAGCTGAAAGGCAGACGCGAAAACCCAAATTGAGACTGAATAAAAACTAGCACAGCGCAGACAAAGTATCAGGATTAAGTGAGCCACTTGCCGCGGGCTTTAAATCCATTCGGCCACAACGATTTTCCCCGCAAGCAAACAATAAAAAAAGCATCGACAAAAAACTAGTCGCATTATCGCTCATCCGCTTTGGATATTTGTTCGCGTTTAGCGATTTAAAAAAAATATAAAAATTACAAAGATTACAAAAGCAGTAGAGTGCATGCCTAGTTTAAAAGGTTAGACTTGGGAAAGTTAAATCATGCAAAAAAACAAATGATTAAATTTATTTAAAAATTGTTGCATATGAAAGGGTTAAACTTTGTAGTTGAAGAACGTAGTTAGAAAATGCATTTCAATTTGAAAATCCTCATAAGCACACTCCTCACCAGCAGCACAAGCAACCGTTTGCTGCAGAAAGTTATCCAATTAGGAATCCATGGGAAATCCCCGATAGACTCGCTCGCTGCTCGCCTTGCCAATCAGCTGAAAGCAAACAACCAAGTCTGAATAATGCATTACCCGCCACTTTGCTCCACACCAGGGTGAAGGGGATGTGGCCCCACTGCCCGGCAGGATGAACCATTTGTCCAGCACCCGCTGCCAGCCACTGATATCGAAAAGCAATTTCCGTTATGATTGCCAGAGCTCCCTAATCCCCGCAACGGATGCACGCAAATGAGGGAGTGCAGCAGGAGCAAGACGTTGCCCGGAACAACGGCGACAACAAGTAGTCCTGGTAACTGCCATCAATCAAGGGTGAACAGTCAGTTTGGGCGATAGCATAACCAAATAAGTTTCCAGATCCAGACTTCATCGAAAAACCAAAGCCACTCAAGTTCAAAATGCTGTGGGGAATCAGTTCCGCGCTGGATTTATACGAGGAGTACCTAAAGGCCTTCAAGATCAAGGACGACCCTCTGCCGAAGTATGAGCATGCACGCGAGGAAGCAGAAGAAGCGGCCGGAGATAATACTTTGAACACCCTAAACATACTCATCTGCGGTGGAGCTGATCCGCGGCATGTGATCAAGACGCTGGCCAAGAGATACACACATCGCATCCGACCCAAACTCAATATCTATTTACTCGATGGTTGCGCCGAAATTGAAGCCAGGAACATGCTGCTCCTTGGCGTAGGCCTGGAGGATCCCGAGTCCTTTAACCTAGTGTCCAAGGTGCACTTGTTCATGGACCTCTACGGAAATGCGGTGATCCGCCCCAGCTCGCACCATTACATGGCAGCCAAGGGACGCACACTGCTTAAAATGGTCACCAATGAGGAGGAACTGCAGCGCCTGGCTCCCATGCTGAATATAGATGGACTGAAGTACAAGGAGCGCGATGGCTTGGAGATGGCTTTCACTTTCTGGCAGCCGCAACCGTGGAATGTCTTTGAGGTGACCGCCTACTGGGAGCAAAGGTCGAGAGCCCTGCTCGGCACCCGGTATGACCACCGCAACGGGGCCTTTGATTGGGACCTGAGCATGACCCTAAAGGACCGTGGAGGGCAGCAGATCTGTTCGCAGGAGTACCGCTATTGGCGCGAGACCGGAGTGGCTTTCGTTTTTCCGGAATATGAGCATTGCAAGCCGAACAAGACACTGGCCGCTGGATTGGTGCGCAATGGACGCAACTTCATCCACCGTGGCTATGTGGGTGATATCCAGACCGGACCGTTTTGTGGCTTCGGGCTGCGCACCGTGGAGGAGCGAATGCATCATTCTGTGCACGGAGATAATGATTATCGTGCTACCGACATAACCGAACGCAATCTCATGGAATTCTTCCACGAATTGCTGACCCAGACGGCCTACGAGCATGATACCACTCGCTCCCGACGGTATGGCTCCGTTCAGCTGCTGATGACGCCCTTGTTGAACCACCAGGAAGAGGACGCGGCTGGGCAAGCGGCATACGATAAGCCGTGGATCAACGTGCCCGGAGTAACAGTGCACTTTGTGTCGCCGTTGGAGATGGAGCATCTGAAACAGGGCGCAGCTCATTGGAACAATATGTTTGATGTCGTCTTTATGGCCTATAACTATTACTCTTTCTTGAGCAAGGACTTCTTCCAGACGATGCGCGCACAATCACTTTTTATCCTGGAAACCAAGCTGATGACGGTGGAGCGAAAAGAACGTGTGCAGGACTATGAATCTAAAGCCAAAGAGCTGATGAAAGAGGCTGGCATGAAGCCGGCCATCAACTACCAGGCCATCAACGCCAAGAACATGTGGCTAAAATACAAAAAGACCGATAAAGAGGAACAAGAAGATGAAGCCGTGCCAGAAGCTGTGCCAGAAATAACTTTTAAATATGACACAGACACAGATTTTGGGGAACCTTCTGAAGAGTATACTGGTCTAGTGATTGAGGAGATTCCCTCATCGAACCAAACTGTGGCAGCCATTAAGAAGGAAGTTGAGGCAGAAGGTCCCCTACAACCAAAAACTAATTTGCCATAAATAAGAAATCCGAATCCGAGTGAAATAAAATATGCATCTTAATGAATACAACGAGTAACTTTAATTTTGTCTCTGCTTTTTCTTTTGCTTCCCCGTTGCCCAAGTGTCCAGTTGGAACTCCAAGCCCTCCCGTCGCTGTCTTACTTTCTGCGGAGTTGCAAAAGAGGTAGCCTGCCGGCGATCCTCGTCAAAATCCAGCAAATGATCGATTCGGATATTAAGCTTCCTAGCCCGCGTGCCTGTGCTCCAATGATCTTTCTCCCTGCGGTGCTGGAATTCATTTTGCACGACCTTCCGACGTGGCACATGCTTCAAGGCCGCATCCCAGTCGCCGGTTTTCTTGAGGTCCAGCATAATGTTGATCATCTGGTTTAGAGTTAGCGACTTTCCCGAACCGGAACCCCACTGTAGATAGCGATCCAGGGGCAGTCTCGCCATCCGTAGACCCAATCGTTTGGCTTTGGCTAGCGAAAGGGGTTCGTTGTTCATAGTGTCTACCATGGCGCCCACGATGTAGATGTCATCAGGGTTGTAAGTGACCAGATCCTCGCGGCAGTGGGGCGTTAGGTACACCAGGTTCTGTTTGGGAAACAGCTCCGTAAAGCACTTGCTATGCAAGTTTATCGGGAACTCTGGATTGTGAATGGTGGGGATGTAGCGTTGGAAGCTCTGCATACATCTGCTGTCCATCTGGGCGTTGCAATAGTGCAGATCGAAGGGCTCATCGTTCATCCGGTTCTCTGCAAAGCACAGCATCAATTGCTTTGCTGCATAGGTAGCCTCCCGATTGTTCATGTGCTCATCATAGGAGCAATCCAACACCATTTTGGGGGCGAACTGCATAGCCCGCGTGAGCCGGTTGTTCTGCCAGTGATTAATAGTGGTATCGTAGATACGCAGAAACAACGATGTGTGTCCCAGGCCATAGATAATGTGCGTATTCTCCGCGCGCTCCTTTCGCATCTCCGCAACCCGCCGCTCGGTTTCCTCCGCTCGCACTGCCTTCTTGCGCTGATCCGCCTCCTTCTTCATCTCGATTTGCCAGAGATAGGCAAAGTACTTGATCCTAGCTGATTTTGTGGGTAGCGTCAGCACGTGCTCCCAATGATGATCCTTAAAGAATTCCAGCGCCGGCACGCGCCGACCCTCTTGGTGGGCAATGTCCGCCTCCAGCTGCAGCACCTTCAGTCGCTTATCCCGTTCCTCCTTGGTCTCTGATATCGTATCATTACTTAACGCAGGAGCAGGCTGGGAAAACGGATTGACGAACTTCTTTTGGGGTTCCTCTTTGCCGGCTAACGAATTCTCTGCGCCGGAAGTTTTGGAGGCTTGCCTCACTGGTGCGGCACTTCCCTTTAGCAACTGGCTGCCCAGACGCCATCGCGCAAAATGCTTCAGCATTTTAAAAATATACCTTAATGGCAGTAAACTATGTTATAAAACTAGATCGTGAATTGAATAACAGAAACAACGTGCTAGGGTTGCCAACAGTTGTGGATTGTGCGTGCGGAACTGTGAATGGCAAAACGATTAACAGCTGACTGACTGATTAACGTAATTTATGTTACTTGCGAACGGTAAATACACTTTTTCTATGACATTTTAACGTGAATGTATAGATTTAAAATGTATTAATATTATATATATATAAGAAACTAATATTGAAAATCTAGCTAGTTTTTTCTGTGCAAACTTCTAGCCAAAATCAATTTGATCTGGCAGCCTTGTGTTCGAAACTCCCGCGTCGCCGAGTGACTGGCATAATAAGAAGAAGCGGCTTTGCCGACAAATTTGCGCTTGGCTCGGGAAAAACGTGTAAAACATTTAATTTACCAACTAGACTACGCGAAAAGCGACATAATCACAATTAGCAATGGCTTTGGTTTGCGCACGTAAGTGAATAAATTAGATTTTGATATAAATTGGACCATTATGAATCGCACTTTCCGTTCCATTCAGTGACAAACGAAGTCCCCGAGACGCCCGTGGTTTCCCCGTACTCGGGAGCCGTTTTCGAAAAGCGGGTGATTGAGAAGTATCTGTTGGAGAACGGCTGCGATCCCATTAGCGGCAAGGAGCTGAAGCCGGAGGAGCTGATCGAGATCAAGACGCCGGCTGTGGTAAAACCGAAACCGCCAAGTGCCACCAGCATTCCGGCCACTTTAAAGACGATGCAGGACGAGTGGGACGCCCTCATGATTCACTCGTTCACACAACGCCAGCAGTTGCAGACGACGCGCCAAGAGTTGTCCCATGCGCTGTATCAGCACGATGCCGCCTGTCGTGTGATTGCCCGCCTCAATAAGGAGGTGGCCGCCGCTCGCGAGGCTCTGGCCACGTTGAAACCGCAGGCGGGCATTGCCAACGCACCCACGGCAATACCACAACCTGCCCTGGCCTCTGAGGCTGGCGGAGCTGCTGCCCATCCCATGGAGCAGGCGGGCATGAGCGCCGAGGTCATACAAAAACTGCAGGACAAGGCCACGGTGCTGACGCAGGAGCGCAAGAAGCGCGGACGCACTGTGCCCGAGGATCTGGTTACAACGGATCAGGTTAAGAACTTTCTTACCGTGGCATCCCATCCCGGTCTACACTCGGCCTCCGTTCCCGGCATTCTGGCCTTGGACATCAACAGTGCTGATCACAGTAAGATTCTGACCGGAGGCAACGATAAGAACGCCACCGTGTTCAACAAGGACACCGAGCAGATGGTGGCCATCCTGAAGGGACACACCAAGAAGATCACCAAAGTCATATATCATCCCAACGAGGATACAGTCATAACCGGCTCGCCCGACATGAACATACGCATCTGGCACGTGCCCACTTCGCAGACGCAGCTGCTCCTGCGCTGCCACGAAGGTCCTGTTACTGGACTCTCACTGCACCCCACTGGCGACTACTTGCTGTCCACATCATCCGACAAACACTGGGCATTCTCCGATATCCGCACAGGACGCCTGCTCACCAAGGTTATCGATACTGCCGAAGTCGGGCTGACGACAGCGCAATTCCATCCTGATGGTCTGATCTTCGGTACGGGCACCGTGGACTCGCAGGTTAAGATTTGGGATTTGAAGGAGCAGAGCAATGTGGCCAACTTCCCTGGTCACACCGGTCCCATTTCGGCCATTTCCTTCTCAGAGAACGGTTACTACCTGGCCACCGCTGCAGACGATGCATGCGTTAAGCTGTGGGATCTGCGAAAGCTGAAGAACTTTAAGACAATCCAGCTTGATGACGGTTACGAGGTCAAGGATCTGTGCTTCGACCAAAGCGGAACCTATCTGGCGATCGCCGGCAGCGATGTCAGGTAAGTGAATTGTACTTTCCTTATTCAAAGCATTCAGCATGAGGTTAAGATAAGTTTTAAATTTGATTAATTTAATGTTTTGAGTAGAGTGCTGTTGTTCAGCTTAGACTTTGTTCTTCCATCGCTGCTCAACCTGCTGATCATGATGCTTCTTAAAGTGCGCCATCCAGTTGTGTAGCCGGTTCTGCTTAACCAACGCACGGCGAGACATCTCCTTCTCCGCTGCCATGCGACGTCGAACCTGCTGCTCAACGCTTCGCAGCTTGCTCGGTTCGATGTGGTCCAGTTTAGCCAAGAGTTCCAAAACATAGCCCTGGATCTTCTCAACCTTGGCTAGAGTCGTGTCCTGTTCGTCCTCGTATGTGGACTTGGGTGGCGGTGGTGGAGGCTGCATGTCTTCCAGAGTTCGCCATTGCTTGGACGACTTCTGGGCTGCTGGCTTGGATGGCGGCTGCGTTACCTCTCGCTTTTGCTCCGGCTTAACTTTGTTTTGGATTTGCTTGAGAATAATTGGTACAATGCTATTCAGCTTGATATTCAGCTTGCTGGAAATTAAGAATATAAAATAGTAGTTTCAAATATGTACCCATCACAACTCACTCCTTGCAGTATCTCTGCTCGTAGTCATTTAATAGGCCCTTGGCACGCTCCTGAAGACCTGCCACTCGTCGCTGCAGGAACTCGGGATCCTTGAGGAACACATTGGCTTTCACCTGGCGCTCGTACGTCTTCTGTGCCTTGTCATGAAGGATGGCTACGATGTGGTTCAGGATTGCCAACTGAGAAAAGCGCCTGTTGTAGTTGGACACCTTTAAGCGATTTCTCTCATAGCCACGTATCCAGATCTCTGCATTGAGATGATTACGCTTGGCCAAATATGGACGCACTATCTTGTCCATGTACTCTTGGACTTGACGCACTTGCTCGAGACCCGCAGGATGTCGTTCGGTGATCTCCATGGCAACGATTTCCTGCGGCATGCTAAGCTTATTGCTGGCATCGTCTCCGTCGGCTTGCTCCTCCTCCACTGTGTCATCAAAGTAGCTGATCAGCTTGAGCAAATACTGAAAGCGACCGTAGACCTCCTGCACTTCCATCAGCACTCGCTGATGCTCCAGCTTCACCTCGTTCAGCTCCTCGCTTAGTTTGCTTTCCTTCAGCGTCTTTAGCTTTTCTTGGGCCTCTAACATTTTCTTAAACTCCTCCGCCTCCATTTTCTTGAGCGACTCCTCTGCAAACTTGTGAAACTCCTCGGACTTTTCGTATATATTGTCTTGGTATTCCTTCTCGCGTTTTCGGTCCAAAAAAAGTTCTTGCGTAGCATAGTACATAAAGCGATTGCGGGTAATCTCCCTCAAGAGTAGGATGTCTCTGAAAAAAGCTGTGAAATTACACCAGCACATAATTCGCTTGATTCCTTACGTTTTCATGCGAAATTTTCTGGCCAAACGTTGCGCACTGGCGTCCTTAATATAATCGGGATCGATGGTGGTGACCACGCAAGGAGCACGGGGATTGGAGATCTCTCCGCGCTGAGGAATATTAATAAAACTTATCTTTGGAACTCTTAAAATGCATTATTTCGCACCGCATTGAAGTCCGCAATCGATAAGTTAATGGGCTTTGGAGGCTCCGGTTCCACGTGGGTCTTGGGTCGCACGAAATCTTGAAGAGCAGCATGCATTTTTAAGTCTGTGCATATTAGAATATAATACTTACTTTCATATTCGCGGTAAACCTTTCTTTTAAACTTTCGCATTGTTAAGTTTAATTCGCAAGAATGAAATGGATTCCCTTAGTTAACTTGTTTATTTGGTTGCCACGGTACAAATGAAATTCTGACGGTTGCTTCGTTTTATTTACAGGGTTTACCTATGCAAGCAGTGGCAGGAACTGAAGGTATTCAACGACCACACGGCCCTGGCAACGGGCGTGAGATTCGGCAAGCATGCCCAGTATCTGGCATCCACCAGCATGGACCGCACCCTGAAGCTCTACGCCATCGAATAAGCACTTGCAGAGTCCATACTTAGTAATTAAGTTCAAATTTTTCTTCTATAATATACCCTAATGATTGTGTGTTTTCTTGCACAAATCTTGCAGAATAATAAACCTGACCCTGTATCCAAATAATTCAGAATTTGCAAAACCCGCAGACAAGTTTTTCCTTAAATACTAACAAAATCCTTTAAGATCCATAATTTCAACTACTAATATATTATCGTTTAAGCTTTTCTTTTTCCGCAGACTATTCATATTCATTTGATTCAATTTTAATGCATACACTTATTAACTTATTCAGTTCCGAACTTGGTACATCATTGTTTTCTACTTATGAAGCCGAGATCTGCTTTAGCGGTCGCTCCAAATAGGAGGCTAGTGACATGGCCTTTTGCTTCAGAAGACCCAATCCCACCGTTTGCTTGGCGTACAGGCACAGAAGGACACTGGCGACCTGTAACAAGTAATATAGTAAAGATTTTATAGAAGGAATCCCTGCTAAAAAAAAAGAGGATCACCCACCTGTGTGATGGCCACATGACCGTTCTCACAATCGATGAGCACGAAATTGAGGCGACCTTCGCGGAAGGCGTTGCGTCCGTGCTTCTCGTAGGCCGCCCATATGTTGCTGGCTATGGCCGCCGTTATCCTGGCATCCTTATCGCCATAACCGGAGTAGGCCAATAGAGCTCCTTCCTGGCTGAGCAGGCTGTGGGGGTGCAGGGATAAGTGATTTTTGAAGGAATGGCATGGTAAGGGTCTATCCTACAGGGTGTTCTCCACTCCGCCGGTGTTCGCCTGGCTGAGGACCTGCGTCAAAGCTTTGGGTTTCAACATTTTGTGTATAATTAAAGCGAAAAATATAAAAAACAACAGAACTACGCCTTCACAAACACTGCATTCTGAATGGCAACGAGTTCAGCTGATAAGGTGTGCGCGTTGCGCTGTGAATGACAATGACAGATGTAGCGCCATCTATATGACGATTTGAAATTTATAAACAAATGAAATTTTCAAATTAAGATTTGTTGTTTTTGTATTCAATATTTATTATTATCTGTTTTTGTTTTCTTCTGTTATCGCTTGGGAAAAGGGAAACATTCATTTTATTATCTTTGGTTTCGGTACTTGATAATAATATAGAAATGGAGAGATAAGTTTCTTAAGAGAATATACCATTTACAAATTGGATATTAACGTAATGAAAAAGCAATATTTTCTATTATAGATTTTGTAACTTTTCAAAAATGCCAAATAATAACTACATAGATAATTTTGACACATCTAAACTCAACCTTTTTATGTATTCCAAGTACCTAAAAAATGTGCATTACATGTTGAATTTTGATGACATTGAATTTATTTATATTTTTTATATTTCCATCCCGTCTACTTACATTTGCTGACTTAGACCATAATCCCCAGATAGTTATGCTTCGTTTTATCAGCTACTTTCTTCAAAGGCTCTTATCTCTCCCATTCAATTGCTAAAATGGCAGCCAAGCTATCTGCGTTCCATCCATAACTTCCGCATAACGAGAATTTTAAGGCGTATTTGGTGACGTCATTGGCAAACCAGGTCACGGATCTATTACGCAGCAGAGCTGCACTCTCCCTCTCCCCCCGTTCATCCACTACCTCCATGCGATGCATCAGCACTCCACGGGGTCAGAGCAACAGTAGTTACTTTCAACCACCAAAAAATTCTAAACGCCTCAGTTTCCGAATACCTGTACTTTTGGTCGCTGGTGCTACGCAGTTAGCCGAAAATCCTGGTTAGCAGGGTGCATTTTGTGATTGCAAATTGCGCATGACTCAGCACCACCGCCTGGCTGCCTGCCTGCCCCCATCCTCTCGAGAAATTTCGGAGCAGGGACTGCAAATTCAAGAAACTGGGTCATTGGCAAGTACGCCGTGGATGATCTGCGCCAGGAAGCGAATGGTACGAGTGAAACGTCGCTGGCATTAGAAATTTATTTATTAACTTAGATTCAACCAAATTTAGTCTTGGGTAATGTAAAACGAGCAAACCAACGTTCGCCACGGGGGCGAGCAGTAGCCTACGTACTGCATTGGTACATGATATCGCAATATTGATGGAGTCTTATTGTTAATTAAATATTACTACCGCTAAGTATTATGTACACTTTGACAAAAATACATCGGGGATATCCCTCTATATGACATTGTTTGGTGTAGCCTTTCATTATGGGTTTATTTGTTTGTCTTGTTTTGTTTGGGTGCAAAGTGGGATGTGTGTTGGATTTAAAGAGGGTGGAACATTATATCAGGGCCGTGTTTCGATATAGCAAGTAAGATTCGAGGACCAGGTAAAAGATTCATAGATCTATCGTGAATTTTTCTGATGCTCCGTTTTGGGGGTGCGCTGGCTGATCTGTAAGCTGTAGTTTAGAATACATACGCATGGCCTGTATCTGGCTGTTGTTGCGCTAGCTAAACTTAATTACAATCTTATTTACATGCTAATCATGTCCGCATAGGAAACACGAGTATCAAAATACACATGTGTACAACTATAAATGTTCTTCATATTCGATCACAGCGCGCGCTCAATGTGAAACAAAACTTTAAAACAATGATAACAAAGTTCTGCAACTAAAAGAGTTTCGAAAAAGTATGGCTCCGCTACCCTCCTTGATTTCGATTTATTTGTGTGGGAACAGTAGCAGGCCTATTGCGTCGAAGATCGGGCACGTTTCGGGTTCGAGTACAGCGAAATTAGCATGGACGGGTCTGGCTGGCTCGGGTCCAAACGCCTCCTGCGCTGCGGCGGTAGGCGTTCCGTAAAACGTTTCGGTATACCGGCTTTCAGTAGCGTTTTTCGGTCGTACAAGTCGAGATTGTCGTTATAGTATGTGATGGCGTCCCAGCACATTTCGCTCAGTTTGGGCACTGTCATCCACATCTTATACAGATCGTTGCGGCGGCGCATCTCCTTGTCAATGTACTCGATGCCTCCGAATACGTACATGCATCCATTATCGGAGTGGGCCGCCGAGTGGAAGTAGAGCGGGCGGGGCAGGATGGCGGTATCGATGCGATACCAATGCTTAGTACGCAGATTAAGCTTCCAGATGTCCGAAAAATATGTGGAGAAGTCGCCCTGCAAATCAAGGATTTCGCATTAGTTGCAGCATTGACAGCCTCAAAAGAGAGTGGTGTAAATTCTGTCTAAATTCCACACAGTTGAAATGTGCTATGGCTATCATTTTTATAAATATCTTTATAGGATGTTTAACTCACTTGCAGACCGCCCGTGATGAAGGCCTCGTTGTCCCCAGTGGAGGACTGGTGCTGCACACACGAAAAGCACTTGCGCGGTTTTGGATAGCCTCTGTTGCCGTCATCTGCATCCACAGCACGCTGATCGGGATACGTTTCGAAGTAATCCCAGCAGTTCGCCTCTAGGTTGTAAGCCGGAATGCGCTGCAAATCGTATACAGAATGCGATGTTCCGCCGCCCAGCACAAAGATGTGTTTGCCATCATAAACGACCTCGTGACGGTAGCGTCCTTCAGGGTCGTCTCGCATCTCCGGACGACTTATGTATACATTCTCCCATATACCGGTGCGCAAATCCAAACGATAAACATCACAAGTGTAATCAAATCCCGTCGTTCCACCGATTGTGTACAGAAAGTGCTTATGGATCACTATTCCCGGTCCGTACTGAGCCGTGGGCAGGTCACCCTTCACCTGCAGGCGATCCACGCCCGGTGTCGCGCCAGCGCTAGCCGTTCGGTAAATGTAACAGTCGTTGGAGCAGGATACTCCAAATGGATAGCCAGTGCCGCCATGAGACTGAAAGAGGATTAGTAAAATTAGAATTTAATTTATTTTAAAGAAGGGAAGCTGAGGTAAAACGATCTTGAATAAAGAGTAAACAAAATGGATAAAAGCCCACTTTCCTAAACTTTACCTTTAAATTGTTACGAAAATGATATTTTATGGCTCTTCCTAGAACGTGAGATTAGGCAAAAAACTGGTTGTTTATTAAACAATTTAGCTTTCTAAACCTCTGGATTTTTTCTATATATAGTTACATATATTTATGTATTTAGAGTTAAGCGGGTGGCACCGACGCCCCTGACATTGCTGCCAATGCATTTAATTAGCAGATACTTGAGCTGCAGCAGCTTATCATCGCCTGGTGGTGAAAGAGCAGAGAAATGGGAAAATGGGGAGGGACCAGCAGTAGGGTGGGGGGAGGAGGCTGAGCTGCAGCCCCGATAAGCGGAAACATGTGTCTCCAGTGTGTTTTTGTGTATGTATCGGGGCATGATTCGTCATCAAATTATAGCTAATTGTGGAATGCAAGGGAAGGGCATTGCTGCCAGCATGAAATGCCAACAGCTCCCGTTTGGCTTTGCTTTCGGTTCGGTTTCCTCCCGAAAACTAAAAAAGCGCGCGCACTCAGCTGCTGGGTGGGTAAAAATTGTAAATACAATGTTTTCAATTTTTCCAGCCGAGCGCGAGGTGGGGAAAGCTGGAAAACAAGTTGTTGCATGCGGCAGCAGCATAAACAACAACTGCGTAGTAACCAAAGTGGAAAAAGAGGGTTGCCTGGCATGCGCAGAGGCAGAGGAGAAGGAGATGGAGGCGGTAGAGGTGGAGGAGATGGTGGAGGAGATGGTGGAGGAGGTGCCTTCCGAGTGAGAGGCAAACGGCAATGGCCATGGGCAGCTGTTTGGGTTGACATTTCGGGTGTTTAGAATGCATAAACAAAAAGCAGAGGCGGCGGTGTGGAGACGCGGAACAGGGCGTGGCATTGGCCCTGGCGATTTTCATTGCCCAGAATAGCCCTCTCTCACTACTCTACTAATTCACTCTCTTTCGAGATCTCCGCGATCAGCTGTGCCTGATTTCTCTGCTCATTTCACCATTCAATTGTGTTTTCTACTTAAGCACAAACAAGTTTTTTTTATTGCAATTGATGGTTTGCCTAACCTACACAGAAAGAAATATGATCACTTTAAGTACTAGCAATTTGAACGAAATAAAGCAAAGAAAACTAAAACTAAAGACCTTTTCTGCTACTCATTAACGATCACAATTTTCAATCGAATTGGTTTTTCTTTGTGTTTACCAACACACCCAACGAGCAAGAGACAATCCAACTCATCTATTTTCGTCTGCCTTAAAGCCCTCGAACCCCGCCCCGCTCTGCAGAGATTAGCATCAAATAGATACTCACAATCAACACGTTATTGTGAATGGTCAATGCATTGGAGGCCAGCTCCACGGGCATATTGGCGGCATTGCCCGCATTCAGCTCCAGCCTCCAGGTCCTGGTGGCAAAGTTGTAACTCCATAGCTCCTGGAAGAGAAGGCAGCGGCCGTGGCGTGATGCAGACATAGCGCTCCGCGGATTGTAGCCACCCAGGGAATACAGATGCGAATTTGAGGCGATGATCCGGTGGCCACTGCGTGCAAGAGGGAATCCACCGGGAATATTTTTATCCCTGTACTGGCACTTGACGAGACGCAACGGCTGGAAGGCGTACATAGGAAGCTGGCTGGCCACCTGAGATTGCTGGTCCGGCGAGAGGAAGACATTCAGGACACTCTTGGATAGCTCTGTACCCTCGTCCTGCTCATCGCTGGAACTGGACCACTCGTCGGAGTACATCTCTTCGAATTCTGAGTCCGAGTCGGTATCGCCGTAGTCCACATCCACGTCGTCGTCTTCCTCCTCTTCTTCCTCGTCCAAATCGCTGGCTGCGTCCATGAGCTCCACGGCAGCCTGAATGGCATTGAAACGGGCGACATGCTCACCGTTGTCCTGCTGCGGCAGAGCCTCCTCTGGCTGACCCACTTCCTCCTCTGGCATGTCCTGTTCCATGATCAGATCGTTATTATTGTTGTTGTTATTATTATTATGGTTGGCCAGCTGCTCCTGGTGGTCAGTTATACGAGGCGTCCGGTAAATCTTGGCCAGGAAATCGCAGATAAACAAAAGAAACGTCCAAGTGTGACGCAGTTGATTAAATACGATACACTTGAATTTGCCTGGATTTAGTATGTTCATAACACCCTTGCTGTGTTTTGAGTTTTGATAACGTAACTGACAATTTGGAGCTTGATGTTGCTTGCCACAGGGAACAGAACAATTTTGATTTTACTTTCGTCAAATGTGGTTTTGCTTTTTCAGTTTTCTGTGGGAAAGGTGGGAGGGGGGTCTGAAGCGACCTCGCACAGCTGGTTAAGTAGGCTGTTGTTGTTGTTCATTTGATTTCTGCTGCTTCTGTTGCTATTGTTGTTGTTTTCGTTGTTGCTACTGCTGTCATTTTGACACACACAGTGCCTCTCGCTCGCACCCACACACACACGCACGCACATGTGTTACGTTACGTGGTTTGTGAAAATGTTTGTTCCTTTGCTAATTCAACTGCTCGTCAATTTTCCCCGCTCGGCTAATGCAATTTCACTAGTTGTGGCACGCTGGCGATTTGTTTAATTATTGCAGTCGATTGCACTCGCGCATCACTCCGTGTGCGACAAACTACGCTTTAAATGTAGAACTGAACATTCGAGCAGTGTGGCCGTGAAATTATCGATAAGTTGCCATAAACGGTCACGCTGCATTCGAGTGCACTTGAGTCAGAGGTGACACGCTATCGATTGCACATTGGGTTATCGATAGGGAATTTTATTTTTTATATTTAAGTTGGAGGCATTTAAAAGAACTTCCAATTGGAAGTAATAGAAAAAACTTTCAACTTACATTATCAGTGTATGTTTTAAATAAAAATATAAAAGAATGAAATAACAACATCTGCTGCTTCCACATAATTCGAAATAAATTTTTGTGAAAAAACCATTTAATGAGTTAAAGGAGTTGACACAGTATCTAACTATATATTAATGTATATATTTATAATTTCGTTTATTTTAAAAATCATTTCATATTAGTGTGACCACATGCATGAAATGTCACCATTTTTCCTCCATCCAAATGCGGCCGCACTTCATTCCAACAGTATAAGACCCCGTCGGCACACATATTCCACAAGATTCTGTTATTCGCTTGTGTAATTAACGGATGCGGTGTCAACTAGTAAAAATGCAATACCATCCCAAGTCGAATAAACTTTGATATTGCCCAAATAAGCGAATGTGGTACAGATTGTGAAAGTAGCGTGCAACGCTGCCGACTACTTTAACTTGTAAAGTTCCTCCTGCTCCGTCGTCGGCCTTTCTGAGAGCATCCCGCGCAATCAAAAATCTGGGCATGATTTCAACGCGCCAGTGCAGCATTTGAATTGCAGAGCGCACGAGTCCGAGCTACCAGCTGGATCCCCAGGAGCCAGAGACCAGGATCGAGACCAGGACGGCAGAAAAGCCCGAGGAGCCGCAGGAGTTGCCCGAGTTCCACAGGCATAACCTTAAAAGGCACGTGCATCGCGCGTAGAAGAGTTCTCTGCGTGCCACCACACAGCCAATCGGTTGCTCTCCCAAAAAACAAACACGCAATACCAAATTCCCGAAGACGAAGACATGGCCACCCTCCTCAGCAACGGACAGCAGTCGTTGATGGCCAGCGCCAGTAATGGTCAGGAGCAGCAACAGCAACAACAGCAGCAGCAGGACGAACCGGAGCAGCAGCACGTCGAGATCAGAAAGTCGAGCTCACCGAAACCAGGCGCCATGCCCAGCTTGAAGCTGAACAGGATGGGTTCGGTGTCACCGAAAGATAAACGAGTCTACAAAATCGTCCTCACTGGCGGTGAGTTTCAATTTTCCCCCAAAACGAATATATATCTAAGTTAGCTCTCTGGGTTTGCTGTGTATCTGTTACAAGTGTCCTCGTTCACTCGCATCCTCGTGGCCCAGACACCCACCCGATTGCGATTTGTTTACGATTTGTGTCAAGGTCGCGAATTTCCACCAATGGGTAGAGATTATGTCCTGCGCGCAGCTTCCAAAGCTCTTTCGCCACCTTTCAAGTGGGTAGCTTTATCATATTTCGTTCTTTGTATTCATGTGGCTACCGGCTTTTGCGGCCAGTCGGCGCTTCAAAGACCCTCGCCGAAAACTATTTACAATTCATTTCGTAGGAATTCGAATTCGTAGGAAACCTGTTTTTGCGCGACCATCATATGAGCGGCGGTTGGGCGCGTGGTCTAATCATTTAATTTGGGCCCAAGTTATGGCTGTGATTAGAAGCGCCACAAAAAAAACCGAAATGTATTGACGGGCCTATCTACCACACACATACTACTTGTAGTATTATCGCCTACGGGGCGGGCTTCCTCCGCCCGAGAGCTCTAATAATTTTCGGAAGAGGCTGATAAAAGACAGGCCACATCGCCACGTGTGTCACTTGTCCGAAAATACCCTTCGGAATCCCAGTAAAGACCCATTCAACAAATTCCTTATCGGTGGTTAGCTGCCGTTTGAATGACGAACATGACTCTTTTTTAGAGTGCATTCGGAATCGATTTCCCCAGATCGCTGCGCAATGCATTCAGCAATGGGCGTAATTGCCTTCAGGGTCAGTCCGCAGACCTAATCGAGTGATATGCACAGCGGCGAGAAACTCAAGTGCACTTGATTTGCTGGAATTTGGGACACAAATCGAAGTGATTCGTTTCCGCCTCGTCGATCCAAACAATGAACAACGAGACCATGGCGACGTAGAGCGTCCCCACATATCTTATCCAACTGTTAGTTTAACTTATTGATAGAGTATACCTTCTAATACATGTTCTATAAAGTCATGAATTTTAATTAAATGTTGTTTTAATGTTGCCTTTAAAATATGCGCCATCGTTAATAGTGTTTCATAGAATTCATTTATTTTTAATTGCTATACCTAAAGGTTTTTAGATGTCTGACGATATATTAAGGCATTTACAAACCGAATTTACTGGTTCAGATTTTAATTTATGTAAACTGCAAGCACGTGCGCATTTGTTTAGCTAATTAAAGCAATCATGCTAAAGAAACGTGGGTTTTTTAAAATGTATTTTTAGAAACCATCCACTTTTCCTTTTAAACTTGTTAGCAATTCTTTTCGCACTAACTCGGCACATTTCATTTGAGATGTAAAAACATTTTTCGGGAATTTTCCAACAAGTTTGAGCGCACCTTTCTCCCCTTTTTCTGACAATCCAAACAGTATAGATTTGAAGAATGTAACCTTAGCCCGGTTGCCAATAAACAAATAAAACTAATGAATACATTATGCGTTGTTTTTTCAGGGCCTTGCGGCGGAAAGACGACGGGACAGTCCCGCTTGTGCACTTTCTTCGAAAACCTTGGATGGAAGGTGAGTGTCGTGGGTGATTCTATTGGGGGAATGGGAAATGGGTATGCCGATCCTAGACTAAGGCAAGTTAGCGATTGCTTTGGGCCGCGGGCAGCTCTGTAAGTAGAGGAGGAAGTGAAGCCTTGGCGATAGCGGGATTACCTTTAGATACGATTCCCCTCATTACAATTCTATTGTGCCGAAAACTCGAAACAAAGCAATGAGCATGTTAAATATTTTCAGGTATTCCGCGTGCCTGAAACGGCCACTGTTTTACTCAGGTAAATTCCCTCTCCACACACACTCTTACACTCAAAAATAAAGAAATTAACGTAATCAATGCAATGCCAGGCAATCAAAGCGAAAGGAGCCGCTCAGGAGTTCGCCACCTGAGATTGGACCAAGTAGCCTTGTCTGCCGCTCGTCTTTTACCTGAGACGATGACCATGCCGATACGAACTTAATTCCATTCGAGTTCCATTCTCGATGCTCTTGAACTTTGAAATACTTGATCTAGTGAATACAAATAGACTTTCATGTGAATGATGCTAATTCCCGCTTGTCTTTCTCTCTGTTTCTCCCCCAAACCATCCGTATATCTAGTGGCGGTGTGAAGTTCTCCGATCTGACCGAGAAAGAGGGTAAGTATAGCAGGCGGTGGAGCAAGCGACCGGGAGACCAAAAGATAACTTGCTAGTTGACTTAGCAGAGGAGAGAAGAGGAGTCTTACAATGCAAGCATTTTCCGAGTCCACACACACACATATCGCATTATCCGAGCACTGTCAAGTTCGACACCAAGTTTTCTCGAAGCAACGAAAATAAATCAAAATATTTACTTGCCGCTAGCGACCAACAGAAAGAATCCCTATACTATACGTACAATATATGCTAGGGGTATTTTTAAAATCAGGCAAGTGCGACAGCCAGCATACTATAGATAGTACAAGTATATCATCTAATATATATACACATATATCTGAGCATTTGGCCAGAAGGTCCCCCGGCCCACGAGAGTCACGTCTTCAATGAAACTTACGTAATTCCTTGGGACACGATTCGAATTCCCACTCGATATCCTGATTGCGTGACTCGAGGTCATTTCGCTAGCGTTCTTCCCTTTCACTCGCCCAGCAATTTGTCAATTATGGTTATTAATGGATTTGTCAATGTGCTTGTGCCGGCGGGGGCGGAGGCGCATTCGAAAGTATCTAAATTGCCAAAAAAGTACAATCAGATAAGATATAGAACGTAGCTAGGTCTGATCACATGTCGGCCGATTAGTCGCAATTCCTTACAAAGCCTTCATGAGTAATGGCATTCGCAAGCAGGACAATTAAAGCCTTTGTGACTCATCACGACCGGACGGGTAGTCTATACATCTATATAGTATTTACGGCCAGCGGCTAATCTAATACACAACCCACTCACACACGATTACCCAAAACAAATCGCCAACCACACTCACAGACCCGCCCACGCCAACCACGTTCGTTTACAAAGATCTGCCCTTCGCCGCTCCGGAGCACAGTCTCATCGATCTAACCGCATCCTGTCCGCGCTGCTTGGCCAAGGCTGCATCCCGGCCCAATGGCAGCGAAGGTGAGTGAGAGCCGGTGGAGCCACAGATCGCTTCTTATTATCCTCGTTCGTTTTGCAAACCGCTTGGCTCTCTAACCCATTTGAATCGAACAAACGAACGAACGAAGTTCGATGCCAAGTCCACCTGTCTACCTGTGCGTCCTTGAACTGCTTTCCCAATGCACTTTCTTAATCGGATAAAGTCTTGAACAGAACTTTCCCGTATCTTTTGCTTTGTGTTCGTCCCCAAATGACTTGACATTTAACCAACATACCGTGCTGTTTGGCCCGCGCAAACAAACAATGCTCTTTTAAATGCCTTTCATATATAATGTGTGTGTATTTCTGTTTGTTTTGGCTTCGTTCTATGATTTATGTGCGTCCCCATAACACTTGTGTCCACTAACACGTCGTAATCGCCGGCGATCTGTACAATGTGTCTTTATCCAACAGATATATGTACTTGTATATCTGCTCATTTCAATAACAATATTTTACGCGGCGAGCCTCTGCAATTCGTTTAGTCGCTACCATTTCAGCCACATTTAAATGGGCCATTTAAATTTAGCCGCAACACATGCACAGGCGAGAGTAGGTATATATCAGATTATATACATATATAAGATATAGATATATAGAAGTCTGATATCTGGTGGACACCCACTCCCAGAAGTCTGGATTTCTGATAATTTGCAAAATCAGTGCTGAATGTGTTTAGTTTTTCTTACCTTATGTGAGATTGCTGAACAATTTACTTTGCTTATACTGATAGTTTATCAATATAGTTTATCTCTTTACCTTTCTAAAGTGATTTTACTTACAACTTAGCTGACTAATGCTACTCTCTGCTTTAGTAAGCTTCTCTTCTAATAACCCTAGTTTGCTTATGCCAATACTCACTGTATGTGCCACATAGACTTTACGGCTTTCGGCCATTGTTGGCCAGTCAGCGAGCCATGGCCACATGGCAATTTCCCAGCTGAAAAACCATTTTCGTTTTCATTTCGGCACTAATTTGTTTGTGGGGGTGTATCGTTTCTATATGCTGGTCTTCCGACTGGCTAATGAAATGTGTGTATTGTGGGGCGAAGAATGCGAAATGATCTAGCACATCACGTGCCTGCTGACGCGAGTTCGACATCCGCTTCCCAACCGAACCACAGGCCACCCGCACCGCCCCTCTTCGAAGCCCCTGGGCCGCCCGATTGAGACCCCCCAGACTTTTGTTTACCCCCTCTTCGCAGTTGGGCGCTAAATGCGCGCTCCATTCAATTAGTTTCGTAGTGCTCCGATTTATACAGTTGCGGTCGCAATTATAGAGCAATGATGAAGAAAAAATGATTCATTTAACCAATAGATAAATTATAAATTATATATATATTCAGTATGGTTTTTCATTGGAATTATTACACTACGATCTAGAAACTATATATTTTTTTTGAATTTGTCATAAACATGTTAATAGAACAAATCCCACAACCACAACTGTATGTAGAGCTGTATAGTAGATGATTATTTCTTTTGATACATATAGAATCTATATTATAGAACGCTTTAAGTTTGATAGGTAATATATTTGAGGGGCGGGCTTGTCGCCAGTCTTGCCAAGAATTCTCGTTTGAACTTGTTATCGCTCGATGTCTGTCAGTCGGATTTGGTTGGCGTGGTTGTGGTTGTGGTGTCCTCTCTGCTCGATTGATTTCCCGAAATTGATTGCTAAACGATTTTGTTTTTTGTATTTTTCGCCTCTTGATTTGCTTTCCCCACATTCCCCATTCAAACTGAACCCTTAATTTCGATTTTTTTTCCAAATACCCAACCGACTTCTTCATTAGCCGCCGAATCGTTTGTCTGGCATTAATGCAAATTAACTTGGCTAATTATGTATGTCGGTGCGTAAAGAACCTCCTAATCTGCATACGATTTTATTAACTCGAGAATCCATTAAAGGTTGGCTGGGCACTCAAAATCACACACAATGGGAATTCACACACATGTTGGCTTAAAAACAATCATTCAGATACAAATTCAAATATATAATGGATTGATTAGAAATGATATCGGGATTACTTTTAAATAGATTTAAATCATATCTCGAATTAGCCATTCTTATCGCCGACTATTTCGGTGGTTCGCTTTAGTTCCTTATCAGGATTAGAGAGATTCTTTATTATTTTTGTTTCTGTGCATAGATTTCCATTCGCCGATGCGCAATAGCTGGTGAAATTGCAAATACATTTCCTCACGTTTTTGTTCATTATTTTCTCTTGCATCATCGTTGCTAATTGAATTAGAATTGGCAGGCCAAAAGAATAGACTGGCAAACCAAAACAAAACGTTCAGGGGAGAAACAGAAATGCGTCCCACCAACTGATCGATTCCACCTGCCACCCGATGCACTGCGTCAAGTTCAATGCAATGTACAAACTACTTACTAATGCCCAAACACAGGGAGCTCATTGGGCAGCAAAGTTTTCCACGTTTTTTTGCTTTTCTATTTTGCACGCGACAGGGAACCGCAACAAGTGTTGCCTCTGTCTATCCCACAAAAGCACCTGACTTTGCCCACCCAACCACACGCCTATCAATCTGATTTATTTACCCCCATTGGCTCACAAATGCAAGGCAGCCACAGTGCAGCTTCGCTAGCTGAAACCGTAATAGCAATGCGCTTGAGGAAGTTACTGAATTTAACTAAATAGCTCTCAGCCTTCTTACTTAATAGAACCATTTATAAAAGATACATTTACATTCTGAAGATACATTTACTGCGCTGTTGTATCAAGAACAATCTATAGAACGTTCCAGTTAAAGAATTTCAACTGTTTTAGAAAGAGCATGATGATGACATAGCTTATCGCCATGATGACAAGCTGTGACTCCCTGTCTCTGGGAAAAATCCCCTCTTCTCGACTGGGATCAGCGATTACAGCTCACTTGTTTCAATTGCCTCGGTTGGCTCACCCATGAAGCTCCACTTCGAGGCAACAAGGCCATTGGGTGTTTATCCCAAGAGCTTCCTATATGCCATTGTTGATTTCGCAATGAAAGTACATTCCTGAAGCAAAATTATTCCATTAGCAAGATTGCTCAAAAACAATTTGGCAACTGTGCGCATTGTATTGATCAATTTTCGAAATAGTACGAATTTCTATAATGTTAGTCATTCGCATTTATTCAAATTATTCAACATGTCTGTTTGTTTGGCTTTGTGTGCTATTATAATTTTATTGAGCTTTAAATTACTAAAAAAAGAAAAAAAAACAATCGGAATTGTGGTCGACCTAAACTGCCTCTAACCGCTTTTTAAATTAGTATCAGCAATGAAACTGAGATGGAACTGAAGCCTCAATTCAGCAGGCACTAACATCTGGAGGAGACGAATAATGCTGAGTACTCTTTAACCCACTGTTGATTAGAAACTGTTTACTTGCGGGGAAAAGGAACAAGTTGATTGAACTCGAGTGATTTGAATTCGATTCGCGCTCTTGTACGCCCATTCCATTGACTCCAGTTCAGATTAGGTTTCATCGCTTCAACTTGACATCGCTGAACTCAGACACTGGATACTGGCCATCGTTCATCAAGCACTGTCATCCCACTCGAATCAGAGCCGCCCAGTCAATTAAGTTTCTTACAATTCGATGCCACACAGTGTTAAATTCCCTTCGATTCGAATTTGCTTGCAATTGTATTTCGAATTCTATTTGTTCGGATTGTTCGCAAATGTCGAGAGTCCAAAGAGTAACGTTTCCATCTTCCATCCCTTCTCCCCATACAGCCTACAAGTTCCAGGAGAATCTTATCCGCACCATGGTCCAAATTGAGAACACCTACTTTGAACTGGGCAACTCGAGCACCCGCAACTGTCTGATTATCTGCGATCGCGGCGTTATGGATGCCAGTGCATGTGAGTAAACAGTGGAATTTGCCGCTCGCATATTCGAAGATAACCATCACTACTCTCATTTGCAGACATATCCAAGGATAAATGGGAAAAGATGATGGCGGGCAACAATTGGAATCCCGTGGAGATGCGCGACAATCGCTACAACCAAATCCTGCACTTGGTTTCGGCTGCCAACGGCGCCGAGGACTTCTACTCCACAGAGGTGAGTTGCATGCCACTTGGTCGGTCGGCATTACAAATTTCACCTGACCAATTCTCTTGTCCGCACCAATTAATCGCCCGAAAACGGTAGAACAGAAAGCGCCACTATCAGGTATCCAAAAATGGCTGCACTTCTAGAATCGGTTGCCACAGTTTGTCCTGCGAATTCGAAGTCCCTTCAATTCATACTTTCTTAGTTATTGTTGTTAATATTACATAAAAATATTTAGTGTAAATCTTCACTATTTTCCAGTATATAAATGCATTAAAGGGGACCCTTTTCTTTTGTAAAAACATTGTAGTTGTAACTTTGTAGAGTGGCAGCTGCATTTTCTAAATATCGCTAGTGACATTTACGTAGGGCTAGTGGCTGTAAAATAAGATTATATTACTAACTAACCTCTTGTTTGCTCATTGCAGGACCATGCCTGCCGCTCGGAGGGCGTTGATTTGGCCCGGGAACTGGACTACAAGTCCGCGGCCGCCTGGGTGGGCCATCCCTACTTCGATGTGATCGACAACTCCACCAACTTCGAGACCAAGATGAATCGCATGATTGAGTCGGTGTGCCAGAAACTGGGCATTGATATTGGCGACCGTTTGCAGGCCACGTCGCGCAAGCTGAAATATTTGGGTACGTCCAATTGGCAGAGATAGCTTTTCTGAATCACAGGTGTAACATTGTTTATTCGTACAGTGGCCCTTCTGCCGCCGGACAGCGAGTTTCCGCCCTTCCAGGACTTCGATGTCGTACATCATTATCTGCAGTCCGCCGGACCCAAGGTGCAGGCTCGCCTTCGCAAGCGCGGACAGAAGAACCACTGGAGCTACATCCACACGCAGCGGCGTCCAAACGTTCACGGGCAGGCCCGCATTGAGGTGAAGACCCAGCTGACGCATCGTGACTACATGAACTTGCTGGCCCAGCGCGACGATGCTCATTTCACCATCTACAAGAAGCGTCGCTGCTTCCTTATCAACAACCAATATTTTCAGCTTGATATTTATAAGGAGCCAGGCCACCCACGGTGCGTTAAAATACTTATGCTAAGATTTCCCATTGTAATAAAAATTCTTGCTGCAGCTGCAAGGGATTGGTGCTTTTGGAGACGTATTCGTCGCTCACCGGCGATGCCCTAAAGAACTGCATGCCCAAGTTCCTGAACATTGTAAAGGAGGTGACCGGCGATCCGGACTACTCCATGTTTAATCTATCCCTCAAGGAGGACTGGAGCACCACCAAGAAGTTTTGCCGATCGGCGACGCACGGTAAGCAGGAGGAGCAATCGCCAGTGCCGGCAAAGCAGTATCATCCATACGACGAGAACAGCGATTAGGGCATGAGGCCACATAAGTCAACATAATCCATAGCCAAAGAGAATGGAACCAAAAGATTATAGTTTCACTGCTGTACATAATATAAGCTTCTATCTTTCGTTGCTCCAATGCATGCCACTTCATTTTACTTTCATTTTCTGTTCTTTTCAAAATTTCAAATTGATGGTAATCGTTTTGGTTTCTCAAATTTTAATTTTCGCCTGACTATGTTTCTCTTTTGATTTTGTAGTTAAGGGCGCCGCTAATGGAGTCTCGAGCACGCCGCTGCTCCTCAATGGTCAGTAGGCTTCCGAACTGTCCCTGAATCTCTTTTGCACACGCATATTACACGGCAAAAGCAAGTTATAAGAACACCAATGACCTGGCAATAAAATGTACAAAACAAAAAAAAAAATCTTAAAACCGGAACGGATGTCGTTCCAAGCCAACAAGCAATCAGTGCTCTGGCCCCCCAAAACTCCCCCCCCTAAAACGTCCACATACCCTGTTACTTATTTGCGTACTTAACCGCAGGAGGATGAAGGAAGCGTAAACTCTAGAGGCGTATGTGTCGAGTCTATAGTTTGTAGTTTAATCGCAACCGGAGGTTGGGAGCCCCACACGTACTTAAATTTTCTTGTCATGTTTGCTCGTGTTAATTTTGTAAGCCATACCACTAGTAACTATGTAAATCCATGGATCCGCGATATCATGTGACATTTTTGTGTCTTTTGGAAAATTTGTGAACCAATCATTTTAACTCTTAAGCTAAATGAAAATAAGATTACAACTACAAGACCACCAAACAGTTGCATTTTCTTATTACTTGTGTGTATTGTTAAGGCCGAAATAAATAATTCATTGGCTGAGACTAGTGGACCTTGGCCTTGTTGATGCGCTTAATGAGGGTGTCCACGCCACGGTGGATGCGTAACACCAGGAGATAGCCCACAATCAGGGCAGGCAGACTGACGAAGGTAGCGAGGGCCTCGTAGATGAAGCGCGGCGCAAAGATCTTCCACACCATCAAGTGACGGCAGTGAATGGTGCAGGCCAACATGGCACAGAAAATCTGTAATTCAAAACTTGATCAGAATGCAACAAAGATATTTGGTGGCTGCAAACGCTTACCTTGAGTCCCTGTAGCATGAAAAACTGCGTAGCCAATTTGAAGCCAGCTCCCAGAAAAACATCTTCGTACTCGTATAGCGATAGTTCGCCCCGAGTCATATCAAAGCCGACAGCTTCGTTGGCCAAATCTGACATGGACGTGCTCGCATCCACTTTGCCACCACTCCGGCAGCTTCGTATGAGATTGGGAAACAGTGCGAAGAGCGAAAAAGTCTCTGTACTAAGCAGGGAGTACATGCAGAAGAAGAAAATCGGGCCGCAAAAGGTGTTCAAAATGACCAAGGCACCAGAAACTATATTCGACTGTCCGATGCCAGTGGTGCGTCCCACGAAGGCGGCACGCCACTCAATTTGTGACAGCGTCGTCTGATGCGAGGTGGCAAAGAAGCAGAAATGCGCCAGCAGGAACCAGCCAACCAGAGCCGTAAAAGTGGGCTGCACACAGCTCTCTGTAGGGAAGAGATGATGGGCATAAGTAATTAATTTGTTTTAGGAGTCTACAAAATCAAATCCTTACCAAAACTAGTGGCAGTTCGATAGCGTAATATACTGTGCACGCTGAGCAGGATAGCTCCCACGGCCACGCAAACAACCAAGCCGATGGAAGCACGCGGTTCGAGAAGAACTATCATTACCAGGGCCAAGAAGACGCCAAATGCAATGACAATGGAAGAGTATACGGTTGCTAGTCCGTAGACCACCGGGATCTGACTACGTCGCTCGTCGTCATCGCCCTCGTACATCCTCTTCATTTTCCTAAAGATTTCCGGAACAATGCTTTCGTTTCCGTTGATGGTCACTGTATGGGAACTCCTCGGAGGAAGCACAAAGGTCATTAGAGGAGCCCATGAAACTACGATAATCTGCACCAATAGCAGACCATAGATCACCAGAGCCATGGCATCGATATGCGTGCGCTGTATGTTTTTGATGGAGCTGTTGGCCAGCAAGATGTGGCCGCCGGCGCAGATCGAGGCCACCGTAGGTCCGTAGCGGGCCAGCAATACGTTTGGCAAGTTGCCAGTCAAATTACCGCAGGAACGCAGATACAATCGTGTGAGCGTGGTGTACACTACGAGCACCACGACGGCGAGAATGTATGTCTTGCCCGTTCCCGGCTTTTTAAGGGAGAATCCGGCTCCGCCGGTGTTGACAAAGTCCGAGCAATTGCCCTGTTCCTCCCGGCAACGAAACAGCGTGTAGGCAAAGCGTATTAAGCATATCGCCAAGACGCTGGCCAGGATCAGTCTTAACGGTGTGGAGCGCACAAACTGTGAAGCCTTGAATTTCGTCCTAAAATCCAAGCGGGCACTCAGCCGAAGAAGTTCGTGGGAGAGCAGTAGTATCGCTGCTGCCAAGAGGTACGACAAGATCTTTGCCTCCTGGATGACGAAGCTGTTCGAGAAGAACACTGCCATGGAACCGAAAAGCAGCAGACGCGTGGGCATGTGTCCGAATCGCTTGACCGCTGACCAGTTGGTGGCAATGTTTGTCCAGTGACGTAGTGTATGGAAAGCCAGGATGACAGCACTGGATATTGCTGTAAAGAAAATCACTCCTTGCTCCTCTGTTTTAAAGGAGAACGTCTTGAAATACCGATATCCAAATACTCCAGCGGCCAAGTTGATTAGGTATACGTAGAAGACCTCCTTGGCTTTGAAGATGTGCGGAAAATCCGCTGGTCGAGAGTTGTTTACCACAAGGAAGATAAAGAACAACGGCAGGAAGGTAAACAGCAGGCCCTGCGACATCTGAGTGGGGTCAAACCTGACCCAGATCTCGCGACATGTGCCCAGGATGTCTCGCAGATTGGTGTTCAAGTCACGTACAAAGGATTTGAAAGCAACCTCGTTGTAAACGGTTTGCACTCGGTGGGTGAGGAGTATAAATTCAGTCTCCAGATGGTCCATCTGTTCCACGTTGAATGTGCGCTTGTTCTCCAAAGCGTACTGGAAGAAGTAGCGATAGATCTGCTGGGCATTCTGCCAGGAATGGAGCAGAAGGGTCTGAAACTTGTTTAAATGCGGTACTCGCAGATCGGGTACAATATTGAAGTTGACCAGGCCCAGGTTGGAGTACGGTATCGGGACGCCGAGAATGGTGGCCAGCGTGGGGACCAGATCAATCTGGAAAGCAAATATAGTTGCTTATCACTGTGACGTGACGTGCCGTGATTACACGTTGTCTTATCTCACCTGCTGCAGCATTTCGCTATCTGAGCCCGAATCATTGCCATAAAATCTGTGCTGCTTGGAGTAGGCAAACAGCAGAGCGTTGGTTTCGTCATCGGTGTCTCCGCCATGATCGCCGGAAGCCGTCATTCCATGGTCGCCCATCACCAGCAGAGTGGTGTCGTTGTCCATGACCGCCACCACGGACCTAAATGAATAATGACTATGATTCTTGCAGTTGGCAATAAATGTGATGCCGCCTACCTTATCACCTCGTTCATCTCGCCCAACTTGCGCGCCATTTCCTCGTGCATGGGTCCGTGTTTGTGTCCGCAGTGGTCGACGCCGAGAAAATGGGCCACCAGCACCTGCCAATCATCGCTTTCCAGCTCCTTGGGCAGGTTTTTCAATATCTCATTATCCACGCTATCCAAATCGAATATATCGAAACTGGGATAGGAGTACGATCGTTTGAAGCGACGCGGATACAGATCCGTCCAGGTGCTATCCCCCAGAAAGACAACCGGGAGATCGCTCTTGACTATTTGATCAATGATATTGTCTTCGTTGATCTCCGGTGAGGCGAAATTGGAACCAATGTCTATGAAAGTGGGCAGGCTGCCGGTGGTGAGTCCTTTCAGGCGCTGCAACGTTGTGGTTGGCGGATCCGCTCGGAATCTCATTAGACGGGCGTGGTCAGGACTCTGCTGGAGCAGCTCCTGGAGCACAACCAATTTGTTTTCATAGGGCAAAGGATCTGTAGCATTCTCCCTGTACAGGCCAAACTCGTATTTAAGTGCATCCACAACTAGGACAATAACCTTCGACTTTTGCGGAAGACACAGATTGGAGGAGGCGTTGACATCCTTAAAGATTTCGTTCACAACCTCATCGGTGAGTACGTACTCCTGTTTGGGGACAAAGGATTTGAGATGCAGCCCCTTTTTGCTTTTACATATTACTTACAGCATTGGGATTCGTGGACAATCTGCGACAGGTGCTCGTCTCCGTTTTGGACACCCGGGCCAATAGGAATCCCCGCGAGAAGAGCAGCACGCCGCTGCTGATGAGGAAGGCCAGCCAAATAAGCACGAACAAGTACGTCAAGTTCATCTTTCGGCTGCGATTAATTAACTAACTAGGCACACAAATGCTTAATGAGTAATAAACTTTTCAGCATTTAGAACAATGCTGGTGTAGGCGAATACTTTATGCGGCTGGCCAGCCGCTTTCAGTTGTATAAAACTATGTAATTTAATTGCACTTTACTTCGGAGTGGTTGATTAGGTTTCCGGCATCACGATGCGTTCTGCTTGCTCGCTGTTTTCATTTAAAATTCCTCATATCTAAAGATTTTCTTGTGGCCTGAAGAAAAAACTGAGAAATATGCAAGAACCCCTTATGGCGTTGCCACCTCGTCAAAGCAACCAGCTGTTTTACGTTGATCCCTGGGTTAAAGCAGAGTTGTCAAATGAATTCTAATTTTTGGCGGGATTTTTAAACAGGTGAAATTGAAAAGAAACTTCTTTTAATCCATTTGTTTGGTATAATTTAAGTTTAATTTTGAAAAAGTAACCTACGTTTTGGAAGCTAATCACACTAATACTCCCAAGCATCTATTATAAAAGACATCACTATTTTTATGGGGCAAAAAATTTTGCATTTATTCAAAGATTTCATACACATATAGCAAATTTGATCAGCATTAGCAACAAATTGGGTGCGATTTCGTCTCTCTCTCAATCTTCTGCAGTACGGACTATATCCACGTAAGATTACCAATGGATTTTCATTATTTGCACGCAAGCTCTGATCGTAACTCAAATATATAGTACTAAATAAATTTGGAATTGGCTTTTCAACGGATTAGGGAACGCCATCTAACCACGGAACTCAACGCCTAGAGAAGAAATAAAAGCGTAAAACAAATGTATATTCACTTTAACCGCAATGCTTGATTTTCTAAAGTTTTTTTTTTACTAAGTATTAGAAACATTTGGGAATGACATCGGGTGGACCATCCAATGTGGTTTAGTCTTTAAATGTACACTTAGATTGATAGTTATAAAAACGAATGCAGCAAGCCCTTGAATCTTCGATCCTCCGTGGTTTTAAATTTAAACAAATCATGCAGTTCGATGGTGTCTCCAAGGCAAATACAAATAGATGCGTATAATATGTGCTCCCATTGACCAATTTTAGACGCGCAGATTTTAGTTATATTAAGTATTATATAAACCGAATCGACACACGTGTACATATGATTTCTGGTTAAATAAATTCTGATCCTGTTGTTAGTGCGCAGACACGACAATTCGCTTTAGTTAAATAAGTTAATAGAGTGGGTGCGTGGGTCTGTTGGTATGTAGTGTAGGTTGCTCCACATTATCGACGCGCTTGGCCTTGCAGTTGCCCCAAAATCTATTTAGTGAGCGAGTCTGTGGGTGAATTCAGACCCGAGGATGTGTTGTTTTCGTCCAGAGCATCTGGGAAACTGGATACCGAGCCCGAGCGGGATGTCACCTTGGTCTACAATAGAACAGAAAACCGATCAGATTGTAGTAGAGGTGCAGCAGCATTTGCGCAAGGAGTTCGTTGTGTAAGCAAGCAAATCAACCGAAGTATCCCAATTCAGAGTGCGTTTATAAGTGGGTGAGCAAGTGTGAAAGATGTGTGGTTAGTTTTAGTTAGTTGGTTAGTTAGTGGCTATTTAGTTAGACGGGAACCAAAACAGAATCGCAACAGTATGAGAGATGTGTAAAGACAGATATATAATAAAATAGTAGTTACCGCATGAGATTGGCACATAAAATTGTTGTGTTCATAGCTTACTTTAACGTTCTCGTAGGCAGAGCCCACCGAAGCCTCGATAGAACGCATCGATTCGGAGTTTTTCATTTGCGACAGTTTCGACGAAATGCCACTGGTGATGCTGCCAAACACCGAGGCGGTCTTCTCGCCCGTGGACTTTAGAACCGACTCAGTGCGTTGGTATCTAGGGGAGAATGCAAACAAATTCAACATTAGTTACTCATCTCGGCAGTTCTCCTCCATACACAAAGTGGGCAAACATAGGTGCGCTTTAGATACAAACAGGCGAGAGTTGGTTATTGTGTTAAAGGAAGTGGCGTGAAACACGGCGTTAGTCCGGGAACTCCGAAAGTACCCAATTAAAATCAGCCTGAACCCAATTACTTACAGTGGTGCCTCGTACACCGTTTTAGTAAACGTGCCCACGCTCTGCTCCACCGATTGGTAACTAAATAAATACGCGTTACAGCGTTTCAACATAAATTTGAAACAAAAAGCATGGTTAGAAATTAAAACTGTCTAGTCGGGTTAATTGCCCAGCAGAACTGCGAACGGTTCATAGACTTACACAGTGCTCTCCTTGAGGTTCTTAAGGCCCTGGTTCATGTCGTCCGTCACCTCCTTCCAGACGGTGATGCCCAGCTTGCGCTTGAGATCGGAGGCATGGCGCGTCTTGGAGGCTAGGACGGTTCGCAGCGTGTTGATCTCTTCCTCAACGCGGGCGAGCTCCTGGAAATGGGGTAGCAGTTAGCGTCGAAGCTGAGTAATCAAATTATGATCGTAAAACTGAAAACTTCCTTACCTGACTCCACTCAGCCCGACGCTGCTCCTTCTCCTCGACGGAGAGCGCAGCGAACTCGGCGGCAATTTCTGCGGATGCCACAGAATTAGCTGGAGATGCTGGCTCCGACAGGTTGGCTGTATTATCTGAACATGAAATAAGAAGCCATTAAATATTTGCCAATCTAAAAGAACATGAAAACTGGGGTGCTGTGTGGGGACTGTAGCTTAATTTGAATGTTGTCTGCGGGCAGTGTTTAAGTACCTCCTTTGAAAGCAACTTCCTCAAAGACTTTGTAATAGGCTGAATACACCGAATTCAGTTGTATATACGAGTATGTACAATTTGCAAAGACATGAGTTGGTTAATTGGTTAGATCTGGGTTTTTGTTAATACTCACAAACTGACGAGGCGAAAGGCAGGCGAAGAAGAAAGAAACAGAGAAGTTAGTCTGGTTAGTCATGGTTGAAAGTGGAAAAGCGAATGCCCCAGAACAAAGCACCGTCCTAACCACCCCCCTCCCCCCCTGAACCGAATTTGGTACCTCTACTTCTATGCCCAATGTTGAGGAATCTCTTGTAGTTATCACTGTTCGATATTTTGGCCAGATACGGTTTGGAGAAGTCTATGAACGTGACCTTAACGTCGCGCATGGTTCGCTTGGCAAAGAACTTCAAGCGGAAGCGTTTGGCCATCGAAGACGATGGCGCTTGATTGGCCAACTTGGCGGCAATGAAGTCCGCCTCCACTGCCTGCAGTTCCAGGCTGTTGGTGTAGTCCGAATCCACATCGTAGAATATCTGGTCTAGCGTCAGATTACGCAGATATAGCTCAGCCTCGCTCTCCTCCTGCCCATCGCCATACCAGTCCAAGACGGCTTCATTCGTTTCCACATCCAGTGACGGTGTGCTGGTGAGATCATCGATGCTTGGCAGATAGGGGTCTTCAATGAACTCCAGGCTATTCGGTTCCGATTCGCTCATTCTGTGGCAATAGCGGCGCTCTCTTTCATCTTTGGCAGCAACTTTCTATTTTGAACGTGGCAGCTGCTGGCGCAGGAGGCTCATGTTGTCTTGGCCCAATCCTAAGCGCATATCACGTTTCCACGGTCAGCAGCGAGCACATTTTTCTTGGCCCTGCTTTCAGCCACTTCGATCGTTCTTTGCTGAGCTTTCAGTTCTTGGCCCGCCGCGTTCCACATAAATTCCCCTCCCCATGCGATCGCAGCGGGTTTGTGGTGGTTCTTCTGTTTCTATTTCGATTTCAGTTTCGTTTTCGCTTTCGGTTTTGGGCCCGCTCCATCCACGCTCGTCTACAGCCAAATGCCAACTGACTCGATCTCGGCTTAGAAATTGGTAGATGTGGATTGGCTGGCCGCCTGGCTCCGCTTGCTGATGATTCGTGTCAGCACGAAGACGAGAAATGCCACAAGAAGAGCGCTAAACAAAAGGGGCAACAACAGGCAGCAGCAGCAGCAACCAGCAAGACTACAGTAGAGCTTGGCTAAATGTTACAGCCTTACTAACTTTACACTTCATTTAATTTATAAATGAATAAGTATAGGAAAGTTATAAAGCTAATAATAATATTTGCATATATAATAAGTACGCTTTGATAAGACACTAGATATAAGTACATATATGTATTTAATTAAATGGCAGCTAAAATGATTATTTTATCAGTCAAAAAGCTTTGATAATCCGAGACTTTAATTTATTACTTGAATAATATTCTTCTTAAATTGTATTAAGTAAACAATTGTAACAAGATGAGTCACTTTAAATATTGAAAAACCCTATGATAGGAAACTTTAAATAAAAAAAGTTTTTCTTTGCAAAAGCGTACTGTACATAACTGTATCGGTTAAAGAAGGAAAATAACATAGGCTTCATAATTTAGCTTCTTGCTAAATAGTAATTACCAGTTTGGATTTTTCCGATTTTTCTCAGCTTCATCCGATCATCAAGCACTTTATGAGCACAAAGCCACTGTGCCACATTGATGGTCCCTATATATACTTATATATATATTTATATATATATGAACTAGTTCTGGTTTGCTGCGAGTTCTTGCTGCTCAGAAGTGCCTGTTGTTGTGGCAGGCCCAATCCCATCGAGAAGTCAACAAGTGGAAGCCAATTACTAAGTGGTTTCGGTGGGGAAACAGAGCTCCGAGCAATTAGAGTGGCACCATGGTGATAAGCTCAGTGGGAGGAGGCGTTTCCAGATGATATGCATATCATAGCCGCCCTGCGGATGTTGCGCTTCTAGAAGCCACGTATGCATGGACGTCGGAAAGCGAGCATGCAATGTTTACACCACAAAGAACCTTACCCCATCCGCCAAATGGATTGCCATCAATGGCATGTCGCAGAACTCCCACGGTATTCTGAGCAGTTGGAAAGCCTTTCACCCTACGCAAATCGGAACCATGACTCATCTGCTGATTCCCAGCGCACCAAGGTTAACTCATTGTTTATTCTAAGCCCCCCCACAACTGTTGGCAAAGCCGCTGCTGAATCAGAGTCCTACAAAATAATGTACCCGAATTACTTGACAGGTCTTAGGTGTCCCAATCGGCCAGGTCACAAGAGCCCACGGAAACATGTGCCGCTGCATTGGAATTGCAAGGATGCACTGCGTCCGTGTGCCACACACTTACGGTCCTCCATTGCGGCGTTGTCTCCGGAAGTCTGCTGCAATTTTGTTAACTATTTCGATGCCAACTGCACGCACTTGTCGCTAAACTTTTAAGTTGAAAATAATTTTTTGTTTCGCTTGCTTAGCTATCGATGGCAGCTAAAATAAATCGAAGGAATGCCACTATCGATAGGTGCTTTCGTCGAAAAATTCCATCTCTCGTGGTCATAACTACACACAACAATTTGATAAAAACACGTAAGCAAATACGTAATGCTTTATAAACGTTACAACAACAGAAGTTGGTAAAATTTTACTCATTAAAACTCTAATTTTCGGTATCGATTGTAACTAAACTTGTTGCCGCTCGGCGAGACACTAAGTTAGTTATCGCCGCTGTGTCACCACTAGCTAGAGCTGCCAGATCGCGCCTTTATTCAAACAGAAAAGTTTCGTTTTAAAACTTTTGTATTTCAAAAGAAATAAGACATACGGTTGTATCTGCTATATCTGGTTTGAAAATTATAGTTAAAAATCGAATCGTTAATGAAAATATCTTGTTTTGCAGACAGCAATTGCCATTTGGCCGTCGACTCGTACATTTGATTTTGTCCGTTAATATAGGAAAATATATACATTTTATATAGTTTGTATTTTTTACGTTCTTAGAATTACTAATGCAGTTGTTGTAAATATGTATGTATATTTTTAAAAATTTACAATATCAGGTCTGTTATTCTTGGTGTTATCATACTCTTTTGTTTTTACAGAAGCAATTAAAATACTTTGCAAACGTGAAACAAAAGAAAAACGTTGCAAAAAAAAACAAAAAATTTGTTTACGATTTTTATTGGTTTTATATGGTTTTTTGTTTTTATTGAATAGTAATAGTAAAAAATTAATAATTTTTCTTATACTTTGTGTTTCAACTGTCAGATATTGCGCGGTGTAGAGTTGAGAAAACTGAAAAACCATCACCCGATTCTCGTACAAAGTACTGGAAGAGTTCCAAATCTTTTACTTGCTTTTTGACAATTTACACCGCGACGCAAAGAAAATTAGTTAAGTGGAAAACATAAGTCGAAAACAATTTAATATAAATCAAGGGGATTGCACAAAATTAAAATGTCGATACTCATTTTGAAATGTGAACAGAGTCGGTGTTTGTGTGTTTTTCGGGTTCTGTATCATGGCTGTGTGTATGGGAGAACGCTAGAGGATTAGGGAGCAGGAGCAGGAGCAGGCGTGCGGGAAATATAGTTAATAAATGTAGGTAAAGTGTATATTTGCTGTTTAAATAAATCGCCATCTCCACTTCCACTCTCGCCCCGCAACGTAAGAAACGTTTTTACAATACAATCAACGTTCATTTAACATTTACTTTCGCATAAATCATAATAATCATCACTTAATTGTGAAGGGGTAAAATTGAAATTCCGAATACGAAAAATATGAGTATAGTGTAATCAAAACGGGGGGGAGATAGAAGGTAGATGTAAATAATTAACATTTTATGCTTACAATTCGTACATTCGTTCTTGAACGTGTTTCGCTAATCAGTTTTAATTCAATTAACAAACCATTTTGCTGAACTTTTTGCTTACTTTAAGGGATCTTCAACTAATTAGAATATTATGTGTTGCAATGAAGAATGGTTATATAAAAAGAAATTGGCAATTAAGTGTTTTTTATGTATAAAGTGGCCGGGGTTTGGCCAACACATCGGGGAACGGAACTGGGGGCGTGAGTCAATTGTCTGTTTCGATTATCGTATTCTATGTTGTATAAATGCAATTTCATGTGTGTGAGCATGTGTATGTGTCGTTGTGTGTGAGTGTGGGTTTTTGTGTATTTGATCGATCCTGTATCAAATCATACAAAAATAGTCGTTTCTATTAACCTGCACAAATTGCGTTGTAGAAAAGCTCCTGGGAGACAACCTATACCATTATTTTTGACACTAGTTTTCGACTAAAGAGATGTCCGCACGACTGCCGCTGCTCCGCCTCTCACTGCCCGATAATCCAATCCAAGTTCCAGTTCCAGCTTCTGCTCCAGCTCCTGGTCCATCTCCAGCTCCGATCCCCGGCGCACCCCGACGTGTAGTATTGCTGCTACTGCTGGCGATCGGTACACTCGGCCCGATGCACTTAGTTTTTGGGGCCCCACACGGAGGTGATAGGCGTGGAGGCCACCGGAGCCCCGCCAGCAGCGAAGTGCGGGAAGTCCTCCTGCGACTGAGTGTTGGGCGCAGTCAGGTCTTTGGCCTGCGTCTGCTTCTCCCACGGTGCGTCTTTGATGACGAATCCGTTCTCGCTGGCACCTCCGGCGTCGGATCCAGAACCCGGACCAGTTAGGAAGGCACCAATTGTTGGCGCTATCGCCGCGTTCTTCGCGTAGTCAAGCTCGTGGTCCTCAGCCATGTCGAAGAGCAACTCCTTGACGTTCTCAACGTCCTCTATCTTGCCACTGATGGTGATCGAATTGGGGTTGGTTTGGTCATCTGCAGCTGGGAACTTGATGTTCACCTGATTGTATTAAGGGTTTATTGGTTATTACAGAAATTAAATCCATTAAAGCAATATGTTGAGTTAAATCTTCAGGGAAACATACCTTATTATCCTCGATGATCTTGCGCAAGGTGCGTCGGCGTGGGCCAATGAGGTGGCGGTGGATGCGTTTATCGATCTCGATAACCTCGCGATGAAGGGTCTCGGGGTCGCCAATAATCTCCAGGATGGCATCGCGAGCTGCCTCCGCGTTGGCCTGGTAGCCGGTGATAGAGATGATGCGATCATTGGGTTCATCCCGCTTAGGCAGCGAAATGTTGACGTCGTGATCGGCACGCAGCTTGTTAATCACAGCGCCATGACGACCAATGAGCTTCGACCGGAACTCTAAATCTACGTCCACATGGAGAACAAAGGAGCGCAGCTCACGATCGGCACTATCAGCCTCGTAGTCCTGAATCATTTTCTCCAGCGCTTCGCGGGCCTCGGCGACACGAGCGGGCGTACCGCAGACCTTGATCACATCCGACTTAAGATCACTATGTGGCAGCTCTACGTGCACATCGTGCTTGGACATAAACTGACGCACATTGGCACCACGCGGTCCGATGATGGTACGATGGAGGTCGAAAGGCACCGACAACTCCTCCTCGATGGGGATAAGATCAAGCAGAGCCTGCTTGGCGGCCTCGCACTTCTCAATTCTACCCGTGATTCGGATAACATCGCACTGACGAACCGGCTCTCGCTCGGCTTTCTCCTCTACTTCCTGCTCTCCCTCCTGGCCTTCATTCTCGCCTCCATTCTCTCCGCTGCCTCCGTTGGTCAGACCCTCGACGGGTTCGGTGGCATCACGATCAGGGAACTTGATCTGCACATCGAACTCAAAGGTGACTTGTTGAACCTTAAATCCACGTGCGCCCATGATGGTGCGATGATGACGCTGAGGAATCACCACTTCGATGGTAGTCTGCGCTTCCAGATCGGCGACGATCTCCTCGATGCGCTGGCGGGCCGCTTCTATGCAGTCCTTGGCACCCTTGATCGTCACCTTATCGGAGTTGGTGCCGACACGGGGGAAGGAGATCATCACGCCGCCGCACTCCTCGGAAATGCGGTGCAGGATGAAGCCACGCTTGGCCACGAAGTGCTTGTGGTGCTTGGGATCGACAGAAACCTCACCTTCGGTTACTTCGTCGCACTCCTTGATGATCGCCTCCAGCTGCTCACGGGCCTTCTTTACGCTTTCTTCCTTGCCAATGATGGTGATCACCTCCTTGTCAGTATCCTCGTTTGAGGGGAAGATAATGCGGGCACCAGTGGCATCGCGAATCTTACGGATAGAAGCGCCATTCTTGCCGATCAGGAACTTGTGGTGTTGCTGCTTGGCGCGCACCTCGGCGGTAAAGGAAGCCAGCTGCCGTTCGTTGGCCAGCTCCAACAGCTGAACCTTGGCTTTCTCCACATCGTCCTTGGGACCGCGAATCGTGACCTGAATTTAAATAGGAACCATTAATAACAAGACTCTCTATAGAAATCGTAATACACCAACCTTATCGCTCTTGGAGTCGCTGTTGGGGAACTTGATAGACACACCACCGCATTCCTCCATGATCGAGGAGATGAGTTTGCCGCCAGTGCCGATGATTGAGTTGTAGTACTTGGGCGGGATTTGCACCTCCTCGGTTACAATGTCGGAAAGCTCGTTCTGAATCTTTTGGATACGTTCCTTGGCCTCGAGCACGTTCTCCTTCTTGCCGGTGATGACGATCACTTCGTTGGTGTCACCCTCAGCAGGCAGATCAATTTTAGTCTGGGTCTCATCGCGGATCTTTTTGATGTTAGCGCCACCCTTGCCGATAACGAACTTGTGGAACTGCTTAAAGATGGGCACCTCGATAATGTGCGACGATTCCTGAATCTCCTTGACCAGCTTAAGCAGATCCTTGTGACACTTGTCCACATCCTCCTTGGGACCGCGCAGCTTCACAATATCGGTGTTCTCTTGGGGCGTAGGTATCGTGATTGTAACCTGGCGATAGCGATCCTTCACCTCCCGAATCTTCTCGCCCTTAGCTCCGATAATGGAACGATGGAGACGGCGGTCGATGATCACATCCTTCGATTTTTCGTTTTCCAGTTTGTCGATTTTTTCTTGTAATTCAAGCTGCGCCTGCCGTACTCCCTCCTTGGGACCCTCGATACGAATGTTGTTCTGGCCCTCGCGCTCTTCGATGTTAATGTTAACCTTCAGTTCATCCTTTAGGCGATTTACGTTGGCTCCAGCCTTACCGATGATGTGCTTGTAGTACGAAGGATTAACCGTCATCACCTCGAATGTGAAGTTCTCCTCGTAGTTCTTGATGATTTCGGACAAGTAGGCTACAGCCCTGTCAACGTTCTCGGGATCTCCCTCCAGCTTGATCTTGTCGTCCAGGCAATTCACGTTCACGTTGGGGCAGTCCTCCTCCAGCTGCTTCATGTTGGCCCCCTTGCGACCGATCACATACTTGTGGATCCAGTGTGCCGCATTGATCTCCACAGACTTGACCGAGTTAGACTTTTGGTAGACAACGGTTAGGGCATTTCCCAAAGCCACTTGCGGTCCACGCAGTGTGATCGTCTCCGAGGGGGAGTCATTGGGAGGCATCTCTACAGACACACCGGTCAACTGCAGAATCTCGGCGATGGTGGAGCCCTTGGGACCAATGACATAGCGGTGCTTCGGCTTAGCTACCTCCACACTGACAGTAGAGCACTTCTTTTCCATATCTTTGTAGATAGCCTCCACCTTGGCCTTTGCCGCTGCGACCGCGTCCTTCTCGCCCGAGATGAAGATCTCGTCCTTCTGAACCTGCTGCGGCGGCACGTTGATCCTAGCGCCAGTCTCCTCCTGCAGCTTATTTAGGTTTTCGCTGTAAGGGCCCACAATGAAGGGATGGTAAACTTTGGGCACCGTGATGCGGTCCGACGACTTCTTGTACTGCTCGGCAGACAGCTGGCGGATCTCCTGCTCGGCCTGGGCAATACCCTCCTTGGTTCCGGCAATCGTGATGAACTCGCTCTCATCGCCCTGGCTGGGGATGTTAATGCGCGTCGCAGTAACACGCTCGATTTCGCGCAGTCGTTGACCACCCTTGCCGAGGATGACGCGGAAGTGCTCCCGAGGAACGGTCACCTGCCGACTGGCCTGAGTGGAGAAGCCCATAAGAATCTTACGGCGGGCATCGAGCAGCTCGCTCTGCTTGCCCTTAATCAGGAAGGTCAGCGACTGGTTCTTGCCGCTCACAATCTCGATCTGGGCTCCGGTCTCCTTGGTGATCTGCTGGCAAATACGCTTCGACTCGCCTTCGCCGAACTTCTCCGACTCCGTGGACTTGCGCTCCTTGCAGGGAACATGCACAATCTGTTTAAAAAAAATTTAAATCCGTAGAATCAGAACCAAATCAATATAGAATGACTTTTTTTTGAGCCTACATGAGTTTTTTGCGAGCTCGTCACACGAGCTAGAGTGGAACCGGAAGCTCCGGATTGCGATTGAACCGAGGTGTTGGCCGGCAGCGCCGGAAACAGGTCGTCGTAGCTAAAGGCGGGTGTGGCATTGCCAGTTCCGCCGCTAGTGGTGCTAGTGGGCGTGGCCACCGAAGTGGGCGAGGATGGTTGCTGCTCGTTAGCCACCTGCTCTTGGCCATTAATGAGAGCGATGGGCTGCTGCTCGATGGTAGTTGCTGCAGGATTATTTTGGTTAGTAATTGTTTGATAATATTTAGCCTTCGAAGAACTAACCGTTGCTAGTTTCCTCCATCACTGCTGCTGCTTGCATTACTTAAAAAAAGAGAAAAGTCCTTTTTCGTTCCAAGTCGTTTACAGTACACTGAAATTGAAAAGAAGAAGATATCTTATCAAGTGCATAAAAACGTTTACATCATACTGGACCCTATTAAAGAACCTTGTTTATCAGCCCGCGATAAAGCAAGCAACCAGGAAGGAAAAATTTCCAGGGGATTATCGAAGTGCTGGTCGATCAATCAAAGAACAAATAGTTAAATGGCATTCTTATTTTGGCAAACATGGATTAAAATAGGCCCGTTTATATTCAGTTTTCATCTCTTTCTGTTGTCAGTCGCCCGCAGACCTACCAAAATCGCAGAAAGTTGATAAGTGCGACCCCCGAAGACCCGCATTTGGCTGCCCCCAACTGATAAGCAACTACATAAATAAGTACATGCGTACATACTTTAGCACCGCTTGGCTACAGTAAACAAATTAGTACAAAGATAATTCATTGGATATGCGGCGTGACTTATGGCCAGGAAATCTAGCAAGTGGACTAAGAACAAGTTCAGTTACTATTGCTTTCTTATAAAACCGTCAGAAGTTTTGAAATTCTGCGGATCTGTTTGCTATTTTCAATTTCTTCCTGATTTGTGGATGAACTAAATTTCCAACACACCTTAATATATATTTAATAAAATATCTATTAAGTTAGTTCATAAATAATTAATACTTGTTGCATGCTCCATTTTAAACAGTGCGTGTCCAAATGGGGTGCATGAATCGGATTTTCTGGTGCTGATAAACCGAAATAGAGTCACTTTTCAAACGGACTTTCTGCACCACAGCCTTAAACTAAGGCCACGTAGTGCTTGGATCGGCGAGATGAGTGCTCGACTCGACTCTCCGCTTTTCGGTGGTGATAAGTGGAAGCGGCCAATGGGCCACGCAGGCAGATTCGGGGCTGAGTGATAACTATCGGCCGTTCTGGCTGATAAGCTCAGTCGTCCGATTGCCACCAAGATATTGTGGTACGTACACACACAATGCTACAAGTGCGCCTTCAGAAATTTAGGCTGCTATCAGTCGGATTTCGATTGGGTGAAAGGTTGGGGCCTGGCGAATGAGAAAGAGAGATCTCAACCGAGGAACATCAGAGACCATGCACTTGTTCGACCAAAGCTGTTTTCTAAATCAATGCCCAACGAGTTTTCGTAGCCTACATTTTCCTCTCCACCGAAAGAACAACAAAGATATGGCTGTCTCCTCTCTGTTAGTTGTATCTTTGTATGTGCGGACAGCGGCGGTGGCAGGGTATGTGTAAAGGGGGTTACTTACTTTTAAATCATACGGTTTTGTAAATTTTAATGAAAACTTAATACATTTATATATTACAAATAACAATGACAACTGGAAGTGACACAAGATCAATATCCCTAACATTTAATAAACATTTTTTTTAATTCATTTCAAAATTAATTCCCCAAAAAAAAAAAGAAATAATCACCTAACGACGCCCCTGTCGGTGCTCATGAAAAATGTGTCAAATACAGAGACAAGAGCATGAGAGCGACAGGAACTGGGAGAGGAGAGAGCGAGAGCTTGACGAAGTAACTTGACGGAGCAGGGGAGCAGCTCCATATAAAACCGGATGATAGCCGGCAACTACAACAAAACGATCGAGCAGTGCCAGTGGTGTATTGTATGCATGTGAGTGTGATTTGCCTGTGTGCCTGCACATTTCTGTTTCGCTCTTTTTCTTCTTCGGGAATAGGGTTGTGTGTGTGTTGCCACCTTTCGAGAAGGCACAGGTAAAAAACGAAAACAAGCAACATACCTACATAGCAAATACCATCGTTCATACGTTCGTATGTGACGCCTGCAGCGACGCTGACGTCGACAAATGAAGACAAAGCACAATAACAATGCGCTAAAGTTCAGCTTTAAACAAAAAAAAAACTAAACAAAAAATATATATACAAATTGGTATGCACATATCGGATGGATTCTTGTTTCTGTAATTTCGATACAAAGATCCCAAAGACCAAAAAAATAAAAGCTTGACGTAGTCAGTTTTAGGCATGGAACCGTTAACTTGGGCAATATTTGTTGTTGTCTTTTTTCTTATTTTTTTGGCAAAACACTTGTGTAAAATGTTAAACTATGCAAATTAACCCTAGGCAAAGGTTGTTCAACTTACGGTACTGTAAAATCCAAAAAATCCGGCCGAGTTTACTCTCCTTTGACCAAATCCAGTTTGATAACTTGGGTGTCTGCTGGAAAAGCCGAAAAACAATTGCTTGAAATTAATGCAATTAGCGGATGCAGAAGATCGGATCGTGGCATCACCAGGATGGATGCCCTACAAAGCGTTTGGTCGGTCATTCTGCGTTATGCACATCCCCAATAGAAAGTCTAATGTTATTTGTCGCAGAGAGCGCGTTGTTGCAGAGAGCACGGGGAAAGGGGGCAACATATGCGGGCCACTTATTGGACAATTGTTTTTGTGGCAGCAGCGGCAGCAAAATTGGAGCAGCGCGTGGGCGTGTTTGTGTGCGTGTGTGTGTGAGAGTATGGAAATGCGGAAATCAGTGCCGTATGCTTTCCAGGTGAAAGGTTGTGTGGATCCTCTTTTCCGGCACGGGGCGGGGCCTTAACTCTGCCTCCCCCTCTCCGAAAATAGGAAAGTTAAAGTAAAAAAAATAAAAGGCAGCACGCGCGCCTTCCAATCGGACAGATATGCTTATATATGCATGAACACACGTATGCACGGGATTTTACGTCCCTCTGTGTGCGTGTGGGTCGTCGACGTCGCCGACTTTTGTGACTGTGTGGGTGAGCGCGAGTGCGCCGCCCGTGTGTATTATCAACCATTGAAAAACACGTTGTTTTTCGCCGACCGCACACAAATTTAAAGAAAAATTAGCGGCCCGAATTTTCTTTCATAGTTTTTTTTTATTTCGCCACTACTGCCTCTTCTTCTTCTGCTGGCTCTGCCGTCGCCGCCCCACCGCTGCCGGCCCTTTATAACTGTAAATCCGTGCACTCTCTTTCGCTCGCCGCAACTTATGCAATTCCGGCTGCAATTATACCGCCGCACGGATCACCGGGCAATGTGAGTTGATTTTCGCACTAGAATCTTGGTAAATTTACACACAGACTTTCTATTGGAAGGCAGAACGCACGGACGCGGAACTCAACGTTACCGACTCCAAGTAAAATGTGAATGAACATGAGCGAACGTGGCAAATAGAGATGAGCGATACGCCGCAGCGGGTGCAGGGTTGTCGCTCTTTCCAATCGCGAGCGCGATCTGTCAAATCGCACTATCGACTGTTGGGTCTAGTACCATAGCCTTCTTTTGGGGATGTTTAAAAATTAATTTAATAAATATTCATTTGTATATAACTAGTAACAATAAAAAAAAAAAAAAAAAAAAAAAAAACAGAACAAAGAATAACGAACACCAGTTTTTGAAGATGATAATTGTTATTATGGGGTTTTCCATATATGCAAATTAATAAAGATTAAATATAAATGCTTAAATTTTTCCTTATATGCACATAATGATTATAAATTGTAATTGAATATTTTTTGAATAAAACGGCAAAGACAAGAAATGCTGTTTAGTTGAATTTCTTAATCAAAGTAGAAATTTGTTGTTGTAACTGAAATATCGGTTGATAGCCGTCGGCTCGGAATATCGATAGTCAGGTCCATCCTTGGCCTACCACCACCAATTTGAAAAAGAGCAAAGAAACACAAAGGCAAAAAACTCCCCAATCTGTGGAATTTCCGGAAGCGAGAGCACATTCAAAGCTACCAGTTATCAGCGAGCAGCATGTCGAAGCTCAGGAACCTGTTGCCCACAATCTTTGGCGGGAAGGAGGCACAGAATCCGACACCCGTCGAGGGACGCCTGGAAAAGGACGCAGCTCCCGTGGACGACAACGAACCAGCTAACAACAACAGCGGAGCCCTGGCGCTGCCCTTCACCGCTGGCACGCCCACAGCCTCCGCGGATCTGACCGAATCCGTGCTGCGCGAGCTCAGCGACCCAAACTACAATTCAATGGATGTCGTGCAGTCCGCCAATATTCCGGGCACTCTCAGTAACGTCCAGACAAACAACACCATGAACGTACACAGCGCCCAGCAACAGGTGGTCATGAACTTCTCGAATGCCAATAATCTGCACTTCGGCTCCGTCTACAACTTCAATCAGAACTTGAGCGCCTGCAGCTCGCGAAAGGGTAGCACAAGTGCCGCAGAGGAGTCGGTCGCCTCTCCAGACGGTAAGCCGCGGGCAAGTGCGACGCGCAAAACGGTCAGCATTGTAGCCATGATGCAGTCACAAGAGGAGCCGGATGTGCGCCTGCTCGATGTGGTTTCCACGCACTTGGGCGAGGGCTGGAAGCAGGTGATGCGGGATCTTGGCATGTCGGAAGGACAGATCGACCAGGCCATAATCGATCACCAAATGCATGGCAATATCAGAGAGGTAAGGCCCATGACGTTTAAACTTATCTTATTTGTTGTTGAATTTTAATTCAAGAACAGAAATCACTTGAAATCATACAAACTCAAATTAGTATTTAAAATAACAGACCGTGCTAAGATGATTGTGACGCATCAGACTAATTTGAATTACTTAATTAAAAGACTCAAATACCACTATTACTGTTAGATTTCATTGCTTAAAACGAATGGATTGTTCAACTTAAAAAAAAAAACCCAAATAATATAAATTAGCTTACATTATTGTGAGCTATTTATTTTATATAATACTGATAGTGCTTCCACTTGTTTGTCTGATTAGATTGCAAGTTAAAGTGTATAAATGTTACAACTCTGTTGTTAGAGTACCAGGAAATTTTAATGATTTCTAAGAGTTCGAAAAGCAATCATAAAATCACAACATAACACTTGTTTTGGGTCTACAGGTGATATACCAGCTGTTGCTCCAGTGGATTCGAAGCTCGGAGGACGGTGTGGCCACCGTTGGACGACTTACTACGCTGCTGTGGGAGTCCCAGCATCGGGACTGCGTGCATCGCATGAAACTGGTTTGGAAGGCCCTCGAGAAGCGCAAGACAAACAGCTAGTCAGTGAGTGGAACCTGCTAGCAAAGATTCCAGAACGAAAACGATGCATTCGAAGTGGCCTCTTGATGTCCAAGCCAGCCGGATGGTGAAAACTGGAAATGTTTAACGCACCAACTTTTGCTAGATTCAGAACGGCCTTTGACGGACGACATCGAGTGGTAGAGAGATGAGACGATCACGGGATATGTGTGCAATATTTGATTTATAAATCCAACCTATCGAATAAGTGCGTAGAATTGCATTAAGTGTTATTATTGCAGTTTAATCTTTAAGTTGTGATATTCGTATCGAAAAAACCAGCAAATTGAGCTGGTATTTAAAAGCATTTTTGTAAAGTTTATACAAATAGAAGCTTTATTGTTACGTAATCAGAACATGTAGCGTTTGTAACCTTTAAGCTAGTGCACACAATTACACAATCTTTGTGATCTTCGAGCTGAACATGTCGATCAACATCTGTGCCCCGTTGCCGTTGAGCGACTGGTAATTGGGTTGTGCGGCCATTCTATCTAGCCAGCCGTTCAGCTTGGGATAGCGCTTGGCATCGATAGCGGCCAATCCCACTAGGCTGGAGACGGAGGAAACTACACTGTAGTCGGCGATGGTTATGCCCGTTCCGCAGATGTAAGCCTGATTACCGATGAACGCTTCCAGAAAGTCATAGGCCTCGTAGATGGCATCAATCTGGGAACGCGGCACCTCAGTTATGTTCTTGTAGAACAACGGAATGGCAATGTTCCGGATGCAGCCCTGGAATAACACACCCGACTCAAAGTGCAGGCGTTGATCAACGAGTGCGCGTTTGAAGTAATCCTTGGGATACAGGTCATCACTCTTGGCATAGCGCCTAACCAGATAAGCGCAAATGGCGTGACTCTCCCAAATGAACTTGCCATCGTCCTCCAGCACGGGCACCGTGTGCTGCGGATTCTTCAGGCTGAACTCCTTCGTCTTGTGCTCACCGGCCAGCAGGTTAACCAGCCTATACTCATACTGAAGGCCCAGGGCGTCAAGGGTCAGTTTGCAGGCCCGCACCGGCGGACTGGCCTCTACACCGTACAGTACTAATTTTCCCATCGCTTTCAGGTGTCCGCTCGCCTTGGCTGTTGACTTGAAACTAAACCAGCTCCGACTATCGCAATTACCGATCGGTTGAACGAACAGTTCATTTTATTCCAATTTATATACGCTACTTGGGTATTCCATGCTTTCTCACTCTTGTCGGTCGTGATAATTAGCTTTCCTTCTGATTGACATAATATTTATTTGAATTTGCCATTTTTAAGGGGGGAATCTGTGTTATTGAAGACAAAACACCTATCTATTATCAGTATTTTCAGCAGAGCTATCTTTGCTTTTAGGATCGATTAGGTTATCTCCATGGACGAGTTCGACTGAGCCACTCCATAAGGTGTTAAGTGTTTTGGTTTGTATTAAATGTCTTATCATATTTGTTTGAAATGTGCTGGAAAATTCTTCCACTTGACCTATTTCATCTGTCTTCTTAAAACAGAATAATTTTGGGATTTTTAAAAATGTCTATAATCGGAATTATAAGCTAACAATATTTGAAAAATAATTTTCCAATAGTTATTTTTATGACAGAATGACTGAGATATACGATTGCATGACTTGTGTAATTAAAGTGCTGATATCATTTTAACGCTGTGGAAGTTTTACAAAATTGCTTTGCAATATCCGTACTTTTGGATGAGTTTTCATTTTCGTTGATTTTATTAGGGAAATATAAATTTTATATTTATTCTCATAAAAATGAGAATAGTCTTGCAATGTTTTAATATTTTAAATCTGCTTAAGGAACACAATAACAATTTGATTACATACGAAAAACAAAGTATTAAGTTGAGAAGGTAAAATTGAATTTCTTGAGGAGGGTCACCAGATCCCGGGCACCTTTGCCACATGCCTCCTCGTAATAAGGTAGTTCCTCAATCCTCTTGATCCACGCAGTTATTTTGGCGTATTTTACTGGATCAATGTCCACGAATACCGCCAGTGCGGTAATAGATGTGATGAGGCTAAAGTCCGCAATGGTCAGCTGATCACCGGCAATGAAATCGTGTCCGGTGAGAAAAGTCTCTACAAAGTCATAGATCTCAATGACGGCATCGTAACGCTCCTTGGGAATCGTGGTCTGACCGGTGGCAAAGAGCGGCTTGGTAATGCCTCTCAGTCCGCTGACAAAGACCACGCCGGACTCGAAGTGCAATCGCTGGTCCACCACAGCACGCTGGAGGAGATCTTTCGGATAAAGTGCGTCACTCTGGCCATACTTGGACACCAGATATGCGCTGATTGCGTGTGAGTCCCAGATGAAATGGCCATCGTCCTCCAAAGTGGGCACCGTATGCTGGGGATTCTTCCGCAAGAACTCGGGCGAAAGGGTCTCCTTGGCCAGGGTGTTTATTTTGACGTATTCGTAGGGAATGCCAAGGGCGGCCAAGGTCAGTTTGGCGGCCCGAACTGGAGGACTGGCCTCTGTTCCGTACAAAATCAACTTGGACATTTTGCCTTCAAGAGGTTGGCTCCATTACTAAAAGTAGAAGTCAAAGAGGCACCATATTTATTTGATTTGGAAAGAGAACGTTAAAGAGACACATTTTCGCAAGAGAGTTGACAAAAACCTGGCGAGGTGCTCTTTTGTATTTTTATTTGTATATTTTCTATTTGTTTATTTTGTTTACTGTACGAAATGCTTAAGATTATATTATTTATAAAGCATGTGTATAAATGATTTACTTCGATGCGAAAGTTATATTATACTTTCTGATGATGGACTCAAATATACGAGCTCCATTGCCGTTGGCCTCCTCGTAGTAGGGCAGCTTTTGGAGTCTCTTGATCCAGGCAGCAATACGAGGATATTTGGATGTGTCCACCTTCACGAAGGCCTCCAACGAGGACACAGTTGAGATAATACTGAAGTCGGCAATGGTAAGCTGACTGCCGGCGACGTAGTCATTTCCAGCAAGGAAGGTCTCCAGGAAGTCATAGACCTCAATAATCGCATCGTAACGCTCCTTAGGAATCGTCGTTTGCTGACCGGCGAAAAGTGGTTTGGTTATGCTTCTCAGTGCGTTAGCGAAAATCACGCCGGACTCGAAATGCAATCGCTGATCCACGACAGCACGCTGGAGGAGATCTTTCGGATAGAGACTGTCCGTTTTGCCGTATTTGGATACCAGATAGGCAATGATGGCATGTGAGTCCCAGATGAAATGTCCATCGTCCTCCAACGTGGGCACCGTGTGCTGGGGATTCTTCTTCAGAAACTCCTCAGAGAAGTTCTCCTTGGCCAGAGTGTTTACCTCGACGAATTCGTAGGGAACATCCAGGGCAGCCAAGGTCAATTTGGCGGCACGAACTGGCGGACTTGCCTCTAAACCGTATAGAATCAACTTGGGCATCTTGTCGCTGGGTGGTGTCTCTGCTATTACTAAACGCAAACAGCGAACAGTCACTATATTTATAGGATTTCCAAAGAGAATGATCAAGAGAAGCGAGAGCAATAGATAAGAAATTCAGTTAGTTACTTTCTCTCCCCTCTTCTATTGATTGGTGTCCAAGTCAATTTATTTCACCACAAAAATACTCTCTAGAGTTTTCTAAGCAATTCTTTATTGTGACTCTATACACTGTAAAATATATCATGTTTCGAATGTGAAATTGGTCTTCTTGAAAATGGCCACCAACTGGCGGGCGCCCTTGCCATTGGCCTCCTCGTAGTATGGTAGCTGTTCCAGCTTTTTGATCCAAGCACCGATCCTGGGATACTTAGTCGTATCCAAGGCCACGAAGGCCTCTAGGGAGGCAACCGATGAAACGAGACTGAAATCCGCAATGGTCAGTTGATTGCCAGCGATGTAATCCTGTCCCTTGAGAAAGGTTTCCACAAAATCGTAGATCTCGATAATGGCATCGTATCGCTCCTTGGGTACTTTCGTCTGTCCCTGGAAGAGCACTGACTTCGATATGCTCCTAATGCCATTGGCAAAGACCACTCCGGACTCAAAGTGCAGCCGCTGATCCACAACAGCCCGCTGGAGAGGATCTTTCGGGTATAGGGCATCGGAGTCAGCATATTTCGAGACCAAATAGGCAATAATGGCATGCGAATCCCAGATGTAGTGACCGTCATCCTCCAGGGTGGGCACCGTATGCTGTGGATTCTTCTCCAGATAATCCGGCGAAAGTTGGGCACGAGCCACAATGTCAACGTTTACATATTCGTAGGTTAGGTTTAGAGCGGCCAATGTAAGCTTAACAGCGCGAACTGGGGGACTGGGGTCCAAGCCGTATAAAGTCAATTTCACCATCTTGTCGCGGTGGGATCTCTTTTCCAACTAACCTATAACTGCCGTATAACTCATATAATATATAAGACTTGGGATCAATGGAAGAGAAAATTTAAGAGAGATTCGGTGTACTTGCAAAAATCTCTATATTTACTTTATGCACTTAACAAGTCTATAATGATATGTATGTATGTATGTGAATATATAAACTGTATAAACATATATCTTTGTCATACCTAACTGTTTGAGTATTCTCCTACTCTTTTGAGCTCGCTTAACTTTTCTTTTTATGTTTATTTTTAACCTATCCCAACATCTAAAGATAATAAAACTGATTAAAAGGCTTTTAGCGGAAACATATGAGAGCACTATATGAATCACAAACATAGAACAACAAGTATTCTTTGATAACCGCTTATCATATGTGAATATGAGTACACAGTACTCGAAGAGAAATGCAAGTCATGCTGACAGAGGCTAATAAAATGGAAAGCCCTCGAAAATGTTTGTTGCCGGCAAAAATATATATGTATCTCTCTGTGTACTTAATACACATTTAATTCTCTTGCTACTTTAATGGAACTAAGTTCTCTTGTTTCCTACAGCGATCTTTCTCTTAAATCTAAAATATGAAGAGATAACAAGCCCCAACAATTATAAGTTCCCAATTTATTCATTATAATTTCAGAAATCTAGGTGGCAAAGGTGAAATTTGTGGACTTTAGAATGGTCTCCAACTCCCGTGCTCCTTTCGCATTGGCCTCCTCGTAGTATGGCAGCTTCTCCAAACGCCTGACCCATTCGATGATCCTGGAATATTTCACCCTATCGATCTCCACGAATGCCACCAGTGAGGTAATCGACGAGATCAGGCTAAAATCGGCAATGGTGAGCTGATCCCCAGCAATGTAATCATGTCCAGCGAGGAAGGTCTCCACAAAGTCATAGATCTCGACAATGGCATCGTAGCGTTCCTTGGGAATCCTGTTCAGGCCATTAAAGAACAACGGCTTGGTGATGGCCTTAATGCCATTGGCGAAAACCACTCCTGTCTCGAAGTGCAGCCGCTGATCCACCACAGCTCGCTGGAGCAGATCTCTGGGATACAGGGCATCCGAATCTGCATATTTGGACACCAGATAAGCGATAATGGCATGCGAATCCCAAATGAAGTGACCATCATCTTCCAGTGTAGGCACCGTGTGCTCTGGATTCTTCTTTAGATATTCCGGAGAAAGCTGCTCCTGACCCGAAATATTAACGTTTACAAACTCATACGGCAGCTGGAGGGCAGCCAGAGTAAGTTTGACGGCACGAACTGGTGGACTGGGATTCACACCATACAGAGTTAACTTGACCATGCTTGCACTCGGAGTTATCGTTCTCTACTGATTATTGGCATCGAGAACGTATAAATTTTGTTACCAAATTGAAAGGTAAAGAGAGCATGGCTAAGAGATATTACTAAGAGAATTTCATTGGTTCATATTGATTGATCCTTTTAGACTTGATTCGTGTAGAGAACATCATAAGTTTTAATGAAACTTTAAAAATTTGTTTAATTACAAATTCTGTGGATAGTGTTCTGCTTAAATTATGCAATCATTTGATTTGGTCTACCAGTTCGTCGAACGATAATCGAAATTGTTTAAGTACTTTCGTCAAAACAATCTAGAATTGACTCATACAAATAATACTTTCGTGATTGTTGATAACAACCTATCCAGTAGGTTTGCCATGATTCAAGTAAACATGTTAAAGACCTCGAACAAGTGGATAAGGTATTGAATGTCATGCTTACAATTATTGACAATCGCTCAATAATATTGCTGACCGCCAATTATGAGTATATAACTTATATAGAAGACATGGAAAAATATAGGAACAAAACCCCAGGTAAACTAACCCCCAGAGGAACTAAGCACCAGTCAAATTAACCTCCAGTTAAACTAACACACAAGTAAATAACAGTAATAACAATACTTTTAAGGGGTGCTTTGTCTATTTAATTTAATAATTTTAACACAAAACATAGGAAAAGTTTGTTGCTTGCTAATATTAATACTGTGATAGCGATAATTTCCAATTAAAGTGTTAAGCCATTTACGAAACTACGGTGAAGTTTTTGGACCTCAAGAGCTCCACGAACTGGGCAGCTCCTTTGCCATTGGCCTCCTCGTAGTAGGGCAGCTCCTTGAGCCTCTCCAGCCAGGCGGCAATCTTAGGGTACTTGACCTGATCCAGCTCCAGGAAAACACCAATCGAGGTGATGGTCGATACAATGCTAAAATCGGCTATGGTCAGCTGATCACCAGCCATGTAGTCGTGATCATCGAGAAAGGTCTCTACGAAATCGTAGACCTGCAGGATGTGATCCACCTGATTGCGGGGCAAGGTGGGCTCGCCGTAGAAGAGCACCGGACGGGTGAGTCTCCTTAGGGCCGACTCGAAAATGACACCCGACTCGAAGTGCATCAATTGGTCCACTTTGGCGCGCTGCAGCAGATCCTTGGGATAGAGCTCATCGCTGGCCGCGTACTTTTCCACCAGATAAGCCATGATGGCATGCGAGTCCCAGATGCAGGCATCATCGTCCTGCATCAGCGGCACCGTGTGCTGCGGATTCTTCTTCGAGAAGTCTTCGCTAAAGTTCTCCTTCTCGAACAGATTGACGAACACAAACTCGAAGGGCAGATCCAGCGCCTTCAGGGTGAGCAGACATGCCCGGGTGGGCGGACTGGCGTCCAGGCCGTATAGCGAGATCTTACCCATTCTCCAGCGAACTAACGAATGAGTGGTCAGTGCGGTAGCAGGACGAATATATAGCTAACCTGCGGGCCTTGGGAACCTGCCAAGCTGTCAATGGATTTTTAATTAGGTCCGCCCACCAAAACCCACGACCCCTGGAAACATATTTCTTGAAATTAAATTATTTACACTTAAATTACGGCAATGAGTTGGCGTAAAAATAGGCAAGCTAGTTCACCTGGCTTAATATTTAAGTTTCGTATTAAATTCTAAAACAGTGTACCCCCATTATTAACTTTGGTTAATAGTACCTTATACTCTTTGATTGAACATGTGTATTTAATGCATTTTATTGCTGCTTAATGGGTTTTTTCTTCGAGTGTGTACAATGCCAAACGTTTGTCAACAGCTTTCTTTAATTAGCAGATAATTAAAAATTGATGCAGCAACGCACTCGATAATTGTGGGAAATGCTGGTTATAGAAGGGTCAGCTGGTCCTTCAGCAAGTCCACGTACTTCCTGGCGCCCACGCCATTGGCTTCCTCGTAGTAGGGCAACTCCTGGAGACGCTCCAACCAGGCGATGACCTTCGGATACTTCTCTGGCTCCAGGGGAACGAAAGCCGGCAGAGATGAGGCCGTGGCAGCACAGCAAAAGTCCGCAACGGTCAGAGTGTCTCCGGTTATGTAGGTATTGTCCGCCAGGAAGGTCTCCAAGTGGCCATAGCCATCCCTCACATTGTCGCCCTTCTCACGCGAAATCTCCGTGACATTATTGTAAAAGTAAGGGGCACAGATATTTCGAAGCGCCATGAACAGAGCACTGGCATCGAAGTACAGCCGCTGATCCACCCGTGCCCGCTTCACCAGATCCCTGGGATACAGCTCATCCGTCTTGCCATACTTGCCCACCAGGTAGCAGACAATGGCATGCGAGTCCCACACGAGGACTCCATTGTCATCCAGCAGCGGAATGGTGTGCTGCGGATTCTTCTTGAGATACTCCTCCTTGCGATGCTCTCCGGCCAGAAGATCAACCTCCTTGAACTCATACTCCAACTCCAGGGCTCGCAAAGTCAGCTGGCAGGATCTGACTGGGGGACTTATGTCCAATCCGTACAGCACAATACCAGACATGATCCAAACTCAAACAGTTACTGGTTTCAGGGATTTGTAAGTTGGGTATTTATACCTTTCTAGAGCTTCGAAGTGGCTCAGACTCAGTGCATCGGCCACTACATCCAAGGAAAGAAACCGATCCGTTTGGGACTCCAGTCCAAAGTACGAGAAAATGTTTCCATTGAGTTTTCTTGAGAAAAAATCTTGAGAGTTTTTTAAACAACATGCCTTGGTTTTGCGTAAATATATCATATTCCATTTGCAGTAAATCTGCACTAAGTTATATTAATGCTTAAATCGTTATTTATGATGAGTAATTGTGTTTAAAAGTACTGCAATAAATAGCAAATATTTGTTTAAAAGATATCATTTCAGATTAAATACAGAGAAATAATACGAAGTTTCGATTTGATAAATATTATAGTTTATTAGGATTTGTATGTAAAAAATAGCAGCTGTTTAGACAATAGTGTATTTTTTGCTCTTGATAAAGTTGGCAACCTGCGACATTCGTGATCCGTTGGCCTCCTCGTAGTAGGGCAACCTCCTGATGCGCTGAATCCAACCCGCCAACTTTGGGTATTTGGTGGCATCCACATCACGGAGGAGTATCGTAGATGAAAGCACTGCGATGACGTGGAAATCAGCGATGGTTAGGTAATTTCCAGCCAGAAAGTCATTGCTTGCCAGGAACAAGTCGAGTGTCTTGTAGACCTCTTCCAGGGCATCGAATCTAGCCTTGGGTATCTCGGTCTTGCCCTCCCTCAACGGGGCGGTGAGTGCACGACCCGTGGTGGCCAAGACACTGGAGTCATAGTGCAGCCGTTGATCCACAATGGCCCGCTTTTGAAGGTCCTTGGGGTAGAGGGTATCATCCTTGCCGTATTTGCTTACCAGATAGGCATTGATGGCATGGCTATCGTTGATATAGAAGCCATCGTCCCCCAAGGTAGGAACAGTATGAAGTGGATTGATCTTCAGATATTCCGGCTTGAGGTGCTCTCCGGTCATCAGGTTTACAATCTTGTACTCGAATTCCAGCCCCAAGGCATTAAGGGTTAGCAGGACCGAGCGAACTGGTGGACTCCCATCGATTCCATATAGAATAAGTTTTCCCATTTTCCAGTTCTTGTTTGCTTTTTCTGCTGTAACTGGAGCTCTTACCTCGTTGAATCGCCTGAACACAGTGGGGCTTTTATAGCTGGGGAGCTCTCTTAAATTAAGAGAGTTTCGCTGTGCTGTGATGACTCGACAGTAAACCAAATTAGATGACATCAGCCCATATTACCGTGCTCTTTTAATAATCAATCTAAGGTTTTTGACGTAAGAGAGCTTTATAGATTTTTATTCAAAAGCTCTTACCACCTGCTCTTTCTACATTCTTGCAAACAATGCTTAATTATTAGATGTTGGTTATAAGCCAGTAATTACCGCAAGCTAAAGGCAAAGTACTAAACTTATTGATTCATATACGTACTGTTGACCTCTTAGTAATTAGTTAATTACGATCGCTCGAATTTAAATAGTTTAGTTTTAAACATTTCTCTGAATATGTAAGCACCAAACATTTTTAATAAAAATTTAATTAAAAATTCATCAATCCAGTGAAAACTACATATGTATTTGCATTCTATATATTGTGATCCATATATCATATCTGCCTCCAGATCTAAAGCAGTTATCAAGTAGCAAACACAAAAAGAAACCAGTAGTTTCTCTTATCGATTCACTCAAAACAAGTTTGGACTGATAGTAAGCTAAATAGTAGTACAAAAGTCAAGTGGTTATGATATTTGTTGTTCTTATTTATTTTTGTTTTTTTTGTCTATTGTCAATATATTGTTTTTGTATTTTGTCTATTACTAAAATGCCTTAAACAATAGTAAAGTTCTTGCTCTTGATGAACTCGATGATTTGGGCAGCACGAGAGCCATTCGCCTCCTCGTAGTATGGCAGCTCCTTGATGCGCTTGATCCAGGCAGCCAGATCGGGATACTTGGTGGCATCCACGGGCAGGAACACCAAAAAGCCGGTAAAGCTGGCGATGACGTGGAAATCGGCAATGGTCAGGTTGTCGCCGGCCAGATAATTGCCATTCTCCAGGAACAGATTGAGGGACTTGTAGACACCCTCCAGGGCATCGATCCTCGCCTGCGGAATCTCCGACTTGTTCTCCCAGAAGAGTGGGAAGGTGATGGCCCTTCCTGTCGAGGTCACCACACTGGAGTCGTAGTGCAGACGCTGATCGACAATGGCTCGCTTCTTCAGATCCTTGGGGTACAGAGAATCATTCCGGCCGTACTTGCTCACCAGGTAGGAGTTAATGGCATGGCTATCGGACAGGTAGAAACCATTATCATCCAGAGCGGGCACCGTGTGCAGGGGATTGATCTTGAGGAACTCTGGCTTCAGGTGCTCCTTCTCCATCAGATTGACGATCTTGTAGTCGAAGTCCAAGTTCAAGGCCCTCAGGGTGAGCAGCACCGAACGGACCGGAGGACTACCGTCGATTCCGTAAAGCGTAAGTTTTCCCATGTCTGTAGTGTGCTGTAAGGCGATTGACTAGTAACTGCTTACTGACAGTCCAAACTTGGGGCTTTATATAGGCACCAGCCACCACCTGGTGCTCTTCACTTAAGAGAGCTTTGCAAATCAGCGATGACTCTGCAGTTTGACATACTCAATGTTTATAAACCACAAATCTCTTAGCTGTCGTATACGTAATATTTATGTATTTCACATTTTAAAGCTTTACAATTCAAAGCTCACATGTTAAACATTTCTATTTGTTTACTCATCGTTTTGGGATTCAAAGACCCTTGTCATAATTTAAACGATAAGCCAGTTGATTATATTAAACAGTGAAGCAGCAATTTTTGGAAATTAACTATCTATGGTTATAGATTACAGATAGATTTTATGGTTATAAAAGTGATCATTTCAATTATTCCATCCCTTGTATTATCTCTCTCTATAAAATTCAATATTTAATGATAGTTTTATTATGATTAAAAAACGATGCATTATTGTTACAAATCAGTTGTAATACATTTTTGATTCGATTTTATTCGTTTTCTTGGACATTTTATGGTTTTCTGTTTAATACAAATTACTATTACTCCAAGTTTAATACGGGTTTCAATAAGTTGATGTACTTCTTCGTGCCTCGCAGATTGTCCTCCTCATAATGGGGCAACTTGGAGAGGCGTTCAAGCCAAGCAGCCACCTTGGGATACTTTTTCTCATCCAGATCAAGAACAGCGGCCAGTGAGGATGCAGTAGCTCCGCAGCAGAAATCAGCTATGGTCAGTTGCGATCCGGTCAAATAGGGATTATCCCCTAGAAACTTCTCCAAATGGCCATATGCATCTTTGATGTTGTCCACCTTCTCCTTGGGAACCAGGCTTACGTGGCGCAGAAAAAAGGGTATACTGACATTTCGCAGCGACATAAACAGAATGCTGGCATCAAAGAACAAACGCTGATCCACCCGGGCGCGCAACACCAGATCCCTGGGATATAGCTCATCCGACTTGGCGTACTTGTCCACCAGGTAGCAAACAATCGCATGTGAATCCCAAATTAGGGCACCATTATCTTCGAGAAGTGGCACGGTGTGCTGCGGATTCTTCTTGAGGAACTCATCCTTGAAGTGATCTCCTGCCAGTAGATCCATTTCCTTGTATTCGTAGTCCAATTTCAAGGCACGCAAGGTTAGCTTGCAGGCGCGAACAGGAGGACTAATGTCCATGCCATACAAAATCAATTTATCCGACATGATGCGATTACCAGAGAGACCCAAGTTTCACTAAATTTCCCATACACAGAAATCTAAACGAGCTTAACGAGCTTGCCCCATTCGTATCTTAAATAAACTTTTGTAGTTGTACACTGACGAATATCAACTAGAACGCACATAAAACGAGCGATAAAAACACTACGGTCGGGTTCCCCAACTGTGAGATAATAATATTGACTCAAGCCCCATATACAAGTTTAGCCTACAAGTATGCACTATATGATACCTTCTAATATATAGAGCAACTATAGTCGTTCCTGGATCAAAACAACAAAACCAGTATACCAAATTCCAAAGTAAAGATCATAAATTTTTCTTTTCTTAAGAAAAAGTTAAAATTTATTAACTAGTATGCAGACAATGTACATGGTGGCTCAAGTTTATGGGTTCATAATGGGTTCAGTACTAATGTGGATTCTTTTCCCTACTTAGGCACCCAGTTTGGTCCACTTGCTGCGCAAGAAGGCGACGTAGCCCTGAACCGGACCCTCATTGATTGCCTTGTAGTAGGGAATCTGATTGAGGCGATCCAACCAAGCGCATACCTTGGGGTACTCCACGGGCTCAATGTCGACGGCAGCGCGGAGGGCACTAACTGTGGGTCCGGAGAGCAGATCGGCAAGGGTCAGGGAATCACCCACCAGATAGGAGCTGCTGCTCAGGAAGGTTTCCAGCATCTTTAGACTCCGATGAATGGAGTCCAGCTTCTCCTGGGGCACCACTGTGCATCCGGTGGTCCAGAAGGGACCGACAACATTGACTAGCCCAGGGAAGATTGCGCTGGCTTCGAAGAACAGGCGCTGATTGATGATCGCCCGCTTGACTAGATCCTTGGGATACAGTTCGTCCGACTTGGCATACTTGTCCACCAAGTAGGCGGCAATGGCATGCGAGTCCCAGAGCAGAGTACCATTGTCATCGAGCACCGGTACCGTGTGCTGGGGATTCTTCTTCAGATATTCCTCGCTCAAGTGCTCGCCCGCCTGAAGATTCACCTCCTTGTACTCGTAGTCCAAATTTAGAGCCTTCAGGGTCAGTTTGACGGCCCTTACGCAGGGACTGAAGTCTGTGCCGTAAAGTACAATTCCCGAGCTGGACATGTTGTGTGGGTCAGGTGACAAGCGATTCTATAGCGACTGAATACTCTGCCCATTTGTTATATACCGAATTGGGGAAAGCTTTTACGCTGGTGGTCTCCTACAGTGCGGCATGTAAAGATGAAAGCTTTCGTTTTTGTTTGTTTGTTTGATTTCAAGTAAAAACTGCTTTGTTCACCATTATACGCCTTTTTATTTATTTCACCAGCAGATAAATCGAGAAGTCAATTTTTACAAATCATGCTCGAATTTTTATTCAAGTTTTTTTTTAGTTTTTTTTTCTTTTACATACATATATTAGAGCTTTAATACAGTCAAGTCTATTTACACCATAATTTAAGGAACTTAAAAATGTCCTTTTCGGATTAAATAATCTATACATAAATTTCAAGATCATTAAACTCCTGTCACCGCAAAATCCATTAAGCTTGGAATATGTGCTATATCTATATATCTTACTATATATGAAGTAGCATGAAAATTTGTTTTTTGTGATTCCCCATTGGCTATGTAAATCAAGCCGAACTTAATTTAAGCCAGATCTTTTTTCTCTCTTCTCTCTCTTCTACAAACTAATTTGTTTAAAGCTTTTTGGCGAATATAGATGTTTAAGCTGTGTATATTTATTCTGCGCTGATTTGGCTTTCTTATCGGCATATTGTACATATGTTTGTATGTATGTATGTACTCTCGTATACCCAAGTTGCTTAGCTCCGGAATTTGCTTAGTAAAGCAAAGATATTTTAAACAAACTGTTAAATTAAAATGCAAATATTTCAAGTAAAATATTGTATATATATTTTATATTTTATTGAAGAAGTTTATGTTTTAGAAATGGATGTGTACATTGTTAATAGATAGAATTCAAAATTGTGAAATGTCATAAAAACTTAAATATAAGTTTAGTTTCACTTGTCGCCCAGCTTGGTCCACTTGCTGCGCAGGAAGGCGACGTAGTTCTGGGCCGGAGCCTCGTTGATCTCCTTGTAGTAGGGCAGCTTATTGAGGCGATCCAACCAGGCGGTGACCTTGGGATATGTCGCAGGATCTATGTCCACGGCAGCTGGCAGAGCGCTTACAGTGGGTCCGGTGGACAGATCGGCGAGGGTCAGTGAATCGCCGGCCAGGTAGGGGCTGTTGCCCAGGAACGTCTCCAGCAGCTTCAGACCCCGGTGTATGGCGTCCAGTTTTTCCTGGGGCACTTCGGTAACACCATTTATCCAAAACGGACCGCTTACATTGGCAAGACTAGCGTAGATTACACTGGCATCGAAGAAGAGACGCTGATTGATGATCGCCCGCTTGACCAGATCCTTGGGATACAGCTCATCCGACTTGGCATACTTGTCCACCAAGTAGGCGGCAATGGCATGGGAGTCCCAGATGAAAGTGCCATTATCATCGAGCACCGGTACCGTGTGCTGGGGATTCTTCTTCAGATATTCCTCGCTCAGGTGCTCACCCGCCTGAAGATTCACCTCCTTGTACTCGTAGTCCAGATTCAGGGCCTTTAGGGTCAGTTTGACGGCCCTCACACAGGGACTGAGGTCTGCCCCATAGAGTACAATTCCAGAGCTCGACATGATATGTGTTGTTTACCCGGCAGCGTTTCTCTTTCGACTAATCTCTCTAATTACTGTATATAGCACACACCTTTTTGCCGCAAGCTATTTGCTGAATGAGAGAGAACTTCGTAAATCGAATAAAAAAGCTCGAACCCATGTGTTTGTTTGCCTCTATGCCAAACAGTTAGAAAAAACATATATATAATATGTTTATTTCATCATACAAAACATTGATTACCTGCAACTGAATAGTTCTGGAATCATCCATATTATACTAATTTTAAAACAACATCTGCAGGGAACTACAAAAAATATATACCCATAAATAATAAAGCAGGTCTTTGAAACATTGGTTGACAAAAGAAATTAATTTAATAATTATACTTCTTTTATGATTTATTGTAGTATTGTAGTCTATTTGACCCATGTAGAACCCATGTAAATTTACAATTCAAGTATTCTTAACGAAGCTTGAAAGTTTCTAAAAGCTCGAGAACATAAAAGTTTAAGCTGACATAAAGCTTAAGGTTATTGGGGATAGATTATGGATAAAAATATATGATTTAATACAAAATAATAATAATAATAAATTATTTAAATTGGTTACTATTGATCCTATTGTTTAAGCATTATATTTATATGAAAATCTTTGCAAAGAAACACTGCTAATGAATGTGGTTACTTTATGTTTCACTTAGATTTTTCTAGCAGTGTAAATTAGTAGCCCCTTTGGTGCTCCAACTATGATCAAATAAATCACGGGGACATTGATCAAATATTGACGCAGCTATAGATAGCAGACCGACTTATCTCGGGCATTAATAAACAATCAGGCAAACTTAAACTTGCAGCATTATGACGTCTTTGTGGTAATTATCAAGAAACTAAGTTTAGTATCTAATCTTATCGCGGTTGAAAGAAATTAAAATTATTTAGACTGCCTTGAGTCAGTTGTGGATGGCCCACTGTGTGCTACGAATCTCAATTCAACCAGCGAGAAGGCAATAAGTTAAGCAACAACGATGGTTAACCTGATTCTATATGGCACTGAGTCCAGTCCGTCGGTCCGTGCCGTTTTGCTGACCCTTCGTGCCCTCAAGCTGGACCATGAGTTCCATACGCTGGACATGCAGGCGGGCGATCATCTGAAGCCGGATATGTTACGCAAGAATCCCCAGCACACGGTGCCCATGCTGGAGGATGGTGAGTCGTGCATTTGGGACTCACACGCCATCATCGGCTATCTGGTGAACAAGTACGCCCAGTCGGATGAGCTCTATCCAAAGGATCCGCTAAAGCGAGCTGTGGTGGATCAGCGGCTGCATTTCGAGACCGGTGTCCTTTTTCACGGCATCTTCAAGCAACTGCAGAGAGCTCTGTTCAAGGAGAATGCCACTGAGGTGCCCAAGGATCGCTTGGCTGAGCTGAAGGATGCCTACGCCTTGCTGGAGCAGTTTCTGGCGGAGAATCCCTATGTGGCCGGTCCTCAGCTGACCATCGCCGACTTTAGCATTGTGGCCACCGTGAGCACTCTGCACCTGAGCTACTGTCCCGTGGATGCGGCCAAATACCCCAAGTTATCCGCCTGGTTGGCACGCATCTCTGCATTGCCCTTCCATGAGGAGGACAACTTGAGAGGAGCCCGCCTGCTGGCCGATAAGATCCGCTCCAAGCTGCCCAAGCAGTTTGACAAGCTGTGGCAAAAGGCTTTTGAGGATATCAAGAGCGGAGCTGGAAAACAATGATGCGGAAGCCATTGTCTCATCGATAAGAGAGCATTGCCTAAAGTAAAATTGTATGTAAAATGGCTTTTAATATCATGTATTAAAACTTACGCTGTTGGCAAAGTGTTTAAAAATGTATTGTGTTTGAATAATCATTTACTGTTCTGAGTTAACCGAAGATTTTGTAGCCATCTAAGTGCCATCTTGACCGGTAAATGTCCTTGATGTATAACATTTTTTTATGTTGTATATAAATTACTATCTAGCATGGAGTGCATTTCCAATGGCAACGCAGCCAAAAGTTTACAACTTTTTTGCGCTCATTAAAATTATAAAATTTTCCCCTCCACAAAAGCGACACAAAATAGACGAGGGAAGGGGGGAATGAAAAGCGCAAAGTTTTCCTGCCGTGTCGTGCATGCTAAAGTTGTTAAATCATAATTAATTTATGACGGCGCCATCCGCCCAAGCAGCTAGCCAACCACCCTACCCCCTTGCAACTCAGCAACCCCAACTCGCCCCCGTTTTATGCCACTTCCAAATTTGCCTCTTATCTGCGCTCGGGTCTCGAACTCCCCGCCCTACGCATGCCCCATGTTCCCAAAAGGGCCGCGCCGTCGTTTAAAATACTCTTGAAAAAGGAGCCCAAGTCTAAATACCTGCTGGGTGAAGTCCGTTTCCAAACCCCACGAAAGTCCTGCAGGAGATGCTGCCGTGAGCTGAAATTGGAGTCACGCAATCCGGAAATATTTATTATAATGAAAAAATTCAACATTTTTTGTTTTTAGTTGCAGTTGTATGGCAATCTATAAAAAGTACTTGAATTTTCCATTTGTTTCCTACTTAGAAAGCTTTTTTTTAAAGCCTTTAAAGCTTCAAAGGCATAAACAATTTCAAGGACTAATTTTTTTTTTGTTTTTTATGCATTTTTAGGAACTTGTGACTTTGTGGGCATCTCAGAAACTTATGCGCCTCATTGCAGCGGCGACGGGAAAGTGGTGGCAGGCAAACTAATTGGTTTAATTTCAACTTTTACTTTGGCCCAACCAGTCGCCATGCCACCCCAACGCACCCCATCTCGCCGCGTCACCCAACCACCCCCACATCCTTGCCAGCATGGCTCCACGAAAATTCCACCCATCGTGTCAGTGGCATTTGAGCAGTTTGCTTTGCTTTACGCTCCGCCTGCCACTTCAGTTGCCTTCTCGCTTTTACTTTTTCCTTTTCGCCTTTACAGGATTCCACTTGGCCGGTTTATTTCCTGATTTTGTTTTTCTTTTTTGCTCACCGTCCTCGCATCTCAATTTATCCTAGTTTTCATTAAATAAACAAGCGGATTCTTATATTTCTAAAGAAAATATAAAACTCGGAATGCACTCGTTTACTATTTTAAATGAAATTTATTGCAATCCATGCATATTTTACAAATACACTGAAAAAGCAAAAGGATAATTGTGACAGCTAGCAAATTTTGAATTTAAAGCAAAGAGCATTTGTTTTATAGCTTAAACTTAATGCTTCGCAGAATGGGAAATTTTTCGCCAGCACACTGACCACGAAAATCATCCATGGACAGCTCGTGGAAGGCCACTCCTCCCAATCCTTGGGCATGCACAAATCCCGCCTTGATGGCCGCCGTCATGGGATCCTCGTAGCCCACCCATAGGCCATTCTCCCCTTGATCATCCGCCGCCCGGTACGCATAGATGCCGAAACGCTTGGTGGGATCGCCCACTTTGCGCAGATGGGGAACCTCGCGATCCTGTGGTTGCTGCTGCAGCAAATCACAAATCTCCGGCCAGCTGAGCAATCCTGGCGTAACAGTTTGCCTTCCCGGCGGTGCAGCTCCATTTGCCGACGGAATTGGTGGATAGCCGGTGATGCCGGAGTTTCGGGTCATATTCCAAGCTCGCCCGTAACTGGTCACTCCCACGTGCAGCTTGTGGACACTGATTTCGGATGTCTGGTTCATCCAATACTGCACCTGGTACTGCACATTGTGACTGGGCTCCCGATCGTACATGGCATACAGTGGTGTGGGCAGATCTGCAACTTTGGGATCGCGTTCCGGCGTTTGGAAGTCATAGGTGGCCAGGTTGACAAAATCCACGTTACTAAGAACCTTCGGAACATCAATAAAGACTACGGATATGGTAAAAATTGGTCAGATTCTATATGGTATTCATGATTATACTCACGTTCCGCTGAAACATGAGGCAGCATACTGACGTGGCGCAGAAAAAAGGGTATACTGACATTTCGCAGCGACATAAACAGAATGCTGGCATCAAAGAACAAACGCTGATCCACCCGGGCGCGCAACACCAGATCCCTGGGATATAGCTCATCCGACTTGGCGTACTTGTCCACCAGGTAGCAAACAATCGCATGTGAATCCCAAATTAGGGCACCATTATCTTCGAGAAGTGGCACGGTGTGCTGCGGATTCTTCTTGAGGAACTCATCCTTGAAGTGATCTCCTGCCAGTAGATCCATTTCCTTGTATTCGTAGTCCAATTTCAAGGCACGCAAGGTTAGCTTGCAGGCGCGAACAGGAGGACTAATGTCCATGCCATACAAAATCAATTTATCCGACATGATGCGATTACCAGAGAGACCCAAGTTTCACTAAATTTCCCATACACAGAAATCTAAACGAGCTTAACGAGCTTGCCCCATTCGTATCTTAAATAAACTTTTGTAGTTGTACACTGACGAATATCAACTAGAACGCACATAAAACGAGCGATAAAAACACTACGGTCGGGTTCCCCAACTGTGAGATAATAATATTGACTCAAGCCCCATATACAAGTTTAGCCTACAAGTATGCACTATATGATACCTTCTAATATATAGAGCAACTATAGTCGTTCCTGGATCAAAACAACAAAACCAGTATACCAAATTCCAAAGTAAAGATCATAAATTTTTCTTTTCTTAAGAAAAAGTTAAAATTTATTAACTAGTATGCAGACAATGTACATGGTGGCTCAAGTTTATGGGTTCATAATGGGTTCAGTACTAATGTGGATTCTTTTCCCTACTTAGGCACCCAGTTTGGTCCACTTGCTGCGCAAGAAGGCGACGTAGCCCTGAACCGGACCCTCATTGATTGCCTTGTAGTAGGGAATCTGATTGAGGCGATCCAACCAAGCGCATACCTTGGGGTACTCCACGGGCTCAATGTCGACGGCAGCGCGGAGGGCACTAACTGTGGGTCCGGAGAGCAGATCGGCAAGGGTCAGGGAATCACCCACCAGATAGGAGCTGCTGCTCAGGAAGGTTTCCAGCATCTTTAGACTCCGATGAATGGAGTCCAGCTTCTCCTGGGGCACCACTGTGCATCCGGTGGTCCAGAAGGGACCGACAACATTGACTAGCCCAGGGAAGATTGCGCTGGCTTCGAAGAACAGGCGCTGATTGATGATCGCCCGCTTGACTAGATCCTTGGGATACAGTTCGTCCGACTTGGCATACTTGTCCACCAAGTAGGCGGCAATGGCATGCGAGTCCCAGAGCAGAGTACCATTGTCATCGAGCACCGGTACCGTGTGCTGGGGATTCTTCTTCAGATATTCCTCGCTCAAGTGCTCGCCCGCCTGAAGATTCACCTCCTTGTACTCGTAGTCCAAATTTAGAGCCTTCAGGGTCAGTTTGACGGCCCTTACGCAGGGACTGAAGTCTGTGCCGTAAAGTACAATTCCCGAGCTGGACATGTTGTGTGGGTCAGGTGACAAGCGATTCTATAGCGACTGAATACTCTGCCCATTTGTTATATACCGAATTGGGGAAAGCTTTTACGCTGGTGGTCTCCTACAGTGCGGCATGTAAAGATGAAAGCTTTCGTTTTTGTTTGTTTGTTTGATTTCAAGTAAAAACTGCTTTGTTCACCATTATACGCCTTTTTATTTATTTCACCAGCAGATAAATCGAGAAGTCAATTTTTACAAATCATGCTCGAATTTTTATTCAAGTTTTTTTTTAGTTTTTTTTTCTTTTACATACATATATTAGAGCTTTAATACAGTCAAGTCTATTTACACCATAATTTAAGGAACTTAAAAATGTCCTTTTCGGATTAAATAATCTATACATAAATTTCAAGATCATTAAACTCCTGTCACCGCAAAATCCATTAAGCTTGGAATATGTGCTATATCTATATATCTTACTATATATGAAGTAGCATGAAAATTTGTTTTTTGTGATTCCCCATTGGCTATGTAAATCAAGCCGAACTTAATTTAAGCCAGATCTTTTTTCTCTCTTCTCTCTCTTCTACAAACTAATTTGTTTAAAGCTTTTTGGCGAATATAGATGTTTAAGCTGTGTATATTTATTCTGCGCTGATTTGGCTTTCTTATCGGCATATTGTACATATGTTTGTATGTATGTATGTACTCTCGTATACCCAAGTTGCTTAGCTCCGGAATTTGCTTAGTAAAGCAAAGATATTTTAAACAAACTGTTAAATTAAAATGCAAATATTTCAAGTAAAATATTGTATATATATTTTATATTTTATTGAAGAAGTTTATGTTTTAGAAATGGATGTGTACATTGTTAATAGATAGAATTCAAAATTGTGAAATGTCATAAAAACTTAAATATAAGTTTAGTTTCACTTGTCGCCCAGCTTGGTCCACTTGCTGCGCAGGAAGGCGACGTAGTTCTGGGCCGGAGCCTCGTTGATCTCCTTGTAGTAGGGCAGCTTATTGAGGCGATCCAACCAGGCGGTGACCTTGGGATATGTCGCAGGATCTATGTCCACGGCAGCTGGCAGAGCGCTTACAGTGGGTCCGGTGGACAGATCGGCGAGGGTCAGTGAATCGCCGGCCAGGTAGGGGCTGTTGCCCAGGAACGTCTCCAGCAGCTTCAGACCCCGGTGTATGGCGTCCAGTTTTTCCTGGGGCACTTCGGTAACACCATTTATCCAAAACGGACCGCTTACATTGGCAAGACTAGCGTAGATTACACTGGCATCGAAGAAGAGACGCTGATTGATGATCGCCCGCTTGACCAGATCCTTGGGATACAGCTCATCCGACTTGGCATACTTGTCCACCAAGTAGGCGGCAATGGCATGGGAGTCCCAGATGAAAGTGCCATTATCATCGAGCACCGGTACCGTGTGCTGGGGATTCTTCTTCAGATATTCCTCGCTCAGGTGCTCACCCGCCTGAAGATTCACCTCCTTGTACTCGTAGTCCAGATTCAGGGCCTTTAGGGTCAGTTTGACGGCCCTCACACAGGGACTGAGGTCTGCCCCATAGAGTACAATTCCAGAGCTCGACATGATATGTGTTGTTTACCCGGCAGCGTTTCTCTTTCGACTAATCTCTCTAATTACTGTATATAGCACACACCTTTTTGCCGCAAGCTATTTGCTGAATGAGAGAGAACTTCGTAAATCGAATAAAAAAGCTCGAACCCATGTGTTTGTTTGCCTCTATGCCAAACAGTTAGAAAAAACATATATATAATATGTTTATTTCATCATACAAAACATTGATTACCTGCAACTGAATAGTTCTGGAATCATCCATATTATACTAATTTTAAAACAACATCTGCAGGGAACTACAAAAAATATATACCCATAAATAATAAAGCAGGTCTTTGAAACATTGGTTGACAAAAGAAATTAATTTAATAATTATACTTCTTTTATGATTTATTGTAGTATTGTAGTCTATTTGACCCATGTAGAACCCATGTAAATTTACAATTCAAGTATTCTTAACGAAGCTTGAAAGTTTCTAAAAGCTCGAGAACATAAAAGTTTAAGCTGACATAAAGCTTAAGGTTATTGGGGATAGATTATGGATAAAAATATATGATTTAATACAAAATAATAATAATAATAAATTATTTAAATTGGTTACTATTGATCCTATTGTTTAAGCATTATATTTATATGAAAATCTTTGCAAAGAAACACTGCTAATGAATGTGGTTACTTTATGTTTCACTTAGATTTTTCTAGCAGTGTAAATTAGTAGCCCCTTTGGTGCTCCAACTATGATCAAATAAATCACGGGGACATTGATCAAATATTGACGCAGCTATAGATAGCAGACCGACTTATCTCGGGCATTAATAAACAATCAGGCAAACTTAAACTTGCAGCATTATGACGTCTTTGTGGTAATTATCAAGAAACTAAGTTTAGTATCTAATCTTATCGCGGTTGAAAGAAATTAAAATTATTTAGACTGCCTTGAGTCAGTTGTGGATGGCCCACTGTGTGCTACGAATCTCAATTCAACCAGCGAGAAGGCAATAAGTTAAGCAACAACGATGGTTAACCTGATTCTATATGGCACTGAGTCCAGTCCGTCGGTCCGTGCCGTTTTGCTGACCCTTCGTGCCCTCAAGCTGGACCATGAGTTCCATACGCTGGACATGCAGGCGGGCGATCATCTGAAGCCGGATATGTTACGCAAGAATCCCCAGCACACGGTGCCCATGCTGGAGGATGGTGAGTCGTGCATTTGGGACTCACACGCCATCATCGGCTATCTGGTGAACAAGTACGCCCAGTCGGATGAGCTCTATCCAAAGGATCCGCTAAAGCGAGCTGTGGTGGATCAGCGGCTGCATTTCGAGACCGGTGTCCTTTTTCACGGCATCTTCAAGCAACTGCAGAGAGCTCTGTTCAAGGAGAATGCCACTGAGGTGCCCAAGGATCGCTTGGCTGAGCTGAAGGATGCCTACGCCTTGCTGGAGCAGTTTCTGGCGGAGAATCCCTATGTGGCCGGTCCTCAGCTGACCATCGCCGACTTTAGCATTGTGGCCACCGTGAGCACTCTGCACCTGAGCTACTGTCCCGTGGATGCGGCCAAATACCCCAAGTTATCCGCCTGGTTGGCACGCATCTCTGCATTGCCCTTCCATGAGGAGGACAACTTGAGAGGAGCCCGCCTGCTGGCCGATAAGATCCGCTCCAAGCTGCCCAAGCAGTTTGACAAGCTGTGGCAAAAGGCTTTTGAGGATATCAAGAGCGGAGCTGGAAAACAATGATGCGGAAGCCATTGTCTCATCGATAAGAGAGCATTGCCTAAAGTAAAATTGTATGTAAAATGGCTTTTAATATCATGTATTAAAACTTACGCTGTTGGCAAAGTGTTTAAAAATGTATTGTGTTTGAATAATCATTTACTGTTCTGAGTTAACCGAAGATTTTGTAGCCATCTAAGTGCCATCTTGACCGGTAAATGTCCTTGATGTATAACATTTTTTTATGTTGTATATAAATTACTATCTAGCATGGAGTGCATTTCCAATGGCAACGCAGCCAAAAGTTTACAACTTTTTTGCGCTCATTAAAATTATAAAATTTTCCCCTCCACAAAAGCGACACAAAATAGACGAGGGAAGGGGGGAATGAAAAGCGCAAAGTTTTCCTGCCGTGTCGTGCATGCTAAAGTTGTTAAATCATAATTAATTTATGACGGCGCCATCCGCCCAAGCAGCTAGCCAACCACCCTACCCCCTTGCAACTCAGCAACCCCAACTCGCCCCCGTTTTATGCCACTTCCAAATTTGCCTCTTATCTGCGCTCGGGTCTCGAACTCCCCGCCCTACGCATGCCCCATGTTCCCAAAAGGGCCGCGCCGTCGTTTAAAATACTCTTGAAAAAGGAGCCCAAGTCTAAATACCTGCTGGGTGAAGTCCGTTTCCAAACCCCACGAAAGTCCTGCAGGAGATGCTGCCGTGAGCTGAAATTGGAGTCACGCAATCCGGAAATATTTATTATAATGAAAAAATTCAACATTTTTTGTTTTTAGTTGCAGTTGTATGGCAATCTATAAAAAGTACTTGAATTTTCCATTTGTTTCCTACTTAGAAAGCTTTTTTTTAAAGCCTTTAAAGCTTCAAAGGCATAAACAATTTCAAGGACTAATTTTTTTTTTGTTTTTTATGCATTTTTAGGAACTTGTGACTTTGTGGGCATCTCAGAAACTTATGCGCCTCATTGCAGCGGCGACGGGAAAGTGGTGGCAGGCAAACTAATTGGTTTAATTTCAACTTTTACTTTGGCCCAACCAGTCGCCATGCCACCCCAACGCACCCCATCTCGCCGCGTCACCCAACCACCCCCACATCCTTGCCAGCATGGCTCCACGAAAATTCCACCCATCGTGTCAGTGGCATTTGAGCAGTTTGCTTTGCTTTACGCTCCGCCTGCCACTTCAGTTGCCTTCTCGCTTTTACTTTTTCCTTTTCGCCTTTACAGGATTCCACTTGGCCGGTTTATTTCCTGATTTTGTTTTTCTTTTTTGCTCACCGTCCTCGCATCTCAATTTATCCTAGTTTTCATTAAATAAACAAGCGGATTCTTATATTTCTAAAGAAAATATAAAACTCGGAATGCACTCGTTTACTATTTTAAATGAAATTTATTGCAATCCATGCATATTTTACAAATACACTGAAAAAGCAAAAGGATAATTGTGACAGCTAGCAAATTTTGAATTTAAAGCAAAGAGCATTTGTTTTATAGCTTAAACTTAATGCTTCGCAGAATGGGAAATTTTTCGCCAGCACACTGACCACGAAAATCATCCATGGACAGCTCGTGGAAGGCCACTCCTCCCAATCCTTGGGCATGCACAAATCCCGCCTTGATGGCCGCCGTCATGGGATCCTCGTAGCCCACCCATAGGCCATTCTCCCCTTGATCATCCGCCGCCCGGTACGCATAGATGCCGAAACGCTTGGTGGGATCGCCCACTTTGCGCAGATGGGGAACCTCGCGATCCTGTGGTTGCTGCTGCAGCAAATCACAAATCTCCGGCCAGCTGAGCAATCCTGGCGTAACAGTTTGCCTTCCCGGCGGTGCAGCTCCATTTGCCGACGGAATTGGTGGATAGCCGGTGATGCCGGAGTTTCGGGTCATATTCCAAGCTCGCCCGTAACTGGTCACTCCCACGTGCAGCTTGTGGACACTGATTTCGGATGTCTGGTTCATCCAATACTGCACCTGGTACTGCACATTGTGACTGGGCTCCCGATCGTACATGGCATACAGTGGTGTGGGCAGATCTGCAACTTTGGGATCGCGTTCCGGCGTTTGGAAGTCATAGGTGGCCAGGTTGACAAAATCCACGTTACTAAGAACCTTCGGAACATCAATAAAGACTACGGATATGGTAAAAATTGGTCAGATTCTATATGGTATTCATGATTATACTCACGTTCCGCTGAAACATGAGGCAGCATACTGACGGTTAGGAGATGGCCACCACGTCGCAGATCGGATCGCAGCTCTGCGAGAAGGGTGGCAAACTGCTCCCGATGCTCCTCGGACTTCTCGTCCACCGATGAGGAACTAAACCAGCCACGGAACGATCCCCATACCCTCTTAAGCACGCCCTGCTGGAGTTTGGGCCTATTTTTGGGGAACTGCCAGGCGAGATCGATGCCATCGAACCCATTGTTGTTCAGCTCCGCCAAAACGCTTGCCTGAAAGCTTTTCCGATGCTCCGACTGTTCCAGTAATCTCAGATACTTGCCACTGTCTGCCACGCCCTCGCTGTCCACATCCCGATCGCCGCCCACCGAAAGCAGGAAGCGAACATGCGGATATTTCTGGCGCAGCGCGGTAATGTGGCGGTAATGCTGACGGTCATTGGTCAACAAAGGATCCAAACTCTTAATCTTATAGGTCTCGGCATCAATGCCCGCATAGCCGTAGACCAGAAAGTTACAAAACTGTAGAGCGGGCTCCAGTTCAGCCAGCGACATTTGGGCGGGGCCTGAGATGGAGATAACCCCTGATCCACTTGGCACACGTTGATTAAAATCAGCCAAAAACTCACCTTCACGCACAAAACTCTTCGCATCGTAGAAGCACACCAGTTTGCCCACCTCTGCGTGTGTAGACTGGAAAATTGCCAAAAAACTGCAGAGCAGTAATCCTACAAATGGGTTCTTTGGGATCCACATCGTGATCCGTAGTAACGCTTAGCTCCAAGTTAGATTCACAACTAAACTGGGACGACGATTTGTTTTGATGAACAGCAGCCGAAAGAAGCGCTGATAAGAAGGTGTTCTTATTAGTAAATATTTTAGATTTTTATATGAAAAAATCAATCTAAATAAACCTAAAATCATTGCATACTTTTGAGCGAAATTAGCTTAGTTTCTAGCTACAAGAACTCAATAGATTTCAGAGATACATAGAACATAACCCTTTTAAACCACAGATTTCGAATTTCATTTGGACTGAGCTACTTAACCACCCTCCATTATCCATCCCACACATTTGCCACAAACTGGCAAACAAACATCCACCAAACACCCACACACACACATTAGTGTCTCTCAAAGTAAAAAGTGGGTGGTCGGAATGAGTGGCTTGGGTTATCAAAGTGTCACTTCCACAACTTCAATGCCAATCCGAAGACCTGCACTCAGCACCAATTTATCGATTCCCACAGGACAATAATGTTTGTTCATGCTCGTAACGTTTAAGCACATTAAAGCCCTCGACTTCAACGACGGAATGATGAGTTGTCACTCCCCAGGAGCGGGCCACAATAACTGGGAGGTCACCACCACCACCACTCATACATGGATGGCCGTGTCCATGTCCATGTCCATGTCCTTCATCCCCCAGTTGATTAGCAATTTTACTCACGTGACGGCAGGGGCCAAATGTGTTGACTGCCATGTCATATGATGGGAATATGGAAGGGTCAACTGTCAGGGGATGGGATCAGCAGTAAGTTGCTGCTTGTGCTTTGAAAACTTTTTTGGGGAAACCAAGTTAAATTGCTTGTTTGTCAGTCCCTTGGATAATTTACTCTGTTACAACGAGATATGGCTTCATTCGTTTTGAACATAACAAAATATCACTTGAGTATCATAAAGTGTTATTTCAAATCAAATTAAAATCGAGAAATTGTATTGAATTTGTAGTTTAATAAACAACTGCACTCTGTTTTGTAATTAAACTGTTGATTGTGGCTTTTAACCTGGGCAAAAATGGGGCAAAATGAATTTCAAGTTTATGCAAAAGGCCACAGTTGGTTGCATCATAAAGCCAAATGGCGAGAGCCATAAAACTAACCGCAGCACAAAAAAAGGGACAATAAAGGAAGCCAACGGTGGCGAAAAGCCAACAGGAATCAACAGAATGTAACCACAAGCACGGACGCTTAGGCAATCAACTAACAAAATGCACACATGTTCGGAAGCACTGCTTTCTACTTTCTACTTTCTAGTTGTTACTTTCTAACGCCCATTCCAGCATATTGGCAGTGCCACGCCCACTGCGGAGTGGTAGCTTAAAGGTTATGATAAATTAAATATGTTAGTTCTTCTTATTGTTTTTATAAAGAAGTGCAGGCTTAGTTGAATATAAAGTTAGCTGCTAATGGGGTTTTTAACAACTTAGTTTTCGTTACTACTCTCTTTTCTTACACATACAACTAATAGGACCATTTCTTATAAAGTATTTCTTGATCTGTACTAACCATGTTCTAACTAGATCACTGTCTCACTTTCCCAACAAATTGACAGCAGCCAACAAAATTAAATTCCAAACAAGGAAAGAAGTATGGCAATTACACATAAATATAAATAAAATAAATAAATAAAAATAAATGAATAAAAAAACAATTTTATGTTTTAGTATTATTATTATTATTACTTATTTTAAATTATTTAATTTTCTAACCAAACCTCTCATACTTTCCATGCAAAACACGACCTTCCTTTGAATATTCCATCGGCTTTTCCATTTCTGTTCCATTTGAATTTATAGAGCATGAACATGAGCACTTGAGACCTGCGACTTGCCGCACTTAAACAGCACTCGACTTGAGTCCTTTAGCTGCAACATTTGGCCGGCTTTAATCGTGCCACAAAGGCAACTGGGCGCTGGCTTTAATTCCTGCATACCCACTCGACTCGATGATTAACTTTTTTTTTTTTTTCGATGAACATGTGGCAGCTGCCGCTGCCCGCAGAGCGTAATTAAATTGTTAACGCGCACGTGTCGGTTGGCCGTCTGTGTACAGGCGCACATTTTCACATATTACGTATACGTACATGTGTACGCTCATTTGGCTCGAGTTCATGTATCCGTAATGCCATCTACGTTGACAAATGTGTGTGTGGAACAACAACAACAACAGCGTTTAGCGCATGCGGCACTAATCCTGGTTGAGTGGAAGCTGGTTGACTGCGTTAAACCCTTTCTCCGCCCCATTTGCACTCACCTTTCTTCTGCAGAACCAACCACCACCGCACCCCCAACCATCGAAAATCGCCTCAAGCCCCACGAAACAGCCAAAAAACTCATTTTGCATGGAGCTCGACTGGTGGTTTTTAATGCTTCATTGGCTTAATTGCCAGCCATGTGCAAAAACAAGAACACTGTGAAAAAAACAATGTTTATTGCAATGAAAAGCAATAAATATTTTCTTTGAAGAAAAAACAGAAAACTGTCTAATTATTTATTAACTAACTATTAAGCAGTGTAAGTTGGAATATGATATTGGAATAAAATATTCTAAGATTATTTGGTAATATAACAATTTTTAAGGTTTTTCTTTTAGTGCACAAGCAAAGTTACTTATAAACTGAATCAAACATACGCACCTACATCAACTTTTGCAAAGTAAATTCGACCACAAACACGTTCATTTACCTTTGGCGACCACATAGATACACACATAGAAAACTAAGATTTAAGAAGTTAAGTTCCTGCTAGTAAACTGCGGTGCCATTCGTTACGTTTTCGGCTGTTCCATTTTTGTTTTTATATGCATTTAATAATGTACTTAAAAAATGCTACAATCAAATATGTGAGATTCAAAATTTCCCAGGAATTAAAAACTGCTTTGTGTGTTTGCAAATCACAGACAAAGATCTCCTCAAAGCTACTAAGTCGATGGGGATAGGCTGTTGAAATCAAGTTATGACGCATTTTTATATATTCCAGGGGTCATGTTTAATTGAAAAAGTGCGCAATTTGCTAATCAATCCGATTTGCGCGGCTATAAAAGAGACCTGTTTGAATCGATAGGCAATTTAGTCGCTGAATCGTCGAATCATCAACAATATGAAGCTGCTCTCGATTGCCTTTCTATTGGGACTTTTGGCTTTGGCTAGTGGTAAGTGCAATAAATAATAATAATAATAAAAACTTTATTTCTAATTGAAATCCTTCTTTTATTTATTTATTTCCAGCCAATCCCCTGAGTCCTGGCAATGTGATTATTAACGGCGACTGCAAAGTTTGCAATATACGCGGCGATTAGAATGTGGAACTCAAAATATGAAATAAACCAAAGTCACTGAAACACCAAAATGTTGTTTATAATATTATTTTATTAATTTTGCAGCTAGAAATGATGTTCGAACTTAAAAGACCACCAACTATTATAGTTTGTGTACAAATAAAATAAACAAGACCATCACTTTATGCACAATCTGTATTTTTCATAAGTATTAGTTACTAAACACCAAAGTTTTATAACTCCACTTTAGCCTCCGCGAACATTACAATGACGGCAATCTCCATTGATAATGACATTACCCGGATTTAGTGGAGAAGCTTTAGTAATAGCAGAATAATAGTTAGAATAATAATAGTTAAGGATTTATGAATCTTACGGATACTTACCCACTGCCATGGCGAGCAGACCACATAGAAAGACCAAGGATATCCACTTCATATTGTAGGCAACGGTTGAAATGAAACTGATAAAAATGCACTTCATTGGTTTTCTTTTATAGGCACCTTATAGATGAAATTTAAATATCAGGTTTTTCCCAGATAGTACGTATCTCAGCTTTAGCAAGCACACATAGTCGTGCCAAGTCTGGAAATGCCCTACAAAAAAAAATGTAGATAAGGCGATGCACATTATAAACAATGGCAAAACAAAATTAAGTGATAGTGACATCAATCCATCGAATATAAATCATTAATGTAGATTTGTCTTAAATAGGAAAACTAGAACGTTTAAGCACGTAAATCAATATAAATAAATGTAAATATGAAAGCTAAACTATTTAAAGATTCCTAAGCTTTTTTTAATAAAGCTAAGAATTAAATTAAATTTGAATATTTTAGTTTCAGAGCTAAATTTTAAATGTACTTTAAATACCCATGTAGTTGAAATATGTGACTAAATCCCATTTTGTCACAAGCTTAAGTTTTTCAGAAATAAAAGTTATAAAAGATATTGTTTCGCACATTTTATTAACTTTTTGATGACATAGTAACTTAACTGAATATATGATATATAATTCCAAAAAGAATCGCTCCAGATGTGAGTGTGTAAGATATGGATCCAGCAGATTTATGGTCTGGAGGAATTATTATTCCCGGATCATTATCAGGCTTATTGCAGTCGATGCATTTCCCATTGATATACACTTTTCCCGGCGTAGCTGCAATTAGGAAATGACTAGCTAAAAATCTATAAATATATTTATTTAATTTAATAATTACCATCAACAGCTGCCAGCAGGCAGAAAAGCAGCATCAAAATTCCGGCGACTTGGAGGGCTTTCATGTTTTTCCTTGGGGATTTCGAATAATTCTGACTGCCAAAGTGCGAGTGCTCTGCTTTTTATATGGCATTTGTACATAGTGCATATAGTATATGCTATATTATATATATAATTGTTTATAATTATTTTGCGGGATTTTACAGATTTTAAAAAAATATATGGAAAGAAGTGCCTTTTAATTAGTTGTGAATTTTTTGTTATTTTTTAAACAACAAATTTTAAAGCTTTGTTGATTTTATTGCTATTATTAACTATTATGACATTAATGTAGTTAATCAAATCATAATATAATATAATTTCTATAAAATATTATATTATATAATATTTATTTGAATTAAATAGTGTATCGCCTTAAATTATTTTCAGTTATCTGTTTCTCAATTCACATCTCTAAAATAACAAATATTAAGCTGAATTTAAATTTTTTAATGACAAGGGATTGTTTCATTGTATGTTTTTCTAGAAATGTCTAATACATTTTGCAACTAGAATACATTTAAGTGTTTTGCTGATTATCATTTGTTATCTATAGAAATCAATAAAATTTCCCCATTAAAAATAATATGTTGCTTTGTTTGGAATGTTTTTAATATGGGCACTTGGTTCTAGGAATTTCTATTACATTTTCGACTTAAAAATATGCGTGGCTGTGTGAACTTCAACTGGCATCCTTCCTTCTCCGCTGCCCCTAGGCCCTCACATTGCAGACGCGGCAATCGCCGTTGATGATGACATTGCCAGGATTCAGTGGGGTGGCTGTGTTGGAAATATAATTAAAATCATAATTAAATAACTTATTTAGTTTGAGAATAGTTGGCATTACTCACCGTTGGCCAGAGCCAGCAGACCCAGAACGAAGGCGAGTGATAGGAATTTCATGTTGTTGTTTTTTGTGGTTGAATGCTGAGCTTGACTCCAGAGAATTTGCAGTTGACAACTGATGCTGAGTGTTGAGAACTACACGCTTTATATAGTCATAGAGCAAAAAGGCGCACCGATCTGTCTTATCAACCCTGGCAGCGACGCCGGGAAAAGTCTGGCCGAGATTGGGATTCTCCCAAGCTCATGCCAAAGCCAACACCTCCATCGAGAAATCCCCGAGAGCAGCGGTGCAACGTTCTCAATGAAATTGAGCGTAAACAAGTGCAGACTGATAGCCCCGAGCTGCGCGATTGGGAAAGGGAAATCCGAGCTGGTCCCGAACGCGATTCTATTCACGTGCGAGGTGGTGGCCAGATTGCAAACCTGATTCCATTTGACTTGGCGCCCCATGCGATTCGTTTTTCCCAGTATTGCGAACCCGTTTTAATGCGTTCAATTCCGCCGAATCAATAAAATGTCATATTAGCACCCAGTTTATTAGCCAGTTTTGTGCGAAAAGGGTTAGCTAAGGTACTTGGAAAGAGTATGGTTCTGGATTACCGGGGTCATAGTTTTTCAATTCAGAAAATACAAAAAAAACTAAATAAAATTCAGGCATAGAGCAGATCTTTATTTAAGTATTTTGAAACACAATTATTTTTATAATTAAATGCTTACTATTTTTGAATACTATACGCCTTCTTTTTTAAAATAAGATTGACATAATTGATTGATTGATTGATAATGGTTCTTAATTGAACTATATTTTTTAAGTGCATAGTTTCGGTAGAGTAGATTTTTTGACAGATACTTAAAATCAAATATAAAATGATTATATTATTTATAATTTAGAGTATCCAATGAAGTAGCAACAATTTTCTTAAACATTTTTTTAAAACTTTTGTTTGTAAAGCGAAAGAAATTGATTATAATAATATTAAAAATACCAATAAAATAATAAGAGGTTAATAGGTGTGCAACAGTGCGGATGAGTAATGTCCAATAAAGTTCATCATGAAAGGCGAGACTTTTGAAGCTTTAGAAAGTTTTTTCAATAGTATATATTTAAATATTATATTTAATATGTAAATATACATGTCTGCATATATTTGGCATATTTTTGCATTTAAATTATTTGAATTAAATGTTTTAGTGAACATTTCTTATTTAGATACTGAAGTTTAAAATAGCTGCAAGATATTTAAAAAACGTAAATAGTTTTATTTCTTCATTTTATTTGTACTTGGTAATGTTTTTTACTACTAGTTTTCATTTTAGTACAAGAGTGAGGGTATAAATATTGTGTTTTGATTTTGAGGTAAGTTTTGGCCCATCTTCGAGTTTTAGGCGATTACTTTCCTACTTTCCACCGTGCACATTGCAGTATTTGCAGTCGCCGTTGATCACCACATTTCCTGGATCGGGCGACAGGGGAACAGCTGCAGAAGATATAAATAATTAATTAAGTAATCAAATAGCAGTAAAATATAGTATTACTAACCGTTGGCCAGAGCCAGCAGACCGAGCACGAAGACGGTGACGACTGAGAAGAACTTCATATTGATTCTGGTTGTTGTGGCTTTGGGCTGCTAAATGCGCAAGCAATCGATTGGATTCAACTGATGCTCTTGGCTAGTTCCACTTGATCTTATATAGCTCAGCCTGGGATCTTGGAGCAGCACATGTGCATTGGTGGGACGGAGGCCTCTGATAACCCCCATCGAATCGATGGCGCTTGGGAAAACACAGAAAGTTGAGCGTTCAATAGCATTTGTTTTGCGTATTTAAATCTGGAAATTCCAGTCCGGTGTTTATGGGCGAGTTATGTGAACCAACAGGTAGAAGCAAATACCGCATTAATGTTCGAGTGAAAACCATTGAAGTTCTTAGAAGTATTAAAATAGTTGCAGTTCAATATACCTTTCAATCATTTGCCTTGCTTCCTAAGAACTGAATAATTTGTTTATTGTTTTGTTTACAAACAAAGTTTGTTGCTGTTTTTTAGCTCAATCTGAAGCGCATGCACCTGGAAATGGCAAAAATTAAAACAAACAATAATAATATTTTTGCATATATTTCAATATAGAAATGAAACCGGCTTATAACATTTTGAATACAAAGTCTGCACGTGCTACAAATTAAATTAACAGGTATACACTTGCATTTAAAAACGAGTTCATCAAACTTACTATTGAATATGTTTCTAAATAATAATAATAATCGAAGTTCAAATAGTAATCTAGTCATCTAGAGATAAAGCATTCATATCTTCTTGTGAACAATAAATATATGATAAGTTGTTGATGGAATAATATTTATAATATTTATATAATAGTATTTAAAAAAAAATTTATAACTCAGGAACCATTTGGTAAATTCTATTTATTTAATCTATAATAAATGACTAGAAAAAAAATTGCATCAGCCGCGCTGTAAACGGTATTGATTTGAAAAAAATATGATAATTTATTGTTACACTTTGAAAAGCGCTTATTTCCTTTAATCTCCTATGCAGGCAACAGTCAATAGTTCAGCTTTGTTTTAAAACAAAGGTGTACTCAATTCCAGCCAGATCGGTTTTAAATTTGTATACATTATATATTAGATTATCGATCTCAGCTAATCGGCGCGGCTATAAAAGAGGGCGACGGCGATCAATCAGCTTAGAGAGCCTCATAATGAAGAGCCTGACGTTATTGGCGCTTTTGATCTTGGCCACGTTGGCCTTTGTCCACGGTCGGTTTGAAGGCCAAAAGGTTTTACCTTGAATATTAACCCTTCTTCTTCTCAGGTGGCAAGGTGACCATCAATGGCAAGTGCGTGAACTGCTCCCATGATCAAACGACTACCACCACGCACAAGCCGACAAGTGGAAAAGGAAGTGGAGGTAGGACCACAGCCAGGCCCAGCTCGAGATCACCTCCATCCCGCGGTCGCCCATCATGGGATGACGATGATGATGATGCTGACCTGGCCGGTGGCTGGTCACTGCATCAATCGGCTGGAGGAACTCAATACATTGGCAGGCGTTCGAAGCGTCAGTCGCGCGGTGGTCAGTACATCGATTTGGGCGGATCTGCCGGAAGGGGTGGAGGCGGAGGCTGGGCAGGATCTGGCATAACCACCATCGATTCCAGTGGCTATCCCGGCGGAACCCTGGTGCGCAACAGTGATTGCGTCGGTTGCAATATACGCGGATAAAGTCAATAAATTATTGAGACACTAAGATTTCATTTTTATTTTAAAACGAAGATTGTTTAAACTTATGGTGTAGCGATCTATAATCCAGAATTTTTTTGAATGATTGCAAATTTAATACAACTACAATCTAGGTTTTATTTTATTAAATTTGTATTACAAAGTTAAATAATGATTTTGTATTAATCCTTGGGCTGTATATTTTCTATTTGCCACCGCGAACATTGCAATTTACACAGTCGCCATTGATGATAACATCTCCAGGATCGGGTGACAGCGGAACAGCTGTAAAATAAGATGATTGCTTACTTAATCAACTAATCAACTAATTAATCTACTTAATACACACCATTGGCCAAACCCAGAACACCAAGCACAAAGACAGTGATGACTGCAAAGAATCTCATATTGTTTTTTAATTAATAGATCCGGTTTTATAAGCTGAACACACCGGACAAACGATCAACTACAACTGATGTAGTTAACGGAACCCGATCTTATATAGCATATAGTCGGATCTCGAAATGAATCAAGTGCAATATAAGATGAGAGCGATTGATAGCACCTGACAATATATTTTTCGTAGAAAATATATATTTATACTTTTTGTTTTGATTAGTTCGTAAATTCTAAAAATAAAACTTGGCATGTTTTGTTTAGTGAGAAAGGAAGTAGAATCCTCTATTTTTATGTATTTGTTTGATAAGTTCTTTGTATAATTTCAGTAAACATGGTAACAGCTATTGTGTTTTAGTTTGTAGACTGTGTCCTTTTTCGTATCCTTGTGTAGAAACATCCTACTTGCCACCGTGGACATTGCACAGTCTGCAGTCGCCGTTGATGATCACATTGCCTGGATCGGGCGACAGTGGAACAGCTGGAAAATAATAATTTATTAGTTAATTATTTAAGTACGCAATTTCAATTATTTTAGTTTTACTAACCGTTGGCCACAGCCAGCAGACCGAGCACGAAAACAGTGACGACTGAGAAGAATTTCATATTGATTATGGATGAGTTTCTCCGGTTTTGGATACTGAGTGCACTGGTTGATTGGATTCAACTGATGATCTCGACTGGTGTGATCCGGTCTTATATAGTCGAGCGTCGGATTAGAGAGCCACGAATCAGTGATAAGCGATGTATTTGGAAAAACACAAGCATTTAATTGGCAGACTTAAGACGCAGTCTTCAAAGAAGGTAAAATTACGTATATTTCAGACTTTTTTTTATAAGTATTTTATATAAATTATTGTTTTTTTTTATTTGCTTGAGCTAAACATCAAATTACTGATTTTTTAAAAAATTAATACAAAAAAATTGTTCACACATGAACACGAATATATTTAAAGACTTACAATTTTGGGCTCCGTTCATATCTTATGTAAATGAATCGAGAGCGATAAATTATATTTAGGATTTTGTTATCTAAGGCGACATGGGTGCATTGCTCAAAAACATGTGCACACCACATGAGTCAGTCACTTGAGATCGTTCCCCGCCTCCTAAAATAGTCCCTTAGTGGGAGACCACAGATAAGGTCCTCGCCGCTCAAGATAGGCAGATGTGCCCGAGCGTGGGACCTCGATAAGGCGGGGACTATTTACTTAGGCCTCTGCGTAGGCCATTTACTTTAAGATGCGATTCTCATGTCACCTATTTAAACCGAAGATATTTCCAAATAAAAGCAGTTTCTTACAAAAACTCAACGAGTAAAGTCTTCTTATTTGGGATTTTACATTTGGTCAATCGAGCCTTTAATCGACTCTGCAGTTTCCCCCTACCAAAGGTAAGGAACTCAGAGAAAGGCCAGCTCCTTTAAGCATCTTACAGCTAAAGGTAGCAAAAATAAGTGACTCTTGTTTCCCCCTACCAAAGGTAAGGAACAGAGTATAAATATAAAAAGCAAAAAGATACAAAAGAATCTTTTATGTTTTAAAACAAGCACCTTATAGTCTATAGCTAAAGGTTGCTTTGTGTACCATTATAAATTGTGGTAAGGCGTGCTTGAGGCCATACATCAGCAATTGTGAAATTAAAAAGTGCATAACAAAAGTGCCTTATAAATGCTCTAATAGCATTAAATCAGCTCATAAATAGAGTGCAGTGTATATGCCATAAGAGCATAAATTAAATAAAAAGTGCCTGAAAACAGTGCCTTATAAATGCTCTAATAGCATTAAATCAGCTCATAAATAGAGTGCAGTGTATATGCCAAAAGAGCATAAATGCCGAAATAAATGGCTAAAAAACAAAAAATCTGACTGGACTACAAAAATAATAAAACGTGCCAAATAAAAAAAAAAAAATCATCTTTAAACATCGACGGAGCCTTAAAGAAGAGAAGGAAGTCAAATTCAAAGGAGCCTCTACCAGCAGCAGAAGCAGCAACAACAGCAGCAGCAGAAGCAGCAACAGCAGTAGCAACAGCAGCAACAACAGCAGCAACAGCAGCAGCAACAACAACGACATCAGCTAAGTCAAAACAAGAATTTTCTGTTTATCCAAACACACATATATATATAAATACATATAAAATACATATACACGTACTATATATATTAAGAAATTACAAAAAATTTTTAAAATGATGTCAGAAAAGACTATTCAATTCCTTAAGAAGCAGTCCGAAATTATTTTGGAAATTAGAAAGTTGGAAGTAAAACCAACATTAACAGATGTAGAAATTCTAAAATTAAATGAGCTTCAAAAATGTTTCATTGCTAATCATAGCAATTTGTTAAAGATCGGCGTTGTCGATCATGAATATTTTAACGCGAAGCAGTATGATTTAATAATGATGGTGTTAGAAAAAATTGAAAATAAAAATGAAAAAATTAAGGGCGAGTCGGTAGAAAACACTTTCCCTAAATCAAACACTGTCCCTAAATCAAACCCTCCCCCTACATTAAACCTTGAAATGTGTGGTCACCCTGAAAAAGAGGGTATAGCACAAAACAACGCTTTAAAAGTAGAGCAGGCATTTCGAAATAATGTTGGCCAATTTCGAGTATATCTAGAAGATACGTCTAAACAAATAGACAGTAGTCCAGATTTCCTTAAAATAAGGAAAAATAAAATTGAATTTTTATGGCATAAAATAGATAACCTGATTGAACAGGTGAATAGTCATTTTGAGAGCTCGCTATTCGAAGAAGAAATTAGCGAACTTGAATTTGACAAACAAAATATTATTACAGCCATTAATAGTCGACTCAGTGGCACAATAAATAAAGCTGAAATGTCGACGGTTGTTAAGGCGGAGGAGTTACCAACCCTGCCTAAAATACAGATTCCCACTTTCTTTGGTGATTCCAAAGAATGGGATCTTTTTAATGAACTCTTTACAGAGCTCATACATGTGAGAGAGGATCTCAGTCCTTCTCTCAAATTTAATTATCTAAAGTCAGCATTAAAAGGAGAAGCCAGAAATGTGGTTACTCATTTACTGCTCGGCTCTGGAGAAAATTATGAAGCCACTTGGGAGTTTTTGACCAAGCGATATGAGAATAAAAGAAACATATTCTCAGATCATATGAATAGGCTTATGGATATGCCAAATTTAAATTTAGAATCCAATAAGCAAATAAAGACATTTATTGACACGATTAACGAGTCAATTTATATTATAAAATTAAAGGCACAATTACCAGAAGATGTGGATGCAATTTTCGCTCACATAATTCTTCGGAAATTCAATAAAGAATCACTCAATTTATATGAAAGCCATGTTAAAAAGACAAAAGAAATACAGGCACTTTCTGATGTCATGGACTTTTTAGAGCAAAGGCTCAATTCTATATCATCATTCTCACAGGAAGTAAAACCTGTAAAGAAAATGATTAATAATAACAAGAATAAAAATTATAGTGACAATTGTGCATATTGCAAACTACCAGGGCATTATTTAATTCAATGCCATAAATTTAAAATAATGAATCCAGCAGAACGGTCTGACTGGGTAAGAAAAAATGGGATTTGCCTAAGATGTCTGAGGCATCCGTTTGGTAAAAAATGTATAAGCGAGCAGCTTTGTTCGACTTGTCGTAAACCTCACCACACGTTACTTCACTTTGCAGGTCATAATCCAGAAAAAGTGAATACGTGTAGAACAACAGGTCAAGCCTTGTTGGCCACGGCCTTGATTCAAGTAAAGTCGAGGTATGGAGGCTTTGAACAATTAAGAGCATTGATTGATAGTGGCTCTCAAAGCACAATTATTTCAGAAGAGTCTGCACAGATTCTAAAATTGAAAAAATTTCGGTCTCATACTGAAATAAGTGGAGTATCTTCCACAGGAACGTGCATCTCCAAGCACAAAGCGGTTATTTCGATAAGAAATTCTCCGAAAAATTTAGAAATTGAAGCAATTATTCTCCCAAAACTTATGAAGGCACTTCCAGTCAACACGATTAATGTTGATCAGAAAAAATGGAAGAACTTTAGATTAGCCGACCCCGATTTTAATAAACCGGGTCGCATTGATCTAATCATTGGAGCAGACGTATATACTCACATTCTGCAAAATGGAGTTATAAAAATAGACGGTCTCCTTGGGCAAAAAACTGATTTCGGGTGGATAGTTTCTGGATGTAAAAAATCCAAAGGAAAAGAAACCATTGTAGCCACAACAATAGAAATAAAAGAGTTAGATCGCTACTGGGAAGTGGAAGAAGAAGAAAAAGATGATATCGAGTCTGAAATCTGTGAAAATAAATTTATCAAAACGACAAAAAAAGATTCAGATGGGCGATACATTGTGTCAATTCCATTCAAGGAGGATGTCACCTTAGGAGATTCAAAGAAACAAGCGATAGCTCGTTACATGAATCTGGAGAAAAAACTAAAAAGAAATGAAAAACTTAAGGTTGACTACACTAAATTCATGAATGAATACATGGATTTAGGACACATGATTGAAGTGAGTGATGAAGGCAAATATTTTTTACCGCACCAGGCAGTGATTAGAGATTCAAGCCTTACGACCAAATTGAGAGTAGTTTTTGATGCTTCAGCAAAAACTACGAATAACAAAAGTTTGAACGACATAATGTGGGTTGGGCCACGAGTTCAAAAAGATATTTTTGACATTATTATTAAATGGAGAAAATGGGAATTTGTTGTTTCGGCAGACATTGAAAAGATGTACCGACAAATTAAAATAGATAATAATGATCAAAAATATCAATATATTTTATGGAGAAATTCTCCAAAAGAAAAAATTAAAACATATAAATTAACCACAGTCACTTACGGAACTGCATCTGCACCATATTTGGCTACCAGGGTTCTGGTAGATATTGCAGATAAATGTAAAAACCAAGTTATTAGTGCAATAATTAGGAATGATTTCTATATGGATGACCTAATGACTGGAGCTGATTCGGTAGAAGAAGCTAATAAATTAATAACATTAATTCTCCATGAATTGCAGAAAGTTGGATTCAACTTAAGGAAATGGATTTCCAACAATTCCAAAATATTAACCACTGTGGAGGACACAGGGGACAATAAGGTTTTCAATATTATCGAAAATGAATGTGTTAAAACTTTAGGACTAAAATGGGAACCTCAAAATGATTTATTTAAGTTCAGCGTAAATTGTAATGATGAATCAAAAAATATAAATAAGCGCGTTGTGTTATCAACGCTAGCAAAAATATTTGATCCGTTAGGATGGTTGGCACCAGTCACGGTTTCAGGAAAACTTTTTATTCAAAAACTTTGGATAAATAAAAGTGAATGGGATCAGGAATTATCCATAGAAGATAAAAATTATTGGGAAAAATATAAAGAAAATTTATTATTGTTAGAGAATATTCGAATCCCAAGGTGGATTAATTCAAACAGTTCTTCAGTCATTCAGATTCACGGATTTGCGGACGCCTCCGAAAAAGCATATGCTGCAGTAGTCTATGCTAAAGTAGGACCTCATGTTAATATAATAGCTAGCAAAAGTAGAGTCAACCCTATAAAAAATAGGAAGACAATTCCCAAACTCGAGCTGTGTGCAGCTCACCTGCTTAGTGAATTAATCCAAAGACTAAAAGGATCAATTGACAATATAATGGAGATCTATGCTTGGAGTGATTCCACGATTACCTTAGCATGGATTAACAGTGGTCAAAGTAAGATCAAATTTATAAAAAGAAGAACGGATGACATTCGGAAATTAAAAAATACTGAATGGAATCATGTTAAGTCAGAGGATAATCCAGCAGATTTAGCATCCAGGGGAGTGGATTCTAACCAGTTGATCAACTGTGATTTTTGGTGGAAAGGTCCGAAATGGCTAGCAGACCCAAAAGAACTTTGGCCTCGGCAGCAGTCTGTAGAAGAACCTGTCTTAATAAATACGGTATTAAATGACAAAATAGATGATCCTATTTACGAATTAATAGAAAGGTATTCCAGTATAGAAAAACTTATACGTATAATAGCATACATAAATAGATTCGTGCAGATGAAAACAAGAAATAAAGCCTATTCATCAATTATTTCAGTAAAGGAGATAAGAATAGCGGAAACAATTGTTATTAAGAAACAACAAGAATACCAGTTTAGGCAAGAGATAAAGTGCCTTAAAATCAAAAAGGAAATCAAGACAAATAATAAAATATTGTCATTGAATCCATTTTTGGACAAGGATGGGGTTCTAAGAGTTGGAGGAAGATTGCAAAATTCCAATGCAGAATTTAATGTTAAACATCCAATCATTTTAGAAAAATGCCACCTAACAAGCTTATTAATAAAAAATGCTCATAAGGAAACATTGCATGGAGGGATAAACCTAATGCGAAACTATATCCAAAGAAAGTATTGGATTTTCGGGTTGAAAAATTCGTTGAAAAAGTATTTAAGAGAATGTGTAACGTGTGCAAGGTATAAACAAAATACAGCTCAGCAAATAATGGGTAACTTGCCAAAATATAGAGTGACGATGACATTCCCGTTTCTTAATACTGGAATAGATTACGCAGGTCCTTATTATGTTAAATGTTCAAAAAATCGTGGCCAAAAAACATTTAAAGGATACGTTGCTGTATTCGTTTGCATGGCCACCAAAGCCATACACTTAGAAATGGTAAGCGATCTAACTTCAGACGCATTTTTAGCAGCACTCAGAAGATTTATTGCTAGACGGGGAAAATGTTCCAATATCTATTCAGACAACGGAACAAATTTTGTAGGAGCTGCAAGAAAATTAGATCAAGAGTTATTTAATGCAATACAAGAAAATATAACGATTGCAGCGCAGCTTGAAAAGGACAGGATTGATTGGCATTTTATTCCCCCGGCAGGACCTCACTTCGGAGGTATTTGGGAAGCTGGAGTTAAGTCAATGAAATACCATTTAAAGCGTATAATCGGCGACACTATTTTGACTTACGAAGAAATGTCAACTCTTTTATGTCAAATAGAAGCATGCTTAAATTCAAGGCCATTATACACTATAGTTAGTGAGAAGGACCAACAAGAAGTTTTAACACCAGGTCATTTTTTAATTGGAAGACCACCTTTAGAAATAGTCGAACCAATGGAAGATGAAAAAATCGGAAATTTGGATAGGTGGAGACTTATCCAAAAAATGAAGAAAGATTTCTGGGTTAAGTGGAAAAGGTGCATAAGGGGAATGATGATAAGGTCCGAGTGGCTAAAGTAAAGATGCAGGAAGGATATATCACTAGACCCATTACTAAAATTTGTCCCTTGGAAGGAATAAAGTCTGTTGACAAAAATGAGGCTGACCAAGAGCCAAAAAAGACGAACTAGAGCGACATCGGGAATGTCCAAGATCGGAATCATTATGGCAATGTTGTTGTTTGTGTTAAGTTGTTAAGTTTCTAGCGCATTACCTAAAGATATAGCACCAAGATATTCTATAGACAAAATAAATAAAACCTCAGCAATATATCTAGACCCGCTAGGAGATGTTGAGATTGTGAGTACTTCTTGGAATTTGGTTATCTATTATAAAATGGATCCATATTTTAAAATGTTAACAAAGGGTAATGCGCTTATACAAAGTATGAGGAAAGTTTGCGAAAGACTTCATAGCTTTGAAGAGCAATGTAGTCTAGTCTTAGATAATATGCAAAGTCAGTTATCGGAACTTGAAGAAAACAATAAATTGTTTATGATGCAGTCTAGATCTAGAAGCAAGCGTGCTCCTTTCGAATTTATGGGTTCCTTGTATCATATTTTATTTGGTATAATGGATGAAGATGATAGAGAGCAATTAGAAGAAAATATGAAGAATTTGTTAGATAACCAGAACAACCTTGATAAACTAATTCAAAAACAAACATCTGTGGTTGATTCAACTTCTAATCTATTAAAGAGAACAACAGAAGATGTTAACTCCAATTTTAGAAGTATGCAAATAAGAATTGAGAACATGACAGAAGTTCTTAAAGAAAATTATTATGTTTATAAGGAATCAATAAAATTCTTTATGATTACGAAACAGCTACACTCATTGATTGAAGAAGGCGAAAAAATTCAAGCAGGCATTATAAGCCTGTTGATTGATATTAATCACGGTAGGCTAAATACAAATATTCTCAGGTAAGGTTCCTGCGAATTCAAAAGTCCGTCTGCAATGTACTGGCTCTCAAATTGAATTGTTTGATTTGCCTCAGCAAGGAGTTTTAAGCATTGCGCCATATTGTACGGCAAGAATCGACGATAAAATTCTAGTTGCCCACCATAACATTCAGTCCGAAAGTGAAGAATTATTATCAACACCTTATATAGGAGAAGTTAGTGAAGTGCCGAAGATTATTTGGGATCCGCTGAAACTATCAATATTAAATCATACTGAGGAATTTGAACGATTGAATAATGAAATTAAATTTATGAAAGAGAACCATCAAAAATTGAAAGATTTACATTTCCATCATATTTCCGGACATGCTGGATTAATTATTGCCTTAATACTAATGATAGTATTAATAATATATTTCATACGGAATGTGCTGTGCAACAAAGAATGCAAGCAATAACCTTTGCAGGTCCGTTGCCAGTACTATAAATATCAATAGTAAATAAACAATAAAATAATATAACAAATAAAAATATACAGTCCACTATATCGTTGTTTAATAGAAAATGTACTTCTACATAGAAAAAGCAAAATGTTTAAAATAAGTTAATTGAGTACAAATTGTTGAATTAAAAATAATATAAACCATAATTGTAATCCAATAAAATTAAAAGCCAGAAAAACTAGGCCCATTGAAATCTTAGTTGCAAAATAAATGAACATATATCAAATAAATACAGTCCACTACTGTTATAAATGCAACTAATATACTAATGTACATCTCAGCTTTGCTGGCCCTTTGGCAGAATGTTCACACATGAACACGAATATATTTAAAGACTTACAATTTTGGGCTCCGTTCATATCTTATGTAAATGAATCGAGAGCGATAAATTATATTTAGGATTTTGTTATCTAAGGCGACATGGGTGCATTGCTCAAAAACATGTGCACACCACATGAGTCAGTCACTTGAGATCGTTCCCCGCCTCCTAAAATAGTCCCTTAGTGGGAGACCACAGATAAGGTCCTCGCCGCTCAAGATAGGCAGATGTGCCCGAGCGTGGGACCTCGATAAGGCGGGGACTATTTACTTAGGCCTCTGCGTAGGCCATTTACTTTAAGATGCGATTCTCATGTCACCTATTTAAACCGAAGATATTTCCAAATAAAAGCAGTTTCTTACAAAAACTCAACGAGTAAAGTCTTCTTATTTGGGATTTTACAAAAATCTTTCTTTTTTTGAAGATAGATAAAAGGTAATGGAAACAATTTACTCAAACTTTCTAAAAAATATTGTTTACTTAGCTTATATTTAAATATTGTTATAAATATACATTAACCGCAATTTTTCAAATTTCAAAAAAATTTAAAAGATATCTGTAATTTCAGGCAAATCGTTGAAATCATTGGTAAAATCTGCAGTACTAAAGAAATATCATATTTTAAGTTTTATAAAAATATATAAATATAATTAAGAAATATAGTAAAAATAGTCGAACAAATTATACATATGCCATGGGGATATTCTTATATTTATACAATCTGAAAGAATTGTCAAGAAAAAACAATATAATGATGAAAGAACATATTAAATTATTGATTGCATGAAAATCTGTATATTTTATCACAAACATGATAAAAATGCGCTAGAATGTAAAAATCAAAACAATCTTCTGCTTTTTGCATACTCTATATTTTACAGATAAGCTTTCGTTTGATTATTACCTAGCAATAAACAAAGTATGAGCTTTGGTGATTGGGTGGCTTTTGGAAAACCCCTGCCAAGAGTTATCTGTAACTTGAACTGGTTTCTGGGGCGAATCCCGCACCTATCCACCCTTGGTTGTGCCAAAGACACTAGAATAACAAGATGCGTAACGGCCATACAAATTTTTGGCACGCGATTTTTTGGCCGTGGCTCTAGAGGTGGCTCCAGGCTCTCTTGAGTTTTTGTTCGAGAGAGAAAGAGCGGAGAGCGCTACAGCAAACAGCTCTTTTCTACGCATACAGTGATAGCATACAACTGTATGTGTGCACACGTATGCTCATGTATTGTAAATTTGACAAAATATGCCCTTCACCTTAGAAGTTCGTTGACTTTAAATCTATATTATTTTTTATCAATTGGCACCATGCGAAAAATTCTTGTTTTGCATTGCCTCAACGTTATTATTATTTAAATAAAGCTTAGAAATAGTAATAGACGAATCTATGTACATCACAAAATAAATTTCGAAAATGACTTTATATTAGAATACTTGTCATTAGGGTATTCAGCTTGCGGCGTGAGAAAAATTAATAAGGCAATGATTGTTGAGTGCTTGTGTCTGCACTTCGTGCCTGACGATATGACTTTTGCAACGAACTGTTTTCATATTTTTATTTATTTTATTAATTTTTATTTTCTACTACGTATTATTATTTTTTATGAAATATTATTATGAAATATTATTATTTTTATTATTTATTAATAAAATTATTATTTTTATTATTCTATTTGTTATTCTAGTGTCTTTGGTTGTGCCCACACTGCAATCTGGTTTCCATAACAAAGCGAATGGGAATGCTTAAAAGCTCTCAGATTCCCTGTGTCTCGAGCAGATTCGTCTTGCACCCAGATTGAGAATGAAGTGCCTGATTCTGTCCTTTGCAATTGTCGTCGTCCTGGCTTCCCAGGCCAGGGGTAAGAATCAGATAGGACCCTTTCAATGCCACAATTTCGCTTATTATTTTATTACTCCGCAGCCGGAAATGTGATTATCGGCGGAGTATGCCAGGATTGCAGTCCTCCGGTGGCGGAAAACGTGGTCGTCGGTGGCCAATCCTACAGGACGGGTAGGCCGGGCCAGGGAACGGTCTATATCAATTCCCCTGGCGCATATCCAGGAGCTCTCGATGGTCCAATCCGGCGAACTGGCGCTGGCGGCGGAGGACGCGGTGGCACCCGGTATCCGGATGGCTACAGTGGTCGTCTGCCAGGTGGCACTTACCTTCACAATAAGGATTGTGTGGGCTGCAGCATCAGCGGGGGTGGAGATTAAGGAAATTATACTGTGTTTAGTACATAAAATACCTCGCATTTTTTAATTTTCTGGCATTAAATTCATTAATAAATTTCAAATGGGTAAATTTCTTTGGTATAATTATTTCATTTAATTGTTTATAGAATCTTATTGGTTTATTTATTGGATTATGTTTTAGTTTTCTGCAGAAAATTAATTTTATAACTGATTTTTAAGTTTATTAGAGACAGGCATTTATTATTTAAAAGTAAAATGATATAAAAGCTGTTAAGTAATCAAAACTAATAAAAAAAAAATATAAAATCAAAAAAACTCGTTTGTTACGATTATTATACATATGATGCCTTTTTTTTAAATATTAAAAATTTTAATTTTTCCTTTACATTTCTTTTTATCAAAGCATTATTTATGGGTCGGGCAAAAAAATTTCGGTTGCAATATACGCGGATAAAGTCAATAAATTATTGAGACACTAAGATTTCATTTTTATTTTAAAACGAAGATTGTTTAAACTTATGGTGTAGCGATCTATAATCCAGAATTTTTTTGAATGATTGCAAATTTAATACAACTACAATCTAGGTTTTATTTTATTAAATTTGTATTACAAAGTTAAATAATGATTTTGTATTAATCCTTGGGCTGTATATTTTCTATTTGCCACCGCGAACATTGCAATTTACACAGTCGCCATTGATGATAACATCTCCAGGATCGGGTGACAGCGGAACAGCTGTAAAATAAGATGATTGCTTACTTAAGGAATCAACTAATTAATCTACTTAATACACACCATTGGCCAAACCCAGAACACCAAGCACAAAGACAGTGATGACTGCAAATCTCATATTGATTTTCAATTAATAGATCCGGTTTTATAAGCTGAACACACCGGACAAACGATCAACTACAACTGATGCTCTCGATTAACGGAACCCGATCTTATATAGCATATAGTCGGATCTCGAAATGAATCAAGTGCAATATAAGATGAGAGCGATTGATAGCAGCTGACAATATATTTTTCGTAGAAAATATATATTTATACTTTTTGTTTTGATTAGTTCGTAAATTCTAAAAATAAAACTTGGCATGTTTTGTTTAGTGAGAAAGGAAGTAGAATCCTCTATTTTTATGTATTTGTTTGATAAGTTCTTTGTATAATTTCAGTAAACATGGTAACAGCTATTGTGTTTTAGTTTGTAGACTGTGTCCTTTTTCGTATCCTTGTGTAGAAACATCCTACTTGCCACCGTGGACATTGCACAGTCTGCAGTCGCCGTTGATGATCACATTGCCTGGATCGGGCGACAGTGGAACAGCTGGAAAATAATAATTTATTAGTTAATTATTTAAGTACGCAATTTCAATTATTTTAGTTTTACTAACCGTTGGCCACAGCCAGCAGACCGAGCACGAAAACAGTGACGACTGAGAAGAATTTCATATTGATTATGGATGAGTTTCTCCGGTTTTGGATACTGAGTGCACTGGTTGATTGGATTCAACTGATGATCTCGACTGGTGTGATCCGGTCTTATATAGTCGAGCGTCGGATTAGAGAGCCACGAATCAGTGATAAGCGATGTATTTGGAAAAACACAAGCATTTAATTGGCAGACTTAAGACGCAGTCTTCAAAGAAGGTAAAATTACGTATATTTCAGACTTTTTTTTATAAGTATTTTATATAAATTATTGTTTTTTTTTATTTGCTTGAGCTAAACATCAAATTACTGATTTTTTAAAAAATTAATACAAAAAAATCTTTCTTTTTTTGAAGATAGATAAAAGGTAATGGAAACAATTTACTCAAACTTTCTAAAAAATATTGTTTACTTAGCTTATATTTAAATATTGTTATAAATATACATTAACCGCAATTTTTCAAATTTCAAAAAATTTAAAAGATATCTCTAATTTCAGGCAAATCGTTGAAATCATTGGTAAAATCTGCAGTACTTAAGAAATATCATCTTTTAAGTTTTATAAAAATATATAAATATAAATAAGAAATATAGTAAAAATAGTCGAACAAATTATACATATGCCATGAGGATATTCTTATATTTATACCATCTGAAAGAATTGTCAAGAAAAAACAATATAATGATGAAAGAACATATTAAATTATTGATTGCATGAAAATCTGTATATTTTATCACAAACATGATAAATATGCGCTAGAATGTAAAAATCAAAACAATCTTCTGCTTTTTGCATACTCTATATTTTACAGATAAGCTTTCGATTGATTATTACCTAGCAATAAACAAAGTATGAGCTTTGGTGATTGGGTGGCTTTTGGAAAACCCCTGCCAAGAGTTATCTGTAACTTGAACTGGTTTCTGGGGCGAATCCCGCACCTATCCACCCTTGGTTGTGCCCCCACTGCAATCTGGTTTCCATAACAAAGCGAATGGGAATGCTTAAAAGCTCTCAGATTCCCTGTGTCTCGAGCAGATTCGTCTTGCACCCAGATTGAGAATGAAGTGCCTGATTCTGTCCTTTGCAATTGTCGTCGTCCTGGCTTCCCAGGCCAGGGGTAAGAATCAGATAGGACCCTTTCAATGCCACAATTTCGCTTATTATTTTATTACTCCGCAGCCGGAAATGTGATTATCGGCGGAGTATGCCAGGATTGCAGTCCTCCGGTGGCGGAAAACGTGGTCGTCGGTGGCCAATCCTACAGGACGGGTAGGCCGGGCCAGGGAACGGTCTATATCAATTCCCCTGGCGCATATCCAGGAGCTCTCGATGGTCCAATCCGGCGAACTGGCGCTGGCGGCGGAGGACGCGGTGGCACCCGGTATCCGGATGGCTACAGTGGTCGTCTGCCAGGTGGCACTTACCTTCACAATAAGGATTGTGTGGGCTGCAGCATCAGCGGGGGTGGAGATTAAGGAAATTATACTGTGTTTAGTACATAAAATACCTCGCATTTTTTAATTTTCTGGCATTAAATTCATTAATAAATTTCAAATGGGTAAATTTCTTTGGTATAATTATTTCATTTAATTGTTTATAGAATCTTATTGGTTTATTTATTGGATTATGTTTTAGTTTTCTGCAGAAAATTAATTTTATAACTGATTTTTAAGTTTATTAGAGACAGGCATTTATTATTTAAAAGTAAAATGATATAAAAGCTGTTAAGTAATCAAAACTAATAAAAAAAAAATATAAAATCAAAAAAACTCGTTTATTACGATTATTATACATATGATGCCTTTTTTTTAAATATTAAAAATTTTAATTTTTCCTTTACATTTCTTTTTATCAAAGCATTATTTATGGGTCGGGCAAAAAAATTTCGGTTGCAATATACGCGGATAAAGTCAATAAATTATTGAGACACTAAGATTTCATTTTTATTTTAAAACGAAGATTGTTTAAACTTATGGTGTAGCGATCTATAATCCAGAATTTTTTTGAATGATTGCAAATTTAATACAACTACAATCTAGGTTTTATTTTATTAAATTTTTATTACAAAGTTAAATAATGATTTTGTATTAATCCTTGGGCTGTATATTTTCTATTTGCCACCGCGAACATTGCAATTTACACAGTCGCCATTGATGATAACATCTCCAGGATCGGGTGACAGCGGAACAGCTGTAAAATAAGATGATTGCTTACTTAAGGAATCAACTAATTAATCTACTTAATACACACCATTGGCCAAACCCAGAACACCAAGCACAAAGACAGTGATGACTGCAAATCTCATATTGATTTTCAATTAATAGATCCGGTTTTATAAGCTGAACACACCGGACAAACGATCAACTTTTTCGTATCCTTGTGTAGAAACATCCTACTTGCCACGGTGGAAAGTGCACCGTATGTAGTCGTCGTTGATGAGCACATTGCCTGGATCGGGCGACAGTGGAACAGCTGGAAAATAATAATTTATTAGTTAATTATTTAAGTACGCAATTTCAATTATTTTAGTTTTACTAACCGTTGGCCACAGCCAGCAGACCGAGCACGAAAACAGTGACGACTGAGAAGAATTTCATATTGATTATGGATGAGTTTCTCCGGTTTTGGATACTGAGTGCACTGGTTGATTGGATTCAACTGATGATCTCGACTGGTGTGATCCGGTCTTATATAGTCGAGCGTCGGATTAGAGAGCCACGAATCAGTGATAAGCGATGTATTTGGAAAAACACAAGCATTTAATTGGCAGACTTAAGACGCAGTCTTCAAAGAAGGTAAAATTACGTATTTATATAAATTATAAGTATTTTATATAAATTATTGCTCAAGCAAATAAAAATTTGCTTGAGCTAAACATCAAATTACTGATTTTTTAAAAAATTAATACAGAAATAATCTTTCTTATTTTTGAAGATAGATAAGAGGTAATGGAAACAATTTACTCAAACTTTCTAAAAAATTATTGTTTACTTAGCTTATATTTAAATATTGTTATAAATATACATTAACCGCAATTTTTCAAATTTCAAAAAAATTTAAAAGATATCTGTAATTTCAGGCAAATCGTTGAAATCATTGGTAAAATCTGCAGTACTAAAGAAATATCATATTTTAAGTTTTATAAAAATATATAAATATAATTAAGAAATATAGTAAAAATAGTCGAACAAATTATACATATGCCATGGGGATATTCTTATATTTATACAATCTGAAAGAATTGTCAAGAAAAAACAATATAATGATGAAAGAACATATTAAATTATTGATTGCATGAAAATCTGTATATTTTATCACAAACATGATAAAAATGCGCTAGAATGTAAAAATCAAAACAATCTTCTGCTTTTTGCATACTCTATATTTTACAGATAAGCTTTCGTTTGATTATTACCTAGCAATAAACAAAGTATGAGCTTTGGTGATTGGGTGGCTTTTGGAAAACCCCTGCCAAGAGTTATCTGTAACTTGAACTGGTTTCTGGGGCGAATCCCGCACCTATCCACCCTTGGTTGTGCCAAAGACACTAGAATAACAAGATGCGTAACGGCCATACAAATTTTTGGCACGCGATTTTTTGGCCGTGGCTCTAGAGGTGGCTCCAGGCTCTCTTGAGTTTTTGTTCGAGAGAGAAAGAGCGGAGAGCGCTACAGCAAACAGCTCTTTTCTACGCATACAGTGATAGCATACAACTGTATGTGTGCACACGTATGCTCATGTATTGTAAATTTGACAAAATATGCCCTTCACCTTAGAAGTTCGTTGACTTTAAATCTGTATTATTTTTTATCAATTGGCACCATGCGAAAAATTCTTGTTTTGCATTGCCTCAACGTTATTATTATTTAAATAAAGCTTAGAAATAGTAATAGACGAATCTATGTACATCACAAAATAAATTTCGAAAATGACTTTATATTAGAATACTTGTCATTAGGGTATTCAGCTTGCGGCGTGAGAAAAATTAATAAGGCAATGATTGTTGAGTGCTTGTGTCCGCACTTCGTGCCTGACGATATGACTTTTGCAACGAACTGTTTTCATATTTTTATTTATTTTATTAATTTTTATTTTCTACTACGTATTATTATTTTTTATGAAATATTATTATGAAATATTATTATTTTTATTATTTATTAATAAAATTATTATTTTTATTATTCTATTTGTTATTCTAGTGTCTTTGGTTGTGCCCACACTGCAATCTGGTTTCCATAACAAAGCGAATGGGAATGCTTAAAAGCTCTCAGATTCCCTGTGTCTCGAGCAGATTCGTCTTGCACCCAGATTGAGAATGAAGTGCCTGATTCTGTCCTTTGCAATTGTCGTCGTCCTGGCTTCCCAGGCCAAGGGTAAGAATCAGATGGGACCCTTTCAATGCCACAATTTCGCTTATTATTTTATTACTCCGCAGCCGGAAATGTGATTATCGGCGGAGTATGCCAGGATTGCAGTCCTCCGGTGGCGGAAAACGTGGTCGTCGGTGGCCAATCCTACAGGACGGGTAGGCCGGGCCAGGGAACGGTCTATATCAATTCCCCTGGCGCATATCCAGGAGCTCTCGATGGTCCAATCCGGCGAACTGGCGCTGGCGGCGGAGGACGCGGTGGCACCCGGTATCCGGATGGCTACAGTGGTCGTCTGCCAGGTGGCACTTACCTTCACAATAAGGATTGTGTGGGCTGCAGCATCAGCGGGGGTGGAGATTAAGGAAATTATACTGTGTTTAGTACATAAAATACCTCGCATTTTTCAATTTTCTGGCATTAAATTCATTAATAAATTTCAAATGGGTAAATTTCTTTGGTATAATTATTTCATGTAATTGTTTATATAATCTTATTGGTTTATTTATTGGATTATGTTTTAGTTTTCTGCAGAAAATTAATTCTATAACTGATTTTTAAGATTATTAGAGGCAGGCATTTATTATTTAAAAGTAAAATGATATAAAAGCTGTTAAGTAATCAAAACTAATAAAAAAAAATTATAAAATCAAAAAAACTCGTTTATTACGATTATTATACATATGATGCCTTTTTATTAAATATTAAAAATTTTAATTTTTCCTTTACATTTCTTTTTATCAAAGCATTATTTATGGGTCGGGCAAAAAAATTTTGTTTACGCAATATACAAGTTTACATACTTACTTCCATTGAACTTTATTAATATTTGCGGTATTCGGTAATAATTGAATACTAACATGCACTGAAAATTATTTTTACAATTAAAATAAAATTACACAATAAATATTAGCATCTTCATAATATAAATCAGTTGCATAAATTATATAAAGTATTTTAAAAGGAAGCTTTAACAAATGCTTAGTGTAGTTTGTCAAGCACTTCATATTATTTATGATTATTATACAACTAAAAAAAATATACAAAATATCTGAAATATTCCCCCTACGTCATATCACTCATATTAAAACTATAACTTAGTATATTTATTAAATAATAAGCTGGTTTAGCTAAAGCTTTTGAGCTGCACTGCCTCCGAGCCAAATGCTCAGTTGAGTGTGATAGGTTATCAAGAGCGGGGGCTTATGGAAAACCGAAAGATTTATAAAATATTCTAGGGTATTTTCTGTTACTCCCGTGTTATTCACCGCCGAGATGAAGAGATACAACTGTATAAATCGCACTGCAATTGAGCGAACGCAGTCATTGAATCGTCTCAATTGTCGCAGCGATGAAGTGCTTTTCGATTTTGTTTGCGCTACTGGCGCTCATTTCCTTCGTCGAATTTGGATATGCTCGTAAGTGTCATATATATAAACTTTATCCTAATGAATATTCATAATAATATATGTTATTTATTTTAGGAACAATTCCCAGGATTACCATACGAAATGGCGACATTATAGTTCACGGAAATTGCCATGGTTGCACAGCACGCGCCACCAAAAACTCGGCTCACTTATCAATCAAATTTACGCGAAGATGGTAAATGTTGTATGTGTCATATAAATAAATTAACTCCAACTTGCCATAATAATTAAAAAAAAAACTAATTTAAAATACTAAGTATTAGCTTGTGTGCATAAAATAAAAAGGAGTAACTATTAAGCTAAAGTGTCACCGTTTTTGTGATTAAAAAGCTTCTTTGAAATGTTTAAAAACGAAGCTGAAGGTATTCTTCTTCATTTCCTGACTGCTTCAGTGTACTAAATTAATAATAGCCAAATTGCAATGTTCTCGTAAATTTGTCGTAAACTCAAGACCGTGGTCGTAAATCATTTGTGGGGCTCGAGGAAAGTTCCGTTTTGGCTTCTGGTTTTATGCCTCATTGGTGGAAATATTTCAACAAAAAGGCATAAAAATTGCCATCATATTTGGCTTCACCCGCGGCCAGGACGTCGAACACGTGTTTTCTTTCGTTTTCCTTGCGGCAAAGGCATTTCCACGTGCCGCGCTTTCCGCGTGTCCTGTGACCCGTGTCCTTTGTGAGATGTTTTATTGCCAAAGAGAAAACCGAGCGAAGGCAAACCGCTGTGCGCCTGTAAATGACTCCCCAGGCACCTTTATATTGACTCGTAAAATTGCGACATTTAGTTGTATGTGGGTGGGACTGCGGGGGGTGGCCAAACAATCCAATCCCTACCAGACTTATTTCGGCCTGCTTTCCGAGGTGAAAGTCACGGGTTTCCGAGGGGCTTCTCAGAGCTTTAAATTTGATTTTTATTTGCCCCAAACGATTTTCTTTTTTTATCGCGCACAAAAACTCTTCGTCCTTCTAGTCTTTGATTTAATTCAGCGGATATTGAGTTTTGGCTGGGTAGAAAATGGTGAAAAACAATGTCAAGTGGAGCATGAAAGGAATCAAACACTTGATAGATTTTTCTGCCACTCCCGTTTCAACTGAAATATGAATCTTTGTGTGCAGTAACTTTGATTAATTTCGTTTTCCGAAGGTATGAAGAATTTAATTGAATTTTTCAAGTGTGCTGCCGATAAGGACTCAATTTTTAATAATTACATTCATCTCGTTTCGCTTGCCGACGGCACATTGCGCATACGCACAGTTGCACATACAAATTTTAATTTTTTTTTTTTTTTTCATATGAGCACACCGAGTGAAAGTGGCTTTGCATTTTATTTGTATTTCCATTATGACTTTTTCAGTAATTACAGCGATCAGAAAGTGGAAAATGCCAGTAGAACGTATTGCATATACATTTATATTACGATTAAATTGTAAAATAATGAATATTTGTTAAATTCTTTGTACTTCAACATTCCTTTCAACATTTTTCTGTAGGCAATGGAATTTTTGGGTTGATACGAAACAATAGCGAAAATATTCGATAATTAAGCATTAACATAATTGCAATAAACAACTTTTTCATGTGTGTTAAAGAAAAGATAATATGCAATAACAAGCTCTTACGTAGATTACCTCACTCATGCAATATACCATTTTCTCATTTATTCGAGCAAATGTCATTGCAATCTAATTAAGCATTCCCAACTTCCTACCCTTGGTAAAATCGACCGAGAAACCAAATATGCAATCAAATTTTGTCAAACACAGAATGTGCCCGAAACTTTTCCGCCTCATTCGAGGAGCAGGGTACATGTGGCCAGTGGCTACTACATACCACTGAAGGGGGTCGGAAAACAATTGCCCGACCACGCCCCTCAGGCAGCCCACCGCAATTTCCACATCCAACCAGGAGTACCATCACCCCCAAGGCCGATCAACTGGTCATTCAATTTTGCAGGCCCACCGCCCTCGGGCGCCTGCATTATGCAGCTTACCTCGGACTGATTTCATTTTCGTAATTACCTCACAGACTCGGACTACGCCCCAAAAAGCCACCCCCCACTTCTCTGCAGGCTGCTGCAGTGAGAGAAATTTATATAATAATTATATATAATAATTATATATAGAAATTATATATAATAATATATAATTCGTATATAACAAAGTATGATTTGTAAAATACAATCTATTTATTGTCAAGATTCGCTGGCTCTATCAGTAGACAGATTTCATGGAAAAAAGCTTTTATTTATTAATCATTTTAATCTATAAGTTTATATTTATATTTAATTTAACAAATTTAAGCTTAGAAATATAATATATAATATAAAATATAGTATATATATATATATATATATATATATATTTAAGTGTTTATGCATAAGCTGATATCTAACTCCTTATAACTAGCTTTTAGTTATGAAGCACCATACAAATTATTTATATATATTTTTTTTTCAACATCAACTTTTTCGCTCAGTGTCCTGCTCCCCTTACCGTTATCGACAGGTGGCGCACTGAGAGCCTTGTGCTCGCTGGAGCTGGCTTAACGAGTTGATTAAATGCTGTAATTGATGAAATTGCGAATGGGGATGCAAAGGTGTAAATGATCGGCTTGGAATGCCGCCTGGATAAACATGTCATTGTCGTTAGACGATGCCGGTCGATTGGTTAAGCTCCTCCAAAGTGATTCCAAAGTGACCGGCCATCCATACTGCCCTGTCCGGCGTACCCATCTCACCCGCTCCTCATTGGCCATCATCAGTGGGCATCAATCAGAGTAGCGCCGGGAATGCGAGCGTATTCATTTCATTTCATAAATATTTGCGGCAAGGGTCGCGGCAGTCGAGGCACGACTGCATAAAAGGGTCGCAAAAAAGGCAAACGGGAAAAGGTCGGCATAAAAAATGATTTAAAAATTGAAAGGATTATGGGTGAGCGGCAACGGAGCGCGTTAATGTTGATGCTCGATTGCTGGGATGCTCGGATGCTGGGATGATGGGATGGTCCCTGGATGGGTTCCCTTGGGTCGGATTCAGGGGACCTGGGGATGGGTCTGCTGGTATGTGGCTGGTGTCGCTGTCAGTCAAACAAAACAGGACTGAAACTGAAATCAACGAGTGTGCCAACAGGCTGGCTGCTTTTGTTGGCCAACAATATAATTTGAACAGGAATGAAAAATAAACGAGCCGCACGAGATGTGATTTTTTCGTAGCTACAAAATGGGATACTCGACACAGACAGCAACAACAACAACGAAGAAAAAAAAGATGAAAAAATGAGAATATAAAGCGTGCAGTTTTGGTATAAATCAAATGAAATATGTGAACAAAATGGTTTTTTTTTAAGTCGATTCGTAAAACCGGAATAGACATACAAAATGTGTGAACAAGCACGGTGGAGTAAACAGATCACATAAATTTAATTTATAATAAATACAAAAAATTAAATGCACGCTGATGAAACAAATCATTGGTTGGTTTTCTTAAAAAATATTTCAAAATGAATTGTTTTGTGTGTAGTAATGTAATACATTTTACAAATGATATGACCAATTATTGTTATTCAAATAGATTATTTATTTATTTATGATTGTGCAAAGAGAGCATTCCACTGTGCTTAGAATTCCATTTTCATTACGTTTATATTTGTCCTTTTCATTTCCTTCCCCCTCTCTTTCAACCACTGTGCAGTGACGCCTTTTATTTGAACACCAAAGCACAGACACTGAAAACAAATTTGTTACTTTTTAGTTACTCTAGTTTACAAATGTTTGCTATATGTAATATTACTAGAACGTTTTATGTTAATTAAATCATTTCTACATCGAATTTATATACCTTGTTTAACTTCTGGAACTAGAGCTTTTGAATTTCTTGCAGTGTATCCACATGGGTGGACTTTCCTCTGACATTGTGTGCATCCTTATCCCTTGGAACGGACAACTTCTACGGCTGCTGCTGCTGCTGGCAGTTTGCACAACGATAAATGTTATAACTGAGCTGGGGATTTGCAGCTACTGTTCGGAAGTTTGGGAGTGGAACAGCTGCCGCTTTTGGACCTGGACTTGGTCTTGGTCTTGGATGGGCGAAACTCAATTTATTGTCGGTGGCCGCAAGCGGAGCACTTCCCTCACACTTGCCCCTCGCATAAGGCTGCCCGCCAGGACATTATCCATCTATCACATTTTGTGTAGCTCCCCCTGCTTTCTCTCTCGTTCATCTGTCCTGTGGTTGTGTTTGTTCGGCTGGGCATTTCCACATTTTCCTCGTTTCCCTTCTTTTCCACATTTCCACTTCGCCATCACAGACGTCGGCAGGACTTTATGATGTCCATTCTCGCTTTTCGGCGTTGACTGCTGAAAATTGAAAATCATAATCGCATCAACTTTCTGCACCGAAAACTTTCCCCGCTGTCTGTGAAAAGTTAAAAAATTTTCTCTGCGACTTTCTCGGACAAATACCCACCCCCCACCCCCCCAAAGTAGGCAGTGCACAAAAGTCTGAATGCTAGAAAGATAATTTGTTGAGATTAGTTTTACAACACAATGCGTGGGTATGTGTGTGGTGTGTGGCATGTGGCATGTAGCATTGGAATATGTGTGTGTCTCTTGCCGCTTCTGTGTGTCTTGGTTAACCTTTGCTCATTGTGGTTGCCTTTTATCAGACAAACCGACAAACGACTGTGGCTTTGGCCAACTTTCGTGCATATAAATTATGTGCAAGTTGATTATAAAACAATGCCAAAGCTTGGCCAAAAGTTTTCAGCTCAAGTTGACGTTAACTTTGATAGTTTGTTTGCCCCGGACCCACTGAGAGCCACCTTTTCCCAGTGGTTAAGTGGGTGGCACAAATGACATGGGGGTGGCTCAAGAAGCTGCCTCCAAACAGGGTGGTTTATATTCCATAGAATATCCATTGTGTTGCAATATCTTTTATGAATTGAAAAGGGTATATATAGTGATTTCCTTTTAAGACGTTTTTTTCTTTCTCTTCTTTTGATACCACTTTATTTGAATTTAGAAAATCCATTTATGATTTCTATAGAAGTTACTTATAATGCCCAATTTTCACTTTCTTAGGGCTGTCATAATCCTATAACTTAATTTAGAAGTGCAGGCTTACATTCAATTATGACTAGCTACTTAAGTTCTGCTTTATCATTATTTTCCAAGTCTGTGTTCTGAGTTTTCGTGGAGATTTGTAAACAATGCAAAAGGAAGCTTAATTTTCGCAGTGTTTAAGTAAGAGATACTTTACTTCAACCTGGAGTTGCTAGCCCAACCTATCACGTTGGCATCTCTGTGTGGCCAATCAGTAGCCAGCAGTGCGTTTTCTACACTAAGTGGTGCCACCACCCTCCTTCCCTTCTCTTCAACCTCTGTTCCTGCCCCACCAAACAACTCCTCCTGCCCCAATATCCCCCCGTAGAAAATTAGCGTCGCTCCGTTGGCCATAAGCCTGTCATGATGTGGCAAGTTGGCAGGCAAGTCGGTGCGGCTGCCTGCCACAGAACTTGTGGTCTGCTTTGTGCCATGTAATTGTTGATTTTATGCGTACGCCTGGCCATTAACGTGTTGCCCCAAACCCCAAGCTCCATGCCCCAAGACCGCCGAGCTGTTGGCCGTGAAAAGCGAAGCGGCAATTAGGCCAGTCACAACTAGCGTGTCCACTGCCATCAAGTTCGGGGATGAGGTGGCAAAATTATTGTTTCGGATGTGTAAATTTGAGCCGACCATTTCCAGTAATTCTTGCACACGACGGTTGGAATGCAAGGCTACAATTTGCTACAAATGTCAAACATAAGTGTAGGCACTTACACAAACAAGCTGAAATGTAAAGAACAGTTGAACCTAAAAGTTTAATGTATCAAATTATCTACGGTATACTTAATATATCAATTTTCAAGCAGATGCATTCTAAACACAAATTGAAGCATGTTTAGTTTTGTATATCTATAACTAATCTCTTTTTATATTTTATGCTTTAATGTAAACACAAAAGATAACTAAACCCTGAAAAAAATCGTTATTTTGACAAGTATCTCACAGATACACTCTTAGACGGCACAATGTACAAATGTATCTTCCATAAATACAAGTATTTATAGCCAGTGTCGAGCCCTTAGTTTGCGCCAGTTTTGAGCATCATCAACATCAGTGTCATAAAATTAACATTAAAGTGGCAAAGGGATCATAAAAATAAAAATGAAATCAACGTATTAACTACACGACACAGACAAGCACACACACAATCGCACTTACAACCCCTCAGTCACCCACACCATTAGGGGATGAGGGGGGAAAACACAAGGATAAGCTGGGCTCACGCCACATGGAAAATGGAAAAGGCAACGAAATAAAATCAATTCAAATAAAAAGCATAAATACGACCACAGGAAATGAAAATGACGACGATGACTGCGGCAGAGCAGCCCAAGGGTGCGTGCCCAAGAAGGACGAAGCAGCAGGAGGCGAAGGAGCTGGGGGGGGGAAAGCGGGAAAATTGGGGTGGAGCTGGTGGGCGGGCAAACATGTAAGCGCACATTTTACGGCACAAGCATTTTCGCTTAATAAAATGTTAAGTGGGGGAGAAAAAGCGACAGACAAAAAGCAGCGACAGTTGATGAAGGGCAAAGGGAAGGCCAGGGGTGGATATGGGTGGTTGGGTGGCTGAGTGGGCGGTGTGGGTGAGATAGGTGGCTGGTCCGATGCCTGGGTGGTTGGGAAACCCATCCAAAGGACCGACCAACTGACGAAATGACTGACAGTGCGCGGGTGGAATCGCTGGGGGAAAGTCGAGTCTGACAGAGGCAGAGTCGTAAAATTATATTTACAACACAAACAAAGCTGTCGACAAGGCGTGGCAGCAGGGGGCGGCATTCGCTGGGCAGAGGGCGAAGTGCAGAGGGGCGGGGCAAAAGGACGATGGAGCTCAACACAATGATAAGCATGAAGCGGATGAGAGACGCACACTGTCCGAAATCAGAGGCTTTTACATGAATTTACCAACTTCTACGTTTAAGTAACTCGAAAGAAAAGCAATTTACCTTACCTTTAAAAGACATTTTTTATGAAAAATTCAACTTAAAACTATATACTTATAAAAAAATATTCACCCGTTAAGCAATCGAAAACATATTGTTTATAAATGTTTAAAAATCATTTCCCATACTAAAAACAATTCAAAATTTGTCCCTATGCAAGGACAGATAAAAAGAAAGAGACAGCAACGTGGGGCGTGAAAGAGAGGGAGAAAGAAGCGCCAGCAAAAAGGACGACGCTTTGCTCGGTCCCTCGCTTCGTTTGCTTTCACCCGGAGAAAGGGAGGAGAGAAGGGAGTGGAGAAAGGCGAAAGGCGAAAGGAGGAGAAGAAAAGCTGGGGCGAACAATTTCCCGCACTCAAAAAATAACAATGGCGCGTTGAAAATATCCGCTTCCGTTCAGAAAGCTACCAAAAGGAAAATACCCGAGCAGAAAGAGACAGCGCCCGAAAAAAAGGAAGCAAACAAAAAAAAAAACAACAGAGATAGAGCGATGCAGATAGAGTCGTGGCAGCTGGGAATTTTCGGAGCGGGGTTTTCCAGCGCGGGGCAAATTCGAGAGTGTGCACGTCACACTCCAAGAATTTAATTCAATTTGAGCACACAATGAAATCATATTTTGCAACAAAATGTGGCAAAAACGGGGAATGGGCACTGTCAAAATCACAGAGCGCAACGCTTTTCATTTCGCTTTCCACATTTTCCACCCGCCCGACCAGTGACCAGTGGCTCAAGGATGAGTTTTTGTCCCGAATATGTTGGCATTAATATTTATTTATCCGTCAGCTGAAGTGGCGCCCCTTTATTATTCATACAGTGTCCTTGGCGGGGGGTGGGGGCAGGGTGCTGTTGCAAGCCGGTCGGTCTTGTTTAAATAGCGCATAAAATAATAATGGCTTCATTAGCATTCCCATTCGAATTCTATTTATTTGCGCAACTTTTCAACGCACATAATTACATAATTTGCTCCGTGCGGGTGGCAGGATATATGTATGTATATACAGATGTGCATACATATGCATTTACGAGAATGTATGGCTCAATCGATGTGCAACATTTTTGGCCAGCAACGAATACAAACAAACGCCCGCTGGGGATTATTTTCATTTCGGCAGGCAACATGCCTTTAGATCTACAGTGACTGGCAGCAAAATACCAATTTAATTTTAAGTTAAAAAGCTTGGTTTAAAATATTTATTTGGTACAAGAGTAAGAACAAAAAATATTCCAAAAATAATTATTATTTCTATACTTATCAACTTAATATTGTTATAGTTGCAAGTAGGCAACTTTTTCTGGCCGCAAGTGTAGCAGGATTTGTGAGGCTTTTTGAGGTCCTCTGGTCCTTTGGCCAGGCACTGAGCCGTAAACTGAGGGCATCCACTGGCAACGGACCATTCCGGAGTGAAATATTGCCAGCATTGACAAATGTTGTTTGCCTGAGCACCCTTGGGCCCAGGACGTGCGTGTCCTTTCCGCACACACACTCCCCCACGCACCCCCCTGCCCCCTGCTCCTTCCCATCACTGAGTGCCACACCCCCAACTCGGCGCCCACTTCCTGAGCTTCCTGTGTTTGTGTGTCAGCAGCAATAAAATGAAAAATATTTGAACTCTTGCAAAAAGCGCACAAGGATATCAATTCCCCAAATGCCTTCGATGTGAGTGTGTGCGTGCATAGTCAAATCCAACTAGAAATCATAATCACAGCAATAAAATTGAGAGAGCGTGCACGAATGCCAATGGAAAAACAAGGAGCAAACACTTTGCCCAAGTATATTTGGTTGCAGGAGCACAAACAAGTTTTCCGGCAAAGGAAATGCCAGCGAAAAGCGTCGCAGAGTGGCTCCCCAGGAAAAGGATGATAATATTATGAAACAGGGCTGGATTCAAAGGGAGTCGATAGTGTGACAAATTTATTGGAGTTTTTATTTACAAACCAACTCATTGCAAATTTAATTAGTTCATTTAATGCACAGGTCTCCTAAAAGACGACTGCGGTCTTATTACTTAACATGCCTATAAGTAGGCAACACTCTTTGCGATTACTGTTAATCACGAGTAGTGGGCAAATGCATTTTCAAACATTTATAGGGATTACAAATGTAATAGACAGCTCAAATAGAGAAATATTTAAACAAATAGGCTTGTACCAGCTTAAACTAAGCGCTCCTGATCTGAAACTTTGGCTGAGTGGAACTTATTGCCTTTTGCTTCGACGACTGCCAAAGGCAACTTTCAAAATGTTGATGACGAATTGAAAATGCTCATGTTCTGCAATGCTCCCTATATATGTATGTAAATGTATACATATGTATGTGTGTATATACAACAAGGATATTTCTTGCTCATCATCATAATAATAAGCCGGTGGCACAGGAAGGCGAGAATTACCACTGTCAAAGTTACACAAAGGTCAAATGGAACATTATGGCTTTATTTTGCGCCTAATAAATCTCATTATGTCATTATATGCTACTCCCCCCACGCACCGCCCACCAACAAAAAAAAAGAAGCAAGGAGGAAATGGATGCAGGACGAGGAGACGGTGGAGGTGGTGGTGAGGTGCGTGCGTGTGCAAGCCAGCGTGCGTGTGGTGAGAAGGTGAAAGACAATAAGAAGGAGCAAACGGAAAGGAAGAACAACTACAACAAAAGGCAACTGACTATAGGCGAACGACATGCCAATCAGTAATCAATCCTCAGGACCCCACCAAAAACAATTTGCAGAGGCATAGCAATAACAAGAGCAACAAACGCAATAACACAAACAACAACAGCGGACAAGTGAGAGACCACACGACGGCACTGTAAACAAATTGGAAAGGGATGAACATACATAACTGCGCAATATGGCGTCGGCAGAGCAAGAGAGCGGGAGAGGGCACTAAGAGCGCACGAGCAAGAGCGAAAAAGCCGCCATTAAAGAAATGCCGCTCAGAGACCGTTTGTGTATGTGCATGGGAATGCCAGTGTGTGCGATGTAAGCAGTGGATGTGTGTGTAGAAAATGCCGCAGGGTTGTCAAGTGGCTGAGAATGTTAAGAAGTAAATACGTTTTAAATAAGTAATTTGTAACTTCATTGCGTTCTAAGAGTTTCAAATTGTGATAACGATATAAGAGAAGCATTCGAAAAAATACAACAATTCTTTTGGAACCAAATATGTACCGAAATGTAGTTGTTATTCACCACCATATACCCGACAACCCTGCGCGTTGCTAGCCAACTCTCGCCTCTCAATTTATGCGCTTTTGTACGCGTTGCTCCTTCGGTTCGTTCGGACAGCACGGATAAAACGCTGTCGCCAAACAAAAACATAAAAAACACTGAGCGGATCAGGTTCTATCTTTAATTAAGAAAAACAACATCCCAAAAACAACAAGAAAGAAGGACTAAAGTCTGTGGAAAAGAAGTAAGCAAAGCTGTTCCCCAGTGTGATTTCCTCATGTGCATTTGATTTAATTCAACTCGACAACAAAATAATAAGTGTTGTTGGCCTCTCGCTCTCTGGTCGTACCGCGTATCTGTGTGTGCGTGATTTAGTGTTTCGTCGCGTTTCAAGCAATTAACCCAAAGCAACGTAGAAATGCCAAAAACGCATTAAAAATTATAACTCGTAGCTGTCTGTCATTCACAACAGAAAAAAAATTAAAAGAGAAGAGTAACAACAGCAACGAGAAGAAGAAGGAGGAGAGCGACAATCATACACAAGTGCTATTTGCCGCTACTCATAAAACAAATTACCCACTTGGGCCTGACTTGTGCGTGCGTTTGTATGTGTATCTCTGTGTGTTAAAAGAGCAGCGTAATCATCATCGCCAAAAAAAGGAAAAGAAAACTACTAAAAAGTAGTAGTAAAAAAAGAAAGGAAAAGGAGACGAACCAAAATGAGAGTGTGGCACTGGCAATATGTTGCTGCCAATAACAACAACAGCAACAGAAGCTTCATCAGTTGAATAGTACCGGAATAAAATTACTATACAGCCACTGCATGTGCTTGTGTGTGTGTGTGTATTGCGCTCTCCCTCTCTGTCTCTTTCTTTCTCGCTCGCACTGCCTGCCGCTGTGTATGTGCAAAGCTTTTTTATGTTTCGCACAAACATTGCGGTAAAAGAACGCCGACAAACGACGAACTCGTCGTCGCTTTGTCGCTCTCGCCAATTTCCGCGCGTGTGCAAGGTGAAGTCGCGTCGCGTCAGTCCGACGGTCGTTTAGTCTCTCTTCGTGTCCACTTCTCCCCTCGCTCGACGTATCTCTGTCGTGCAACAACTCCCCCGTGTATTTTTTTTGTATGCCCCAAGCTCTGTTCACCGCCTCTCTTGCTATGCATGTACACGTGTATGTGTGCGGTGGAGCAGCTTCTGTTCTGCCAAATACATATGTACATGCGGAGAGAAGGCAAAGGCAACAGAGCTTGGACACGCGCTCCCTCTCTCGCTGTCTCCCTCCCTCGCCTTACTCAAAGTGCCGTTTTTTCGTGTATTTGTAGAGAAATAAAGAAAAAAAAACAACAACTAACCTCATAAAAAAGTTCATACATTTGTCGCAAAAAAAGAAAAATAGAAAAGAGAAGCAAATGCAAAAAGTGTCAAAGAAGTGAAAAACAAGCAGAAAAAAAGAAGAAGCAGCAGCAGCAATAGAATCCAGCAGAAGCAGAGAAAAGCAGAAGGAAAAGCCAAGTTTGACTCTCTCTCTTTCTCGCTCTTACATAAATGGAAAATAATTCCTGAGATTGCGCTGCTAGGAAAATTTTGCGGATTTGCATTTCACCTTCCGTTAGCTCCGGGAGCTGGGAGTTTGGGAGTTTCTTTTGTGGATTATTACGCCCTCTCGCGTGCTCTCTCACTCTCTCCCCCAACCCCCCTCACGATAGTCGCTCACTGTGGGTGCGAGCAGGCCAGGAAGCAAAGGAATCATCACCTGCCCATCGCCACCCACTGCTCATTGCCACCCGACCCCCGAGCCCTCTCTTCATCTTTTGGATGCTGTCTATAAATCGGGAACGCGCATATCCAGAGCAGAAATTGCGACTATTTTGGATTTATAAAAAGGTAAATTAAAGTAATTATTATCGTTAGGTTCGAATTATACGTTTTTATTACTATCTAATTTATTTAATTTACAATAATTATGGAGTTAATAAACAAAGAGCCAACATTTAGCTGCAATAAAATCTCTATTGTTTAAGCTTATACATCTCAAAGGTACTCCACACTTTCTCTCTTGCTCGCACAACACAGATAGCTATAGAGCCAGAAGGAGAGAAAAGAAGAGAGGGAACGAGAGGGCATGAGCCTAAATTGATTTCCAGTTTGATTAATTACCGCTTGCCACTTATCGCTGCCGCATTTAACACAAGTATTCGTGTACACATTTTTTTTTTCATCGAGTTAATGCCAATTAAGGCGTTTCAATCTAAGCCGATTTGTAATTAAATGGAGTTTTTTCTTGTTATTTCGAGCGATTAGAAAATTGACAGGCCTTGTTTTTTTTTTTCAATTTTTGTATTTTGTTTGTTACCTTTTTGAGATTTATTGAAGTGGATTTAATTTGGGTTTTTGTTCGGCACCAATGGAATGGAATTTCGTTTTGCAAGCGTAATGTGGGAAGACAAGCGGAATTCGCGGGTCATCAAGAAGTGGGTGGGGAGGGGGTGCAGCGGGGGGCATGGGAATGGTTGTCGAAATGGAAATGCGAATCGGAATCACGCTCACCTAATGAAGCCTGCGGCGACGCGTCAAACGAACCGAATGGCAAACAGCGCGCAGCCGAACGATGAGCGATAAACAAAACAGTCGGGCAAGGGGGTGGGAGGGTGGCAGGTGGGTTTGGGGCATTGATGGGGAGAGGGGGCAGAGGCGGCACTGGGCGTGTTTTGCATTTACTCGAATTATGAAAATGAATATCGGGTGTTGTGCTTCTGTCCCAAGTGTCTGATAAAATGAATGTGTGGAAAAGTTACATTTCAATTATTTAAATTTCTTAAAAATATCATGTTTCTTAAGTGAAAATATTTAGTTTAGCACATTGTTCACTATGCTAATCTTTCACTGCCCAGCTATTCATTTAGTCATAAATTAAAAGCCATACAAAATACATTTCCTTAACGAGCATTTCTACTTGATTATACTGCTTATCTGTGCAAATTTAAATTCGCTTCCAATTCCGGAAGCAAAATCTCCGTTGCCTTATCTTAAGTTTATTTAAATTTAAGTTTATATAGTAGTAGGTTAGGGTTGTTGTTTGCGTTTCTCGTTTCGTTTTGTTTGCTCATTTTTCGATTTAATTAAGTAAACATTGTAGACGCATTTCGGGTAAACATGCCAAAAGTGTTTATTTAAACAACTGTTTAGGCATAAATGCATAGATACACTTGCCGATATGCACACACATAGCTACAGATACGCACACGCAGATACAATTAAGCGACTATTAGGCAGCGCTCTCTTGGCCCGGCCATAACACTAAAATATTTTACACAAATGGCCGGTACAAAGTAAACCGCACAAGGGGGCTTTATAGTGGGGTCTGGCATGAGAAGGGGGTCGGGGGCGGGGGAATCTGGCTTCCAGTGGCGCACACAATCGTGACGCCAACTTAGTTACGGTCATTAGCACCAGCAGCAGCAGCAGCGAGCGAGCGAGCCGAGCTTGTGTGTAGAACTGCATGCACATAGATATGGAAACGAACTCGGGAATATGGCAGCACACTCATATTGCTACATACATAACAATTTGTCACACTGTGCGATGGCAAAAGTTGCCAACAAACCGCCAGATACAGTTGATATTTGGCCAAAAGAACTTTTCAAGTGTCACAAGCCAACTAAGCTGTGAAGTCAAGAGATAAAGTTTGTGGTAGAACTTTCTAAGTGTTTCATTTTTAATTTAATGTACCTATATTATATAAGAAATGCCATTAAATAACTTGTTTTTTTAGATATTTGTATCTCAATTGATTCAATTAAGGCTCTTTTTGTTAGTTTTTTTGAACACACTCCACTTTGCCGTGTTCGCTTGCCCCACGGTAACCGCAACTGCCGCAGATGGCGGCCAACAATTGCAGCCAAGAGCCACGTTAACCGACTTTGGTTTGCGCATTTGCCGAGAGCCCCAGCGTAATTGCCCCTCGCGCTCCGTCTCTTTCGAGCGCACACACAGGCTTGCTCTTTTGCACCCACAGCAAATGTGTCAATTGGCTGACAAAATATTATACGAATATAATTACAGTGTTCATAATTTGTAGCATGTGCCGCCCGTGCTGTTTGTGTTGTTGCTGCTTTTGCTGCAGCTCGTACTTATTGTATATACATATATTATTTGATTTGTGTTCTTTTGGCTTTTAGCGAGCGAACGGTAGTTACAGCACAACCATGGCAATCTGGCATTGGCCCCCGTGTGCAGACATTTATTTGTCCATTTGTCAGGGGGGGCCAAACAAATGCCAGAGCCAGCGAAAGACTACTGGGGCCCCACCCAAAGGCAAGGCACGATTAGACTTAATTGATTTGTTCAATTTTCATAAAACGCCCCGACAGTGACAAACGTTGCCTCGTTTCCGCCCCCGCCCGTCTTTCCCTCCGTCTGTCCGTCTGACTTTCCGCCTGTCTAACTGCCTATCTGTCCGCCCATGCGAATTAGCATCGAGCTCGAAGTTTGCAATTTCAATTTCAGCTCAGTTTGGTTTGGTTTGGTTCGGTTCAATTTCAGTGCCAGCAGTGTGAAAATGGATTATATTCCGTTTTCTTTGCACTGACAAGCGATGGCCAACAGGGAATACTCTGTGCAAATTGAATTGAAACCTTTTAATTTCACGAAATTCGATTGCAATTGATTCGATTTATTATATTTAATTAAAAAAAAAACAAGCTAAAAGCTTGTTATATTTGATTACACAATTCCCGAATGCATTATCTTATTGATAATAGCACTAAGTGCTAGAGCTGCATATTGTCATTTACTTAATTTTAAACCAGTTTTATTCGCTTCGAAAGAAAAAAGAAACCGCCGTTTAAGTCTGTGATTTATTGGCACTTAACTTATTTGAGATAAGATAAGTAAAGAAAATCCAAAAGTACAAAAACTCATTGAGACTATACGCGTATAGTAAAAACTCATTAGTAGAAAAAAATGTAGTACTATTAATCATTCGCTTGTTCTAGTTCTCGAGTTTTTAAGCACTAATAAAACGGAAACCTTTTCTAAAATCAACAAAACTGCCAACGATAAGATAACTTGAATATTATAATATGCCGCTCCCTAAAATTTTCAACCAATGATATAAAGTGGCCCCAGAAATAAAGCCAAATTGAGGAGCTGGTTGTGTATATGTTTTTATCTAAATCCATTTGCTGTCATCATGACAATGGCTGAAAATGTTTGCACCACTAAATCAAGTGAAACGAGCCATAAATAAGCAATTCGAACTATTAATAAATTGCATTAAATTTGCAAATTCTGAAAATTTCAAATGAGCTAAAAACAAGGGCAGCCGACGAAATGATGGTGGTTTTTCGGGGGCTCGAAGGGGCTAATAACAAATAGCCGGCAATCAACAAGAGCGTCATTAAAAAAGCAAATTTCTGAACACGCTAAACACATGTAGGAAGGCAAGAACAACAATATGCGGGGTGGGGGTAAAACAACAACAACGGGGGCACGAAAGCGTTCAACGTTCACTAGATAATGTGGGCCAACTACAACAACAAAAATACAAATAAAAAAAATGGTGAAAAAAAACCCCAAACAAAATACAACAACAGCTGACGATGATGCAGAGGCAAAAAGCGAGAAAGAGAGATACACAAATATACAAAAACTTAATTCCCATCACGAGAAACGAATCAAATTGATTGTGATGATGTTTTTCAAATTGACTCTGGGCCTGTGGAGTGGAAGGGTGGGGGAAGGGGAAGCGGGCGATCCATGAGTATATTGTGTATCCGTGAGATACAGTATCTATGTGACGGGTAGAGGGTGCCGCCTGCCAGCGGGTGTCGGATCGCGCAGTCAGCCATGTAAATGAATGCTTTTGATAATTAATTTATGCTGCCAGCCACAGGGCGGCCCCAAACATGCAGATAAATTATATTATACACACACACGCACACACACACGGCCAATATCAATTTGCATATTCATATATTTCGCCGTTTTTGGCAGATGGAGTAGAGGCCAAAAAATGCGACGAAATGAAAGCTCAATAAAAAACCACATTTAATGTCATTTGAACACGTTTAATTTTATGCACATTTTCGTATTTATTTATTTCTCGCCGTGCGAATAACTCAATTTAAACTGTGACTAGAGGGGCGGGGGAGGGGAGAGGGGTAGGGTTGCTGTGCAAATTCAATAAATAAGAACAATTAATTATAACGTGTAAATATAGCAATATCACAATGCGATAATCTCAATTAATATTTATTTTTTTATGACACAGTATAAATAAAACGGAATGAAAACAATTTCTGATAAGCAGCCGCCGCAGACAACGTAAACAAAAAAAATAAAAAACGAACGAAAATTAACTGAAATTCCATTGTTCAATGGAACATTTCATAATTACAAAATTGATGCCTTTTGCTGCTGACATAAGTTGTAGCAAACAATTATTTATAGCCATATTTCCCACTGCCATTCAAATAGTTCGTATTTAAATAGTAAATCAGCTGCGTTTTTGCTATGAATTTTCGAATTAAAAAACACTTGATTGACACATAGAAAATAGTTTATCATATTTATTTAAAGCTTTTTTTTAACCCGTGCTAATTGAGCGCACATACAAGAATTGCAATTTGATAAACGAGCTAAAGTTTCCCTAACAACAGCGGGCTGAAATGAAAAACGCGTGTAAATTTTGACTTGTTTATGTCTTATCTGAGTTGATTTGTTGTTAGATCGTTTTGGTCTCTTTTTTCTTTTTTATACAGACACACGCGCCGGCAATTCGGTGGCCAAAAATAGAAAAAAAAAACTTATAAATATAAATATAGTTGGAGAAATTGCGGCGCCTACGAAAACGTATCATCCGCTTTAGTATCTTTGCAGTCATAATCCGTGGCGAAAATGTATCTATTGGTCATGCAAAGGTTTCTCAGATTCTTTTCGTGTGTCCCATAAAACTCACTCTGTTGTTTATTTGCCTAGCGGCGGATTTCTGTTGTATGTATGTATTACCGCAGGGGGGTGGGGGGTGTGGAAACAGAGGTGTAGAGGGGGAAGTTTGGCCTACGAGCTTCGCAGTCCATCAAGTTGGCTCGTTTTGCGAGTTTATTTGTTTGACTGACTGGCGCGTCGTCGACTTCGACTCGGTTTTTTCTTGCTTTTTTCTTGGTTATTTATTTGTTTTTTTTTTTTGTGCCCCCCTCTAAATACCAGCTAAGCATTTGCTGGCAACAACAACAATGCGAGCGCCTGCTGAGCCCAATGCTACTGAAGCTTTAACTGCTTCCTCGGCCGGCAGACCCCCCACCCCCTTCCCTCCACCCACTCGGCTGCCTCATATTTATTTTGATATCTTTTATGATTCTTTATTTGGCGGCTTTGGCTTCCCCGCAACGCAAATGAAACTCACAGCAAGGTATCTTTTGACTTCACTTCTTTTTTTTTTTTTTTTTGTTGTGTGTGTGCAGCTCCACCACCGCCACTCGATTTTTTGCCCCCTCGCCGCTTGGGGAAAATGTAAATATGTAAATAATCAAGCCCAAGGAGAAGGCAACTTTATGGTCGATATGGATGGTTTCACTGCGGAGAGGGCCCTCGACTTGTTTAGTGAGTAGTGAGTGAGTGCGCCCCTCCACAGAGCAGGGAAATGTGAGATAGTTAGTTGGGATCTGTGAAAACTATATATTTTCCTTGCTCAGTTTGATTAAAATCCTGGAAAAAAGCTAGCTTACAATTAACTATTGCCACTGCAATTGGCAGCTGCTGAGCTCAGTTTTTTGTGCACTCCATTTTTCCGCTGAAATAATTAAACAAACATACAACTCCAGGCAAAAAAAAAAAAAATAAACAAATAAAACACGCCGTCTGCCTGCTTAAGCTTTATGGCCATAAAAAGATTATGCCATATATATTTCTCTGTGTGTGTGTGTCTTTTTTTTAAAGTTTATTTTTCGTTTATCTGTTTTTTATGTACCCACGTTTATTTTTTTTTTTTGTACATATATTTTAATTTTTTCCCTGTATTGTTGATTTTGGTTGGTTCGGTTCATTACAAAAGTTTCGCCGCAACGATATTTCATGTTTATTAATGGGGGGCTTGTCTTTTGTAAATTGTTTAATTTTCTGCGATTTTTTTTGTGCAATTTACGTAAATTGCCTTTTGTATTCGGCATGATTATCGTGTACACACACATTTAGATGGATTGATGTATATAATAGTCATTATACACATGATTATTATGGACATTTGCGTGATAATTGTAGGTATCGAGTAAAAATAAGATACTTTGCTGTCTCTTTCCATCAATAAATTGCTTAATATAACATGGCTCTCTGCAGACAATTTCAGTTTTTAACTGCATATATCTTTTTTCAACTTCATAGTATAGTTTTTTTTCGATTTATTTCTACTGTCGTTTTGTGGTTGCATTAAATAATTATCATAATTTATAGGCATGCAACAACAATTACGAGCTTGACTGGTTGATGAAAGGGAGGTTGTATGGTGGTGGGGGGGTTCCAACAAATTAGTTGCATTTCAATTGGCATAAACCGAAGTCGGCAGCTGTGGCTCGCTTCCAAATGATTAAGTCCGGCAAGAAAACAGGCTGAATTCCATAGACTTGCTCTATTGTTAGTCGGTATCCGATGGATACACACACTTGCCACACTTGGCACTCTTGGCTTTATTAATGAACGGCAATTTGATTTCATTTTTCCAACTTCCAGTTTTGTGCTTAGCGCTAAAAGCGCCAAAAGAAACGATGGCCAGATAAACAGCATTCGAACCCGCGCTCCTTAGTCTCTTTTTTCCCCCAGATTAATGAAGCTGGCATAAATCATGAAAAACGCTTAACTAAAAAAAAAAAAATAATAAGTTGGAGAATAAAATGCGAATAAACGCGTAAAAATGCAGAGGCAGGCAGGCAACTTTGCATATTTTAGCAAATATTTATTTGGGGGCATGTCAATTTCACACTTGATTGCAGGCAGTAAATCAATGAAATAAAAAAAAAGCGACATAAACGAAATGCCAAAGAAAATTAAAAACTTCGACTTGCGTTGGACAAAAAGTCTTATTCAGCTCATCTAAAGAGCTAATGGCCTGAATACACTGAAAGAAAAGAGATAGAAAGAAGTAAAGAAAAATAATATGTTAAATAATGCCTGGAATTAAGCTTACTAAAATGTAATACAAATAAAAAAATAATACATTAAAATTTAGTTGCTAAAACATGCTTTGTTATGTGATATATTAAATTAGCAATTATATTTGACTTCAAAAACCGCGTTTTTCTTCTTGTGTGCGTTTGTGTAATAAATCGCGTGCCGTTTTTAACACTTTGACGTGCACAATTGAAATTGCGAAATGGCTTTTTGCTTGTTGCGCTCTGCACGGAACCCCCCTCCCCCTTCTGGCCGAACAAGCAAATTAGCTGCAACATTTCTCGTTTCCTTTGCATTTTGCCAAGTGAGAAGAAACACTTGAGGCAAAGCCAAGCAAAACGCAATGAGAAAAACAAAAAACCGTCTAAACCGAAACAATGCCAAAAAGGCTGCGAAAACGGACACCCTCTTTGGTTATTTTGTTAGCTTGTTTTTGCCTTATTTTTTTTGTTTATGTTTGCCAATTGCAATCGGCTTTTAGTTATTTTTTGTGTATTTTGTTTGCTATTTACAAATCTCAATGCAGCAGGGAAAATGCGAGGAATGACTACAAAGCAATTTGCAAATAAGTTGAGCAAATATTTTCACATTCAACTCGTTTATGGCCATCAGCATTTTTTGAACTTCTTGCGGATAAACAGATACAGATACATTTACCAATGCAGATACAGATGCAGATACAGATGCAGATACAGATACAGATATGGAGTACGATTTGTATTTGTTATTCTGTGAAAGCAAATAAAATACATTTTCTATCTGTCTATCTCCATTCGCACTAATAAATTTACAGACTGCCACACGAGAAACGGCAAATTGCTGCCACAAATGGGAGCAGCAGCTGCCATCGAAAAAAAATACACTTGAAGTCAATGAAACTATAACTCATAGTTATGACAAAACTAAATAAAAAGTAAAATCTAAGAAAAATGTAAAATTTTCTTGAGACACATTTACATTAATTTAAATCGATGTGTAGTAAGTACATTCTACTAAAGTGGTATCCACTGTATAAGCTCGATATTAGTTAGTTACTACATATATATTTTGTAAATATTTGTACTTGCCTTTGAGTGTATCTTGGTGCAAAACGAGATTAGGTTTAATGAAAACGACCGCTTGTGTGCAGCTGACTCCGGCGGTGTTAATTTTTGCGTCTTTTTTTCTGCGCGCGGCTGTTGCAACTGTTTGCTTGCCACCAGGCGGCAGCGCCATAAAAACGCTGAGAAATTTGTTGCATGCTGCGTGCGTGCAGCCCAACTAGCTAAACTTGCAACTTGTTTCACAGCATGCCACGAATTTATGCACCGCCGCCGCCTGCCCCCTTGCCACTCCTGCTCAACACTTAACCGAATTAGTTTCAATTGCACATTTTTCAAATGCCTTGTGGATGTTTTTTTTTTTCCCTTTTCCTCTTTGTTTTTATGACTGAAAAACACAGCCGAAAAGCAAACCAGTTAACAACGAAAGCAACTTGTCTTGCATTTGCCTCCCGACTCCACAGCGATTTCTTTCTCTGTCGCGGATCGGATTACAATTTGTTGGTCAAGTGGAAAAGTAGAGAGAATGTGGCGCGGCAAAGTCTGCCGGCAATTAATCACCATGCAATCGCCAATTATTCGATTCCATTCGATTATTCGATATTCGATTTGTTTTTGTTTAGCTTTTAATGCATTTTTAATGGCATTGTATGTATGTGTTTCCTGTTTTTACGATGCCTAATTAAACTGAATTGTTCAAAGTGTAGAGCATAACACGATAATTTGCATACAACAGAGTGTTTTAACAAGAACTGATCTTTGACTTGATATGATACCTTGAAATTTGAGCGTTTTTTAAATTCAGCAGCGAATATCTAAAGATAAATTGAACTGAAATATACCCAAGAAAAAGTAATCTCTTAAGCCTGGCATATATACAAATAAATACGTATTTAAATCGTTATAAACTTTGTGGTTGAGACTTACAAATGTTTCCCTTCGCACTCTTTTTGCCATTCGCCTGTCTTTGCTTTGTTGGCCAAAGTTTTCAGCCAAGTTGGAGTTGAGTTTCTGGCTCAGAGGAGCGAGGGAGGAGTAGAGTGGAGTAGAGTCGAGTGGAGTGGATTGGAGCATTGCTGGATTCGAGAAGACATGACAAGGCGGAGGGCTCCGCACAGAACCCCATAAAACTTGCAACTCTACCAAGGAACAACTTGTGCAGGATGAGCGGGGTATGGTGGTGGGTTGGGTATGGGTTCCTTCAAATCGGGACGGAGTGGAAAAAACTTTGTCGTTTATATTTCGCTTCCCATTTGCCAGTCCTCTTGCTGTTGCATCCACTTTTTGTTTAATATTAATGTTTACCCCCACCACTTCTCGAGTTTTAGCTTCGCTTATTTTTTTTTTATTTCTTGCTTTTGTTTGTTTTGTATTTCATGCCACGTTCTTGGGTTCTGTGCAACAAAAAAAAAAAGAAGAATTCTCTTGTTCTTGCCCCAAGTTTTCTTTCTTTTTTTCTTGTCGAGTTTCTTTTTCAATCCAACTCCCCTGGCATTCTATATCTAAACCCCCCTTTTTTTCTGGTCCAAATTGTTTGTGCTTGCTCATGCGAAATGTTTTTGCCGGTTTTTCAGTTTTCAGACCGCTTCTTTTATTAATTCTTGCCTCATTTTCGTGAGCATAAAATGTGAATTGTATTTGTTAATTCATTGTTTTGCCCGCTGTGTTCGCTTTGGCCTTTTCCGCGAATTGAGCGCATTTCCCCAGTTGGCTTTTCCAATTTACATATATTTTTTAAAGGATTTAAGCAGCCCAACTAAGTAGAGATATTATATATATCTCTATTATATCTTAAGCATTGGTTTTTGTTCTTATAATCAAATGCAATCATTTCCAAAAGCTTACACCCTGATTTCGCTTTCATGACACTCCAGAAATCATAGAGCTACATAAAATCGGCGGTTAAATACGCTTAATAAAGCGCTCAAATCTCTGGCTAAGGAAGTGGGGTATCCAAAAATAAGTGGGGAGGTTGGGGGTTAGGTTAAAGGAGCGCCGGATGCCGCACAAAAAGGCAGAAAGAAACAAAAAAAGGAAGAAAAGCCGAGAAGAGGGAACAAAAAAAAAAAATAAAGGTGAAGTGGTATTAAATTTCATATGCGTCGTTGCTCTTTGGCTCAATGTCTTGTAGCCCATTATCTGATGGGCAGAGCGGGGGCATCTAGGGGGATCAGAGGGAAACGGGGGAAATGGTGGGGGAACTGGGGGCCCAGAAAAGAACACTTAAGCCTGAAATTGGCAGCTATTCGCCTTGGCTCTTCTCAGTCCGCTCTTCGTTTTCTTATTTTCATTCTGTGCAACTTCTCCTCTGGCCCCGACATCTACTTATGTCGACTTGTTATTGTTCGACATAATGGCAAAATATTGTATTGCCAACATTTTTTTCTCCCTGCTCCGTCTTCTGGCTTCTTCTACTTCGTTAGCTCCTCTGTTTCTTGGCTCGTTTTGATTTTTTTCTTCTTTTTTACATACCCTTTTGCCGGGCATGATTACACGGATTGGAAATTATGATACCTTCATATAAGGTCTTTTTAATTAACCAAATACATCGATTACATACCAGTTAGCATTTATTATTATGTTGTATTTGCTATACCCTGTAATTTCTGACCAAAACAAGTAACTACTTAAAGGGCATAACCACTTCGACTTGCCAAAGCTGGCACTTACTTCATCATCGTTTTTATTTTCCTATGTGCCCTGCTCTGTTTGGCCGCAAAGTTGGCTAGGAAGGGTATGGAGCGGGGTTTGCCAGCCACAGAACGAGAGCTCACTTGACAAATGACTGGAGTGGAACTCGAGTGGGGCACGAAATAAGACCATCAGCCCGTTCCAAGCCTGCGCCGCCGCCGCCTCCTCCTCCGCCCATCGCCACTGAACAATAGCAATAAAGTGCGTTAACTTTTTGGCAGACAATAGATTTCATTTCTGGCACAGACCAAAATGGTTATCCCAGCCAACAGTTACCAATTCTCCATACACAATGGTTTCCCGAAGGGGGCGAGTGTGTGCGGAATTGTTTTATTATTGCCCTCAGGCATTTCGAATTGAATGCATGAGTGGGTGCCACTTGCCACCCCCTCACTTCCCAACGCTCGCCTCCCCGTCTGATGTGTCAGCTGTGAATGAACGTGATATGACCACTACTTAGTGCGCTATTTTGTGGTGGACTAACCCTAGGTTAGGGATCGTTTTTCATTTATAACATCATTTCATCGAATATGGTCGCAGATTTGACACATTACGTGAACTTTTCACTATATGAAACTTGAAAGAAGTTATAGCTATGCATTGTTGAAAAGTAAAGTTACATAAACTGTAGAGTTTATCAACATCTTCAAGTGATTAAATCCTAAACTTATGAGTTATCAGAAACAAATTTATTTAAAGTAGAATCTGCTGAACTATTTTGCAACCTTTGTGTGAATTAAATTCCTTTTTTTCTTAGTTTTCATAAAAAGATTGTATGGCAATGGGTTTATGAATAGAGAAAGGGAAGCAGCTTTCCATGCCATACTTCATAGCAATCGGTGAACCGCGCCTTGGTCCTTCCACAAACACATATAAATATATACACATATACATATATAAATATATGGATGTGCATATAAGTTCTGTGCCCCCCTTTACCTTCTGCTAGCATGGTGGCTCCCATCCATGTTTGCCATTGTTCGCAGTTTGAATGTTTAATACTTGTACGCTGGCTGGCACGTTGCCCTACTCCCTCTCGCTCTCTTCAATGCCCCTCTATCTCGCTCCCTCTAATATGCCGGCGCTTTGTCCTAACCACACAACAAACTGACTGCCACGCCCCCAAATCCCCACAAGACCCCACCAGTTTGGGGGTCTTGTGTTGCATTTTGCAACTTGCTGATCATTTTACACACTTACGAGTTGCTGCAGAGTCTTAATATGCTTTCAGATATGCATCAGCATTACACTGAAATAAATTTAGACTGCACTCATGCTGCTTTCATAATTAAATGTTTGCTAGTAACAAACAAATGTATGTTTTTGTACTATAATTTATTGTATATTATTTTATGGTCACTATAGTTTTCAGTGTTCTCATATGAAACTATATTAGTGAGTATCTGTGTGAGCAACTGAAGACGTTGCCATCATCGTTGTTGTTGCCACTTCTCCCCCTTATCCATCTGCTGCCTTTTTGCGCCAACTCGTGTATTTGAGCATTGAACTGGAAATGCGCTACAAGCCCCCTTCGAACCTCCAACTCCCCCCTTTCAACTAACCCCCTCTTGGCCCAGAAATCGTATGGCCAGCCAGAACGGCGCAGCGCACAATTTGCATGCCGAACGCCCAAACGGATACAGTACAACAAACAGCGGAGGATAGTTAAATAGCGCCCTTTAAACTATATGGTTAAAAAAATTCGTACAAATTTTTAAGTTATTTTTTTTAAACGAATTCCTATTTGATTAAACTGATAGAAAACCATTTCGGTCTAAGAAAAATTAAAGATGAAAAGAGTGTAATATGTATACCCATTACTTTGACCTTAGCTGTACACCGAAGTCATCGAATTTCCCGCATCGCTCCCCACTTCATCGTGCAATCCCCAATCCCATTGCTCGTTTCTGATTTTCATTCGCTTCGAGCATATTTGCCTGACTTATCAGCATTCTGTGATGATGGGAGCGTGAGTCGTGATTGGAAGTCGTGATTACCAGAGCAAAAAATATCCCAAAGATTGTTATGACCTCAGGATAAATAGAACACAAATTAAATCAATTTGTTGCCCACTCGATAAGTTATATTGTTTTATGTGTTTATTTGAGTGCATCCAGGCATAAATGAAAGTTAAGTAAATCATTTGTAGCTTCAATGATTTCGATAGAAATCACCCGAGTAATTAAATATACTATTGGCAGCGAAATCGAATATAATAATAATAAAAGTGGATTAAAGGTTCTGCTAAATTAAATATTCAATGCTGATTTTTAATAGCATTTTTATATGGTAATTGCGATTTTAAGCATTGCAAAAGCAGCACGCTGCCATCGTTGAGTGCTGTATTTATTTTATTTTCCCCAACCCTTCAGCATTCCTTTTGGGGCGACTCTTGGCATTTTATTTATTCATGTTCTTTGCTGGCCTTTCTTATTCCATATCGAATGATATGCATGTGCGTTCGGGACTCCACGACGATTTGCGGCCACTTGAGAGCGGGAAGGCAGGGGAACCCAAAACAAGAACGTTCTCGGCGATCCGAACAAGGGCCAAAAAGTCAAGTGAGTCGAGTAGATTTCGATATTTTCCATTCGAATGGAGTGGCTTAACTGGGCAGCAGCTGGGCTGGCTGGCTGACTGGATGGCTACTGTTTCCCTTTTCACACATTGCCCGAGGAACTAATCCGCAAATCAATTAATTTTCATGGTACTTAGCATGATTTCTTTCCACTCGCTGCGCATCGATGAGCACAAGGATCCAGGTCCAGATCCAGGAAACTGGTTTCTGCAACAAAACATGCACTCAATCAAAGGAAAATTAGCATTTAATATGCCAAAAAGCCGAGGGTTGGGGTGTTTTCATGTGTTTCCGACATGGAAGTCCGTTCCCCCTTGGGAATCGAATCGAATCGAGGGCGAGCAACAACCCTCCTGCGTTGGATTCTTCTTGTCCGTTTCATTCCTCGGGTTTCCTTCCCTTCATGGCAAATAATTTTGTATTAAATTTCCCTGGAACTCAAACACAAAGGACATGGTCGTGGGGAGAGAACTCAGAAACAGAAATTGATTGCAGTTTCAGGATTTGGGCAAACCCTCCGCATCCCATTCTGCAGCAGCAAAAAGGTGTCGGCTATGTAATTATACGTGCCGCATTGTCCTGCTCTGGATCACCCTCCTGTGAGTCCTTCCCCCTTTTCCCTCCCCTTGTTTACTTATTAAGCATATTTGTTGCTTTCCCCCTGCCCTGTGGCTTTCACATTTTCACCGCCAGCTGCGCACATTTTCCTGCTCGCTTTCCTCACTTTCCTCCACTGGTTTTGCTCAGGTAAATTAGCTGGACAAGGAGTGAAATGTCCTTGGCTTAACGTGGTTCGCCTGAGATATTTATAACAATTATCTGTAATTAATCCCAGCGACACATTAATCAACATTTTTCCGCGCTCCTTAATTATCAAAGTGGCTAAAGTTTCACCAAGGGATGGTGATCTTGATGATTAAGTGCTCCACAGTTTTGTACTTAGCTTGTTGTAGCTGTCCGCGAAGAAAATGCAGTAAATTATAGTACACAAGCTTGAGGTTAAGTACTTTTGGTTAACGTACGTCAATTTGCATTAAATGTGTTGTTCTCCTTTAAAACGCTCATTAGATAAAGAATACTCTCAAATTAATTAAATTTCTATTATGCGAGATATCTCTTTGTAGAATTCGATATGAGACAGAACTCGTCTGGATTTGTGTCCTTTTTTCAATTTAGCCACCAAAGCTGGATGAGAAAAGACAAAGTCCTGAGGAACTAAAAGCTATACAAAATTAACAACCTCATTCTCCACATCCATCGTAACTTTCAAATTGGGAGTGTGTGTGTGTGTGTTGCCAAAATGTTTTGCATGGCAAGGACATCACGTCGTCAGTTTGTCGGTGCCTAGGCGTCTCCACAGCCCTTCTGTTGATTCTCCTAAACGATCCCTATTTGCTCCGCAGGACAAAAAGACGGGAAAAAAGGAAGCAGAACGAAACTCCGTGCTAAACAATGGCATACAGAAGAAGACAAGTAAAAAAAAAAACACATGAAAAGCATACATTACACGCTCGAAGTAACCCGAGGGGAACTCACCAAGGGAAACAAAAACAAAGACATGGAAGGGATAGGTCTAGGAATAGGAATAGGGATAGGGACATGGACTGGATGGGGTGCACCCAGGAGCGAGGGGAGGACTGGATAATATTGTTGTTCACATGTCGAGTTCCTCTTTTTTTTTTTTTTTTCTTTGTATATGCCAAGTGAATGTGGAACGTGTGCAAAGGACACATACAGAGTCGCACTCAATGGAAGAGCAAAAAAAAAAGAGGAAGGTAATGAGAGAAAAGAGGGTCCTTGGGAGGCAAAGTATAGGGTTTTCCTGAGGTAATAGGATGCGCAGAACTGGCAACATGCTCAGATTTATTTACTCACAGGCAACCTAATTGTATTTGACGGATAAACGACACTAACAGTGTGTGAAACACACGCAGTCAAGCAAATTTATCGTCTATCAGTGTGATAAAGTTGCATTTGGAGCACGGTAAAAAGAGACTAACCTTTTAGAAGAAAATATTCTATTGTCTGGGATTTTTCAACATTTTGCTGACTCACGGTTGACTAAGCATTTTGCTAACCACAAAACATTTTTGCCTTTGGGCGTTGAAGCTGCAAACCAAAACGGATCAAGTCCTGACCAAATACAGGATGTATCCTCTAGCCGCTGGCGAACAGAATGTTTTTTTAACGGATAAGCTTCCTGGCCCTGTCCAATGGGATCATTTAATTTGCAAATGTGTGCACAGAACTGCAAACAATGATGGGAAACACGCGTGGCATTTAGAAGATTCCCTTGCCACCTTTGTTTTGCCTCGTTCACTATAATTTCGTTCCATAATCCCAGGATCCCAGGAAATGTTACAAATCCGCTGTTGTTGTTCTTGTAGCATTTGCTGTTGATTACGGCAACCGCATCGCCAACTTCCTGCTGCCCGATACCCGAACTTGCCTCTAATGTGCAGCTGCCCTTTGTGGCGATTGTAGCACTGCCATATCCCCGACCTACTATGCATTTATCCCAAAAAAAAATCCAGTCAATCAAAAGCGTGCGCAAACATCCCAAGGGGGAAAGTCAAATTTGCCCGGCATTTCGCATTCATTACTTATGCACAGACAGACAGACAGACAGACCGACTGACTGACGGAGCAACCCTCATAAATTCGGGCCGAAGAAAATGGGCATAGCTCCGGGGATCTGGAAAATATATATGTGTATATGATGGAGTGGGATGGGGTGTTGTGTGCGGAGCAACCCTTAAGCTCTAGCCCGCTCCCCCCCTCGGTTAATCGTTATTTTGGCACTTTTGCGTCGCTTCTGCTGCGCTGCTGCGTAATCGCTTTTCACCATAAAAATCTAAAGAAGATATTTTCCTCGGCCGACAAGGAAAACGGGGTTGTTGCGAAGTCAGGAGGGGACCAACGTACCGTTCCATGGCGTAGCACATTTTCAAATTATCCTCAATGAAATTATGAAGCAAAAAAGGGTCGTCCGTTCATTTTTTTTTTTTCGAACGAAAGGAGAGGGAAACAAACCGCTTGAGTCAAATATTTTTGATGAGGGTCATAATTATAATGAAACAGGTCTTGCATACAGACAAGCGGAGAAGGGGGCCAGTAGAGAGGGTCTTGCCTTCGCTGGGCCAGCGTGCACTGAGCGAAAATGCCAGTACTTTGATTTGTTTTAATTTTCTACGTATTTTTATTTTTGTCTACTAAGACAGATTGCAAAAAAAAAAAAAAAATTCTTAAGCATTGCTCAATTGAACTTATGACATGCAATGCTTTTGATAAATCATACTATAATAATTTATATATATATATATTTTTTTTGCAGTGTTCGTTCCCCCTTTTTATACTTTAAACACACTTTTCCCCTGCTCCCCCGTTTGCTTTTCGTTCCGTTCGATCCCTCGTCGTAGTTGTTGTCTCAACACTTTTGCGAGGTTACGAAGGGGGAACTTTCGTATATATAACAACGCATGATTCATGCTCCGTGCAGCACACACCCTCCCTCCAACTGCCTCGAAATTTACCCTTCTTGTTACATTTAAATGCAAAATGTGTGGGGTGGCGTGGAGTGGGGTGGGTTGGTTCGAATGTTCGCCCCCTTTTTGCACGCCAAAGCATAGCGTGTTTTCTGCTCTTTGTTTTTTTGGCCGCGAGGGGTGTTGTACGGGATTTTGGTCATAATTAAAATAAATTTTAAACGATTGCCCTGCTTTGATTATGTTGTTGCAACGGGCGAGAGTGAGTGCGCGAGTGTTTTTGCTGAAAATTGAAAAGTAATGCCACTTTTGTCACTATTGGGTTTGCCCTTCAGGGCAATTATCGTTGCTCCCTTGAAGGCTCTCGTTTTGGAAGTGAAGTGCGAACGCGGATGAGAAGATCGTAGTGCGGTGGAGGAGGAAGGTGCTCCGGCAGCAGGGGCAAGAGTCGGTCAGGCGTGGCTCGGCAATCAAGTTGTTTATGGCCGTGTGGCAGCTACCATCTTCACAGTCCGATTTGTCCGTCCAGCCAGCCTGTCCGTCCACTTGAGTTCATGCCGCAAATCACGACATCAAGAGTCGTGTGAGGGCGACGACGAGAGCGGAGTGTGGGACTCTTCGAGGGGCAGACCTTTTCGCCTGGCACCTCTCTCATAGCCATTAACACGCAAAAGCCGAGCTACACTTCAGCAACGGGAAAAGTTACCAAAAAATAAAGTTGAGCATTTAACAAGATTAGATATATATTCATATATCTACATATTCATGCATAAAAGTAAACAACAATCTAGTTAAAATCTTAGTTCATCAATAAAACTACTGTTTAAAATGCTCCCTATTAAATGTTAATGTTCATATGTAAAGAATATGAATATATGAGATCTTGCGAACGGAAAAGCTTATGGGAAATTGGTAAAGAAAACACTTAGCCTCGCTGAGCTGAACGCAAGACCTCGATTTTTCCCCAAGTGTATCCACACACATACTTACCTTCTCCCCCCAGCAACCTACAATTCTTGGCCATCCGTTGGCTCGACTACTTTAATAACAAAGTAAATATTGTTCATTAGTAAATATTTACACGCTCGTCGCATGTTTGCTCATATTAAATACAAGATATAGAGGTTTGGGTGGTGGGGAGTGGGATTGGAGATGGAGGCATCTACTTCGACTTGGAATCGTGTGTGTGTGTTTGGTTTACGTTCTTTCCACAACGCTTTATTTATTTATGTTTCCATTTATTTATTTATGCGCATTCGTTGGCTGGCTCTCGGTCGGCAATGTGCGTGTTGAGCTATTAAACATTTATCGATAAATTTTTACAGCTGTCTATGGAGGAGCAAACTAGGTACGCAGGGGGGCGGGGCGGAGGTGTTGTGGGTGGGGTGAGGTGTTGGAAAACTGAGAGGGTGGAGTGGGCGGTGGTTGCATGGCGGGAAATGTGTGAGCGAGTGAGTGTTTGCTTTATAATTTATGTGCATACCAAATGAAGCATTTACGACACGCAGCACTGGAGTGCCACGCCCCAATTTGCTTCAAGAAATTCGGTTGCATATGTTCCACCCAAGGGGGGGGGGAGTTGGGGATATTTAATGCCTCCCAAACCGGAAAGGAAGTTGAGCATATTAGGGGGCATTAGCCGACCTAAACGCTTCCTTTACTTTGATGAATATTATCCAGTGCGACGTGCTTATCTAATTGAATGATTTTTGAGAACGACAAATATTATTTTTATAAACAGTAGCTATTTATAACTCTTCTACATACCGAAAAAAACATATAAAAAACTTTAAAGATTTTTCGAACTAATTGTAAACGCTCCATTGGTAGTAGTTAATTTTATTTCACTAGCGTACTAGAGTTAACAAATATAATAAATAACATGTATTATATAAAAAAAGCCTGAAGTTTTCTCGTAAAATCTTCCAAATTTAATTAGGCACTTCAATATATGGTTATTACTTATGGCTAACAAATATTGTAACTAACATAAACAATGGCAGTAAACGTAATTTTAGGGTTTTAAATAAATGCTGATCAAGCACCTACTAAATATTGTTACCCGAACAGCGCCTTTCGTCACTAACTTGTAGTGCCTTTAAGCATTTATTTTATCTCTCTGTTTTTACAATCACCCAAATGTTCGGGGGATACCCGCATTATTTATGAGCCATAACTCATGCGCAGACTAAGCGATGATTTCCATTACTTTTCCATCGGTCGTCACCTCTCTCACCTTGCACCAAAAATTTCATTGATTTGCCGCGTGTCACTTGCAACTAATTGCCATTAGGCGCCGCTAAATAATTTATGCGGCACAACAGCAACACACAAACTGAAAGGGGAAATTCGATCGTGTCTCGTTCGTTCGTTTGTGGCATTAGTGTCATAATTTATTTCCATATAGAGTTTACGGTTTGCATTCGGCCACTTGCAGCTTGTGAACATTATGGCGCTGCAACATGCACAGCACGAAAATGGAAAATCAAAAATCCAAAGAAAAAAAAACCGAAAACCAAAAACTGAAAACTGAAAAACGAAACGAAATTGCTGGCAGAATGAAACGCGTTTTGCGGCGCCGCGGCTTGAAAAACCAAATTGTAACCAAATGCGGTGGCTCGAACTGGAATGGGAACTGCGAATTGGAGGGAGCAGTGGTGGGGGGAGCTGAATGGATGGACGGTCACTTGAATTGAAACCGCAGCGGCGGCAAAAACCACACGCCATCAGTTCACCTTCTGTTGCGCCCCCCCTGCCTCCTTGTGCCGCCCTTGCCACCGCTTGGCTGCCCCTTCCATCCGCAGGCATGTTAAATGCAACCGAAGCAACGAAGCGTGCAAATCATGTTAGCCCCTGCCACGGCAACCAAAAGCCCCGCAACCCTCCCTTGCACTGTAAAAAAAGTAAGGCAGGCTTTTAGCTAAAAAAAAAATTAATATATATTAAAGACAAACCAATAAGTAAGCAACTTGGAAACAAAACATACGTAGAATTTCCTTTTTAAAAAAATTATGAATTAAATATCACTGCACTATTTTTGCAAGTGTACTTGGCTGTCGTTTCAGCCCCTGCAGCGCGCACTCTGCCCCCTTCCCCCTCACGCTTGCCACTCTTTCCCCTCTCGCGTTGCACGCTTTGCAATGCAAACGACCGCAGGGGTCCATATCCCAATGCCATAAAAGGTCGCCCTCTGTCTGCTGCTGGCTACCGCTGGATGAGGGGCAGGAGCAGGGACAAGAGCAGGGAATGGTTGTGGTGGTGGTGCTGCTCTGCTGTCTTCGGTGTGGAGTGTGTAGTTCGTTCGGATTACAGTCCGCTTCGGTGGTGGCAATTGCGTGGACAACATGACGCACAATGTACACACGGACGGCTGGCCAAGTATCTCAAGTGGTTTTATTTTTCATATCACCAGGGCGTTATAGATTATCGGAATAGTTCTCCTTTTGACGCTCTAATCAAAAACGAAGGCCTGAAATCGATGTGGAATGAAGCGGAAAATAAGTGCAAACGAGTTATTTGATATCCATAAAGTTATTTGAATTTATCTTTTTATAAGCATCTCACACAAAACATGTGTCGAATAATTGAAATTATGGTTGACTTTCTTTGCTTGACAACTTATCACATAATAGATTCTATGCGATTCTTTAAAGACAAATAATTCCGAAGAAATCTACGCAAATATTTTTTCTTCAGCCCATTGTCAGAAATTTCTATGTCAATGTTTGTTTTTAGTTATTTGCTTAGGTGTGAATTTGTTATTTGTGCGACACTTTTTGGGTGTGAAAGATATCGTGAGGTAATCAAGGCACTAAAAAAGCGTGCATAGATTTGGTAAATATTATTCACTGGCAACTGATAGCATTACAAGCCTATTTTTTTTTTGTTTTTTGAGGCAATTAATTCGAAAAGTTTCCCCACCAACTAGACCAAATTTGTCAATTAGCTCACATACATACGAATACGTATGTTGCCACAAACCCCCAGTTTTTTTCCCCACTCCACAAAATCTTTCAATTAAGTCACACTCTACAAAATATCTGTCTGTTTTCGGGTAGCCGAGCGTGTGACGCTGTGGCGCCGAATTCACAAAGCCCCCCGAAAAGCCTTTCGCCATGATGATTTGACATATTATTAAGCATTTAAGGCACTCGAGTGTGAAATTACAGTGAAATAAAGGAGGGAAAAATGTAGTAAATGTGTGGCTAATAAACAAGAGTGCGGGCAAAATGAAATTAACCCGTCCGAATGAGCGGCACGAAAGGTAAATGGAAAATTTGTCATTTATAATGAATGCGTGGCTAATATCAATAATAAATGAATAAGCAGATACAGATACATATAAACAGCCAGATACAGATACAGATACACACACACACACACACACAAGCTGCGCCCACGCACACCATTGCAGTGGAATGGATGGATGGGAGTGTATCGAGAGAAAAAGCCAATTTAATGGCCATAATTCCGTTGTAGCTGCTCTGCGGCTGCCGTGTTGTCTGCGACACAAAATCAAATTTAGTGACATGAAAGCACGTCATGAAACGAAACGAAACCAAACGAAACGAATGAAACGACAAGCGAACAAGTTAACAAGAGCAAACACTCACGCACACACATACATACATAAGCCATATTCACTCTTGGCCAAGTGATGTGGTGTGTGGGGGAGGAGGGGGAGCTATGTGTGTGGGGGGTGGGGGCTGTGGAAGGGCGGAACGGAATATTTTTGTACGTACGACAAAGACCACCCGCAAAGATGCACTGAAAACAATGCGGATATACTTTTATATTAATATTAAAAAATATATAACTATTTGATGTTTTCAACAGCTTCATAAACCAAAATGCTAATTAATTTAAATTCACTTAATTTAACTACATTCTTTCTGCAAGTGCAACGGGAATGAAACAGAATAAGAACAGAGGCGTTGGTGCGGCAAGAGGAGGGGTTTGTTTTTTCACAGGGGGGTTGGGGGGTTGGTGAGCAGCGACAGACGTGTGGCACATTAAAAACCGCAAACGAAAAAAATGACTTTTTGTGCTCGTCGTATTTCGTTTTGTTCGCTGTTTTGGGGGAAAAAGAAACGAGTTCACTGCGCTTCAAATGGCATACATGTCGTTCATTTGTTGTTCTTCCCACAGTCCCCAAACGACGGGCTAACGTTAAGAGCCCCAATTTTGGGGGGCCAATAAGTCACAGGTTTGTGGGCAGAGAAAGCATTAAAAAAGGAAAGCCCCTGGCCAATATTAATTAATATGAAAGTACACGCTTAGCGCATTAGGTTGAATGTGAAATATTTACAATAGGTTAGCATATTTAAATATGCCATTTAAATCCCTTTAAACATTTATTTTTAAAGATCTTTTAATGCAAAAAATGTATTTGGTATTCAAAAATATGCATATGTTGGGCCTTTATATTCATTTTAAATTTGTTTCTTTAATCAGTGCAGCGTTCCATAAACTGTGCATAAATCATGTTTCTGGTAAATGCAATTTAAAAATTCGCAAAAAAAAGAAAAACTAGTGAGAGGGAATATTATCAAACCTATTGAATATCCATCGCAGCCACGCAGACAAATTCAATTTGCCTGGTCATGCATGCATTACCAACTAAATGTCTAGCCAATATTGTGCATAAATAAAACGGGGAAAAACGCATTATTTGCATAATTAATTTCCATCGGTGGCAAACAATTCACAACATGGCGTATGAGCGATGGCGAGTGCATAAATCAGGCAGGAAAAACGCACGCAGTTTCTTTATTTTTGGGCAGTTGAAACAAATCGATTGTGTCATAAAGCGCTTTTTGTATCTTTCAGTTAACTTTCCATAACGTATAGTATATATATGTATAAATTTATTAACACTTCAGCGGCAAAATACAACTGGCTGCTATTGTTATGGCAAGCAATTTGCATATGCAAATTGATTTTTCCGCACTCAACTTGAGTGAGTCTCGACTGAGCCGAGCAAAGTTAAAGCTCAACGGCGATCTAAGACGCTATTAAGTGGCGCCGGAACGCCTTCCCACGCAAACATGCACCTATGCATTTAATTAATTATTTTAATTGCAGCGAATAATGGCGGCACTTAATCAATAATATGAGCGACTCTCTCTCGCTGCTTAGACTACTTAATGACGGCCACTTTGTTCACTCCCCAGACATTTGGTCACCGTGCAATTTGCATAAATTAACAAAGCCAACCGACCGCACTATTCCGCCTTTTTACGTCGCCCTCGAGACTAGAAACCGCCCCTCCTCTCCTTCCCTTATCTGCCACTTATTTTCCCCACTATCTATTGATAGAGATTCTGTGCCACCTGGCCAAGACACTTGAGACCGTGCCAAAAGCATTCGCATTATAATCAGTTTAAAGTGGTAGCACACACTTGGTGTTGCTAATAAGCTCATAAATCAGTTCGCCATTTTTTTATACTTTTTTTTCATTTGTTGGGTTATCCACATAGAAGATTGTAAAGGTCATTTTGAGTTCCTTATAAATATGCATTATTTCTTTTTATTATCTTTAAATCTTCATTTTATTTTGTATTTTGCATCACTTTGCACACCAAAAACTTAGCATAATGCCAAAATATTTTGGCCCGGCCAAATCAAAAAGACGACTTAAGTCTTGAGTGGCTGCTGCCAATTGCCAAATCGGTTTTAGGGAGCAACTATGTATACATATTTCTGTGAACACAACGAATGGCTGCTATGGGGTATATTTCTTTTTTATTTGCCTTTTTATTTTCATTGTTTTTTTTTTTATTTTTTTTTCTATTGGGGGACCCCGTTTCAAGTGGCTGCTGCCCGTCGTCTGCGCTCTATAATTAAATTGCCAAAGTGCTGGCATCCATTTTAGGTTTATTTTTTGGCACTTGGTGTTGCTCAATTTAGCAACTACAACAAAAACGACGACGACGGCGGGCAAACAAAAACAACAATTGAACAGCGCCGCCCACAAACGCCCACCCACAATTATTGTCAGCTACAATTTGCATTCGTTGGCATAATTTAGCGGGCCAAAAACCGAAAGAAATATATTAAAAAAAAAAAAAAAAAGCAAGGAAATACAAAATGTTTGGGCTGCCACTTTTGAGGCGGACCGAAGTGGAGGGCGTGGCCGTTGTCAAATGCAAACAATTAGATAAATTGCTTTATTTGAAGCTATTCAAATGAACCAAAGCGAAGCGACGCCAAGGCACGTTTATTAACCTTTTGAACTCATTTGAGGCGAAGCTCATCAATTCAATGAATACAGCGAAGAAGATGAATCTCTCTGCGGCCCGGGGGCAAAACGATGATGAGGGGCAGTTTGTTGAGAAGTATTGTGTGGGGCGGGGGGAAGAGCAGTACGAAAAACTGTAGAACGCCAAAATGTTGAAATCTGTGGGTATATTTATGTTAACTCTTTGCGTTTTGAGCTCACAACGAACTAGAAACACCCTTTAAAAAGTTTTCAGATATAAAACAATGTTTTCATAAATTTACAAATTCTAAAGACGATGTCGATTATACTTAACGCATTTATAAAATGTACATAACTCATTCTCATTAGTAGATTTTGTAGGAAATTGCTGCCCCTAATTATGCAAATTAAGTATAAATGGTGTTAACTGCTTCGAGTATTATAAACGTTAGCAGTTATGTTCCTTTGCAAATATTTTTTAAAGGAGGGTGTCTCAGACTTCGTTTCCCTTTTTTCTGCCCTTGCCAACGTTCTGGCTGTTGCTTTTTTTCTTTTTTTTTAGTTGTATTTTTTTTTTATTTTTTTTTTATCAACTCGCTGAAGCCCAACCCAACTCGACTCGATTCGACTGCAAACTCAGCCTCCAGCTTTTATTTTAGCTTCAAGTTGGACTGGGGGCCCTGGACGACAGGCGGCTCTTTTGCCTTTGCCTTTCGCTGCCATCGTCATCAGCCTCATCACGAAATGGGTAGTGGATCTGGAGGAGGGAGTGAGGTGCAGTGGAGTCGAGTCGAGTCGAGTGGAGTGCTGGAGCGGTGGGGGCTGCAACTGGGGACAGGCAAATGGGCGGCAGTTTGAAACATTTTTCATTTGGCTCGCTGGCTGGCTGCCTCTGCGATGGAGCCTCCGTTTTTTGCCCCGCAATACCCACATTTCCCCACATCCCCTCCCGAAACCCAACTGACAATGGAAAAACCACAAGTTTTATTATTTCTTTTTTTTTATCGTCTTTCTTTTGGTTGTTTGGTTTGGTTGGTTGGTTGGTTGCCTGGCTGGCTGGTCGGTGCAACTCGAGTCTGAAAATATTTTCTGTTGCCGCTTCTGCTTCTCGGCGTTCTTATTTTATTTCCGGTCATTAAAAGTCAATCTCGAGAGGTCTCGTAAATGACATTGTCGCCGCTTTCAGTCGGCTAATTGAAGCTACTTGAGGGGCAGTCGCTTCACCCATCGGCTGAAGTGGAATTGGAAGTGGAAAGGCGCCAAACGGGGTTCCATTTAATTAAGTTATTCGAAGCTGTTTGCCTCCACTAATCTCTTCGCTGCGGCAGCTCATCATCATCGCTGCTGTTTCCCTTCGTTGGCATCCAAAACATGACTGGCCATTCCTCTTTGATTGATGGCCCGGTTGGCACAAACAGTTAGTGGTTCTGGCCAAAAGAAATGGGGTGAAATGTGTGGGCTTTATGTGGCGTGGAAGTGTGATTAGAAAGTTGGCACTCTGTTTAACCTCTGACCAGACATAAAACGCTTTAAGGGCTTCGAAAACATGAAAACAAGTCTTTAAAGGTACATAAATTTAACACTTCAATTTAATAACTCTCTATGCTTTTAAGTTTTAAAGTGTATGATTAGGCGTAGGCAAAAGATGGAACTCTGCGCTTTAATTTTTAGATTAGCATTTCTTTTCGGTTCGCTGATTCACAAAGTCGTCGGGTTCAGAGAATCAAGTGGCTAAAAACCAGAAGCTCAGTCGAAACTCTAGCAAAACCAGTTTCATAAAACAATTTGAGTAGCTACTAAATCAGTTTTTATGGAGTTTTGTAAAGAAGAAATTATAGTACTTCGCTGCTGGTTGTTTTTCGTTGCAGATTAAGTTGAAAGAGCCATTTACCATCTGTTTCGCTGGCTCTTTGAGACGCATTTGCAATTGTGTTGCCAATCACAGATGGTTGTTGTTATTTGTGTTTGCGCACTTGTCGCATGATATCCGCCGCCCCTCATTCCCCTGCCCCCCTGAAACAACTTTGCCCATTCAATTGTCATTGCGAATGTCAATAAATTATTTATGCGTCACATTAATTGCCTCTGCGTGTGTGTGTGTTTATGTGGTCTTTGTGGACAAACCCCTTCCACTTACTATATGACATGAAATTGAATTTTATTGTTTTAAATTGCGCCTTTATTATATGTATGTTTGCATGTAGAAACCATTTTGCATTTGCTTAACTTATCCTAATGCTCTTCTTTGCATTTTCTCTACTTGCAGGTGAGTGCCAATTAGCAACGGAAAAAGTTACCAAAAACAACGAATGTGGTTCGAGTAAGTTCACTTTTTCACACTGCTGTCGGATGGGGGGCGTGCCGTTTTTAATTAAAAAACTTTTGCAATTAAAATTATTTTCGCTCGCAAAACTTGGCAGGGAAACTAAAATGGCAAAAATTGCACACCAACTAATATGCATAATTATTCTGTTAGTGTGGGCGAGTGGTGTGTGTGTGTGCGTGTTTGATAATTTAGTAAAACTATTTTATGTCGGTTGCTTTCGAACCTTTTGACACCGCAACTTTACCCACTACATACCCCTTGAATTAATTTAATGAAGAGCATGCCAGACAAAATCTTCAGCACATATCGCCAGTTCAAAATCAAAATAGCTGTTTCATTAGCCGGGGTATCATGTGTAATCATCAAGTATCAAGTGTAATCCTTCGGTTATTTCGCCTCTGGTTTTGTTTGGCATTAGAGAAAGCAAACCGACGAAGCCACACCATCACCCACTATATATATATGTGTGTGTGTGTGTATCTAGTTGAATATAGAGAATTTTCCCTCCATCATTCAAAAACATAAAACTTTCCAAACCGCAACTCTCGCACACACACAAGTATAACTTGGTTGGGCACACAAACACAAACCGCAAAAACTTTTGAACAAACCAAAACCGTAAATAAAAATAAAAATAAAATAAACGGAAAATATTCCCCATTTCGGGGGATTTGTTTTCACTATTTGCGGTCATTTTCCATTCCAAAGAATATGTAATGAAATTTTGTGCATACCGTTCTGTTGTTTTCCGTTTGGGACAGAAGTTTTTCATTTCGCCCATAAAACTGTTTAAGAGTTTGAGTTGTGGGTTTTTTATGAGAGTCTAGAGATGGTATGGTAATAATTATTAAATATTGCAACCAACAAATAACTAGTTTTTATAATAGTTTAGTAAACACTTCCAAATTAGTGTGAGTTTATTTGTGGTTCTTTAGTTCCGTTCTCTGGTCATTAAAGGCAACCTCGAACTTCTGTTTTTTTTTTTTTTTTAACCAAAGTCAATTCAGCAACGAAAAGTTTTGACATCGTTGGCGTACACAAAATTTTCGTTGATCTCACAAAGCAGGAGTAATAAAAATTCAAATAAAAGAAAAATAAACTGAATACGAAATTTCATGGCCCATACTGAAATTCTCCCCCAAGCACATGCTTTTTGCTTTCCATTTTTTCTTTTTATTTATTTTTTTTTCCTGTTTGGGCCATAAAATTTATGACAGTTCGCACATTTGGCATACGAAAATGAAATACACTCCAAAATAAGAAACAAACCGACACACATGCACGTCGGATAAAACTGTCGGAATTACGTGTGAAAAATGTGTCCAACAAAAATAAAAGCGAAGTCGAAAAAATCAGACACCGCGTAATTTCAATGGAAAAAATGTTCAAGTGTGCCCGGATTGTGAGTTTGTGTTTCGGGTGAAGTCAAAGCAAAAAGGCCCCACCCATTTAGCCGCCGGCTAAAGGCAAACACACTTTTAATTAATAAACAAACAAGTTAATTTGTTTTATTATTTCCCAATGCGCGCCCCTCGCGTTTTCAAGAGATTCTCAAGCACTTGAAAATCGATTTAAAACTTTGTGGGCTGACCGAGGAAAACACACCCCCTTTGCGCCTTTTTCCCCCACTCATAATAAATGGCCAGCAATGCTGAGCTATGTCGACAGCAGCGAGATGAACAATTTCTAAAAATACATTCGAAATTTTAAATACATTTCGGGGGCACAGGATGTGGGCAAAAAGGTCGATGCATAAGCTATATTGCAATTGAGTTAATTAGTACGTACCTAATGGTTTTGGCTAAGAAAAATTAAAAGCACCTGGCTAATACACTCAAACGAAGTACTTGATTTGCGAACTGCAGGGTATATTTCATTTGCTGACATGTTCAATGCGGCGTATGCGTAATATTTTGTTTTCTTTTCGGCTGCTGAAAAAAAATTGCTAAGGCAAATAAATATTCAGCAAGGCGCTTCGAGGCAATAAATGTTTTCTGTTTTTGTTGAATTTATCATAGCCATATATACTATAGGCATATGGATCTATTGTGTGCGCACATATATAATAAATACATATATATATGTGTGTGTATATATCTATTGTGAGTTATTGCATTTGGAGGCCAATTTTATTTTAAATAAAATTATAATTTTATTACTACGTTGTGCGGCGAGAAATTGTTTTGTATTGCCAAAAAGCCGCACTTTGTTGTCTTGTTCGTTGGTCTTTTAATTTATTTTTAAATTTAAATCTATTTCGCCTTCTGGTGCTCGATATATAAAAAAAGAATGTATTTTTAAATTTTTGTTTTGTTTGCTCTGCTTGGCTTTGTGTTTTGCGAAGACAAAAAGTGCGACGAGACCGAGTTGAACAATAAATTAAAATCACATGAAAATCTGTATTCCGTCGGTCGTTCGCTAAAATTCCGATCATTTTCGCCTGTGGCACATTTGCATACCAAACTTGACACTTGTCTGCGTTGGCGGTGGTCGTTTTTTGGTGGGCGTGGCACCGCCCGGAACAGCTGTAGTTTATTCTATCTATCTCATCCGTATTACTGGCGGTGGCAAATGTGACGTGATGTTCTTTCTCGGAAGCATCATTGAAATGAGGCAAGTTTCAGGAGGAAACAACAAACTTTGACAAGCCAAACATTTATCAATGCCAGCAGAAATTGGTTTGACTCTTTTTTTTTTTTTTTTTGATCGCCCGAGGATGTTTGGATTGGTAAAGGAGGGATTTATAACATGCTCGAAAAGCCACATAGCCGCACTGACCTTCTGTTGACATTTTCAAAAGGAAACTTTTCATCATTTATTATTTTGGGTTAGGTATCGTATTCATGGGGCTAGTTAAAGTTTGGCAGAAGTTTGGGCTTAGGAAATGGGATTAACCAGTTTTCTTAGTTTTAATTAAGTTTCAAGCAGAGTCACTTAAGTTTTCACACATAAAGATGATAAAATAATAATAATTAAATACTACGATATTAAATATTATTTTTTTGGTATTTTCAGTTTTGGGAATATATTGGTCATGAATCAAGTTTCTTTTTCCATTTCAGTTTATTTTGTAATTGCAGAAACTATTAGCAATAAAAGGAATCTTCAGGAAACAGCTGAATCTGAAATAAAAGGGCGGATGTGGTGGGCGGGCAGTTAAAATGCAAGCAGTAAACTTTTACATAAGACACATGCCAAGAAATTCTAGGAAATGTCCCTTTTTTTCAGCACAGCAATACCCTGTAGTTGTGCTGGGCATACCAAGACTTTGAAACTTGGAAGTTTTCAAAGATGTTTTTATCAGGTTTTAATGCCCGGATTGCAGTTGAAGATTTTTAATTGGTGCCCAGAGATGAATGGAGTATACTTTTAAGTGTTTATTTTACCTGGGGCATCCAACTGGTCGATTCTACAAGTTTATTTTCACCCCTCACTTTCTCGTTATTATTTTCCTCTTTCTCTCGGCACGAAAAACTTTTCCCTTGAGTTCACTTAACTACTTCCTTCTGCCTGGCAACACAAACTGAAGCGCACTTCAATTCAATTTTGTATGCCAACTTGGACTATCCTCAGCTTCAGCTCTTCGTTTTTCCTCCCATTTTCCCTGACATTTTCCCCCGCAACCCTTTGCCGCCCCTAAGCCTTTCGAGCGAAATCAGTGCAAGGAGCGGGTGGGTGGGTGTTGAATGCAGTCTGCTGGAATGGTTTTCCATGGATGCAGGAAAATTTCTGCCATTTTCCCTCTAGTGTTTTACAGTTGCCCTTTTCTTCAGTTGCCGCAGGGGAAGTGGGGAATTCCTTCTACGCTTCGCAATTTCCCATCGAGTTATCCAAACGTTGGCACACAGCCCAAAACGACCGGAGTGACATTGTTGACTCTGTCTGCATTTGTCGCAGTGTGCCTGTTGTCGCCCACACTTTTCCCACTTTGCTCCTTTGCAGCAGCAGAAGAACTTCGTTTTCCACCCCGAGATGTTGCTGCTTAATTTGATTTTCACAAGTTGCTGTTGCCGTTGCCGTTGCCATTGCAGTTAGAGATCCCCTCCGCCCTGCTTTTGCTGTTTCCAACGCTTGATTTACATATATTTAATCGTGGCTGCAGCGGCAAAAGTTTCGCTCGTGGGCGTCAACTGATTCGAAAGTGGCAGCCGAGTCTTCGCAGTGGCCAAAGTAAGAGGACTGGCCGGGCGGGGCGGGCGGTCCCTGTTCCCAAGCTGCTGATGCTTGCCGGGGTAACAACTCTAACACACCACACCACTCCACTCCAGACCAGACCTTCATTATGGCCAAAGGAAAGGAGGAAAACTTGCAAAACTTTGACTAGAATACTTTGTCACAGCAGGCGAATGTGTGTGTGTGTTGTTGTGCGCACTTTGGTTTGACATGGAAAAGGGAAAGGAGTTGGAAATGTATTCATATGCACGACAGTTTTGTATGCAAAGAAGCTGCGGCAGCAACAAGCTGAAGTTGTTTATCCGCGCATAACCATTTCATCTACATGTTAAGTGGGGAAACTGTCGAAAAACTAAATGTTGCTCCTTGATTAAAGCACTGACTGCGAACAACTACATTGAGTTATGCGCCACATGGTGTACTTAATAAGTTTAAAAAGTGTTTTCAAGGCTCTTTTTGTAAGCACTCATAAAACAGAACATGATTAGATGAAGTTCTATTTGGAGCTCAGCAAAGTGAATTTGTAAGGGCTTTTTGTCGAGTGTTTGTGTGCCTGCATTATCACACACACATCACACACACTGTGTCGTGTAGAGACAAAGGATTTGTACGCATTATCCTGAGGACTTTTGCATAAAACCTCCATTTATCTGCGCTCCACTCCCGCTGAAAATCCCTGTTGAGACAGCCAGACAGGCGTAGGTACGTATGTGTATGTGTATATCCTTCTTCATCTCTGGCCGCCACTCTGCTGAATTATTCAGCTTAGTTCAGTTTGCTTTTAATTAACAAAATGCTAATACCGAATTACGTAGACCTGAAGGAAAAAAAAAAAAAAAAAAAACTTTTGCACAGTTGGCAATTTAATCTATTAGAAGTCAACGGGATGGAGTTGAGTTGATTTGCGCAGCGGAGGGTGAGAAAAATAAATAAACTAAACTGAAGTATCAAATATTGGGCTTGGAAAAGTGTCCCCCATCCATTCCGTCCAATGGCCAATGCTCCTTATGCTGGCTTTCATTTGCCACTGAGCTCTAGCCCCTGGAAATTGCTTTCAGCTAATTTGAGTTCAACATGCAACGGATATATATGGTCTGTGTGCCATCTATGTATGTATGGGTTTCCACGCCATCGGGGTTGTTTGGTTTTCGGATCTAAATGGGCGATGGGTGATGGAAAACCACAGAAAGGCAAAGGGTTAAAAGGGCGGGTGATGGAAAGTAAGTTATAACTGAAATAACAATAAAAATAACATTTGTTTCGGGCTTGAGTAAGTTGGGCGGGCACGTGCTTAGGTTTCCATCGGGGAGTGGCAGAGGAGGAAGAGTCCTCCATCCAACTAGAGGGTGGCTCAAGTGGACCGAGGGGTTAAACACAATTGTCGGCGGCACTCGTCACGTTTCATTTTGTGCGTTCACGCGTGCAACAAAACCATGTGCTACGAAAATACGCCAAATTGTACTTCAAAGTTAAATCATAAGTTCATGTTTCAATTTAATAGGGGAATTCTGGAATATTGGTCATATGGCAAATAGAAGAACGCGATATTTGGTTTACTTTGTTTTACCAAGAAATTTGCATTATGCAATCGAAACATTTTTATGGCGCTCGAAATATATGTATAAACACACATGAGTAAATGCAAATATTTATTAAATTTGCATTTTTATTTAGGTAAAGTTATTTAGGTAAAGTTTTAATGAACATCTTTTACTGCTTTAAAGCAGCTAACGAACCGACAAAAAATATTTGTCATATGTCAGGGCAGCGGCAATGTCCACAAATCGAAAAGTGAAGGAAAACCGGGGAAAACAGTGCCGCACACGCCCATCTAAACAAAAGACGCCCCCGCACCAACACCACCCCCCTCCCCATCTCATGGTTCCCCTCCATTTTCGTCCTCCTTTTGGCCTGTGGACAAAACAGGAGCAACAAAAACAATAATAAAGCCAGCAGCAAATGCCCCTTTGTTGTTGTCACTGCGACAAAATAAACGTCAGGGTGGGATTTTCCCCGGCCAAAGGGGGGGAAACCCTCCGACCGGGTTTGGTTTTAGGTTTGGGGTTCGTGTCCTCACACAGGAAGCGACACACAAGCTGGCAGGATATTTTATATTTGTGCACCATGTGTGTGTGCGCCAGGGACAGCCATTGTAAATTCCAGCTGCCTTTTCCTCCTTTCCAAACGGATATGCCACGTACGGTGGTGAGCAAGGGGGGGGGGGGGGGGGGGGGGCTGGGGAAGGAAAAAAACAAGGATTCCATGTGTATATGTCCTGGAGCAGAGCGCACAGGATATGCCCTGCCTGTGGTTTGTTTCCTCTCCTCTCAACTTCCCCCGGCGCCGCGCCTTTTGTCGCCTGCACACGGCGCGTATACGTAATGCCTGATAAAATGCGAAATGCGCGAATAAAACGAGTTTCTCTGTGAGCCAAGCCAGGCGGCAAATCAGCTTTAATGGGTGTTCACTCTAAGCCAGCTTTAATTAGGCGCACGAATGAATGTGTGTGTGTGCATATATTGCAAATTAACAATAAACAATTTTTAATTCAATTTCAATGTGGGGGCGAGAGATGGTCAAACAAAAAAGCGAAACATTCAAGTTGGGGTCATCATTAATTTATGCGCCACGCCCAACGTTTTCACTTTGTGTGAGTGGAGTGGGTGGTTTTGGCCTCCCTTCCAACTCAATTAATTTGCTCCCTTTTTGCCTTTAGTACATTTGCGTTAATATAGAAGCCCGCTGTTGGTTGCTTGCTTTAATTAGTGGGCCTTTTTGCTCATTTCTTTATATCCACCCAGCCTAATGACACCGACCGAAATGATTTCCTTTGCCGCTGCTTTTACCCCACTTTCTTTCTCGGCTAATTGACATATGGTAATGACGCTGACGTTGATAATGATCACCATGGCGGAGATGATAATGATAATGACAATGGCGACGAGGGTGTGAATGTTGCAACCTGTATTTACCAGCTAATGATAGACCCGCAGCGAGCTATGTGATTGTGAAATTAACTTGAACTTGAACCCAGTAAATTGGAATACGTTTAAGGGTTAAGGGAACAAACGAACTCGAAAATTGATTACACACACATACAAGAGTTGTGCAATTGTTAGGTGGGGAGTCAGAAGTTAAATGCTATTACTATAATTACACTTAGAACTAATAAATCAAATGGTATGGTTCAGGTTTTGCCATAAAAATCAGGCACTCATGTTGATAAATAAACTTTTTGAACATATTTTGCTATTCTATCAAATAGGAAGCACAGCATTTTAATTGCAAGAGAAAATGGCATAAATGGCGGTCATTAATTTTTTTAGTTCCTAATTAAAGGTACTTTACTTCTGGTCTTGCGCCACATTCTTTTTAGCTTTTTTTTCTACCATTTGCCATTGGCAGCTTGTTTCTGCCAACCTTTTTTCTCTTGATTGCAATCGTTTTTTATTTTTATTTTTTTTTTATTTTTGCAAATTGCCTGCCAAACACGCCTCCCCAGAAACACCCAAAGCCCCCAAACCGACCGTTTCGCCCCGTTTTTCAAAAGTGAACAGCTCGAGCAAGCCTCGCACGCGATTTTAATGACACGGCACTTAAAATTTAATCGAGCAAACTGCATTGCTTCGATATAAGAGGACCGAGCGTATAAACACATACGTGTAAACCCTTACCCATTTCCACCCATGCGGCATTGATTATTGTTTTCGTGCATATTTGATTTGTTGGCTGATTTTTCGTTTTGCATTTTTGCTGCGGCTGTAGTGGTAGCTGTAGTTTCTGCTACGTTAATTGCACACAATGCCAACAAGCTGACCATAAGTGATAAGTTTTTCTTTTACCCTGCACTTTTCACGCTAGAATCCCAAATAAAATATGATTTCAATTGGCACCCAACTTTTAAGCTTGAAAAGTCTTCAAAAATTTTATTATTCGAACTATAAATATTATAATAATTATTTTATATTTATACTTATTTTGCATAGTGTTGGATAAAACTGAATGAATGATTTTCAAGAATTTAATGTTCTTGCTGCTCTTCTCGTGCGGTGAGGACATTGACCAACGCGAAAGGTGGCAACTTTGGCACCCAATGACCAGAAACCGCAGTCAGGACTGCGTGGGCGTGGCACACGCCGCCCACAAATTGAGGTGGCACACACGAGGCAAACAAACAAGCATGCCGCATGCACTTTAAAGCAAATTGAAAGAGAAAATCGAAATGGGAGAAGAGTAAACCGGGGGAATTTCCTGCATTGCCACCTATTGTTTGAGCAGCATTTGCATTGATGATTTACAACAACAGGCATTTCATTTAGCAAATTTATTGCATGTATATGTATATGTTGTTGTTTCGGTTGCTGTTGCATTTCATGCATCGTGAAGCATGAAACAGCTCGCAAACAGCAACATGAAAATTAACAGCGTAAAAAAATGAGAAGAAATAAATACAAAAATTAAAACGGAAAGGAAAACGGCGCCCAGGGGCATTCATAAATTTCAATTGTGCACTTCTCTTTTGTGGATTGTGTGGTCTTGAAATGCTTGACATTAATTAACAGCAAATAAATTAAATTACCCTCCCTCCTGCCGTGAATGAACTTTTGCAATATTTTTTACAAGAATGCCACAAAAAAAATGTTGTACCCTATCAGGAGAATAACGATAATTACACATCATTATGACGTTCGAGAAGGCTTGCCAAAAAAAAAAAAGAAAAAATGAAAATCGTACATATACCTCAATCGTCCCACATAAATCTTTTCGTACTCGGTGGGAAATTGGCAAGTTTCCCAAAAAGATGTGCTCGAATTTTTACCCCGAATTTTACATATTCATCCATTCAGAATATTTGGCTCTTCAATTTTTCGAAACGTTTGAACGCTCTTGCTTGGCTGATGATGGCACATTAATGCCAGTAAATCTTTGGAGCATTTACGTTATTATATCGAAGGATTATGTGATTAGGGCCAAGTGTTGATTTTCCGCCCACAAATCTCGTTTGATCTTCGCAGCGGGAAGTGACGATTGAAAATCGCTTTTCCCACCAGATACTGTTTGTTTTCATTTTCGTTTTTGCAGCACAGCAAATGAAAATTGCGAGAATCTCCTCCTCTGTATTCGAATATTTATTCATTTTAAACAAAACAACGATGTGAACGGAATAAATTGAAAGGAAAATCCAAATCAGAAGCGGAAGCTGCCAAAAGTTTCTTTTTCCCGAATTTCAATAATGAATGAATAATAGCATCGAGATTCGAAATGAAATGTGAAATATTCCCAGGGAGAACTTTTTTCTAGAATATTAACGCCATTTCGCATTAGCCTAATCAAACCGACTCATTTGTCAATACAATGCCTGGGGGCTTTGGTGGGTTAATTAAGAGAAAGGGGCTGTCTATCAACGGACTAAGGCGTGGAGTCGCCAGCCTGATAATAATAGCTCCGGCTTATTGGGTTTCAATTACTGCCGGTTCCACGCTACCTCACGGACCTGCCCTAACAAGCGCCCCTGTGCTGTAAGGTGGGGCAAAACATCTAGCGATGGTCGCGTGACTCACGAGCAAGGAAATATCGCACGAATAAATGAATTGCTAGTGATTATATCAAACTATTTTGGATATAAATAATTTTTGGTCAAATTCAGTTTTGATCACATATCTAAGAAGCAAAATATGTATCTTTAATATGGATGTAGTGGTTTTTCGAATGAACTACTCTGAAGATTCATGACCTAGATGACTCACATTTCCTAGATATCGCTAAAACACACTTTGCATACCTTATATCAAAGATTTCAATCATCTCTCAACCTAATTACCCATCCAAACAGCCAGCGTTCAATTGGGCAACACTTCTCAGACGATAGTTGGCCACTGTCAAATGGAAAAGTGGCAGGTAAACCAGTCACGTATACTATGTAATCACGCACACACCTCTGGCCCGGGTTTGTAGATGCCTTTTACATATCCGATCTGATATCCCGCAAAAACAGAGAGCTTGGGCCAGTGTGTCTGCCCATTCATTGCCATGTTTGCCCACGTCGTCGCCAGTCGTAAAATGCAAATTGCATGCAATCAACGCGTTTTTCGTTTAATTATTATGAGAATTTTTTTTTTGTGTATTTTTTTTTTTTTTTTTGCTGCCACGGAACGTGCCAAGTGCCATTCGCATATACAGCAAACGGCGGCAGCGAAAACAACTTGATCCGCCCGGCGGATTTTCAGATACAGTACACCGGGTATTATCGGCCTTTGTCTGGGCCGCCTGGGGGCTGCCATTTTCAATTAAATTACCGGGCATTTGGGCGCAAATTGCGGTAGCTCGTCCACATAGTACGAGTAGCATTCTCTGTAGTATGCTGAAATAAAATTCCACTCTAATTAATTTACATTATTTATCGGTTTCGCAATAGTACACCTCCAATTGGGGGTCACTAATTAATATAATACTGCCTGCCGATTTGCGCCACGTGATCTACATGTGCAAGTTGAACAAAGTTGTAAATTGTGCGAGCATTAACTTAAATTTAGACTTCATTCAAAAATGACAGTCGTTTTAATTTTTCGCTTTTTTTTGCCGCTCGCTGACTTTGCTTTAATTTATCGCAATTTTTTTTTGGGCAAGAGACATTGAACTCGAAAGTGTGTGAAGGCATTTTATTTATTTGTTTCTGTTTCGGTTTCGGTGTTTCTGTTTAAGGCGTGGGCGGTCGGCAATGAAATGCAAATGTTGGCTAAATAAATGAGCAGGGAAATATGTTAATTGGAACATTGACAGCTAAGTGATTTTTTCGTTAATTCTGAGAACAAATTTCTGTGGCTTAAATTTCTAGTAAATGCTGCAATTGTTAGCATTCAAATTCGGTAGCGGATTTTGTATAAGATCTAACAAACGAACAAAATGAGGCCAGCCTGCTTATAAATATATAAATTTAGTACTTAAATAAACAAGAATATTTATGCGCACACTTAGTTGGCGTTTCCTAAGGGTTTTAAGTATCCAAGTGGGCAAAGTGCCACAAAATAAATTGTAATGAACAGACAAATAAAGTAAAACTATAAGATACATTAATTTTTTAATTTGTATTTGGCTTTCCCTTTGCAACAAAACTTTGAATCAATCTTTCGTTTTTTTCTTTTTTTTTTTTTTTAAATAAAACTATTCCAACTAAATCAGGGCATCTCGCACACAACTGACTCCTGCGGACGTGGAAAGAGCGCCAAGAATTTTCCATAAAAAGGCATTCTCAATTTGGTTTCGGAATTCTCATACTTCACAGTACGTGACTGGGAGTTGTAATCTGCAGGAAGGAGCGAAATCCACATAACACGCACAGCCACTCCAATCGAGAATAATATTTGAATTGCAAAATGGAGTGGACAAAACACAAATATAATTTGTGCAGTATATGCAAAATTGATTAGATTGGGTGCGGTTTTGGCCTGGAACAATGTTCGCTTTATGGAAAATTGAAATTAGTTGACTTCATTCCATACCTCCACCCCCTCCCACACACACACACACACACACACACACACACACAGGAACACACAAGCCTGACACATTAAATGGCATGCATAATTGAATTATCGAGTGCGGGGTGAATTGTGGGCAAATGGGGTCGTTGGAATCCCGATACCAACAGATATATATGTATGTATGTATATGTATACACACAACAATGAAGGTGTTTTGCCGGCTCGAATTTTGTCCAGTTGAAACAATTCGATGTCAATTGCAGGGCCGTAATTAAATGGAGAAGGGAGTCTACTTCGTAGTGTGTTTGAAATTTAATAGAATTGCCCCAGGCGTTTGCATGCATACGTGAGTATCTCGGTTTCTGTGAGGATTTACGAGCCACACAACATTCACAACAGCCAACGACAATGGAAATTTGCAATCCTGTTCGTCCTGTCGCCTGTCTGCTCCTGCTCCTGGTTCTGTTCCTGGTCCTGTGGCAAACTGCTTGTGTATGCACATATGCAAGTCAAATAAACGTAATAATAAAATTGCTGCATACCCCGGGCTCTGAATATGCCACGCAAATGAGCAGGACGGCAGGCAGGTTGCATGTATCCGATACACGCATTTTGAATGCATTATATATGCATATATACAATAGAACACTGTAGCATAAGAAGCTTTGAACTGAAAGTTACTCAACTTTATCGTACCATTAAAATATATCAATACCACACTGAATGAACTTAAATATGTTTTTTTTTTTTTTCGTTGTCTAACAATGGAATTTGCCATTTGCATAAGCCCTTTAGTAGCCAGTGATTGAAGGGTGGAAAACACTTCAATTAGGGTTCTCTATCTGTGGGCGTTCACTGTACGTACCTGTGCTCTGTTAATCACTTGACGGCCAGCGAGTGAGGAAAGGGAAAACAAAGCGCTAAAATAACAATTTAACAACTTGTTCAAGACGAGCAACTTTGCCTCCACCTGTCCTCCCGCCGCCTCCATGTCCATGTCCATGCCCATGCCCATGCCCACTTACCCATACCGATTGCCATTCCATTCCACCACCCCGGTAAAACCGCTCAACCTCGTTATTGTCATTACCATTATATGAATGTATGCATGAACAATGCCCGGGTAATTATTGTTTTTGGGGACAGACAGGGGCGATTGCGTGACTCGGGCACATTTGTTTTGTTTACGGAAAGTAATTGCAAAAGTTGTTTCAATTTTGCCCAACAGCGATAGCAAGCCAACCGAAGAGGGTTAACAACAAACGCTCTCGCTCCTGTAAACTGAAAAGCTAAACAAAAAAGAAAAAATACTGGGCATTGGGGCAGGCAAACAATGCATAATTGGCATCAGCTTAATGCTTTAACTTGCCGAGTGCCAGTGGCAAAAGAAAATAAAATAAAATGCAAAATGCAAAATGTAAAATGCAGAAAGCAAAATTCTACCAAACCAACCCACCAGCCCAGCCAAAAAACAGCATCAAAAACGCATTTACCCCGCCCACACAAACGATGAAAACGATGGCGTTGGGCGAAAAGTTTTTAGTTCAACGGGGTAGCGAAAAATATAAAAGGAAAACTATATGTGTGTACAAAAAAAAAGTTTGTAAAATAGTGAGATGGGCGTGTGGGGGAGTGGCCAACGTTCTTTTTGTGCCATTTTCTTCGTTGCTTTGTTTAAATTACAATTTTCTTCTGCTGTGCGCTCTCTTTTTCGGCACTTTTTCCCCGCGCGCTGCACATCCGGCGCAAAAAGTGCATGAAAAGCGCAAAAATGGCACAACTACTATATATCTTCTTCCTCTTCTTTATTTTTTACTTTTTGTTGCTGCGCTGCATAGCAAAAAAGAAAAAAACAGAAGTCGACGAGGAGAAGCAGAACAAGTCGGACAGGCGGACTGGCATTCAGTCATTTTAGCATTTCAGCCATTCAGTCAGCGAGTCATTCGCATGTTTTCCACTCGGTTAGGGTGATTCAGGGGATTACCAGCGAGGAAAACTTAGTTTGAAAGTCGAAAATCGCCTAAATATGAAACTATTTGGGCTTTAAGGTAACACTATTTGCACAGAGTGACCAGCTCTTTATATGAAGCAGTAATTTGATTGTTTTGCTAAGAATAAACCAACAGATTACTAAACCTAAACTAAAATGGGATTTTAAAGTACACAATACATGGGTGTTTTTTATTGCTGACACACCCTGACAGATGCGCCTCAGTTTATCTGGATTCACTCTTGCCTCTGCATTTTCCTCTTATGCAAAAAAAAAAAAAGGAAGGAAAATATGATTTTTGCCAGCATTTTGGACGAAAATGTTTGTGAATTATTTAAGGGAAAACCAAAGAAAACTAAACAAAAAGTGAATGTGAACGAATAGGAGACTGCTGTTTGTGGGGCACTTAAAATTTAACATGCTAAATGAATTTAAGGCATAATTCTGCTAGCCGTCAGATATTTTTCATCTTTCCATTTATTCGCTTTCATTAGTATCGCTTGCTACGCATTTTTGATTTATTACGTGTGCGTCACTTGGAAAGCTTTTAATTGAACATTAAATGAAAGCCATTTATTTGTTTTCTGCTCAAATACATGAACACACATAATGTAATTATTTAATTCGAATTGTAATTAATTGCATACTATTATTGTTGTCTCTTTGCAGGTCGGTATTCAATTACACTGATTTTAAACAACATTTTCGATGAATGCCGCGTGAGTTACAATAATTTATTTTACAATTGTGTTCTGGTTTATACAAATTGCTATTAGAATGTTAATTAGTGGAAAATAATGTTAGTTTGCCAAAAAAAAAAAATGTTATTCAATTGAATTACACATTTGAATGAAATTTTCCTTAGCCTTTTACTGGCTTTTCGCTTTCCCATTGCAAGCGACTTTCTCCCTGGCTGAGCAAATCGGAAAAAGAAGGGACAAAGAGTGAGTCATTGAGATAAATAGCCAGGGCATTTGGCAAATTGAAATCAAATCAATAGCGGCGAATCAAATTGAAGTCTCGAAACACGAATCAAACTTTGACTTGGTGGCAATAGGAGGGAAAAGGGAAAAATCCGAAAGTGCGCCAAATGCAACTAAGCGATACATAATACCGTAAGGAAAACAAAAATCCCCACCAACCCCCGCCGATGCCTTTCAGATAAAAGATGATTGAATGCAACTGGCTGGCGCTGAGTCCCCGAATTCCCCGCCAAAAATCCCCTGTCTTTCTTGTCTGATTAACATAAATCGTGCTGGCTGCCGCTGCTGCTGCCGCCGACTATATCTTATTTCGATTTTTTCCTCGCCTTTGGTTTGTTTGGTTTTTATTTTTTGGTTTGTTTTGTTTTGTTTCGGTTTGGTTTGGTTTTTCTTTCTCTCAAATGAACTACGGGCTTATGCAAAAGCTCAGATGGCGGCACAGGCAGCAGCAGAAATTGAATGCAAGCGAGCTGAAAAATAACAAAAAAATAAATAAAAACGAAAGGCAGCAGTGAAATAAAATTCAGATGGGGGAATGAAGCATGGAGCAGCTCCAGCAGGAGCTGGCTGGGGTCCTCCATGTGGATAGTGGATGCTGCATAGTGGATATGGAGAGGTGGGCAGCGGCAACAACACATCAGTGCCTGCCTGCTGACTTTTATTGCAATCGCAGGTCGCGAATTCAGCGCAGTCTGCAACTTCGAAAACGGGGGCTGAAACTTACTTAACCCATTTTCACACCAGCTGGTTAAAAAGTGGCATTAAAACGTTTAATCTGTTTTTTACAATTAAATCAATCCGAACATTAGAAGTTATCAGTACAATATGGTTCTTAGCCATATAAAAAAACAAAAAGAAAAGTCCAATTTCCAAAAAGTTTATCCGCATTATGCGAACATGACAAATTGCTACCCCAAAAACTGTGAGTAAAACCAATTTGACTTGCAACAATGTAGAGACTTCCTTTGTCTCGAAAATCGAATCTTTTTTAAAGGCAATCGAAAATCGAAACCAGTGACGGGTTAAACTTTTTGCTGATGAGCATGAGAATGATGTTGCTGTCGGGCTCCTCTGGCTTTCATCCTTTGGGTTCCCTTGCTTTTTATCTTTTTTTTTTTATTTTGTCTTTCCCTCACTTTGGTTTGAACTTCATTGTTGGTTCGCTTAAAATTCCAAACAGCAAATTGCAACTGCCAACAATTTCGAGGCTATCAGTGGCATAGCATCAGGCAACCACGTCGCTGGTGGCTGCTGCTCCTGCTCCTGCTGTTTCTGCTGCTGCTGCTGGTGGAGATGCTGATGTTGCTCCTACCACTGGCAGTAATTTTATGCAAGATGCTATCTCAACACACCTCAACACGCCTGCTGGCGGAGAGGCAGTGAAATGCATGTAAGCCATTTCACTGGGTTCTGCTTCTTGGCCATGCTTGGTTTGGTTGCTGCTGTTGTTGCTGTTGCAAGTATGACAAACAGCCTGCTGCCGTCTTTTGAATGGAATTCAATTCCCATGCAGCAGGGGCAGCAGTGGCGGCACAGCAGCAACCCTAGACGTCTCTCACATCTCGTGCCTTTTGTCTGCCTTTTATCTGCTGATGTTGCTGTTGCTGCTGCTGCTGCTGCTGCTGCTGCCTTTCGGCACAGCAATACTTGTTTAGCTTGTTTGCCGCCGCTGCTGCTGCTGTTGCTGCTGCTGCAGTTATTGCCATTGTATCTTGATGCCTTTCAAGTGCCAATTGTGCGACCGCCCCGAACCTTTTTATTTCTGTCTTCCCATCCCCCTCCCCTTCATTTTTTTGCGAGACAAACTCATTGCTTATTTAATTTAAGGTGGGAATTTCAGCGTTTTCCCCTTCTTTACTTTTGTGTCACGAGCGAATTTATTCAAATTGAGTTGATAATAGTTGCGCTACAGCTACTGCTGCTGCTGCTGCTGCCGGCACTGCCATTCAAGTGTTAATTGTTGTCGGCACCCTTTTGAGGATCTGAGAAGATTTGTTGGGTATTTAATAAATATTTGCACAGCACAACAACGACTGTCAGGTTTAATCAACAATGAGAACGGCATTTGCTCTCTTATGGCCAGCTCCTAGCTCTAGTCCCCAGTAATTCACGATTTCCTGCTGTAATTGAAAAGATACCAAGACAAGTTGCTGCTGCTACGGCAGCAACATTTCAACCAGTCGACGGCAGTCGCGGTAGTGCATTAATTATTCATGAGTTGTCGCGCAGGCGACATTGCAGCTACAGCTACAGCAGCAACATTAGCAGCAGCAGCAGCAGCAGCAGCAACTCGGAGACAGCGGCAACATAATTATTCATGCGCGCTTATCGCCAGAAAGGTAGGCAACACCATTTTAACCACAAGCGGATTATAATTATCAACAGTTGCCATCAGAGCGGACAGACAGGCGGACTGACGGTCAGTTGCTGCTACTTGGAGGCGCAGCAGCAACATGTTGCTGGCGGTGCACAATACATGGCTAATGACCATGATGATGATGATGGTGATGGTGAAGCCAAAAACGCGCTGCAGCAAATATAATTACACGGCCAGCAACAAGACAGACAGCTGCTTTAATTGATGTTGATTGCTATCAACAACACTGCCTCCGAGTTCTTCGCATTTTGTCGGAGTACCCAACACTACCACTAACACGCTCAATTGTAATTCTTTTCATTGCCCGCTTTTGTCAGAGGTGGAAACCTTTCCAAAATAATGAACTGTAAAAACATGAACAGAAAACAATGGGAAAAAATCTTTTATTGCATGTCAGCGTGACATTAGGAGCAATCTTGGCCCAAACAACTAAATTAGCATTACTAAATTGTGCTCGTATAATGACTAAATCGAAACGGAACCAAATAAGAGTCATGCCTTGGTAAATTACATAAATAAATACATAAATTTGAAAGCTGATATCGACTGGTGATTAAAACTGACTCGTGGCAAAGAAAAAACCAAATCGCATTCAAGTTATTGTTATTAAATATGGCCTATGCACATGTTAACACCGTAGAACTAAGCTCATTAAAAGAAAATGCATTAAGTCAGAGTTATTAATTATATAAGCTGCTTACAATTCAATAATACCGCTTTTGTTTTAATATTTCTCATCAATTTAAGAGAGGCTAAATGTTATGGCTCATAAATAGGATTTATTATAGAGTCAATAAAAAGTGGAATTAACCTTTAGCCAAGTTCAAATTAAAAACTCTACAAAGCACAAATACATAACATTAATATACAAAATAATGTCCCATAAAAAAGACATTAATTTGAAATTAGTGGACAAGCTGCTTACATTCTAACAAAATTCCTTTTGGGCCTTAAATTTTTTTGCTTATATACGTATTTCTTTTGGCACCACGATTATAATGGCCCATAAATTGGATTTATAATTTAGCTGCTGCAGCTAATGTTCGCACATATATATTTTATGCTTTAATATACACATTTATTTTCCGGACCATTTGGGTTTATTACCCCAAGCGGTAGTTAAGTTATTTTCGTGGTAATTGAAACGCGGGACGATTGTCAAGGCAACTTTTTATTTCTTGCATATATTTTGCCGGCTTAACAGAAGTCCTGTGATGAATCAATCAAAGCTTAATTTGCCATGGGTTCCACGCAGTAAGCATTTAAATTTTAATTAACATTTTTGAATTGTGCAAAACGAGCACTTCCCCTCTCTTTCACTTTGCGTATTTATCCCGTAAAAATCCCCATTCGGGCCATCTCTTTTGCTCTTGTAATGGAGTTTTTGGTGTGCAAGGGGGTAAAGAGTGAGCGAGCGAGCGAAAGAGAGAGCGAGCGAGCGAAAGAGAACGAGAAGCGGCAGCCATGTTTGTTGTATGGCGCTCACTCATTAAAGCCTGGCTGTGCGAGCGAGACAGCGACAGGCTGCTACAACTTTTGGCGCATGTTGAGCTGCGCATGCAAAAAAAGCAAAAAGGAAGTGGAAAAGGAAGGGGACGGGTATGGGAATGGGAATGGGAATAGGATTGGGAATGGGGAAAAGGAAGAGATGGAGAAGGAGGTGGGCAAGGTGGTTGTACAGAAGAGGGTGGCGGTGGAGTAGATGGAAGAGCTGGGGGGGGAAATGTAAACTTTGCGACGCCTGCTGGCTTTTAGTTTGCCTTTTAAATGTTTAAACGATTAAGTCGAATTTTAATTTGGCCGCAAAGCATAACACGACTTTACACACACACTTCTTGTTTGCTGCCTTGTGCATGGGAGCCTGTGTGTGTGTGTGTGTATGTTTGTGTTTGTGTTTTTTGCCCCTGGGTGCGGACCGAAAACTAACAGAAATGTAAAGCAGGCAATAAAGTGGCAACACGCTGACTTTGCCCATAAACTTACTAACCGAATCTGTTTAGGGGCGTCTCTTTCTGCTCGCGTTTTCTTGTTGCCTGTCCACTTAGAGATGGAAGTGCAGACGATTAACGATAGACATGCAAATCAGTGGGACCAGGCCAGTGATTTATGCTTGTTTGTTCAATCAATAAGAAAAAGTGAGACTGCTTAAATTGACTATTGTTCGCTATTTATCAGTAGAACGCAGCTAAAATTTAAATATAAACATCTAATAATCTATTTGCTGGTTATTGGGGATACATAATACTATCATTTTTGTAAACATCATTACCATGATGTTCATTACCATTAAAATGGTAATTTTACGATTTTCCTCGTTGTTCATAAAGTTTAAATTCTTCCCTGCCAATCCCTTTGGGAATCGCTCGAAATGGACGATATTTAAACGAGTCTCTCTCCACTTTGTGCTACAAGTGGGGGGAAGCTGAAAAAGTACTTCAGCAGCCAAAAGATGACTCGTCGTTTCTCCTTTCTCTTTTCCACCAGGCCCGTCTCTTTCTGTCATTTGCTGCCGACACTCATTAATGTTTACAGTGTTTTATGATATGCATAATTGCTTGTACAGATAATAAAGTTTTCCGCCCGACCATTGACCACCCCCGCTTAGCTTTCGGCCCCTTGGGTCATTTGTCCATTCAGTTAATTAAAATGCAAATGGAAATTCTTCAAATGGCCTGCAGTGCGGCGGAAAAGTCATGGGACACTAAAATGCCAGGGAAAGAGAAACGCGCATAGCTCGTGACCCTGTTGATGACAGGTTCCCATTTCCCCGATATTTGTTGTCTTTATACATTTTTATTTGCAAAAGACACAATGTGTTCAAATTGTATACTTTAATACTACACGCGGTAATTATTTAATAGATTTATTATTTATCTAAACTGCACTAGTCGCATTGCAGTGCGAAACAGCTTGTTTTTATCAGTGTACTCCACATACTTGCGGAAGTTTTTCCCCTGTGCATTGTCTTTGTGACTCTTGTATCTGTTGCTGTTGCTACTGCTACCGAGTTTACGACGCGTGAACGGCAACAGCAACTCATCCACAAAAGAGGCGACAAAATCCTCTGCTTTTTTTTTATTTCTTTCCCCTTAACAAGAGGGGAATACGATCTTCGATGCTTCTGCATCGTCAGCTTCTTGCTGCCTCCCTGTTTTTTTTTTTTTTGTGTTTTGTATTTTATTCGTTTTGTTTTTATTGTACAAGCGTTTCCAGTGAATTTTTTGATGATATCTTTGAATGTTAACATTCACAAAAGCGTAAAAATTCCTGCCCCTCTTCCCATTCAGCCAACTCCGGATCCCCTCGCATACCCCTGTTCCGGCATTAGTTTATATATCGGCTTTATGAGGCACTTTTTACTGCTCAACCTCTGCTCTGGACCCTTATTCCTCCATCCATGTGTGTGCGTTCGTTTCAGTATTAAGTGAAATTCTTTTGTGTCGACAAGCGAAAATAAAATTCACACAGTGCCGAACGTGCCGCAGAGAAAGAGGGGAGAATAAGGTATACACTGTGCGAAAAAAGGTGGCTTAATTTAAAGTATAACAACTAGTTACATGCTACGTGTTTGGATATTTAAATAATACTTATGACTTAATAACTAGAGTTTTCTTATATATGAAGAACAATTCACAGCATTTAACCTGAAAATATTGTTCTTATACTTATATTATATTAATATTTGTTTGCTGTGCATGCGAAAAAGGAAGAGAATCGAAGTCACACAATGGATTTTAGGGGGAAGGACGAAGGGTTGGCGGTTGTTTAACTGGCAACTGGGACTTGATGATAATGCCGCTTTGCTCCGCACCTTTCCTCACCTCTTGTCTTTTTACCTTAGTTTTTTTTTTTTTTTTTTGTTTTGGATTTTTACCTGGCGGGCACAATCGCTCACAATAACAACAACAGCAAAAATCGGGGAGGGTAAAAAGGTGCAAAAGCAACAACAAAGGCACCGAAAACGAGCGGCTGACGGAGTGAGAACAGCAACAACAACAACAACAACGAGCAACAACAACGAAATACACCCAATGACAAGCTGCTCGGCAATTTGACATAATTTATACGTCAAATTACTGCAAATTGATGCTAAATGGCTTCAAATTGAATTGACTGGCGCAGAAGAGGCAACAACAACAGCAACAGCAACAAATGTATGTGAACGGAAAAAGTAACAACAAAAAGGAGGCAACAACAACAGCAACAAAATGTAGCGCCCTGGCGGCAAACATGGCAACAACAATGCCGTACCGACTTGAAAAAAATCAGCGAAGCCAACTTACCGTGTCGAAAGTTGTTGTTGTTGTGCTCACTCGAACGAAAACATTTTGAATTTTCAACGTGGGGGCATCTTGTGTTGCTGTTGGTGTTGCACGTGTTGCCTTTGCAACTGATGTTGCTCGGGTTGCTGTTGAAGTTACTTTCTGTTGCTGTTGTTGCTCTGGCTGTTGCAGTTGTTAGTGTTGCTGTTGCCTGAGTTCTTAATGTTGCATCTAGGATGCTGATGTTGCTTTGGCTTCCGCGGCTCTTTCTGCTAGCTTAGCTATTGCTTTTAATGTTGCACCTTCCTGTTGCTCCTACTTATATTTATAAATATAACTTAAATCACTTGCAGTTATTGAAGAGTGGATTTTACTTGGATGTCGTTATTCCTCGTCCTTGTTATTCGCTTTTAATGCAGTTCCATCTGTGCACTACTTGCCACAAGTCATCCAGAAAAACAACAGCAAAAAACAAAGGCTTAAAAGTATCTTCAATGAGAAGTAAATTCCCTTTGAAGGTGCGAAAATGTATCTGGACAGACAAAACATTACCGACACCCTTTGAATTGAACTTACCTGGCATTCCCGCAACCTTCTTTCGTAATAACAGGGTACAGAGGAGCGAAAATTACCCAGTTATCCGCAAATTGGAGCGATCTGGAAAAAGGAACTGCAAAGATAAAGTCACGGCATACCCTTTTTACCAGCACTTTAATGATTTCCCATACAACTCAGATGGTTATTTAAAGAACACCACTTGAGCACACATTTTTTAAAAACCAACCCTTAGCCACTTTTCACTAATTTGGAATTTTCCTTCTACTTATCGTTGCAGGTATGCACTTTTGTCTTGAATCGGATAACCTAGGATATTCGCAAAACAGCTCACCCACTCGCTGAGTCTTTCACACCTTTAGAAAATGTAGCTGGCGAAAATTGTGTAGGTAAAAGGAAAATAAAACTCCATTTCAGCTGAAAAGAAAGCCATAAAGTGTGCAATCGCCATGAAAAAAGTGCAACTGTCAACGGAACACAAAAAACTTTGTTGTTTACAATTTGCCGTTGTTGCAGCAGCAGCCGTGGTGCGCTTGCAAAATATTGAATTCAATTTAAAGCGCAAGAGGCGTTCATAAATCTCCGACAATTGTGGGCCCAAGGAGCGGTAGAAAGGCACCGCGGGGCGGGAATCGGGGAATCGGTGAAAGAGTTAAAGTCGGATTATGGTCATGCACCGTACTCCCTTACCAGCCCATTCCATTTCATTTCATCCCATCCCAAAACCATTATTCTCCACAGTCGCCTTCTCATCCGCTCACTCATTTATTCCTTTTGATTGCAGTCGTGTGCGAGTGAGATGCAAGCGGGGGGAGATCGTAAACTGTCAGCGCAATTAAAATAAATTGAAACTGAACTTTCGCACACACAGTGAAAAACGATTCGAAAACTCAATAAAAAAATAGCAAAACAAATATTTATGATTCCTTGTAATCAATATGCAATGCAGTTCATACTTTTTTTCCAATTTTATGCCAAATTAGTTTAAAAACTACAAGCTATACAACTTATATATGAATATTCCTTGACACTGTCATCCTGTTCACATTGTTCTTCATAACTTAGATAATGGAATGCCCTATTATAAAAACCAGGCTATCATAACATTATATAAGTATATACTAACCTATTTTCCACTGTGTGAAAATGAAATTTAACACAACTTTTTTCGCCCAGCTGTCGCATAATTCATCAACTATTTAGGCGGCAACAGAAGGAAAAATTAAAGAAAAATTTGCGTGTGTGTCGCAAAAAGTTTTTCATTTTTAGCATCTTGATTGTTTGAGGGCGGGCAAGTGAGTAGGGGGGTTGGCAGGGGTCCGGGGGCCCTGGAAGATGGAGCAGAGAGCAGGAACTTTGCCTGGTAGCCGGGCCAGAAAACGGCTTGGCTTGCCTGCCATGGCCATGGGCAACTAAATGAACGTTCCACAGTCTTTGGTCTTCGCTCCCCAGTCCTCTCTGTCCGTACGCTGTCCGTAAGCTGTCCGTCCCTTTCGGTCCGTTCCGTCTGTCGGGTAAGCCATCTCTTTCCCCCGCCCCGTCGACCGTCTCTTTCTGTGCGCTTACCTTCCTTCTCAGCTCGTATCTCAAATTGTTCAACTTCATCAGCAAAAAAAAGTAAGGGAAAAGATGCTGCTGCTGTGGATTGTGGATATGTACTGTGAAAAATTTGGATATTTTAAAGTATTCTTTTATAAAAATTCATATTTCTCATTCTCATTAACCGAATCAAGTACATTTGATTGCACTTGTAATACAAAGTTGAATCTTTAAACTAAAACTGCTTGATTACTGATATATTAATCTCATATATAGTTGATTAAAACTATAAAAATCTATATATTTATTTGCTGTGCATCAAATCACACCAAGTCAAGCTTCCCTCAACCCCTTTACATATATATATTCTTTGGTCTCTCCCCACTCTCCATTCGATTGTCATGAGTCTGGGCCCGAGACTCCTTGCTTTTGTCCTTTTTGTTTTCCAACGGCAGCAGGCAGCATCAGGAGACTAAGACCCCGAGGTCCCAGAGCACTTGAGCTGGGTTTCTCCGAGTTGAGGAAGTCAAGGCGGCAGATATGGCAGGGAATCGGTTGAGGGGGTTGAAGGGCTTAAGCGGAGCCGAACGAGGAGTTAAGCGGATGCATAATACGGAATAATGTCTTGAAAACGAAAAGGGAATGCTGTGCATATCGGTGGGATTCCGATGCTACTAAGATACCCTTCAGCTTAAAAGGCTGTGCCAAACATACGCATGTGATGCGGATTATTTTGGATTAATTTCACGTAATTAATATTACAGTGAGATGAGGGCTGTATTGCAACTCTTTATTGATTTAATTGAGGTAATAATAAATTCATAAAACGCGAAAGAACACGAAACAACTGTAATGTAAATATCTGTCAAAATCCCTCGCCTGTTCTGTCCAAAATTCGTGCTTAGAAATTTCTATGAATGGCTCTCGTCCAGAGTGACGAAAACGACTTCCACGCGCTTCGAGAGGCGCAACGGATGGTGGACTCGTGCCAGGACTTTGCGGACCACTTGATCGTGGCCGAGTTCCTACCCCATTGTCGCGGCGTGGCCTACATTAATATTCGCACCTTGGAGCAGGTCATCTATTGTGTGCAACTAAGTAGCGCTGGCTATCGGATCGTGTCCTATGAGTTCGATGATGTGGCCGATGAGGTGGCCAATTGCGACACCGTCTATGAGTCCGCCCATCAATTGCTGGCAGGGATTAGTCCGCTGTATGGGGAGAAATATGGCTTTGGACGAGAGCCGCTGGGGAAGCGAAAGGAGAAGCGGTCCTGAGGTGGGCGTGGCATGTGAAGAATTTGTCTGCTAATTGCAAATTGCCGCCCCAAAAAGTGATAATTAAGCGTTTTGCAGGTAAATGACTTGATTGCAATAATAAAGCCCGAAGCTGCGAGTTGGATTCGGGGTCTGCCATTTGATTAATTGCTGCCAAGTGAGCACAGACAGGGGGGAGAAGCTGGAGCAAGGAGCAGGGGCAGGGACAGAGGCAGATTGCCAGTTGATTGACTCAACTTGGCACTCTCCGGACCTTTTGTAGCGAAAAAAGTTAACAAGTTTTTGTGCCGTTCCACTTGACTGCCGCCGTCGAAGGAGGCGAATGAAGATGCAGACGGTTGGAGCTACAAGCTACAAGCTCCAACTCTCGAACACCCAACCAAACCAATCCAAAGCCAACCCAGCCCAACTCAGTGCCTCTCCAGCCCCACTTGTATTCCTCATTTTGGCCGGGCACCAAGCCAACTAAGGTTTTTATCTAGTTGAGTCCATCTAGTCGCTTTTCCGTCCGTCCCACGGGTGTCTGCTGTGGACAATTCACAGATACATACGCTGAAAACACACAGATGAACAAACGCAGTTACAGGCAAACATCAATAAGAACGCTAGAAGTTCAAATCAACAAAAACAAAAATCAAGTGAAGAAAGTTAGCCGAACTATAATACTTTAGGCTTCTATAATGTATGTCTCATCCTGAAATATTTGTTACTTAGGCCGTAAAGTGACAGTTTGCTGTATGTGAGCTTCACTGTGGTTGGGCGAACGCATTTGCTTTGGCGTCCGTATCGGCCATGTCTATCTGAGCTGGCTCTCCACTTGTCTATGCTCGTATATTTGTCCATTGAAGCATGCAATTGATTGCTGCAACGGCAACGGCAGCAGCAGCAGCAGCAGCATTATCCCCAACCTCTGTGTTTTGCCCCCCTCCACTGCAACCTGCCCCTTCTCCGCCTCTGCGCTTTAATTGCCTTTTCATTGCAGCCCGTCGGCCTTTTGACTCAGTGGATCCAGCCCCCCTTTTGGCTCATCAGTGTGTGTGCGTGTGTGTGTGTGTAATTTGTGGTTGTTGTTCTTTGTTAATGCATTACATGAATTTTAACAAGCTTTGCATTCTGACTGACTATCCCCCCTGCCCCCCTTTTGCCCCTTTCGTGTTTGTTTATTGTAGCCGCATCTCTGCGAATGCAGACATAATTTAACCTTTGCCTGTCTCAGTCTAATGCATTTCATTTTGCAAATTTTCAATCAATGAGCATTGCAAATTGAAGGCGCATTTTAGATGGGCAACTTTCAGAAGATCTTCCACTTAAATTGGTTAAAGCACGAAAATCTTGGTAATAAACTAAGCTCGTTTAAAAAAACCCATTTGGCATCGTCAAACGAAATTGGATCAAAGCATTCAAAATGAATATCACTTAATCAGTGGACAATTTGAAACAAGTTCCATTTCGATTTTAGTATTCTTTAAGTGAACTCGTTAAAAGGCTATAATGCAAACAAGTTTTGATAAAAACATTTGAAATAATTATATGCCTACTTCTTTTTTACGATTTGCCTTACAAATAACCAACAGCGTTTCAAATAAACAACAATCTGTCGCAAATGGATTTAATATGTTAATTTACTGATCTAGTGTCCCTAAAATTATCTGGTGCAGTTGCACAATAAAATCCTAAAATCACAATTGCAAAGAAGTTCGCAAATAGAGCTTATCACACTTGCAAAAAATATTCAAAAATTGTTTACTTCATCTCCAAATTTTTCATATATGTAATTATGACTTTTGAAACGATTCATTTTGTATGATGGTACTTAAAAACGAAGTTTTTCCACTTTTCCTCGCTTCATCAAGGACAATTAATAGACATAAGAAAAGAGAAAGTGAAAATGAAAATGACTCAATATTTTTTTTTGCGTGCACCACTCCCTGGATTTTTCGTGGAACCGCAAATTTTCCGTGTTAGTCCAACTAATTGGCTGCGTTTTTGGTTAATTAGCGCACCAGCAGCTCCAACTAACCATGACAACGTTGTCCGTCGAAAATGAAAATGAAATCTCTTTGCTGTCGCACACGCGCTTTTATTGGCACTCAAATTGGCAGCTAAACTTTGGCAACAGCCACAACAGCAACGGCAACGGGCAACATGCAACAAGCAGCAACAGCCACAGCAACTTGCAACCGCCGAACCATCGACAACGACAACTATTTTGTCTGCATTAAAACGTTGTAATTATTTTATGCCAGATAACAATTTGATATTGTCAATGCTGCAAATGTTCAAGCCGCCAACAGATGCGACAGCTGCGGGATGCGCGGGGTTTTTTCGCCGAGTGCAAACTGTGTGAGTTAGATTGATGGTGGCTAAATGCAAATTGGTTGCCATTGCTGTTTTCAGTTTTCTGTAGCCATATGCTAATCAGGGTGAGCCCCAGTCGCGTTTTGTTGCAGCAAATTAATTGGCTTTTAAAACCGTGTTAGATCGCCATCTCGCTTGTAATGCAAAGAAAAAAAATATTAAAAAGCATATCGAAGCTACTGATAGAAACATGATTTGATATGTTTTTTCTTAAATGAAGATCTAAGACTAATCTTAAATATTTTTCTTTTAAATCAATGCTCAGTTTAAAAAAAAAACGTCTGCGACTTTATTTTGTTGCTGTGAAATTGCCAATGATTTCCATGCGAAGTTGGCTCACTCTAAACTGAATTTTTCCCCCCAGCCAACAAGCGGAGCAGCCTGAAAATGGGGAAAACACAGTGGCGGCCACAAGTTTTTCGAGGGGTGGTTGCGGCGGGGAGGGGGAAGTGCCGCATGCTGCTGTCATCAGTTGACAGCCAGCAGCAGCAGCGTCGCCTTCGTCGTTGTAGCTTTTAACAATTTGCAATAAATTAGCCGAGGCAACTGTGCAGAGTTTTCACTTGAAATGCAACTCGAATTGCAATTTCCAGGGAGTTGCGGAAAAGAGGGGAAAGTAAACAGGAAAAAAATGGAGAGACTTTCTTTGCTTTAAGAATGTCTTGCATAAGCAGTTTTACAACCTTATGGGTTGCAAACTTGTTAGTTAATCCTTGTAATTAGTTTGATTTTTATGAACGGCATTTAAGCCAGTTCGTATTTCTTTGGCCAAAACCCTTTTTTCTCAGTGCCAGCGACACTTGGTGCAATTTTTGCTCGAAGTTCTCTCGCTCCCGCCAACTACCACTGCCACAAACACTCTTTTTCTTACCACAACAGTTTCCAAACATGTCTTGCCAATTTCACACTCGAACTGCCTGCTGCCTGCCTGCCCCTCCGCCCGACTTCAGCTGCCTAAAAGCGATTTTTACCTGGCCCGGTTCATTTATTGGCCCCAGAGTCGGTCGGATTTTATGACGATCTCCTTGTCGCAGCTGGAATTCGGCCCACACCTCGGAAATGCCCAGCAGCAAAAACAGTTGGCAATAGATTGGAAGATGTTCTGCGATTTTAATACTCGAGTGTATTTAGAACATTTTCGTTCTGATCCGCAGAACGACGGCCACGGTGACTTCAACAGGCTGGGCGGTGATGATGGCTTCGCCCTTATAGAAGCCACCTGCCAAAATATCCGGCAATCCTTCGCCGTTCAGAGCGCAGCGGGTGAAATTGAAGGTCGCCTTGGGCCAGGGCGGTACAAATTCATTTTCATAGACGGGCAAATCGGTGCAATTGCCCAGATTCGGCATCAACATGTCCTTGTAAAAGGTATTGATGTATTCGGTGAATTTCTGCGGTTGAATGGACATGGGAGTCAGTTTGTAATCGGACTCGTCACCGGAGTAACTGCTCAGAATACGCATCTCGACCTGAAATCAGTAGTTGATTTTTAGGTGCTTTTGATATCAATGATATTGAAGTTACCATCACGCTATCGTCCATATCAATATTCCAGAAGAATGTGCCTGAAAAACCGAATTCCGACCTGGAAATGCGCTCAATTCGCAGATTTATGTCAATGGCACTGGGATTTGTGGTGGTACCTGTAATCGACAATGGTATTGCCTCCCAGTTTGGCTGAACACAATATTTATATTATTTATTTTAAAAAGTAACATTTAGGAAATTTTTTAGCTTACCTTTGCCGCACAACCATTGTAAAGGTTTACAAAAATCCACACTAATAAATGCGATGAAACACAAAACGTAAACATTTCTGGTTAAATTGACAATATTAGTTGCAACCTACTTGCTTTTATAGTGTGTCAATTCAGATTAATCTTTCAAAAGCATTTGTGGCACGAAAACTTTGTGTACGATTGTCCACATTGTTGGAGTTGGAATAGGTGTAAATCATGTCAAACTTATCTAAATTTACTGATCGTCACGGAATCACCATGCAATTTTAGCAAATACACAACACGAGTCATGTTTGCATTAGTGTTAAACAATTCCAATTGTTCTCGTTATTTGGATATGCTGAATTCAATAACGAAGACGATAAATTCGTTGAAGATAAAATAGCAAAAATATAAATTTCATAAATATTAATTTAATACAATTTAATTTAAATCAATTCATTTTACATATTAGTACAATTTGTAAAGTAGAAAAAAAAATGTTTGCACTCTTAAAGAGCCGCATATAATGTAATATTAAATAACCTTTGGCGAGACCTTAACAATCAGGGTGAAACCCCAATCCACCTGACCGGTCATTTTATACTCTAACTTGAAAAAACCCTCTGGTGCGATATCCGGCAATCCCTCGCCACTGGCCACACATTTGTCCAACTTGTAAACATTTCGTGGCCATGGTGGCACAAAATCGCCCTCGAACTGCACCATATTGGAGCAATGGCCCACATTCTTAATGAAAGCGTCCTTGTAGAAACCGTTGAGATACTCGAAAAAAGGCTGTTTGGGAATGGACCAGGGCATCATTTTGTAGTCGTCTTCGTCACCCGATGAGCAGTGATAAACGTCGGCCTCCACCTGTCCATCAACCATCATTTGCTAATTAATAGGAACTTTATAATAAAATCAAGATCTCAACCATGGTGTCTTTATCCACATCGTAGTTCCAGTCCAGTGTCATGGAAAATGCGTACTCGCTGCGCCCAAGTCGATCAACTTTTGTGTTGATCTTCAAGAGATTCTCATCTGAGCTATAGGATGTCAAGGATAAGGGCTCGTACTCCCAGTTACGCTGTCGAATGAGCAGAGAAATTATAAGTATTTCAATTTGATAGAATATCCTGGCATACTCCTGCTTTGCAGCCATCGATCAGCAGCGTAGCGAGCAAAAACAGCAACGAGCAACACGAAATCATTTAGCCAAACTTTTGAACTTCATGAACTTGCAATCGAGTTGCATTTATATAGCAAACTACTGTGGATTGCATGGCAGTGTACTTGTATCAATTATGTAACTGCCTGTTACATTTTGGGCTAACATGTCGAACAAGACTGCATGCCAAAAACATGAAAAAATGTGTGGACTTTGAATAAAAAATGTAAGTTTGCTGTTTGGTGTGTCTTTAGCAACAATTGGGCAAACTTACAAATGAATACTAAGTATTTGATTGGTTTTTAAGTAATAACTGAAAATTCTCTTTCACTGGTATTTGCCAAATTTATTATTTATTATTATTTTAGGCGCAGTTTAAAATAAATTGTGTTTATCTAAGATTATAATTTTTACATTAATTTGGGTGTGATTTTAAAAACTGAAGTAGTGTTCCATGTGGGTTGACCTGGTCCATAGCATTTGATTATAACCATATAGAATCCGGCAGGAACAATTTCTGGCAACCCATCGCCATCGATTACGCATTTGTTGCCAAAATAGGTTTGCTTTGGTTTCTATGGATATGGGTTCGTAGTCCCATTTCCGCTAAAAAAACACAAAATTGGTAAAGATAGTTCATCAGTTTAAATACTAAACTAACCGCTGCTCCGCATCTACTGATTAGCACAATTGCCAACAATATAAAGACTGACGAATAGCCGAAATCCATTTGGCCAATATGAAACTGGGTAATAATGCTATTATTACCTACATTACCTACCTATTTCAATGTTACACGACATTACTATCAGATTTTTATAGACACGTGGATTGTGTAGAATCCAAAAATATTTTTAAATTGCAAAATGCACTTTGTAGAACGATTTCATAACGCCAGAAAAATTCATTACAAACATGCTCTTCGGAGTAAAATGATTAATAACGTGATTCCATTTTGAAAAGTGAAAATCAAACAAAAATTTTGGTTTTATTTATAAGATTGCAAAAAAAAAAGGATCTGAAATATTAACATATCTAGAAAATTTTGTTAGTTAGCTTAAAAACGGCTGTGAAACCCCAAGTTGGCTGACCAGGACCAAATTTAGTGAATACGATCTTGTAGAATCCGGGCGGAGCGATTTCCGGCAGTCCATCACCATCGATTTTGCACTTGTCGAGCTTATAGGTGTTCTTTGGCCAGGGCGGCTGAAATTTGCCATCGTATTTGGGTAGATTGGAGCAGTAGCCCAAGTTTTTTAAGATCACATCCTTATAGTATGTGTTGAGGTAATCATAGAAGGGCTGTTTAGGGATTGCCCAGGGTAGCAGCTTGTAATCACTCTCGTCGCCGGTATTGCTGCGATACGCTTGTGCCTCAACCTAGGCAATATATGGTGAACTAAATTATAATTAATAAATAATTTAGAATGACCCACCATTGTTTCGTTGTTCGTGTCATATTTCCACTCTATAATGCCTGAAAGTCCGTAATCTGAACGGCCCAGACGTTCGATTTTAGCTTCAAATTTTAGCTTGCTTTCATCCGAAGACGTTGTGGTTAATAATATAGGCTCGTAGTCCCATTTGCGCTAAAAACATAGGAATCAGTAAGTGTTTTTAAATTTAAATTAATTTTTTATGGCCAAACTTACTGCTGCTCCTGTCAAATGAAAAAAGATACACAGAATTGCTATTCTAGTTGAGGTTGCAACAAAATCAAAAGCTAACATTTCGGTTGAATTGAAATTGATACATTCTGGCAAAACAAGGCCCTTATATACCGCATTGATAATCTGAATTGGACAAACTCACGAACCTATCATGTTCGCAAGATAATTATTATGTTTGCGATTCATATTTAAACATTCTATTTCGAACAACGAACAATCTCGTGTCTGTAATTGTTCAATAATTAAGTTTTGAAGTGTCTTTGATGCTGATTTTATTGCTTTTTATAACAACTACTCTCTACATGCTTTTTATATAGGAATATAGTTACTATTGATAATACATAGATAAGTGATTGCACATGTGGAGATCAGACAAGTTTGGTGGTTATCTTCACAATGAGAATGAATCCCCAATCCACGGGATTCATCATGGTGAAATTGACCTTGTAGTAGCCCTCGGGAACCATATCCGGAAAACCATCACTATTGGCCACACACTTGTCCAGCACGTACGTATCCTGGGGCCACGGTGGCTCGAATTTGTCATCGAACTTGACCAGATTGGAGCAACCGCCCAGATTGGGAAGCACTACGTCCTTATAATGGTTGTTCATGAACTCCACATACGGCTGTTTCGGGATGCTAAGCGGTATGATCTTGTAGTCGTTTTCGTCTCCGGAGGTGCTTCGGTAGGCTATTGCTTCAACCTAAAAGTTATTCATTATTTGGTATTTGTAACTATTTCTTCGGGTATGAATAGTTGTCTTTAGGATCGATTTATTCATGCTTCCACATATATTTACCATGGTATTATCGTCTGGTGTGTACTTAAATTCGATGTTTGCCGAAATTGCATATGCTCCCCGACCGACTCGCTCCACTTTGGCCACCATCTTCAGCATACTTTCATCCGTGGAGTAGGTTTCAATGGACAGCGGTTCGTAGTCCCACTTGCGCTGTTCAATCAAGCGAGAGATTTTTTTTATCAAACTTTAACGCCAATTTGGTTTGTTTACCTACCTTGCCATAACATTGATCCACTATCAAAAGTATTAATACTCCTCCAATAATAGGCAGCAGCAAACGTGGTAGCATTTTGGCCAAAATTCAACTGCATTGAGCCGGTTTTTATGGTTTATATAGCTGAGGTCTTATAAATCCACCGAACGTTAAATGTTTTCGACTTGTTTTCCCTTTATCAGATTGTACAAATGCCAGTTTGGTATAGCAACAAGCACGCCATATGAGTGTTTTAGTTTGTTATTTGTTAAATATGAATAACTTGAAATCTAAATTTCAATAGATGACATCAGTTGCACCTTATTAACGTAACTTTTAATAAAATAATAATAATTTGCACGAATATTTTAAAAATATATTATAGTTTTTTCTTTGCAAGCATATAGACCTTTTTTTTACGAATCGTCCGTACTCTTGCAACATTCAAAGCTCCAGAGACTTCAATTAAAACAGAACCCTCAACGGATCGATAATTCTTGATTCCCCTGACGAGAATGGCTCCCTGCATCCGAACAACTTGTGTGTGCAACTCATTAGATGCGAGATCCAGAAAGGGAAACTCGTAACTCGTAATTGAGGACAGCAAATTGCTGGTGACACGAACAAAAGATCTGTTGAGGGAATGAAGTCATAAATTCCGGAGCCCATCAATGGACGGAAAGGGGCGCGCACACACATTTCTTTCAAGTGATCAATATATTGGAAAAGCAATTGAATGTTGTGTGTGTCTACTAACCCGGGATCCTCCAGCCTCCCTCTTCATCTTGAGTTCTTGCCATCCCGGGCTCGTTTTCAGATCGTTGCCTAAGTGGCATGATCGCCACTTGAGTTGAGTTGGGTTTGCGTTGAGCTGGTGTGGCATGCCACAGGGAAAATAATAATAAAAAAACCAAAAAGGGAACCCGCTGCACTTAATTTAATTGAACGCCGAGCAGCCGCCGCCTCGAGCGTGTTGAGCCTAAACAGCCGCCGCCAACGCAATCGCAATCGCATGGGCTGTGCTCGGGGGAAATCAAATTATCGCGATTCGAGCCGAATCAAAACAGAAACAAGAGCCAAGAATTATTAGCGAAACGCAAGACTGTCTGTGTTTTTTTTTGTTTCTTGTTTATTGTGCTTGAACAATGGGGATCAAAATAATAGTATCCTAACTTATCAAGGTCTTAAAAAGGACACAAAAGATATGGTCAGAATAATGGAAAGGCAAAAGCATCAATGGGATTATCGGCTTATACCTATAAATAGTTTCTAAGTGCTTGAAGATTTCACAGAGATTCTTTTATCTGTTTATGCAAGACTTGATATGTTTCCCTTTGTGATGTGCATCACTATTCTTTTGACCACAACTGTATCTGCGTGTGTGTCTGTTGTCGGAGTCTTCGACTCCGCTTGTTGGCTGCTGTGGTTACGATCCATTCTGGATCGAAAACGCTAATAAAAGCGCACTGGCAACTCCCCGGAGGCGTTCATTTAGCAACCGCAGAGGATCAATCTTGTACAACAACCATCTTGTGAAACAAAAAACGATACAAAAAACAAAAAAAAAAAGAAGAAAAATCCAAGTAGATGACGATGATGGCAATGAAGTCAAGCGATTCCGAACGATCTGAACGGCGGCCAATGTTTTCGACGATGTTACCGTAAATCTTCAGCCGCACAGCTCCATGTTCTTCATTGGTTTCCTCGGCTTCTTCATCATCTTGGGGATTTCGAGTTCTCCTGCTGATTTTACGTCTGCCAGCGATGACGTGCTCTGGCTACATTTGATGAAAACTAGCTCTTGGACAACCAAGTCCAAGAACATTTACTAACAACAGTACGAAAAATTCTACTCTGCTCATCAGTTACTTATCTTAATCTGTTACTAAGAATCTTTCTACGCATAGATTAAAATAGAACATATTATAAATATGTTTTATAATTAGCAGTAGTATAGGTTTTTTTTATGAAACTAGCTATTTCTTGCAGTTGCTTTCATATCTAGTTGCTGTTTTGGTTGGATTTGCTTGGTTACTGCCCGATGTTTAGTACGTGCGGACAGGGATTTTGGCCATGACAAGAAGACGCTGTCAGTTGCCTCTCTGCCATTCTAGTATCTTTACCCCGGCTGCTCATCGGAGAAGTGGGGAGCAGTATTGTGGCATTATGGTATCGGAGCTTGGTCGCAAACCCAACTTAAAACACGACTTGAACGCTGACCGGCGCTGTCTTTGTGCCTTTGGCCAGCCAGCCAGGCAGTCAGCCAGTCAGCCAGTTTCTACCTGGGCTCGCCAAGTTACCTGGTTACCTTTTTTCCCTGCCCCTGGTGGTGCCCTCCGCAAAAACCGGGAACCTCGCTCGCAATCGGTGGAATGTCGATCGCATGGATGGAGCGAAGTGGCGGGGGCTATTAGTAATTTATTGATTTGTCTAAATTATGGTGTGTTTCAATCTTCGTGTTTGTTGGCGGCGTCTGTGAAAAGCATCGGCAATGGATGTTTCTTCCATTTTTTCTTTTTGTTGTGTGTGTATTATTTTTTCTCTTTCACTTTTTTTCGTTCGGTGGGCTTAACCCCTTGTTGGCACGTTAATGCCACATGCCACAACGCGCAGTTGCCACCCACATGGCGCGGAGTGTGTGGAGTGCGTAATAGCGGATTATACGGTGTCCGAGTGAAGGGGGCTCAGTGGCGAATAAAAGATGATTGCCATGGGAACTGAAATGGGCTCTGGTCTGGGCTTAAAAACTCGCATTTGGATGAGATTAAATGCGGTAGTAAAAATACGCAATGTGTGGGCAGCTTTTATTGTCGGGCAGCGAGCGCAGTCAACAACTCAATTAATTAAGTTTCAGTATTCACTATTCACTATTCAGTATTCAGTATGAAAATGCGAACATAGCTCGGTTGACACCAAAAATAAAAACAAAATCCATCGTCGGCCCACACAGAAAAAGCGTGTTTTGCTGTCTGTGCCACTTAATTATCATAAAATGTTAAGCACATGCAAATTTAATTGTTGTTGCTGCTTTAAACTCGAACGAAGCGGGGAAAAAATTGAATGAATCAACAGAGATTCATGCAAACCAATCAATCAAATTAATTGACAAAGTGGGCACAAAAACTGTCGACTAAGAGCCAAAAAAAAAAAAAAAGAAAAAAACAGTATCATAGTAAAGGTGATTTCCCTATTCATTCAATTCGTAATGCTTACATATGGTTAATAAACTGAAACACACTGTTTAATATAACCCCTTTATAGTGTTAGAAAACTGTGTATAGCCTCTTTTGTGTATTTTTCTCAGTTATAGACACCATTAGCTTATAAAGCTTAGTAAAACATAAAGCTAAGCCTAATAGTCGACAACTGTGCTTGACATTTGTTCTGGCATTAATGTTCATTTGCATGGAAATAAAAAAAAAAGTGCTAAGTAGTGAGCTGAAAACTATGACGTCAACGTTTTCGTTTGGTGTTGCGGCATAGACGTGTAGAAACCCTCGTAGAATTCCCAGAGTCGTAGCCCCACTGACGTTATCTAATCGCGAATCGGAACGGCAACAGCTACTGTGCTCGCGCAGCACATGTTTAAATCATATACCCCATATTGGGTGGCACTTGAGATCGGTGGGAGTAGTCGGGAGTGATACTCGTATACCAGAAAGGCCGCCGGTTTCGTTATCAGTATCAGTATCAGTAAATTGTGCAAAAGTGCCTTAATTACCAGGTCGTTAAGGGTTCCGTGTACCCCCTTCGCAGCCATTACCTTCTATAGATGTGATGTATATGTATCATGATCCCAGACCAGTCAGTCCCCCATGTAAATCACAGTCACCCATGGTTTATAGTTAACCTCAAACACATTTGATTGGCGATCGCCGCCGATAGGCGGCAATTGAATTGAGCACTTGAAAGAGCGACAAGGCACCTAATCTCGTCGAGCACTTGGATCGAGTGGGGCAGTACTTTTCATTATAGCGTTTAACCCCATATCAGCCAGATTGCATTGCAATAACTAATCGTTCGCTCTGCTCTATCTTGCAGTTTTGAAAATGAACCATTTGGCCCGAGGGCCGAGGCCCTGTGTCTCCCTGCGTCGTTGCCTGGATAAGAAGTCAACAGTTCGTCACACAAGGCAGCGCCCGAGCTCATCGCCACCCACCACCAGCAGTGTCATCCGCATCCGCGCCAGCTATCGCAGCACCAGCCCAAGCCATCCGATCAGCTCATCCGCCGACTGCACGTTCCTAGGCACTACTGGTAGTACTTTGGGCCGCCCGCGCAGTGCGGTCGCCCGATCGTTTGCGTCTGCATGGAGTCAATGAGACGTAACGAGGCGAACACTAGCCACCACCCGAATAAGGTAAGCAAATTGTGGCACCTTAATCGGAAAAGTATCCACGCAGCATTTCAGAAGCATTTAAATCATATTCGGTATTGATTTCTTATCAGTAACTTTATTTAAACTGTAAATTTGTAAGCTAAACTTTTCAAATACCTAAATTTATACATATCTTATGTATATATGTGCATACTATATGTCTGTCTGTATATAAGCAAAGACGTCAGGCAAAGTACTTTATTTTACTTTGTATACCATACACTTTTTTATTGAGAGTAATAACTTACTAGTGGGAAGTATTTATAGCTTATATCGGATCTTTAATAGTTGGTGACACTATTTACCTTCCTCCACTGTATTTAGTGGGCGATAAGAGCGTAATTATTTTATTGTCATCATTTTGGCCCACTCGAGTGGCGTTTTTTTTTCGGGCTAGTTTCTCAAGTAGCCACTACACTTTTGCAGTGTGCGATAAGCGAAAGGGGCGATAACGAACTGACCGGCGAACTACACGCTTTACTCTTTTGTTTGTTGGTTTATTGGGTCAGTCCAGGAAACTGATTTATTAGTTCAAAGGGTTGAAATCAAAAACACAACAACAACCGAGATCAACGGGCACTTTTAGTTGTCAGTTGCCACTCGTGTTTTCCAACACTGAAAGCGTTTTGTTTTGTTTGCCTTCGTCTCTCCGCCGCTTCTCTTCCGCTCTCATAATATCTTTCTCGCTCTCCCTCTCTTCGTCCGTTTTCGGTGGTTGCTCTCCGGCTCTTTCCTCTTCTTCTTCACTTTTTTTTTTTGGTTTTACGTTCAGTCTCATCCGCCAAACGAAAAAGGACGCCGCGGAGAAGGCTCGCGCAAAATAATCGAGAGGAATACGAAGTTGCTTATTTATTTATTGTTTTTGTTTTTTGTTTTCTTGTAAATTAAAGCGTTAAAAATACGCACACACAAAGATATCAACTAATTATGGTTATGGAATGGAAAAGAAGTTGGCAAAGGTAAAGAGCGAAAGCGGCGAAAGAAATTACAATTTTTGTTTGAGTTTTCTTCACATCATGCCCTACTCCTCACACTTACGCACTCACACCCATGCATATGTATGTGTATGTAAGCTACAACTTATTTTGTTGGATTTCTTTATTTGTGCATTCGCAGGTGGCCCTGAATAGCAGCAACGTAGCAACGGAAAGCAATATTAAGAATAATAAATTGTTAGCTAATTTAAGTGCGACAGGAGCAGCTACAGCTACAACGGCAACAACAGGAACAGCAACAACAACGACGGCGACAACAGCGAATCAAGCGCTGAATTTCAATAACAAAACGAAGGCAACAGCAAACGCGGCCGCAACATCGGCGAATAATCGGCACAATAACAACAACAATTCCAGTGCGATCAAGAAGCACACAAATACGAGTAAGTAACTGCAAATCTCTCGTTGCCTCTCGCTTTTTTTTTTTATCATCAGCGGCGTGGAGCGCATTGTTTTCAGGGGTTACAAATTAAATTATAGGAAATCACGCACACAGAAGTTTGTAGAAAATGATACCCTCCTTTCGATTAATGTGAATTCCCCCTCTCCTCTTTTTATTAGTAATTTATGAAAACAATTAAAAAATAAATCACCCTTTTCTACGCCACTGACCTCTGTGCGCTAATGTGACAACTCCATTCTAATCCATCTCTCCTTTTTCGCAGAACAACTAGCTGGCAAGAGCCCCGCGTGCAACTCCTCCTCCTCGTCGCTCTCCTCGTCGAGCAGCTCCAACTCGAGCGAGTCGAAGGACACGAACTTTGAGTACGAGGACGAGTGGAACATTGGCGGCATACCAGAGCTGTTGGACGACTTGGACGCGGATATTGAGAAGTCAGCGCATTCTTCGGGTGGTGGCAACCAGGATACCGCGCTAAATGCCAAGCAGGCAAACAGCTCCTCCACATCCTCCTCATCATCCTCCAAGGGCGGCGCTTCATCCTCGTCATCCTCGGCAGCAGCAGCAGGATCCTCATCGTCGCATAAATCGCACAAAACCACATTGCACAGCAATTTGTCGGCCACATCGCCAACCACAATTAAGTTCACACGCCAGCCGGTGCCCATTGGCGGAGCTAACTCCTCCTCATCTTCGTCAGCAGCTGCAGCGCCCAGTGGTGGCAGTGCGAACGTGGTGGCCAAGGGATCATCTTCTTCCTCGTCCTCCACATCTTCCTCATCTTCGGGGAAGCATCATCACCATCACCACCATCACTCAAACTCGAGCAGCAGTGGGAGCAGTTCCAAGGGCTACAAGTCCGCTTTGGTGGCTCAACTGAACAGTCCGAGTCCACTGAACAGTAACTCCAAGTCCCTGAGTGGATCGGGGAGTGGAAGCGGGAACACAAACGGAGCAGCGGGAGCTGGAGCCGGCAGCACATTGTCATCTTCGACATTTGCCGGTTTCTCCAAGGGCGGCAGCTTAGTGTCTTCGTCGGCAGGAGCAGCAGCGGCTTTAGCGGCTGGCAGTGGACAACAGGGCTCCAAATTCTCCGCTGGCGGCATGTCCTCGCAAACGGGCAGCGGCAGCGGCGGCAACAACACTAGCAACAGCAACAACACTAGCAACAGCAACAACAGCAGCAGCGGAAGCGGAGGCAGCGGCTCGGGTAGCAGCACAGGGAACACCGCCAGCGGTAGCGGGAACAACAACAGCACAAGTGCCGGTGGGCCGCCGAGTTCGCAAGGCGGCAACAGCGGAAACGGTAGCGGTAGCAGCTCCAGCTCCTCCAGTGGCAAATCGAGCGCAAAGATGTCCATAGACCACCAAGCGACGCTCGACAAAGGACTCAAAATGAAGATCAAGCGCACCAAGCCGGGCACCAAAAGCTCGGAGGCCAAACACGAGATTGTGAAGGCCACCGATCAGCAACAGAACGGAGCCCTGGGCGCCGGATCCAATAACTCGGCCAACGAGGATGGGAGTTCCGGTTCCAGTTCCACCAACGCGTCTTCCCTGGGGAGCACCAATTCATCGAGCAGCGCAAGCAGCGGCAGCTCCTCCAGCAGCGGCAGTTCTTCGAGCAGCAGCAAGAAACACCTAAACAATGCCAGTAGCGGTAGTGGCTCCTCCTCTTCCGGAGGAGGGAGCCAAAACAATGCCAGTGGCCATGCCAGCGGAGGGGGATCCTCCGGTAGCAGTCAGTCTACGCCGCAGGGCACCAAACGAGGAAGTTCGGGTCATCGGCGTGAGAAGACCAAGGACAAGAACGCACATTCCAATCGCATGTCCGTGGACAAGTCAGCGGCTGCTGCCTCGGCGGCCGGCGAGAAGGATACTCCTGAGAAGTGTTCTGGTACGGGAGCTGGTGGATCTCCCTGCTCCTGCAACGGAGATGTGGGAGCTCCTTGCTCCCATCATGCCTGCATTCGCCGTGCCGCACACATGTCCAACTCAGCAGGCAATGCGAATTCGAGTGCCGGCACTGGGCAATCCGGTGGTTCATCCTCCATGTCAGCAGTGCCACCGGGTGTGTTCACACCTTCAGCGGGCTCTCCTTCCGCCGGTTCACCATCGACCGTGGTGCCTGCCGCTGCCTCACTTCTGGCGGCGACCGGAGCTGCCTCCTCCTCCGCCTCTCAAATGGCCAGCAGTAGTGCCGGCGGCGTTGGTGGTTCGGGAGGAGGTGCCAATGCACCAGGACCGCCGGGAAAGGAGTCTGCCGGCAGCATCAAAATCTCCTCGCACATTGCCGCCCAACTGGCAGCAGCGGCGGCTTCCAATAGTTATAGCGGGAGTGGAGCCAACACGAATCAAGGCCAGAACAGCAATGCTGGGGGCAACGGCGGTTCGGAGAGCAAAGCATCAGCGGCGGCGCAGGCCAAGTTAATGGCACCCGGCATGATCTCAGCCACCATGCACCACACGATCTCGGTGCCGGCGGGCACAGGAACAGGCGACGACGATACAAAATCTCCGCCTGCCAAAAGGGTCAAGCATGAGGCTGGCGCTAGCGGAGCAGGAGGCGGCAAGGAGATGGTGGACATCTGCATTGGCACCTCGGTGGGCACCATCACCGAACCGGACTGCCTGGGTCCCTGCGAACCTGGCACATCCGTAACCCTCGAAGGGATTGTGTGGCACGAGACCGAAGGCGGCGTTCTCGTGGTCAACGTCACGTGGCGGGGCAAGACCTACGTGGGCACTCTGCTAGACTGCACCCGACACGATTGGGCTCCTCCAAGGTGAGTTGGTGTGGCTGGGAATTGGGTTGAGGCTTATGGTGACTTGCTTTTCAAACTGTTTCCAAAATTATTGTAGAGACTAGATAAATGAATAAAGATGCCTTTCAATATTATGTTGCAAGTTGATTTATTTTTATTTTGATTTATCTCTTCTTTCTACCCATTGTTTTGGGATCAGTTTGAAATATAGTTTATGGTTAATATACGCGATACATAATTATCAAATCTCAGTGGCGTTTAAGTAAATTTGTCAGCACCTTATCTACTTGCCTTATATTTGCACCAAGCTGTTAAGTCATTTGTAAATTAAGTCTAAATCTGATGCAACAGCAATCATTTGCCGTTCGTTTACTGATGCGATTATTTATTAAGTACTTAATGTGCCACTCAAGATTTCCACATGTAGTTTGTTTTGATTGAAGATATGTGATATCTGTGGGGATTGCAAACATCGTTACTGATTACTCATTAATGTTCGTGTCTTTCAGATTCTGTGATTCACCAACTGAAGAATTAGATTCTCGAACTCCAAAGGGACGCGGCAAGCGCGGACGCAGTGCAGGTCTCACTCCTGACCTGAGCAACTTTACCGAGACCAGAAGTTCGGTAAGTAAAACATACAGGATTGAGTTGTCTTCTTTTGAAAGCCGAAATGAATACGATGGTTAATTATATATATCTTCAAATCGTTACAGATTTACTTCTCACACGCCCAGGTGCACTCCAAGCTGCGTAATGGTGCCACAAAGGGACGCGGTGCGACACGCAGTGCATCCGGTAATGCGGCAGCGAACAGCAACAGCAGTTCATCGGGCAACGGAGGCGGGGCCACGCCCAGCACATCGCCGACGGCATTTTTACCGCCTCGGCCTGAGAAGCGCAAGTCGAAGGATGAGGCGCCTTCACCGCTTAACGGCGACGCCTCGGATGGAGCATCTGGTGGCGGTATTGGTGGAGCCGGTGGAGTGAACATGGTGAACGCCAGTGGCATACCCATATCGGCCAGCGGCGGTGGCCTGGCCACGCAGCCGCAGAGCCTGCTCAACCCGGTCACTGGTCTCAATGTGCAGATCAGCACCAAGAAATGTAAGACTGCTTCGCCCTGCGCGATCTCCCCAGTGCTGCTTGAGTGTCCCGAGCAGGACTGCAGCAAGAAGTACAAGCACGCAAATGGGCTGCGTTATCACCAGTCGCATGCCCACGGAGCGGGCGGTGGCGCAAGCTCTATGGATGAGGACTCAATGCAGGCGCCCGAGGATCCGGCCACGCCGCCCTCGCCAGGTGTCGCAAGTGGAACGGGATCGGGAGCATCTGTGGCATCATTGGCAGTACCAGCGACAGCATCATCAGCGGGTCAGGGAACTGTCGCCGTGTCCCCAAACACGCCCCTCGCGAATTCAAGCAACCCCGTCACCAATGGCAATGTTGCCCCATCGGCACCAGCTACTGGATCGGTATCTATCGCCGCTCCCAGCACCACTCCTTCTGTGGTAGAGACGCAAGCGCCGCTTACTGGTCCTCCACCAGCCACGCCACCAGCTCCAACTCCCATCTGCGCAGTTGCAACGCCTGGAGCAGAGCAATCTGCATCATCAGTATTGCCTCTGGGAAATCTTCCACTAACGGCAGGTCCAAATAGCGCGACACAACAGCAACAGCCTCCTACACAGCAGCAACAACCACAGTTGCTCGTCCCAGGAGGCAGTGCGGCAAGCCTTCAGCAGCAGCAGCAACCAGTGGCCGGAGGCAGCATCACTGCTGGAATCTCCGGACAGGCTCTCTCACAGCATCAACAACAACTAATGGGTGGATTGCCTGCCATGTTGTCAGACCAGCAGCAGCAGGCCTTGTTGCAGCAGGGAGCACGTAAGTATTCGATTTTTCTACCTCTAAAATTTTGTTCTACCTCGTACTAAATTCGTATCTATTTCCGTTTTAGTTAAAGCGGGGGTACTGCGTTTTGGCCCGCCGGATGGAAATCCACTGCAGCAGCAGCCTGGCCAAGCATCGGTTAATCCACAGACACAGCAGTCTCCTCCAAGGCCTCCAAGTCATGTCCAGGATCAACAGACGCCATCGGCCTACGCCCAGCAGGCAGGATTGAAGACATCGCCTGGATTTGGCTCCGTTGGCGTGGGTGCCGCTAGCAGCAAACAAAAGAAGAACCGCAAGTCACCTGGGCCCAGTGACTTTGAGGGCCGTGTATCGCGCGAGGATGTACAGAGTCCGGCCTACAGTGATATCTCCGATGACTCCACGCCAGTTGTCGAACAGGAAATGCTGGACAAGTCAGTCGGCCAGGCGGTGACGGCGAAGCACATCGAATTGATGGGCAAGAAGCCGACGGAAGTGGGCGTTGGCGTTCCGCCAGCCCCCGCACCCAACATGTATGTGCCGGGAATGTATCAGTTCTATCCGGCGCAGCAGCAGTCAGCACCTCCGCCACAGCAGCAGCAACAACAGCCGCAATACATGGTGCAGACAGAGCCAGGCAAACCACCAGGACTGCCACCAGCTTTGACACAAGCTCAGCAGCAGCAACAATTGCAGCCGGGTGCTCCTCCGCCTACCTCACAGCCCCCGAGTCATTTGCTGGGTCCACCTGGTCAGCAGTCGGTGGCTGCCCACCTGGCAGACTACAGTGGCAAGAACAAGGATCCACCATTGGATCTGATGACCAAACCGCAGCCACAGCCGGGTCAGCCGCCTTCGCAGCAACAGCAGCCAGGCCAACTGTCGGGGCAGGAAAACAATGGCAAGGATGTTGGACCGCCCACCTCTCAGCCAGGATCTCAGCCGCCGCCGGTCAACCTAAGTGCAGTGGCTGGGCCGCCGCCAGGAAGCCTGCCACCCGGTTTGGGTGGTCTCTCGGCTTTGGGAGCAGCCGGTCTAGGTGGTCCTGGACCGGGCAAAGGCATGCCCCACTTCTATCCCTTCAAGTAAGTTGTTGATCAATCGCTAAGGTCAGTCGCCATTGCATAACTAACATATCGTTTACCTCTTAGCTTTATTCCGCCTGCGTATCCATACAATGTGGACCCCAACTTTGGGTCAGTTTCTATTGTTGCTTCAGAGGAGGCCGCCAAGCTTAGTGGACATCCGGGTCTGCCACCCAGCTCACAAGCGCAGCAGTTGTCCGGCATAAGTATCAAGGAGGAGCGTCTCAAGGAGAGCCCCAGTCCGCACGACCAGCCGAAGCACATGCCACCTCAGCAGCAGGTGAGTCCTTACTAACGTTATCACATTTTGGCAAAACTAATGCAATCTAATCATCCGCAGATGATAGCCAGCAAGCTGATCAAGCAGGAGCCGATGACAAAGCAGGAGATCAAGCAGGAGCCCAACTCAAATCCGGGTCAGCAGCATCCGCCTCAGCAACAGCAGCCAGCACCTCAGCCGCAGCAACAACAGCCGCCACCCCCGCAGCCACAACAGCCGCATGCCCTGCATCCCAAGGATCTACAGGCACTGGGCGCCTATCCCGCCATCTACCAGCGCCATTCCATGAGCCTGGCCGTGCAGCAGGCCCGCGACGAGGAGCTGAGACGGTAAGTGAAATCTGAGCATCATAAACGCGTCTTTGAGAAATACAAATTACTTATTTTAAAATTGTTTCTAATTTTTGGAAGTTGTAACTAACTTATGTATCTTTTCACATCAGGTATTACATGTTCACTGGACGACAGAATCAGGCTGCCGTAGCTGCTGCCGCGGCAGCTCAAAACGCTGCCAGTGGAGGTCTTCCACCTCATCCCGGCATGATGCACAAGGATGAGCCCGGCATGGGATCGGTGCAACAACAGCAGCAGCAACAACAGCAGCAGATGCAAATTGCACAGCAGCAGCAGCAGGCCATTCAGCATCAGCATCATCAGCACCTGCAGCAGCAGCACCAGGCCCAGCAACAGCAGCAGCAGCAACAACACCAGCAGCAGCAACAGCAGCAACAACAGCAACAGCAGCAGCAGCAACAACAGCAAAAGTTAAAGCAGTCACAGGCGGCTAGTGCGGCGGCAAATAATAAGGCCACCAACCTGACGAAGGATTCTCCCAAACAAAAGGGCGGCGATGACGATCAACCGCTGAAGGTGAAGCAGGAGGGCCAAAAGCCGACCATGGAGACTCAAGGTCCGCCACCACCACCAACGTCGCAGTACTTCCTTCACCCCTCTTACATTTCGCCGACGCCCTTTGGGTTCGATCCCAATCATCCGATGTATCGCAACGTGTTAATGTCAGCCGCCGGACCGTATAATACGGCACCGTACCACCTGCCCATCCCTCGCCCGTACCATGCCCCAGAAGATCTCTCGCGTAACACCGGCACCAAGGCGTTGGATGCACTGCATCACGCGGCCAGTCAGTACTACACCACCCACAAGATCCATGAGCTCAGCGAACGGGCCCTCAAGTCGCCCACCAGCGGCAGCGGCCCCGTCAAGGTGAGCGTCAGCAGTCCCAGCATCGGGCCGCCTCAACCAGGCGGACCCACGAGCAGCGGCCCCGGATCCGGACCAGTTTCCGGTGTCCTCGGCCCCGGCAGCGGTTCCAACCAGCAGCCCGGCTCGGCACCTGGGTCTGCGGGCGGTGTGCCGCTGAACCTACAGCCACCACCCGGAGGAATGGGCCCGGCACCCGGCAGCAAGCCGGATCTGTCCGGCCCGAAAGGACATGGCGGAGTGACGCCCGGCTCGTCATTAGACGGCCACAAGCAGTCGATGCCCGGAGGTCCGCCACCGAACGGGCCATCGGGCAATGGAGCCGTTGGCGGTGTGGGAGGCGCTGCCGGCAATGGCGCAGCGGGAGGCGGCGGTGCAGGTGCCGCCGACTCACGCAGCCCACCACCGCAGCGCCATGTGCACACCCACCACCACACGCACGTCGGCCTCGGCTATCCCATGTACCCGGCGCCGTATGGAGGTGAGTCCCAACTGTGCCATTCAGTTCGGAAAGTAGAATGCTAATTATTTAAATGTTTACTCCCATAGCGGCTGTTTTGGCTAGCCAGCAGGCGGCTGCTGTAGCTGTGATAAACCCGTTTCCGCCGGGTCCGTCGAAATGAGATCCACTGAACGGTAACAACGAGAAGAAGGCGTATAACGTAAAGAACAACTAGTGTGGAGCGGAAAGTCATGGTGCCCGCCCCATAGTGCATTTGCTATTTTCTGAGATCCCCAGACAGACAGATGGAATGGGAGAAGGATAAGGCTTTGTTCCCCGTTGGATTCCAACTTCTTCCCGTCGAAACCTGTCGCAGTCTTGGCTGCCTCTACGAATCCTTTCGATCCTGATGCATCGGCGGCCGAGGAACCGAGAGGAACACAGAATCGACTATTTATATGCATAAGTATTTTTTGATGTTTTGTTCGATGTGGTTAACTATAACTAGCCTAAGGTATCACTACTATTACCACGTACAACCTATACATATATAAATATATATAGCATAACTACATATAGCGACTTTTTCCTAAGTGTATTTGCATCTGCATATAGATATCTATATTTATATTTATATCATACGAGAGAGGCGTAATCCGAACATGAACAAACAACCAGCAAACAACAGATTACATGAAACATACAAAAAACATAAGGGAAAAAACGAATCAAACTCGATACTGTAGTGTGTTGATTTCTTTGTAAAAAATAAAAACTAAACGAACGAGAAATGAAATTAAGAGAGCGAAATGTATGGATATTGTTTAACTAAATGATTAAATTATGCAAGTAGAACGTACAAGATTAGCATTTAGCGTGTGTATTAATTATCCTTATCTGTGTTGCGGATGGAGCTGCGCGGGATTTGCATCTAAAAGACAAATTGGGCGCGCCGCCCATTCAATTCTTATAAATATAAATATTTATTATGTGTATCTAAATCTATATCTGTGTGTGTACTACTCGTATCCGTAGTTTCTACGTTATAAGTTCTCCGTGAATGACTACGATGAATTTTTCGGCCAACAGCCGCACATTAATTTTAATTGTTTCTAAGCATCAATTTGTACTTTAAATATTTATACGCATATGCTGCATATATGATATGATAACGATGGCGAGATATATATGTAATTAAAGGATTATCTATGTGAATGTGGGTGTGTAGTAGTTCACTAGCCGCTTCATAGACTCTACACGCGTGATTTATGGCACTTAATGTTCTGTAGCCTAAGCCCCCCCCAAAAAAAAAACTCCCATCTGCCCCTCAAAACTCCCGCTTCCTATCCCAAATACACATTGATTCTTTAGAATTTATAAATAAAACAAGTATTGAATGTAAATATACCTTAAAGCGAGTCTTTTGTATTGTAAATTAGTTCCACTGATTGATTTGGTGGCCCTGCTTAGTGCTTTGCCACCAAGTTCGTGTTATAAACATTAATGCATAATATTGTAATGTACTATATGTGTTGGCAGCATTTGCTGTGAACCGCAAACGAAATGCAAGCGATTTACCGAAAAATAGCAATTTGAATTATGTCTTCATGTGTAGATCGGCGAGTGTTTTCCTTACACTCATTTAGAGTCGCTAGGTTTTTTGACATTCTTAATGCAATTTGTAATCAAATCATAGGAGGCATTCGACTCACGGATACAAACACACAACATAACAAAACAATTAAATGGGATTTAACAAATTACCATAATGGCTTATGCAACGGTACAAGCAGAGTTTTATACAAATTATGTATTTTAGAGATGGATAACGGGACGATGAAGCGCATTGAATTGAATTCGAAACAATGAAATTGTATCTAAGCAAAGAATGTAATCCACAAAATGGCTAACTAAAGCTAAATCAAGCATTCAAATATGGACGAATATGAACAAAACACATAACTAGCGGCTAAGAAATTTCAACAAAATATAGTACACATATTTAAAGTATACAGAAAATTATAAAAAACAAAAACAGCTTTAGATGTGAATAAAAAATATGTAATTAAATCAAAACTGCGCTTCTTTTGTTTGGGTCATATAGGGGAACTTCTGATGGATTATTAAAAACGTTAATTTTGTTTAGGAATGAAGTCTTTTTTAATATCATTAGTTGCTAACGAATTAATCTAGTTATGTTTATGCACTACCCAGGGGTATGATGAAGCTCATATAGTCCGCTGTGGCGCCCCAAGCTGTGCGATTTGTCTGGAATATTATTATCCAGGCAGTCAGTACTATCAGCCAGAAAAGAGTTCCCACCGCGGAGTATATAACATCTGGAGGAAGGTAGGGAAGGAATTGTGGAATATTAGATTGTATGGAATGGGCATGTATTTATATTTTCACTTACATCTCTTTATTTGGCTCTGCTCCGAAAATGGTGGCTTATGGAAGGCCTCCGTGAAAAACCAGCAAACGTTAATGGCCCACACAAAGGGCAGGAATGCAAAGCCAGCTGGGTTTGAGTCAAATAGAAAGTAACTTGGTTAAAATCCAATCATTACTCACTGGTAGTAACTCTTACCAAAGAAGTATTTGCGACACAGCTCCAGTTTTCGCGGATTGGGTGCCTTTGAGATGTCCATGATTAATCCTCTCCAGATATGTGGGTGGTTGCTTCTTTGTTTCCGAATCTGTTTCCGGCCCAGGAAAGCTTATTCCTACTTATATGTAAAATGTAAGCAAATAATACTCAATATCTATGGTTATAACACTGTCGGCATTTAATAGTTTATATTTTCACTTCAATTTTTGCTTTTGTTGATTTGTGTTTTAGGTTTTAGTCCATTGGTGCGCAATCGATATCGACAAGTTATCGAAACAGGGGTGAACTAAACAGTGACTATTGGATCACTGTTTCATTTGCTAATATCTAACGCATATAACGGTATATTAATATTGCACAGATGTTTTTTTTAACGCCCGCACGACTTTGCGATTTGTGCGATGTTTAGTATATCATTGCTTGTGTTCTCTTTGCTTAAAACGCCAATCAAACTGTTACAAGTCAAACCCACTTCAGTGTTGTATACCGTCTAAAACAGAACCATCGATAGGTAATACTGTTGTCATCACTATTTTAGCACACACCGCGTAAAAGCGACGCCGATTTCAATTTTCAACGAATTACGAAAAGTGTGCGAAAAATCATACAATGGCCGACGTGGACGATTTTGATTCGCTTTCCAATGCAGAGTTGCGCGCCAAGATGCTGGCCCAGGGGCTGCCCAACATCCCCGTGACGGACAGCAGCCGAAAGGTTCTAGTAAAGCGCCTGCGCGCCTCCATTGGTGGCCAGGCGTCGCCGGCCGCCAGTCCCAAGAAGACCAACAGACGGGAGACCCTGGCACCCGCAACTACGGCTCCATCTGCTCCGGCGGCATCCTCAACGCCGGTGGACAAGCTGGATGGCAACAAGGTGGCACCCGCCACAAAGGCTCGTCGCACAATTACCGCTGCAGAGGCAAAGGAACCAGTGCGTCGACTCCCAGAGGAAGCTGTACGCCGACGCCCCGAGGAAGCTGTACGCCGACGCCCCGAGGAAGGCCAACGCATATGGCCCGAGGAGCCCATTGCCGGCAGGAAGCCAACAACTGCTGCTGCTGCTCAACCCGTACAGACCCGGCGCACTTCCACCTCCTCTGGGTCTGAAAGGAAAGTAGTGGAGTCCTTGAGGAAGCCAGAAACCATTGTCGAGGAACCGGCTTCCTCGAAGCGCGCTGATCGAGAGGAGAAATACCTAAAGGTCAACTCCCTGATTGTCCTAGAGTCGGATGAAGAAGAGGACGAGCAGCTAGTCCAAGCTGCAGATCTCGTAGAGCAGGAGCACGCGGCCAGGCAGAAGACCACGAAGCTCGCAAGCGGCGGGACCACTTCGTACGAGTACAAAAGCAAGGTTGTGGAGCCTCCACGCCGACAGGTCTATGAAGCGACAGCAGCTCCTGTGCTGCCGCCATCTGTGCCATCTGCCAGAGCGCAAGCCACCAGTTCCACCAGGCCCTATGACTATGCGAGCAACCCAGCACCCGGTCGCTACAGCAGTTTTGTGCGTACTGCAGCCCAAGGCTATGTGACTGCCGAGGCTCCGCCGGTGGCCTCCTACTCATCCAACTACAATCGTACCTATGCTAACGAGCTAAGCGACGACAACGATTCCAAGGAAGATCAGTACGAAAGCACCTTTGCCAGGAATCTAGCTCGTTTGCGAGCCGAACGGATTGGAGATCGCATCAGCCCGTATTCCAGACGCACTATGGCCAGTGGAAACGCGGGTAGCGGTTCTCTCGGTTATGAGCCGCGTGCCAGGCGCTCCTTGCGCCCGAATGATAACAGCGTATCCGAGGCCTTTAATCGTTGGTGTAACAGCCTGGAGCAGAAGTATCACATCAAGTCGAAGTTGTTCATTGTACTCGTCGTCCTTTTGTTAATCGGCGTCTATTGCATATTCTACTGACCGGCGCATCATTGTTCTTATTTCGAATTTGTAACCTAGTTTGTATACCATGTTGGATATGTTTTGTAAACAAGCCCGCCGCTGCGGCCTTTGTATGAATCTTGTTTAGATGTAACTTGAGCTTGACTAGCATTAAAGCTGCGTGTTATCCGTGTTCAAATAAAGCCCACTTGCAGGGAATCGCCACAGTTGAACACTTGCTCAAATGTTTTTTCTCCAAACGGCTTTCGATGCACTGCACTCCACTTGTGGCAGGTGTTTGCCCAGATTGGATCAGGAAACAGCAGCAACGACGATCGGCTAATGATGGAAAAGTATCTGGAATGCGTGTACAACACTTGTCGGCATGACTCTGACCAAATGTAGGCGCAATGGCAACCAGGTGCCCCAGCTCTTATCTCAACTAGATTGTTCCTGCTGCGCTCTGATCTGCGATCCTTACAATGCCTTGCAATCAGAATTAATAAGAATTTTACAAGTCGGCTCGGCGGTCGGTGTGCGTTATTTTAAAATCCTTGCCCGAGTTGGGCTGTTTAATTTTATTAACTGGAAATCGCACTTGCGCGTATTTCTTTATTTTCTTAAGGAAATTTCGCGCCATATTTAGCGGTAACAAGCGCGACCGGATCCGGGTCTGCCTTGCATGCCAGCAATAAGTTATGAAAATTGCAACATCAGTGGCTCGGGGGAAATGCCAGTTGTGCTGGGGATGTTGCTGCCACGGCCGCCACGACCGCCAGTCGCCGCCGATGATGAATTCCACAAATGCATGGAACAGCCAGGCGGCAGATTCCTTGAAAAACAAAGCCATGGCCCATACAATATATCGTGTGGCTAATAAATACGCTGCGCATTGCTAGTTGCTCTTAATGAAATTAACTTCCAGGAATTACCTACATGGCAGCAACGATGCAGACGACAACCACGATCACTTTGACGACTGCCCCGAAGTGCAACAAAGCAACTGCAACAGGCGCAGCAACAGCCGCAGCAATTCGAAAAGGCAACAATGGCTGCTTAGGCAAATGCAACAAGCCATCGGCCATGGAAATTAAATGGAAGCCTGCAAAAAGTTTCACGCACTCGACACGTTAATAGAGTCGTAGCACCCAGAGCAACATCAGGTCCACCAGCTGCAGCAGCAGCAGCAACAGCACCAGCACTAACACCAGAACCCCGCAGCAACATCAGCGACCAAGAGCAACACCCGCGTCCAGCAGCTTCCCATCTTCGGTTGCCGCTCAAGTGTGACATTCATGGAATATGATTTTATGGCCAAAACCGAAACTTTTGTCTGCATCACGTTCGCGGCTGGAGGGAAAACAAGGAGTGGGCTAGTAAAACAGCCGGATGGTGGACTATGGAGGTGGCGGAGGTGACTCGACTGCCTGGCTGCTGGGCCAATGACTTCCTCGTTGTGAGCCAATTAAAGACGCTGGTCGTTGTGGTCGCTGCTGAAATCATTTGTAATGCAACGTTTGGAATAATTCACGCGCAAATTGCTTGCGACTCGCGAAAAATATTGCAACATTCCACTGCAAATTTTACGATTATGCGTTTGCACCACAACACAAACTGCTGCTGCTGCTGGTTGCTTGTTGCTGTTGCTAGTTGCTGTTGCTGCTGCTAGTTGCTGCTGCTGCTGCTAGTTGCTGTTGCAGCAACACATTCGCTCGTAGGCGCTCACATCACATCAAATCAAATGTAAGCGGTGCCGGGCATTCAACGCTGTCAGTTGCCAGTGCTCCAGATAGATAAATCAGTCGGCTAATTGTTCCAACCTGACTGGTCTCCAAACTCAGCGCCTGGGAGCGTGAACTCTGCTCGTAAGGATGTGGGTAGATTTCCCAGATGGGTTCTGATTTCTGGAATTTGAATTCCTAATCGAATCATGTTTGCCACTACACATAATTAATCGTAAGGGATGACATTTTTATGCAAAGACCCAGAGATCAAAGTTGAACATCGGAACATCGCATATGTGGGGAGATTGGACATTTTAATTCCATAAATAATGACAGTATGTCTCTAAACAGACAGTCAGTGTCTGCCCACTCTATAAGGCCGAAAGAAATCATTTATTTATTTATTTTTCAAACACGGTATGTGGGATATTACTGGGCATATTGGTTTTTGGGAATTTTTGAAGTATACATTTTAAAACGTAATTGGTTAGATTCTGAAGGGTTTGCAAACAAAAACAAATTTAATTAAGCATGCATTCCCTTTATTTTTTAAGTTGTCTGAAAAATCCATATCCAATTGTTAGGTATCAAGTGGCTCGAGTTGTTTGGAACTAAAGTTCTGACTGGCTCCATGTCCGATCATCTCTGTGGCGGCGGCAGTGTCTTTTGGGCTGACTACTCGTTGTCAAGTTGTGGACCACAGCGACCAATCAGTGTCAGTTGGAAGTGGCTTTTTAGTGGCCCAAAGTGATGAGCTAATCAACCTGACCTGACCAGTCCAGTCCCACAGTTGCGGCCAGATCGGTGTGGTGTGCCTATTTTAATAACATTATTTATGTATCTTGTATTTCGGTTTATTTTCGTGTGTTTTGTGTATTGTTTTGTTTGATTTAACAGGAATTGGAATTGGAATTGGAATTAGAAATAGAAATGAAGCGAAACAAAGCGGGCAACGAGCTGGGTTTTCCTCCATTTTGTTTGTTTTTTAAGGTGTCAATAGCATTAGACGGAAATCAGTTTTGTTTTTTATTGTACAAATTTATCGCATTTGGAGGCTCATTTGGATTTGGTTACCATTTTCAGTGCCAAGACTGTGCTGTCTCCCTGCTGGTCGGTTTTTATGTAAAATTAAACATTTTAAACTGGCGAAGAGATAATTTGTGGTATATGCGATATCTGGTGGGTTGGCGGAGGTGTGTGTGTGTGGTCTCCGTGAGTCGAGCAGGCATCAAATAAATTATAAACCCATTTAAATTAAACTGAATAGCAGACTGGCCGCGTTCGTTGTCTGAGTCTTTTGTTTGGATTTTATTTTTTTTTCTCTTAATTTTGCCTTTTTTCGGTCGGAGCCGCAGGAGCTACTGGCCCCCAGCTGCAAAGTCAGAACTGGTTGCCCATAACAATAAAATCAGCAACACTCGCGACATTCCCCTCAGCCAAATATGGAATTTATAATTAATTTTTATGTCCATGGGATGCAATTAGGACGGGGAGCAGGAATGGAGCGGTAGGAGCAGCAGGCAGAGGGGGCATCTGCGGGGGAAGGAGGCTTCTGGCAAGATGCAAATGAAATCAAGTCATGCCTATAATCGGATTTGTTGCTCCTCGTATATTAACTTGTCACAGTTTCTATGTGTTGAACATAAACACAATTTGTGCTTAATCCACCCAAGACCGGGACCGTGGACCCAGACCCATTTTCCTGCAACTCCGCGGCTCTCTGTCCGTATTAATTATGACATTTTGTTGCTGTTTTGTCACATGTGCCATCGTCGATGAGGCTGGCTCACATTTCGCTGACCACAAGCTGATGATTGAATGGGCGGGGAGGGACAGCACCTCTTTACCACCCTTTTCGACTGCAATCAATCATCATCTCTCCGCTCAAAAGTTCTGCGGTTGTGCGCTCCATGTGCAATTGCCCAGTGAGCACCATTTAGTTTTGCCCCAACAAGCCCCACACTACACACTACCGTCATATCGCGATGTTGCGACAGGCACCCACAAAAAAAAAAATTGGGGGCCAGCTGCGTTTTAGCCGGGGCGCTTTTTCGGTTTCGGGTGGGGCTGCGCCCCATGCCGCACGATCCCGATTCGGCGCAAATTAGGCGCGAAAATATGCAGCAAAGTGAGACAAACAAGCCGAGAGCTGCTAAAAGCCTCGCAAAGCCGCAAAACTAAATGGGGTAAAAAAAAGAGACTTGCCGCTGGTCAGTTAATGGTGTTAAAATTTGGTACAGCGATTGCATCTATGGCTATACAAATTGCCACAGCGACAGCACTCGAGCAACATGGCAGTAGCCGCAGCAGCAACAAGAGTCGCAGCAACATGAGCAACAGCAACACTGCGGCTCAGGCTGAGGCTGAGGCAACAACAACTGCCGAGTCGTTTTGTCAACACGGAGCATGCTTAGCCGCGTTTTCCCAGGGGACACTTAACGCGGCTGCTTAACGTCTAAATCTGTCGTCAAGGCGCGCTCAAAAGGCTAAAATGTGTTTGCCGAAGACGCGAGATGCCAGCGGACTGGGGGCACCATCAACGGGCACCATGCTCCGAGATTCAGCTCCATCGCCAGCAAGTGGCCGGCGACGAGTCAGCAATTTGTATGCAACTTTATGTTTGCCCACTCGCACCCAGGCTCGTACCTAACCTAACCCACGGAGGAGCTGCTCCTGCTGCCCCAAGGGTATTTACACTGAGAAAAGTCGATCAGTTGTCAAGTAATTCAATCAAATTAAATGTATTTCAATGCTTTCATAGTTTAGTGCACTTAAAGAAAGAGGTGGAAGGCTACCCTTGCTGCTTAGCACCACCAATTTCGCGAAGTGCATAGTTTCACGAAGGCTATTCTGGCCGTGGTCTGTGCGCTCGCCCAGCGTTTTCCTCCTGCCTTTGTTTGGCTCTTGTTGTTGGCCTGTCCCCTGGCAGCAGTGCGTTGAACGAGTTAAAGTCGGAGCGGCGGCTAAATTTATGAACCGCGGCCAAATGGAGATGGGGTGACCAGCACCACTACCTGGATGTGGTGGATGTGGACAACGATGCGTTCGCATGTAAACATTGTGCGATGGCTGGCGCGGAAGGGGCAGGAATTTATATGCAACATAATCAGCATAAATGCCGCATGCGCCATCAAAATGTTGCGACCAATGGCATGACCATCACCTCCTGGGTGGGTGCCAGTGCCAGTGCCAACTGCCGTTCTGGCTGCTCCGTGTGTCCGGCTAATTCGGGCAATTTGCAAATTGAGAAATTGCAAATAATTTACAATTTGGCCAAAGTATGTGCCAAGTGCGCCGCCATGCGAACAATGGAAATGGCCAAAGGAAATTCGAGGCGACCACAAGCGAAAGCGAAGGGCGAACAAGAAAGCTCAGTGAGTTGGTTTTGCGCTTCAGCGGTTTTCCTTTGGCGGTGCCGCACAACTTTCATCCATTTCCCACAGAGTCAGCCACCCATTTGTTAATGCCACCCACTGAATGACTCAGCACGTATCAAAGTACCAGTAATTCGAGCAGCTAAAATTGCAGATGACAAAACGCATGGCCAATGATCAGCGCATTGCGGCTACGGGGAGAAAGGCAGCTCGAAATCTGACGACCCAAATGAGACAGCGACGAGTTAATTAAGTTTTCGCAGTGAAAACGAGAGAGTGAAGGGCCCAAAAGCTGACAGGACTGAGCTGTAATTGTGCCAACTCGTGTGACAGTTGCCCAAAACAAATTGTTGGCCATTTAATGGACCCCAAGAACAGATCCCCCCCTTCAAGTCCGGCAAAACGAAACCCAACCAAAGGCAAAAGCAAAACCCAAACCGAAACCGAAACGAAACGCATCGGGATGAAGACAATGCAAGGCCTCGCATGCGACTGGCTCAGCGTCTCCATCTTCTGGCTTGACAAATTCCTCGAAGTTGTTACCATATAAATTTCTGCATTTTTGGCTTTGCTCTTTTATTTCTCCAGCCCCATCTCGATGGCAAGTGGGCACAACAGCGGGTTGGCGAGCGGCGGAGATGACTCAGCCTGCCAGATTTTTATTGATCGTTGGGCAGGCACTGCAGAAGTTGGAAACAGGAGCGGTTCCACTTGGTTGAGGAATATTTTAAGAAAGCATTTAAACTAAAAATATATTCCAGCATATTATATATTCCAGCATATTATGCTAGTAAGTTAAGTAAAGGATGTAGGGAAAAAGTTATTTGAAAATACCCATTTCCCATTTTCAGAACGGATTTCGAGCCCATCCTGGCCACGCGAAACCGCCTGCTGTCAACTGGCTGGCGGTTTTGGGCCCGATCTGAGCCACTTTCGGCAGCTCGAGTGCAGGCAGACTCGTAATTAGGCGCATTACATGTGTTTCTGACATTTTTGGTGGCCGGGTGGATGGCGGATCCGCAGTTCAGTGGCTCCACTCTCTTATGCAAATGCGTGCTCCCTTTTGCTCGCCTTTTGTTATGAAGACAAATGGAAGTCACGCCCCGGTCTAAGCGCAAAGTAAACACTTGCCAAATGACCATAATTACGAGTGGAACTTAATTTATAACGAATGCATAACTTCGGTTGTGAATCGGTGTTGCAGCCGGAGCTTAGAATAAATTATGAATAATCCACGATAATAACCGACAATTAATTCTTAACGCTGATTTGTGCGAGTTTTATGCTTCGGCAGTGAAAAGAGCGGAAAAGCATAAAAGAACGGACAAGCCCAAAACCAGAATATCAATTTAGCGGAGCGATGGGACCAGTTGCAGTCCGACTTCTTAATGTATTCCCCATCTGGGCGAATTGCAGCGCCAACACATCGTATGTCATGGCAGGGAGGAGACGGGGCTAAGAACGAGAATGGGGACGAGGACGAGGATATGGCCGCCAGGAGGTGAGGCGACGAAATGAGGGACAACGACAAATCGACAAATATGCAAAAGAGGGGCGCGCCACAAAAAGGGGGGCGGGGGAGGTGGTGGTTCGAAGCCTTATCGCATTTATTTATGCATATGCAGTGATTTGGCCCCAAAATCACAGTCCGAAAAAAAAGATCAGCGCATAAAACAAAAGACTCAGAGCACAAACTCGTTTTGCTGGCCATCGCGAATCGCAGGATGTAGGGCCCCGAAAAGTGGCACAAAACAGGAGGGACTGGGGGGCTGGACAGGGGGATCGGGATTGGGAGTCGGCCGATGACCATGCATCACCAATGCCGAGGCACGCTTATCAGTAACCTACACTTAAAGTTAATGCATGCCCGCCAGGACCAACCAGCAGAGATGCCGATGCAGTGCTTGCCGCGGATTCACTGAAAGAAATTGCAATATTTTTTTAAATAATTACCATAAATAAAATTTTACCAATTACATTATTTTTCATTCACAATGGATATGTAACCTTTATTTTCTTTTATTTGTTAAATCTATGAACTTCATTAAGTGAACCAATTAAAATGATGGTAAATATTTGCTTGCTTACTTGAGTTAGTTAGGTAAATACTGTAAACTTATGAGTTGTGTCCTTTGGCTTAACCACTTCATAGCTCATTTCTCCCGGTGTACTTTTCGTTGTTATCAGCGCTGGGCCTGGGCTTTTAGCAAACGCCGACGCAGGCCGCTGGGCTGGATCAGGCAGCCGATGTCAAAAGGCATGCAGAAATAAAATCGAAAATGAATGCGACTGGGCAGATAAGCCGGCGAATGACACAGAGCGACAAGTTGACAATCGAGGGGGGGCGGGGGTTTGCAGGGATGGGTGAGAAAAATGTGTCCTCATTCGGGTCAAAAGCGAATGAAACAGGGAACCAAGTGGAGGGAATTCAAAAGCCTCCCGGCATTCGACTCCTGACCAAACTCGAATGCAAATCGATGCGGCAATAAAACTATTAAGCCATTAGTAAGCCAAACACGAGTACAATGCCAGAAAACAAACACGTGCAGCAGCAGCAGCAACAGTCACCGCCGCAGCAGAAACAGCAACAGCAAGCGCAGGAGTTGCAACAGCAACAAGCAATTAATGCAAATGCGGAGAGCAGCCGGCAGCCAAATCGAGAAGGAGGCAGGCCAAGCACATCGAGATCAAGTCGGCAGACGTATCCGAATGCCTGGAGAATGTCGGTCTGCTGCAGCAGCAACAGCGGCAGCAGCATCAGAGGCTGCAACATCCAATGCAGCAGCAACATTGTCTGCACCCAGGCAGCCTGACAATACATGGCGAGGTGCAAACTAATTGAAATCATTACACTAGTAAAAATGTTAACTCAATTAAAATGCGCGCAACAGCAACAGCTGCAGCAGCAACATCGCGCGCAGCTAGTGACCCACAAGCAGTTGCAGCCGATGCTGCTGCATCTCCCCACTAAAAGAGATATCATCGCAACATACTGCCTGGCCGGAGCTGCTCCTCCCACTCTCCCACCGCCGCCCCCTCGGGAACATCAGCAACATGTTGTTAGGTCAGCTGCGGCAGCAACAGCAACAGCAACAGCGCAACTGCAGCAGCAACTGCAACAGCAGCAACACGAACATCTCTAGGCCATTGGCAGTGTGGCATGCAAATGGGAGCTGAACAGCGTGGTTCAATCGTCGTGGAGCAGGGAGCCGGAACCAGTCTATCCTTGAATACTTCTGTTTATTTGGAGGAACTGTAGCTAGCGTACACTGTTAAATAATTTGACAAGTTAAGGCATAGTATTATGATACATATTCCATTACAGAATAATGAAGATATACACACTTGGTTTCCCAATTCAAGATAGAATACTTAAACTGTTCTGTTTCATATATTCCATTACCCTTCGAAATAACAAGAAAAAGTTGAATTCCAAAACAACTCTACATTTTTAATTTAAAACACTGTTACTCGAATAAAACTTGAGGAAATGGAACACTTATGAACTACTATTGCTTATTTTGACAGTTAATAATTTATGTCTGTAATTCCATTGCTTTAGGAAGTAGTGTGCACGAAGGAAACTCCTCTTTAAGCGCGACTTTAATGCCTGATTTAAGATGGCGATTTTCCCCAGAGAACTCTTAGATCCCCATTACGTATGCAAATTTTGGCCAGGAGTTCTCTGGCGCTTCCAGCTTCGCCGCCGCGATTTGTGTGCCTTCCTTCGATGCAATGCGATTTGAGGGATTTGAGGGCGAGGGCTTCGCGGAGAGATGGCGAGAACGGCGAGTCGCATTTCCGGTTGGACAAGTAGCTCCATAACAAATGGGCAGGCTGAAAAATGTTTGCCAAGTTGTTTATACTGCCAATAAAAGGCAATAAGTTAATTTCACACACACAACACTCTGTGCTGCAAAGTGGAGTGGAGCTTTCTAACCGTTTTATGGTGGAAGTTTGTTGTATTGGCCATAAATGAAATCGATTCCATAAGCAGTAGCCGCATCTTCGGATCGACCAGGCCAACAACTGCCTCTTGCCGAGGTGTGAAAATACTAGCCCCTATTTGGTGCAGCTTAACACATTCGATATTATAACTATTATTAATGCATTTGCATTTTTATGGATCGATCGATGCTCTCGATCTCGATCTCGATGATGTGCGGCGCCCAACGGAAGCCACGTGAGATAAGGCAGGAAACTGCGCCCAAGCTGAGTGAATGCGCTCGTTCGGGCATATTCATCACAGAATCACGTCGTAAATGGCTGCCCATTGGACCATTAACGATAAACAAATTCTGCCGCTGTAACTGAGCTTCGGGCGCATTCAATAAAAGAATACCCCCTACCCATATTCAGCCATAAAATGACATATAAAAAAACACTTAAAATATTTTCAATGAGCGATTTTAATGGACCTTTTGGTGGTGGTCCCACAGCAGATCAACCGATCACCGGCCGATCACCTGGCCGGGAAATGGCGGACGGCCTAATGCAAATGACGGGAACTGGGCAACGAAACTACTGGTGTCGATATAACAATAAAACGCCCCTTGGCACACCCTCCGACTGCCAGTGGATCGCTGGATCCGCCAGTTCCATGATGCCCCCGGATCTGCCGGATCGCTCGGGATGGGTCGGATTAAATAAATGCCAGCGCAGAGCCGCCGAATCGGCGAAACAAAACAAAACTGCCAAAAAGGCAACCGAAACAGGCAATCCTCTGCCGCGAGAAGAGGAAACTGATCTGACAGATCTGATTGTAAGCATGCAACAAAAATGCGAGACGCCCCTCTGGATCCCATACCCCATATCCCAGTTCTCAGCTCTCAGTTCTCAGTTCTCCACAGTTCCCATCTACCCAACTCCCAACTCCCTGTTTCTGGTCCTCCTCCTGCTGCTGCTGTTGCTGGCTCCATCTCCATCTCCATCATGTTTTGTGGCCCGGCTCGCGTCGGGCTTAAGCTTGTGCAATTTAGTGATCAATCATAGCGGGATGCGAGCAACGGAGCAGAATTCAATTTTAGTGCGAATGGCAGTTTGTTCTTCGGAGTTCGGGGACTTCTTCATACGTTTCTCTTGCGGCTGCTGCTCCTTTTCCTCCGTACAGCAGCAACATTCTGAGGCGTTTGTGAGGCGGCGGCGGCTTCCACATGCGACTCCAGAAGGTGGAAGCCATAAATCTTGGCAACATGAGAAATGACTTTACCATTTGCCATGATGAGCAGCCAGCAGCAGTTGGAGTCGCCATCCCCATCGCCATCCCCATTCGCAGGAAGAAATGTAGGAAAGCTTAACACATACACGCGGAATCGCGGATCGCAAATGTTTGCATATGGCAACTCTAATTTTGAGGGATTTGCGTAAATTGTGAAAACGTCCGCAGGGATTTGAGTCAATCAGCATTTTCGATGGCAATTAGTTGGGCAAAGAATTCAATTCTCCAGGCGGACAATCGCAAGGCCCCCCGCGAAAGATGTAACGCACAGTGAATGAAAATCCGGGCTCAAAGCCAAAAGATAGTGATGAGTAAGCATCCATAGAAATTGTATCTATGAAATTTATAATGAACTTAATACAACTTTGAATATTTTCATAATTATACTTATGACTTTTGTCACTAATATATTTCAGTTGATATGAATGGAAATATAAATATTATAGAAAAAATTTAAAAATATGTGCGATGTGATCACTGGCCTGATTTTGACCATCTCTGATCTGACTAAAACTACAGCCCATCTCGATCGTCGCTCCCCTTGCTCCAGCTTCATCTCCATCTCCGTCTCCATCTCGATTCCATCTCCATCTGGTCCGTGCGCAGGTCATTGGCGAGGTGTCTCCTGCTGCGAATTAATCGTTTGCGGTCACTCACTTGCTGTCCGGCTCTCCAGTTCACCAGATCTGCAGCTCGAAGCTCCCGATCGGAGCTCGGGGTTTCCAGCTCCCATGGCTGATTAATATTTTGCCAGTTCATGAGCTTGGAGCCACGTCGAAGGCGAATCCGCTGGCCGTTTGGCATCTTGTTAGCAGGCTCGCCGTTCCCGTCGTTCCCGCCTTGGATTTGGATGCCTGCTTGCTTGGATGCAGTTTTGCATATTTCGTTTGTTTGTTATCCAAGTGCCTCCGTCGTGTGACCGAGCTCCTTCACCGTCTCCTCCTTCGCCCTGCCCTCCAGTGTCCAGAATCCTACCCCCTGCGTGGAGTGTATTACGAGCATTGGCGCAAAAGTCCAAGTTCAAAGCCATATTTGAGTTGGGAAAAATCAATAAAAAGATCGCAAGCTGCGATGGCACATGCGTGTTATTTCCAACCAGACGATCCGGCCTTTCTCATAATGAAATTATTGCCAGGTGATTGAAATCTATTTATGCTAATTTACGTGTGCACAACCCACTGTCGAGAAGGAGGAGGAGGAGGAGGTGGCACCAGAATGGTTCCAAGGTTGTGCCGCTTGCAACACACGTTTCCGCATTTCTGCAGCTGCAACGTAGCAATGGTCTATCGTTAGTTTTCTTTTTTTTTTGTATTTTTTTGGGCGTTCCGCCCACCAAAAGTGCAGATATATAGTACAACAAGAGCTAACGCTCGGACCCGATCTTGATTAGAAGTGTTTGTGGCTCGATGTTGTTGCGGCTTTGGAGTTGGGAACTCGCAGCTCGCAGCTCGAAGTCGTTGACAATTTTCAATTAAAATGAGTTGGGGTTATGTCCGTTTGGCCGACTGTGTGGGCGGATTAACACACACTCGGGCACACACGGCAACGCCTAAGCTCATGACTGACACTGTCCGCTTGCCCGCCCCTCGAGACTCCGCCCCTCTGCCCGTCACTGCGATGTGAATAGTTATTTAAGCCCCAAATTGTCATGCGGCTTATGTGTAAAGTTTGTTTCGCTCTTGACATTTATTTGGCTGGGCTTTTCGGACCCATTGATGCAGATCAAAGCCAGCGAGGGCGGTACCACGGGTTCCATGGCACTTGGAGTTTGAGGATTGTGGTGAGTACAATACATTTTTAGAACTTGGATATTATCAAACCGCCCTCGCTGTATGTCGAACACTCTCAATTGTGTTTTAATTTTTGAGGGCTTGGCCATGAAAGTCCGCATCCCGCATCCCCGAGACTGGGAGCCATGGATTATGGGCCAGATTAGAGCGGCAGGGATTCGAGAAGGAGGAGGTGGAGATGGGTGCGAGTAGGGGATTACCTTATCCAATTAGCTGAAACATTTCAAATCGCCGCAGTGCAACAAGCGTTGCCACATAAAATGCTAGAATTACAACAAGCGACTGCAAGAGTTGCCGCTTCAACGGTAATGCTAATGCAACGTCCCGATTTCAGCCATCGAAGTTCTCCGGGAGGAGACCACTGAAACAGGTTCCATCGCCGCTCTAAACAATCTTTCTGCGCGCTGTGTACTCGGCGTATTTCGTGGATATATTTTATTGTCTTTTGATGTGCCTTAAAATCGCCGAGCCAGCGCGGCGGAGGATCGATAAAATTTATCAAAGTTGCTGCAGCTAGCTCCACGTTTTCCAGGACGGCCGAGGCGGGTGAGAACTAGTGGCGGGAACAGGTTCCCAGATACCCAGATCCTCGGACCTCGGTTCGTAGACGGGGCCCGGCATGGCGACAATTTTAAGTGCGAAATTAAAAGTAAAACAAGCGATTAACATAAATTTTCCAGCAAAGCGCTTTAAATGTTCTTCGCCAGGAGGGGTAAAAAAAGGTGCGGGAAAGGAAACCGATACCGCAGATGTAGATGCACATGCAGATGAAGACATTGTCGATTCCGCTGGCGACTGTTAATGAAAACTAATGCAATTTATTGAATATTAATATTTAATAATGTCACAATCTTATCGCATCCATAAGATGAGCCAGTGCTGGCCATCGGGTGAAAGGAACTGGGCGTGGGTGGGGGGCGATTGTGGCACTTTGGACAAGCTCTTTAATGAACTGCCCCCCGAAGGCAATTAAGCAGTCCGAATGGGAATGGAAACTGGCCAAGAGAAAAGATAAAATACCGGGCAGGAGCAGAACAGAACAGAACGGATCGGAAAGCAGAGTGGCAGTTCATCCACTTGTTAGTCGGAACCAAACGGGCCACACCACTGACCCAAATCCATGCGGACTCCCCACGTCCAGCTCAACCCATCCATCCATCCATCCATCTACCAGTTCAACCATCCATATCCACAACCACAACCACATCCACTCCCTATGTGGTCGGTTGGGCAAGAAATGCATTATTTATGTACGTTTGCCGCGCGTCCTGGACCGAAAGTCAGCAATTTGGCATCATGACATGGCCAGCATCCGAGTTCCAGGTCCAGAGTTAGCATAGTACCCAGCCCAAACTGAAATCCCAGGCCCTGGAATCAGCACCCAGCTCCGCCGATGATGCACGCTTGTCAGCCGCCTGCCAGTCACCGGAGAAATGAGAAAGGGCCTCCGTCTCCGTCTTCGAATGTCTGGTTAGCGTTTTTGCCTGGCCTGTTTGTTTTAGCGCCTGTTGTGACAGCCGTCTGCCAGCTTTTTGGCACTTGAAATGGCCCAAACGCTGGCCGTTTGTCCAAGTGTCCGGACCACTGACACAGCTGATAAACCGAAGCACACTCATTACGCACTGATCATGATCACGGGCTGTCAATAGGAGCCGCCGTGTTCTTCTAGGCGAAACGAGAAGGCTCTACAACATGGAATGGAGTAGATTCTGCAGATTAAGTGCCAGTAAGAGCTCTTTCAAGACTTCTCTTCGTGGTCATGAAAGAGTTTATACTTGTTCGTCATACTGAGTAGTAGGTTTGCTAGAAGCTAGATCTACTAACTAGACTTAGTTACTTCAAAAGGTACTTAAATATTTTACATATTTTGCTCATTAGGGTATTTCATAGCCGCCACAAGCAATCCATAGAGCTCGGGAACTAAAGGATGGACCAAAATGGTGCCACAACTCCAGAGAGGCCAACTGGCACTACGACTTGCACTACAATCGCTGACCAAACTTGGTCCGGACACTTGCGAACTGTAAACGTTGAACAAGTTGAGACCCAGATTGATTGCTAATGTCCACAGACGATGAAAGATTCTCGGTTCTCACAACTCGTCGTGGGCTAATTATGTTCTAGACGGAGTCGGGCACAACTGTTTGTCCAAAAAGGAGACTGCGGGAGCGGGAGTTGCAGTCGCAATTGCAAACATGAAATCATATTTAATTCCCCCAGCTCGAGAACCTCGCAGCAAACTGGCCAGTCTCCCAGCCATTTATTTTGGCCGGGCTAATGAAGTCATTTGTCGGCGAGGCCGCAGGTTCAACGTGATTTGCCTTTGATTAGCATTGTGGCCCAATAAATTGACTGTCAATCCCGGCCGGAGTCGTTTAGTCGGGCTCTGTTTTATGGCCGACCATTTGGCTAACCCACGGCAAACATTTATATTTGTTTGTCCAGGCCCTCGAACGGGATTGCCATCGCCATCGCAATTGGCGATTGTTCACGCCATGGTCAGATTCTATCGGGCACTGGACAGAATGGATAACACCGAGAAACAGGATCAATCCTTAAACAAGAAATTGTGATTATGTAGAAAATTTATAATATTAAATAGATAAAATGAATGCAACAAAGAAATATAAAATTAAAAAAGCCATGCTGATTCTAGAGATTCTAGAATATAATTTCTTGAGTGCCAGATCATATATACATAACTGTTCCTGTTCCTGCTTCCAGTTGGGTCAATAGCCCGACCTCCGCACAAACTCCACAATTGTATTCGATCGCCGTATCTTTCGTTGGCATCTGTGGGATTATGTAAAACCCCTGGAACGCCCCTCGTCTAAGCTGCCCCCTCCGTCCCAGTGACTGGTCCACTTCCAATTCCAGCCCTGTTCATTGTTGTTTCGCCCTGGCCCACGCAATTGATTTGATTTTTGTGACACAATTGAATTATTTATTGGATTAAAGCCCATACAGAAAGCGAGCAGGGAGCCTAAAGTTTCAGTTCGCGGCGGAAGTTGATCACAATAACAATTCCACTCCGGTTTTCGGCTCCAGATACCATCCAATGTGTAAAACAAAGGCCAGGGAATGCCATTCATTCAAAGGTCGGACATGGACGGCCCCCTGGAATGCCAGCTCTCAAACACTTGGCAATTTGTTACGATCGGACAAAAGTGTCAAAAGCCGTGCAGACGCACAACAAGTCTGTCAATTAAGGCGAGAAGAGCCGTTTACAAAGAATTCCTCCTGATTTGAGCTAAAGAACCTAGCGAACCTGTAGAGGCTCCACCCTCAAGAGCTTAAACTGAACTGTAGGGGTTGATTTGGTACTCTAATCAGTAGGTGTTCCTAAGTGAAAAGAGTACATTTGATTTTACCCTTTAATCGATTATGTGACTTATCTACACATCTTATAGAATGATGAAAAAACATTCGTCTAAAGAAAGATAAGTATATATTTCTATCCAGTTCTAGTGGTCTTTGATTTAAATATTAATAATTTTATTAGTTTCCAATCACAAAATCGTATATACCCTTTGAATGGCCCACGGCAGGTGGCGCTGCTGAATCATTTGATCGTGGTTTGACTCGATCGCTAATGCGCAAGACCAACAATGAGTCGACCGTATTTGAATGTGAAATTCTTATGCAAAATTACTTTATAATTTAATTTTTATTTGATTTGTGTGATTTTATTGATTTGCCGGACACTCCCCAGCGGCTTTTGTGGCGGCTTCCCCTCCTCACCGAAACCTCAAGCAGCTGTCTTTCTTCGTTTTATCTGTTTGGTAAATCTTGATTTTTTCGCCTCCTTCTTTTTATTTTTGTTTGGTGGTATGGGTAAGCAGGCAACAATTCACAATTGATTAAAAATGTAAATTGTTTATTTATTTTAAACGATTTTTATCCACATTCGAGCATATGCTCTGCTGCTGGAGCTTTGTTATGTAAAAAAATGCTACGGGCCGAAAAAATATGAATGACTCTACGAATATGATTGTTTATGGGGATTTCTGACCAAAATCCCGGCCTTTTGGACAATGTTGGTTTTTGCCTTCGGATTGCGGACCTTTGGGCATGGATTAAGTCATAAAAATCCCATAAAAATGTTGTCGAAAAATCGTGTAACCCGGCGACTATATGCCATGTGCTGTATGGGGTCGGTGCACATAAAAGGTTCTTGCGCCCATTAAAAGTTGCCTCCATAAATGTCATAAACTGTTGATCAGATCGCATAGCTTGGCCCCGTTTTATGGCCTGATTGGGGTTCCATGGAGGTGCCATCTCTGGAGCCATATACATTTCACGACTTATCAGCCAGCCGCCGGCGGTTCGGCTACCGTTGACAATCCAATCCACCGGGCAGCCAGGTGAAAACACTTTTCACAATAGCGCTGCACTTGAGTTGTTAAATCAAATTGGGAATTGGAAATCTTAAAATGTGGAATTCGAAATCAGAGGTTTGAAATTTCGAATTTAACGCTTTTCAAGTTGCGGCATTTGTCAAGTGGCAGGGATCGTTGTTGCCACAAGTGGAACAAATAGACAAGGCCCACAAGAAATCAAGGTGTGTGGCAGCTCAAGTGGCCCGAAAAAGTGCCCGATTTTCAATTTACCCTGAAATATGATGAGGCGAATTTGGGAAATATTTTGGTTTGCTTTAATTAAACGCCATTGTGCCGAGTGACAGAGTGATAAAGAGTGGTGATGGTAGTACAGTATTCATAGATACAAGTCATAGATCTTACTAAAACATAAAAATTGTTAGTGCTCATTAGTAGATACTTAATATCTTAATATTTTCGAAGAATTAAATCAACTCTATATGCATGTATTAATGTGAAATTAACATTGTATTAACTTCGATTTTAGCCGTGGTGTAAACAGCGCTACTTGTCCGATTTCAGGTATCGTATTATTCCTCTCGATTTCCGCTGCTAAACGTGAGTTGGTGGGGCCTCCTGTTTTTTAATTAAATGCGATTCATGTTGATATTGCGGCAGTGGCAGTGCGTCCAAATGTGAAGCGTCAGAAGCGTTTAAATTTCGCTCAATTCACGTCCTGATGCGTTGCGACAAATGCATCCACCTTGGGGTGGACCGCTTTTTCGGGGCAACACCTTGGGCCCCCCGTCTGCCCCACTGCCGAGCCCCCTCCACCAATCTATCCGCCGCCAGAAGCCGCAGCAACCACATGCCGTGCTGGTAAGGACCTGGATATTCTTGGTATTCTTTCTTCTCGGCTGCCCGGTTGTCCGGTGTTCGGTTACACGCTCCATCATCGGGTTTCAAAGGCCTCTGCCACAGCGAGGAGCTCGAGTTGGGGGGACTCGTACTCATTTGCATTTATCTAAACCATGTAGCCATAAACATGAGCGGGGTGAAAAACTTTCCCAAAAAATGCGCATAAATTAATACAGTTTACTTATCAGCTTATTAATGGCCGCAGATTAAGACATCAGGGCGACCTGCTGCTCGTTGAGAATTCTGTTTCAGGTATGAAATTTTTCACCCATCACAACAAATGACTGAATTTCCGAAGAGGCCAACGGAATTCAATTCGGTTTCGCCCTCCTGCTGTGAATTTATGCGAAAAGAATCGAACGCGCTGTCGCCTCGAGAGATCTGTTTTGGGAGCTATAGTCTGTGGATCGGAGGCTATATCACCCAGCACCCTCCCTTCATCCCCTTCGCCTTGCATTCATATTTAAAACAAAGTGTCATATGTCATAATGGCACCGGAGCTGAATGGCTCTCACTCTGGTGGAGCGATCCTCGGGCAAAATGGTTGCCTGGCGCCATTTTCTGTGCTCTTTTCATTATTTACTTTGCGGCATTCGGCGGCAAGTGGCAATTACTTTCACTGTGGCAATTTCGAAGGGTCTCCACATATACATATGTACATACATATGTACGTGCTGCAAAAAGACGCTGGCAATGAGGGGAAAAAAATATGGACAGAAGCAGTAGAAGTTAATGATGTTGCCACATGCTTTTTATTGGTGGTATTCCCCCTTGATGATGATGATGATGGCCGACCGGCAGTGGCGGCCCCTCCTGCCACTTAGTTGCCCCCTTCCCGCTTTCTTCTTCCCACCAACTTGCCTGCCACTGCAGACGTTGCACCTACCCCCCACCGCCCCCAGAAGCCTCTCATAAACGACTTCAATTACATGCGAATGCGAGTGGCAGTGTGTGCGTGTGTATCTGTGTGTGCAAAGGCGGGGCTCCGGCAAAATGGCGTTTTGGCCAGCTCGTTCTGCTTCTCCTACTTCTGCCGGTCCGTTTTGCCGTCGGTATTTGCCAATGACGCACAACTTTCATCTGACGGATCGGTGCGAGGAGCGGCGCTGGGTGCCATGTGCTACTCATCAGCTAACGAGCAAATCGATGCCGTGGACAATGTCGCCGCAGTTCTTATCTCAGCCGCTTGGAGACCGAACCCACTGATGCACCTCCATCTCCATCTTCAGCTGCATCTTTGGCCAGCCTACTTTGTGTTTGTGCTTTGCGTTGCTCCCAGCGATGCCATGCATACACTGAAGAAAACATGGGTTTACATATTGGAGAAAGTAATAAAAAGTTCATGAAATATTCCACATATATTTTTCTTTTATTTTTAACATAAGCTTGAATAGAATTCATCAAAATCTTAACTTGCTCACTCTTCTCTTTTACATAAAGAAGAAAAGACTTTATGTTCTACTTGGTATAGTTCTTTTCGCTCAGTGCATGTGAGGTTCGATTGAATGCTGATCGCAATCGCGAAGGCTGCCAAACGCTTCTATGCAAAGTGCCTGCGATTCCGCCTCTTCCACGTCCAGCTCCTCCTGCTCCTCCCGCTCCTCCCCCAACGCATCAACGTGCCCATCCGCCTGATCCTCCGCTGGCAGCAGAGGAAGAACCTGTTGCTGCTGCTGCTGGCCTGGGCTGGTCCCAACTATCAAGATGACCAAGGGGTGAACAAATTCATTCAGTCATTCATCGAAACAAATTGGTTGACTGATGATGACGACGACGCGATGCTGGCGAAGAGGTGGAGCTCAGGATCTGAGGAGCTGGACTTGGTCACTTGGGCCGGGAGAGGTATGTCAGTGACGGGCTTTAACTTGTCAATCTGGTTATGTCAATTTGCTGTTTGTTTTCTGCCACCGCAGCACCGCCGCAAGCCCCCCAAAACTGTCTCCATGGCTCTGTGGGCTGGATATCCCGGTATCCAGGCATCCAGGCTCCATTTGCGTGTCGGGGGACTTAACAATTTTATTTATTCGTCGCCGGACGCATTTCCAATGCACACCCGTGTCATCCGATAAGCCAGCCGGGTCTAACAATTACTATCGCATAAATAACCGTTTACCAGCCGGGCCCCCACTGCATCGGGAATCAAATCTACGATTGCCACACACGACACACCACCAACATGTGGCACATAAGTTGGGGCACGGGCGGCGGTGGCGACACAACCGAATCAATTTGTATGCCGACGTTTTCGGACGAACTTAACCCGAAACTTGCTGTTAAATGGATGTTTATTACGCCTTAGGGGGAGGGGATTGGCCTGGACGGGGGGCGGTGCCATTGGAGGCGGCCTGTGGAGGGGGAGGGGGGCGTGAACCAATTTACGCGGCAAACGCATGCGCACCGACGTCGATATCAAACGCCCATCTCATTGGGAACGAGCGGGGGAGGCTGCTCTGCACAGAGCAGCACACGTTTAAAGCAATTTTGCAATTTTCAAAGAATTAAAATGTGACAATGGCATCTAAGCTTAAAACAAAGAATATTCCAACAATGTTTTAAAATTAGTTACATTATTAAATGAATTATAAGTTTTAAGTTAGAAAATGGTAGTAATATCCTGTTCATTTGGTTTCAGTTAATTCAAGATATCTTCAAACCATATCTAGACCTAACATTTAAGTTCGTCAATTTAATAACTAACAATTGTGTGCACGTTAAATAGTAGAAATTTCTCGCAATGCAGACTGGAAAGGTGTGCGCAGTGCCGATCGGTGCAGTGCCCACCTCGCTCGGTGGGTGTGCGGATAGATTCTCTGGGTTCTGGTCTGAAGCCTCTAGTCTGCGATCGCGGCACGCCATGCGGGGTGGGGTTGGCGGAATGGCTTGGCATTTGCAACAATTGCATAAATTTCGCATTTTTATGACTGATAGTGTAAGAAATAGGCGTGGCACATGTGAGCCCAATGCGTTGCCGCATATTTTGAGCTGCCGGTGTCCGATTCTCGGGCAAGAAGCGGGCAATTGAATTTCGCCCGTGTCATACATGAAATATACTCGTAGCAATGCCAGATAGACCGATGGACAAGACAGTTGGAATGCCCAGCTCTCTGGGTCTCATCTTCCTTTCAGTGGACGGCGGTGGTATCTACCAGCGTTGATCAATTGGGCGTTGCCACAACGTCGACTGCGGCAGCGGCAGATGGCGGGGCAGAGAGAGAGGGTTACTTCAGCAGCATCGCCGCGCTGAGTAATGGCCGTCAAGTGCCCGAGGACATCATTTCCATAATGTCCTTCACAGGGCAGCTCTTATGCAGCAGCTAAACCTCTCAGGTGCAACGGCTGAACTATGTATGCTGCATGTGCTGCAGTCGCGGAGCCGTCGGAGTGGCAGCTTGTAACAGATTTGTATCGCATTTTATATGCCACAATTTTCGTTTGATATTTATGTCGATAATAAAATTAAGATGATGAGCGAAATTGCACTCTGAGCGGTGCATGAAAGGGGCGGCGACTTCCGAGACTCCCCGAGCACACAAAATGTTGTATATACAATATATATGTATAAGATGGGAGCAGGGAGCTTTGGCCATCCCCAAGAGGCACGAACGCAGATGCGAGCAACCAATCAAGTGCAAGGGGCAGCTGTCGCAGGACCAGATCAATCTTCGGTCATTTGCGCCGTTGTACTCCTCGATTAACTCGATGGGAAAGGCCCCGAAAAAAAGAAAACAAAATGCTCCGCTCAAATTCCTCAATTTTTTGCCAGCCCCAAGCTGCAATAAGAACGTTACAGAGCTTGCCAATTCAGTTATTAATTTGCAAATAAATTTGACCTTATCTCGTGATTTTTCGTTTCCTGCCCAATTGAGGCCTTAAAATATTAACAGACAGAAGAGAAAACTTAATCGCACCGAAGGTAATGGACTCAATGTACTTTAAATCGACTTTAAATTTTCATAACTTCTTTTTGGCTAAACTGATCATAACTATCATATCTACAGATGTTATTGGCTTATGCTAGAAATGAGGTTCGTTGCTAAGAATCAATAATATAATATAAACTGGCCTGCTTTAAGTAGCGAAAGTTGTATGGAGTAATATAAAAATTATCATATTACTGCACTCGCTGCGCAGATTACTGGGCTATAACCATTTGCATAGTGGATGGACCAATTTGCCTTAATTTCGATATGCTTTCGGGGTGCCGAAAGTTATTGAAGCCATCTCAAGTGAAGATCGATTGGTCGGCAAAGTGGTGCAGAGGTGCTCCGGTGGATCCACCTACCCGGGCGAAGGGAATCGATTCTGATGGGAGATTAGCAAAGCGCTGCAAGCAAAACAAGCCATCCGGAGCTTAGTCCCATGCTCGGATATCTGGAGTATCTATACTGGTTAATAACAATAATCAGGCATGGCGAGTACAAGCCAAGTACATGTCGCTGTTGCTGCTGCTGCTCCTGATGATGCTGCCGCTTTTGGGGAACAAGGGAACCGATAGCCGATAGCCTCACATCCGGATGACGGCCATAACAACAGCTGTCAAAGTTCCAAAGATGACGGCCCTCGATGGCTGACGATGATGAGCCACAACGGCCGCATCAGAAAAGGGCCTGCTGAGAACAGGGTGGGGATGGTGGGGATGGCCAAGACCAATGATCGACTAGAGACGATCGGCTGGGAATTTCCAGGGCCCCGGGTGCAAATTACCACGAAAACAATTTCAGTTGCTGCTGCAGCAGCAGCAGAGGCAGCAGCAACATTGGCGGCAGATTGCCAGGATAAAGTATGTCTGTTGAAAGCATGCGTCAGAAAGGATTGAAATCGAGCGTTTCATGATGCGACAGAGACAGACGACAGACGGCACTTGGCCAGAACGAGAGGGGGAAATGCCGGCTTCTGTTGGTCGCTGCGGTTGCAGTTGCACTTGCAGAGGCGTTGCTGCTGCCGCTGTTGCTTCATGTTGCTGCGGCATGTTGCTGCTGTGTCTAGCCGGCAGATGTGTGCAATGTTTTTGCCGCACTGTCATTGATGAAGCATAAAATTATGGGAGGCAACATGGCAACTTGGGAAAAAGTAGAAAAAATTCACAAAATGGCCGCGCGATGGATTAAAGTCGGCTCGCTTGGTTGGTTGTTGCCTGGCAAAAAGTTCTCAGGGGCAGCAAGGGGTGGAGAAGACGAGCGTTGCAAGTTGCAAGTGCATAATTAAGCCTTCCGCCAGCGTGTTTTGCATGGCCGCGATTTTGCACACTCGAAACGGCGATTGGCTGCCGTGATTGGCCAAAGTCGGAGCCACTAGTTGGTAGCCAGGTTGCAGAGTAGCCAACTTGCCACTGGCGGTGGCGGTCAAGCTCATAGATCATTGCACTTGCTCGGCGGCATTCCAGTGTTTTCCCCAATCCAGAGCGGCTCGACCAGCTCGCTTCCATTGGCTTCCATTGGCATGTGTCCGCATCTGCATTGTTCAATGACTTTTTGGGTATTAGCCGAAATAAAAGAAATGGCAGGCAGGCCGCCAGCAGCATATCAAAATTGCCAATTTCGATAACTGTTGCAACACCTTGACATGGACACGCAATCTCTGAGCTGCAAGCTGCAAGCTTCTGATCCCTGTTCATCTCTTTCGCACCATAATATGCCCCTCTCTCTCTGTCGTCGATGTGTGTGGCTCAGAGCAACAGCAAACATCAAACGGCAACAATCAACCAACCAACAGGGGCAACAACAACAACAAAAACAACAAGGCAAACTTCGCTTGACAACTTGTAAGCAAAGTGAGTGAAAATTAGTGAAAACCTCTAAAAGCTGCCAGCCATATAAAGCGGTGAATGAGATTTCGCAACATTCTCCGGACAGAAATACCCTGCTTTTTAGAGCATGCTAGAAATGAATGTAGAAATAACAGCCATAAAAATATCGGGTTTATTAAATACAACAATTTGATATGAAATATAAACATTACTATTGTTTTGGAAATGCTTTTCAACAATTAATATATATTTTATGTATGAAAATTTGAAAATGATAACAATATAGTATCTTTGCTTATTATTATTAAATATAAACATTATAGTTTCCAATGCAAGATGCAGTTAGTTCGTAAGTTTAACCTCTTATCGCTTGTTTTAAGTAGCCTTTAAAAATTTCCCCTTGAAAAAACCTATTTTCATTAAATGGTGAATATTTTTTTTTGCCCAACTTCATAATTCACTTGGCCATAATCTTGCAGATATTAAACCTTAAATCCGCTCCAATCTCCCACCTGTTAGGGTGTTTCCGTATTTCATTTGCCCGCCGCAGCAGCTTTCTCTGCCCCCTCCACCACCGCAGCCCCGCACCAACAACGAGGCGATCTTCCTTTTGGCCAAGATGGCCTGTCGCATTGCGTGCCTGGCACTCTACCCACAGCGTTCTGGTCCGCTGCGATCTGGGTCCACTGGAGCGGCGTTCATATCCTGCGGACGTTCATAAACATGACAGTTTGAGCAATTTCCATCAATCACTTTTTTTGGCTGCTTTTATTTTGTGGGCTGTTTTTGTTTTTGGTTTTTGGTTTTTGGCTTTTTGTTTGTGTTCTTGCTACGCTCGCCGGGATATCGTGACTTTTGGGGGCACGAAAGAAAAGCAGCCCATTCCGACGGACGGGGATGGATGGATTGCTGCCTGCAAGATTGCCAACTTAAATATTTTCACTTTGCCGAGATACTTTTTGCGGTATGCGGTTGGCCAGCTCCGTGGGCGCCAGGGGGTTGAGGGGGCGAGATCGGCCGGGAGATCAAACAACAAAGCGGTTCCGCATGCTAATGAATGCGCAAATACAACAAACTAATTTAAACGATTCTCGATCGCAATCAAGGCGATGCCGCAGCCCAAAACTGAGGCTCAAAGCTGAAGCTGAGCTCTCGAGCCTGTTCCAATTTTTGTACGACTTTAACACCAATCAATTAGCACTGCGGTGGGCAGGTGGGCGGGGGGAGGTAAACGCCGCCTCTAACGAACACGCACATGGACGGCATCTTTTCAAAAGATGGCATACCGCCTCTGTGCACCTTCGGCTGCCGCTGAGCGGTGAAAAATCCGGAGATATAGTCACAACTTTTCACACGCTGCCGCTAAGTGCGCCCCGAAAAATGGATTAAAAAAAAAAAGAAAAAGGGAAAAGGAAAATCCATATCCATATACAACTTCATTACCAAAAGAGCGAAAACTGAAACATCAAATTGCAATTAGGAGAAGTTCAACAGAAATATTACAAGTGTCCGCTAAGCAGGGGCAAACTGGTTATTCGGTGGCCCCCGCCCATAAGCATACCGTGCCATGCCCAAATCCAAGTCCAAATCCCGGTCCATGTCCGCGACTCCATGGACCACGACCATGTCCGAGTTGGCGGCGACTTTCGTCTAATCAACTTTGCCATCGATGTTCATAAATTTATTTCATTTCGGACACAAATTACACGAGTGTAGGGTGTTTAACATGCCATTCGCGTTGTAAGATCAATTGGGTTAAGCTTCGATCGAGAATCGATGGATTGGCGGTAGCGATTCGAATTTGTTCCAAGTTTTTTCAACGAAAGCCGCTGGCGGCTCTTAAAAAAAATAAACGGAGAGACAGGCGATGCGAGCTGGAATATATAAATTATGCTTGAGTTATAGGCACGGTATTCAAAACAAAGTTCGTTTTATAACATAGTAACTCAATCGCTAAGTGGTGTGTATTTCTGTCTAAAAGGTAATTGTCTGTGGTATGACTTTTGTTACATGACAATTATGCAAAGTACTTATCTGTACTTAGGTTGGTTTAAAAAATTAACATTATCTTATACTTTGAATATGTTTAAAATGCATGTGTTATTTATAGCATGGGCTGTATACTATGATTATGTGGTTAGCTTGGCATGTTGATTCCAGAATCTAGCCACAAAGCTCAGAATCGAGCTCGCTTGAGTCCGAAATGTTACCATAAATCATCCGCTAATGCCAGACGCCGGCAGCGAATGATTGAATTAGCCGGGCCGCGGCGATATCGGGCACTACCAATTTCGTAAATTAGCCAAATCTAACATGTGCGATAGGCGGCCGCGACTATCGTCGGTTGCGCCTACCTCAACCTGAAAGTCCGAGACCAAACTTGATTTTGAACTCGGAACGACGGCGAAGTTGGCCAGAACTAGTTGTACAATAATTATCAGCGCCTAATTAAATCGTTGCTTTATGCGATATCAGCTACTTGTCGTTTGGCCGGCTTTTCTGACACAGTTTCCCAGCCTTTTTTGTGCCCCTTAGTTTTACATCGTCGTTTCATTTTCATTTTCATTTCGATTTTCGCACTTTGCGCCGCATATTTGTCGCTGCTTTTAATTAGTCCGTTGGCATATGGGCGGTGTTTTTTTTTCTGTTTTTTTTTTTGCGAAGGGGGGTGCGGTTGATAAATTGCTGTTTGGTTATGAAATTGAACGGATTTATGGCCGTACCCTAGACTGGCACACAAATCAGTGGCTTTCATCGCACTTGCCGCCAAGCGAGAGAGCCGAAAAGTTCGAGCGCAGCGCTTAAGCCAGCACATAATTTACGCTTAAGCATGGCTTTTGACCAAAATCAATAAATCCACTCCAGCATTCGCACAACAAAAGAAAATGGAAAATAGGAAGGGTAGAGACACAGTGAAGGGGGTATATCTACGCACCAGCATGGGCCAAAAATTCTCAGCAACTGCAACTGCACCAGTCTGCTCTTTGGGGCACCACCAGGTGGCAGAGTGGCAGAATGCATGCAATGGGGCAGAGTGAAGTGGAGCTGCATCATCAACGCGCCACTGCGGCTGCGGCCTAATATCGTTTGAAATTTATGATTTTGAACTCTCTGCCAGTCGAACGATACCTCGTTCTAAACATCATGAAAGAAGGGTATATGGGTACTAAGAATGGACTTGTTGAAAGCCTGAGTGTATGGTTTCATAGTTTCGAATACGAATCTTTGATTTTATTCTTTCAAAAATTGTTCCAACTATTAGTAAAAGTGCTGGCTGAGACGAGCAGATATTAATAATAATAAAATAGTAGCATTAAAGGGTATTTAGCTATCCTTTTGATTTAGTGCCTATCCGAAGCTGACTTTGGCTTCTTTACTTTGGGCTTGAGAAACTGGCTGAGCCTTACACATGATACTCGCCTTGATGGACAGGAACTTGGCTTGGACGCTACGAAGACTTACTCCCGTTCCCAGGCGTTTTGCGTGGGCGTGTCCGTGGAAGGGCGTTGGAAGGGGGCGGGGCCGGGGGCAGAGGGCAGCGGCCACTTATGTGTCTGGCAAAATATTGTCTTAACCTAATTTGTGTGGCGCGGCATTGACGTTTTTGTGTTGGCCACTAATCACTAGCTGCCCAAAGTTACGGCCATGAAGGTGCCGAAACGGGAAGCGGGGGGGCTTCTCTGAGTGAATGGGTGAGTTAGCTGGAAAATGCAATAAAACCGCACCGAGAGAACCGGCCCTGTCAAGCGGCTGTCAGCGATATCTTCCTGGCAGAGGAGTAGTAGCGCCTCTCTGCTGCCCGCAACTCCAATTTTCCATTTCCCATTTCCCATGCCACCCAACCCCACTCCACAGCTATACAGCTCCACAGCTCCAAGCGTTTGGTTTATCTAATCTCCTGACATTTTCGGTTTAATTTGGCCAGCCGCCGCCCCAAGGCGTTTTGGAATTGCAACCAAGTCAAGGCCTTTTGGCCAAATTTTTATGCGTGGAAAAGTGGTGGGGGGACAGTGGGGAGTGAGGGGTGAGGGGACCATCATCCGAATGACGGGTTAACCCACTTTCCCAAGCCGCCAGCGCACGCATGCGCAAAGTGGAGCCAAAAGCACTGGCACCAAGACCATGCCAAAATATTTCACTTGGCCCGCGTCTATCTGTCTGTCTAGCCAGCGAATTTCCCTCTTCATTTTCGTAATTTCCATGGTAATGAATACTCACATGGTCCATGGCGACCCACTTGGCCAGCCGGGGAAATTGTCAGTGCCCGGGGGACCAGAGGCTCGATGAGCAATGGCAGCCCAAATGAAGGCACTGACTGCACTCGGAGCCATCAATAAACGGGATTCCGATCTATTCCTGCGGATAGTTGGCCAGATCTTTGGCTAAAAGCATCGATAAAAGGATCTGGCAAAGGTGCTGACACATTTCCAGTTCTCAGAGTCACAATTTCGCGGCCAAAATGAACGGATAACTGCCAAGTTAATTGAAAGCCGAAAACTATTAAAAATCGCCCAAAAACACCTTTCCAATTTGTGCTCTACACCCTCTGGAGTAGTGTCAGATAACGGAATGCATCAACTAGCCATGTGCTAGTGGAAATTAAGACAAGACTTGAAGGAGTTAACTACAAAACTGTAAACGGTTAAGACGCTCTTAAAGTTGGCCTTTTAATTTGACTATGAATTGCTTATGTTTGGTGGTAGGAGGGCGCAGACAAAAGTTTGGTTCGTAAATAATAATTAACTTTTGTTTGAGGTCTATTAAATTTATTTGAAATATAGTATAAAGCAAAAAGACGCATCTCAGTTTACATTTTTGAAAGCCATTGGTTTGAAATAAGTTTCTTACTTGTATATTTCTTCGTTGGGTTTCCTTTGAATCTTAAAGGCTTTTGTTAGAAATTGTTTTTATGCTAGGATTATAGTATCAATACTTGTTTAGTATTAATATTTATATAGAATATAATTGCTCTGTCTAAATGTTATGTTATGGATATTTAAACTACCTATTGATATATGATGTTGGCCTGGGCCGCGAACAGGTTGCGGATTGCGGCAGCCACTTTCCTGCCGCCGTGTTGATTGATTGCCGCAAAAACAAACCCCCAAAAAAAGGCCAACAAAAAATCCGAATGCAAATCCGTGGATTGTTACGTATGTATCTCGTTGCCGGCGCTTAACAGGCACTTCGGTTTTGGCCAACGCTACGCAGTCTCAATTCGGAGTAACAAATTGCTTGGTAAATGTTTGCCAAGTCGAGGCATTTTCCAGGCAATCGAAAGGAAAGGATGGATGGATGGTTATGAGCATGGTTGGATGGATGGTTGGATGGATGGAGCTGTTGTCCTCGGCGTGGAGCGATTCCCACAGAAGCAGGTACCGCGATGACAAGTCAAATGGCGGACAAGTGGTCGAGAGCTGGGCTCAAGGGAATGTCAAACAGAAAACCGAATTTGCGAGAGACGAAATGAAAATTTTTGATTTTGCTCCAGTTTGCGGAACTGCGCGATCGCTCTAAAATGCACATAAATAAATCAATGCCATAACCGAAACCATAAAAAGTCATAAAAGAGCTAAAAGCCAGCAAACAGCACACGGTGCAAATCGAAATCGAACAAAATATTTGAGGCAAAAATCAATTACAGAAAATGTCGCAAATGGCGAACAGAGGAAAAGCGAGCGAAAAATGTTTATTGCCTTGGCGCTGGAATTTTCAAATCGAAAACTCGTACGAATACTAGCGTTTTGTTGCTAACCTGTCAGTGTGGTCAACTATCAACTATCAGACCGAGTAGCATGGCAAAATGCCGCATTTGAGGTAGCCGAAGCTTTCATTGTCAATATGAAGTGAAGTCAGGCGGCAGGCGAGTTGTGGACCCAAACTCAATCGAAAACTCTGGGCTAAAACTCGACGACTGCACGCAGTGTGGTCGGGGCAGCTAACAAATGTTGTTAACAATTTCATGCTGGCAATAGCAACAGCAAAAGCAACAGCAACGACAACTACAACGACAGCAACAGCAACGGCAACAACAACAACTCGAACAACTGTCAATGCGCATGAAATAGAAACATTGGCAAGCTGCGAGCCCTGGCACAGTCCAAATCCACATCCATATCCACAATCCGATGCAGCTGCGTCAGTGAGGAAATGCACAAAAGGCCGAGACAGACAACCTGGCCCAGACACACTGACAGTCAGTCCGGATCGCTTTGAACTGGGCCTGCACTGGGAGAAATCAGTGACTACTCGTAGTCAAGTCGTCCGAAGGAGTGTTCTTTCTATTTGATTCAGCTCATATTCTCTATATAGTACTATAATATTCCTTTATTAATGTTATATGTATGTTATTAAGTTCCCCACCATTTCTGTCAGTGTAGCACTGGGCCTGGTTCTCCGCTTGTCTCCCGAAATGCAATTGAAAAATTGTGAGTTGTACAATAAATTCCTTCTGTGTGGGATTGCGAAACATTTGAGCTTGATTGAATTATGAAGTGCGTAAGTCCGCTCGCGGGCGACGTGGAAAAAGGGGGAAGTCCCGGAGATCTGTCACAGTGACACACAGACAGGCCACGAACAAAAGACCGGAGTGAGTCACTTGAGTGGCCTGGTGCTTGGGGGTTTGGGTATGGGGATTGGGGTTGGAGGGCATGGGGCCTCTTTTTGCATATGCAAATCATGCTGCTGAGGACATGCATTACGCATTTGTTAACAATCGCTGCGGCAATTGCAGCCTCTGTCTGGGCGAAGCCCATAATTTCAGCTTAGATCGTACATAGCTCTGTGGCAGGGAAAATAGAAAAGCAGGCACTCGAAGAAAAGTCGGCGGAACATAATGTTGGTCATAATAAGTAGGTAAACTTAAGAAAATTAAGCTTACTTTTATAATTATTTCAAATCAAAGTTAGTTTGTTGTAGTATAAGTTATTGTTATCCTTACCAAGACTGTTTATTACACTAAGCTCCTCATCCTTCACTCAGTTTAATTACTGTTCAAACTATTAACTTTTCAAAATATAAAATGAGAATAAGTGGAATATATTATTTGAAAGATCAGATAAGCTTCGTTTGGAAGTGCAACCCCATGCTTGCAGCATTATATAATGTACATATTAAGCCATAACCCGAAGCATAACTTTCGATTTCAAGTATTTTGATCTCCATGAAGTGTTTGCATAGCTGCCCTGGAAAACCTTAGACCCCGATGCGACACAGTCGAATAAGTTGCGCCACGGCGACCCGATTGGGTGTTAATGGAGGAACAACTGTGATTGGAGCCTTTGGGGATTGGGATTGGGATCGGGATCGGGATCCCATTCGCAGTTTCACCTTCGCTCAATTACGGCGACCGTCTGACTGCTGCCACAAATGTCAACCGCTGCGGGGAAGCTTTCTGTGGCTGCAACCGTGTTGCATATGCTGAAAAGTAACCAAAATAAAATATACGAGAGGAGAGAAGCCTGGAGAGACTTACAACTCCATCGGTCGGCAGTTTCCCCATTACCATTTCGGTGCGCCAAATCGAATATTTGCAATCTCCGACTGCGTGGGCCGTGCAGAAACAAAAGGCAGTCGCAGTTGCATTTTGCGGCAGCTGGGATCAGTTGGATGTGTATGATAAATCTGTGTGCCATGCATTATATTTCATTGCTTAATAAGCCCGGCAATCTCGGTGATCCCCCCGCCAGCCGCCCCCCATTTATTGGCATAAGCGGTGGCAACTGGTTTGGTCGGCGGGTCAAATTTTTATATACATATATTGTATCTTTCCTTTTTCTTTACTTTTGTTTTCCTTCGACGCGGCGCAACTCGTGACTTTTCATATTTATGGGGACAGCAACAAGTTTTTTGTGCTTTCGATCAGAGAAAGAGCCACAAAATTATCTATATATATATTTAATTTAATTGATCATTAAGCTTAAGGCTTAAGGCAAGAGTTCGCTTTGGTCTCTTTGCTAAATTGTTATTAATTTCATACCCAGATATGTAAATCAAGCATACTACGATACGATCTGGCCCCAAATTTGAGTCTATCCAAATGCGGCATCATCACTGAAGTATTTCTGTTTTCGGTTAATCACAGAGATGCAGAGATACGCGCGCGTATCTCGGAAATACTCCGCCGACCTGTGCACGTCGCAAATATTGTTAATCGAACACCCAACAAGCCGATCGGCTACTGCGTTTACACGCGCTCCTTTTGGGGGCCAAAAGGCAGGGGCGTCGGCTGGGGGGCCAGCGACGGGGGTCTGGGGTCTGGGGGCAGCGGTTGGTGTCGGTGTCGGGGGCATGTTCACGCAAGTAAGACAAGACGACGTGACCATAAGAACCACGAACACCAGCACAGCATATCTTTCAAACTCCAACTCAAACTCGAACCCGAACTCGGGCTCAAACTGAAGCTCAAAGTTTGGCTGAGAGTTTGCGAAGCAAAATAGTTGGCCAATTTAAAAGCCCCTTTGCTGGGGATGCAGGCACTTTGGCTATACTCACATTGGTATATATGAAATATTTTAAGTATTATTTAATTAGTTCTTAGTTACTGTAACCTTACTTTTAAGGTATTTATTGGGAATGAATTGGCTTATCAAAGTATATAAACAACAAACTCAAGGGTATTTTCTTAGTCTGCGTGACTCCTTCACGACTTAAACGCTTTTTCGCCAACTTTTTGTAATCAAACACCAGAGCAGCGAGTACAGAGCGCTACTGTTTTTGGCTAGGAGATTGTTGCTGCTGCATGTTGCTGCTGCTGCTGCGCTTGCTGCTGCATGTTGCAAGTTGCCGGGCGTGTGTGCTTGATGCCTTGGCACGCCCCACAGTTGCGCATGGTGAGGTGGGTGGGCCAAGAGAAGGATGGAGGGGCTGTGCGTTAATTATAAACGCATTAGGCCCGGCCAGGAATTAGAATTAGAATTAGCTTATCGCCCTCCGCTCACACCTTGCGCTAATGCTCCTCTGGGTTCCCTTCCCAACAAAATGCTAACAAGGCGGAGGGAAAATAAATAAATAAATATCGTAAATAAAACGAATCGTTATCTGGTCAGAGAATGACGCCTTAGCCGGGCTGAAAACTAGAGGAGGAGATGGTATAGGGAGACCTGCAATTAATCACAGGCAACCAAATGATCCCGGGCTAATTTACATAATTTTATGAACAAACAAACAAATGAGGGTTGCGAAGCACTGGAGTGGGGGGCCAGGGGAAACTGGGGCACGCATTTTCGGGGATTTCGAAGAAGATTTTACTGCCTCAGATTAGCCATGCCCAGAGCCCTAAGCCCCTGACCCGCGAACTTCTCGAAATCCAATAAGTCAAGTGCTAGAAAGGAGATGATCAACTGTCGTTAAAAGATTTATTGCACTTCGGCATTCCTGCCATGGGTTCTTCGCTTTCCGACTGGCTTTCTGGCCTGGCCTATAAAAAGCGGCAACAAAAACAGCTTGAACTTTCGACACCTTTTCGCGGCTGCAAAGAAATGTGAGCTCTGTGTGTGTTCTGAATTGGTTTTGCCTTTATTTATTTCCACTCGATTTTAATTGCCAACCACGAACCTGCTGAACTCTCGAGCGTAGTGTAGGATTACCGATATTAACGTCTTTCGACCCGGCCCTAATGCATTTGCCACAGCCCTTGGCCGTAATGAAGTAATTAACTCTAGAACAGTTCCACTCTTCGCCAATCGAATCTGACCAAGATGGCCCCAATGTTTTGTTGGGGGTCATTAGCAAAACCGGATGACTCTACGCCGTTTTTTAGTTGGCTTTGGTTCTAAGCCAACCCTTTCGCCGGCAAAATAGACCAATCAGGTGGCGATTTGGCGATCGAGTGGCGCCCTCCCTGTGGCTCATGAATATCGCTTTAATTGAGTTACCAAGCTGGTCAAACATTTGGACCCGGCGGTCCCGGTAATTTGACAGCTCAGTGATATTAACGCGATTTGACAGCGACAATGATGTGTGTTGTGCGTCTGTGTGCTCGAATCAAACAAGACAAATAAACCGACAATCTGCGCTCTGCCTTTTGTCAACCATCCATCAAAAAAGGCAGCGAAAAACACCGAACACCGAAGACCGAAAAAAAAAAACAGAATACAGGGAGAGGGGCAGAATCAGGGGGGCTGCAGCATCGGCAGCATCATCCATGTATTGTCAATGAAACTGGTTTTGTGTTAACATCATTCCGTCACTCAAGCCGCGTCTTGGTCCACTCTCGGCCAAATACGCACAAGCGGCTGGCTGACTGGCTGGTGGACGGCATCGACATCGGCGGTAAACGCACCGCAGCGATGCGCTTCGAAGATAATAACCAATATGCAACATCAACAACCACACGGCGGCAACAGCAACAACCTGTGTAACGACCACGCCAACACCAAACGCCGAACCAATACACCGAAAGAAATGAAGTTGGGTTCAAAGAAGAATTCCAAACACCTCCACTTCTTAAATGTTACTTCTCAGTTGATTTAAATTCTTTTGTTTATCTGTCTTACCCTTTTTTTCCAGTGCACAACCAAATCCAAGACAAACAGGCTCGAAACAAACAGAGACAAAGATATGTGGCAAGGGAATGCAACAAACGAGTGAAAACTAATGGAAAATAATGGAAAATATATTTACAATAGGCAGAGCCCAAAGAACCGCTAAGGAGAACTGAAAGAAAGAGGAAAATCTTATAAAGATTTGAGTGACAGTAAAATGAAATGACAAAAGGAGGGGAGAGAGAGAGGAAGACCGCGGTCAACCAGTGACAAACATTAGAAAGCTAATGAAAGTTAACCACAGATACAAAATAACAAAGCCATATCCATACAAAGAAATATTTATGTAGTGAGATCCACGGATGCCGATGGTGAGCTTGTATCTGCGGATACGTGGATTATCTTCGAATGGTTTGTTATTATTAGATACTGGGTCTGGGCGATGTGATAAATCGATTGGGGCACCACTTGAAGGTTACCCTCAGCCACTTTGCATGCAATATTTGCATTTGCATTTGTTGTGCGACTCAATTATAATATATAGTTTGGTCAGTGTTGGTGGAAGGGGGGGGAGGGGTGCAGGGGCAGTGGGTCGGGGGCACTGACTGCACACAGTGTTCGCCCACGCGAATCTTTCAGCCATGCGAAACTAGAACTGCGACTGCAACTGCAACTCCGAGTCGTCGGCCAAACGGCGCCAGCAACACACACACATGTGTTTGTGTGAGAAAATCCGAGCTAAGTGCAAAAATTTTCGAATATATTTATCTTACAGTGGATTTTCGAATTCAAAGACATAAAGAAAAAAGCAACAATCGTAATGCAAATGATAAATCTCTTTAAATGTTAACTTAAATCAGTTCTATTCTGTATGTAATTCAACATTGTAGCTGCTTCTTTTCTTTCGCAATGGCATAAAAAAGTTATTGTCCCCACTTACTATTTACTTCGGTAATTGATTGTCGTTTAAAGGCTAATTCCACTGTACCTGCTGTGCGAATTATTTTAGAGACCCGCAACATGCAATAAAAAACGTTTAAGTGAACATTAAAGCTAACATCATCCATTGGCCAATGCAATTACGAGGCTTTTGTCGCCGCCACCGGTCGCAAAATGGTCTCGAAAATGGTGGATAAGGGGGTGTAATTACCTCAGAACGTATCTATCTATGGCTGAAAATCTATCATATACAATCTATACATTTTCATTATGCAGATCGGGCGATGGCAATTGCTTGTAGTTCTGAAGGTCAGCCGGTCGGCAGTCAATTACATGGATTGGGGTGCGACCCAAACAACTAATTAAACAGATCCATGATCGCTGATTGTAATTGAAAGAGCAACAAACGGTTCCAGTCAGCGGGCGGTCCACAGAGTCCACTTCTGCGATTGAGTTTCGGTTGGATTACTAAACATGGTGGGTATCTAAGTATTCCTGGTTTGGAATACGATTTTATGGATCTGGCCACGCCTCTGCACCGTCATATGCATTTGCACAGATTACTAATCGACTCTTTGTCTTCATTTGATGGCTTCGGGTTTTAATTATTCGAGAAATGGTTTTCCAAAACAGACCAGGTCGCAGCGGATGAGCAGAGTTGAGATGAGAGCCCGCATATCTTAAACGTTCCGTTGTGTTGTGATGGTGTCTTGAGCCCATTTTCAGGTGTCTGTTAATTTGTTTCTCCTCCCTTTGCTGGTCTCCACCGCCCGTTGGGACTGCCTTAAACTCGTCTGCGTCCGTAGTTGACCCTCTTCGTCTTTGTTTAACAACAAATGCTTGACTTGGACCGAGGTGTTAAAGCTTGTCTCCGCTCTACGGGCCGCAGCGCGTTTTGAGTTTCCATTATTATTATTTTTTTTTTTTGGGTTTCGAGAACCGCTTTCCTTCTTAGACTAGTTCGGCTCGTAGGCTTTATAATTTATGATATTCGAATGGTTTCTATGAAATGTTGCATGGTGTCCAGAGATTGCCTTAGATTTGGGGCCAGGCATGTCGGATTCGGTTAGATGGGCAGCTGAATTGGCTTGAAGAAGGGGTCGCTGGCTGGGGTTGCATGCATTTATAATTCAATCACGAGCAATTAACTAGGAAAATGCAGTGAAAATGCACGCACAGCCAGGCGAAGAACAAAAGACTTAGGCAACAAACTTGAAATTTCATTAGTTTGCATAACCGCTCCATCTCTTCAGCCCTCCCTCTTTGTCTCTCCTTCTTGTGCGTTTTTGACAAATTTGTTTGAAAATTTTCAAATTGAAAAGATTCATTCATCAGCGGGCTGCTCGCATCATCATCATCAAGGTAGGCAGGCTGGCAGGCAGGCAGGCAGAAGCTGGGCTCAGGCTATGTTTAATGGATTCCAACAGCCGAGGCCCGGTCCCGACTCCCCGTCTGTCTTTGGGTTTTCGTTTTTTCGGTGTATACACCTCTGCTGGGATGAAGCTCAAAGGTCCCATGTGCGATCTGACCCATTGTCGTTATAAATTAGCGCAATCAATCAACTCACTTCACCTGATTCGGCCGAAAGAGTGAGAGAGCAGCACAACAAAAAGATTCCAGACTCCAGATTTGAGTTTTCAGTTTTCAGATTGAAGACAAACGCAAACAGGTTACCGGAGATGCAGATAGATAGGGCCAGCGAGAGGCTCCCAATGCCATGTCAGATAGATCAGAACAAACCTAGACAAATTTCGGCATTTCGTCAATGTCAAAACGATGGAAGCATTGACCAGTTTTGTTAAATTAATCAGCAAAATCGTCTAATGGTTTCAAAATACCAGCGCCGCAAGCGAGTGACTAAAATCAAAAGTTATGTTTTAGCTGGAAGTGTTCGCTTGGCTTCTTATCGGACTTACCGCGGGGACTCTCTCTCTCTCTAGTTTGCCTATCAGAATATCTGACTATCGACCCTTCATCTCTTTCTTCTTCCCGAGCCAATGTTAACAAGAGGAGACTCCCAAGAAAAGGCAGTTAAGCATCGGCTAGGCCGATCCCCAGCTCTGGGTATTTTTCAGGTGTAAAATGAAAGAAGGTTTTTCATCAGATCCCAAAAGTGCCGACCATAAATTTCAGCTTGAAACCTTTTTCCATATAATTTTCCCCATGCCCCCAAGGGTTGCACTTAACCGAAAAGAAGAAAAGCGATTCGACTCAGAACTCTCCCTTTCTTCTCGGCCCTGCTGGTCATTGCTATTGTCAGGATTATGATATGATATGATTCAGTTCGATTCGATTTGACCGCTCAGGGCTTTCTTTTTACGAGTGGTAAATGTTTTATTTTGATGGCGTTGTAAGGTGTTGCAACTCGCGGGCACAATGTCTCTCATTATGCTTGCCACAAAGGAGCTGACTGTTCGGATGGTCGAGTACGTTTATATGATTCCAGGTCGCTGGTGCATTGATTTTTTATATATATTCCTTACGTAGCTGCAGGTGCGGAAGCAATTTGTTTAGAATTTTCGCTGTAAACGCACCAGCAACTGCTACAAGTTGCTGAGAGGCACTGCGGACATTAAATAAAAGCGAAAAGAGTAAACACACAACACGAGAAAATATTGCATGCAACAACGCGGCCGAGCTCCGTCCTCATATACCATACCATACCGCACTATACTATACTATACTATACCATATAGCATGGAGTACGGCCGCCAGTGCTTGTGAGCATACAAATATGCAAATTATTGTGCACACAGCGACCACGCCAACAACCAACAACCAACAACCAACAACCGGCGGACAACGACAACAACAAGGAGGAACTGGCAGATTTGTTTGCCCTGCCAGGCAGTGGAGAAAAACTGAGGCAACGACTTGATCGCCGCTCAACTAGCCAGGATGTATTGGCCAGGCCCGAGTCAACATACGGCTCAAATATATGGGCCTGAACTTGAAATTTTATAGTTGGAAATTAGTTTGAAGTAGTGGGGGTACAAAGTAGATTCGGAATATCTAATATGCAAATTATTTATCGGACAGTAAAGTACTAACGCTTGTTACGAACTATATTTCTTTTAATTTTACTAAATGAATAGTGTAAAGTTTTTGTATAAAATACAGAATAAAGGTTTGATCATTCATAAAACTTCCCCTTGGGAAATATAGGTTCTGTATTTCATGGTAATCTGATTCATGCAACCAAATCTTTTTGTTCTATTCAGCTTTAAGTACAACAATAAACTTTTAGGATCTGTAAGCATGGAATATAGATTAATGAAGCCCATTCTGTTTAAAGTGAAAACTGGCCCAAGCAGATTTGAATGGTCATATAACTTATATGTCGATCAGAACCATAGAATTCCAGAACTTTTGACATCCGTCTTCGAGTGGCAATTAGAAGTGAGGGATTGGCATTAGTGGCATTACGATTTACGGTGCCCTAGGGTGTCTTATGATCTAGTCGTAAAGCGTTTTGATTTCATTCGCCAGCATTAATAAGTTCATAAAGCTAAGCCGTAGATGTTGGCACACTTGTTTGTCGTTTGCAGTTTTTGGGCCATAAATGGGGTAAACTGTAAAATGTAAACAAAGACGCGGTTGGTGGGCGCACAGATCTGCGAGACGATGCGTTGTCTCAGGTTGCTCTAAGCCGGCTCCTACGTTCCTCCGACCATCTCAATTATATGGTTTTATTATGGTTTCATTCTGGAGAGATGCCGAGATCCCGACTTGCCCGGTCCCCCTGCAAGAACCTGCAAGCTACATTGTACGGCCCGGAGCGAACCGAAAAGGTAAGACGATATTCGAAAATGGGTTTTGTGGCCGGGCCAGAAGTGGAGAACGTGTTAAAGTCACAAGTTCCCTAACACGTCTTTAGGTTATTTGATATATTTATTAAACTAGCCGAACGCTGCGCTCTTTCACTCTGCTGGAGTTACTTTATCTGGCGCGTCCGAAACGGGTTATCAAAATATCTGCGCTCAGCTGAAGCGTGAGTTGATTAACTCTCGGCTGAGCCACATTTTTTGGTAGTTAGCACACGGGGATAACTATCCGCCGAGTGGCCATCGCCATCGCCATTGCCATGGCCAAGAGCACCTCCTTGCCGGAGCCCCACTTGGTTCATTTCATTTTTATTTACGTGAACTACTCTGGTGTCCAATAAAATATACGCAGCGAAATCAGATGCAAAACGTGCGACAGGGAGGCAAGAGATTCCCAGCATCTTGTCGCTGAGACACGCGGACGCACTTAATGAGCAGCGATCTTAAATCTTAAAGTCAGACAGGGGCGGCGGTGGGCAGGCGGGGGGGTTCGGGTTCGATGGAGACGTTGTATCCACAAGAGCGTGTATCTCAGGCCCCGATCGCCAGTGTGTGTTTTCGTATGCTTGCGTGTGTGTGTGTATGAGAGACTGTGTGGAAAGTATCTGGAACTGGCTCTGGCGGGGCTTCATCTTTCTGCACTCGAGAATCTTGGGATCGGGAGAACCAAGTGAGAGAGGCGGCTCTCAAATGCTTATGAAGATATTATGAAAAGCAGCACAAGATTCAGTCCCCAACTCCATTCGCTGGCCATGTATAAGTGTGTGTGTGTGTGTGTGCATCTGGAAGTGGAGCCTGCATTATGTGGCAAGTTCCATCTCCATCTCCGACTCCATCTCACCTGCAAAAAAAGATCAATGACAATTTATTGTCATGACTATGTAAGTTCTCACAGGCGCAGGCGTGCTCAGATAGCCAGATACTCGTGTATCTGCATCTGCATCTGCATCTGTTGGATGCTTTTCCATATTTCAAAGTGACATTCGACTGGCGCATTTCGTTCGGTATATTTGTGGTTTATTGGTTGTAAAGGTAAAATGAAATCTACTTAGTCTGGTTCCTTAGACAAATATCACACACATTGTTAACGCTAGCTAGGCTTAGTTTATACAGATACATTTACGGATAGGTAAGCTTAATACTCATGGATAGAGTCTGGCATTTACAAGTTAGGTATTTTAGTGGATCACCCCTTAATACTCGGATCTCCTTGGGTCAGTGGCTCATCAAATATGCTTTAAAAGACTCCCACTGATTACAATTTTTAAGTTTCCATTTTATAAGATAACAATTTTCTAGAACCCCTTTTTAAAATATAACCCCGCCTAAGCCACTGACCCCTTGACTACTGCAATCCCAATCCAGGTGAAGATGCACCCACTGCTGCTTCGGTACTAACAGCTTATCAGTCGTGTTTGGGGGCAAGGGCTGATGCTATCGATTCATTAGCTGCCCTGGCACTTCTGCACCTGGCCCAGCACCCGATCGATGCGCTCCACCAGGATTTTCACGGACTTGTCCGGCAGGGAAGGTAAAACATCCCGCACTCCGGCGCTGGTCGTCCGCTCGAAGAGGTCACGCAGCCGGCGTCCCGCACCCGCCGCCCGCAAACGTCGCAGGGCGTCGATTGTGGGCCGCCGGAAGACGCACAGGTTGTCGAGCAGGAGGCTGTGGTATGCCTCGTACTTCTTCAGCAGCCGGTAGCCGTGCAGCAGGCCGCTTTCGTTGTCCAGGAAGACGAGCAGCTGCGAGGCGGACTGGCGGGCAAGGTTGTGCGCCGGCGCGGCCATGATGTCGGCGTTCCATTGAAAGTTGTACAGGTTATTAACCACGCGATCGAGGTTCGCGATCAGGTAATCGAAGACGATTAAATCGGACCATTGTGCCAATTCAATTAGTCGCTGCACCAGCGCTCCGTTGGCCGTTTCGGTTCCTGTTCCTGTCTCCTCAATCGCGTTTGATTGATGAGCGGAGCCGGGCGAACTGGCAGCCCCCAACCGCTTGAGTAATCCGTGCGGCTGCGACTGCGCTTGCCTTTCGGATTGCATGTGCCGCGTCAGGTTCCAGACGTCGTGTTTGTTGAGATGCCGCTCCAGCGGCTGGAAGGGCTGTGGTATCCCAGCCGGCTCCAGATCGGACAGCCAGCGGGTCAGCACCACTGGTCGGCGCTCCTTCCACTGCGCCTGTGTGATGTCGCCCAGGGCAGCGGCCCAATTGGGCGTACTGGTGTCCACCACGGTGGCGGCACTCGGGGCCAGATTGCTTATGTTCAAGAGCTGGCCCAAGTAGTAGCTGAATATCTCGCCCTGAATCTGATCCGTATTCTGGCGGTAGCGGGCACAGGCCCTTGTTCCATCCGCAAAGACCACCATGCGGTTCTGCATTCTTCCGCATCCCTGCTCCAGGCGAACTACTCGGCCCTGCTCTCCCACGAAGCGTTCCCAGGAGACTTGATCCTTGGCTGCGAATCCCTTGGGCAGAGCCTGCTCCACAGTGGGACCCCAATAGACATCCTCCTCAATGAGTCCCGCTTGATGCTCACTGGTAGGATTTGTGGGCGAGGTCGTCGGAACGCGAGGGGTCTCTTGTGGCTGCACCCTCTCCGGCATCTGCTTGGACAGTCTTCTCTCCGGACCCTTGCGATACCGACCGCTGGCTGTGCGCTGCACGTGAAACTCCTTGATGCTGCCGTCGTTGGTGTCCAGCTTCTTCACCACCATCGAGTCCGGAGCATCCTTGTCCTGCTCCAGATGGAAGGCATTGCGGAATACCTGCTCGGCACTCAGCTCATCCGTCTCCTTGATGAACTCCACGCGGTAGCTGCTCAGCGGCTCCACGGCAACCATCTGTATCTGCTCCTCCGGCAGATCTGGCGGGGAGTCCTGATGGCGGGGCAGGCCGAACATGGGCACAACCACGCCCAGTGCCATGCCAAAGACGAAGGCGGCGAGGATGCTCAGGAGGCAGGCACGTCGCTGCAGCGAACGACGCCGGCGCAGCGTCAACAAAGTCATGTGGGTGGCCTCGCTGGGGTTGGATTGCGAAATGGAGCTGGGATTGGGATTAGCCCGATGCTCGGGCGCTGTGATCACGCTGCAGGTGAGTTGCTGTTGCTGGCCGCTCAGGTCAAGGCCCAGTGGTTGCTGTGCTTGCTGTAGTTTCTGTTGTCCCGCTTCCAGGCGCTTGATGTCGTACATTTTGCCGGCGGGCCGAAGATCCCGATCCCTAGTTCCCTGTGGAAGCCCAGACCTCAGGCTCAAAGTTCAAGCCGCTCATGGAGCGAAAGGGGTGGTGGTGCTGTCTTGCTGTATTGCTGTGGTGCCTCACAAAATCGTGAAATTAATTTCTGTCTTTGTTTAATAAATATCGGTGGTTCGTTCTCGGTTGCTGGCTTCGTCCTCCGCTCCTCGTTGGCGACTCTCGGCGGGGACCGGTTCGAATTTTTCCTCTACGATTTCCACAATTGAAATTGAAACAAAAACCCAGAAACGTGCTCCTCCTGCTTTAGCTCCTTGATCGCTCGCTGATCGTCGCTCGTTTATTTATTTTTATACTCTCCGCTGGACCGCGTCGCTTTTTCGCGTTTTGGTTTTTTTTTTTTGTCAGATTTCGGGTTCGAGTTCGTTTTGGGTTTGGGGGTTTGGGGTTTGGGTTTATCGATCTATTTTCTGCACGATCACTTGCTGTAATTTTTTATTATACATTTTTGTGCTGGCCGTTTGTTTGTTTGTTTGCTGGCGTTGTGAGCCCGGCGGGCTAATATTTTGCGAGATGGCTAGCTGGCCCTTCGGCCAAACGAACCGAACAGTTTCTCTTTTTGTTTTTAATTTCTGGACTTGAGCAGTTGGCGGCGCGATTTGGTGCGCCGATAAAAGCAATTTCGTGGCTCTGAGCTATTTGCCACACCAGCGATACACACACTATATGCACACTCGCACACACACACTGGCACACACTTTAACACTCTGGTGGGGTTGCTTCGCACTCGAATTCCCAGATTCCCGATATTCGCCCGATAATTGCCCGCGCCGAGCAAACAACGCGACAAGTTTGTGTGTGTGTTGGTTTGTTTGTTTGTTTCTTGGTTTTGTTGCTTTTGTTGGGGCCGAGGGAGAGGACAAAGTCCTAGGCTCCGCTTTTTAGGCTTTATCAATTTAATTTCTTGTCTCGCACCTTGGCCACTCCACTCGGAGCACCTTCGACTTGGCTGCGAATCGCTTTTATTTGGCCTCGCTGTATTTTAGCCTTTTTGTCCGCATTCGATCTTCGTCGCTGCGCACCGAACGATGTGAGGAATTTTTATGCCTCCGCTTTATTTATTTCGCTGTCCATACATATGTTTGCACTCCTTCTTGCCTCGCGTCTCTTTCTCGTTTTGCACCGCGATGTGGTTGGTGTGCGAACGCGTGTTTAGATTGCCGCACTATATCTGAATCGGAACTAAAGGTGTTGGTTTCTGGCGTTTGCTATGCTGACGGATGTGCGACTGCGCGCCTGCGTACCGCTCGCTTCGAGATTCGCTGACAGACTGGCCGACGAGTGGCTCTCGCCGGGCTTAGTTAAAGACAAAGGCCGACTCGATCTGGCTCTCGTAAGTCGCTCTCTCTGCCTCTTTTGTGGCTTTAGCATGGATCCTTTTCGAATCTTGCCGGTTTTGAGTTTGAGTTGAGTGAAAGCCACTGCGCTCTTTTAATTCAAGCTGCGCTCTGTCTACATGGACTCTCTCTCTCTCTCTGCCAAGAAATAATAAAATAGTTTTAAGACCGAAACCAGCTGAAATATTTTATCCGACTTTAATTATTAAGTTAAGCATTGGGTGGGTCTCAACAAACTCAATTACAGGGAATGTGCAAAAATTGTGTTTTTTTTCCACACTTAATTAATTTGTAATTAACTGCATAGATTAAATTATTGGTTTTAAGTACAGATGAAAAGCGGGTCAAAGCTAACTCCCATACTAAAATTATTTAGACAGTTACTTTTTAGTGCCCATATGTTTTATGCACATTCACAGTAGGGGCTTCCTATAGGCAGCATCGTTGGCAACTTTAAAATAGCCGCCAGTCACCTTGATCTCGAGTCCCAACTCATCGTTGGCATAAATCTTTCCCCTAAAAGTGTAGTTAGTTTCGGGTAGGTATTGCGGAACTTCTTGCCAGTCAAAATGCAATCGCTTTATTCCATATGTGGTGTTCTAAAAGCAAATCAATTAAAAAAAAGGTACCAACGTTCTAAAAGTACACACACCTTTTTGAAAGGACACTTTTTGGGAAAGCCGACTATAGATCTGCGAATTGCTAAGTAGTACATTCCCAGCATTGATCGCGATTCGGAATGCTTCTTCAGTTGACAAAAGTCCAATCTTAGGTTATTTATCCTCGTTATCTTTTTCTGCCTCTTCGGAAAGAGTTTTACTTCGCAATCTCCATACACCTTGTCAGCTTGCTTCCTTTCGCCAACGGTCAAAAAGACAGTAAATTCCGTCCGGGAATACAGCTGACACACAACCTTTGAGAAGACACTGCTCTTGATTGCACAGTCTATGGTATCAAATACTATGAGCTGTGGAAAGGGGAAATAAAATAAGCTATCACAAAGAACATAAATTATGTTAATTACTCTAAAACATGATGATACCTTACCGTTTTTGGATCCCCGCCGGCAAGTGAAATAGCCATAAATGGAGCTAAAGCCCAAAAGATGTGGTGTTTGCGGAACATTTTACTAACTAAAGCCAGTAACGCTTGTATTTTTCCATAAGGTATATGCAATGGAGCACTTTATTGGGCAATTTCAATTCAAATCAGATTGCACCCAAAATTATATAAACCCATTCAGCTGAAGCGATCTATTCTATTACCACTCAAAATACACGTGCGTATTATTTGACACGGCCATGTAGAAACTCATGTACGTATATTTACACTCTGGGTTTTCACTCAATTTACCTGAGCGACGAAAACACCTTTTGAGTAGTGTTTGCAGTCAGAGAGAGGGAGAGCGAAGAGAGAGGTAGAGCGCATTCTGTGGGAGGCTTTTTAGAGTGCGAGTTTGTGGCTGCCTCTGTTGATTTTAATGCTTAAAGCGGCACATTTGCTGCGCCACATTAAGAAACTAGAATTTGCCTTAAAGAGGTGGCAGTGCGAGGAGCCAGGAAAGGGTTACGATTACGATAGCGTAGTGGGAAAACCGCTCACGAGCATTACAAGGAACTGCCGCCCGGAAAAGCAGGATCCTGAAATCAAAGCAACATTTTAATGGCTGTCCTAAAAAACATAAAACCTGAACATAACTAAGTTAAATCAACAAACACTTTAAAGTGAGTCGGGGCATCTTTTTATGTAAATGAGGACGGTAATGTCAGCTTAATATGGATTATGCGACTGGTAAATAATAAGTTGCTGAAATCCCCAATGGATTTGGTTTGATACATTCAAAATTTTACTCTTAGCAAAATAAACTTTTATCATTGATAAATTGGCAATATATATCAAATGGCAGATTGCCTCTAGTGTGAAGTGTTACCTTGTTTCTTTTTAATGGATTATAAATAGTTAAGAAGCACCCAATTTAAATATTTTAGAGAAATATGGAAAATATATCTTTGCCGCTGGATTAAAACGTTTTGGATGTTTTGAACAACGTGTGAGAAATAGAGAGGATGGCAGACCCCTCAGGATTATCATCATTATTCCGAGGAGACAAAAAGGAGAAGGGAGAGTATTTCAGAGACAAACGAAATACCCAAGGAGTGAACCATCCAAAAGAACGAAGGCAGAAAGAAGAGAAGAACTGAAGTAGGAATGCGATATTTAAGGAATCGACACTACGATATCCACTAATATTCTAGATCTCTTAGATAAATTAGTTAAAATATAATGCATAGAAAGTGAGGCGATATCAGCTTGCCTAAAGCTATATACTTAAAATGCCGATATCAATAGCATTTCCTCTGATTAACTTGACACTTTTAGAGATCAGCTTTATATTGTTTATGACCAGAAACTTATATTTTACAGCTAAGAGCCCATTACTGCTAACACTGAGCCATAAAACTGATACGAAACGCTTTTAGAGTGACATGAAAATTATAATTATTGGCTATCTTAAGGGCACGACTATTATAAATTTGAAGAGGCTCTGAAACGCCCTGTATTGATATGCTAAATAAATATTTAAATCGATATTGACTGGTTATTTGTATCCGAAATCCATATACCCCTTACTGGCGCAAGTAGGAGGTATGAAAACAGTTGGAAAAAATATGATCAAGGAATGTAGACATAACTTGACAGCGTGCTTAGAGAATTTCTACTCGGGCCTGAGGACAGAGTCGCGATCTGAGAAGACTTCGCTCCGAAGACTCGGGAGAATCGGGAAGACGAGGCTACGGCAGAACGAAGATAACAACAACTTCAGCCCGCTGCATTCTTCAGTGTCTGCGTGAGAGAGAGAGAGAGCGAGAGTAAGGGAGAGAAGGAGAGAGAGTGAGTAAACAGGTAAAAGATACAACCTGGTTTTGACTCAGAATTGGGCTCACGATTTTCGGTTGCAGTTTAATTTAATAAAGTGAGAGCATGTTCGGGCCTAATTGAATTTGCAGTGTTGGCGCACTGATCGAACCAGAAATCGGCGGTATTATACGCCAGCAAACAATACATAAAAACCAATGGATGAAATTTCCATTCGGAACCGCACAATGCACAAGTTAATTATGCACCAATCGAATTTGATGTCTTTTTGAAAAAGCTTTTAAGTTGGATTTTGTTTGTGAATCGAATCAGTGGAGCGCCATCGATTGGGAATTTCGCCGCTAAAAGTCGTCTCGGCACCATTTTGATTTGTTGCTATTATTGTGGCTTTTTATTTGCCAAATGCCCCGCAGTAATGTGTCTGTTGAAATCGTCAGTTTAAGTCAAATTAATTAACATTAATTTTTGTGGCTCGTTTCGAGGCATGAAAACAACCGGGTGGCTGAGCTGAGCTCAGCTCAGCTCTTTTCTTTGGATGTGTGTAAAATTAATGTCTGTTTTGATGATAAATTGGAACTCGTTGAAGCTATGTTTTATAGATTTCATTTCCAACTGGCTCTTGCCAATATGGTGGGAACCAACGAACCGCTGGTGGTCGCGTTATAGTTATTTTGTGGCCAGCGCCGAGCCCAGAGGTTAATCGAATTAAACAAATACCTGACAGAGAGTTGAACTCTTTGAAAAATGATCTATTATGAAACGAGCGTATAACTGTGCCCTGTCTTCTCTGATTGCCTGCTGATGGCTGCCCCGGCCAAGTTCGTTGCCTAAGTCTTTCGTTGTGGGAAACACACACATGCGCACGCAAGAGACACTTTGCGGCGGCACAGCTCTCGTTTTAATTATTTGCAGGCTGCGTATAAATTTCAGCCGAAACGAACAGCCAAAGAACCTCCGAAAAAATAAAGCAAAGGAACGGGGAAACACACTGAAATCAAAATTAATTTAAGGTTGAGTTAACGGTTTGGAAATGAAAAATGAATCGGTCAGAGGTGAGCAGAGAGTGAAAACTTATTGTTGAATGTGATATGTGGCGCTCACTAAATTATAATGTGTTGAGAATTTGTATTAAAAGTATATTTCTCTTTAATGTTTATGTATTTTATACCAAAAACCACTTAAAATTTATTTTTTGCACGGTGCAGAAACTGAAACGGAAAGCATTTGGCGAAGTTTGTTAAGCGCAAATTCCTCGGATGTTTGCAGTGCGCAACAATTTGGAACATTTTGTTGAACACAAGAGGAGCAAACAGAGAGCAGCCAGCGGAAAAATGAAGTAAAAAAAGCGTTGGACGTCGCCTTGTGGTCAACGAAAGTGAACTGTGAAGGACATGAGACACGGGCTGGTACTCCGCCGCCTCCTTTCGCTCCCATTGGACTGGACAATCGGAAAGTAGATGGAGCTCGAGTGTTAGCTGCCTTTGTTTGCTCTGCTAGATTCCAGACCACTCATCCTAGACCCAGACGCTGGCGTCGTCGCTGACGATGACGACTTGGACGACCTCAAGAGGCAGGAACTCACTCACTGCACCCAGTATCTGCAGTATCTGCTTCATCTCCTGGCACCTCGCCCTGGGATATCGTCACGGGCCGTCAGCGCCTCCATCCACACAGGTCCTAGTCTCAGCTGCACTTGAGCTCGGCATCAACCGCATCATCCAGAGTCATAGCCACAGTCGCAGTCACATCCATATCCACATCCCCATCATCGCCACTTGCCACGGACTGTGCCTGCGACCTCGACTGTCGCGCCATCAACTTGGTTAGGGTCTGTTCAAGCATCTCCGCAGACGGCAGGGCACAGTGGTTCCAGGGATATTAGTTTCTACACAAGACTGCCATTAAATCACACATCAGGATTCAAACTACTACTTTCCCAGTGTGACAAAATGACGTTATATTTCATATTTTAAACCATTAATGTTATATACCATAGAAATGAAGCCACTGTTTTGGGTCAGAATCAGAATTGTAGCCAGACTCAGGGTCTGTGGCTTAGTACTAGGTGCCAGGGCCTGACCTGAGTTAAACAAATTCATTAAAAACTCGTCACTTTGCGCAGATCACGCTGACTTGGCACATCTTGGCTGGGGGCCCATCCATCCGCCATCCATTCTCGATCCTCGTCCTCTGGCTGCAGTCCTCCACATCCATGCTGCATCCTCGTGTTGAGCACCAAGTGTGTTGGTTTTTGGCTCTGGCCTGTGTTTCTGGCCAATGAAGTGCCGGCCACGTTGTTCATTTTTGCAGTTTTAGGGCGATGGAAGGACCCTTTTGGGAGACCAAAGACAATATTTTCGTAGCATCCCTTCACAGTGTGTTTGCACTTCCTACAGCAGAGCCTTTCGTTCTACTCCGTATGTTTGTATTCTGTTTCGAAAGGCACTTCAATCAACTTGATCTTCAGCACACCGGCGATCCTCGAGCCCAAACCACTGGCATTTCTCTTGAGAAAGCCAAAGCTCCAAACGCGATAAGCGGCGGTGGCAGTTGCATGCATCATTGACATCTGGTGGCTGTGGCATGGAGTTAGCAAGCCCGGCTCTAACGGCGGCTCATAATTGTGGTACCTCAGTCTGGCAGAGATAGGTTTCCAGGAAGTACGCACTGTGTGTGCCCGCCGCCGCCACTGATGCCGCCCGTTGATGTCGCCACCAAATCAGCGAATTCCCCAAACGCATCGCCACCACACTCCTTTCCTCTTAACGGATGACTCAGACTGGTTTCCTGGGGATGTGGGAGGGTGCGATGGGAAGATGGGCATGGGATGGGATGGGATGACTTTCCCTTTCACCAGCAATATGAATTGGCCGCCATATAAACGCTGTAGTATCGCCCATATGCGCACGCATCGATCCACTGTCATTCCCCGTTTGCTGCCACCGAAGATATCGCTTTGCTATTCCCCTTTTATGGCTGAATGGAAGTGGAACCCTGGACTCGGATGTGGTTCCAAACCCAAACCCAAACCCGAACCCGAACCTGGATCGCCGTCGCAGACAGAAAAAACACCGAATAGCGGGCATACAAACGCGCCTGTAATTTTAAGGCCCAAGACCGGAGAACAGAGAACTCGGATCTCAGAGCTCTGAACGATCCCAAACCAAAACCCATACCCAAACCGAAGACCCCGGCCCAAGACAGGCCAAGTATGACGATGATGACAAACAAGGATACCAAACTCAGAATACCAAGGAATTCTTTGGGATAATTAAAAGCACTTAAGTAGGAATTTTTTTCGTCTCTCTTTCATTCTGTCTCTCTCTATCCTTTTGTTTTTTCTGACTGTCTGTCGCAGTTTTGCTCCCTGTTAAATTAATATAATTTTATATATAGTATATATATTATGTACGCGGACCAAGGAGCGATACATAGGCTGCACAGGATTGCAAATTAACAAATAGCCATCAAGGCATTGATGGTATATCTTTGAGGTTTTTGTCTTGCAAACAATAATGGTTTCGAATACATTGATTGAATGTCATCAAAATAAGAAAACTAAAGCTATCATTATAGTACGTAATTAACCGAATACTACTTCATTTCGATTTCATATTTAATTTTTATATTTCTCCGAATTAAGCTAATTGAGAAACCAATTCAAGATTGTAAGTTCAAAAGTCAAGATCGTTGTAAATTTGGGAGTGCTGTTGTTAATGCGATTGTTCACAAATTGCTGCGGTCATTCGGTTCCATCAAAACATTTATTTTTATTTCATTATTTGTTTTGCGGGTCCAATCGCTGGCTCATGCAAATTCTTGCCGGCGTTGCGGATTGTGAAATGCTTTTAGCTGATATTCAATATTTTGCCTTCGTTTCTGCATTCAAGGCGAACTTGAACTTCGTCGGAACGGGGACTGTGACTCGGGTGTGATTTGTGGGCATTTCGCGCAGAGACACTTCATTTATCACCTTCGCTGGCGCGGCATCGGATTCGCTTTGAGTCCCGGTATCGGTATCGCAGGCAGCCTTGACCTTGACGAAAGATTTCGCGACGAACCCAAAATCTGTCCGCGATCCCGGGGAGCCCACGGTGCGAGGGTGATCCCAACAAAATTTTCGCCCGGCGACGGCAACGAGAATAAACATTTATTTGTGCGGTTTCGAATTGGCCTGGGTTTTGGATTTTGCTTTGTTTCTGCTGTGTTGGTCGCCTGCTTTTGGCCTTATTAATGATGCAAGGCGCGATAATGACGCATGCATACCAGACCAGGTCCCATAATACACAAATGCTAAGTGCTTCCGATTCAGCCCCCCACTCCCGTTCCGTGGCCTCCTGGTCCCGGCCACTATCTTTTCTAGGAGCTGTGGCACTGCCACAAAATGCCAGGAATGGTGTTAAGCACGATTAATTCATCGACAATCCACCTCTCCTCCGTGCCACCGAACCATTCCAATCCCATTCCCATACCATCCTCGCTCAGTCGATGTGCTCAGTGTCGAAGGCGAGCGCTAAATAAATAAATGAATTAATGGCCAATGCATGTGCGGTGCAGAAAAATCAATTAAATAAAATACGAAATACGTATACGGATACGTTAAACATGCTGCCGCGGAGAAGCGAACGAGGCAAGTGGCAGCAGTGGCAGCAACAAGTTGCAGCCGGCAGTTAATGTGCGGCTACACTGAAAAAATTAACGTCTTTAATTGTATTTTGATTTGCACTAAATCGAAATGAAGAGTGCATGTTTTTGATAGTCCAAAAACTTCATTTACTTGCTTATTATTAGTAAAAAATGTATTTCTTTTTCAAAAAGTACGCTTATTAGTTTACTTACTAAGAACTTGATGTGCGCTTCTCTCAGTGAATCTTTGTGTGGCAGCTTGGGCCCGACTATGCAGATGCAGACGCCGACTGCTGTTTGCTCCTTGGCTAACTTGGTTCACTTGGCACTGGACCTGGCACAGCAATATTAAATTGTTACGCTTTGGACAATTTGAACACGCGCAGGCGCAAGAAAACAACAGCAAATAAAGAAAATAAATCTAAAAAAAAAAGAGTAAAAATTCAGCTTAAAAGAAGAGCGGCAGGCGAGATCCAAACGCAATCGCAGATCGGTTGCTCGATCAATGCGGCAGATTGGCAAAGCAGCACTCCACTTCCACACCGGTCCGGTCCCGACCTGGCATCCCGATCCCAGGCGGAGCTGTCAGGCTGGGCCTCCTCTATAAGGTCGGGGCATGTGTTGGATCCGTTCGAGCCGCTCGCTGTGGTAATTAACTCGTTTGCTATTGTAAATGCCTCATTGCAACACTTTTGATGCCGATTGCAACTGCACCAGCAACTGCGGCTCAGCCGGATCAGGAGAGGCCACAACAGTGGGTGGTCCCTGGACTGGGCGGCCCGTTTGATAGCCATAAATGTGTGATCCACATCCCAGATGCCAGAGCCGCGATCCCCGTTCCCATATCCGGAAACCAGCTTTGCCAATCGCTTATGAATGGATTTAACCTTGAGTCGAGATTCCTGGAATTAGCGACACTTTGGCCATAAAACACCCACACACACACCGATGCCCAACCCTGGCAAAAACTTTGAATATACCAGCTACGAAAACCACGTCTAACAATGACAAATCCGTGCCGAAACTTCCCCAGATTCCCAGACCATGATGGGGCAGGCTATCCTCACACGACATCGCCGCATATATCGTGGTACCTGCCACCTAATGGATTTTATTTGTGGCCCGCTCTCACACAGATCTTTAATTTTGCTCGTTTTGGTGCTCGTCTGAGTGGACCTGAGTGGACCTGAGTGTCCCTGGCCATTGCGAATATTTTTATTGTGGTTAATTTCAGTTTGTTGTTCCTCCCGCTGACTCGACGCCAATGGTCTGGGATCTGGATGTGGATGTGGGTCCAACTATGACTCAATTAGCTGCGGCGACCCAGGCACGGCCAAAACGGCGAACTGGGCGCAGTCAATGAATTGATGATGGTTGGGGATCGGTCATTTGATAGATTATGCGACCGTGAAACGATCGTTAAAAGAGGAAACAATCGAAAGCATTTTCTGCTTATATGAGCAGTTCAAAGTGGAAACGTAATAATTGCAACAATATTAAAGATAGCGAATTCAAGGTGAATTCAGAAAGCTATTTATACAACTCATAGTTATTAAATATCTATATGAAATTTATAAAATTCAGATACACAAGCAAATTTTAGGTTAGACAAGCAAGTTAACATTTAAAAGTAATTTCAATAGTTTCAATGAATATATTCATTATAAAGCCCTGTTAAAATCACTTCTCACTTTCAATTGTCCAACAAGGGCCACCAACTCCTTTTACCAAATCCCACAAAATCCCAGAAAACGAAAGACTTAGGCAGCGAACTTTGTCGCATAAAGGAATCGGAGACACGAGCAACTTATGCAAATAACACCGGTTCCAGCGGTGATGTTGTTGTCGCTGCTGCTGTTGTTGTTGCTGTCGCCATTACCTGTCTGTGGCATGTTTGGAGTGTTGGAGGCGCTTCCTTTTTTGCCGCTCAGCCAGGATAAACAAAGACCTTAAGCAGACAGCAGGATGTGTCAGACATAATTTTCATAATTTTACGCCACGAATCTGCAAGATTTCTGGCATTTACTTACGCCCCGCCCCGGCCTTCGCCCCTTTTCCATCTCCAGTTCTTGAAATATAATACGCCACCAGCAACAGAGCGAATAAGGCAGCGAGGGTGAGAAAGAGAGTGCAGTTCCCTGTCCCAGCCGCAATCCCTGGAACCCCGAAACCCCCGAGCGGGCTCACCTCGTGGTCGGTCGGGTTCTGAGGTGTGAATTTTTAACCGGATATGAGTGAAACGCATCTTCCAGGACAACCCAGACGACGCCTCCATCCTCGCCGTCATCGTCAGGGCCGCGACACAATTCTCAGGAGACGGACAAACTGACTGACAAACCAGAAGAACGGCCAGGGGCTGGATCGTATTTAATGAAATGATAGATTGACGGGCGGCCACAGCAACTCCTTTCCCCTCCCACTCGAGAAAATTTCACTCAAGCACATGCCACTTTGGCTTTCATTTAATATATTCAATTCGCCGGCTCCTCCTGCGATTCACCTTTTCGCTGTCATTTTGCCAAGCGCTTCAAAGCCATTCGCATGTAAACAATCGAATTACACATGCTCGCCTGGACTTAACACCAAACAGATTAGATGAGCGGCTCCCGGGAATGGCGATCGGATAGTGGGGAGTGCCGACGCGACAGTTCCCCTGCAGGAGATTGTCTGGGAATGCAAGTGAAGCCAAGAAAAAGAGTCACTTTCTACCCAGTAAGATAAGATACCTTGGGGTAGTTTCAAAAGCAAACAGGGTTTGGAGGAAAAAGGTTAAAATAATATAAATATGTAATTTTTATTAACTTTTCTTGAAATTTAATATTGAATCGGTGATTTCTATTTAATCCAAAAATCCGTCATAAAAAATCATTGAATACATTTTTTATTTATTTGCTTAAAGGTTTGTAAAAATACTGCAAGCAAGAATTATAAAATAAATCACAGACAACAGTTCAGTAAAAAAAGCCCTAGATATAACTATATTTTAAAGCACCTAGTCTGAGAAGAATTTACTGCCTTGGGATTTCTAACAGGCTGAGCTTAACGAGCTGTTAAAATTCAGCTGGCATCGGATATCTAAAAAGTCGGGCAATCGTCCGAAATGCAGCCGTAATGTTGCCTCCTCTCCTGGGTTAGCATCCGAGTGGGTCTCGCTGAGATTGCTCAAAGATTGCGGTCCCTAAATGGCACGACGACCTTTTCACACCTTCCTCCGCCTCCGTCGCCTGTTCTTCCTATTGTAATATTTCATTTTTATTCTTTTTATGGCCCTGACAAAGACGCGCTGGTATCGATTTCACTTGCATCCGCTTTTGACATACTTCTTTGAAATAGACTTTGACAAATTTCGTCTGGCTGGAGGGAAACTTTTCCATTGTTTTTCCGTGTCATCGTTTTGGGTAAGCGAAACCGAACTCGTGCAGTCGTGTAGTCGGGTCAAAGTCATAGACATATCTAGGAAAGCGGCGCCAGTCGCCGTCGCGATCTATTTTTATACCAAGCGCATTTCCCATTTCCATATTCTAATTGCAAATGAAAGCGAAATGTCGCCAACTTCGCCCACGAACGTCTGCCTTTCAGATCAGCAACTATAGTGTATCTGCATCTTGCTCCCAGTCTACTCAAATGCCCGGGCGATAAGTTGTCATAAATTTGAGCCAATGTCCGTTCGACGCAAACGTAAATGCAAATTCGCTGCTCGAGCTGTTGTGGCATAATTTTTATGGCCAAACGCCTGTCAAACGCAATTGAATGAATGCGAACAGCATCCATAGACGGACTGAGCTTCAGATTCAACCTCGCCAGCTGGCCAGCTGCGGCGACAGAAGCATTTAGTTGGACAAGCAAAGTAGCAGTCAGCGGGTAGAGCTTACTTGAGTTTATCTCAAGCGATGTCAGGGTATTACCAAGTCAAACAGCATTAATCCATTGGGCGATTTCATTATTATAAAAGATTCACTTGCATCTTCACAATTAAATCATTAGCATATCATATTGTGTACATAACATGGCAGGTATTATTGCATATTTAAAAAATTCATAAAATTTTAGAAGACAATTTGTTTGAAATATAGGTAAATTTAGGTAAGCTGTGAAAGAAGTATTTCATTTTTTTATATTTTTTGTGAGTTCATTGTTGAAATGAATAATTACCTTTCGAGTTCGTTTCCTAAGTCTTTTGAATTTCCCATACAATTTTTGCACGTTATTAAAATCGTATCATAAAATATAATATTGAAAGTGTATTCACACTTCCTTAGGCTACCATTAACTCCATTTGCTTTATTCAACACGTAAATTCAATTGGCGCCTTTAAAGCATTCAAATGATTTACACCGAAATATATTCGCAATGCAGTCGTTTCGATGGATCGATGGAACTGGATTCAGTAGCCGGGCACATATATCGTTAGTGGGCTTATTTGTCTGCCTGGAATGTGAGCTTGGCTAATCAGTGGCATAATTAATATTAATTTATATGAGAGTCAAGTGCACTTATCGCCAATTTGCATTGGCGCATGGCAATTGTCGCCTTCCTTCCACTGAGAATGCCAATGATATCTTAGCAGTGAAATGAAAGCACATACCAGTCGAGAATCGAGTTGCACAACAAAGAAAGTGTAGAGAGAACGAGCTGGTGAAAGAAACTGTAACAAGTTCAGCCACTCAACCCGGTCACTTGGCACTTGGCACATTTTTATGACCGGGCCAAATCGACCGAACTCGCGGCTTGGAGTTCAGAACGGGGCTGACTGGTCGCAAAGACAACTGAAAAGTGTTTTGTTTCGTTTCGATTCTCGAGCCACCATCTCGAAACTGGAGTTTATTTTGTTTTTTCTTAACGAGGCGCTGCCAAGTCACTGTCAAAATATTGAAATAAAGGAATTTTCAATTTTAATTTCTTCAGCGCTCATCGTTCAGCACACACGAACCACGTGAAAGGCCACGAAATGGAAAAATAAAAGCAATAAGGGGCGAGCAGCTAACGTTCCAAGGAAGTGACTCTGTTCTTATGTTAATTATTGTTATTCTAAGCGCTAAATAAGCGTGGGTAAATAAAAAGCCGCGTCCACCGACTTGAAAGTAAGTAAAGGAGACCTTTTTCAGAATTGACACATGCAAGAAATTATGTATGCCCCCTTTTTTCATTAACTCCCTAGCAGCAAACTGGTGGAAAATGTGTTAAAAGATCGCTAAGGTTAAGCATATTTAAACACTGCAAGTTGGGTTCATACTAGATTTGACTGCTCTCACCATGCAGATAGAACATTTCCACATAATATCTGTGTGTTCTGGGAACATACATATCATTTGGAAGTAGCATGGAAATACACTTTATAGGGAAATAGAAATTTAAAGGGGCTGGGATTTATTACTATACTATGATGCCCAGTCAGTTGTAAGATTGTAAAACCAAAAGGGTATTCCCATTTGGCACTTCTAGAGTTAACAACCATTTTAGTCTGCTTTAAATCATTTCGAACAACTTTATTGCCTCACTTTCCCTTTCCCAAAAGGGATTACTAGCGGCCATAATTTGAGTGCAGTTAAGTCCATTAACTGCTCCGATATATTTTTTTTCCTTTGAGAGAGAGGAATATAATTTTGATTCAGTTTTTTTAGAATTCCCCTTCTCAACGAGCGATTCTGAGTTGATTTTAGCCGTGCTGCAACCTTGCTGGCCTCCTCATTTATGCAAATTTCACTCAATATGCAAAACATAATCATTTTGTTATAAGCCACGGAGAACGCACTGCGGAGTGGACCAGAACAGAACACGCCCTCAGCCTGGAGAGGGGATGCAGCCGGTCGGGCTCCGACTGCGACTCCTCCCGAGCAATAAAGCAGCCAGCTCCAAATAACTCAAACTATCACGATGCCACAGGAGATCGCGGAAGAGGTCGAGGAGCGCAGGAGCAGCGGCGGCAGGAAAAAGGAAGAAGGAGGCGGGCGAGGCAGGCACACACTCAGGGCGGAGGACGATCAATCGTTTAAAAATTTAAATAATATATATGTTTGCCAGTCGGCGGGCAACTCGCAGCTCGCAACTTGCAGCTCGCAACGCGAAACTGTAACAGTCGAGAGATGTCGGAGTTGAAGTAGGTGGAGCTGATTCAGCTCCAGCCAAGGAAGCGGGAGCAGGAGCCTCAGAAGCCGGTCGGCAATGAGGGGGGTAGGAGTGGGGTGAACACGGGGATTGGGGCAGGGACAGGAGTCGTGGCAAGTTCAGTGAGTTGAACGCATATCGGGCGCATGCCCCGCAGCGATTTATGCTTAAAACGGTGCAGATTCCTGTGCCGCAGCTACACAGAGAAAATAATCCATTAAGTTGCATTTAGTATATCGCATTGTATAAATTTATTGTGCTAACATTTTGTAACTCTGAATTTTGGGATAAAACAACATTTGAGAAGACTTGTGGCTTAGTATATAAAATAACCTACAGGAAATATATATATATTTTTTAAAGTGCCGTGTCGGAGGAGCCACAAAGGAGCAGGAGCTTTGGAACAGAACTGGATGGGGCAGTAGGGGGATCTTCGGGGTGCCGCAGACCAGACAGCTAGGCTGCTTATTAAGCGATCTAGTGATCCGAGATCGCCGACCACAATGTATTCACAGGTTAAAGAACTTTTTTGGAGCATGTCGGGGTGTGTCTGCTGAGTGCATCTCCTCTTGGTGCCCGGTTCCGCTCCACAAATCCCACATCCCCTTTCCCCCCGCGAGATTTCTGGCCTAGGTGGTGGTAGGCAAGACAGTTAATTGATTCGAGACGAACTTCTTTGGAAATCTCGCTTGAAATACGATTTATCTGGCCGTCGATCAATGCAGAATCATTGAAGCAAATTAATGAAGCACTGGGTTGACAATCCCACAGGAATCGGCTCTGATGAGTCACATACATCACATCCAGCATATAAAGCTGATCATCATGATCCCCAATTCGAGTACCAATCCCCCGCCGCCCTCGCACTGAAATCGCTCTTGATGGAGGTGTGACAGCTGCGTTTTTGATTGTTTTGGGTTTGGTTTATGACTTCCACACGGGGGATCAGCTAGGAAACCATCGGACGTTCTCCGTTGATCGGCTTACGCTGATTGATAATGTAGCTCAATTAATTGTGAATTGTAATTTCCAGTAGCACCAGAGATTGGCTTGGCATTCAAATGCAACTGTCGGCAGGCCTGTCAGCCGGAACTCAAAGCTCAGGCCCATTCGAATGGAATGATTATGAATAGTAGGTAAACTGACTGACGACTGGCAAACCGCAAATGTAAGTAAACGCTTCAACCTCCAAAGATCCTCTGCTCCATCGCTCCAGATCCCAGACAACCGCAGAGATAATCCCGAATGTGGTCGCATTTTGTCGCCATCTTTCCGCCTTTGCCTTTTGCTTAATGAAATTCAAAAATCCATTTGCTTTGATTGCCGCTGCTGCCCGGCAAGCAAATCCAATTGTCTGCCGTTCGAGGTGAGCCACAAGGTGTGGCACTTGCCCCCCGATTGCCACTGTTGTTGCGGTGGCTGCCACAGGATGACGGCGTATCCGAGCGATCTGGAAATATGAGATGTGAGATGGGGCCAAATGCCGCGCCTCCACCTTTCACAGATGAGGCTATTTCCTTTCGAAGAAACGGTTGCCAGCCAATGCTCAATTCGGGTTGAGCGGTACTCAATGAACTCATTCCGAATAAAAATCAATTTTAAATATGGTTACGTGATGAAAGACCACACTGAAGCCAATAGGTAAATAACTATATATATAAAATCTATAGCTCTTTTAATCTATATCGCATCATATAACTGACAACATAACTGCTGGCACATGTTTGGTATTCTTATTCACAAAATCTACAGAAAAATGTTTAGCATTAGCTAAGTAGAAGTGATATTATCCGTTGGCTTGTATATTCATTTGATATTTTTTCCCATAATGTAGTTTCATTTTTATCTCAAACCACAATTAAATAATAAATAACATTTTCCTCAATCCAAATCCGAATCCGTACCACATGTTTCCTATTAGTTTATAAGACGCACGTTTCTCGAGGTCTTGTATCGACATCAGATGCGGATTTTCGAGCTGCTTTGATTGACAGTTAAACGCCGCACTGCAATTTGCAATTTGGCACATTAATCATGTGCCGCGTGCTGCACACACATTCGCAAAACAGGTGGCAGTAGGTTGGCCAAGCGAACTCGACTCATTTGTGTCGCTTTTCGTCGTCGTCAGGTGAATGTAAATGCGATTTGGTGTCGCCAAAAATGCCAGGCACGAAATATGAAAACCAAAATAAAAGCAAAAAAACGATTTTGATTTGCAAGTGACATTCACTTTTTGCCGGCGCGACAAAAATTTAATCAAATCTCATGTAATTATGACATTTGCAAATGTTCGCCTTGGCGCGACTCCCGCTGAATGGGCGGCTATCGGAGATCCGAACAATGCCAAATAGTTAACCAAATTCACGAATTGTGCAGGGGTTAATTGTAAAAATATTCAATTCCACTTCGTAGGCATTTTTCGAATCTATGGACACCATCTGCGAAGGCCGTTTTAGACCGTATTTATGCACGCTAAATTGGAGACCATTGGTTAAGATTTTATAACATTTTTATTACGGGACATATCAAATTACTTTAATTTTACAATTTCAAGATACTTAGCTTAAACAGATTATGATGGCATACCCAAGAAGTTGTTTAATTTCTAAAATAATAAACCAATTTTAAAATGTTTTATGTCAACTCGTTAGTTGCTCTTATTATCTTGTAAGTCCCAGACAATTAAAGCTGCTTGATTTCTTATCATAAATCTTTACTATATACGTTAATTCATCGCCTTCTTAACAATTTTCCCTTCGAATTAGCATTTTACACAGTGCACTTATACCAAGTTGTATAAAATCCTACAACCCTTAACTTTGTGAATATCTTTCGCTCTGTTTTCATTGGCTGGTCAACTGAAGCTCTCCTCCTGGAAACCCTTCGAGCACTCAAAGCATTCAAGGTTTTGCGACCGTCAGGTTCCCGCGGTAATTTCAGCTCAATTAGGGAAATGTGTAATTACTCGATGGAACAGCAAATGCGGCATTTGCGAGATAATCTATCTGGTTAGCCAGCAGTGCGAACCGAACTTGACCGGGCCCAGAAATGCAGGAAAGCCAAACGGAAGTGGCGAGAGGGCGGCGTCTGGGCTCTTGACATTGTTTTTGTCAGCAGACTTACATGGGACCGAACATGGACCTCGACTTTGGTCGGGAGAGCCCAAAGCCGCCGCCGGAGTGGGTTTCCGGGACCGGAGGAGAACAAGGAGGTGGAGGAAGAAGGGCGGAGGCACTCGCTGGCCACTGCGGATGGCATGCAAAACAAGCAAACTGACAGACAGCCAACCAGGCAGCGACATGCAAAGTCGACAACAAGAACAAATTGCTGCCGTTGGAGGTTGCCACAGCTGCCCCATCTGGCAGGCCGTGGAAAACCAGTGGGTAGGGGTGCCGGGCGGAAACCGGGGGAAATGGATATGGTCCATGGTGCACGGCCAGGAAGACCAGGAAGCCGGAGACGGGCTGCTCCGTCATAACTCAGTCTATTGGCTTGTTAAGCGAATTTTCCAATATCGCCGCGTTTCAGGTTCGTAATTACGAACTGCGTCTAGGGCCTCTATGAGCTTTACACTGCGAAAAACAATAAGGAATTTATGTTAACAATATTTCTGCTTAATGAGTTAGAAAGCTAGTGAGGTTAAAAAATACTAAGGAGCATTTTAAACCTAATAAACAGTTCATAAAAATTCATATTTTCTTGTGCACAAGATTTTCATTTATTTGAGTGAATTCTTAATTTTAAAATACTATTTTTTTCAGTGCATGAATCGTGCGTGCCTCGACGTAGATGAAGTTTCGATTGCTCGATTGCGGAAGGTGACGGAGGATGAAGGACGCGGGGCATCCTTCGATATTTATTTTTGCGTACGAGTATTTCGGCCTTTGGGCCATTTTTTCGACTATAAATACCAGACCAGCAGCTCCGGCGTCTTCCTCCCGCCGCCTGGATGTCCCCATATATCTCCCGGTTTCGAAGCCAGCTGGTGGCGCGTATTAAGCTATTTTCCTTGCAGCCCATGTCCGCTTATCAAACGCATGCAAGCCACCAAGCTGAAGGATCAGGGGCATGGGTGGAATGGTGGAAAGGGTTTCGAGTGCACTCGATTGTCCATGTCGAGGACCATGTCCATGTCCTCGCTTGCAGTGCGCCAAATGATTTATTAAAAATCTTTTATTATTTATAGTTGCCTCAGCGCAGGGCTGTCAAATAAGTTGAGGTAATTAATTAAGCTACATAGCCGGCTTTTGAGGGTGGTGACTAAAAGGGGAGGGGCGGATTATGGCGCCTTAGTATGTTTAGCTTCCAGTAAAAATGATGACCAGCTTAAGTAATAAATATGGGGAATTAGCTAAAAGATAGCAACATACATTGTTTCATCTTTAGTTAAAGGAATCCGATATTTCTTATAGATTCTTTATACTTTCATACCCTATATATATATACTACTTTCACTACTTATACTAAACTGCGTGAATTATGACTACTCCTCAATGAAATTCACGTTTAAAGTGATTTTTTTGGATCGCATTTAAGGGGCGGTCATCTGACACCTGACTCTGCGATTGCGTGCGGCTAATTGAAGAGCCGGCAATGCAAACGAATCATTTGAAACACCTCATTTGGACGAAATGAAAATGGCAATTTTCGGACTGTCCAGCGTTAAAGGCGTTAAATGGCCCAATAACCGGACGGGATCAGAAAAAAATAAAAAAAATATACATATAAAAAGGAAGCCGGCAAACGAAATCACAGAGCAAACCAACAAACGAAACTGAAATGCTGAGTTCTCTGTGTCATTAAGTGGAACATGCGATGGGTCTCGATGGCCCAGATGGGGGAAACTCGCGTCCAGTCTGGTCTGAGGATCTTGGGATCTTGGGGCTGGGGTTGAGGCAATAAAAAGCCTCGCCAAATTAGAGGTTATCCATTTGGGCAAATAAAAGTCGAGGGCGTGCTGGAAGCCGCACAGATTTGCGGGTGTTAATTGCTGGGCGCGACTCCTCGGTCAGAAGCCCGATGCTCCAGCCAATTGACAGCCAAAGGAGCAGCTGCATCGCTCCATGGAGAATGCACTTGAGGTTGGGCCAAACAGATTGGCATGGCCATGGCCATATACAAATTGCGTGTCCCTGTTTGCCAGCAATTATAGTCTAGGCCACTGATTGGTATGTTCTTATCCTTCCACTTACTATTACCAGTCATTATATAGGGATTTATCTGGTGGATGACCACCCAATATTGTTATGTTTTAGTTATCTCATAAAAGGTTTAATGGTTACAGTGCCCGGCTACTTCGAAATGCAATTAAATTAACGATAGATATTATTTAAGAATAGTAATAAAGTTTTTCCAAAGCTTCCACATATACCTGGAGTTTAAGTTCCATACGAAGATACTCCATGATTTGTGGCAGGAACTGGAGCATTCTCGAATCCGCTTGGCACCTGCCACTAGGCAAATTAAGTAACGATTATTAAAAAACGCAGCCCGTTAAGTTAAAATGCGATTATGACATAACGAGGGCAACACCGCCAATTGTTGTTAGGCGGAAAAGATGGTGCCTCAGTGAAACCGAGACGGCAACTGGATGACCAGGGAGCTGGGAGTCCGGAGTCCGGAGTGCGAAGCGCGGACCTCGTCTCCCAATAATTTATCCATTAAGATTGCACGCGCCCGATTATGTGCTACGTGGCTACGAAGTTGGTTCCCAGGTCTAGATGGAAATGGTTATTGGGCTCGGCCCACAGTTGATTTAATGCGCCAAATTATAAAATTGCTGTTGATTTAATTTTATGAGTGTAAACCGCTCCGTCGGTCCGAGTGTCGGCCGATCAGTCAGCGCTACTCGTCTTTGTTTACCATCTGCAACTCCATCTTCAGGTCGCACTCCAACTCCAGCTCCAACTCGGAGTCCAACTCTGGCCGAGAGTCTTGTAACCATGTTCTCGCCGTTTATCGCAAATCTTCAGCGACGGCAGGCGCAACCGAAAAACCGCAACTCCAACGAACTGGCTGCGGAACGTGAACATGAACGTGACATGTGAATTAGGAATCGGACATGGCACATTGGGTAGTAGTGTAGTAGTGCTTCCAGGTCCGCTGAAAGGTACCCATTTCCCAGCCACTTATCTTGTTTAGCTCATAAATTAATTGACACTAATATGGCGCTAGGTATCGCCTGTGATATTGGCTCCTCTGATCTCACCAACTAATATGTGATGAGACATAAAAACATACATACATAAATTTGAATAAAAAAACATTAATGAGTTGGGTAAAACCTAATCTTCATAAAACAAGATTCCAGAGAAACAACTGCTCGCTGTACATTCAAAGTGGGGATTATCCACAAAAGAAAGATTTCTCCTTCTGGGACAAGCAATTGGGTCTCACATCTCTGTTCGCACTGACCTGCTTGGGTGCTGTCAATTAAGCAGGGACTCTGGGACCGAATCCATTTCCATCTTTATTTCCACCTAAAGACGACCAACATGATCCACCACCCGCTGCTCGTTGCAGTCAATAATCGAAATACTAAACCCGCTTAACTGCACTCCACTCCAAAGAGGTGAGAGCGATGGGATCGGGGATCGGAGTTGGGGATTTGGGTATTTGGGTATTCGGGGAGTTGCCCGCAGACCGGGACGTGCACAATTTGGCGCCCTACTTTGGACCCAGCTCCTACGCAAAAGGGTGTCCAATCTGATCGAAACGGAGCGCTGCGCGGTTAAGTGTTAATAAATCGCTGGGGACCCAATGAAGATCACTGAGATGCGTTTCAAACTGTTTTTATATTATTTTTACAACTTCGTTTGGGCTTGGGTCTCCTTTGGTTATTACTTAACAAATTAGCTCAAATTAATCAGAAACGAAAGTAACTCCGCATGCAGCACTTCGGGGTCAAGACAAATGGAGGCATGCGCAGTGAGGGGCAACTCCGATCCGTTTCGATCCGATCCGAACTATCCACATACACAATCCATCCATCCACCTGGGTGGCTGCATGCTCGACTCGGGCCAATGACACCGCCTATAAGTGCATCCATTTGGATTCCACTCCGCACAGATCCCAGATGCTTCAAACAATTTGCAAGCTTTCAATCAAGCTGGCTCGGGGTTCTGCATTCTGGATTGGCTCCCTAATCGATCACAGAACTCGTATTCCCGCTCGAATCCTTCCATCATTCATGAGATCAGCATTATCTGCCGTCAGGCATCGTTGTCAGCCGTTGCTACCAAGTGGTGGCAAGTGGTAAGTAACAGGGGCAGGAGCATCTGCATCTGCATTGAAGCATCCGAGCATCCCAGCATCCCAGCATCGGAGTGCGTAAGAGGTTCGCCAAAAGCGTAATTAACGTTCGCATATTTTGCTGTCGGATTATCGCGAACGCGACTTTGCGACAAAAGCTTCCTGTGCAAATTGAACGGATAATTGCGAGACATAACTGTAAGCACTGCAGAATTCGTGAGGAGAAAGAGCTACAAGACTGTATCGAAATCTTGGAAACCGTCAAATCAAAGATAGTATATTATATAGTTATTAAATATATAACATTAGATGTTTCCGTAGTACGATACTTGAGTTTCCAACTATGCAGTTAACTCAGTATCAGATCACGATGGAACCCAATTAACTAAGTATTAAACTCTGGCAATTAATAATCGGTCAACAATGTTTCCTGGCCAGTGAGGGTGGTCCCAAGACCCGGGAATTTCCCAGCCAGCGGAGATTACAATACGATGGCAGTCTCGAGTGGTTTCGAAGACTGTTTGTAAAATGATATGAGCACATTTCGGGAACAGTTTCGAACAATCAAACTCTCCTCCTTTCATCCTCTCTCCTAATCCTTCGCATGGACGCTTATCGCCCGCGCCCTGGACGCTAATTTGATGAGTCATCTGTGCCGACTTCGACTGCGGTCCGATAGCCATCTGCCCCTCCCCCCCAACTCGAAAGACCCTAGACTAGGGCACCCCTTCCACCTTCCATTCACCTGAGTTTCCTTACCTGCTCGAATGGGCATTGTCGTAAATTTAACGTTTGTCATTGAATGGGAGTGTTTAGGCATCATCTAGGGACGATATGTTTGTGTTTGCATTGAGTTTTCGTAGAAATTGTCACAAGAAATGGGAAAAGCGGGGAATGTCAACACACAAAGTGGCGAGGTCGGGGGAAAACTAGATGATAATCGGATCGTACCTTTGGGTATCTCATTTCTCCATAAAAATTGGTAACAATGAACAACCAGGCATTTCTCTTTACAGACCCAGGCGCAGCTCCGTTGTTGGGAACGTAATTACTTTGATATCCGAGCCAGAAGGCATTCCCGACTTATCGCTCTGAAATAGAGAATCCCATTTACACGGCTCATCGATCCAAGGGAAAGGACTTGTGCCGCTGGCGAAAGTCAGCATATGGATTCCAGTGCATATCAATATCAGACTGGAGCAGATGTCTGGCGGGATAATCAAGGTCTTACTTTGTGTGTCTGGTACTAGAAGGAACTAGAATGGAAAAAAAACCATTTCAGAAAGTGAACAACTTCAAAGTCTGGCTGTTGTAAATTTAATTAAAAATTGATAGCTCTAAAATCATATATTTTTAATATCAAAGGACCAAAGACCATAATATTCCGTGAAAAAGTTATGTTTATTATTTTGCATTTCGATTTCACTGGAAACAAATTTAATCAACACAAGATTTGCGGTTTAATTATTAAAAATCGAATTATAAATCTGATGAAGATTATCATCCTATAAATATTTATGTTAAGGCGCAATAAAACTTTGATGGCCAATGGTTTTGAGTCTCAAAAATGTTGTGGGCTCAAACCCAATTCCGAGTTAAACACTAAACTTGCTGCTAGCCAATCTTGAATGGGTAGTATAAGCCATTTCGGCTCGACAGATCCGTTTTGGGAATTGCGCTCTAATGCGAATCCCATCACACGCGTGTGTTTGTGAGTCATCTGCGGTCGCAATTCCCGAGTCAGAGATTCATTGGCCATTCAGTTGCATGGCCTGCCCCCCTGTAGCTATCATAAAAAGCCGGCGTCGCCAAAGGGAGCGGATTCGAGCGGAGCAGGCGAGCGGGCGGGCAGTAGTTGAGGAGGCTAAGGTCGGTCGCCTACTTACTCCGGAGCTGTCAGCTTATCATTTCGCTTTTAGCGCACCACAAGTCCACAGAAAGTGTGTCCTGCGACGATGGAGGGGTGTGCGTGAGTGCACTGAGAAAAATCACCGGATGTATCTACTTTTAAATAAAAGATCTATGAGCAAATAAGAAAATACTATAAATAATATGATCAGGGAACGACTACTTTCAGGACATTAATAATATTACCTATGATACTTAATTGTTTTTTTTTTTTGAGTGTGCGTTGTGGGCTCATTATCGGAGTGCGCTCAATGGAATGTAATGGTGGCCCCACCCCTTGGGCCACCACTTGACTGGCACCGATCCTCTGACCGCTCGCCTGGCCCGCAATTTGCGTGCTGGAACGACGCTGTCTCCGCTGGCATTTCGTGTTATCCTTCAGCTCAATTTCGGCTACTTTTGGATGTCTCTCGGCGAGTGAGTTCCTTTTTTTCGCTTTGGATTGCATTGCATGTCGCATGTCGCACTCGAACTCAAAACTCGAACTCGAGCTCGAGAGCTCGCTGGGCGTCTCTTTCTTTCCGTTCGCCTCTCCGTCCGTCCGATAAGGTTTTAAGTTATGACCTTTTAAAATGTCCAAATGCGGCGATAACACGTGATTACTACAAATGTATTCGGAGAGTGCAGCGGATCAGGATGCGCCACATAAAATCCGTGGCCCTTGAACAAAAAAAGACATGCCAAGTGAAAAGGAATGGAAATGGAAAAGAGGGGCAGGTTGGCGGCAGCTTGGCAACAGGCAACAAATTGTTTTGGCCTCCAACTAACAAATGAAATCCTAAATCACATAGCACTCCCGCTGCTCCAACTCCCTTGCGCTGCCAAGGCTTCTGTCTGCCATCTAGTTGGGCTCCAGGACATAGGTTTTCCTGGGCTCCCCAACTCCATCAAGTAGCTCTTCATGCGAAGGAATCATAAATATCGATCAAAACGTCAGCGTTTTATCTATTCCACAAATCGATCGTACATTGTGCGAAGTTCAGGGCTCCAAAGCCAATCAAGTCAGTATGGAAGTAATATTTATACATAATATAATAAATTATATATTATTAATAAGATATGTACCAAAAAAAACGGTGGTTAGTTGATATGCTTACAAGTTTTTATCATACCTCTTAAAATTAGTACTACATTTTTTAAGAATTTGGATAAATGAATGATTTGGCTGCAAGTTCTACAGCATATGATTATATTATGTTTATAGTCCCATTCTAGCCATCGCGATTCCCAGGTTTCGCATCCCTGGTCTTTCTGCTCCGCCTGGTCTTTCACCTTGTAACGCGGATCCGGGGGCATCTGCGGGGTCCAAAAAAGGGCCGGGGCTCGATCACTTTGTAAATTGTTGGACCTTGCATAATTTAAGCATAATTCTTATTTTATTCTCGGCCGTGTGTGGATGCTCCCAGGAATTTCATCTTTCGCTGGCATATGTCGATATGCCAGATATCCGTCGCTTCGCTACCATCGGTCAGCTACCCGGCAAAATGCTCGAAGGGATTTTCAGACCCCCCCTTTGCCGCTGATTATTACGAGGTGCGGGGATGGGGGGCTCGCTGCGACTGTAGATGGGGGGCGTATATATGGCTAATAATAACAATAATAATATGCGTTCGCTTATCAAAATTGACGTCAGATCTTATTGATATGCATCGGCCAGTGGAGTTTTTGGCCAGCGCACACAGGAAAATCGTGTCAGGGAATCGCTTGGGCTTAATTGAAGCGTTATTATGCGACTGTCACATACACGCACGTATGCAAAGCGTTCCCCTCCAAAGCGTTTGCCAGGTTCGCGATCCCCACATCGCCTTTGTGCACCCGTATACTCGTACCATTGTATGTTATATACACGTATGCATATACGTAGATCTCCCCAGATCTCGAGATCTGCAGGCCAGGTCCTGCTGCGCCTGCGCGAAACCTTCACCTTCGCTCGACTTGACAGATGCCTCAGAATTTTTAAGCACCGCGGGCCATCTCCGAACTTCTGCCACGGCAGCCGTCTTTTATTAATCAGCAGACTGTCCAGCCGAGGGGATCGCGCGGGGGGCACAGCGCGCTGCAGCGGTTGCGAATATTATTTATATCGAATTTAATAATAATTCTTGAGCCGCTGCCGCTGCGTAGGCTGCCGCCGCTGCTGCTGCTGCTGCTCTTGGCCAGTTTGATCAGCGCAAAAATTTGCATTGATCGACGTTGCAGATATGGACAGGCCGAGGCCGAAGTCAAAGTCAGCGCAAGGTCCTTCACTGAGAGAAAAATCTAAGAGCTTGGTATGTGTAGAGAAAGCAGTTCTTGTTCACCTTGCAAGCTCCAATGAATTAGTATTCAACATTTATTAGCATGTGGTTCTTGACAGATTTTTGTGTTGACAGCCAATTTGTAATAACCAGATTGGGTAGATATGAATAGCCCACTAAAAAATGATTTATTTCAAATAATAAAAAATAAAAATGCTTTAATTTTGTATATGTATTTTTGTTGAGCGAAAATGTAATAGAAGTTTTATATACGCATAACAAAACCTGATTCAATAAACAATATATGGTTTTTAAAACACCCAAATGTGGTTTACAAGAACATGTAAGCTTCTGAAAAAGATATCTTTCACACAGTCAATTCTTTCAGTGTAACTACTGAGTGGAGACAATTCCATGATGTGTAGATGCTGCGGATACCGATCGGTCTCAGCGCTTATGATGAACGATTTCGGGGGTGAGGTGGGGCAGTTGGGGGGTGTGGGGGCGGCATGAGCCGTTCAACTTTATTGACTTTCGCCCGGGTGAAAAGTATGCGCCGCCCTTATTAGCATGCCGCGGACGTTACCGGTCGAAAGGCGGAGGAAAGTGGGTTACCCAGCCAACAACATTGCACCCCTCAGCCCCTGTGGCTTAATGTGCCGTTTTGTTAAATTGCAGCGTTAAGAATTGCGCACATAAAGCATTTTGTTGTCAAACTGATTTCTGATCATACATAATTTTTATCTTGATCCAAATAAGCGTTACACGATCAGAACGCTGCAGCTTGGGCTGCTGGAGCCCTAGGGCCACAGAAACCAGTAAGTTTGTATCGATACGATGCCATACCATACCATACTTTGCCGTCGTTAATATATGCATGCGTGGTCAGAGGCGATATACATACTTTATTTTCGGCTGATTCGTAGCTGGGACTTTTAATGGGGAATTTGCCGGGAAACATGTGAGTCGCTCGGCCACATGCAAAATGTACTAAAATTATGAGCGCATTTCCAAAAAAAGACCGCTTTGCTCTTGGGCGTTTCAAATGCTATGCCTTATTTGTCGCTGCGGTAACGCCCCTCGCCCACAAAAACGATCAAAATGGCTAAGTGGCCAACACTTAAGTGCACCATAAAAATCGGAACGCATAAATCATCCTTAAAATCCACATAATAATCGGTTAAATGGATGTCCGAAACACGAGTCAGCGATAACTATCGAATCCGTTGTTTTGGATATGGCTTTAAATTGACACAAAAATCAAATCAACTTTTTATGGTCATAGTTATGAAGCTGGGTGTTTTATTGTCCATCGTTAACTTTCGAGAATATCAATTTGGCTTTGATTATTGTATCCATTGATTATGCGATAACTATCAATAAAAGAGGAAATCCCCGTTGATCCACAGCTGTTTGACTCCAAATGCCAAACAATAAGGTGAATTGGTCGACTCCTTATTACCAATGTATTACAACTATGAGTTTTATTATAACTAAAAAACAAACGAAAACGGGAATTTTTTTACAACAAAGCAAATTACAAGGCACACGCTCAAATTTCTCTCGAGCTCAACAAAGAATTAGTTAGCAAGTCAAGTCTCTACTTGGGTTAATTTCAAAAATACAAATTTAGTTCCACAATTTCATCAATAATTTTATTGATGTAAAAAAGAAATACTTTCTTGCATTGGATTTCTCTTTGGTTGTTTCAAAACATCCAAACATTTACCCAACAATACATATTTTCTGAATTGAATCGCTTCCTTGACCCAGTTTAAATGGCCAAAATAAAGGAAAGACCCTGCCGAATCGTACATATTGCAGAAAATTATGCTCCATGTTTGCCTGCCCTGAACTTCCCTCCCACCTGAGTGGCGGGGCACATAAATTGGCTCCCAATATCCACAAAACGACAGTAAACGGTCATTTTTATCGAAATAATTGCATTTTTTTGTTGTTGTTTGCTGACTGTTGGTTGAGTTGGTTCAGTTGATTCAGTTGGCTTTTTGGCTCTGACTTTGGCATTGGCAGCGAAAGTTTTGATTGCGTTCCGCCGGCGTTAGCAGGCCACGGATAATCCACTCTGTTTCATTACGAGCTCGGAGTGCAGAATGCCGCAGGGCCGGGCCAAACGAGCCTCTGATTGTGCATACGCACGAAATCAATAAATAAAAGAGCGTCCAGAAATTGCCCGGTGCTCGAAAGACCAGGGTCCAACTGAAAATGGAGGCCCACGCCGCCGCCGCCGCCTCCCTGCCTCATGATGCAGCTTCTCCGACTTCGGTCTGATGCGCGGCCATAATTCATTTCATTATTGTTTTGACATTTTATTTATTGAATGCGAACAGGCACCCCTCCTCCACCCCCTCCCCCTTCTACACCCTTTTCAGGGTGTATTTCCCTGGATCCGCAAATGTTTTGTGCAAATTGTTAACGGGCTTGTTTCATTTTCAGGGGGCCCTGGTAAGTGAGTGAAATCAATGCCTTCGAAGCGTCGTGAGTGTGTGTGGTCTCCTCGCTGGCGGACAAACAAAAGACTTAGGCAACGAACTTGGCTAAGGGGCCCCCAAGAAAAGTGTTTTTCGAGCAAACAAACGAAATACTTATGGAAATGTTACAAGGCAACACAACAAGACGAAAATTTACATAAATTGCCCTCAAAACAATTTAGTTAGCAGAGCGAACCGGTTCGGGCTCAATGGCTTTTATGAGCAATTCTCTTAACCTTCATTCAACGGCCGAGGCTCCAATGAATGATCCGCAGAGAGAGTTTTTCAATTAGACCTCCATTAAGATCGCATTCCAAATGGAGCACTCAACACTTCCCACGCGACACTGCCACGCCTACGCCCACGTAGCCGCCCTTCTTCATCGATTGCCAAATGCCAAATGGCTGACAATTAATACACACCTCGCCGCACTTACCAATTTGATAAATTGGGCTGGAACCACAACGCCACGCAGAAGTTATGGAAATTAGCTTGACGCGGAGAGTTAATGGAGTCAAAACGCTTATAAAACTTATATGCCCTGCCGGCTGCGGCAGCTGCAATGGCCAGAATATGACAATATGGCTGGAAATTAATCTTGCATAGAGCCGGAGATGGAGGTCCGCAGACTACATTTCCCGGGAGAGGGCGTAGGATTGTAGGAACGTCTAGGCAGGATGTGGTCTGCCATTGTCGCCCGGTTTCAGTCGGTCGTCTGAGACTCTCTGAATGTGAACTTGATTATGTTTTATGAGACTCGCTGCCGATGCAGTTGCTGTTGCATTGCGTTGCATGCAGCAGATGCTGCAAATCCGCCAACTAAGTTGCATCTGTACGCCATTAGATGTCGCCCATAAATTGTGGTATCATTTTTTATACGCTCCTTGGACCGGCCATCTAAATGACCCAAGAAAAGGGATCCCCATTCGGTTCCTTATGGCCAGTGGGCGTTTATCTGCTTGCCTCATTTTGATTTGATTATTCAGTTTTCCCCACTTATGGCTTAGCATTCACTAATTTTCATCCATTCGAAAATCAATATATTCACAAAATAGGGCTTCTAAGTTAGCACAATCCCATATCATTTCTCTGAATGTTTTTGCGTTTAGGTGTTGTAGGATAGGTTGCTTTGTGTAACTAAAAATGTGGCTTATATTTTAAAAAAATTTCTAAGTTGTGTTATGGAATATTTTAAATACTGTGGCTCATTAAATAAGTGTTATGACAAAAAATATGGTTATTATTTTAGATTTATATATACCTTACAAATTATAATGATTACTATTATATGACTTGAATTCCATTAATTCATACTCCCACGCAGCCTTTGCCCCCAGCTAAGCACCCTGCCCCTACGCCCCTGTTTTTGGTATCATTGTTGATGACATTTATGTCTTAATATTTTTGCAGGCCCAAATGCAAATGCAGTGGCACTCAGCCAGTACCGTTAGCCAGCGCCATTAGCCAAGTTGAGAGGCTCAGCGGATCTACACACACACTTATGCCAACCATTAATTTCCATTTATGGATTAAGCAAGTGAGCGTACCCGACCAGCGGGAAGCTTTCCAGGGAGGTTGGCCAGTTGGATGGTGGCAGGGGGAACAGCCCGCACGCACAAAAGCCTTTAATAAATGCATCGCCATTACGGCCGGCACATGCTTAGGAGCAGCAAGGAGCAGCAACATCATCAGCGGTTGCAACTTCAGTTGCAGTTGCTCAGTTCCTCAGTTGCTCCTTTGAGCCAAAGTCAAAGCCAGATGGCCCAGCTGGCGAACAACTCAATTGCCATCTCGGCTTCTCAGTTTTCCCGAGCTGCTTATCGCCAGTTCCGTTGCCGTTGTGTGGCTGCAAATTCTGAAGTTGCAGTTGCTGGCGTTGCTGTTGCAGTTGCAGCTTTTCCATTTGCCCCAACTGAGCCACTCGCCCCAAATCTTTAAATGCCGCTCATGTGATTTTTCTTGGTCGCAGCGGAATGGAATGGAGTCTCTGGGATTAGCACGAGTGAGTAATGATTGTGGCCTGCGCCGGAGACGGAGATGAAGATGGAGGCCAGGAAGATGTGGATCGAGTGAGATGTGCACATATGGGCGAGTATGTGGCAGCGGGTAATATGGAAAGTTTTCTTGAGTTTGATTTTACAAATATTATATTTGTATTAAAAGTTCAAATCAAATGTAATAACAAAGCAATGCTTGAATTCCTGGAACTCAACCAATTGGTTACTTCATCATTTCAAGTTGGACATGCGCCTGATCTGGGATCGTGGATAGCTATGCAAACACTCTGGCCAGCGAATAGTCATAGTCACACAAAGCCTTGAAATGCGTGCCCCCGAGCCCCAAGTCCCGACCACGACCCCACCCCCACACACACACCCTTTGGACAACTGTAACGCCCCTTTGGGATGATGATTGCACAGTGGGCGGGGAAGGACGAAGTCGCGTCTGAAGATGGGCTGGGGCGGCCGCTGTTGATATTAATGTAGCCCTGTCCGAGTGGCAAATGAATGCCATCAATCAACGCGGAGCGTGCGCATTCACAGTTTGCTTCGAGGACAAATACAAATACAAATACAAATACGAGCCCAAGCGCAAATATACGAAAACAAACACCAGTACAAGGAATATGAGTGCGCGCATGCGCAGAACGCTATGGTTTTGAAGGAAAGGTCTGCTAACCAAATAAAACAAGGCAAACGACACTGAGAGAAATTATGCAGCAGAATATATAACTGGTAACTTCGAATGTGTTTCATTACAGATTATAACTACTTCAATAAACTTGTATTATATACTAAATAGCTTGTAACTAAGTGTTGTTCTATGGATTTTATGCATATGATTAACTTACTTACTTATACATATAGTTTTGCGATTCATGGACTGCTTCCGCAGTGGAATGTCCTGATGTAGAGCCAGAGGGCCAAGGGCGCAACTTTGGCTTCTTTGGCCGCGCAGTTGACAAATGTGAGAGTGCGAAAAGTGGCCTGTTCGGGCGCCATTAATTGTTTCGCAGGTGGAGCGGGACGGCGATTATCGAACGCCATGTTGTCAGTGCTGTCGCTCTCGCTCGCGCCCATTAGGTGACGTCTTAATTGCCAAGACGTCGGCGGCAGCGCGGGGCGTTATAAATTAAATTTATGTTTTCTATGCAATTTATTACATGGAAAATAACATTTATATAGAGCCTATTGCACAAGGCAGCGATTTGGAGGCTTGATCGTGCTGACAAGGCTGCGCCACGCCCCACTTCGGTTGAGCTTTTGATGATGAGGTTGGCCCGGCCAAGGCAGCCGGCTTCATTTTCCGATCTAGCCATGTGAGCGAGCAGCAGCCCTGCGCCCCGGATTCCACCATACCCCCCGCATGATCGCCGCGATCTGGTCTGCCCACCCGAAGTCGATTCAAGTGGAGATAAGCCATGGTCGGGCGTCAGCTTTCCGCTTTTTGGCCGGCTTCCTGCAGCTGGGGCTCTGATTTAATTTGGGCTCCTTCTGGTCTGGCTGCGGCTTTTACCCAAGCGGGTCAGCTCGAAGGTTCAACAAATGTCCCAAATTTGTTTGGCTTCGTTGTTGCCGCTTGCCATTCGTTAACTGATCTGCCGTTGTCAATATATTTTATGTTGTCTTCGATTATTTTCTGGGGGCTATGCCGAGCCAAGTACGTGGGTTTCTTGAGAAATGCTGCACTATCCGCAGTTGGGTTAATATTTCAAGGGTTCGCTAACTAATTATAATGAATTTATATAAAATATATCCCGTATATATCTATCAATTAGGTAATGATTGTAAAGTATCTTTAGAGATAAACCATAAAATGTATATTTAATGTTTTCCAATATAAAGTAAGTAAGAAAACTAACAGACTCATTAGAGCATTCAAGCCTCGTTTGCAAACCTAACAGTTTTTGATTTAACCTTTTTTATTGCATTTATCGTCTTTTGTGCATCTTGCTACTCTCGTTTTTTCGTGCCCAGCAACATGACAGTAAAAACAATAACCATGAAAATAAACCACAAATCCAATAAAAAATTGCAAGACTTAAAATCGAATCATAAAGCATTTTGACATTGTTACAAGCCAGCGGGAGGTATTTCACTTTTAACCTTTCGCTTGACTTTTCCGCCAGCCAGACAAAATGAAAATCAATAAATAAATAAATAGCAAAAAGAAAAAACGAGACATATAAAGGGGTAACTTTTGGATACCAAATAGTTGTTGGTATACTAAGTAGCCTTTAATTTGTTGCAACTGCAACTGTGCGTGAGCCGTAGGCAGGCCAGTCGGTTGCTGGGTACAGTGCGCGACATCTGTGCAGTGCCAGTGCGCTGTGCACTTGCCGGTGATTTATAGGAACCATGCGTGGTTGTAGCATGTGAAAAATGAATACGAGATTTATAACATCAGCCTAATTGAATGTTTGATCCTGGGCATAAATAACCAAATTAATGAAAATGATTTTTAATAAATTTCTCAATTGCATGTTTACCCCTGGTACCCTATTTGTGGGCTCGGACCTCGCCTCGATCCACCGCAGAACTACGACCAGACACGCTGCGAACTCGACGATATCCAGCTGGGAATGAGTAATGTTTCTCTATTAGCCGCTGCATCACTCCGACTAATGGAGGAGCACTGTGTGCACTGGATGCACTCGGTGCACTTGGTGCACTTGGAGCACTGGGCACTACCGACCAGTGGACATACAGCTGCCTTCGGTGTGTCATTCACCCGCTTAATTATGAAGAAATGCATCCCTTTTTGCGATAATTAATGGCGCCATTCGCTGGTCGGCAGCATTTTCGTTGGTTTTAGCTCAATTCGCGGATAATTGGTGCTGCAACATTGTGTCCATGTCCAGAGATCGCCCGCTTGTCCGTCCGTTCCCAGTTCCCATTTCCCCATGCGCTTTTGATTTCCCGCGAATCTGATCGCCCGATCGTTTGGCATTGGCATTGCGGCGCATATTTGGTGGCATGCCCCGCTTGACAACTTCAATTAACGATTGCCGGAGTGCGTGTAATTAGCGCATTTCAGTCACCGAAATCCTCGTTCTCTTTGGACCGTTTACCGACGATGAAACGAAATACACGAATTTTGCAGTTTTGGCATACTTCTGTCAGATATACTTGTATATGTACATCCCAAACCCCGCCTCCTCAATCGCCATCGTCCATGTACGAGTCCAGCTTGTCCCTCAGCGAATTTGGGCAGTCGGGAGTATCGAGATATCAATCGATAATGAGGAAATGGAAGCCGTTTGTCATCGCCTTCACTCGCGAATGAGTTATGTATGCGGAGGTATGTCTTTGTTGCCACCAACAGGAAAACAACAATAAATGTCACCGGCTAGGCAAAGCGTCTCTGCTTGGAATATCTAATGTCATAAGGGGGCAATGTTTCGTCTTCATCTTGAGGAGTAGTTCCTATTGGAGATACCGCTTAAAGATTACCAAGGGAATGCTAGGCAATAGGTATTTTATACCAAAATGCCTTGAATAAATACAGGTAGAAGAACATTACTAACTATAACCACAACTTAAATTTCATAAGTTCAATCCCACACATTCATAGATTATTCTATAATTATATAAGAGGTATCTAGGTGGCCAAACGAGCACTAGAGCTATCCAATCAGGCATACCCACTTGTTGCTCATTCAACCCGCTGACAACTAATGAATTGTCGAGTTTTGAGTTTTGAAGCGAAAAATGCATAAATCAGCCAGCGGCCAAGGAAAACAATTCAAAATATGCGGCACCTGCCACAAGGCACTCATTCATTGCCCACCTGCGATAGCCGAAAACCAAAATAAATTGAAATGCATCCCTCGTTGGCCAGACATGACGACAATTTGTCTGCGATAATCCCGATGGAGGGACACTAATGACGCACCACTCGAATTTATAGTTCCGGCGGTAGTTGCCTTGATATTGGGGATGGGTAAAGCCCCAATGGCAGATTCCGAAAGTAAAAGTGTGCAGTTCCAATAGCATGGTTTCTTCAAGAGGTGGCAAGAACACCAGAGGAGCTGACAACAATGGCAGCTATTTTTTCTTTTTTACTTTTTTGGGGGGCGGTAACGATCATGGCTGCTCGGCTTGGGGCAATCAAAAGCACATCACGATTGCGAGGATGAAATTGAAGCCGCCTCTGTGTGTAAGCTCCCGGCCACGCCTCCTACGCCCCTTGGAACGCTACACGCAAAAAAAAATCAATAGGCCCAGCTAAAATTAGAAGTTTTTAGTCGTGACACATGTGTTCCTCTAATAGTTACTAATTATTTTGGATAATTTTTACATTTGATTTGTAATTATTTATGCTATTTTATTAATTACTAATTACTTTGTTACTGTGTAGACAGCATTGTCTTTATCTTGGCCAGCTCTTTACTCGGATAAACTGTTGCCAAATCTCGAACTTGGTCAGCGGGTAGCATTTACACGCCACTCGCGACAGCATCATGCGAATTTAATTGAATAAGAGTTTTGTAAGAGTTTTGTAATTGCCCCGGCAGATTAAGAAAACGAATGCAGATAGCAGCCAGCTCGTAGTATTCCCCACTGATACGAGCCCGCGCTTCGATGGTTTCATGTCTGGCCAGGAGCCATAATTGAGATGCTTTTGAGGCGATAATAAATTATGAAGGCACAAAATGAAACGAAACACAAAGCGAGGTGAAACGAAAGCAAAATAAAGCGCCAAAAGCCGGGCCAAGAAAGTAAAATGTCGGATGGCCAGAGGAGTGGAGGTGAGTGGACCCTATCGTTCGTGTGGGCAGGGAGAAGTCAGGGCAAAGACGATTAGGCCAGGGATTAGGCCAAGTCTGCAGGCCATAAATTATACATTGTAGTTTTCGATTCGGGCCAAAAGCTAACGGTACCGAGCCCGCCAAACGGTTAGATGGTTAGTCCAAAAAAAAAATGAATTAAAAGGGAAATCGAAAGTGCATCGAACCCGCTTAAGGATTAGTCTGGAGCAGAAACGGGCAGGTTGTCGGAGGCGTAGCTCCTTAAAGATCGGTAAAGTATAGTCTTTTAATTGAATGCTTAAGCTGGAATGCCGAACTTATCGCTAAACAGAGCCATATGCATACGGACAAAGGGAGCCATTAATCAGGGAATCAGCCTTGAATGTAAATTAGCTCGACTGATTTATTTCCTTCGAATGAGATGCGAAGAACTTAAGAATGACTTTTGACCAAACTTAAATTTACATATCTTTAACTTGTAAGCTAAACTTTTTGCAAATCAGTTAGGCAAAACTCAAAATATATTCTATTTTTAACACACTTAAGGTGATGTTCGATACAATCTGTAATTTTAAGACAGGCTTAGACTTACTTATTGTATTCTATTAATGGAAAAATATCTATTGAAGAATATTGAACAAATATGTACATGTACCTATTTTGATCAGTTTGAATTGTTAAATACCAGTTTCTGGAATGTTAAATTTCAATCTATTTACATAATTTCTCAGCTAACATCTCTTTGATGGCGGCCCTCGTAGCAAAATTTCGTTTTCCGTCGATTTCGCAATTGAAATCGTTTTGTTTGGCCAAAAGTAATTGAGAACTGTCATGCAATCTGATATGATTGCAAATGCGAAGTGCACATAAATTCGTTGGGACTGTCCTCGAATTCGGTTTCGTTTTCAGCTGGATTGGATTGGACCCCGGATCGGGTACTCGGCATTTGAGCGTTTCAGTCTGGTTTGGCATTTAGTAGACAATTAGCGGCATTGCGTGTCCAGCGCTCCAAGGGGGATGTCGGCTGGAGCAGCTCCTAAAAACCTGAGACTCGTGAGTAAGCCACGTCCTAATGGTCACCCGCTGGAGGGCAGCAGCAGTTAGGGCCCAGCCGGCCAAGCGGTTCATGCCCAGCCTGGGCTATGGCCATGGCTCCATGGTCCACCCCATTTCCTGGTTGCAACGGGTATGTAAACAGCCAGGATCCCAGCTAATGCAGTGCTGCTTAACTGGCTTATTTGCAGCAGATGGGAAAAGATATTATGCAAATTTTATAGTCGCAGGCCATTTGCATAAGATATAAAATAAGTCATTTGGATATGTGGCACATCAGTAGAGTTTTAAATATTTGCTGTAATATTTTTTATTTATATACGTCGATGTACACTCTTACATATATTATATTATTATTGTATTATTTAACATTTTTATGTGCCCAAATGTCAATAACCAAACTTAAAGTATAGTCATATTTGTACAGTAATATCAACTTAAAATAAATAACTGCCAAAAGTAAATGCAAGTTTTTTTCTTTGCATAGTAGTTTTATTGTATTTTTTTTTTTAATTAGTTGAACATAAACATATTATACTGGGGCCACTTTAATGCTTGTGGTTTTATTACTATCTATTGCCATGCTATTTTTAGCGTTTTAAATATACGAGTTGGTTTTGGACACCAATAAATTGGCACCACTAATAAAAGCACGAGCATAGACCGCGCCGTGACTCATAAAACCGCGCTCGAGAAGTGCTCGTTGGCCCGCGGGGTGTGGCGGTACAGAGGGGGGAGGGGGGGAGCGGTAAAGGGGAGCACAACAAAAGAGAACATCGATTTGTGGCAGCGCCTGCGCAAAGCGTGAAATTTATGCGACCCACACGCAGCGCCACTCACGACCGCTGCAAACGTTCACCAATCGGGAGACTGACGACTGAAGACTCCACCACACTGAAGACTCGACGCTGAAGACTGGAGATCGCAGAGCGAAGACTGCAGACGAAGATGAGGATGGCGAAGACGAGCCAAGACGAAGCTGTTGAGGAGCAGCCGGCGAATTTCATTTCTTGCAATAAATCCATGACTGATTTATGTACTGCACAATCGTTACAAATCACAAACGTTTACGTTTACTGAATGAACGTCCGTCTGCAGCTTTGTCTGCCTGCTTGTGTGGAGTACACTGGGAGAAATTATAATTTTTGTAAATTAAAATAATATCATTTGTCTAAAAAAATAGAAGGTTTTATGTGAAGAAGACTGCTTTTAACATAGATATCTTCATATTTGAATGTAAATGGAGTGATAATACTGGTTTAAATTTATTTCTGTTTATTAAATCATAAGCTCTTATCTTTTAGTGCACCAGTGACGCAGTGCATCTGCCTGAAAAAAAGTGGGGAGGTGGGTAAAAAGTAACAGTGGCTACACTCACGTGCTGGCCTTCAGCTTCAATCAGCCCAACATCACTCGCCATGAAGTTCGAATTGCATTTGAATTAATTAAAACTCTCGACGCAGACACGAATCGGCGCAACGAGAATTTGTCAACTGAACAAGGCTCAGACTTTATAAATATATATGCATACATATATCTAGACACATGTGTGCATATACACGGGGGTGTCTGGCCCTACACATGTACCACTTTATCCATCCGAGAACAATTGAAAGTTCAGCCAAAACCAACAGCAGACTGCAAGTGACGTGAACAAAATCGATCAGCGACTGCAGCAGCAAGTTTAGTAAATAAAAATGAAAAGAACAAAAGCTCCGCGATGAGGAGCAGGGTGCAATGGCAACCATGGAATGGCAATGGATAGCGAGATTTGCATACTCGACACTCAAAGAGCCAAGGATGCGCTCAAAAATCGCTGATAGTGATGCCAACTATTTGAGGACAACGATCGAAACTCGTTGCTATAAGAAGAGAGTCTTCCATTAATATAACATATATAATATAATATAAACTTGGTTTTTATGATGTGTAGAGCTTCTTCTAAAGGTTCAAAACTGGTATTTCCATATTTAAAGCAGTATTGGTTTAGTTTGTTAATAATATGTTTAAATATCATATTTTAAGACCCAACTCAAAGACACTTAGAACCTTTTTTTAAATTTGGCCAACTCCATAACCAAATTGGCAGCACTGAACGCCACGCTGTGTTCGATGTTGTTATTGTTGTTCTACCTCCGTTGGCCACTTAAGTTGACGTCGCGATGCGCTGCTTGATTCCCCACATCCTCGCTGGCTGCCCAGAGGCGCATGCCTGTGCGCTGGAGGGGGGAAGCGGTAGCTGTGGCTGGTAGAGGGGAGGGTTGGGGAAATGGCAGCGGGCTGGGGCAAAAGTATGACTAAATGCATGCAAGTTATTTAAATGAGACATTTTCAGGGGCCACGGCCCAGGCGACGGCATGCGAACAGATCCGTTTCTGACCACCGCTTTTTGGCTGTTGCTTGATGCTCTAACAGAGGGTATCCCCAATTCGAGCAGAGCTTAAACTAACTTCTTGCACCTTATAGGTATACTTCTGTTCATGAAGGTTTCTTCAAAAGTAAAGGTTTAGATATAATTTTCCCCATTGAGTTGTTGGGTTTTGATTAAGATATCATTAAATCCCTTGTATTCAAATATTAACTGAGAGTATTTATTTAAATTAGAGTATTTCCTCTGCGACTCGAAGCGACCATAGCCTTTCTGCACTCTACGCATTATCTCGCAGCTGGGCCAATAGCAATGCGAACTATTTATGTACATTTTGCTGTGGCGGCTGTCACTTTTGGGTGGCTGCATCCACGATCACAGTCGCAGTCGCAGTCGCAGTCACAGCCAGAGTCACGGGGGACTGAAAAGGCCGTGCTAATTGTGTCGCTAGTGTCAGATTTATGTGGCCCGATCAATCGGTAATATATGCCTCGGCGATCGGAACACCCAGATGGCTAGCTATGGAGTTGGGGGGTTGGGCAGTCGGGGAGTTGGGTATCAAATTATAATTCAATTTACGAAACGACAAGCGACCACCGTGATGGCCCCCTAAACATATTCCTAGCCAGTTGTCGGACGACGAGATTGGCTCATAAATTGTCCAAATTAATTCATAGTGGCACCAATGGCGACACCTACTCGTTGTCACCGTTACACCTCGACCATCTCCATCTCTTCGGTGCCGGAGCTGCCCGAATCGCCAAAGAAATCTTTGTGGCCACAGATCCCCAGCTCCTCGGCGACTTTGTCAACCGGAATGGGAACGGGCAATCGGCATGGGAGAATGTTTACTTGGTTCGTTAGTCATAAATTTATTGGCTTTATTGAAACATCAATTTGGACACCATGGCGGACGACACCCGACCAGTTCAAAGTTACCCGATCCAATTGTGTTCCCCGGGAGGAGATATGGCGATGGTAATGGAGCCGGAATTGTGAAGATGATGCGTTGTGGACTGCGGAAGGGGGGACCGTCAAGGTGGTCCATTGGTGGCGACCAACAGCAGTGCCTCCTCATTTTCGGTTTTGTTTTTATTCTCCAGCGCCTAGAACTGGTTTGCTCTTCTGTTCGGAACGCCGGCTTTTGCGGATTCCGATTCGGAACCTCGATTCCAGCCAATCGCTCGCGCCTGCGCTGTTAATTTCCAACAATTTTACAGCTAGTTATGCAAATGCCCGGCTGTTTCTTTTTCGTTTGGAAAGTCGCTAGCTCGAGGCGGGCATTATGCCGATTCGGCTGGATGATCTCATGGCCGCGGTCCGAAGAGGCGGGTCAATGGGAACGCTCAGAGTTGCCAAAGTACGATTTATGCTGCTCGATATCTAAATAAAGCCTGGCCGATCTCGGGAATTCTGAGCTATTAACAACCTGTCAAAGAAATATTAATACGAATGAACTGGGGTGTAATCGACTAAAAAAGTGTAAAGGTGTGCTAACTTAAATCTTATATAAAATTTATTTTAGATAAGCAACTATTTCAACAACTTTATCCTTTCATTTTTGTATTTTATGAATAACATTTCAATTGATGTCTTTGAAACATTGCATTAGTTGTATATTTTTTTGTTATGATAAACAACAGAAAACAAGATTCATAATTTTGTACACTATCTAACTTAAAAGCTTCTTATATAGACTTATCTTGCATTATCCTTATGAAATATTTTGAATAATATAAGCCTTCATAATTATTTATTATACTTCAATCTTACAAAGGGTTTGCGTCTTGGCTAAGGGCTATGTAACTTTATGTAAAAATTAAAGTGTAGGGCTTCCTTGTAAATAAAAATGTAGATAATACAAAACCGTTAAAAGGATATTTTAAAATATTTTATTGAGTACTCGATATGCTAGTCATATTAATCCTGACTAATTGATGGTGTACATTGTATGAAACTAATAAGCTGATCTTATGTTTAAACATGTCATAAAATCAAAAGAATCTAATTATTCAGAGAAGTTAGGATGTAATATGAAGACGAGCTTAAACTGAAATAACTTACTGCTATTATGAAGCCATAAAAAATGTCTTGGCACAGCCAAAAATGAAACAACACACAAATATGTAGCAAAGCAATAAACTCCATCAATTCTGCGTGCAAGAGATTACAGTTCATAAAAGTTTACATCGTGATAACAGAGTCCCGTATGCGCAGTCCTGCGGGGGGAGGAAGTGGGTGTATTTGTGGGTGGGTCCTGTTCCCACAGGACCCTCGCTATAAACAGTCGAAACTCAACAGGTTTAAGCTCAGTTGGCTGTGGGCGCTCCTCGCATTCAATCGCGAAAACCGAAAGGAAAATACGGCAAATACGGAGAAAACTCCCACGTACGGAAAACTCACATTGCGGGACTTAACGACACATTCCTCCTACTTGTCGCAAATAGATAATTGAATTTTTTTCATTGTTGTGTGTGAACTTAATGCGCGGCGTTGTGCAATAAAAATTAAAGAAACTTTTTATGTGCGTGCTGGGCGATTTATTGGGAATCTGCCGGAAATAGCACATAAAGCCGCACAATACGTTACAGATGTGGAATATAATAGCATTTCATTCACATATCTTTTGAGTTTGTTTTTATTATTTCTTTTTTAATTATTTCCGAGTGTGTAGGCAATTAAAACTTTAATCAATAAATGTGCTCATGATAAGTGTGGAAAGGCAACCAACCATCGGACATTGCGACAACAGAAACAACAAGAAGGACAAAGGATGTGTGTCCACATAGATACAAAAACTCAGGCCATCGCGCAAATTGTTTACTCTGGCGCTACACTGGACGAAAACCCTTGTTCCGCCCGGGGAGCAGCAATCAAATGTGCTTTCAATTAAACTCAAAGCCCCAACCCCTTTGCTAAACTCCCACCCTTGACGCTTCGGTCCGCAACGCTTGGTTGCTTGGCTGCTCATCCATCAAATTTGTCGTCCTCCGTCCCGTCCTGACGTCCTGACGTCCCGACGTCCTGACATTTGTTTGGCGGCCAGCGAATGGGCGGCAACGAGGCGGGGGCGTGGTCCGGCCACCCATATGTGCTTATATGCCATTCTTTGCAATTATTTTACGAGTCCTGCTCATTACGGCCCCATTGAAACTCAACAAGTGTCGCCGGAGTGAAACTATCAGATACAAATTGAACACGCAACAATTATGTACAGTCCCAGTGACATTTGCTCTTCGAGTGCACTGGGAAAAAAGCCTACCCCAACTTCATCTAGTTCTTAGTGTTATTCAATACAAACATAAATACATTCTTACAGTTTTTCCTTAGTTTGAAATACTTTTGTAGATAAGTTAAGTTGTCGCTGAATTTGTACATAGTCATTAATTAAAATATGATCAAGCATGGCGTTTCTGCAACATAGAAAATGACCTTATGTGCGACATTTTCTCCCAGTGCAGCAATCGGGTTTATGAGGCACTGGCACTACACATCCTCGCCTGAACAATCAGCAATATGCTAAATGGAAAAGCGCACAAGTCCGGCGAGAACCCTGACCCTAGCCCTTGCCCAGCGGGCGGCAGCAGGATGCCGACCCCCAGCGTTAAGATCGACATTAGCACTTGCCAATCGAACCGTCCGATGGAGGCGCGAACGGCAACCGACGATGTGAATCCATCGGGGGAGGGTGGCCTGCTCCTGGTGCCCACACATCACAATCTGCAGCTCGATAAAATTTCCGTGCGCTCGATTAGTTCCGAGGATATATCGAATGGGGGCAGTGGAAGATGTTGCAATGCCGCCGCCCGTAATCCGGCCATAAAAACGGGTCGGCGCCTGCAGCTGATGCAGGTGAGTTTATCCGCCGGCCCTGGGCGCCACTACAGGTGCCTAGGGACCAACTTATCCGGAGCAGCATAAATTTGCGCCAGCGTATGCATCTTAATTAGGACGACTGGTCATAGTCACGTGCCTGGGAAGCCACAGAGTGCGTCTAATGAATGTCGCGATTAGCGGGCCACGATAAAGACTAATCACGCCTCCTTTGCCGCCTTTACCCACTGTGCCATTCCATTGGCATTGCCACTACCGCTCGGTATCAGTTCCAGATAAAGCCGAGATGGGCCGGACTCATTCTCCTCCGAGCACATATTGATGGCAAATGAAAATATATGGCACAGTGGGTCAAGGGTGCCAAAAGAATTATATCAAACTCCTTATTTAACCCCTTCCAATAAGTTAAAAACCCATAAAACACACCTTTTGCCTTTTTAGTTAACTTAAGTGTTGCTTACATAAAAGCAATTAAATAATTATTTGTATTGTCTACTTAAAACCGACTTTCAAAGATACCTTTTATTTAAAACTACCAAATCTTGAACTTTCAAGCCCACTGTAAGCGAAAATTTACTCATTGACATGCGAATCCATTTCCAGATGATAATACTACCATTTATACCAATACTGGCATTGATTGTGCAAACATCGGTGACACTGCAAGAGATCCTGGAATACCGTTCCGCTGTGGCCGACATCGAGACACAGGTGAGCAGGTGGTTGGGTCAGGTTGTTTGGATTCCTTTGGCCGAGTGGCTGCGTCGATGAAAAGAAGCAAACAAAGGGGAAGTCGACCCGGAAATTGTGTCTTTGAGGCGTAATTATAATTTATTACAGCGATTCAATCAAACGCCAAGTATGTAGATGATGATGTAGATGATAGGGGGAACCCATGTCCAGCTTGTTCAATGTTCACTTGACCATTGAGCGAAACCTTGAAATGGTTTGTTTGCTCAGGTAAGTGCCATGGAAGTCCTTGTGAAGGGTTCCGGAGCACGAGCTCGTGGCCAGGCACTCAACTAAGTCCTTCCGCCCACTCAGGCCCATCGCCCACTTCATCTATCCATAATGCAAATGCGAAGAAATATGGAAGAGAGAACGGAAAGTATTGAACGTACTTACATATATGACCCAACGGGGATGAGGCGGTGGAGGCCAAAGTGAATTGATAAGGACGTAATGCCAGCTATGCAGCGACAGTCGCCAATGCAGGATGGGGAATGGGAAGCGAAGGAGTGCGGAAAATGGGAAGGAAAATGAGGAGGAGAATGTGGGTGGTCTATGGAGGTGGTCCTTGAATGGGGTCACGTACTTAGAATGCAAAACACACAAAAACAAATCAAAAAAAAAAACAGAACATTTCAATACTCAGATAAGGAAAGTTCTCTGATTCTACATTTAAGCCACTTACCAAAGATAAAACTACCTAAAATTCACTATCTTTACCAGCTTAATTCATTATTTTATGATAAGGTAACTTAAGGGATTTCTTAGATATTTATTTTCGTCCACTGACCATTACGCACTAATTTAAATGTATATTCAAATACTCCGACACATTTCAAAAGTTGCTCAAGTTTATTTAAAACGTAATTTTTAGTTATGGCAATTTATAATTCTTGAATTATTAAAAGCGAACAATTATGGCCTCCTAGATTGACTTAAACCAGTATCTTCGCCTCGAAGAAAGCAGTAGTATTAAGGCAAAGCTGGGTCTTGAAGATTTGCAACGGAGCCTGGCAGATGTGGGGTGCCCATTGGCTGCAGGGCTTCACCGTGAGGCGGTGCACACTCAATATGGCTTCTTCGGGAGTCATGGTGACGTTGGCCATCAGTGTAAGACAATCACCGGCGGTGGCAGTGGGTTGACCAGCACTCCAGGGAAGGTAGAGAGCACTTTGTCCAGTGCTCTGCCAGTAGTAATCGGAAGTTCCGCCCAGCTTGTTTCCGGATGTCCAGAACTCCGGCTGGTAGGGTGCAATGATCGGCAGCCATTCGTTGATGGCATTGAACTCCGTTGGATTGCTAATGCTCAGAAGTCCGGCGTTAAGGGATCGACAATGGCGATCCGACTCGTAGAAGTTCTTCCAACTACCATCCACCAGGAGACACTTATCCGCCACCTGGGTGAAGTTGGTGGGACAAACAGCAATGGTTTCCTCGCTGGCCACTAAATAAACTTGGCCAAAAACCAGGCTGACCAGTGCGATGCAAACTAACTTGGTCGACAACATCTTGGGTAACTGACCCTCGGCTGGCCACTCGTACCCTTTTATATGGCTAACCAGCTGGGGAGCGATAATTTCGATTTTTGATAAGGACTCGTAAAGTATTCCCGTGGCTGAAGTTATCATTTTCTTATCAATCGAACTAAGGTGTCGTAGTAGTAAAAACTCACAATCGCTTGACTACAGGGGATACTTATATTGTTTTGGAGAATTCCCTTGTTCAAAATAAAGGTATCCCCCTTATAGCTGGCAAATGATTAAAAAATCTGTCAAATGGTTTCTGACTCATTTGTTTGTCCGTTTTTCTTAAAGACATTTGAACTTATAGAATAAGCTAATTTGTTTATTCAAACATTTGCAATAAAACTAATAATCTAATGTTTTGCCGTAAACAAACAAAGGACAGATAACATATCAATTAACACTTTTTAATCTCTTCTTAAAATATTTTTATACAATGTAATCACCTAACATGACGATTTAATTTATAACTTTATTTTATTTTATGCAACTTAAAAGCGCATATTATAACTTGCTTCGTGCTAAAGTGCTTAAAATGGCAATAAACATTTACTTTTAGATTAAATATTGACTAGGGACTATCTAAAGCTTAATTTGCAAATTTTTAAATTTTTATTTAAAACCATAAATGTTTGTATTCATATAAAAACGATTGATCATATAGGAAAACAAACAACCATGGCCAATTAGGAGGAGCCCCTTCGATTGACCTAAGCGGGCACCTTGGCCTCGAAGAAAGCAGTAGTGTTAAGGCAAAGCTGGGTCTTGAAGATTTGCAGTGGGGCCTCGCAGACGTGGGGTACCCATTTGGTGCAGTTCCTCACGGACAAGCGATGCTCGCTCAATGTGGTCCCTTCGGCAGTCATGGTGACGTTGGCCAACAGTATGAGGCAATCACCGGTGGTGGGAGTGGGTTGACCAGCCTGCCAGGGAAGGTAGATTGCCTTCCTCCCAGTGCTCTGCCAGTAGTAATCTTCAGTTCCGCCCAGCTTATTTCCGGATGTCCAGAACTCCGGCTGGTAGGGTGCAACGATCGGCAGCCATTCGTTGATGGCATTGAACTCCGTTGGATTGCTTATGCTCAAAAGTCCGGCGTTAAGGGATCGACAATGGCGATCCGCCTCGTAGAAGTTCTTCCAACTACCATCCACCAGGAGACACTTATCCGCCACCTGGGTAAAGTTGGTGGGACAAACGGCAATGGTTTCCTCGCTGGCCACCAAATGAACTTGGCCAAAAACCAGGCTGACCAGTGCGATGCAAACTAACTTGGTCGACAACATCTTGGTAACTGACCCACGGCTGGCCACTCGTACCCTTTTATATGGCTAACCAGCTGGGGCAGCGATAAGTTATATTTTTGATAAGGACTCGTAAACTATTCGCGTGGCTGAAGTTATCATTTTCTTATCAATCGTAGTAGTAAAAATTCACAATCCCTTGACTACAGGGGATACTTATATTCTTTTGGAGAATTCCCTTGTTCAAAATAAAGGGATCACCCTTTTAGCTGGCAAATGATTATAAAATCTGTCAAATGGTTTCTGACTCATTTGTTTGTCCGTTTTTATTAAAGTCATTTGAACTTATAGAACTTCAAAGATTTGCAATAGAACTAATAATAATAACAAAGGGCAGATAACATATCATTTAACACTTTTTAATCTCTTTTTAAAATGTTCTTATACAATGTAATCACCTAAGCTAACATGTCGAAAAGCCTAAAAAAAAAGGTGAAGTTTCAACATGGCCTTTAAGTGCATTGATTTAATTTATAACTTTATTTTATTTTATGCAACATATGCAACATTTTATGCGCATATTATAAACTTGCTTCGTGCTAGTGTGCTTAAAATGGCAATAAACATTTACTGTTAGATGAAATATTGACTAGAGACTATCTAAAGCTTAATTTGCAAATTTTGAAATTTTTATTTTAAACCATATATGAAAACAAACAACCATGGCCAATTAGGAGGAGCCCCTTCGATTGACCTAAGCGGGCACCTTGGCCTCGAAGAAAGCAGTAGTGTTAAGGCAAAGCTGGGTCTTGAAGATTTGCAGTGGGGCCTCGCAGACGTGGGGTACCCATTTGGTGCAGTCCGCCACGGACAAGCGATGCTCGCTCATTGTGGTTCCTTCGGCAGTCATGGTGACGTTGGCCAACAGTGTGAGGCAATCACCGGTGATGGGAGTGGGTTGACCAGCCTGCCAGGGAAGGTAGATTGCCTTCCTCCCAGTGCTCTGCCAGTAGTAATCGGAAGTTCCGCCCAGCTTATTTCCGGATGTCCAGACATCCGGGTTTCGGGGTACAACAGTTGCCAGCCATTCGTTGATGGCAGTGAGCTGTATTTTATTGGTAAAGCTCAGAAGTCCGGCGTTAAGGGATTGACAGTGACGATCAGACTCGTAGAAGTTCTTCCATCTATTATCGAAAAGGAGGCATTTGCCCGCCACCTGGGTGAAGTCGGTTGGACAAACAGCAACGGTTTCCTCGCTGGCCACTAGGTAATATTGACCCAAGGCCAAACTGGCCAGTGCAAAGCAAACTAACTTGGTAGACATCATCTTGAGTAACTGATCAACAGTCGACCCATGGAACTCTTTTATATGGCCAACCAGCTGGGGGGCAGCGATAAGTCAACTAATTGATAAGGTGTGATGTTATCTCTTCCTTATCAATCCAACCGAAATGTCCTAAATGGCATGACTAGATGGGGATAGTACGAAGAATCCCCTAAGAAATGTTATTCCCCAAATTATATTACTAGACACGTCTACGGAATAAGCACACTCTTCCAGGGTCTAAGTAATGGCTAATTTTGATTTCAGGTAACCATCGCCACTGACTTAGGAAAAGTGGTCACTCGCCTGCAATTGGAACGCTCCGAAGTAGCCTTCTACATCTTCACCAACGGCAGCAAGCAGCGGTAGGTCTTTTAACAATTCCGGATTCAATAATCCTTACTCTTTAAAAACAGAGCCAACCTCACTTTGAGATTTGCGAATACGGACCACGCCCTGAACAACATGACCACTTGGAGTGAAATCAGTGTTCCCACCGCACCGGACGAGGATGAAGATGATCGGGAGATGATGCTGAATCGGTACGAGTTCCAGAGCCGACTAAACGAATTCAGAGATCGGGTGCGTTTGGAACCGGAGGAGAGCTCCATCACCGAGGTGATGAACTGGTACACATCCATTAATCGTGGATTGCTGCATCATCTGAATGAGCAGATCAAGGAAACAGATAATAGCGGCGTCTGGCGGTGAGTATTGTTTATATATAAATACTAGCTTGTAAGTTCTTACACATTTTTTGTCATATTTGAAATCTGGCAGATACCTAGTTGGGTTCAAGAACCTCCTCAAGAGCATTGAATGCCAGAATATCGCCACTTCCTTTGGCATAAGATACTATGGTCGAGGATCCTTGACTGCTGAGAACTTCGTATCCTATGTGCGTTACGAATTCATGGCCCGTGAGATGATCAACTCCACATTAAACTACGCACCCATGCTTAAGAACATGTACACCAACATCACCAGCACCAAGAAGTTCCATCGCGCGAAACAAATGTGTGTAGGCTGGTGTAATTTGGTCAAATCGATTCCTCTATGATGTTCTTTCACAGGGGCACCACTCTGCTGAAGAATAATCCGAATGTGTCAAATGAACGCAGTGCCATTGAGTACTATGAGCTGATGAACAACTATACTGATGATCTGAGAATTCTTCAAAAGGCCCTGCGACGTCTGATTAAGTATGGCAATTGTACACTATATTATATTCCTAAGCACCTTCTTATTTTGAAGGGAATACGTGGACAAGACACTGGTAGAGGCTGACCGCAAAGAGGCAATTGGCATTGCGATTCTGGTGGTGGTGCTCCTAGTGTCGCCGGTCATCATCGTGCTGGTTAAGAATGCCGCTGCCACGATACAGGTTTCTACCTTACCCCTGGCAACTGCCTATCTCGTACTCATCCCACTTCATCCCATAGCTTTATGCACTTAATCTGTCCCAGAAGGCCAAGGAGCTGAAGCGGGAGAAGCGAAAAAGCGACTCGCTGCTTTTCCAAATGCTACCACCAAGTGTGGCCATGCAATTGAAACAGACCCAGCAGGTGAGTCCAGCTGTGGGTGGGAATAAACCAGGTCTAATTGACTTCCTGACAGGTGCCCGCCGAGCTCTACGAGGCAGTCACCATTTACTTCAGTGACATCGTGGGTTTCACCGAAATAGCTGCGGATTGCACTCCACTGGAGGTAAAGTCCCACTATCACTTTAATCATCATATCATTCTGCCAATCAACTTTGGTTTAAACATATCTAACACTTATGTTTGTTTGTATTTAGGCATAATTTTTATGATATGATACATCTCACACTTTCAGGTGGTGACCTTCTTGAATTCAATTTACCGGGTGTTCGACGAGCGTATCGAGTGCTACGATGTCTATAAGGTTGAGACAATTGGGGACTCATATATGGTGGCATCGGGTCTGCCGGTGAAGAACGGTAATTTATGCAAATTCAGCTGTCAGTCATTCAGTCATTTAACCCCCGCCCGCCGGCAACATCCCGCTGCTTGACTGCCCCAAAAAGATTTGCGCTAATTTAAATTTCATTTGTGGCCATGCGCGTAATTTATGCCATGGAACTTTCCGACCCGCTGCCTCTGCAGGGAACAAGCACATCAGCGAGATAGCAACAATGGCCCTTGATTTGCTGGACGCCTCGTCGGTGTTCCGGATTCCCCGGGCAGGAGACGAATTTGTTCAAATACGATGCGGAGTGCACACGGGTCCGGTTGTCGCCGGTATCGTTGGCACCAAAATGCCGCGCTACTGCCTCTTCGGCGACACGGTGAACACGGCCTCGCGAATGGAGAGCACCGGCGAGGCACAGAAGATACATATCACCGAGGAGATGCACGAGTCGCTGCAACAGGTGGGCGGATTCCGTACCGAGCACCGCGGCCTCATCGATGTCAAGGTATTTGCAATCGATCAATATCATTCAAACAAACCTTGAGGACCCTACTTAAGTTGCCCACACTGCGTATGAGTAATGTTTGTACTTGAGTACCATAAATAGTACTCATACGTACCGGTAGCCCTTTGTATTTCCGTTCCTTTTAACTTTTTAACTTTTGAGTCCAGTGTTTTTTGCATACTTTTAAAACAACTTTTTTTTGATGGGTGGACATGCAAACTGTTTCATTTTCAGGGTAAGGGTCTAATGAGCACCTACTGGCTGACATGCAAGGACGGACCGGTTAGGGCTCGCGAGGAGATCTCGTGGCGGGCGGACATGCAGCCCGTGTTCCTGGACCACCTGAAGCTGCATCCGCCAACCGACTACAAGCTGCCAAAGCGGAAATGAGCTGCAACCAACTGCAAGTTTTCCGGCTAGGCCAAATTAGGTTTATCCTGGCCATAAATTCAAGGCGCTTTTCATTTTAGATGTGCATGCATTAGTGTCCCGCTCTCTCAATCTCTCTATCTACCTAAATATCTAAGTATCTTTCCTTTCTATCAATAAGTTGAAGTTACACGGTGCATCAAGTGTAGATACAATATACAACATAAAATTCGACTTAATTTTAAATTCGCTACAAAATATAATAAATAATTAACTTCCTTGCAAGAAAAGTGGAAGTGCAACTGATGCGCCGTGTACAACAACTTTAAACGCTTCAACGGTCAATCGTCTTTTTACATGTAATACACAGTGTGAATCACAAGCATGCGGCCAAAATACAGACTTATGTTAATAAAAAATATGCGAGAAATGCATTGTTGCCATTCGTTTTCAAACCACAGGGATGGGACAAATATGTAGACACCCAAAATCTCATCTGTCATTTCTTTAGATATAAAATAAGGAATAAGCTTATTATAATTTATTTTCTATCAAATTCTATGTTTGTATTAACACAACCATTTCTTTGAGTGTTCGATGGTGAGTTTTATTTAACGGTACAACGATAAGTATCGAACGTAAATCAGCTGGAAGTATGACCGCCCTGCGAAGTGCGATAGTGTGACCGCAGCCACTAAATTCGAACTGTGCCCAGTGTGCATGTGTGCCTGCGTGTGGGCGAGTGTGTGTGTGTGGGAAGTTACAGAGAGAACAAAGTAAAATTTGAAAAGTTAAAGCTGCAGCTGCTGAGGGCATAGCCAAAATTAGACGAATCACTGCCATGGCCAAGGTTATATCGCAGGACACCTTCGACGATGTTGTGAAGGAGAACGTTGTGGAGTTCTCGATGACTCCCTCGGAGGCGAAAGAGGAGACCATCAAGCAATTCGAGGCACAGGTAAGTAATGTCGACATAGTCATTTATCCAGTAGATTCACTTTATTGACATGCTTGCAGGGCATCAACCTGGCCAACATTATCAAGGACCTGTCCGTCAATCCGCAAACCGGCCAACCCGTCATCAACGAAACGGTGGACAAGATCAAGGAGCACATTGGCCAAAAACTGGAGGAAACAACGGACCTGCTGGAACAGCTTGCCACCTTGGATGCTGAGTGCAAAAAGTCTCTAGCCCATAGGGTACTGGCCGGCAAAAATGGAGCACACGATGCCCTGATCACCCTGCTGGAGGAGACGCTCTCCGCTGATTCACCCAACGAATCCGTTTTAAAGAAGGCCCTCGAGGCGATCAACAGCCTGACCCACAAGCAGCCGGATCTGTTTGATGCCGAGGCCATGGCCGTGGTTCTTAAGTTACTGGCCCTCAAAGTGGAGAGTGAAGAAGTCACACTGCTGACTCTTCAATGGTTGCAGAAGGCATGCATCATGCACGAGATGAACCGCCAGAATATCATGAATACCTCCGCACTCAAACTCATGAAGCCCCTTCTAGGCAAAGGGAAGGATCGCCTTGTGCGTGAACTGACCGCCGTCTTCCGCTTCCTAGTGCTGGATGATGACATTCGCGTTGAGTTTGGCTGCGCCCACGAGCACGCCCGCCAAATAGCAGGCGAAGTGCTCATCCCCTTGGTGGAACTTTTGCCGGCCTATCAGGATCCCAATGTTCTGGCTGATCTGCTGCTGACCATTGGAACACTGGCTGTGCGACAGGAACTCTGTACTGCTATCGACGAGGCTGGTGGACTGAAGTCCGTCTTCGAGATCATGAGCTCGAATTTGGATGAAGTGCGTCTGAATAGAGAGGCCTTAAAGTTGCTACGTGCCCTGGCTGGACATGACTCCGTGAAGTCACACATAGTTCAGCAGGGCGTGGCTCCTATAATAAAGCAGTTGCTAGAGACGCACCAGTCCAATGAAAACATCGTTGCCGCCGCTTTGGCCTGCGTGACTACGCTAACACTCCGAGTGCAGGAACACAGTGCCGCCTTTTTCGATACCGGCATTGCCGAAGTAATCGTGGAGGCAGTTCGCGCCCATCCCAAGCACAAGATAGTCCAGCGAAATGGAGCGTGGGCCATCCGCAATATGGTGTCGCGGTCGCGGAACCAGTGTGAAACCTGGATCTCCTTCGGCGTTGAGGATCTACTAAACATGGCAATGAAGGAGCACCCCAGTGTGGAGCAGGACATCAAGGCGGCGTTGCGCGACCTCGGCTGTAGTGTCCACTTGCGCGAGGAATGGACGGGCACGGCGGAGAAAAAAATTGCCGCCTAATCGATCGCACATGCCTTTTGTATTTTTATATATTTACTGCTAACTTATTACTAGTGCCTAATTCATGCATTGGCTAACTAACAAAATCTGCAATTCTCAATACCAATCGCATGCTAATACCCAACTGGGGGCAGTCTCTTATGATCACATGGCTGTGGACTTATTTGCCCAGGTTAAAGTTGCGTAGCGAGCCGGCTTTAAGACGCTGGTTGACATTCCGGGAAAGGACGGTCGAGGATCTGATTGTGGAAAGACCCTCTTCCTCGGCGCGCTGCGCAAAGGGGTCAACCTTCTCAGAACCGCCCAATCCATTGTAGACAAAATTTGAGCCCGTCGTGACCGCCAACGCGGAACTACTCGAACTTCCCAGCAGCAGTCTTGGCTTCTTGAAGATTGAATACTGGGGGAATATTCGCAATTTGTAAATGGTTAAATGGAATTCGTCTAAATTATTGCGTTTACCTTTTCACTGAGATCACTGCTGGTTTTCCGTATGGTTCCGCTGGTCATAGACACACCGCCACCGACTCCCTTGATGGGCGATATTTTGGACTTGGCCATCCCAATGTTACCCTTAGTATTAAGAAGATGCGCCAAGCCGACGCTGCTGGATTTAATGTTGAGATATGGGGAGGTGGATTCTTCGATGCGCTTAATATTCTCCTTCTGCAGGCCAGCAAAATATAAATAGCTGATATTTTCGTTTTTCTGTAACTACTTACAACTGTAGGCGAAATTGTGGTACGCCTTTCCTCCCGCTTAAGGGATAATAGGTTGCTGTTCAGACCACATGAGGCATTTGGTGACCCCAAGAGGGCGGTCTTGTTCTCAAAAGCTTGTAGCTAAAAATATAATATTATGTTTAATCGAAATTGTGTTAAAGAAGGCCCATCATACCTTCTCCTGCGCCTGGTAAAGGTCGCTCTCCAGGTGTGAAACACGCTCTTCCAACTTGCTGCAACGAATGAGCACATATCATATATAAAAACCACGTTTGGAATGTTGTGAGCATACCGCTTTAGTTCGATCTCCTTTCGCAGATCATTTTGCACGACCTTCACTACATTCCTGAGCTCCGTCTTTTTGCTATCGCATTGTCGCAGCTCCCTCTTGAGAGTGGACACCCAGTTGGCTAGGACATGTGGATCAGACTCGTTCTTGAGCAAGCGGTCGGCATCCGCCGATCCAGCCGCCAGCATAGCCGATATGCCTTCCATAGCCTGGATTTGTGATTTCAATGCTTTGTTTTCCTTTCGCAACACATCCACGACATGGGCATCACTCTTGAGGACGCCAATTTGTTCAACATAGCTGCTGATGAGGAAATCCTTCTTTTGCACCTTCTGCTCCAAACCGGCTATGGTTTTGCTGCAAATGAGAAATGCATCAGTATGGTACATAAGGCAATTTGTATACAAAAGCATACAGGCACTTCTTTTGTGTTTCCTTCAGATCCTGAATATGCTGTTTTTCCTTGCTGCGCTCTTTTTCGACCATTTTCATGGACAACTTTGCATTGTCCAGCTGCTCCTGCAGTGAACCGACATCGATACGGCTCACATCCAAGTTGGCCAGATTGAAGTAGACCCTAAATATGTTGCGGGTAGTGCACTTATTCCGGCACTGAGGACAGGTCTTTGATCTGCAAGAGATGTTTGATTTTATTGTCGGGAAAGAGAAATATCCTTATGAGTTGTTTACCGATCGAGCCATTGATTTAGGCAGTTGTGGTGGAACATATGCCCACAAACTGTGGCAAAAACCTCGTCGGCCTGTCCAAACAATTCGGCGCATATCACGCAGTTTAAGTTTAACATTTTTGGCACAATAAACTACATAAAAATAGTTATTACAAAAGAACAACAAATAAACGCACGCCGCACAGTTTGCGCGCCCAATGAAACACAGCTGACTGATGGCGATTTCACCATGCTCCAATGAGCGGAATTCACCACACCAGTATTTGTCACGAATCGATTGTAAAAAATCACTGTTAGCTGATTGCTATTTCTACGACAAACTAATTGCGTTATCTTGGCTTAATTCGAAACTTCAAATTATGTTTACAAATATCCTTACTTAACCACTGAAACTGAATTGCATCTTGAATTTTAGAAAGAAATATATGTGTGGATACTTTTACTTCTTAAGATATACTGTGGATATTTATAATACATAATTCATTCTGTCAATCTAGCTTAAATCCAGCTACTTATGCTCCGTCAGTTAGCCCCATGGTGGTGTTATCGATACCAGCGGGAGCACTGTGGCGCTATTTGCGAAAGCACACCGTGCGCTTTCGATACCGCGACAGTGCCATCTAGAGGTGGAGATGCCATCGATGTTTTAAAGAACACAACCATCGATGTTTCTCCACCTCTATTAAAAGTCGTCAAATAGCAATAATAAATAGGAATAGTTATAGATTTGTGCATTTAATTTCGTTCGTTATTTGCGTTTCAATCGATCGTGGGTCCCAGTGAGTTAACTGCACCTGCACCCAAAGCGGAAGCTGAGCGAAAAGGTGTTTCATTTGGCGTGCGCATTTCGACACCTTTGTCAACGCTGATTCTGATTTGGTGGACCGACGACTTACACACACAAACACACGCGCGTACTAATATAACAGACACTGAAGTGTGTGCGGAAGGGACAGACAAACAACCGTGCGATAACAACAACAATCGGCAGTGATCGCGGCGAGAAATGGAAATGGCCAACAACATGGTCAGCAGCAGCAACAGTGGCGCTGGTGGGAGCAGCAACACCACTTCCTACGGCAACAACAGCTACAACAACAGTGCGGTGGACAGTGGTCACAGTTCGCACAGTGGTGTTGGTGGCGGGGGCGGTGGTGAGGGTACGGGAGCGCGCCTCCGGGATGTTTGTACCATCCTGAACACTGGCCCCGCCGCCTATCAAATTCAAACAGGTGGCTGTGCCTACGACCACATCATCGCCCTGATGAGGAACCTTGATCTGCAGGACGATGGCATCGTGCTGAACTCCAAGATCAAGACCATCGAAACGGACTTCTGCAACATAGTGCGCGACGAGTCGATGCTTTGGTATGTGTGCCGATCTCTACCGTTTGGTTGGTTCGCCCATTGATGATTAATCATATCATAAGTAGTGTGTTTATTTGCCACCTCTTTTCGCATATATGTACATATGTATGTAAATACCCGGCGTAGGTACAGTGCGGTGCGATAGCATATGAACAGGGCGAGCTCCCAAGCCCATCAAAGCCACCATATGATAACAAGACTTGATGCATGTACATATCTGCCTGGCGAAGACCGATCCTCATTGTAATATTTATGACTTCCCATAACAAGTAGCATGAGTAATTGGTTAAATTTGGGAGCTTGTGGCGTTCGCCCATAGGTTACAGCAGGTTCTATAAGTTATACTACGAATGAAATGCTTGATTTTGGGACGAACATTCGTGTATTTTGCCCACCAGAAACCGAATCACTAATCAGCTTCAGAAGTTAATTTGTTTTTACGCATTCACCCTGAGTTTGGGTTCTTAAAGTGCAACTTTGTAACCTTTCTTCTTACTTCATTATTTTAAAGTCCGAAAAAGTATTTGCGAGCTTCGGCATACACATTTCAATTTTATTAAATGTCTCAAAATCGATTTATAAATCTGAAAAGCACTGTATTTGTGTATATGTATGTGCATGCACGAGTTCGTTGTTTGCGACCAGGTTGCTCGAACGTCAGCGTGTCTTGAAAATTTACAACTTTTCATACAAATAAAGACGGGCAGAGAGACATCGGCGCCATCCAATCATTTCAAAGTGAACATTTTTCCCTCCGATTCGCTCAGGCTCATGCTCGAGTTAATTGCTGAACAAATAGTTCGCAGCTTGGGCTTATCAAACAATGCTGCTATTCGTTATATCAGCGGGGGTGTTAAACACAGTTGTAGTGCAAACTTTAACATTAAAAAGTAGTAGTAGACTTGATTATTATAACAGACTATAACAAAATAATAAAGGAAAAGTAAATAAACTAATTGTATTTGCAATTTTCAGTGAGTCAATGGAGTACCTAAACGACAAGGCGCTCAGCGATGGTGATACAGCGCTAAAGTTCGCCCTGCTCTTCTCGTCGCGAAACTTCGACGCACTGGCCATGAAAGAGACAAAGGTACGCAGCGCCATGCTCAAGATTCTGGAGACAAACTTCCTCAACGCGGACGCGTATCGGTTGCACGACAAGAACCGATTGTACAACTCGATCACGCTGCTGGGTGAATACTATCACAGGGTAAGGCTGGCGGATAATACCCCTATTACCATTTTGGGTGAGTCCCTGCTGGACTTACTTACCCGCGAGCTCAACGATACGTCGGTGGTGCTGGGCACTCGGATTGCCCGCCTGGTGCTTTCACAGATCACCCTGAATGGGGAGATCATGCGCAAGCGGCACAAGGTCGAGATTGATTTACTGCTCTTCCACGTTCGCCGGCATTTGATCATGCAGCCCGCGCTGACCGCTAAGGTGAAGGCCATGCTACTGATGGTGCTGGACCTCTTTTACAGCCACTTTAAGCATATCGGCCACGACCTGGAGGCAATGTACACCAACTTCTTGGTGGTGGAAGATGGCGAAGAGGATGGGGTCAACAATAACGGCTCCGGCCCCCAGGATCTCGCCGAAGCTGGCCGCTCACAGCAGCTTCAGCATCAACAGTCAGAGAACGGCAGCAGCGCCAACACGTCCGGCCAGGATCAAGATACCTTTGATCCGCGACCGACTGCAAAAAAGTGGAGCGAGCAGGTGTGCGAGGATTCCTTTTGTGAAACTGGCTACGGTGAGGAGGATCAGGGCGACGATAGATACTCAGAGTCTGGACTCTCGTATCCAGCCAACAACTCTGCTTCACTCGGCCACCGTCGTCGCGGATTTCAACCTCGCCAAGTGCCGCGTCCCTTGAAGTCACATCAATCACAACAGCAGCAGCACCAACAACCAGCCAGCATAGAGTATGTACTAAACTTTTACTATATAAGTGTAATACCATTTATAGATCATAATCAATCGCAACTTAACATACATACGTTTAGAATAGTTCTATGACTGATAGGAATCTTTTAATAGAATGAATAATTAAATAACAAAATATAACACAAAGCTCTATTGCAATTTATTTATAGAGACATATCCAAGATTGATTCAAGTCCTTTAAGTAAGTCAAGGATAAAATATTTAATTAACAAGTATAATTTAAAAATGTCCTGAATATTAATTTACATTTCGTTAATTTTGATTTGAAGCAATCGAAAATTTCATTCGAACTGAGTTTCGAGCATTTAAGTTTAATTGAGGAAACTAAAAACCTTTATTTTATTTAATATATACAAAAATATCGTTTAAAAAACAAGAACTTTTTATTTAATTTATTTTCATTTCATTCTACCGATATTTATTTAACGGCAAAATATTAACCACAAATTTTTGAACAGCGCCAGCTCCGACCAGTATCCATCCATGGCCAGCAGCGAGGATCGGGACGAGAGCAAGCCGCTCCCTAGCTGGCGGAAGACACGCTTCAACCGCCATCACGACAGTGACCAGAGCAACGGACGGTCGCGCGACCAACAGCGGCGGTTCAGCGTGAGCTGCGACGATGACCACCACAGTGTGCGCAGCGAGGGAGGCGGTAACCTGCGATTGTACAGCATCCACGACAGGAGGAAGCACTCGCAGGAGCGCATCGAACGCAATATGACTGGCGGTGGCAACTATAATAGTATAGTCAACTCGAATTGGGATCAAAGGGATCGCGATGATCGCAGTGAGCGCTCTTATATCAGTAACTACGAGCGCGGAAACAACTATAAGCGAGGTGGGCGATTCAACAACCGCAACACCTACGACAAACCGCCGAGATTCCAGAAACAACAACAGCAGCAACAACAACAACAGATGCAACAGCAACATCAGGGCGGAAACCATAAGATACACAGCGATACCTGGCGGCGCTCCAACAATGCTATAAACAGTGGCTACCAGGACGAGAACTGTGCGTACAACTCGAATGGTCCGGAATCGAATAGTCGCAGCTCCTCCAGGGCTCGCACTCTGCCGAGGCCGCCAAAATCACAAATGGATAAATCAGGCGGCTATAGGTACAATCAGAGCCCCACGCATGCAGGCGGTGGTCCTAGATTCCCGCGTTACAGCAGCCAAAGCAGTTTGGCAAGCGAAGCGTCCAGCTCGTTTGATCGTCGCCAACAGACATCGCCACAAAATCCACATCAGCACCAGCGCCATCGCCATTTCACACGCCGCTCCCAGCCAGACATCCATCAGCCGCAGAACGAGGAGAACTGGAAGGGGCAGGTGGATAAGGGGCAACCACCAACCGGAAAGGAGGAAAGCGAGCTGGTGCGGAATGCCCAGCAGACCACCCAGTACATGAACTATTTGTCGGCCCAGAAATAAGTTTATACACTTTATGAAGTCATCCACATGTACTAAAATTGTTTTTGAAGTCCGTTTAGAAGTTATTTGTTCCACCCCCGCATTGTTTCGCCGTCGTATATGTTTCCTAATGGATGTGTATATCCACGTAGACTGTTTTCATATTATTTTGTCTTCAACTAAGCTCAAATGTTAAACCAATACGAAGCAATTTAGACCAATCACAAAGCAGATCCAACTCAAATCCAGGCTCAAAGAATATTAAGCATGCATGCATTACACATTGGAGCCACTAAATTTGTAAATACCAATTATATATGTATATGAATGTCTTGTGTAGTCCCCACACAACCACGCCACATAAACACTCCCACACAAAATACAGTCACACACACTCATTTTTATATTTATATATACAAACTGTTTAGAAACTAAGTACAAAGTCAATGAAACAACAAAAATAATCCTATTTCTATTGAAAAGTAAAACGCCTGTTGGTGAAATGTTAAAAGCATGTTGAACATATAAAAATTTGTATTTTTAGCTAAATATATACTTATATATTAAATGTCATGTTATAGTGCAGGTTCAGCCGATTTATTAAACGAATTATACAAGCTTACGTATTTTTAAAGCAAATTTTGTGAGGCCCTCTGTTGGAACAACAAAGCCAAGCCGGAGTGCAGAAGGAAACATGAATTGTAGAGTTATACGAGTAGTCTTATATAGATACTTAATCCTCCTTGTTTAGGTATAATCAATATGTTCGCAACATGCGTAGGTTCAAAACACTAATCAGCATATAAATAGCGCCTAACACATTTTTAATAAAACAAAAAAATTACATTATCATTAATTAAACATTAAAACAAATTCTTTTAAAAGCTTTCAACGCTGCGAAGGAAATCACCGGCAGAATCTCAGTGCGGTACATCACCTCATTGGCTGGATGCATTTTCCCAATCCGTGTGGGTGACTCCTTTATCTTCTGCATGTCCACTTTCCAGAGCTTCTGTGGGTAATTTTCTGATGTGTATATTTTACAACTGCGATGTTATGGAAGATTCTATTCAACAAACACTCGGCAGAACTAGGAGAAAACAAACAAAAGTTCAAAATTTGGTTTCGAAAATTTCGAATCCTCACAAGCTATAAGAACGCAATTTTTATCAATCTCTCCCTTACGAAGGCAACTGGTCCGTTTTAGATAAAAAATCCACAAATCCAGATTTCTGTTTATCGTAGCCTTTGATCAAAGTATTTTTAAGCCCGTCTTTAGTCACAAAAATCTATACATTCCCAACATTTATAAAGAGTTGCATACTTAGGGGCAGCAAAAAGCAGATTAACTTATGTATATGTATATGGGGACTTTTATTTGTTTATAATTTGCTGGCAGTCAACACAAAGTTATCAATTTTTCCCTTGATAGAACTAATTGGGGACAAATCGTGGCTTACTGATAAGCGAACTTAAGACAAATACATAAAAATATAGGTCCAATTTATTTCAAAAATAGAATAAGACGTACATATTTATAACACAGATTCATACAATAAGGCATAAGAGATTTAAGATATCAGCAGCATCATCGATCGGCCTGGTCACGTGGGGTGACCACCAGGACTTCGTAGGTGTTCACGTTCACCTCTTGACCACGATGCGGGATATACATGACCTTGTGGGAAGGGTGCACCTTGCCCAGACGCAGGACACCCTCGTAAAGACCGCGACCCGTGTAGGTGACCTCACCCAGCTCGGAATAGCCCGTGTTCAGGGCATCCCGCGGAAAAGTTCCATGCTGTCCGGGCACCCACTTGTAGTCACAGTCGTTGAGCACCAGGATCTCGACATCATCGGTCAGAGTTCGGGCGCTACAGCTGTGCGAACCGAAGGCAGCCTTCATTTCCGGTACATAAGGAGCAGGCAAGAGATCGTCGTGGTAATATCCTCTGGCCACATACGTGGGCAGTCCGTCTTCGTTGGTGCCACACTGCACAGCTCCCTCGGGCGGCAGGTGGGCATCCGGTAAGCTGTCTCTGTCCAGATCAATGGGCACCCAATCGATGGCCACCTTGGGCAATTCGGTGTCATCGAACTCCGGTGCCTCGGCGAAGTTCAGGTACAATCGGTGCACGCGTTGACGGTCGCATGTGCATCTGCATTGGGGGCAGGTCCTAGATCTATTCAGCCATCGAGTGAGGCAGTCCTTATGGAATACATGACCGCACCGTGAGGTTGAGAAAATTATGTCGTTGGCCCGGAAAAACTCGTTGCAAATTGCACATAAAATGTTCAGCGAAGGTGATGAGTCATTTGTGGGTGCAGTTTCTGCGACTTCTCCGCCGGTACCTTCCATTTCACTACTATTACTCTCCATAACTACGTCCCTATGGATACTGAGCTTTGAATATGTGTGGCTCTATTCTTCTATTCCAAATTTATTTCACAACAATGAGCGGAAAACGAAACGATTCATATCAACTTTCCTGCTTAATTAGAGATGGCCTTTGGAGAATACCAAAAATACTAGAAATACTGTTATTTTAATAAGTTTGAATCTTGATTTGAAAATAATCGTTTAAAAAGCTTATAGCATTTCTAAGCTTAAATTTCGAAAACAAGGATAAGTAAGTGAACTTTATGTTAGCATTTAAATTTTAACTCTATTTTGACTATGTTAATGTAGTGTGCTATCATTTTGTGGTTCTCTACTGGATCATGACGTTGTATTAAAGTAACGCTTAAAACCTGCATAAAAACTTTCTTTTTAATGTACAAAGACATTACTCATTAACTTTTCTTGAACTGAGCCATCTGGATAAAAAATCCACTTTCCATTTCTTTGCTTTAACCATCCATATCTGCGTGCCTTTAGACACTGAGCGTTGAGTATGTATGGCTCTTTTGTTTTATTTTACAAGTAACGGATACGAGTTTAGAGATGGCCTTTAGAAAGTGCGAAATACTGTTATTTTTATAATAGGTATAACGTTTGATTTCAAAGCTTAAAGTGGGTTTTTAAAAATTAAGTCTCAAGCTTTCAGAACAAATTTGTTAATTAAGAATATATGTATATGAATCTTATAAATATATATATATAAAAAATTTGGAACTTATAGATAAAAATAAGTGAAAGGTCCACATGTGTTCAATGATATTTTCAAATATTGTTCAGGTAATTTTTAACAGACAAATTTATAAATATATAAAGTTAGCTATCGATAAATGGCACCAGGTACCCACGATAGTCAACCGATCTGGCAACGACGCGCGGTACGTGGCTTCGGGACACGGAAAACAATTTTACAGGAAAAGCTAAACAAATTATGTACAATTCGCAATAATTCCGAAAAGATATATAGGCAAACACCAGACGGAGAATAGGAGCACAAAAGGCTGCATGAACTGTAAGTGCCAAGGACGAGATACCCGTTTGTTTTCCTGCGTTCACCCGTATCCTTTCACTTTTAATTGCTAAGTTCAACATACAACTACAAATGGGTATTCAGCTGATTTACAGCTAGTGCGGTTTCTCAATGGCCAAAATTAAGTTTCCCCAACTTGTCGCCACTCCAATGGAAACATGTTAATGTGCGCATAATATGCAAATTTTCTGTTTGTTTTGGTTTGCCAAAATACAAACAAGACATATATATGTACGCAAGTACATAGTACATATATATGTTTGGCACACACACTGACGCATTAACTGCGCTCTTTGTTTGCCGCCTATAAATAAACGCCAAAAAATGCGTACGAAATTCTGCCATTTGTTGCTTTTTAGCTGTGCTTTGTGTACGTCAACAAAGCGTTATTATATAAACAAATACAAAACGGCAATCAGCTGTTTCTAACAAGAAATAAACGGTTGAATAGCATTGCCATTATCATTGTTTATTGTTTAAAATGTTTGAAAATTATATGCTTTGCCATAGATATATGAATGTATGTACAATGGCCATTTCACTATTAAACGAAATTATTAGAACGGCTACTTGAACTCTCTATCTGTTGCTCTCTTGTGCCTTCATTCAAGCCTCTCTTTTGAGAGCTTAGATATGCACATAATTGAAGCAAATATTGCATCATGCGTTTTGAGGATTCCCCTCATTTATTTCCCTTTAAATATTCCTTTTCAGTATTACTTAAATATGATTTAAATGAATGTTATGAACGTTTAACCCAATACAATCTTTATATATGTACATATGTATATGTTCGTGCATATTCTAAAGAAAAAGATTAGGGAATTCTTGGGATTTCCTGGAACTCTCTTCCTGCACTCTCTTCGTTTACTCTCTCTCTTCGGAGAACGGAAATAGAGCGTATATTGCACCATGCGAAGCTTCCGATTTCATCATCCTCATGAGCGGCTATAAAAGCAGCGACTCTGGCTTCTTCAATTTCATTTCATCATTACGATGCAAGCAGTTAACACGCGCCAGAAGACTAATGCACAACTAAGCCAAATGGGCGTAGGATAGGTCGGGATTTTACCAGCAGTCTCCAAGCGACAGCACCTTCTAACCGGACGCACTTGCTCTCTATTACTTGCAGAACTCACCATACATCAAGCATCACCATCGACCTGCACACTCACACACAGATCCCAATGATTCCAAGGATACAGTGAGACAACCGATAATTAGCAGCACCATGAATAACATACAGAGCGCCCCAAATGGCGTGGCCGTGGGCGTGGGCATCAAATCTGCCCGTAGCAACATTTTCAACGTGGACGGTCTGCCGCAGCAAATGGCCGCCTTGAGTGTGGACTACTCCAGCATCCGGGGCAAGGATGTCCTGGTGCAGCCCACAGAGGAGCAGATTGAGCTGCTACAGAAGAGGCTGCAGGACCGCATAGCCGACAACTGCGGAGAGACCATTTACGAGATTGGCGTAGGCGAGGGTGAGTCCAACAATGCCTAGGTTTCCTCACAAAAAACCACATGGAATAACCCGTTTCCCAAAAACACAGATGGTAGTGACAGTGGCCTGAATCCGGAGCAGTTTGAGGCCTCCGTGGCCACGCTACATCTTCTAGCAGCCAACATAGATGCGGATGTGGTCAAGCTGCGTGAGCGGCGGGCAGAGAAAGGGCAATCGGCGCAGTTCCTCATCCGAAAGCATATCGAGACTACCGACTTTATGGAAATAAGGTACGAAAATTGCCGGAATTCCCACCATTGCACCTTTTAAATGTATCTCCTTTTATCAGGGTGGCCGTCGTAGGCAATGTGGATGCGGGTAAGTCCACGTTACTGGGCGTACTCACCCACGGTGAGCTGGACAATGGTCGTGGACACGCACGACAGCGTCTTTTCCGTCACAAGCACGAAATCGAAAGTGGACGCACCAGCTCTGTGGGCAACGACATTCTCGGCTTCGATGGTGTGGGCAATGTGGTTAACAAGCCGGACCACGGCCACCTGGATTGGGTGAAGATATGCGAGAACTCAGCCAAGGTGATCACATTCATCGATCTGGCGGGCCACGAGCGCTACCTGAAAACCACCGTCTTTGGCATGACCGGACATGCTCCGGACTTTGGCATGCTGATGGTGAGTACATTCCTAAGACTTTGTAGCATGCCGTGACTCTTGATATTCTTATCCTAGATTGGCGCCAATGCCGGCATCATAGGCATGACTAAGGAACATCTCGGTCTGGCCTTGGCGCTAGCCGTACCCGTTTTCGTGGTGGTCACTAAGATTGACATGTGCCCGGCCAACGTGCTGCAGGAGAACATGAAGCTGCTCTTTAAGATGCTCAAATCCCAGGGCTGCCGAAAGGTGCCGGTGGTGGTGCGTTCGCACGACGACGTTGTCCTAAGCGCTACGAATTTCGTTAGCGAGCGCCTGTGCCCAATCTTCCAGGTGTCGAATGTGACCGGTGACAACCTGGAGCTGCTCAAAATGTTCCTCAACCTTCTGAGCACGCGAATGGCCGGCTCCGAGAGTCTGCCGGCCGAGTTTCAAATCGACGATGTGTACGCGGTGCCGGGCGTTGGAACTGTTGTGTCCGGTACATGCCTTCAGGGCACTATTCGGCTAAATGACTGCCTGATGCTGGGTCCAGACGCGGTGGGTTCATTTGTGCCCATCACCATCAAGAGCATCCACCGCAAGCGCATGAACGTGGCACGCGTGCGCTGTGGCCAAACAGCCAGCTTTGCGTTAAAGAAAATAAAGCGCGCCTATCTGCGCAAGGGCATGGTAATGGTGTCGCAGGATCTCAAACCGCAAGCCTGCTGGGAGTTCGAGGGAGAGATACTAGTGCTCCACCATCCGACGACGATATCGGCGCGCTACCAGGCCATGGTGCACTGCGGCAGCATACGGCAGACGGCCTCCATCATATACATGTCGCGCGACTGCCTGCGAACAGGCGACAAGGCACATGTGAAATTCCGGTTCATCAAGCAGCCGGAGTACATACGCGCCGGTCAACGCCTGGTCTTCCGCGAGGGACGCACCAAGGCGGTTGGCAACATACTGCGTCCGCTACCGAATGCTGCCGCCAGCCCATATCGCCCCAAGCCCGCCAAGATGCAGTCGCGCTCACATAACGGCGGCAGCAACGGCAGTAACAACCAGCACCGCCAGCAGGGCCAGGGCAGCTCCTCGGGCGCCGGATGCAGCAAGGACAACGCCGAGGAGAAGCAGAACGGCGACAAGCGCGAGGGTGGCAGCCGACGAGGTGGCAAGCGGAAACGAAATAATCGCCCGACTCCGTCCGGCGGCGTTGGGGTGGATCCATCCAGTGGCCCGGCCGCTTTGGGGCTGCCCCTCGGCGAGAATCCCTCGTCGTCGTCCTCGGCTGAAGTCACACCGGCCGCTCTCACCGAGTGAAGTGCGCCGCCTGCAAGTTTTGGTTCTTTCTAGTTTTGTAAGCGAAAGTATTTTTTTCAAATTCTTAAAGATAATTGGATGAATTTATTTTGCGACTTTCTAATCTAAAGTGGCACGTGCCCCAATAAACTATTCCGTGTCCCGTTCTTGTCCACTGTACATTGTGGGAAATGACAAAACAAATTCAATATTCTTTTTTTTCACTAGACTTAAGACAACGTCACTGCAACATGGATTATATTTGTCTTTTCATTTAATAAACGCAGGTTGAACCACCTTTAGTTGGATTCTAAGTTCATTTCAGAGATGCTACTTATGTACATGATATTAAATTATATCTCGATAAACTGAAATAGACGCGACTCTATAGATTGGAATCTTAAATTAAAATCGTATAGTTTAAGATGCGTTTAATATCTTTGTAAACAAAAAATTCTTACAATTAGTTGCCGGCTGACGCAAATTAATTTGAAAGCGTTGTAAATGCAGACATTAGGTTATTTTTTGATTTTTTTTTTAAACTATAGTTTCAGAATGACAATCTGAAATTCTCTTTTGTTTTTTAGTGTTAAGATAACTAACGAATGAAAATGGCAATGAATAAGGATTTCTTTGTTTCTTAATTACCTTAATAAAAGCAATTTCCTATTCTACAAAAATAAGGTTCATTCACCGAAGTTAATGTTCTGGCTTCAATGTTTATTCATTTGTGTTTACTAAAATTTATCTTGCCGCGTATATACAATTGCTGTAGTTAACCAAGTTAATTACTGAACCCTAGTTCTTTTTCTTGCTATTAAGCTCCTTCTTCACTCCCTCCAGCTCTTGTCGCACGTTGTTCTTGAACATGTTAACAAAGGATCTACAATTAGCAAAACGCATGTCAGATTGGCGGATTCAGCCAGATTAACTTTCTTTCACTCACTTGAAACGCTCTGGCGTCATCTCGTGCAGTCCCTGCTCCCGGGCCAAGTCTTTGGTGCGGTACATCAGGGAAACGACCAACTGGGCAGCGCGCCTCATGGGATAGCTCTCCGCCATGCGCTGGATGAGCTGCTCGTTGTTGGCCAGGTAGCGCATTAGCAGTCGCAGCACCATCTTGCCCTTCTTATTTTGCTCCCGCCTAGAACTCTGTGTCCTTGTACTTGCGAATTAGCTGCTGCTTAAGCTTCAGCTGATTTCGCAGTAGTTCCAGTCTCTGTTGCTGCTCCTCCTTATTGAAATCGATCCCGGGCAGCTGGCGTATTTGCTCGCGTGCCGATTCGAAGCGTTTTTGCAGCTCAAAGATCTACAAATCAAGTATATAGCGGTGGTAGCTTATGACGAACCAGGGACTCACCTTGTGGTTGCAATCCTGGGACTCGCGCAGCTTAACGGCGTTCTCCAGAGGATCCTTTTCCACGCTAAAAGACACAAAGACGCCAGGTTATATAAGGTCCGGCACTAAGTGCGCACTTGTTGCCGACATCCGGCTATTTTCGGCATTGTCCGTGCAGGGGCAATGACACCCGGTATCCGCATCCGCGATGACCACTCACCAGCGCACAATGTCGTAGATTATCGGCAGAATCTCGATGTCCAACTGGTCAACCGTAAGATGGCACTGGCCACCGATTCCGTTGGATGTTTGAGTCTCCTGCGATATGGTCGGCTCGAAGGGGGAGTTCGAAGTCTGGACCAGGCCGTCGGCGGTTAGGATGGGTTTTCTGTCCTCGATCTGATTGTTTGGCGACAAATCCATCATAAAAAACACGAATCGAATTTCCAGCGTCAGAATCAATAGGACCTTACCAACAAAACGTAATAATACCAAAGTACTACCCTCACATTTTCTTAATTCTTAATTAAATATACTAAAAAGAAAAGTAGTAGATGCTCGGTTGTGCTATCGAAGTACGATAGACCGATAGACCCAGGCAAATGCCGCCTTTGCAAATCGATAACAAGCAACGAATAGCTTAGAATTTATAAAGAAGAAAAACATAAAGCCAACATGAGCGAAACCGGTGTTTTCGCCTTCGTAAGTTGCCGCAGAATCAAAAACTCAATGGATAAAACCCCGTTTAATCTATCTAGGAACTCGGCGATGAACTAGCCACACGCTGTGGCAATACACTTACTGGCGTCTTTGTGCCGGGCTCACGGATTGCACTCAGCGCCTACCGGCATGTGACGCACAGTTCGCGGGATGCGCCCACAGAGACGGCTGGCCAGGATCCGGTGCTCATCTACATGGCGCAGGAGTCGACGCTGTTCGACGAGCCCGTTCTGCGCAGCGTACTCGCCGAGGCGAATGCCACGTTCGCCACGCTGCAACAGTTGGGTTCGCGGGCCACACGTGCCGAGTATGTGAATATATCGCGGGCATACCGGAGCATCGTGCGCTCCTGCCTGGAGAAACTGGAGCAGGCCAAGAAATCGCCGGAGGTGCAGACGGATGAGGCACGCCTGCAACGCTTAAGTGATGCCATCGTTGTGTTCTATGCGGCAGAATGCCTGTGGCATCTCTTCGAGATTCTGTACATTCAGAGCAATCAGCTTGTGGTGCCACAGCTGCTCGACTGGGCGCGCTTCCATTCGCCGCTAGCAGAGGACAGAGCCACGGATCTACTGCTTATGGGAGAGGAGGCCAGCGAATCAGATGACTATTGGAGCATTGTCAGATCACTCATTATGCTGGGCGAAATAGACATTACGAGAGCACTTCTCTCGCAGAATCGCAAGGCTGGACAAACGAGCTTCAAGGCGGCCGAACAGATCCTGAAGTCCATGCCAGTGTATCAAGAGGGCTATGCCCTGCAGAAGTTTCATTCGCAGTGGGAATTCTGGCACGTGGATACGGAGCGCAAGATCCAGTCCGGCTTATTTGCCACGGAGCCGGAGCTGGAGCAGTTGCTTCGTCTGGTCGCCGGCGACAACGAGCAGTGGGATGATGGCATCAAAGAGTCCCAGGATTTCTTTGAATACCTGCCAGGATACCTGCTCTTCACCAAGCCCACCTGCAAACCCTTTGAGCTGAAAATAGCGGCAGCCCACTGGCTAAACCGATGGTGTCTTCTTCAGCCGGAAAAAAAGCAGTGCGCGATGAACCGCATGGTTTCTCAGCTCATGGATCACGATCTTAAGATATTTATATACGATGCTCAAAAACTTAACGATACACACTGGTTCTCAACGCATTTGATTGATCTTATCCATCATTGTGGTCAGCTGAAGAGCTATTTCGATCAGAACAACATGTGAGTGTCATTGTCAGAAGTTTTGTTCAATCAATATTCTGTAAATTTTATGCACCCACAGCGATCTTCCAGCCCTGCGTCACTCAATGATCTATGAGTACGGCAGCTATCTGATGACGTCCCACAATATGTGGCAGCTGGGCATCGACTATCTGGACTGCTGCAAGCAGGAGGGTCAGGCGGCCATCGAGCTGCTATTGCCGCGCATTACTTTGCGCAGCGAGCGGCAAGCCACCAAGCTGATTAACCTGGCCAGGCAGCGCGGGCTCATAAGCGTGGAACGGGAGATCTGCAAGGTGCTTTCAAAACGATCCTACGATAACGAGCGCTATGGCAACGCCCTGGAATGGGCCATTCGCTCCAAGGATGTGCTGCTGGTGACGGCGGTAGCAGACTTTATTTTAAAGGTAACTATAAAACACTTTTGCATGAGTATTTCATTCAATTTGATTTGTATATGGATAGCATTACTCGAAAACTGGCTGCATGCTCTGCCCGGACACTATTGCCAATGTCGGAGGCCGAATGTTTGCCTCGCCGCGCTTGGTGTTCCTCTCCAAGTACTTCGAATTCTATGAGTTCTACCGCAACCGCGATTTTCTCTCTGCCTCCGAGCTGCTGGTGAATCTTTTGGAATCCAAAATTACGCCAGACTAGTAAGTACTTGGATTTACTACGCACATATTTATGAGTAACATGTATTCTTCCACTAGCTTTTGGCCATCGTTGCTCATCGATTCCATGCCACTGCTAGAGTCGAAGGATCCGAAGATCTTCGCCAAGGAAACGGTGGCCATTTTGCATCACATCGAAACCGATTTGGTTCCCATCATCGAACGCAACGTGTCCAAATATGGAAAAGTATGTCTGGCGCTGCTTGCGTTTTACTGATGTCTAATAATTGTGCTATTCTTTCGCAGCACCACTCAGAAACCGTGTTCAAGGACTATCGGGTGGAGAACGTCGACGAAATCCTGAACCTCCTGCGCCTGGCCTGCGCACGCAATTTGGCCCGAGCATTGATCATTGAGAACACTATGCCCGTGGTGTGATTTTGAATGCATTTTTAATGTAATTTATATTGTATTTTTCGCTTTTCCAATACATCGTAATTTGTTATAGATCGCGCTTGCATTGCTAACTTGTTATTCATACGCATTTTGTTTATATCTTGTGCCTCTTTGCTATGTATTTATTGTATACCAACAACACTACTTGACTGGCTGCTGCCCTTTGACTAAAAAGGAAATCCAAGCTGCTGGGGGGCTGGAGGGATGTTCACAGTACGCATTTGTAAAATAAGTGTTCCCGTCGAACGATCTCCGTTCTGGTCAACTATGCTAGTTTGAACGGCGTGGGTAAATCTATAGGATACACTTCTCGGTTATCGGATAGGCGGGCGAACAAAGGTGCTTAGGCCGAACTTAGAACTTAATTTATAAATCAAACACTACGAAGTAATTCAGTATGTTAGCTGCACATGGAGGAAGTTGTTCACACACGTATGCGACGCACCTAAGAACTATTAAACAACGCCCGGAGTACAAGGGTAGTGTACACATAGTTTGATGCATATGCGTGGATATATATATATATAATCTATATATCTGTGGGGGTATGTATATAATTATCATATATTGTGGCTGTTACTTGTTATGAGAATCGCACGGCCTTGTACAAATGTTCGGTTACTACGTACGGAATTACATTTAAAGTCGCTTGTCTCTTGGCTTGGCCCTCGGACCGCCGCCAACGGCATTGTAAAATGTATCGTTCGCTTGGTAAAAAACAATAACTAAACTAAACCAAACTTAGATAAGAGGCCGCCTAAGGGGGGAGTCGCACTGTATACTATCATTCTAATTCTTAACAAACTTCTCTCCTAAACGTTTTACATGCCAAATCACGCCAGGCAACAGAAAATACTCGAATAATCGTATCGTTTTTACTTTTAAGAAGATTTTAGATTACTTTTTGGGATTCCAATCTCGAACTGACAATGAAGTTGAATGTATAAATGAATACATATCAAAGTATATATAAGAGACTTTTATCTAAACTGAATAATCACAATAAACAGCAAAGGAAAGAAGATGCGTACATAAAATTTAAACATTTTATAAGCAAAAGAATATGAAAGTTGTCAGTTCGCGATGGAGGATCCTGTTGCCCAGCGCGGTCACCGAGGGACTACGCCGCTTGAGTATTTCGCTTATCGCTACGCCCAATATCGGTTATTAATGTGAGTCTGAGTGTATGTGTCTAATTCTGCTTCGCCGTGCCCGCGGCCGTGGTGGCTGCGGTGGCAGCCGCTATGGCACTGCTGCCCGTAATCGAGCCCAGCCGGGAGAGCGATGGCTCCCGCTTGGGTGGCACGATCGGCTTGGTTGGTATGGGTGGCGGTGCACCGCGAGCGCCCGCTGGCGGCACCGTAACCGGCGGCACGGCAATGGGAACGGGATGAGGATGCGGTGGTGTTGTCTGGTCGAGGGCAGCTGCCGCAGCCAGTGCGGCATACTTGCCGCCGGGCGCCCGCTGGATGGTGGCCGTCGGCTGCATCTTTGCCGGAGAGGGTGAGGGTGGCGCCACCATGGGCACGGTGACCGTAGCAGCCGTCTCAACGGATGCAGCTACTGCTGCAGCTGTTGCTGCTACTCCAACGCTGCCGCTGGAGTTGCTGCTGCTGCTGGTGGTGGTGTTGTTCGTGGTGGTGGTGATGGTGGTAGTGTGGTTGAGCACGGCAGTTAGTGGTGCTATTGCTGCTGTGGCCGTGCCCGTGGGCGCCGTTGCGATTCCAGCGCTCCGGATGTTCTGGCCCGGCGCAATGGAGCGGGCTATGCCGGTCTGTGGTCCCGAGACCGGCATGCTGCTAACCGTGGCTGTTGGCTGCACGATCTTGGCGATGTTCACCATGGGGGGCGTGGCACAGGCGTCGTCTGTAAAAGCGCAGAGAGATGGGATTAGCATTCGGCTTATGACAGCTGCGTAAAACACTAGATTTTCGGATCTCCGAGGCGGATTGGCCTAACCAGAAGCCCATAGAGAGCTGAAAAGCCATTGCAGATGACTTCTGGGAAGGCCTGGCTTGTGTGGAAATGCTTTGGCATGGTCGTGAAAAGTCTACAGACGCCACTGGTGTCAATTGGCTACGTTCTGGCTTTTGTCAGGGTGCTCCAATCGCTGGGGTGCGAGCGTGCGGGGTGGACGTGCGGATGCGTGATCTTTGGGTTGGTGCAACGTGAGGTGCACGAGGAACATCACAAAACAAAAAACAAATCACCTTGCAATTGCGTAACATTTTTTCTAACAAAAGATTTCGGCTTCAAGAGGAGTTCGAAAAAAAAGTAATATATATATAGAGTTAAAGTTTGTATATAGAAAATTATAAGGAGGGCAACCATATGTATAATTACAACAGCCAGTTTCCAGGTGGAAGTGCCTCGTCTGGCTAACTCACCGCTGAACTGTCGCGCCTTGGCGGCGGCCACGGACGAGCCGCTGCCGCCCAGTTGCTGCTGCTTTTTCAGAGCCTCGTGCTCGCTCCGTAGGGCGTTGAGTTCCTGCTCCAGTTCCTTGACCCTGAAGATGATATAGAAGATGATATAGTTTGTGCATTCGAGCCCAACGACGGCGTTTGACGAACCGGAGTTCCTCCTTGGCTAGTTTGGCAAACAGGACTTTGCGCTCCTGCTCCATGGCATGCGTTTGCTTCTCCAGTTCCTCCTCCATGCGCAGCGACTTTTTGCTCTCCTCCTCCAGACCGTCGGCAATGGTGTCCGAGCGCTGCTTCTCCTCGGCCAGGATTTGGGCCAGATCCTCCGACCGTTTCCCTGCAATCCCATAGATAGTATTTAATGAGCAAAGTGGGATATCTAATCTGGCCATACGCACCTTCTTCAATATACTTCATGAGGATCTTTTTGCGCTCCGCAATCAGCAGCAGCACAATCTGCTTTTGTCGATTGCGCTCGTACTCGAGCGTCTCCTGCAGCTTCTTCAGATCCTTCTCCATTTTGGCCACCTGAGCGCGCTCCTCCTCGAGGTCCTGCTTCAGCTTGTTGCGCTCCAATTCCAGGCCGTAGGTGATGTCGTCGCCCTGAGCCGTGGTGCTCTCGTGCTTGCGCTTCTCCTCCTCCAGCTCCTGGAGCATACGCTGATTGTTTTCCAGCGATTCGGTCAATATGTTGACCATACGCACATGCGTGGCCCTCTGCTTGCTAACCATCTGATACTGCTGCTCCATTTGCTGCTCAATGATCTGGCGCACCTCCATCTCCGCTTGCGCCGCCTGCGTAGACGACTCCCTCGATATCAGATTGCCATTGAGTGCGATCTTGTCCCGGAATATGGCCGCATACGGATCGTTCGGCTGCAGTCGCTTGGTGCGCAGCTGGGCAATCAGCTGCTTCACCCGCTCGTTCCTCAGGGCGGCTATGCAGACATCCCGTGCCTGCAGTTCGCCCTCCAGGTAGTACAGCATCTTTACCAGCTCGCTGTGCGGCATCTCAGAGCGCGTGCGTCCGTTGGTTGCGGTAGCGCTGCTGGCGCTATTGGCCACCGGCAACACCTTGTGCAGCACACCCGGACCCGGTTTCATGGTCTGGAACTCGTGGTTGGCGCTCACGGTGTCGCCGACCGACATTCCGGATCCGGAACAGTTCTCAGTGCCGTACTCCGCGTCCGTCGCTGGTGCCTCCGCAAACGTGTCCGCCACGCTGCTGTTCGAGTTCTGCTCCATTGCCGCCGACTTCTTCGTGTGACTCCCGTCTCGATACCCAATGCCCAATTCCCGATTCCGGATTCCGAACTCCCGATCTCCACCTCCGCTCAGCTCACGGCATACAAAAAAAAAAGTTTGGTGCGTCGCAGTTAGCAAATTACACGGTATGCAAGCGCTCTGCGATATTTAACTTCTGGCCCGGACTCCGTTTAAGCCCGCTTTTAAGGCAAGTGGCTTTGCGCAACCAGCAATAGCCACAGGAAATTATCTTACAATTTCTTTGTCAATTTGTTGCCCGTGAAAAAGTGGATACTTGCGGCAGTGCTGCCAATTCTGCTCTATTCCCGTCAGATCTGGCTCAGTTACGGGATAGTGCTGCGCATGGCGGGAAGATAAAAACATAAACGTCTATTTTTAAATTAGTCAGCATTTTCTTAAATATCCAAATGCACTTTAATTGAGTTATATTTTTGCACTCTACTATACTATTAAGTTCATCTAATTGTATGTAAATGTGCTATGTTTATGATATCCAATATCTTTGTAGCCATAAACAGCTTTTATCTTTTATTAAAAAACGGCAGCACCGATTTTATACACTGCGCTGCCAACTTGCTTCAAAGAAGAGTAGCGAGTAGCCAGTGTTAGCAAACACGTTAAGCAAAAATCTGCCATTTGGCGCCGTTATGGGTTTTGAGATTATATTTAAATTTATAAGTTCAGAAATATAATATATAATAGCACATACTTTCTCATAAAAATCGGGGGATGCTGAAAATAAATAAAGCGGTGCAAATTGCCTTAGTTTGGTAGAATATATTATTAAGTACTTTAAACAACTAGATAACAGAGTTATAAACAATTTGTTATTCTTTATTTTTTGTAAACAAAGGGCTTTGTGGTGTTGTAGGCCAGGGAATACCTTATGTGCTTGCCAACCAATCGATCGGCTAAAGGTATTAAAGCGGGTTCACGCCTGTAAATCCCTGCCGCCTGTGGTGTCCAGGCCCGCAGACGACACTCCGAGTGTCCCGGCAGTAGGAATCCCATCCAGCCCGCAGAGCTGAGCGTAATATCACAGTTAAGCCTCGTCCCCTCGTTCCTTCCTTGACTTGCCAGAACAATATCCCCATCCTTGCACTGCAATCCCGGCCAGCGTCGCAGGCGGTCCTCCAAGTCCTCGCTGGCGAAGGGAACACCCAGAAAGGGCGAACCCACGTATCTTTTGTACACACTGTCCGCCGCCTCTGTATCAGCTATCATAATAGGAAGATGCTCTGAGGCAAATACAAACACCTTCAGCCAGTCAAAGTGTTTCCTTGGGCTTGTTATTTCCAGCAGATCCAATCTGGCCAGACCGCCCAGCAGGATGCTCATCTGGGGCCGCAGGCGAAAGGCGCGCGGTCGGATCATGGTGGCGGGCTGCAACTTTACCAGCTCCTCGGCGGTGAGAAGTGGAGATATTTGGTCGGGCTGCATCACACCCGGTGTGTCGTAGACCCAACGCGCTTCCTTGTAATCCTTGTGCCGATCGTTTAGCGTTGTAATCGGACGAGAACCACCGGCCATGGCAAATGCATCATTGACACTCTCGCGCCGATCGAAGGTGCGTCCAACCGGCGCCACTGGTTGAGCAGCTGCCGCTGAACCCGTTTCCCTTGCCACTGCGCGACGCTCCTTTTCTATTGCCGCCTTCTCGCTGCGCTCCGAAACCAATCTCTGGAAGCGCTGGTAGACTCGATCGCTTGATGGACGCAGGATCGGAAACCGCAGCAGTTTGAGTGTGGTGCCCGGCCAGGGACAGGTGGTGGCCTTGCGCACCAGGTCACTGGCTTCCGGCCGGCAGTAGTCCGAGTTAAGCAGGATGTTGAATAGCGAGCTCTTGCCCACATTGGTGCAGCCCACCAGATAGACATCGCCTTTGTAGGCCCACGTTTTGTGCAGCTGCGTTATTAGCTCCTCGATGCCATAGCCCGTTTTGGCGGATATCAAACTGACATTCTTGATATTTAGCCCATCTCCACCGCCATGCTTGATGAACTCGCGCTGCAGAGAATCCTTAATATGCTGCAGATAGATGTTGGAGTCGCGCGGCAGCAGATCGACCTTGTTGCCCACCAGGAAGACGGGACGCTTTGCGCCCAATATGTTTTGCATGCCCGGCCAAATGGAGCAGGGAAAATCCAGCAGGTCCACCAGCACAATAGCCAGTGCAAATTTGTCCTGAATGCGTGATATGGTGTCCACATAGGTCGATGGCGCCACCTCCACATCGAGTGCTATGTTGTAGTGGTTCAGAAAGTGACAACGCTTGCAGGTAATTGTTTGCAGTTCCTGCTGCGTCCTTCCCCTGAATATTTCACTTGGTATATAGCCGGGCAGAGAGGCATTCGAGCAATGCAGATCTGCGCCGCAGCCGTTGCATGGAACCTTTGAGGCGGGTAACGAAGGATCCGGTGTGCCCTGCTTAGTCGCCCCGTCCTGGGCGCCCTGATAGAACTCGTAGTCGTCCATCCAGTCGTCGGGCAAATGCTGTTGTGCCTCAGGAATCGAAAAAGAGGGTTTTATATTGGTCTCCAGAACGGAGCTGTAATGAACGTGCTCGTGATCCTTATACCGCTCTCTGGCGAGCAGCCACGCCCTCTGCCGGAAGCTCTGTCCCACTTCAGCGGCCGTATTCTGCCGCCTCGAACATGTGATAACCACATTTTTATTTATAATTTTATATAAACGTGTGGTTTTAAACATTTTGCAATGTCCACAAAAACTCTTACAGTACCAGGCAAAAGCCGTTTGCTACGAAACCATTTACATAGTCAGGGCTGCTAGCCGATAGATTTGAACGATTGTTATATTATTTGGCTTACAAATAACAAGCATCAATTCAAGCAAAGCATTTTGTGTTATAAATCGAATAATAGATATTTCAGTAAATTAATTACAAAAAATGGAAAATTAAAATTAACCCTAATAAAACGAATGCTATATTTTTTACAAAAAGAAGGAAACCTCGTTATCTTCCTGATAGACAGTTGCGAATACTAGACTCTCCAATACAATGGGTTGACAACATTCGATATTTGGGTATAATTTTTGATAAAAAACTAACATTTAAATACCACATCAACAACACAATTATGAAAGTTAATAAAATTATTTGCACACTGTACCCTCTAATAAATCGTAAATCTAAATTATCAATATCCAATAAGATCATAATTTTTAAAACAATTTTTAATCCAATATTAATGTATGGGTCACCTGTTTGGGGTAGATGTGCTCAAACTCATATCAAAAAACTTCAAATATGCCAAAACAAGCTGTTAAAATTAATAATGAACTTACCTTATTACACAAACACTAAGTACCTACATATAAAAGTAGGTGTACAAAAAGTTCAACAAAAAATACAATATTAACAATCTTTTGTTTCAAGTCTTAGTTTTTTAAGTTAGTTGTAAGTCAATTAAGGTTTTTCTTCTCCCTTGTTTTCCTTAATAAATAATAAATATTGTTATACAAAAAACTAAAAACAGGTCAACTAGACATAATTAATAAATATTTCAGATGAAAGCCTTAGCTAAACACTGTAAATACCAAATTATACCATTAGCTTTAATGAAATGTACATATATATATAAGGGATAAAGCACAAATAAATTAAATTAAATTAAATAATTTGTGTTCATTGACTGCAAAAAATCAAAACGCATCGAAATTAGGCCGATTCATATCGAACAATCACGAGTTTATCGAAAATCGAAATCGGTGAAAGAGAAAAAAGAAAGCAGCGTTAGCGAGAAAGCAGAGGTGAGTTAAGTGCGGGACAAAAAAAAAGCGTGTATGTATTAAAATTGAAACAAAAAGATATAGAAAAAGCGTGTCCACGGCGCAATTAGCGTGCTCCTGCGGCGGTCAGCAGGCGATATACGCATTGGTAAAAGTACAGAGTACACGCCGAGTAAAAAGCAGTAGCGCACAAAAAATAAAATGATTAGGAAAGTGTGTGGAAAAAAGACAAGTGTATGTGAACTGCGACTGTATGTGTGCGTGACGTGACTGTATGCGTGCTGCTGCTGCGTGTATATGAAATAAAAAGTAACGCGAAGCGCGACCTAATTTTAACCAAATATTACAATAATATTTGCATAAACAAAGGCGGCTCGGTTAATATGACGCCAGGCATTTTGTTGGTTCCTGCGGCTTTCCAAGAACGTTTGCCGCCGCCATTGTCTAGGCAAAAACAAAAGAAAAGAATTGGAAGAGAATAAATCTCAGACGAGCACACTATTCCGTCGAGTGTAGAGTTCTTCCCGATTGAGTAATGCAATAACAACAAACGGAGTTGCTAAAATTGTTGAGTGTTGCAACTTTCGTTGGAACTCGTTTCGAACTGTTGTTGTTGTTGATTTTGTCGCTCGCATCGCTCACTCACTTACTCACCGACTCACTCGCTCCTTTCCATTCTCCTGATGTTACCAAAACTGGTCTTCAAGAAGCAACAATGCAGTTTCTTGACGGGGAAGGGGAAAAATCAATAGTTCGGAAATTAGACAACTTTCAACATCCACGATTCAACGAAATGCACTCAGCCTAGAAGAAGCTACCGATAACCCCGGACGCAAGAGCAAGCGAGATAGTTGCCGCCGTCTACCCACACTCGCACACATCCACACACTTACACTTATGCAGCTGAATTTCCAGCGATGTCTGCTCTGCCTTTTAAGTTGTTGTTGTTGTAATGTAATTGCGAAATCATAACGGCAGTTGAAAGTTGAGAGCGCTTAGCCAAAGAGAGCGAGGGACACAGAGAGAGCGTGAGACTAAAGTTTAAGCTCTGGCGGCAAACTAGATGCCCTGCTCTCCCCCACCCACGCAGAAATATACAGCCGGTCGCCAGTGTAGCGCATATGAGAGTCGCATCAACAACAACGCTATTTCCTCAAGAAGGAAAACACATGTTGGCCGCACAGTGGGATGGAGTGGGAGTGTAGTGAAGACAAAGTCACTGAATGGAAGTGCGAATGGTGCCGCCATCTTGGTTCTTTTTTGGTCCAAAAACCACGGAATGAATGATATTTAACTGGAGTGTGTCTAAAAATACATTGCCATGGCAGCTGCAGCGTGCATCGCGTGCAACAGACAAATTCCGCGTTCTAAGCCACTGTACCGCATACGAATTCAAATAAGTAAAGTATACACATGTGTGTACGACTGAAAATGCAGAAATTGCCTTGAAAAGTGAAAGGCATTCAACAGAGCGAGCCAGCGACGATTTGATATTTTTGCCTCTTGGCTTAACCTTTGCTGGCAGCTGTTTGCTGTTTTTATTTAGCGCTGGCTCAGCACTTTGACATTTTCCAGCTCACTCACACATGCACAGAGTAACAAGGCGGTGCATTCCGAACTCCCATTTCCCACTGCACAAACGCTGCACATGCGCCACAGCACTTTTATATTTGGAGAATACTTTTGGCCAAGAGACGTGCTCTTTTGCAATGCTCTCGTAACGCTCGCTGCTAATTTCGCCAAGCTGCTGTTGTTTGTTTGTCTTACCCTGCCTTGCCGTTGCCGTTCGTTCACTAATGCTGTCTGGTTACTTCTCTTGCAGAGTGCGACAAAGAAAACCCAAGCGAAAAACCCACGGATTAAGCGGTCCGCTGCGAATTAAGCCCATCTAACGGTGAACCTTTCGGCCACTAGTCCAAATTAAGCCTCCTGCCCACCCCCTCCCAGCATTCTGTCCAGCGAGCGCGACGCCCCCACAAAACAAAAGCTTCTTCATGATGTCGTCGGATCAACAGTTCTTTCTGAAATGGAACGATTTTCAAACGAATATGGTGACCTCGTTCCGTCACCTGCGCGACGAGAAGAGCTTCACAGATGTAAGTACCCCCAAATGAATCTTTCCAGAATCTTTGCTGATGATGATATTAGATGTCAATATATTTTGAAATCCAGTTAAAATCAAGCCATAGAAGTTCGACTGTAGTTGACCAGTCCCAGGGGCGCGCTGAGGTTTATTGTGCTACTCTTGGCCCGATTGGCTCGCGGCCGCCCCTTGTGGAGGGTCAGTCACCGTCTGAGCTCACTTGGTCTGACTAGCAGCTACCTGGCGGCCCTCACGCTCTTTTCAATTCGTTTTTCTTTACCTGTGTTTGTTCTTCGCTCTGCGTTTTTGTCTAATTTGTTGCGGTGAAAATGCCTGGCGGATCTTACTGATTTCCCAATGCTTATTGTTCACAGGTAACACTCGCCTGCGAGGGCCAAACCTGCAAAGCCCACAAAATGGTGCTTTCCGCTTGCAGTCCCTACTTTAAAGCGCTACTGGAGGTGAGTTTTTCACGCGGTATTAACTAAGCAATCGTTTGATAATGTAATGTGCGCACCCGCAGGAGAACCCATCGAAGCATCCGATCATTATCCTGAAAGATGTATCCTACATTCACCTACAGGCTATACTGGAGTTCATGTACGCCGGTGAGGTTAACGTGTCCCAGGAACAATTGCCAGCATTTCTTAAGACCGCCGATCGCCTCAAAGTGAAAGGCCTGGCAGAGACACCCAGTTCGATAAAGCGGGAAGGTTGATGGTATTAAACAATAAACGAAACAAAAAATACATAATAAATAACAACAACCAACTATAAGAAACTTATATGTACGCAAGAAAACAAAATTCCAACCAGCGGCAAAAGAAACAACATTACGAGAACGACATTTGGTATACAAATGCATGTAAGAGTGCACTAAGGAGGATGATGAACACCAACGGATGACCACACAAAGCTGAAGCTGGACAGATTGAAATGATAAGCCTGTAAAGTAGAGGTGGAGGCCAAATCCGCCCGCCCACTCCCCCCACACCCGCTCATTCACATCTGATCAACCAAATTGCAAAAAACAACACTTACCGACAACCCCACAAAACTCGATTTGAATTATTTTTGTTTAATTTCTGCATAAAATAGTTTGTAATATATTATTAACAATACAAACCACTCTGTATAAATAAAACGATATGGACAGCAGCCCCTAAAGCAAAACAAAACATAACGAAACGAAACAAAACAAAAACGCACTTTTGTAAAGTAATTAAAGAAGATCCATTTAAAATATATAAAGATAATGATAAATATAGTGTGAAATGTGCAAGTAGATGGAAAAAGCCAAGACGGGCGCGAATATTACAACACATTCGGTTAGTTTTTAAGCCACTAACTACAACCCCAGACATGCCACGCCTCCAGACAGACAAACTCATTTTCATCTATATTTAAACAATAAAATAGAAACAAATGCAAAATTGTACTTCAATTAATTGTGTGTGGACAAGCGCGTTTCTTTCCAACTTCTGATCGCACGCGAGATACATGCATATATTTTATGAATAACAAAACAAAATAAAGGTGTTTCAGTGCGAAGCTAGCAGTTCTACACAGTTTAAACAAAAGATTAAGGAAATACGTTAGAATGAAAAATACAACTTGAGTAAAAACTATACTTGAATATTATTACATAAAGTAAAATATTTATATGTATGTATATGTATACATGTGAGCATAGATTTAAAGAAACTACGGTAAATAAACAGAATAATTAATACAAAAAACAAAAAAAAAAAAAAAATGCAAACCATCCTGAGCTTTTCATTAAATTACAATTCGAAAAAAGATCGATTTGCATGTCTCTGCATTTATTTTAATAGTCTTTCATAACATCCTTCACAAGCTTCGTACTTTGTATACAGTAATTCGTTTACAAATTAACAAAAATATGTTTGCTTAGCTTAAATTACACTAATATTTGATATATTGCCGATTGGATCTCGCCTGCAGCTGCACATGCTTGCAGCCAATATAGATCAAGATGCACAATAAGCCACAGTTCCTAATTATTGAAACAGTACCCATTGCGCGTGTGCAGTTCGAATGGATCCAGGCGCATCTTCTCCTGGTTGTCCTCAACGAAGCGCGTCACATCCGCCACGAGATTCGGTCGCTCCTCGGCGCTGGCGGCGCACGGCGACCAGATCTTGATGCTATGGTCAATGCCACTGGTCGCCAGCATGCAAATGCTCGGATGCGGTTGCACGCAGTTCACGATGGCACTGTCCGCCCGATAAACGGCGCGTATCTTGCCCGTGTCTCCCTCCCAAATGTACATGTTGCCGTCATCCGAACCAGCGGCTATGAACTCGCCCTGGCTGCCCAAATAGTTGGCCTCCTTTATGTCCGTCGTGATGTTGCAGTGGCCCACATAGCGTTGCATATAGTCGCGCGCCGTGGAACGGAGATCATATTCGGCGTCCTTCAGACGCATGTATTGTAAGCCATCATCCATTTCCACTGGCTGTGGCTCGGGTGCATCGGGACTCTGTGTCTGTCGTCGATTCTCCTTGATGTCCTTGTTCAGCATGAGCACGCCGTGATTGTTTGCGAAGTTGGGGAAACGCTGAATGAGTGCCTGCAAGCACTGATCCGCATCCTGGGGTCGATGCAGCTCAAGCAATGCCCTGGCCAGCCGAAAGTGGGCCTTCACATAACTGGGATCCAGACGCAGGGCCTCGTGACAATCCCTAAGTGCCGCATATATGTCACCAAACCAGCCGCGTCGCATTAGAGCCGTCGCTCTGTTCAGATAGAGGACCTCTCCTTGTGGATATTTCGCCAAAGCCGCTGAGTACGCATCAATTGCATCCACAAGTTTGCCATTCTCAAGAAAGTTATTGCCCTCCTTCTTATGCACCTCTATTTCGGTTGGCAGCGAGCGACTTCTGTGTGGCATCTTCACCGGCTCCTCCTCATGAACGAGTGTTGATGTGAAGGCGGGCAGATCGTAGAAAACCGGAGGCTCACCGTGATTCAGATCGAAGCGGTAGACGTGCTCGCAACCGATGTTGACCAGAAGCTCTGTGCCATTGCCATTGAATGTAAGATAAGTGATTCCCCGTGGCTCGTGGATAATGTTCCGACTGGTGTTTTTCACGATCTGTCCGGGAGCATAGTACGCCACGCAGGCAGAGAGACCTTAAAAGGATAAGTGTTCAATATGCATATGTATGAGCTGCAGAGCCTACAAATTCAAATACCCACCATTGCCGTCGGTGGAGGGCAGCTTGCGGCGATCGTACACCCGGGCAAAGGGATCGTTGGTGCCCACGGCCAGGTATTCCGTCCTTCTGGGATTTATGGCCAGACATTTGGCCTCTGTGTTCTCCACCTGATCGTGCAGGTTCAAGAGCCTGACACCAATACCTTCCTCGGGACGGCAGCGATGTGGCTCCCGTATATCCAGCTGCAGTATGCAGCCATCCTCTCCCGCCGACCAGAAGACGTGCGGCGAGTCCTGGGCGGTGGCCAAGCGCTTCGCCCGCGAATAATGGCATATACAAGAAAAAAGTGTCTCGTTCGGGTCGTTGATGTCGTAGACGTAGATGAACTTATCCGCTGCACACGTAGCCAGAATGCTGTTGTTGGTCTTGGGCAGAAATTTCACAGAGAACACGTTGCCCAGATGCTTGGTCCTGATGACATGAACCAGCTTCTTTCGGAACGGATCCCAGATCATCACACGATAGTCGTCGGATCCGGAGGCCAGCCACATACCATCAGTGGTCCACTCCAGGCAGTTGACGCATCCCTCGTGACCGACGAGCACTGCCTCCTGCTCCAACCTGTCCACGTAGGCCGGCGATGCCAGCAGACGTCGCCGGAGCATCTCGTCCAGCTCATGACCGTATTGCTGGCGCTGCCAGTGCAAGGAGCTGGCGTTCAAGGGCGTGTGCTGGCGCTGATAGCGCGAACTAGAGTACTTTACGCGATACAGTTCATCGCTCGACATTATCTCCGACTGCTGTGGATAGGATTATGACACTTGTTTCCGTTTGTTTTCGTCTCGTTCTCCGTTTAATTCATTTTGCATTCGCTGAGTGCCCCTGCCCCGCTTCGCCACCCCTTCCGTCCACAACCTTGCTGTTGTTGACACCTGTGCGCGGCGTTGCCAGGCCAGCGCGTTTCGCCGTAACGGTTTACGTTAGCTTACGGGATCGAAGAACCAAATTTCAGTTTTGGAAAATGTATTTATTTTTTCTAAAACACACGAGAAGTGAAAGATTAAGTAGAGTCTAGCACTCAACTGACTTAAGCCGCCTACGAAGGCAGACGTAAATTCATTTGTAAAACCTCCTAAACTCAACACTCGACAACTTGCATTGATGTTTTGCTTTTAGGAAAAATAACAAATAAATGGGTAAAACGTATAGTAAAAAAAAATTGAAACCAATTGCAAGTTGCAGTTTAGTCGACGGTTTTTTAGGGCTGGAAAATGGTGGAAGACATTTGAGGGATTATAACAGTTTTACCATCTGGTAACACTGCCAGATAAACTAAAAAAATCGAATTGATTTATTTAATTCCACGGAAGACGCGACGTTGACTGAAAAGCTAAGACATGTCCAACGAAAAAGAGGACGAGTGCGACAAGCACAAGCAGCAGGTGACGGCGGACGCCAAGTCCACGTCGAGCGAGGATTCGGATGAGTACCAATCGGCCGGTGAGGGCGAGGATGGCGACGGCGATGGTGACGGTGATTCCCCAGCGGAGCACCCGCCTGACAAAACCAGCCCAACGGTCGCCGTCACGCCCACAGCAAAGGCAACATCGCCACGGCCCACTGTGAAGCCAACATCCGATGCCCTGGACTATCCTATGCACCGGAGTGTTTTCGAGGACGACATCAAGTCGCTGCAGCGACGACTTCTCTTGAGCACGGCCCAAGACGAAGTGGGTCGAAAGGATAAACACGGCAATACGCCACTCCATCTGGCCGTAATGCTGGGCAGAAAGCACGCTGTCCGTTTGCTTCTGGCCCAAAACGCCCCCGTAAAGATCAAGAACAATGAGGGCTGGTCCCCGCTGTCCGAGGCCATTAGCTACGGCGACCGCCAGACAATCACACAGGTGCTGCGAATGCTAAAGCTGCAGTCCCGCGAACACATGGAGAGTCGGCGCGAGAAGCTGGTCAACGCGCTGCGCCAGATGCAGGACTTCTACATGGAATTCAAGTGGGATTTTCAATCCTGGCTGCCACTGGTATCCCGCATCCTGCCCTCGGACATCTGCCGGCTTTACAAGTCGGGCGCCTCAATTCGTTTGGACACCACACTGGTGGACTTCAATGATATGCGTTGGGAGCGAGGGGACATATCGTTCTTGTTTAGAGGTGAGGCGCCGGCAAGGGAATCACTGGTTCTGTTGGACAATGAGCAGGAGTGCTTTCAGCGGCTGCGATACGAGGAATCAGACATGGAGGATGAGGTGGATGTGCTCATGTCGACCGATATACTGGCCACCCAGATGTCCACCAAGACGATACAATTCGCACGGGCGCAACGCGGCTGGATATTCCGCGCCAATCGCAAGGAGCTAATTGGGGGCCAATACCAGTGCGAAATCTACACCATCCAGGGCTTAATCCTGAAGCAGCGTAAGAGGCGGGAACACCTGTCACACGAGGATCTACAAAAGAACCGCGCCATTGTCGAGACTATTACCAAGGGTGGCAGCCAGCAGCCGGATACGCGTCGCTCCAGCCTAGGCAGCCAGCACACGGCCACGCCGCCGGAGACCAATACACCAACGGCTCCAAATGGCATCTCACTGCCGGAGCTGCCGCGTCGCAGCTCGCTGCAGGCCCCGCCGCCTCCCACAGTCACTTGGCGTCAGTATCTCGATGCGGAGGTCGGAAAGTGCCCGCAACTGGGCCGGACACCCGTGCACAAGCAATCCAACAAGACGCTGCGAGCAACGGTAGCCATGAGCAAGGATTTTCCACTTAGCGTGGACATGCTGCTGGACGTTCTGGAAGTCGTGGCCCCCCTAAAACACATCAACAAGCTGCGCGAATTCGTCACGCTGAAGCTACCGACGGGCTTTCCCGTGAAGATTGAGATACCCGTACTGCACACGGTGACCGCCAAGGTGACGTTCCAAAAATTCGAGTTCCGCGACAACATCCCCGCCAAGATGTTCGAGGTGCCATCGCACTACTGGGAGGATGTGCGTCGCTTTCAGGACTTATGACCAGGCGACGGAGAAGCCGCGCCAAAGGCCAAAGCACCAAGCGGCGGACCGACCGGAGCAGCGACTGGCGTTCGTGTCGACTTGAATCGCAATGCGTCCTCGCCCTCCATTGCGGAGTTCGATTAATGAGGCGTCTACCGCGACACACGCCTCTCATCCTGCCCGTCCGCCTGTCCCACACATTTCATGCCGCGTTTTGTGATCACTCCAGCAAAAGTCGGAGGATACAGCTCGAACGCGGGCGGCTTGGTATGCTTAAGAGGAAAAAACCCACAAACAAAATTGCAATTTTCACTATTAGGATGGAATCCCATATTCTCGCTGTCCAAATCCAAATTAGACGCTCTGAAAATTGCAATTTTACATTTACGTTTTGTTATGTACTGTATTTGTTTTTAATCGCCTCCGCAAGGCGGGTCATTACTTAGTAGTATTTATTAAGCACAGGCTCGTCATTTTCCACAGCCCGAGTGAATGAATCACTTCAACTTCAAATGATGTTTTCAGATTGCCACCCTATTTGGTGGGGTGCGGTCCCAAAACAGCTGCTCCACTTGCGAGGAATCCAGAAAGTTCTCTTTCCCAAATTGCCTTTCGTATCTGCCGATAATCGCGGCGCTGCGAAGGTAAAACTAAATGTCCAATCTGCAGAATTGCTGGCTGATAGCCACGTTGACAGCGGCAATTGGCTAAGTTTTTAGTTTGTAAGTGATTAGATGTTGTCCAATATCCGATCGTTTCGCAAAACGATCATCATTTTATTTATGTCCATATCCCCTTTCCGTGTTTAGTGCAATTTCATATATAGTTTTAAGGTCAACTGGGAAAGGAGAAAGCTTTTTCGAAAAAAAGAGTCCACATAACCGCTTGAAGTGCGTTCATCAAACAAAGTCGTTCTTTTCTACTTAGGCTATGTGTACTAGAGAATCGATCGCAAAACCATTTCCAATCGCCTTTCCTCGCAATAGTCTCAAGTATTTAGAAGTGCGCAAAACTGAGAACAGCTCCACAAATCAATTATTAATAAATATTTATACATACGCATGTACCCAAGTATTTATTTAGTTCCATTCTAGCCAATTATTTATACAGCAAAGAGCGTCTGTACTTGCTTTGTATTTGTTAATCAACAAAAGCAGCTAGCGCCGGAATTAGTTTCGGTTCGCATTGCTTTGCTGTGATTTTGCCCTTTTTAAAACAAAATATGACTAAACACCACATGTATTTATATTTATGTATGTATAACTGCCATTGCTTGCTTTTCTTCGGACACAATTATTTATTTCGTTTATAGAACTCCAATCCACTTAGGTCAAATCGAGGCGATAATCAAATGTAATTGTTTTTAAACCGTAATCCTAGATCAAAACACATCTTCACAAGAATTCTGATGTAAGCAAAAATCAGTATATTTTACTAGGTAAGGGCAATTTATTGAAACATTTATATTTATACGTGGCCACCCTAACTGTAATTGAACCGAGCAATTGTATACGCTCTAAAAAATAATTATATACACAAACTGTAAATGTGCAAACCCAAGAGAATGTGTGTTTTATTTATAAACAAACGGGAGTCGTTGGGATTTGAAATTGAATGTGGGCGCGCGTTCTTGGTCGTTACACCACACTGCCCGGCGGGGGTGTGCTGCCGACTGCGGGCGCTTTTCAACACTGCAACTGGCTGAATCAGCTGCTTGAATCACAAAATACCCACAAATTGTAACAAAATTTCGTCTCTGAAACGAAATAAGCAATAATTGAAGCCTACCAAGATGATTGTCCCACGCCTGGCACTTCCCATAAGCCTTGCCCTGCAGCGCGTCTCGCGCCGGGTGGCGGAACACCCCCATAACCTAAGGATCCTGCAGCGCCACATGTCCAGCGTGTACTTCCGCAGTGGAGCCATCAAACCCAAGCCCGAGGAGATGCCCTTCGGCCTGCTGGCCATCTTCTGTGCCGTCATACCGGGACTCTTCGTGGGCGCCACCATCAGCAAGAACGTGGCCAACTTTCTGGAGGAGAACGATCTGTTCGTGCCCGCGGATGACGACGACGACGAGGATTAAGCAATCCGGACACTTGACAATCTCCATGTGGGAGTGCCTCCTAGTCGGGATAAATGTGTTGGCTACGTGTCTTTGTCCCACGCATAGGAACCCAGCTCTCGGCCATATATTTATTCATCCTTTAGCCTCCTTTTTCTACATACATATAAGAATCCGCGCACCTCTTGCATTTTTTTGTGTATTGTGTATTCTTCAAGTCCCGCTTTGATATTTTGGCTTTCTAAATGTTAACTATGCTTGTTAAATACTTGAATGTACTAGAATTAAATAAAGTTTATTCGACTATGCTTAAAATCTGTGTTATATAATGGTGCCCTGCTAAAAAACTTACATATATGGCATCTGATATATGTATGTTAATATCAAGTAGATATTAAACATAAAATTCCATTCCACCCACATTCCGCTGAAAAATGAAAACACTCGCTTTTGCCGAAGTGGAATTTTATTGTAATTAAATTTGTTGGGTGTACAAAGGTATGTTTTAAGGACTTTCTCTTTGCGTTTCTTACAATTTCTTCAAATGGTTTTAATTGCTGGGCTTTTGCTTCGAAGACGCGCAATCAAGTTTCAAGAATCCTATTTTCTTTAATCATACAAATTATGTTTTATTTCTCTTTAATATATAAGGATACATATATATATCTGCTATATATAGAAGTGTGTTGACTTGCGTATATTTCGTGAAAAGTAAAAGTTTTTTTCTCGCAATTTCCCTTGAATGAACATTCCAATTCGGGTTTCGGTTATGTTTTTTTTTCTGTTTTACTCTCATTATTTTGTTTGTTTGTTTGTTTTTTAAATAATTTTGCATTTTCTGCATACATGTGGTTTTGTGTTTTGCAATTTTTTCAATGATTTTTCCTTGGGTTTTTATTTGTTTTCGATTTGTTTAATAAAAAAATATGTATTTCACTGCCCAGAGCGAAAGCCATTTCTACTTCCGCTTGCGTTAATATATCATTTTATGTATGTATGGTGTAAAAACATCATTTACTGGTAATACTCTCGATTTCCTTTGTAACAGAAGTCGGAACGCAAATGAAATCGAGGCGGCTTACCAGCTCTTCTCATTAAATACATATATTTTCTCGCAAATGTTTATAAATGTATGCATGTTTTTCCTTCTCTCGGATAATAGTGTAATCATAAAAATCCTGTCTGCTTTCTTGTTGTTTATTAATATGCTTCATAAGTTGTTTACGCTTTAGCGTTTTTCATGTGTTTCTTGTATTTCTCATATATGTTGTGGTTGTTGTTTGTTTAATATGTGTGTTGCTGTGTGTGTGTGTTTGTGTTTATATATATTATATTTTTTTGCTGTTTTTACATAGGTTTTGCCATTTTTTTGTAGTTTTTTGATTTATGTTTTGTTTTCATTTGTCAACATATTTTTTCAGCTGTTGGTATTCTGTATTTTCTCTCTTTTCTCAAAGTAGCAAAAACTTGACTCTCATATTCTTGCGGTTTTCTTTTTCTTTCTTTCTTTCTATTCTTCTGTTCTCTGCACAGTTTGCTTTACATTTTTTCGTTTTTATTTTAACTCTTTTGCAATTTTTTTGTTTTTTCTTTGCTTTTTTAAAAGTGTATGGTTGTCGCGTTTCTTTTTCTAAACAAAGCTTTCTTAAAGTTTGAATTTGAGAAAAAAGAATTGAAAAAAATTACATATCGCTTTCGTGTTTGTTGTTGTTTGAAAGTGTGGATGGAAAAAGTGTACGAAAAACTCAATATGTATGTAACACTAGAAACTTGTTTAAAATTTTTAAAACACAATTTCAATACTTGCAAGAAGCGGTTTACATGTATGCTTTGCTTTAATCTGTTTATTTTGCATTGGGTTTTTGGTGTTTTCTTTATACGCATACAAAATAATATCGATCCAGTTAAAGCAATAACGAAATTTTTTCATTTCACATTTTTCCGTTTTTTTTTTTAATTAACATGTTTATGTAAAAAAAAGAATTTATAAGTGGACTGCAGAATTTCATTGCGTGACTTTCTTCTTTTTGCTTCGTGTACTTGCGTAAATGCGTTCGAAATTAAATGATTGAAATTGCTTTTGTTGATGTTTCTGGGATTAGAAAAGAAAAAGCCGTAGATTTTTCGCTTTGTTCTTCTGTGTTAATTGTGTGTCCTTGGCAATCCTCCCTTGCGCAAAGCATCAGTGAATGCGAATTGTTGTTGTTCATGTATTGAAAGATTAGTGGAAAACTGCAAGGACAAAAGAGCGGCGAGTTTAGACAGATTGAACTTTACGGGAAATCTGTAGACTACTTACTTTTTGGGTGTAAAGTGTTCTTGTAAAATGTTCATACGCTTGAGCTGTTCGAGCTTAGTTGGCGGGCTCGGTGACGCGGTGCACCTGAAGCACGGCCACAGCCTCCTCCACCTTGGCCTTGAGGGCCTCCTGATCCTCGATCATGTGCAAGAGCTCAGAGTTTTCAATCTCCAACAACATGCCGGTGATCTTGCCAGCCAAATTGGCGTGCATATGCTCAATCATCGGATACAGACGCTCGCCGAGGATCTGTTTCTGCTCCTGCGGCTTGGCGTTGGCCAGCAACGAGGCAATGAGCTTCTCAGAATCTGCAAGAATAGCAAAGGTGCCATTAGTGACAAATCGTGAGTATTGTCAATCGATCTAAAACTTACTCTTTCCTTGCAATTGCTGTGGAATTGGCTGGGTTTGATGCAACTGTGGCACTGGAGGATTGCGCATGTTTGAGGTGTACTTATAGTTGGAAGTACGCTGCTGGGCACCGCCAGCGATTTGGGCTCCGGGGATCTGCATGTTGGGGGCTGCAGTTTGCTGGCCAGTAATGGCGCGAGCTCCAGTGTTGCGCATGTTGTTAGCCGCAGCAGCGGCAGCGTGTGTGCCCTGCACCTGAGGCTGAGCTCCGCGAGCGCCAGCAGCAGCCGAACGGAACTGAGTAGGCACCGCACCGGCTGTGCCCTGGAAGCCACCAGCAGCGGCAGCTCCGGCCTGGACACCCTGTATGGCTGCTGGGGGACGCACCTGGGGCACCCAGCGGGGTGTGTTTCTCATCTGGGTGGCCACCTGGGAACCGAAGAAACGCTGATTTGACGGAAGGGTCGGCACAAAGAAGCCGCTGGCCGCGTTGGGCTGGTAGATCTGTCCCAACTGCTGCATACGCATGCCGGTCATGTGACGCATGTACTGCGAGGCGAGATGAGCCTTGCGCTCCTCCTTCCTTTGGGCCAAAGCAACGTACAATGGCTTGCTGCCGACGACGCGACCGTTCAGCTCGGTGACGGCGCAGGTAGCCTCGCTTGCGGCATTGAAGCACACGAAACCGAATCCCTTGGAGCGACCCTCCTCATCGGTCATGACCTTGGCCGATGTGATGTTGCCATACGGAGAGAACGCGATGCGTAGACGATCGTCATCGATTGTGTCGTCCAGGTTCTTAACGTACAAGTTAACGCCGAACACAGACTCGTGACGCTTCTGCTTCAGTTCCTCGAACTTGCGCTTCAGCTCCTGCTGGCGTTCGGCCTTCTTCTGGGCACGAGCCACATAAAGGGACTTGCCCTCTCCCATGTCCTTGCCATTAAGAGCCTGAACGGCCGCCTCAGCAGCCTCTGTGGTCTCGAATGCAACGAATCCGAAGCCCTTGCTCTTGCCATCCTCCTTGGACATGACCTTGTAGCTGGTTATCTTGCCGTAGGGCTCGAAGAATTCCTTCAGTTTTTCATCGTCGAAATCCTCGGTGAAGTTCTTCACATACACATTGGTAAAGAGCTTAGCCTTCTCGCCCAGCTCCTTCTCGCGCTCCTTGCGCGGGATGAACTTACCCACGTAGACCTTCTTGCCGTTGAGCAACATGCCATTGACCTTGTCGATGGACGTGTTTGCGGCCTCCTCGGTCTCGAAGTGGACGAATCCATAGCCCTTTGAGTTGCCCTTTTCATCGGTGGCTACCTTGCAGCTTAAGATGTTGCCGAAGGCGGAGAAAGTGTCATAGATGGCCTTGTTGTCGATGGCCCTATCTAAGTTCTTGATGAACACGTTGCCCACACCGGAGCGGCGAAGAGACGGATCACGCTGAGACCACATAATGCGAATGGGCTTGTTGCGAACCAGGTCAAAGTTCATGGTGTCCAAAGCACGCTCAGCTGTGGATGAAAATCGGGAAAATATTTGGTTACTACCGATACTATTTGGGTATATCAAGATCATTATAAGTTGAAGGGGCTTAAATAACAATGTGACTCTTCAACTTCTGCACTGGCCATGAGCAAAAGCAGCGCAGTGCATGGTAAGTCAAGTCTGATCTTTTATCTGGCAACTATGAATCTTAGTCGTGTCAAAAAGGGTTACATCTGACCAACCAATGGGTAGGAGTTGCTAGAAGTCTAAATCCAAGGGGACAATCTTTCCAGTCTAATTATGTGATACCTTAAGTGTTTGTTATGCTTCTACTTCTGCAGATGGTATGCAAAACCCATCAGCATGGTAAGTTGCATTGCTTTCTCTGGCAACTATGAATCTTAGTCGTGTCAAAATGGGTTAAATATGACCAACCAATGGGTAGGAGTTGCTAGAAGTCTAAATCCAAGGGGACAACCTTTCCAGTCTATTCATGTGATACATAAGGTGTTTGTTATGCTTTTACTTCTGCAGATGGTATGCAAAACCCATCAGCATGGTAAGTCGCATTGCTTTCTCTGGCAACTATGAATCTTAGTCGTGTCAAAATGGGTTAAATCTGACCAACCAATGGGTAGAAGTTGCTAGAAGCCTAGATAAGAAAGGGCACAATCTTTCGAGTCTAATCATATGATGCATTTAGTGTTTGTTATGCTTCTACTTCTGTGGATGGCATAGATCGACCATCTACATGGTAAGTTGCATCGCTTTCTCTGGCAACATTGAATCTTAGTCGTGTCAAAAAGAGATAAATCTGACCAACCAATGGGTAGGAGTTGCGAGATTTGTATCTTAACCATAACTAATTGTAGCCCCAAAAAAAGGAGAAAGGAAAATCATGCAGGGTGTTACTAGTCTAGAACGAGGTGGTATCATTTTGACTGGTCTGTTTTTTCAACCTAACCTTAATAGCCAGAGTTCAAGAAACTTGCTGGAATGCGACAGGCTTTCACACGCAGCGTAATCATCACCAGCCGCCAGCTTTGTGCCATTGTGCGCTTAATTGAATAAACAAATGTAAGCGAACAACGGGAATCGAAGAAGCATCAACTATGCGCAGTGAAAGTTTTGTTTTCGTTTTTTGTAAAAACAAGATTTTAATGGGCAAAAGAGAGGCCGAAAAGCAGTTCACTGACATGTCAAGAATTTGGAAGTGTTAATGGATGGACTGCGGAGGGTATGGAAGATTTGTGAAAGTGAAAGCAAAACAAAAGTTGGAGGCAGTACGAAAACTAAAGAGCGAACGTGCGGAAACTCAGTTAATGGAATATAACCTAAAATAGATGAAGGCCAAAAAGAAATGGTCCAAACAACAATGAACACATGTTTTTGCGCGTCGGCGTGTGCGTGCGCGCAAGTTTGCCGCTTGGAAACAACACACACACCACACAAATAAAACGAGAAGAACGGGCAATGAAACAATGAAACCACCAATGGGCGGGGCTGCGATAAGCTGTATGGGCAGTATGAAACCATATTATTCCATCATAATTGCAATTTTGTGCGAAATTGAGACGGAAATTTCTAGGCGAACAGTTGATGAGTGCGACGAGCCAGCTGTTTAGCCCCCATCATCCCCCCGCACAAAACGTATCCATCCAGAATAACTGGAACTGATATAATCATGTGTGTGTGCACACTGGTGGGAATTGGGTGCGTGTGTGTGTGCGCGAGGAGATTAACGTAAGCAATGCACTGTGGAGCAAGTTATGAAACACTTGGAAGCCGTTTATCTGGTCTCCTATGAAAGACATCTTTCCATAAAGTCCAGTTTCGACTTGCGTTTAGCCCCACTGTATGACATGTGCTAGTGTGCGTGCGTGTGTGAGTAAGCGAGTGCAAAACTGCACACGTGTTTTCTTTGTTTCGCGCGGAAGGGGGCTACTTTTGCGGGTACTACGACTAAAAAATTACACTACTTTTGCGGGGATTACTCACCATCGGCTGGCTGCTGGAAGTTGACGTAGGCATAACCCAAAGAGCGACGGGTAATCACATCGCGGCAGACACGAATGGACAGCACTGGACCAGCAGACGAGAACTTATCAAAAAGTCCCGATTCGTTGACGTCCTGTGGGAGATCACCGACGTATAGAGAAGCCATATTTGGTGATCAGGTCTACCTGCAATATTTAACAATTAATTTCCACTTTTTTGACACTTATTTTTGGGTTTTTTTCTTAATCTTTACGGACCGGATGGATTCGACCAGGCAGGCGGTGAAATAGAAAGAAAAAAAGCGGCGTGGCTTTTGGTCTTCTATTCGTCTCTCTGTCTGTGTGTCTGGGTGGCAACACTGGTACATGTGACAGTCGGTAGACATGGCAACGTTGGCATTTGCTTTGTTGTTGCTCTTTGCGCTCCCCTTTTCTCTTTCTCTTCGTGTTGGAAAATTTCCACACATACACACAGACACAAAGATAGACACGCGTTTGACTGCTCGAATTTTGGCGAATTCTTTCGTTTTCCCGAAAATATGCGACAACTAGTCCCTAGACCACGATTTGCGGACAATCTAGCGTTTATATACGCCATCTTTGAGCGAAGAACGAACGCAAACAAAGCAAATTGTGATAGGAAAGGAAAATTTCCCCATTCGCTTTGTCGTGCGTTGCGCCCTCTCACTCACTACACCACTGAAACCAATAGCTTTGCACTCTACTTACTTCTCAAACACGCTCGATTTTTTGCTACTTTTTACAATTTTTTTTGTTACGTTTTTGTGTTTTAATATTTTTTTTTATTTTTTATATATTTTTTCTTCACAAAAAATATGTGATAAGCCGTGTGCTGAAAGCGAATCCACGACCGCTCACGTAAACGGACTCTACACGACTCATAGAGAGGAGATTCGTTAGCGATGACCCCACAAAGTATCGATTAAATCCCACTGCACAGTGCTGCCACATAGGGTTACAGACAAATGAAATGTCACTAAAAAATCCGTGAAGACAATTTACAAATTACAAAGCATAATTTTGAACTGGATATATGTACATATTTCAAAAAAGCTAGCCATCACCCACAGGAAAATGTTTATCTTAAGCTTATTCCCGAAACCAGAAATACTTGTGCATTTTCAGGGGTTCTTTGGTAACTCTGCTTCATTTAACGCTTGAAAAAAAAGTAATGTTCTGCTATTTTCGCCAATGTCCTTGAATACCTTGTCCCATCCAAAATAAGGAATGCAGTTTTATTTCTTTTTAATCATGCCCAGCTGGCGAAAAATATTTGTCGTGTAGTTCAAGGCTTTAAAAAGGAGCGTAGATTTTAGAAAATGATTCTTAGGCACTGCACCTCTTGAATATTAGCGTATGCACCAAAAACACAATCCCATCTTTGGAATTCCCCACTCTGCGAACTCACCTAAATCAGAGAATAAAGCGATGAGGCTGCAAGTCGACACTCCGAGAAGTTCTTGAGTACTTCTTTTCGTTCTCGCTGGAAATCGGCACTACAGAGCTTGGCGTATTTTTTAAGTTTTTTTTTTGTGTTTTATTTTTTACGAAATAAACGACATTCAAGGATGGCCGAGAATATTTTTTTTTTCTTTTTCCCGTTTTAAACGCCTTGTGCATGTGCCCTATCTGGCGATCGAGTACCTAATGAAGCGGTGAGGCGTCGGTGTCTGACAAACTTCAAAGCGAAGTGTCACTTTGGGCGCCTACTGGCGTTCCCTAAGTAAAATCTCAAAAGATTTGACATTTCGGAAACATTTATTTGGGCATTATATACTTCATTAAACATATTTCGATCTGGTTTGGCCAGCATTTACTTGGCTTGAGAATTGGTTTGCTTTCAACTCAATTTTGATTTTTCGTAGCATTTAATAGTTAAACATAAATCGTACTGGCTTAATTCATTATTGTGTAGTTTTGCCTAGACTATGGGTGAAAATTATTGAACTAGTCCTACAATTTATTAAATTTGTGTGTATGTATGTATATCATTTGTTTTTTTTGTATGCATGACATGATTTGTGAGTTTTCCCATTTTAATGTACATTTTTCAAAAACATACATGGGCGTATCGCTAAAGTACAGTACTGAACTTAACTGAATTGTTCTCATTTCAATAGACATTATTTAATACGTTTTCATTCAGCAGCGAATGTTAGATAGGCTTCCAGATTAATCTTGTAATACTTTTACCAATTTTGTGGAAATTTATTTATGTTTTGCTGCAACACTTAACTGCCATTGCACAATTATAACCTGTATTCAGTTGCTTTTTGCATTTTTTCGTTTTTTTTTTTACATTTTAACATTTTATCGCTTTACTGCTGAACCAATATTTTGAACATTTTTTTGCTATTTTGGCAGTGGGTTGGTAATAAACTTTTAAAAATTAACAAATAAAGAGGCCCGTAGTTGGCAGCGTTCATTAATACATAATAACGAAAAGAAATGATAATGGAAATGAAGAATATAAAATTCATAATGAATCGGTATGCCAAAGGGTTCAATTTCCAAGCAATCCAATCGCCGTTGTCGCAGTATCTCCGCCCCACTCCACCAGGTACTGGACTTGTCCATTTCCCACGCGCCGCTTGGCCCGAATGGCGAAGGGCTCACCAGCATCTATGCGATTCATGGCGCCACCAAAGTACTTGTTCACCGACTGCTTCAAGTCCAGCATGGAATGTCCTGGGGCTCCAATGCCGTTGCTGCTGCTGCTGGTTGTCGTCGAGCTGGTGGAGTTCCGGCGGCTTTGGCTGGGTGACTGCTTCTGTGGCCGCTGGCGCAACAGGCGCCCGTGTGTTGGCTTTCCCATTGGCGGCGCGGGTGGCTGCAGATCTTTGGCATAGATAGGAAGGTAGTGGCTGGGTATGGGATTGATGGTGGTGGTGCTGATGACCTATTAAGTGGAAACGAAAAAACATCTCAAACTTTGTAGTTACATTGTAGTTAGTTAAACTCTTACCTCAATGGCCGTGGTCAGGCGGCGAGTGCGTCGTCTGCGCACTTCCTGATTGGGTCCTATCGTAATGTCTTTGGCACTCAGTCTTCGCTTAATGGTGCGCACCATGCGCGGCTGCTCCTTGGAGGTGCCCTTAAGCTTGAAAATGCTGTTGATGATGCCATTTACTCCGACTCCAGCTCCCACACCGATACTTCGTCCCTGCGACGCCTTTTTGGGAGTCGCCATAAGGAAGGGATTGTTGCGTCCCAGAAAGTTGACTGGCGGTGGTATGATGAGGTCCAACGAACTGGTTCCCCGACTGCTGCTTGAGTTCTCGTCGGATGATAGATCACAGTGATTGCGGCTGTTGTCATAGCGTTTGGACAATCGGAAAGCCTTGCGCTTCCGACTGCTGTTTGCGTCCAGCAGCGGTGGAATGGGAGCTGGTAGTTTGCCGGAATCGCCATCGTTGGCATTGTCGTCGGCGAGGTCCGGCTTCAGTGGCAACTCATGCTTATCGGGCTTCTGAGCGGCCTGCTTTTTGGCCTTCTCAATGATCTGTTTGATGGGTATTTCGTCCTCGCTGGTCTCGACTGGGTCATCTTCATCTGTGTTAAACTCATACACATCTTTGGGAGCTCTTTTCGGAAGTTCGCTGGCACCTCCGTCAGGCTCTTCGGGCATGAGCATTAGTTTAAATCTGTTTTCGAGCAGCTCATCGGACAGCTCCTCGTGGGGCTCAAGGAATACCTTGGGAATATGTGGCGGGCCACTGTGTCGCAGTGCATAGAAGGCCGGAGCCCTTTTAAACTCCCTGCCACAGACAAATCTGTCGGAGTAATCCTTAAGGGTTTGCTTGAGACGCTCCATCAGTGCCGTTTCGGGCAGTGTACGCCACTTCTCGCAGATAGGCAGCTGGTGGCGCTGCTCGAGTATGAAGGGCCAAATGTCATTTAGCAGGTGATGGTACTTTTGGTGCTGATGCTTTCGCAGATTGTATAGTGCAATGTGGAGCACGTCCACCCATTCGATTTGCATACGACGAACGAATTCCATGCCATTGTTGCAGACCGTGCAGCAGAACACAAAGAATCTAGAAAACGAGATCGATATCAGTTTTGATTACAGTTAAGCAATTGATCACGTACATATCGCCGCGCAGCAGCTTCTTCTTGAAGTTCTGCATGCATTGGGTGTGGAACCAGTTCCGACATTTGCAGCACTGCAGCATGTTGTGATCGAATTTTCCCGGTTTTCCGCAGTAGCAGTAGATCTGCTCTTCGTTGACCCGATGCTTCTCATCCCAGCTGAGCTTATCCGCCTGTGGGTAAAACCGGATTAAGAATCTAATCCGCTGGCTTGATTTCGTAGAATACTTACATGGTAGGGCAACTGTCGGCAAATTCCCGCTGGTTTTGTGATCTTATGGCTGACAGGCTGTTGCATTTTCATGGGTTTAGCGCAGCGTTTGCAACTCCAAATTCCGCTGCCGGTAACAATTTCAACGGTGCAACCACGATGATAGCCACGTCCGCAGCGCTCGCAAATTTCGACCACGTCTTCGATATCCGATCGCTTGCAGGCCACGCACATGGGTCCACTGGGGGAGGTATTCGAGGATTCCGTGGTAGAGGCACCGCCTCCGCCAGCGGTAACCGAGCTACCGCCTCCCAGCTTGCGCAGTTTATCCGGTTCACACCATTGCTCCGACTGGTCATCAAAGCGTATAAGATATTGATCGCTTGTCTGGTCAATAATGGTGCCCAGGTAAAACCTGCCATCGTTGCATTTGATGAAGACATCCTCCTGAAGCGCATACGTGACCGCTGGCGAGGGAGCGGCAACTGGTGGTGCCTGCGGCGGTGGTGGTGATGGAGGTGTGGGCGGCGTTGGCGGTGCTGCTTCGACGGTCTTGAAGCTTGGCTTCATTGAGTTGACGCCTTTGAGCAGCGACTGCGTGGCTAGTAGCGGAGGCGAGGGCGAACTTTTACCGGGTGAACTCATGGCCTCCGGCGTAGTTGGCGGTGTCTGTGGCGTTGTGGTCGTAGAATCGGGCTCGTCAATAATCACCACTGCTGCTGAGGTGGTCGCGGTGCCACTATAACTGCTGCTGGATACAGAGCTGCTGCTGCAGCTGCTGCTATCCGCCGTGCTGCTGTCGATGAGGGGCAGGATGGCCTTATGCTGGATGGCCGGTATGATAGGCGAAGGTTGTTGGGCCGTGGTAAGCGACGAACTTAGCGAAGTGGGCGTCTCCGTATAGTGGTTATTGATGCAAATATTTATGCGGTCTAACACGACGGTGGAGGGCGGTGAGGAGGAATTGGTAACAGGCACCAGCGGCGGCGGCTGCAGTTGCTTGCCAGTTCCGCCGGCCGCCAGCAGGTTGATTTGGCCCGAAGTTTGGTTACCGCCACTGGGCAAGTAGTAGGACTGAACGGGTGCATATGTGGAGTGCGCTTCCTGCGGCGACTTGTTCAGACTGTATACACTTGGGGCCGTCGAGATGATTCGTATGTTGTTGGCTTTGAATGGGCTGCAGCTTGTTGCCGCCTGTTGCTTCGGTGGCGTTGATTGCTGAGCAAAACTGTTCGTGATCTGGATGGTGCTGGGATGTGTGGGATGCGTGGTCTGCGGCCCAGTGGTGGCATAGTATCGCTTGGCCACCGTGGCAGGTCCTACGCTGGGCGGCAGGATCTGGTAGGTGGTGGTCATCCACTGCGGCTGCTGGCCAGCTGGCTGTGCTAAATAGCCGTAGGTGGCCGTAGGAGCTGATGGGCCGGCGGTACTCGGCTGTTGCATGAACGGATGTGCCACGTTCTGCGGCGGATGATCGTGTTGCAAGTGAAAATGGTTGTTCATCATTGCGGCTGTGTGTGCGTGCTAGATGGGTTGATTCTTCCTGTGCGCAGTCTTTTCTGAAAAATTGGGATCCTCAGTTCGATTTGCCGGCTTTTCGCGGCCCGTTTTTTCATTGATTTTGCGATCGTTTCCCGCTGATTAACACGAGCTCATTAATCTGGCGCCTTTTTCGTCGAATTTGTTGTTGCCCGCCGACACATACATGCACACTTTTGCTACACATACGGACTGGAGAGCGGGCCCTTTTGTATTCTCTGTGTCTTCCTCATTCGTACTTTTCCACACGCACCACTGGCACTTCTAGTTTCGGGTGCCGATTTACGCACCTTTAAGTGTGTTTCGATTCGTGCATTAAATTAGCATGTTGCTCTAATTGATCCGGCTATCGGCTTTGAACGTCGTTGTCCCAAGTTCATCTTTAACACCAGCGAAAATGCACAAAACAAATCACTTGAAAATTAATTTGTGTCAGCCATTTTTCAACATATGCCCACCAGTGTGACCGCATCCAACAATTATTCTTTTGGTTACGTTTTCATATTTAAATCTACCACAACTTATGTTATGCGAATAAAATTAACTTGATTAAAATAAATAAAGAAACATTGGGCATTGTTCACCACAATTTTACATTTTTATATTTTTAAATATATTGAAACGTATAAAATACCATAAATTTACTGAATTATTACCACTGTATCGGCAAAGACTCAGCGGTCTCGTCCTGGAAAATACTAGAAAAGTCATTTAAATATCTTCTAAAGATTCAAAAATGTTAATATCATACAAAATTTAGAGTTTAAATGTAAAGTGACAATAATAAACACAAATTAAACAAACAAAATAAAACTAACATTAAGGGAAAACTTTTTAATTGTCAAGGTAAATCTTGTCGAAATTTCAAAATAAATGTTAATTTGTTTAGTAAGTTCGCCTTATTATTATGTCCTTTTATGTACTACTTCACCTAAAATCAAACCAACTAGTTTTAATTTTAACTCATAATTAAAGTCAAGTTATCAAATAGAAAATACTAAATACTAGAATCCTTATTGTTTCTACTGCTGTATTAATGTCGACAGTTGCGTATCAATTAAAACTATGGGTACACACATATCAATACTAGCTTTAAAAACAAATCACAGAATTATTTAATAAGTTTTTAGTGTAATGATCATCCAGGTAATTGGGGTCAATATACGAATACGAAGCTGCGCGCCAGAAAATACTAGATAAAAACAGAGGACCAAGCAGACAGCCAGCAATGGTATAAATAGCAGCGAACTTTAGTTCGTTGGGTTTTTACCAATTTGGTCACGCTGCGAACAGAAGTAAATTTACTTGACGGAGGTTTCATTAAATTTTCACTTGTTAATAAAACGCGAAAAAGCACATAAAAACCGAAGAACTGTTAAAACAAAAGCGGTACGCCAAGAAAGTGAAGTGTAATAACTAAACTAAACGAGTAAAACGCGAGTTTTTCACTCCGCGAAAGGCTTGTGAGCTGAAAAGTGGTAAGGTAAGTAGGTTGAGCAGGAGAAGAAGAACTGGAGCTCCATTTGTGCAAGTTGGTGGCTCGAATGACGCACTTGGCTGCAACCAAAAACATTCGATTCGATCAGAGCTGCAACTTTCACAAATTGTACCCATATGTACATTTTACATATGTATGGTGTACCTGGACACGCACACTGATTCCCGCACCCATACAAACACACTTACACACACACATACCGTGGAAAAGTGAACTGTGAACTGGAAAAAGTGTGTGTGTTGGTGTGCAGTGAATTCATTGACTACTCCTTTCCAGGCTGCTGGTCACTTTATGTCCAGGTCGCGTTCATCTGCTAAAGCCGTGCAGTTCAAGCACGAATCGGAGGAAGAGGAGGACGACGAGGAGGAGCAGCTGCCTTCCAGGAGAATGCACTCTTACGGAGACGCCACGGCCATCGGAAGCGGGGTGCCGGCCTTTTTGGCCAAATTGTGGCGCCTGGTGGACGATGCCGATACCAATCGCTTGATTTGCTGGACCAAGGTAAGCCTACGCCGCCATATTGTTTATTTACCTTTCCAGGGACTCCCCTCCCACCACTTACCGCTAATCAGCATGGCAACAACAATGACTTGCCCATGCAGGTGTCTCAAGCTCTCTTTCTCGCGTTTCGCTCTTTGTTTTGTTGTTGCCCATGCCGCATCGCACGTATGCAAGTTGCCTTCCCCACACACTCATCTTGTTATTGTTGTTGTTGTCGATGTTGCCATTTGCATGCGTACGTGCGTGAACTGTGGAAAATTTTCCATCTCCAACTGACAATCGAATAATTTCCCTTGGTCATTCAGTTGGCTTTTCATTTAAGATAAGAGTAATTGCTTCCCACTTAGGTTACCACACACTCTTAACGAAGAGTTTACTGATAAGCGTACGGTTCGCCAACAATTTTTTGTCAAAAACATACGCTCATTAATATGTGCGTATGATAGTAACATAATCTAATTTTCAAATCCAATATTTTTAGCGTGTTTCACACATAAATATCTGAGAAAAACTTGAATCTTAAAATGAAATAGTTGACAAATGTTATAAAATACGAATTTCTTGATAACTACTTGAAGTTTTTAATGTTGTTCAAAAAGTACATTTTATATATTATATAAACTTTAGAAGAAGATACACAAAAACACTAGTTTCAGCTTTGGCTCGTAACTATAGTTTTGCATCTATAGATATAATTACAATTAGCTAATTATTTTCGTTGCTTATCGGTTTTAGTTTGCGGCCAACCGCTAATAGGTTTGTGGCAACCACATATCAGCATGACTCTCATATCGCTTCCGTTTTTCGTTTTATTTTTGCAGGATGGCCAAAGTTTTGTTATACAAAATCAAGCGCAATTCGCCAAGGAACTATTGCCACTGAACTACAAGCACAACAACATGGCCAGCTTCATAAGGCAATTGAATATGTGTAAGTAAATGAAGCGTGTGCTTTGAAACATCAACTGAAAACTAAAATCACCTTTAATTTGTGCTTTGCAGATGGATTCCACAAGATCACCTCTATCGACAATGGCGGACTACGTTTTGATCGCGACGAGATTGAGTTTTCACACCCATTTTTCAAGCGCAATTCGCCTTTTCTACTGGACCAAATCAAAAGGAAGATATCGAACAACAAAAATGGTGACGACAAGAGTGCGCTGAAGCCGGAGGCCATGTCGAAGATTCTCACCGATGTGAAGGTCATGCGGGGTCGTCAGGACAATCTGGATTCGCGCTTCTCCGCCATGAAACAGGAGAACGAAGTGCTGTGGCGCGAGATAGCCAGCCTGCGCCAAAAGCACGCTAAGCAACAACAGATAGTCAACAAACTGATCCAGTTCCTAATTACCATCGTGCAACCGTCGCGCAACATGTCTGGCGTGAAACGCCACGTGCAGCTGATGATCAACAATACGCCGGAAATTGATCGTGCACGCACCACTAGTGAGACCGAGAGCGAGAGTGGCGGCGGCCCTGTTATCCACGAGCTTAGGGAGGAGCTTCTTGATGAGGTGATGAATCCATCACCGGCTGGCTACAACGCAGCCTCACATTACGACCAAGAGAGTGTCTCTCCGCCTGCCGTTGAGCGTCCGCGATCTAACATAAGCATTAGCTCGCACAACGTTGATTATTCGAATCAGAGTGTGGAGGACTTGCTGCTCCAGGGAAATGGAACCGCTGGCGGTAGTCTTCTAGTAGGCGGAGCCGCTTCTCCTTTGGCCCAAAGTGTGAGTCAATCGCCGGCGCAACATGATGTCTACACAGTCACTGAGGCGCCCGATTCTCATGTCCAGGAGGTGCCAAACAGTCCGCCTTATTACGAGGAGCAGAATGTGCTTACCACGCCCATGGTGAGGGAGCAGGAGCAGAAACGTCAGCAGCTTAAGGAGCACAACAAGCTACGACGACAGGCAGGAGATGTTATACTTGATGCTGGAGATATTCTCGTAGATAGTTCGTCGCCCAAGGCGCAACGGACAAGCAGCCAGCATAGTACGCAACCTGATGTGATGGTCCAGCCAATGATTATAAAGTCTGAGCCGGAGAACAGTTCCGGACTGATGGATCTAATGACACCCGCGAGCTCCGATCTGTACAATGTTAACTTCATCAGTGAGGATATGCCGACAGATATTTTTGAAGTAAGATGCATTTGAACCATCTTATGGTGGTTGCTAACTCTTTTCTCTTAACTCTTTAGGACGCTCTGCTTCCCGACGGCGTGGAAGAGGCAGCCAAACTGGACCAGCAGCAAAAATTTGGGCAATCGACAGTAAGCAGCGGCAAGTTTGCCAGCAACTTCGATGTGCCCACCAACAGTACGCTTCTGGATGCCAATCAGGCCTCGACATCGAAAGCAGCGGCCAAGGCGCAAGCTTCTGAGGAAGAGGGCATGGCTGTGGCCAAATACAGTGGCGCTGAGAACGGAAACAACCGAGATCCCAACAGCAGTCAACTCCTCAGGATGGCCTCAGTGTTAGTAGACAAGAAGAATTCAAATCCAAGTCGGATAAGCCATAATCAAGCGGCTAATTCTTACTGTTGCAGTGACGAACTCCAGGGGCACTTGGAAAACATGCAAGATGAGTTGGAAACACTGAAGGATCTGCTACGTGGCGATGGGGTGGCCATTGATCAAAACATGCTCATGGGTGTAAGTGTCAACACTTAGTAGACTTTCTTCTATTCTATTAGCTGTCCGTTTGTCCGACTCGATGCTGATTAAACTTATGTTCTATTTACATGATTAGGCGCTCAGCAGGACGCCCAATTTTCAGTTGCCCGAGGACGAGCTGCTTTTAAAGGTCAGCACAAAACGTCCAGATCTGGCCTTCGTCTGAAAATTCCCCTGCTGAACTAACTAACACAATGTGGTTTATTTGTATACTTTACAGCTGTTTAACGACTCTGATCTGATGGACAACTATGGCCTATCGTTTCCCAATGACAGCATTAGCAGTGAAAAGAAAGGTTTGTTCCGAAATCAGTATTAATTCCTTGGCTTGAGACTAACCGCTTTAATGATTCAAGCAGCACCCAGTGGCTCCGAACTGATTTCCTATCAGCCCATGTATGATCTGTCCGACATTTTGGACACGGACGACGGCAACAATGACCAGGAGGCCAGCAGGCGCCAGCTGCAGACGCAAAATTCGGTTTTAAATACGCCACGTCACGAGTTGTAACTTATATTAAGTAGCAGCAGCTCAGCCGTTTAACTGGCGAACAAATTGTTTTTAGTGTTAAGTGCAAATCTTGACACGTTAATTTTCATCACCTACTCTGTCTAACCTTTTAGTTGATTCATACCGATAATCACAGTAGTAACCACTATAATCATATGAATGATCTGTATATGCCTTATGCACTATATATATGATATATAGACTAACCAGTTCTTGTTGTAGAAAGACTCGAAGAATCAATAAAGATTTAGATTTATTTTATATCGCGGGATTTTGCGAGCCTCAGCTCAGCAGGTAGAAGATTTTTAGTTTGCACTAACCGATCGAGTGCAATGAAAGCTGCTCGCATCGTAGACGATTTAAGACCGCACGCTTTAGTTAATACGTTTTACACACTACTTTTATTATTATATACAAATAAATTGTTTAATGCCGCGTTGAGCTGCAAATGAAATCAAATGTGTACTTTTTCTTTGGAACAATGAAACTCCGTTTGCAGCTACCTTGTGCATACTTTTATTCGACTCAATGTTGATACAACTGAAGAGATATGAACTATGGACACATCGCCTCAAATTAACCTAGAACTTAGCCTAGGACGCGAAACGTAGAGTTGCAAGTTGTTTGCATGTTAATACATAAATGAAGTGGGAGTGTGGGAGTGTTCGAGTGCGTTGTCTACCACTAAGGTTACTAATCAAGAATTGTACGTATAGAATGATGACGATGACGCCTTAGCTTTCGTCCTTGTACTTGGCGTCCTTCAGAATGCTGGCGAACTCGAACTTGACCCGCTCTCGTTCCGATCTCCGCATGCTGCGCAGTGTGTCCACCAGCGATAGGCAGTAGAGCTCGATGGGATCGTTGAAGGACGACGACGCTTGGGTCTGAAGCGGCGCTTGGGATGCCTTGCGCTTGAAGGGATTGGTCAGAAAATCGCTGGGTAACGCGCGTCTGATAGCCGCAGGCTTAAAAATGGGCTCAATGGTCACTTCTCCGTTCGACAGCGAGCTATTCTTGAACGGCTTTTGCTCCTGTTCCTGCTGCTGTTGCAGATGCACCTCCTGGCCGTAGCCATTGCCCATTACCACCATGGGCGTTAGCAGGGGCGAGGAGGCCGGCGAGCTGGCGTTGTCATGTTCGTGGCTGTGATTGCTGCTGCTGGTGCCGTTCAGTGTCGTCGGCAGGGATAGTTGCGGCTTGGACTCCTCCATGACCATCTGCAGCTCGGGCACAATCTCGTTGTCGTCGCTATTGGAGCCATCGTCGCTGTTGTCCAGATCGATGATGTCGTAGCCCTCGGAGGCGTCGATCTTCAGGTGCTCCGGATCGGGATACAAAAAGCTATTGCTGTCGTTGTCACTTCCCATTCCATTCTGTTGGGCCACGTAGCTCTGGGATTTCTTCACATTGTAGGTTTGCGCCGTGTTCTGCAGAAAGGACAGATCCTCGGTGAAGCGCCGCTTGCGTACGTTCGGATTCGCCTGACCCGTCTCAATCGCCTTGACCTCCTGCAGATAGTTGTACCGTATGTTCTTCCACTTGGTCTGCAGGAATCGGGCTGTGAATTGGGCGTAGGAAAATTGGGGTGGTTTTATCGACAGAATCTACGCAGTGGATATAATGCAATGTACTCACAGGAGGCGCCCAGTTCGTTGGCAATGCGATCCCATATGTCCACCCGCACCGGATTACGGCGATAGTGCGGATGGCTGACATCATAGATGGCCGGATTGGCGCGCACCAGCTTTATCAGGCGATCGTCTGGCAGAAAGGATTTGTGGGAAAAATCGTTAAAATCTGTTTCGGTTTCTACGTTTCTTCGCCGCAGAAACAGCAACCCCTAAGCGCAGAAGACACATCCTTTGGCTTTGGGGGTTGATTCTGCGAGCCCCGGTTACTCAGATTCCATTCAGAATCCATTGTGTACCGATTGCGAACCGAGGAAAACTCACCGAACTCGGGTCCTGTGGTCTCGCGCTCCGCGTAGTAGCGCTGCATCTTCTCCGACTTGGGAAAGGTGTCCTGGTTTCCGTTCTTTCGGCTCATTTCGTCCTAACTTTGGCCAATTGCTTTCGATTGTTTTGCTGGTCAGGTTGCCATAGGCGGCCGCTTTTCCTTCTGTTTGTATTCACACTTTTAAGACGGCTCTCGCTGGCGATTCTAAAAGTTTATGTTGCTGCGACCGATTTACCGTTCGACTCTCCTGCGTTCTCTTCGTTTTGGTTTTACGCGCTCTGCGCAGACTCAATTCTGCTGGTCTTGGCGTTCGGCCAGTTTTAGGCAATTTCGCGACTTCGTTTCGATATCGAATCGATAACAGACTGCGAACTTGGTGGCAAGGCTGAAAGAGTTGCGCGCATTTCAAATATCGTGCAGACATGAAAAACGTTTATTAAAACAGAAATGTTGATCATAAAGCAACAGTCTCAGATTTTTCGATTGAAACAGGTGTTTGGTTCAAATTTGTTTATTTTCAATTGAAAATACGAAAAACAAAAGTAACTTAGTCATGGAGCGCTTATTTATTTAAAAATACTTTTCAACAACAATACAAACAATACAAAAGGAGTGAGAAATGACCTTTTAGGCAGCCTTAACGAAGGCGCCGGCGAAGAGTATGTTCTTCTTGTTCCAGATGACGTAGAGGAAGGGCCGGTCCGCCTGGAACTGCAGCGGGAAGGTCATCATGCGAGTCATCATGATCATGCCGGTGGCAGCCGCCGCCTCCGTGCCCTCCTCGTTCACCTCAATGGTGGCCTTGTGCAGCACCTTGGACACAAAGACGCCCTCGGGGGATTCCAGCAGATTGCCAAACTCAGCTTCGTCCGTAAACATTTTCGTGATGCCCAGCTGAAAGTGAGAAGGTAAATACATAAGTAAATAACTAATGAGGTCATATCCGTTTGAGGGTTTATGATCGATAAGATATGTAGCTTGGTAAGGTGTGTCACATCCGACTGCAGCTAAAATTCCATCATTTGTTTTAGGACCGTGCGGCTGATACATGATCTTGAGTATGAGCCACTGGCTGCCACCGCAATACGACGACAGCCCATTTTGGTTATCTAAGACATTTCTACCCTACCGTCGATAAGCTACTAAAAATAATACATACATCAATCGGCGGAATTTTAGAGATAAGTGGGCAATAAATATTTTTGTGGGCGGTTTGCAGCACTGCAACGTGTCCATAAAATTGAATTCTGGATTTTATGGAGAAATTTATTGAGTTACCGCTATTATTAGCTCCTTACTTCAACACGCAACTTGACTTATTATCAAAAGGAGGTCAAGGAACACAAAAGCTGACCCCAAATGGAGCTTAATTGTGGCATAAATTGGGTGGGCGCAAGTTACAACGCTTTCCCCAAATAAATAATGAAGTTGTTTTCTCACCTGCTTTAGTTTCTCGGCCAATTCCAGGGAGTAATCCACCTTAAACTTGGGGAACTTGACATGGACCTCTTCCACGGTCAACTTGTCGGCCAAATCCACCAGGTTCACAGTCTTGAGCTTCTCGGCTAGGGCGTAAATGCCTGTCCGCTCCTGCGGCAGCAGCACGAACATGGAGAGGTCAGAGTCCTGGTAGGGCATCTCCAGGGCAGTGCAGCCCAGATCCTCGAAGTAGCCATAGTTGAACTTGGCCTTCTGGTTCATGTAGTTGATCTTAACCTGCTCCTCCTCGCCCACCCAGAAGATATCCTCCTCGGTGCGCTCCTCGCTGAACTTGTGCGCCCAGCTGCCCTTGAAGTGGAGGGCATTGAGCAGGACCAGCCTGGTGTTGTCCGACAACGAGTCCGCGCTGACCAGCTCCGTAATCTTGCCCTGGGTCTTGGCATTCACCCAGGCATTGATGGCCTGGGCGGCGGCATCGCTGAGCGCAAAGTTAATGGACTCCGCCTCCGAAAGATACTGCTCCTTGATGGCCGACTGGTAGGCGGGCTTCAGCTGCTTGCCCTCCTGCACGTACAGCTTGTTGGCCACGCGCAGCAGGTTGCTGTTGCGGTACTTCTCCAGCACAAACTGGAACGTCTGGGCCACCTCCGGCGGAAAGTTGGAGACGAAGTGCAGTGCCTTGGCGATTTCGTCGGCGGTTTCACCCTGCGATCCGGCAAAGGCCAGGGCAATGCAAGTTTGGATGGAGAAGGGCGAGAAGACGACGTTCTCCTTGAGCCCGCCAGCGCTCAAAAGCTGGAAAAGTTCGCTGGTGAAACGGGCACCTCCACGCGCAAATTCCAAATTGAAGTCGAACATATTGACGGACTGAACTGAGTAATTGTGGGTGTGCTGCGTAATCGCGGAACTGCGTGTGCTTGCTCTCTGGTCTGCTGTCTACACCGGAATGCCTTAAATGCCGTTCGGGGCCACAACAAAAGTGAAAACAGCCATCGGCCAGCCGGCGAATGAGTCACAGCCAAAATATTATCAAAACAATCGAAGCGAAGTGGTGGCGTCATCATTTTCCTGATCTAGCAACCTTGGGGACATCCCCGGGTTCATCCCAAAAACATAAAGTAATCAGGCGTTCTTTAAATAGCCATGGCTGTTTAGTTTTTGTTTTCCTCATGCTAAAATTGTTAAAAATATGTTTTTATTTTTAATATTATTTTGCAGTGTGACCTTAAGCATTGGCGCCTAAAAATACTGCGTTTCTGTCCAGAAAAACTGAAATACACTTGAACAGAAAAACGCATGCTGGTGTTTGTTAATTTGATAAAAAATTCAATCAATAAGCTTATTAAATAAATATTTCTGCATTACAGGTTTAAATAATTTCGAATTTATATTTATGCCCTTTGAAAGTTATCGGTTTAGGCATAATATACTACTATCTACTATTATGCAGCCCTGGCGCTTCTGCGCGCGCGCTTTCCAACACCGCCGCACGCAACCACCCCGCTTCCCGCTCTCCTAAAAGCCATTATTTTTCGAGTTTCATCCGCAGCCACAGTGCAAAATAGGTTTATCAATTTAATTTAAGTGTTAAAGTAGTTCTAAAGTGTTTTTTAAGTTGCGCACACGATCGAGGCCACCCCGCATGAATGGATGTGCATGTGCCCATCGATCGAACGGAGTATTTGCATTCAGTTGTTGTGATTTTCCCGTGACCATTGCGTACGAAAATCGTTTTGGGAGCGCAAGAAGGTGAGTTGTGACTGCAGATCGTTATGCCACTCTCGTTTCGAATGCGGACTGGGAATCGGAATGGGGTTACGGAACGGAGTGGAAGGGAAGGAAACAGAATCCATGGATGTGGATCTGGGTCTGGGTCTTGGTCTTGGTTTGGGTCTGGGTCCTTGAACCCCTGCACGGAATGCACGAAACCTGAATTGCGCACTGCAGCTGCATTTTATCCGATTTCACCAAGAACACACAGAGGCATAAGGCAACCGGAGGGCCGTAAGAACCAGAAAAGTGCAACAAGGAGTGGTTGCTTGGCATCGGCAGCGAATCAGTCGATTTGAACCCTTCTACCCGCCGCCTGTCACAATTTGATTTAGGCCGATGTCGTCGCTTCAGTTGCATTTCTATATATTTATATAGATATGTGTATGCACACACATATATGTATATGTATGTGTGTATATAGGTAGATGCGTGTGCACCATGTCCATTTGCATTTCGCATTTATATGCCCCGCATGCAGTTGCAACTTGTTTACGCACAATCGCCGCACAAAGAAACACCTCCAGGGCCCTTTGTGCGGCCAGGGAAAACATTGTTTGTGTCCGTCTCAACCATGTTCCTTTTCCTCCTTGCAGCTGCGGTCGCTGGTTCATACGGGAGTCCTAAAGGTTACAGCTCCAGAAAATGCAGCACAACGTTCATGCCGCCCGGCCAGCGCCCCACATCCGAGCAGCGCACCATCACAGCCACAGCCACAGCCATGCCCACATGCATCTGCATCCCGGCATGGAGCAGCACCTGGGCCCCAGTCTGCAGCAGCAACAGCAGCCGCCGCCGCCGCCCCAGCAGCCTCCACATCGCGACCATCTCCACCCACGGTAAGCAATTTATGGCGTCGAGGTTATCAGGAATAACAATTAAACTAGATAATGCTTCATCCTGCATACCATTTGGAGTTCGCTTATAATTTAGCATTACCAATTATGGTTGGAGTTCTACAAGATGATACGCCTTCTTGGTTCAGTTAGACTTCAGAAATGGTAATCATCCCCTTCATTCAATCGAAACTCCATGTAAACAAAAAGGGTTAAATAGGTTTCCCAAGTCTAGAAGAATTTCCAAATCTACGTACAGGATTCAACTTTTAGATAGGTATGTTATTAATATCGAGATCGCAGATAAAATTGTTTAGGCAATAAGGCAATAGAGAAAAGGTGATATTTCTAGCCACTGGATGGATCTCATGGACTCAGTGTGGATCTCAGGTGAGGAAAATGTATTTCCCTGGCTTGGTTGGATCCTAGAGAGATTCCACATCGACTCGGAACGCCAGCTTGTCTGAGCTTTATGCGTTGCGGCAATTATGTTAATTCCTGTCACTGACAATCGGTGTGAGACTCATCATCCCATTTTCTCAACTCATAAATTATAATTTCAGTGGCTCTTTGTTCTTTCGCGCTCAGCATGACTTCCGCTCGATGATAACGGGTTTGCCCTGCCGACTGCGCTGCAATTATCCTTGACGTTCGCGAGGATCCTTCGGCTCGGCCTCCAGTAGTTCAGGCTCCTCGTATTGTCTGCGATCATATGTTTCGCCAAACTCTCCGCAAACTGCTCATCCAGTTCCGCATTCAGTTGCGTTTTGCCTGTCGGTCGGATCGGGTCGCACATGAATTTATAACCGGCGTTCGCAGATTCTAACGTACATTTGCGTACGATCTTTTAACGATCATGATAGACTTTCATCCGTGCCAAGTGAGAGGTGACATATGCAAGAAGATTGAAGTTAGAGAAACTGAAGCGGGTTCTAATAAGTTCGCAAGACAATAAATTAAAGAGCTCATAAAGATAAGAGATGAGCTTTCGCAAATGAAATCAAATTCTCCTAACCATATAACTTGCAAGTGAAAGGTAAAAAGGGAATAAAGTTAAAATAATACTACTGAATGGTATTAGCTGATATATGGATAGGTTTTAATGCTCTAGGGACACATAAAATAAAACAACTTAAGTGAAAGACTGAAGACTGAATGGCCAATATTTAATGAAGTATAAGGTTAATAGTTATCATTGCTCAGACTTCTTTTCAAAAAAAGAGTGCCCATAAACACTAACAGTATCCAATTAATTACCTTTCCCTTACGCAGGACATTTTTATCGCATATCAACTGATCCTAATCACAAATTGCCCATATCAATGTTAATTTGAAGGCTTGTTTCCGTACTGATTTAGCGATTATAAATTGCCAAAAATATTTCCTCGTCTTGTGAAATGTACGAGGCTGTAGGTAAAGGGCGCTAGAGTGCTGTCCTACCCTCGATCATCGGGAAAGGAAAGGTAGGGAGCGGTTGCAGGAGCAGGGTGTCGCAGTAGGTGCGTCTCAATTGAAACTGACAGTTGGCGAAAAATGACACGATGCGTAAGAGAATGCGGCTTTTGTGCTTTGTTAGGATTTTGTCCATTGTTCGGCGTGGTCGCTGTTGTCTGCTATTCCGCAGGAACAACAACATGCGGCAGAGGGGTGGGGGGAAGAAGCTTCTAGGACCTCCGCTCGTTGGTGTTTTTGTTTTTCCCGTGCGCCAGTCGATGTACACTTTTGTCTCGATGGCCTCTATAATCCTCTTGGCGTGCATTGTTTGCTGATATAACCGCAGAAGCCAGCGCATCCGCCCCAGGAGCTTTTACTTGTGGCCATCGATTAACCAATTTGCTTGCTCTATCCTCCGTTTTGCAGTCTGAATCATCACCATATCCACGCTCAGCAGCAGCAGCAGACGTCGTCGAACCAAGCCGCCGCCGTCGCTGCGGCTGGGGCTGCCTATCACCACGGCAACATCAACAGCAACAGCAGCAGCAACATCACCAGCAACAGCAACCAGATGCAGAAGATCCGCCAACAGCACCAGCACTTGAATAGCAGCAACGGACTTCTTGGTAATCAGCCTCCTGGTCCGCCGCCACAGGCCTTCAATCCCTTGGCGGGCAATCCGGCAGCTCTCGCCTACAATCAGCTTCCTCCGCATCCGCCGCACCACATGGCCGCCCATCTGGGCAGCTATGCCGCTCCACCGCCTCACTATTACATGAGCCAGGCGAAGCCCGCGAAATATAACCACTATGGCAGCAATGCAAACAGCAACAGCGGCAGCAACAACAGCAACTATGCCCCCAAGGCCATACTGCAGAATGCGTATAGGAATCAGAAGGTGGTGGTTCCACCAGTGGTGCAGGAAGTAACCCCGGTGCCGGAACCGCCAGTCACCACCACTAATGCCACCACTAACAACACCAGCACAGTCCAAGCTAGCGAGCCTGTAACCCAAGAGGATACATCTCAGGAGCCGGAGACTAGACAGGAGCCAGCTTCAGCGGACGACGATGCCAGCAGGGAGCATATCGATGCTACGGGAGCACTGTCCAACGAGGACACGAGCAGTTCAGGACGCGGGGGCAAGGACAAGACCCCAATGTGCCTGGTCAATGAGTTGGCCAGGTACAACAAGATCACGCATCAATATCGGTTGACTGGAGAACGAGGACCTGCCCACTGCAAGACCTTCACGGTGACACTGATGCTGGGCGATGAGGAGTACTCGGCGGATGGTTTCAAGATTAAGAAAGCGCAGCACTTGGCGGCTAGTAAGGCTATCGAGGAAACCATGTACAAGCATCCGCCGCCGAAGATTCGGCGCAGCGAGGAAGGCGGTCCCATGCGCACACACATTACGCCGACGGTGGAATTGAATGCCCTGGCCATGAAGTTGGGACAGCGCACCTTCTACCTTCTGGATCCCACTCAGATTCCTCCCACGGATTCCATAGTGCCGCCGGAGTTTGCCGGCGGTCATTTACTAACTGCGCCAGGTCCAGGGATGCCGCAACCACCTCCACCACCTGCTTACGCTCTGCGCCAGCGGCTTGGCAATGGATTCGTGCCCATTCCATCGCAGCCGATGCATCCGCATTTCTTTCATGGACCTGGTCAGCGACCGTTTCCTCCGAAGTTTCCATCACGCTTTGGCCTGCCACCGCCTCTCGGAGCTCATGTACATCATGGACCGAACGGCCCATTTCCATCTGTTCCTACGCCACCTAGCAAAATCACCCTGTTTGTGGGCAAGCAGAAGTTTGTTGGCATCGGACGCACACTACAGCAAGCGAAACATGACGCTGCGGCGAGAGCGCTGCAAGTGCTCAAGACACAGGCCATATCTGCCTCTGAGGAGGCTCTCGAGGATTCGATGGACGAGGGCGACAAGAAGTCGCCCATCTCGCAGGTTCATGAGATCGGAATTAAGCGTAACATGACCGTTCATTTTAAGGTGTTGCGCGAGGAGGGACCGGCGCACATGAAGAACTTTATAACGGCCTGCATTGTGGGATCTATTGTCACCGAAGGAGAAGGAAATGGCAAGAAAGTGTCCAAGAAGCGTGCCGCAGAAAAGATGCTCGTCGAGTTGCAAAAGCTGCCGCCCCTTACGCCAACCAAGCAGACGCCATTGAAGCGGATTAAGGTGAAGACGCCCGGCAAAAGTGGGGCAGCTGCCCGAGAAGGTTCGGTTGTGTCGGGCACCGATGGTCCTACGCAAACGGGCAAGCCGGAGAGACGTAAACGCCTCAATCCGCCAAAGGACAAGCTGATAGACATGGACGATGCGGATAATCCTATCACAAAGCTAATTCAACTGCAGCAGACGCGTAAGGAAAAGGAACCCATATTCGAGCTGATAGCCAAAAACGGCAATGAAACCGCTCGACGACGGGAGTTCGTTATGGAGGTCTCCGCCAGCGGAAGCACAGCCCGTGGAACAGGCAACAGCAAGAAGTTGGCTAAGCGAAATGCTGCTCAGGGTAAATTAATTATTATTAATAGAAAGCTAGAAAAGACTTAATAAACTTAATTGCTTATTGCAGCTCTATTTGAATTGCTAGAAGCTGTTCAGATCACACCAACCAACGAAACACAGTCATCGGAGGAATGCAGCACTTCGGCAACAATGTCCGCCGTTACAGCACCCGCAGTGGAGGCAACCGCGGAAGGCGAAGTGCCCATGGTAGCAACGCCAGTGGGTCCCATGCCAGGCATTTTAATACTGCGCCAGAACAAGAAACGTGAGCACGACCCACTTTAAATTCAAAATAGTATATTTATCAAATACTTTTCCATCATTATAGCAGCAAAAAAGAGGGATCAAGTTGTAATTGTCAAATCCAACTTGGAATCCAAAGAGGAGGAGGCCAATAAGGAGGTGGCAGTTGCAGCTGAGGAGAATAGCAACAACAGTGCAAACTCTGGCGACAGCAGCAACAGCAGCGATTCGCAAGCCACTGAGGCGGCTAGTGAGAGTGCACTGAATACCTCAACCGGCAGCAATACGAGTGGTGTGAGTAGCAACAGCAGTAATCTTGGAGCCAACACGGAAGGTAACAACCATGCCGAGAGTAAAAACAACACCGGAAACACCAGCAGCAACGCGGAGAGTAGCAGCAACAGTACGAGCAACACACAAAGCGCTGGAGTACACATGAAGGAGCAGCTCTTGTACCTTAGTAAACTGCTGGACTTTGAGGTAAGCGCACCGAAGGAAAAGCCAAGCCCAACTTGAACTAACCATTCTATGTCACTTTTTGCAATTCAGGTCAACTTCTCGGACTATCCGAAAGGCAATCACAACGAGTTCCTGACCATCGTGACATTGTCCACACATCCGCCGCAGATCTGCCATGGCGTTGGCAAGAGCTCCGAGGAGTCGCAGAATGATGCTGCAAGCAATGCCTTGAAAATCCTCAGCAAGCTGGGGCTCAACAATGCCATGAAATAAGCATAAAGCGCTGAAAATTTCACAAAACCCTTATTAACTGCAATTTTTGTTGTTGCACATAAGCATGATAAAAGCAAAGCAAAGAAAAAACAATTGAAATACCCGTCCACAAAGCAAACCTTAAACAAAATCCAAAAACCAAGCTGTGTGCAAATTCAAAAAAAAAGAAGAAAAAAGAGAAATGTAAGAGAAGCAATGCAAAACAGTTTTGAAATAGCAAATTATTAGTTAATACCTATTTATTTATTTATGTGTGCAAGTTGTGCAAACTGGTGTTATTATTTTATTTATTTGTTGAGAATTGAATAACGAATCGAACTGATAGTAACCGAAACTGAACAGAGGCGAACACTTAACCAGAGCCGCAACATTGTTAATCCAAATCGAGAATCGAACAATAACTAGACTTAATGAAAACCCAACAAAATCATGAATGAACAGATGCATAATACATGTGCAGTACCTAAACTTAAGATTAAAGCTCATTAACCACTTGAATTGAATTGATGAACAAAGGACTATTGATACCTCTTAGCTGCATGCGGCAATCGCTTTCAAAAATAAATACAAAATTTCTGAGCACCTCGGTGCAGGACAAAATTGAAGGATATCCGCATTCGCGAATAAACCAGGCAGGCTGTCTACGGATAAACTGGACAAATTTTTGATTTATTTTTCAAAGCACGACAACCATGAACCGTTTGTGGTCATATGCTTGATGAAACTCGTCGAATAATGAATCTATTATACGTATACTATATTTAAGTGTTAAGCATAAGCATCGGCGGATGTCGGAAAGTCGTAACCATACCCCATGACCGGTCGGTTTGCCAAAACTTTCAGCAAATATTTGCAATGTTTTGCTGGATTTTGGAGATTGATAGGAAGTGGAAGAAAGTGGGCGTTCACGCCGAACATACAACATAAAATACAATTTACATAATCGTTATAATTATATTTATGAATGTTTAATAAGCCATTTTTGTAAATGTTCAGCTTTTGGCGAGTGTACAAGCTAAAAGCTGAACATCCTTATGAATAATGAATCGTGTTGTTTAATCTGTCATGGTTTGTCCCCACATGTCTTGCTCGTTTTTGAATCCGACTTATTTATTAGTTATGTTATCGTCGTAACCCCATTACTACACCCCCCCACACATTGCACACACCAACTGAAATTTCGAGAACAATAGTTTTAATTACTTTTATCCCGAACAGCACCAGTTGATTAAGCGTTAAGTTGCGTTATGTAAAATGTATTTTGTCTAAGCCATCACGTTGGCCACAATGTGCATGATTGCTTCGCGATTTGCGATCCTAACCTAAGCTTAAGCCCCAGCGAACTGTAACCGTTGAAATGAAGTCAATCCCAGTATTAAATGTATAGATAGGGGGCAGTTGTGCGTAACTCCCATTAAATTACTAGACTCACAGATATATATATCGTGCACATTGTTTGCGCCACACAAATTGTTCATTTTGTTAGAAGATTTTGCAGACCCAGCGATACGATACGATACGATACGATATACGATCATAATCGTAGTCAATAAATTTTCATGTGCGAGTGTAGCGGTGTCTGCTTTGCAAAATCTTCACAAAATTGATTGAAATTATTAATCTTAATGTGAGATGTATTCGCAGGTAGGAACAATGCGTGAAGATCTGTTCATTAACACCAAATAAAGGCATACGAGTCAAGATGAGAGAACACATTTATTAGTCTTAAGCCTACGCCCACACACATTCACTAAGTTTTGTCTATCTGTAATTGTGACACATAATCATGTTATGTCATTAAAAGTGAAGAAAACCTCCCCCCAAATGAAAATATGTAAAATGTAATTATACGAATAAAAAGTGAAATAAAGTTGGAAGTGAGTGTTTTTGATTGATTTGGGATAATCGCATATGAAATGAGTTAGGCCCGTAAATCGACAACCCATCGCCATTAAAAACTATGATTTATTTCGGCCATAAATTAATTTATAGTCCCGCCTTTCCTGCCCTGCCCTACGTTGAAAATATTTGTGACAGGTGGTATAATATGTAATACTGCCCGAAAACCCCGATGCGTTACATAAAATATCATAAAAATTAGGGAAAATTATATTTTTTAAATTCGCCATCAAAATGCAAAAGGGTGAGAGGCGGCCATAAACTTATAAATACATAAACGTTTGTTAATTTGCCGAAAAAAACAAAAAAACCCTTTCGCAATACGAATTCACAAACTGTAAACGGCTTAAATGCTCGAATCAGATTATGATGTGCCGACAGCTCTCGGGCTGACTAATCGATGACAAATGTTTATGCAAAATGGTCCAGACTTGAACCCCAATCATTTCTTCAGAAGATTTCAAGAGTTTTCGAGACTATCATACCAGTTAAGACCTCGGAAATATGCAGGTTTGTATCTTATAGTTTTAAATCCTTTGCAGATTTTTAGATGAATCTTTGGAACTTTAACTATGTAGCTTTGTAGATACATTTATTATGGTTTTAAATATCTTCTTATAGTTGATAGGTCTTAAAATAGTGCTAACCTATAAAGCTCGATTTGGTAAAGTGCGCGATGGGATGTGCCATGGTGCAGCTCCTCCGCTTTCTCCGCTGGCATTTGGCTAGCTTTTGTGGCAATCGTGCGCTTAAAACAAAAAGAAAACTACAAAAAAACAAACTTGTGGCCGGCAAATGCATAATAAATACATAAAATTAAATTAATGCCTTGCTTGCACATCAGCATCCAGCTTTCCGGCAAAATCAAAGCGATTCCGCGCCCGCCACTCTGCCCCTCCATTTGCATATGCATTTCTCTGGGGGCTCTGGGTCTGTGGGATCCCTGAAACTGGGAGCCACCATATCATATCAAATGTAATTTTCTGTCCCTCGCGCCTCTGATTAATTTATGGCGCTGATAATAATCCGGCTGAGCTGGGCAGTAGTAGTAGTAATAGCGTGTGATTATGAAATTTGGCTTGCCAAAAGAAATCAATAATATGAGCGAGCGGCGGAAAGAAATGGGGACGTTGAAGTAGAAACAAGATACCCGGTTACCCGTATCCGTACATCCGAGATGGGTCCAAATTAACATGTGTTTGTCAGACGCCGTTTGCCGGCATCTTCAGGTTCATCTGCATATGGTATGTTGATGTGATGTAATGGGCGTTTGATTATTTTGATTTTGGTCTTTTGGGTCGGGGCAATCCGAAATCGTTGGAATTTTTCTTGGGGCTACGGAAATGGAGCTTCTCGCACAGGGCAATTAACCAAATCAATGCGAGTAATTTGATTTAGAAATGCTTAAAAACCCCCCTCCCAACAATCCAGACCTTTGCTTACATCACCTGTAGAGTTTAAAACTTAAAACCATCACCTAATGCATTTATATAAATTGAAAGCGATATTCGGGAACTTTTTTTCTCGAAACGAAACGAACGAAAGTGAAACTTTGGCTGTTCACAGCATTCGATTAACTCATGAGTGTGCGTGCGTGCGTTAATTTTGATTTATTCGAATAATTTTTTGAAAAGATTTTGAGTCATGCCGTGTTTGACATGCGTTTAGAAGCGACGCCCATCAGTCTTCGCCTCCGCCTGGTTTCTGTGGGAATGGCTCCTCCACTCCGTGTGGCTGATTTGCATGCTAAGCCCACTGTTTAAGGGGCAAACAAATGATTGAAGCCAACTAATGATGATTACCCATCCACTGTTTCACTGATCCACTGCTCGGTGGTCACCGATTGCATTTCGAAAATATCGAAAATTTCAAAAATTTGTTTATGAATGTTCCCCCAGCAGGCTGGTAATCGAATTAAGCCTCGATGAATACATCAATGGATTGGTTTTGATTGAGGCCCATTGAGGATTTAATGCAATCGGATTTGCATTTAATTAGCGTCTTATATAAAATCATATCCATATGGCAGATTCCTAAAAGTCTTTGGCTCTTTTTATGTTATAAAAATAAATTTATATCAGCATAAGTAATTGTTTTGTCACACAAAATTCTATTTAAGTTAGTAAGTTTTGACTAAATTTAACTGGAAGAGTCTGAGAACCAGTTTCAAAACCCAGTTTTATACAATCGATCATTTATTCAACTTTTTTTTTGTAAAAAGAAAACATTAATTTCCAGTTAATAGACAATAATTACAGGTCAATAAAGATATCCTATTAAATTTCGATTTATTGAACACTTTGGCACGTGATCTATGCACTGAAAATAAAGGCATTTGTTTTATGTTTTCACTGCCCGAACGAAGTGTATCGCGTTTTTTTGGTAAATTCGCTTTTAATAATAGTTTAGCAGTCAACATTTTTCCTTCGACAGCAGCGATAACCCGCAATTAAAGCCTGGCCAAATGATGATGTGCAGACTCAATAATTTATTTGACACGTGCAGGAAGTAGAGATTTTGAGGCGCCGCAGGTGGAATGGAATATCAGAACACTATATAGCCGAATCCATATGGCAAACGGCCTTTAGTGGAGCAAGATGAATGACTGGCGATGGGTCAGCAATTGTGTTACTTAATTTATGGAAAGAAAACACTCGCCGGCAGCACTTGGAAGCGAGCCGCAGACAAATTGTTTTGCCTCATTTATTATTATTATAATAAATGCGGAATAATTGAAAGAATTCGCCAGGTGATTATTTTGATTGTACCCATTCAAATCAGCAGGCCGTTCATCATCAGACGATTCCAACAATTGCTACCACTGACTGCCAAGTGCTTGGGTTCTATGGCCATTGGCCATTGCATAATGATCAGCGTTTTCGTTGGTAGTAGGTGGTAGTTTGCATAGATACGTCTGGCATTTTGGGGATTTGGGGATTTGCTATTGTGCGTCGGTAGAAATATAAATAAATATGATTAGTCAAATTGATCGATGTCCGACAATGGCGAACGGCAGGCAGACCGTGTTTGCTTTTATTCGCCACTATTTAAACATTTGTTTACTTTTTGTCTTTGTTTCAGCGGATTTGTCAAGAAATAACTAATTTGCCAATGAAAGAAAACATATAAAGTGTCATGTTTGGAGATAACACACAGCCAAAAGGCTTAGAAAAGATACAAATTGAAGAAGTGTGAAGGGGATTAGATGGAGGCAACGATCGGGGAAATACTCTAGATGTTTTAAGCAAGAAATATATATAAGACATCTTAATTAGAAATGATTAAAAATTTATAATTTTTGATTGAAGAAAATATAAAATATAAGTTTGATGAGTGATCTAAATTTGGCTTGAAATAGTACATCATTAATATTAAAATCATTTTCAAAGAATAATGCACATTTTTCATAAATTAAAGTTGTCAATGATTTTTTATTTTTTTTAATAAGCTGTAAAAATACGTGGCCTGTAAAGCACTCTTCTGGCAGGGTATCAAACTAAGATAAAGACACGAATATCTTATATCTTATAGCGAATGCCAAACGAAGTGGTAATGATCGCCGATCTATCCAAAACTGAAGCGTGCATAATTAAAACGTTACTTTGGATCGCCACAGCTAAACCCACTTCCTTCGTCTTTATTGTTGCATGCAAAACTTATGCAACACATCTGGACACATGTGGAAAGTGGGGAGAGCTAATGGCTAAGCCCTTGAGCTTCCTGTTTGCGTATAAACTCCTCTATCGCCCCATCGGGCGTCCAGGTGCCAAAGAGGGCGTTTCCCATGTCCAAAAAGGCTCGAAACAAGGCTGGATAATCGGTGTTTGGTCTGTCCACGGTGTCATCGTCCAGGGGAGTGGCTGCAGTTGGCCTGGGCAGGATTAGGGCAGCGATCAGTGCTGACAAAATGAAGGCGACTGCAGCTCCGGAATGCATTTCAACTGGCGTTTAACTCTGATGCAGTTGCATCACCAATGCACTTTTTATAGGGCTGCACACGATGCATGTGGCACTGAAAGTTGCTGACCCACTTCTCAATGTTGCCACAGTTGGTTGGCATATTAAGTTAAGCCCACGAATTGGACTTTTAGCATAGTAGTACACTTCAAAAAAAAGGGCTTTTAAATTAATGCAATCAGAATGAAATAAGCGACTTATTAATTACATAATTGGTAATTATGTCAAACATCATCTTTCTGAACTCGCCAGTTTTTCAAGAAGCAAAAATCTAGTGTGAGCTATATTTTATATTTTGGGTTGGGTATATATTTCTCAGTGCAATCGTGGCAAATATTTGGCCACTTGTTCGACACGTTTATCGGCGAATATAAAAACATGGGAAAAAACATTTAAGCGGATCAGGGGCAGATGTTGTGGCAAACAATTTTTCAGCTTGTTGGATGGCGCTCAAGCTGAAATTTTTTTTAGAACGCTCACCAAGGCGTTCGATACGCGTGGATCTTCAGGTCCACGCTCACATGACACCGCCAACGCCATCGCCATCGCCATCGCCGTTCGCCAGCGCAATCCATCAATCATTTGGCCAAAAGAGCCCCCCTATAGCCAAAAACGCGCCTCAAGTGCAGCTGCTTAGCAGCGCTTAATGTTAATTGATCGAGCTTTTGTTTAATTAAAATTTTAGATTTGGGTCACACTATACTCAAACGCAATCTTAGATTCATATGCGGAAGTCAGGCCCCTTCGACCGATCTTCTCGTGCTTCTAAACGTAGCCATATCCCCCCTGGATCCATCAGTCTTAGCCGCTTCATAAACTTACTCCATAAATTATGCGGCACTTGGAAGGAATCTGGCCACAACCCGATGTGCCGAATTTTTCAGTCCGTGTGAAAACCGATTCGAAATGAAAACGAAAGCGTTTTGGATGAGTACAGTAAAATGTCGAAGAAAGAACCCTTGAATGTAGCTTCACTTAAGCTTTGTTTTTAATTAAAAACGAAACATTTGAGAAGTAGAGCAGCATGTGTATGCACATCATTAATTATTCACGTTCCTATTAAATTGATTTTGTACATTTTTTAATACATTTTCAAGGTCAACTGTAGTGACCCAGTGGGAAAACACTTAATATTTGCAAGTTCACCTTTCTGCTGAGTTCAATTTAGTTTTTAAGAGGCTCCACTGTTGTTTTATATCCCATGCAGACACGCCCTCAAGGAAGATAGTTGACAACTTTTCGGCTGGCCCCTTTCTTTTGTGACTTTGTATTTTTTATGGACTCCAACTGATACTGTTATGTAGGCTGGCAGCAGCAACATTTTCGGCAGCAGCAGCAGGTTGTCACCGGTTTCCCAGCAGCAGCAGCAACATCAACCTCATCATCATCATCATGATCATACGCAATCGATTGGGCTATTGTTGGTGTTTTGGTTTCGGTTTCGGTTGGGCTTGTATCTTCTGCTTTGACGCATACTTCGGGGTCTGAATGTCTGGCTGCCGCTGCTGATTTTGGATGCTGCTGCCGCCGCTGCTGCTGCTGGCCGAACTCTTTTGGCCAAAAATATTTCGATTACCTTTCAGATGGTCGAGTTCAGTTCAAGTTCGCGGCTCGAACGGTTCAGTTTGCCTGGTTTTTCCGCTCCGCAAGCCGGTATCGAATTGTGTGAACAAGGATAATCCCAACCGACTGGCAGGATAATGCTTTAGTTTCGCTCCAGTGCCTGTGAAGTTGTTAACCCAAAGTATCTCAGTGCTACAAAACAAAAGCAAAATTAAACAAAAACAAAAAGCGAAACCAAATTAATATTCGGTACATTTTATTCGCTTATTCGGAGACTCAAAAGGTAAAAATGTGACTGCATGGAGAACAAATACAGATAATCAAATGCGAACAATTAATATATACTCATTAAAAAGCTGAGCATGATAAATGTCAAACGCCCACCAAGTTCAAAAAGCTTCAAATGAACTAAGCTCATTTATGAACTTAAACATATATAGATATTCTGATTAATTAGAGTGGAATCCGAATTTACAGAATGATTTTTAAGATCTACAAAGTGGGAAGAAATTGTGTGATATAATTTCGAAAATCATATTTATGAGAGGATGGATTGCAAAACTCCCTTTATAAGAATAATATTATTCTCCTTTATATATACTGTTCAAATTCTATTATATTGACATCATTTAGAAATTATTTAGCAGCTTAAATTTGACCTATATTTTTCAATAGAATGCCAGAACTTTTAGAATTCCATTACTCGCTAAGGAGCTTATTTTCGATCTGTGATGCAAAAGTAATGATGCCTAATCCGTAAATGATATGTTTACATAGCAAACTTCTCGAGCTCTTGAATCGGAATAGCTAAACGGATATAGAAACGGCAAATCACGGAGCACCCGAGAGATCGGCGAGACAGCCAGAAGTGGCTCACTCTCAATCTCGTGGGTTACGCACCAGATTTACGTCATCTGTCCATAACTGAGCAAATTCCGAAGTTGCGGCCTCTTCACATCTGTGCGCCGAGATCGTGAGAAGAAGCATCCAAATGGGGTTTGACATGGCAGGCGGAACAGACCCGGAGCCGAGATAGAGATCCTGCTATAAATACACATATGGGTATTCATTCCTGGGACAGCAATCAATTCAGCTGGATGACACCCAATGCTGATGGGCTTGTCGGCGCCATGGAGGCAAACTTGGAGATTCGCTATAATTAAATATCCGACTGGGGTTAACCCGTTCTTGTGATATCTGTTGAAGATTTATGGTTCAGTGCGGTCCGGCTCGAAACGTGCTGTCAATTAATTTGCACCAGGCTCAGTCAGAGATCATAAAAAGTAATGATCGGGGCATTTGAATTACAGCAACTAATATATTTAGTTTGGTTGAACCAGCACCATTTGATGGGTCTGTCCATTCTCTTTTTTGTTTCATCATTTTCAATGCAAAGACTGTTATCTGAAATTTTCCTTCCCTATTCTTGGCTTCTTGTTTGCGGCTCTAGTCTTAATCATCATTTGTCTGGCATTTTAATGTTTTGATGGATCATTGAAAACAATGAGAAGTAAAACATTTTCTATACCGAATGCTTCCTCGTTGTCTCGCATCTCGTGCTTTGCTCTTGATAATGACCCTGAAAGTGTCGAATTGTAAATGGTTTCTGTAACGCGACTGGGGGGCATTCCAAGATGAGTACATCTCATGAAGAGGTCATTTTCCATTTTCCCCCGCGACATTTGCATATCGAGTGTGTGTGTGAGTGTGTGTGAATTGGATGGTCGAACTTCAGCTTCTGGCTGAAGATGGATCATTAAAATTCAATTAGATGTCGCTTAGATAGTCATTATAGAACTGGGCAGCTTACAGTTTGTTGACTTGCGGGAAGGTTATTGACTGCCGGCGAATGTCAACGGACCAATGCAATTATACTATGCTTGTAATTATGCCCTTTCGATTGTTACATCATCTACGCAAATCTTATATAAACGATAGAGTTATCATTGCAATTAGACAATTACAGTTTTTTTTTGGTCTCCAAACAATAAGCGCCGTTTAATTGTGAACGTATTTTTAGCAGCCACTATGCGGTTTCATTTTCGCCAGCTTTGAATGTCTTCAAGCTGCACTAACCAAATCAAATCTTTGCGAACAATTGCCACTGAATATTTTCATTGAAGGGCTTTGTGGAGTGTTTTCTTTACGCTTTGCTTCCTTACACAACAATCAATGCGAACAATTAGCGGTAATCATTCAGGGTGAAGACAAGTGAAGATGAACCGTGTGGAGAGTTCGTTGCCTAAGTCTTTCGTTTTAATTTGCATGAAATATGAAATTTATCTGTTTCTGTAGCTGGACCCAACTCCGCTGTCAGCACATATCATTCGAAAAACATAATAGCTCCAAATGACCTCAGCAGCCGATCCAAAAGCCATCGAGAATTGATTGCTCGAGTGTTTAACTGGAAGCGATGCGAATACTTGATTTCTGTTTGCGTTTAGTTTCGATTTGCTTTGCTTAATTCGGAATTAGCCACGTTCTAATAAGGCTCCACTGTGATTAATAATCGTTGCCCATCACTTAAACAATGCCAAGTGATTAATCGTTGTTTGTGGCAACCAAAGAAGTTATAAACACTTCATATTGATCCGATATCGATCTTTAATGCTGAAGAGGCTTAACATTTAGATCAAGCTTGAATTTCAGGGTCACCTGCTGCTGCCTCCTTTTATTGTGAATGCAAAAGATAAGCCCAATCGAATTTAATTGCCATTTGATGGACACACTTGGCCGCAAATGGTCCGAACTGTCGATATATGCCCCACGCAAAAATATATTCGTACACTTTTGCGAAAAAGTCATCGTCCATCTGTAAATGGCATTTGTTTGGGCTACATAAATCATTTAGCATCCGCTCGATTCGGTTACGTGAGAGGGCTATGGACACGCCTCGCTACCAAATATATGTTATATGCTAATCTCTACGGCAACTTACGTGTTTCCGTTGTCCGCCGCATTTGTATGCAAATGGGCCAAAACGCACATTTTAATCAATGAGTTTCGGCCCGATTCATGGTTTATCAATCAGCCTAATGAATAAAGTGTCGCAAAGCGCCGCTCACGAATGTCACAATTAATACCTTTTTGCATGTTTTTTTGATTTAATTTTCTCCAGCATGTGGCCACCCAGCTCCTGTCTGTGGTTGGCTCTCGTCCTCCTGGTGGGCGTGGCCCTGGGCCAGAGCGGCAGTCGAGAGCACTTCGAGGATGCGGACAAGTCCAGCGAGTACACTGATCAGCAGTACGACCTACGGCACACGATTCCCGGAGAACCGGGCCTAGACTATCCCATTCTAAGTTCGCCGCCAAAGACCAGCTTTGTGTGCAAAGGAAGACATGAAGGTGGGTATCAAAAAGGATTAACATGAAATTAAAGTATAAGTTAATATTATAAGCTAATGAAATCTCTAGTTAAAACTCCAATAAAAGAGTTATCTTTAATCCTTTGTAAACCATTGCAGGTTACTACGCGGATGTAGAAAGTCGCTGCCAAGCCTTCCGCATTTGTGCCCATACCGCCCGATCACCCCAAGGATTCGGTTTCCTCTGCCCCAACGGAACGCTCTTCAGCCAGAAGAACTTTGTGTGCGATTGGTACCGCAATGTGAACTGCGATGATTCTGAGAGGTATTATGAAATGAACGAGGAGAAAACCGTGGGCAGCACCCACGAAATGATGGAGCGAGTGCGTCACATGATGGAGTACCCCATGAAAACCATATCGAAGGCCTTGCAACAAACACAATCCCAGTCGCAGAATCCACACCACAGTCTTAGCAAAGATCTGAGTGGAGCTAGTGGTGTTTTGAGTCAACCTGCGGCCATTAAGCCCAATGATCCTGAAACCCAAGTTGTTGGACGCGGAGAGGATGTTAAAAGTGAGCCACTTAATGCAGTGCAACTAGGAAGCATAAACCCCGAGGACAGCGAAGATGAGGGTATTTATGTGAACAGTTTGGGAGAACTTTCATCAGATCCAGGCATTCAGTTTGATCACACCAATGCCCATATCGTGGCCGAATATCCGAGGGAGTACCACTACCAGAAGCAGAAGAACTTCGCCGAGCGTGTTAACGCGGGCTTGGATATCTTAACCGACTCGGAATCGAACTCTGGCGAGGCTATGGCACCCGATTACATTAAGCATATACGAAATACTAAGGACGAGGCCGTGCAACTAGATCTGGTATCGAATATAAACAATTTGCTGGATGAAGTATCCACCGATGTGGATCCCTCCGTTTCCGGCTATCAATCTATGGCGCCGCCGAAAGTTAAGCAACCATTCCGATTCCTAAGTCGTGGATTCTCCATGCAGGGTGAAAACGGAAAGGGCAGCTCATCTTCCGGCTATGGCTACATAAAACCCAAACAAACGCCCAGCACTGTCAGATTTACGGTGAGTTTTCCCACAATGCTTTAGCTAACTCTGTGAACTATCTCAACTATCCACTACTTCGTTGTGTATCCTAACTTTTTGTATCTCTATCTATCTTTCTATCTAAATTGCTACTCTATCAACTATCGCTTACATTACGCAATTCAAAACCACAAACCACACACACACACACTCAAAACCAGCCCAATGAGATACCCACCGAAGATCACAAATCCATTGAGCATAAACACAAGTTTCCCAAATCAACAAGTACCAGCAGCACCACTTCGACAACCACTGAGTCAGCCACTGAATCAATAGAACATCTGCTGATAGCACCAACTTGGCCACCCGCTGAGGATGAGGAAGTTAGCACGCTAGTGGCATCTGAGGTCACCTCAACCCCAGCCGCGGAACCACTCAAGATTTTGGCACCACCACTGTCAGAAGTTGTGACTGCCGGGGATGAGTCGGCCATCGAATCCATTGGACAGGCAGCTGCTCTCACTGCCAGTCTGCCCATAAGTGAGGATATAGTCCGAGTGGAGCAGAGTTCCGAAGCCTCTGAGAAGAATGATGCGCATCAAGAGGCTGCTAAACTGCTGCTGGCAGGTGTGCAACTGACCTCCCACAATGATGAACAACCGTTGGAAAGGAACGAACTAGTGGTCACCAGTACGACAACCACTAGCCCCATCACACCGGTCATGGTCACATCCACCGAAGTGGTGACTGAGATCAGTAGCACACAGGAACGGATTCGTGGCTACCGTAGGAATCGACCAGGAGCAATGTTGAAGCGTGCCCACATTCGCCCCTTGCCCACAGTGCGAACAACCACCACATCTACCACGCCAAGGAGTACACTACCCACTAGAAGTTACCTGGAACGCCTGGCTGCCAGTAGATTGCGACTTTCTAGACTATCCCAAGCCACCAAAAGCACCATAAAGGCAACAACGACCTTGCCAAGCACCACAACTACCCCGGCCACAACCACTACAGTGTCCTCATTCCAACAAATTCGCGGTGGAGCAGAACCAGGTCCAAATAAGCGGCTAACAGTACGCGATCTTGATCGCGAGACAAAGGTAGCGCCAAGCAAGGCCAACTGGGAAACCGTCCACAGCAACCTGCAACGCTTCCAGGTGCAACGCGGCAATCGAGTGTACACGCCAGCAACACGATCCTCAGTCCGCAGCAGCAATGAGGCAACCACCAGCAGCACCACCAGTGCTCCTAGATCCTATATTGCCACCACATCCTCGCGATCCACCGTTAATGTTAATCGTGGAAAGAATCGCTACTCCAACTTCAAGACCCAGGGGCCCGTGCAAAGAACTCGGGGTACCACCACCACGAGCACCACACAGCGACCCACATCCTCGCTCTCCTCGCTGAACCAACATATCTCCGCCCTGGCATCGAACTATAATGGTGGCTATAGCTACAACCAGGCAACGCAAATCAGTAAACCCATACCACAATCACCATCACATGTCTATGCCACACACACGGCCAGCGATATTGCTGGGCACGCCACTCAATCCCAAACCACATCCAGTCTTACGCCCGCCTCCGCTTTCCTATCCTTTGATAAGTTAACCCGTGCCATTGTTGACGAATCCGTTTTACAGAATTTTAAGAGTGCCCAGTCGCAGGGTTCCAATCAAGCGCAGCAACACCAGCGCCAGCAGCAGCAGCATCAAGTGGCCAAGCAGCAACATCACTCGGTTAGCAGCAGCTATGTGAAGCCAGCAGCTGCGCCAGGTAAGGAGATATCAAAATCAGGAGAGGAACTTCATAATAAATGCATTTCATTGCAGCTATTTCCAGTCTGACTGTACCACCACGGCCCCAGCAAACATCACAGTCATCTGTGCTGCCTCCGCCGCCCGGAATTGTGATTGCTCGAGCTGAGGGCCAGCGTATTGCTCCCAACTCCGCTAGCAACATAATTTCCAGCTTGGCCACTCAAGCACCAGTGACCAGCAACCAGGGCAACTCCTATGTCTCCCTCAACGATTTCCTTAACAACAAATTTGGCCAGAGTCCTGCATCCAGTAGTAATGTTCATTCGGCTTCCACTTTGCAGCAGCAACAACGTGTGCCGCAACAACAGCCACAATATCAGCAGCAAGCGACTCTGTCCTTGCAGCAGCATCAAGTGCAGCAACAGCAACGGCAACCTGTGCTGCAGCAGCAACATCAGTCCGTGCAACAGCAACATCAGTCCGTGCAGCAGCAACGCCAGCCTGTGCAGCAGCAATTGAGCTTTATCTCGCAGCAATACCAACAGCCGCAGCAGCAGAGTATCTACCAGCAATATAAGCAGCCACAACAGCAACAGCAGCACTTCCAGCAGCAGCAACAGCGGACCACGATCCACACCAATCAGCAACCATATCTTACGCCCAATATCTTTGTGCCCTACCATCAGCAGCAGCAACAGTTGCCCCAGTTCCCGCCGTTGGCTCCACCCGTGGCGGTTTCCACGGGAAATATTGCCCAGGGACCGGTGATAGCCGGACGCCATGTGGACCACCTGAATGTGCAACTGCCCACGCTGCCCAATGGCTTGATACCCGGCTTGCAGTTGGCCCAAAAGCGCAGCGATGTTTCGTCCAGTCAGCTGCAGCTGACGGATACCAAGGGCAAGAGCAGCTTCTCCGGATCGGGCAAAAGTCGGGAACGGGCCTTCTATGCCGGACGTACATCCTACGATGTTCCCCAGAGCAGCGTGGGTCGACTGCCCAACGATATCACACAGCAACTGCGACGCCGGTTGCGGCGCTTCTGAACGAGATTTTGAGATGAACGAGCTAGGACTAGAACCTTAACTTATAGCTAAATTAGTAAACTATTTATGCCTAAGCTAAGACTACGAATGTACCATATATATTTCACTTGTTTAAAAATCATACTCTACTCGTATGTATGTGTGTGTATATTTTTGCATATTTATTGATAAATAAAACGAAAAAATTTACAAAAACCCGAACGAGTTCGCCCTCCTGTTGCATGTGAGATTAAGTTTTTATTGTTTATACGTTTTAGAGTTTTAAAATTATCAGCAATACGTACAGACCTTACCGAATACGAATACAATACAAGGTTTCATTTTGCTGGCTTTAACTGTTCACTTAAATAAACATTACTAATATTCTTATATGCATATTATATTGTTTTACAATATTCCATTTTTAATTGGGCTTCGAATGTTCTCGCTTACTTGGTGTCAAACATTTTCTATTTATAAGTTGTTTTACTGCAACTTCACATCGCATATACATATCAATTGGAATCGCCCATAGCTACTTCAGTTACCTTGATTACTCAGTTGAATATCGGTATGGCATGGAGTATTTGTTGATACAAACAGACTGAATTCAACTAAACCGAATTATCAAGAGGCGTATGTGATGAAGATGGGTGGGCATAGGACATGGTCTGGTGGTTTTAAAATTAGTTAGAACTAAAAGGTACTAATGTAAAGTTCTGGACTATGCGAAAAAATAATTTAGGACGTCTCTTAAACATAAACAACTAAAGGTTTAGGGAGGGAAACCTAACTATAACGTGGCAAACGCTTTGATATCGTCTATGCTGTGCGTCAAGCCCTAAAATGTACAGCGGATTTATACAAAATCACTTCTTGGATTACGAAATGCCCTCCTGGCGACGACGGCGGTCGGAAACTTATGTACAAAGCTTAAGTAAAAGATGCAGCGAGCTGCGGATTCGGTAGGGTTTTGGATTCGCAGTCGGGGGTCTAGGGATCGTGCCTTTAACGCTCAACGCTTGGCGACCAGGCGGCATTTCTGGACGCGCACGCGTACTCAGGGAAGCGAATGGATATTGAACGCAGGTGGCGGTGCGGGTGCTGGCGGTGGAGCAACTTGAGCCTCCACCGGCGCTATGCTCTCCGTTTTCATGGGTTCCACGACATCGGGCTCATGCCTATGCAAATGACAGTATACCTTGCGATCCTCTTCGCTCAGGCTCCAATTGTCGGATCGCGCGCATGGTACATGAGCTGCAGCCTTGCAACACCGTTGAAAACAACATATACTAGCTCCCGTCTGCTGGCAGAGTACACACTGGTATCTCGTACTGTCCCACACAGCCGCATCTAATCCGTTGACATGGGCTCCTATTAGATGGATGTCATTGCTCCAAACAGCACAGTCCTCGTGCAACCAAACTTCAAAGCCGTTCTCCGAGGTCTTTCCCATGCCGCGGAACGTCTCCACAAACTTGGATTCGGTACTGCACTCCAGTGGGTCCACAGACGAGCATTGTGAGCGGGACTCATTTGGATCATCGCTGTAGGATATCGAGCTATCGTGCGTCTGTTTGCGCTTACGTTTATGCTACAAGAAATTTATACATTAATTGGTTTTGTGCTCATTTTACAAATCTTAGTTTTGTGTAAGTCTTACCATGCTTATCTTCGGTGCTTGCATAATATTGGCTAGCGTGGCGGGGACAGCGGGCAGATTCCGCTCCTGACCCTTCACCATGTCCTCGCGTCGCCGTTTGTTAACAAACAGACCATCGATGTCCTGTGCTCCGGGTGCCTGCACAGCGGCACGATACTCGTCGCAGTCGCTGGTCACTAGGTACGGACCGAAGAGATCACCTAGGCCGAGCTTATGCGGACCCCGCTTGCAGAATACACATATCCACGTGGAGTCAGTGGTGTCCGCATCATAACGATTGCTCAGCGTAGAGCTGTGCATTCCCCTCAAGTTTTTTCGTTCGTGAGGGGCCTTTTTAACCTTGGTCTGCTTCTCGTTCACGTCCTCGGCACTGTGAGTGTTCTTGATACTCACACTTCCATCCGGTTTGATAAGTATAAAGGGAGATTTAAACCGTAACTCGGGAACGGATCCTCCTCCATTTGTTGGCGCCGGAGTGCTATCCTCGTCGGTGGTAAAGGCTGGTTTTCTAGCCGACTTTTTCCCGTTCTGTTTTGCATTCTTTGCATTACCCTTTCCCGCCGATCCCTTCTTTCCCTTGACCACTGTATTCTTTTTTTTCGCTCCGGTGGCAGGTTTGCTTTTGGTAGCAGAGGCCGATTCGCTTAGCTGGCGAGCTGCAAGAGCTGCAGCAGCTGCCGCCGAGGTGCTAGGCTTGTCATCATCTTCAAAGTCCGGCTCTTTAGTCACCTTCTTTTTACGACCTGGCTTTTTGGCAGGCGGATCGTCGATCATAAAACGCAATAGTGAGGCATCCATGCCCATGGAAAGGCGACGAGGTGGCGGTCTCCTGGGCGCAGCTGTTTTAGCTGGAACAGGGGTGTTCGATTTACTGTCATCTCCTGCAGCTAAGGGTGTCGATGTGGAGCGCGATTGGGGTGTGGGACTGTGCACGGGACTGGGCATCGTAGACTTCATCGCAGCTTTGGTGGCAACTGGCCGAATTTCGGGCGTAGGTGTTTGATTGGGTGCCAGGACTGCAAGCACTGAGCTCTGATTTTCCGCTGGCGTATCGAGCGTCTTTGAAGGGTCCAGGGCCAGCTGAGCGGTCAAATCGTGTGCAACCATCGCTTCCGATTCCTCTGCTGGCTTTTCTGGGCTGCATATCCTTTCCGTCTCCTCCTCAATGCCGGCAAACATTTGCTCCAGCTTATCCTCCACTTCCCCAAAGGGACAAGACTCAGAGTTGGCAGCGGGTGATGATTTCTTGGGGGACTCGCTTGCAGGAGGCGCAGCAACAGCAGCAGTTGTTGGTGGAACAGGGTGCGCAGGTGATTCCTTGTTCACAGCTGGTTCCTCTTCCTCATCACATTCGTGCACACTTACCGCCGGCTTGGCATCGATGTCGCCCTGTTCCACTAGGGCAGGAGATGCAGGGGTGTCAGTAGTGGCCTTATTATTTATCTCAGGCTTCGGAATATTATTGACGGCGTGGCTACTTTGACTGCTATGCGTGTTTGCACTAGAGCTGCTGGAGCTACTGCTGCTGCTATTGCTCTGCGGACTAGGTGGCGGCATAGCAGGAGATGTATGTTTGTTGGGAGGCTCATCGTCCTGCTGCATTCGGTGCTGTTCTGTGAGGTTCCGCTGCAGCAGGGCCTGCCGCTGCTTCTTGGTCTTAGGGTTTTCATTGTCATTATAGAGTGTGGAACTATTGCTGTTGCTATTGTTTTCCGCAGGAGCCGGGGATCCTCCACGACCGTTCTCTTGCGTCGTTTTCTCATTCTGGGTTTGCGACTGCTTCTGCGAACTGAACGGCTGAAACTCACCGCCTCCATTCTTGGGCGACTTTTTGGGACTACAGCTGTTGTTAAGTTGCGCCTCCTGTTGTTGATGCTGCGGCTTGCTGTTTTCTCCCTCTGGTGCATTTTCATTTGGGGTAACTCTCATCACCATACTGGCTTTTCGTTTGCGTCGCTTTCGACTGTTACTGCTGTTACTGTTTGATTCCAAAGACTCCTCATTGGAGGTGGTCAGGTAGGGAGACTCAGGAGCTTCTGGTACCGGGTTCGCTGCAGTTTTATCTGCCTCAGAATTTCGGTAGGACAGATCAGTTATAACAGGCTGTTCCTCTGACTCTGGTTTGTGCTTCACCGCCAGATCGAGATTCGTCAATTGCGCGTTGCGGGAATGATGTGTCTGATGTTGACTTGAGGATTCTGTTTGCTGCTGTCCCGCATCCTGTGGTTGAGCGTGAAATTGTCCGCTTGTCAGGAGAGGTGGTAGAAGCGGTGGTGGAGCTGTTTGGCTGGTCGCATGCTGATTGTGGTAGTGCAAGTGTTGGAGGTGTGATTGTGATTGCGTCTGATCCTGCTGCATGTGCTGGTAGCTACCTCCACTTGAGCTATTAAGCTGATGGTGCAGATGCAGTTGATTGTAATCCATAGTGGGTGATAATATCTGGTGCGGATTGGCAGCCAGCGGTGACTGAGGCGTAGGCGGCGTCTGTGGTCCATTGTATTTGGGGGTTAAGTTGTAAGGCGGCTGCTGTTGCTGGTGATAGTTTCGTAGGGGTGAGGCTACAACAAGATTTCAAATGAATATGTTTAAAATTCTATTCAACGGACCATGGGTCTTACGTTTTTTGTTGGCATGTTGCTGCTGTACATTGTGCGTTGGCAGTTTGCTAGCTGAACTCACTGAAGGGTATCCAAAATCCTTTTCCTTCTGTGGATTTTTCCCCGAAAGATCGGTATCGAAGCTGCGTTTTAATTGCGTCAGCTTGAAATTCTCATCGCGAGATTGCATGTAGTGCGGGCTGGTTATGTGGTTGTTACTCCCACTGTTACTGCTGCTGTTGCTCCCAGTGTGATTGGTGTTCCCAGAAACGGATGTTGGCGGTGGTGGCGGGAGCAGAGACTCGCAGTCGCCTCCATTGCTGAGGTTACCTGATGGGGCTCCCTGATTTGGGCGGCTGGACTGCAGCAAACTGACATGGGCAGCTGCCATGGCTGCCAGATGTTCCTGTTGCTGCTGCTGTTGCAGCTGCGTGCTGGTGGGCGTGGCATTGGTTGTGAGATTTTGACTGTTTCGTAGAGAAATTTCACGGATTAACTAAATCAAAGTATATAAGACTAATGCACTTACATTGAAGGATAATTGGGGGCATGTATGAGGGATTGTTGTTGCTGTTGGGTCTGATGCGGTTGCTGATTCGGCGGTTGCTTGGCCAGGGGCTGGGCCGCACTTCGTGCGGACTGTAAGGACAAGTCCATGGAGTTGAATGGCAAAGTTCCTGAGTAGGGCGGTGCCAGCAATGGATTCATCTGATGGTGGTGGTCCAGCTGAGAAAGCAAATTCGAACTTAGTTAAGACGGATTGGCCATTAGTAAAGAAAACAAATACACGAAATAGCATAAAAGCAAACTAAGATATCAACAACTAAACGATACTAAAGAAAGCTTCTACGGCCCAAATGGCGAAGGAATCAAGCATGCTTTTGGGGACTACTAGGATCTGGATAACTGGCAGCTTGATCTCGACGGCTTCTCGCTTTGTCCTAATTACGTTTTTGTGATTGGCCGACATGAAATTGTAAATGGCATCGGGTGGAGGTGGAGGCTGGGCGGAAACGGATCCGGAAACGTGCCAGGCCAACGGAGATCGCACCATTCCAGGCCGTTCGTTGGACATATGCGCCAACTGCGGCTGACGGGGTATGTACGAAGGAATCTGAGGATTAAATTGATGTCAGGTTTCGGTTTTGCTCAAAGATGTTAGTTCGACTTACTTGTAAAGGATTCCAGGAGGCGTTCTGGGCCGCCTGGCTGAGATGCCCAGGATGGGGATGGTTGTTGTTGGCCATCTCTTTCGGCGGCAGCTAACTCAGGGTATTCGTATATGTCACCCAACTCATGGACTGTCGGCACTAGGCAATCCTTCGGACCAATGCGGAATGTTAATGAAAAACCGACAGCTGGGAATTGGGGAACGGTGCGGCTGGAGGGAAAGGCGACCTAATCTTGATGGGGAGGATCCTGCACACGAATTTGCTAACTCCGGCCGGACAGCCGCTGCTATTTTTCGCCCATAAACAAGACCGCACGCACTTTTTTCACACACCACCCACACACCAACCCACTCGGAAAGGCAAAAAAAATTTCTTTCGCCGCTCTCGTGGTCCTTGCGCGAACAGTCGATAACACAACCTATCGGACAGATGACAGCGCGTTGTTTTGCACGCTACGCCAAACGCACGCGGTCTTTCGCACTGCCGAACGTCCTGACAACATTGTTTATAAGCCACTGATCCATAAGCAGTCTTGTCAAAGCGGTGTTAATTTATTATGGCGAAGACACAGTTTTCTTAACTATCGTTAGGGGCGGGGATGCTAGATTGTACCTCTTAATTTTCAGCTGCAGCGCATTGCGAATTCGTTGCGACTGCGTGCAAATTTTTCTTGTTTTGGGTCGCCCAGCGCATGCAAACGAAAACGGGCTCCAAAATGCATGAGCCGGTGCCGTTTTTGCGGCTAACACATCGCGCCGAACATGGAGACCTAACTAAATATAATTATGCAAATGCCGCAACTTTGTTTTTGTGTTTTTTCGTGAATTTTAAATTGTTAAAAACAAAATGTAATTTATTAGAGCTGGAACTAAAATCGATATCCATTCGATACTATCGATTTTTCGGCTTGTTGAGTAATATCGATGTTCTATTGCAACTATCGACTATTTCCTTAGTCACTTTTTCCAAGGAATGACTTTTACGTAAATAGTCCTTAGATTTTCTATTCTAAAGTATTTTGCAGTAAATGAACATATTTACGAAGTGAGTGTCCTAAATGGAATATTTCGAGCATCCATCGTTATAACGAAAAAGTTTCATTGGTTAAACAGATTTGTTCAGCCCTGGTCATGTCGCAAACGCCGGTAAGTGCAACATTAAGATCGCAATGAGCGCGGGAAAACGTGGAGCGTTGATCATATTTGAAGGATGTGACCGGAGTGGAAAGACCACTCAAAGCAGGCTGTTGGGTAAGTTACGGAGACCTTTAAGGCCCAGATTATAATCTGTATATATTTTTAGTTGAGCTCTTGAAATCGAAGGGCATTCCGACATTGCCCATGAATTTTCCGGAACGGAGTTCCAGCATTGGCCAGGTGATAAACTCCTATTTAACCAACAGCAAGGATCTGCCGGATGAGGTGATTCACTTAATGTTCTCCGCCAACCGCTGGGAGCACATGAACCAGGTGAAGCAGAAGCTGCTTGAGGGCACCACATTGGTTGTGGATCGATATTCGTTCTCTGGCGTGGCATATAGTGCAGCCAAGGGATTAGACTTTGATTGGTGCTATGCTCCGGAAAGGGGTCTCATAAAACCAGATGCTGTATTTTACCTAAGAGCACCATCAAACGACCTTACAAATCGAGGACAATACGGCGAAGAGCGGTCAGTGAAGCATCTGCATTAAAACGATTATCAAGATTATAATACCATATCTTATGCCATTGCAGTTATGAGAAAGTAGAATTCCAAGGTCGTGTGGCCGAAGTATTCGATCGCATTTGCTCCAAGGAGGCCAGCTATTTTCACAAGTTCGATGCCACACAGTCTGTAGAGGATTTACATGCCCAGATAGGAAGAATTACGGAGGAACTCCTGCCCAAAGTGGCCACCCAACCCCTGGACACGTTATCGTAGCACACCTCCTCGCGTCGCCATTCATTAGAGGGGATTTACATTGATTTATGCAATACACGAATGTTTGTTATAAATGTTTTAAATGCCGCTTAACTTTTAATTTACGATAAAGCCGCAGGCAATAAATCCCTAGCATCGGGCGATGCGAAGGATATCGTTAGGTGTTGAGCGAAATGCATTTACAGAATTGCACAGCAAACTGGATTAAGGAGCGGGGATTAAGCGTAAGCCCGGTGGCACATGCAATTTAATTTCCATAATCCCCCTTCACGAAAAGCCAACTTTTGTTGCTCCATTGTAGTTCGTTTATTTTATACACCATTACTAAGGGACTCTCTCTTCACTCTAAATGCTAAGCTAAAGCGAAAAATAATTTATGCGGATCAAACTTAGTTGCTAAACCACCAAAATAAGCACGCGAATCGAATTAGGCGCCATCCTTCAAAACTAGTTGAAATCGTAGCTCTCATAGCCCATATCCTCACGTCGACTGCGAGGAGCTGGCTTGGGATTCCTCGTCCTCAGGGTCAGCTGGCGGTAACCCACTCCAGGCCTGTAATCCACATTGATGGGTGCATGGGGTCGCAGAGCGGACACGCCGGCCCGTCTCTTCTGCGCCTGATGGTAGAAGGCTATATCGCCGTAGCTATGCTTCGGCCACATGCACTCACAACCAGAGGGCACCGTCCGCGTCTCCGATTCCCAGCAGCCGGAGGCGTCGTTCAGTCGAATTAAATGGATGGTGCGGTTGAGCTGGATGCACGAGAAGCCCGTTGCGGAGCAAATCTAAATGCAAGTATCCCAAAGGTCATTTAACTGAATTTTTGCTTTTAATATATGTAGCTCACCTCTCGTTTCTCGCTTCGCTCGGAGAGCAGAGCTCGGAGCAGTTCATTGCCCCTGTAACCATATTCATAGTTGTAGTTCCTCGAGGGCTGCGGTGAGTAGCTGTGGGCACACGTAACCTCCACGTAGTGATTGGGACGGTAATCGCCGCTTTCCAACTTCACGGTCACCCGATTCGTAGGGCACAATGACTGATAGGTGACCACCTGTGAATGGGCAAGTTGTACATTACATAAAGTACATTATTATATTCAATTAAATTGAGTTACTTACCCCATCTGAGCTGGGATTGGGACCCAGAAACGGTACCGGTGGCATCACACTGCGAACGCGGCGCTTGCGCACGTTCTGTATCCCGTAGGGCAACTGGGAACTCAGTTCGTCTGCGTCCTCCTCCTGACCTGCGTAATCCTCCTCGCCCTCAATGTCCACATCATCTAGACCGCCAGATGGTGACTCATTGTTGGTGTACTCGGGCTGACCTGATTCCCCTGCTCCCTCTGCTTCATCCATGGCTGACCTGAAATTGCATATGCATGGAAATTTGTTAGTTTTGGCCATGAATTAGCGCTGCTCTCATCTCGCGGCCCACTGGAGCTGCTTTCGCCTCCACGACTGCCTGATGTCGCCGCAGGCAAGCGGAAATGACAGCAAAAGCGGTTTTACACATGAAGAAAAATGTGTAAGAATTCTGAACAGAACTGGCAACTAATCCTATCATGATTAAAATACTTCATCATAGTCAAAAAATTTGAAATTTCTTTTAATTTTAAAAGAACATTTTATATATCAGCTTTACATAGTCAGGAAAATTTTGAGTAATTTAAGAAAACATGTAAAATGATCTTACATTTTAAAGAACTTTTTTCCTATGTGATATTGCCTGCGGTGGTGTGGTTAAAAAAAATATAAGTTCGTTTTTGACGTTTGTTATTTGCATGGCCGCCGTTTCTTTTCTGCAATTTTTCCAGTTGGCCAACAAAAGCGCATCATTTTGCATTCAACTGCAGCAAATGCCAATGAATTTTTTAGCTTTCGCTTTGGCGCGCGGCTTTGTCTGTGGATGGAGCGACGGCCATGGGGCTGTGCCGGGAGATTCAGATTGGTGGGCAGGAGATGCTCGTGGTGATAGCGTTGTCCTGAGCCTGTGGCGCGGCACAAAGCTCTCCGCTTCGCGAATGTCGTTGGATGCCAGCGGATATCCCCCCTTCGTTGTCGATGCCTCACAGTACATCTCCCATACCCCGGAGTCCCCCTACAGATACCATCCCACCACATCCCCTTGCCCCATTCCTTACCCTATTCTTCCTGCCCCGAAGCTTTAGCCCTCCGATCCAGCGGCGTTGGCATTTTTGAAGCCCTCTTTCAGGGCAACAACGGCTTTGATAGTTTCGTCGCAAAGTTTGTGAAAATGTTTTGAAATGAATGCAGCTGGAATAGTTGAGGTGAGCGCTGGTTTGAATTAGCACAAAAAAAGGACTGGTATTAAGGGTTTTGAGTTCTTGCAACAGCGAATAATTGTGGTTTTCATGTGAATGCTTTCTAAGAGTTTTACCTAAATCGATTTTTGCTGATAGCTTAGCTTTTGCAAAGGAGGAATCTATGGGATTTGTATTTAACAAAAATATATCTGACCTTAAGAATGTACCCAAAAAGTGGCAGGGTATCCTTTCTACTGAGCACAACTAGAATGACTTATTTTTTCCTCTTCAAGGAATCGTAAGTCATATTTCGGTGGGAATTCCCTTTATATTGCTGCTTTTTTTTGGTGCATGCAAGACGCAGATTACGTAATCCCTGGCTCAGAATGCACATGATCCATGCAGCTCCTGATCTCGTTCAATCTGACAAAGGGGATAAAGCGCAGTCGACTGGAGGAATCAGCTTAAGTGCTTACGTTTGTGCTCACGCTTACGTCATGCGATGTTGTCATTGACTTTTAGTTGATATGCAACCAGCAAGCCAGAGAGCCCAGATTAGTCAGACTGCCGACTGCCGGGATGGACTCTACAGATGGAATAGGATCGGATAAGCAGGAGGAGGCGCAGGAGGAGCAACTGCAACTGGTACGGGCGGAGGAGCAGGCTTTATGGTTTGGTTCCCCCCTTCTGTCGGCTCCAATCATATGCGGCCACATTTTCACGGAATCTGAAGTCATTGAATGCGCGCTACACGCCAATGCCTCTAATTATCCATACTTTCGCTAAATAGTGATGTCTTACATATAGGAATCTTCCTCAAGGTAAGAAGCAAATTGACTTAAATAAATTTTAAAATTATGGTTTTGGTAACTAAGGCATTACTTTTGGAAAAGGATACAGATTGAAGTAAATGTTACCTTTCTCATCACTGGTCTTACCTTTGGTTGATGTTGCTGCTGCGGCTGCGACGCGCCAGCAACAATTGCTCCTGCTCCTCCGTCGGCTGCAGCCAGTCGATGTTGCTGTTGCCATTGCTATTGCTATTACTATTGCTGTTGTCCTGGTCTTTGTCCTGGTCCTGGGTAACAGCAAACCTGCCCATACCTTGAACGGCCGCATTTAAGTCGGACAATTGCAGACGGAAGTCGTTGCGAGCATTCTCTGGATCATCATCAAACTGTCCCAGTCCCATTCCCATTCCAGTTCCCATTCCCAATCCCTGTTGCTGCTGTTCGAGTTGCTGCTGTTGGTGTTGCTGTTGCTGCTGTTGCTGTTGCTGCTGCTCATGTTGCTGCTGCTGCTGCCGTTGTCGATGTTGCTGCCTGTCGTATATGCTGTGGATGGTATTTCCGTAGAGTTTTTGCTGCTGTTCCTGCTGCCATTTGGCCGGTGCTTTGTTGTAGTTATAGTTGTCATTGTTGTCGTCCTCGTTGCTATCTGCAATGCCATCAACGTCCACATCCCCGAGCTCCCACTTGTAGTTGTAATCGTTGTAGTTGTTGTCCGTGGCGCTTCTATAGCCGTATCTATTGTTTTTGAGCCCCGGCGTCGATTCCATCGTCTCCTCGCAGGCCATGGCGAGCGTTCGTCTGGAAGAGCCACTACCAAAACAGCGAGCAGCTAGAATGACGGCCAGGAGCAGCTGCAAATGTGGCAGAAACAAAGAGATTTGCTCGATAAGAAGGGTGCGGCACAAGGCAACGGAAATGTTAAACAATTGTTGTGTGGCTAATAAACTGCAAAGTGTCAACAGTTGTCGAGGGGGGGGGCTTGATATGCAAATACCCCTCAATCCGAATGGCAAACAATGCATGTGGATTAATATTTATCACATGCGATTAGGCAGCGCAATGAATAGGTTTATAAAAATATTTGCTGGGTATTTGGGCATCAAAGGCTTATTCAAACCACTGGATTTGTGTGTAAGTCATATATGCATTGTGGTTATTCATTGTAGTTGTTGTCTTAGTTGTTATTAATACCTTATCAATTCTTTAAGTACTATACTTTCGCAGTGCTACCAATTAATTTGATAAATACCTCTTTAATTTCTTGGAAAGTTTTCAAGCAACGTTTAGTTAATGTTCTTCCCCGATTTCGCATTTTATTGTTATGCACGTGACGTAGATATTTTATTCTTATCAACATGAAGATACTTAGGGAAAGCCTTGCGATAAGAATCAAATGATAATCAATAATGCTGATAAGCGCGGTTATCAGTTGGAAAAATATTACAACATGTCTAAAATTACCTTAGTAATTACGAAACACGATGGCTGCTACTTTATAAAATTCCTAGAAAATCCATCGATAACTTTCTAATTTCATTACAACTAAGAATTTAGTTTTTATTCCTTTTTTTTTTGGGAAACTCTGTAGTCTACTGCTGTCAGCCGAAAATCGACCGATAATTCAACTAAGAACTCAACAAAATTCCGATTGACGAAACCGAAAACTTAAACCTAAACAGCCTCCAAGTTCCCACTGAGCCGGCTAAGGGGAAAGTTGAATTCCCTGCTGGATGTTGACAATCAATGTGCTTGGGGAAATTGGAATAACGTCAGGACCAAAAAACCGAACCCAAATAAGATGAAAAGTTTTCGCCTGGCCTTCCCCTTATTTCCACTTTGAGGTTGAGAAACTTTTCGGTCAAGATTTTCAGACATGTCTGTATTTGTGTCTGGTGTCTATGTGCGATTTCTCTGATTATGTGGTCCTGTCCAAAAAAAAACGTAGAAGTGCCCCAAGCGAAAATAGTTGGGCGACCTTTAGCGATAATGCGCTGCACGCGCATCCTTTCCTATCCTATCCTATATAGGAATCCAGATATAGTCGTCGTACAGCTAGCTACATTCATTAGAGGCACACACTACGTGACCGAATAGTTGGCGCCGGAAATGCTCAAAACTGAGATATGAACACAGTGCTCTCCTCCAGCGGCTCCATTTCCTGTTCCCACTTTTCCTTGTCGCTCTACAAGTTCTTTTGTCTCAATCTGGCTTTAACATGTACTGCAAAAAATTGGTAACAAGTTCAAGTGGATTTCTTATTCATATATTCAATATAATATTTAACAAGACCCAGCACTTTTTTAAGTGTGGAACATACATATATGTGGAAGCATCACGGATGTATGCAAGTGTTGTTGCCGCTCTGGATTTATAAGATTTCTTTTATGCTCTGGCCGGGCCTACCACAAAACTTCTTTCATTTATCTCGGCCTCGTCCGCCCCACCTTCGATCCCCCAATTCCTCGCCAGCGCCTCCAAGTTTCGTGGGACCAGCAAGTTTGTCAAACTATTTGTATGGAATTCACAATTTGTGTTGATGAAGTTTCGCCCAAGTCGCTCCAAGTCGCAGCTTACGAAGGCGACCGCGTGATCTGCGTGAACTGTGTGAACAAGTGTTTATGGAATTGAATTATTTTCCTTTTTCCCTGTTTGGTTTAAGGCGTGTTTCCCCTAGTTTTGTTTCTGATAAACCAGGTGCGAAGGCGGGCTTTGTGTGCTATCTTTTTTGTGGCTTACAGGTGGCTTTGTGTGGCCAGTCGCTCTTTGTGTGATTTAAAGTGGCTTCAATAAGCCGATTTTCTCGGGACAAAGAAAATTTAACTTTGATGGCTGTTATCGGTTTTATTTTAACGCCATTAATAATTAAGTTAGAATGGAACTAAGTAGCTCTGAAGCTTAGCTATACTTAGAGTTTTATAAAATGTGTAGGAAAATTTAAAGTCACGCAAGATGGTTATAAACTTATAGACATCAAAATCAGATTCGAGTTTTCTTGAGGGATAAATTTCTATTACATTTAAGCAATAAATTTTTAATAACTTTTGCAATATATTTAAAATTCATACTATTTCAATAATATTGTTAAGAAATTGTTTTAGTAAACCGCGTATTATTTTGACAGTGACCTATTCCATTTTATATGGCTTTTTCTCCTTGATTTATATGTGTACATTTTCCAGGTGAATTTTAATTGAAATACAACCATAGAATTTCAGCACCATGGAAGACGCTTAGCCTCGATTTATTTTGTTATTGCTGCGAATGCGGCCCCATATTTTTGTTGCACAACCTAGCGTAATAACAAAAACAATAACACCGGCTGGGGCAATTGAAAATATAATTTCATAATTTATGGTGTTAGTTTTCGCATAGCGTTTGCAGCCTTATGCAAATGATTGCGCTTTTTGGTTGTTTATTATTTTATGTTTTTGCTGTCTACGAATTTTTTTTTCGACTGCCATTCAATTACATTTTTGCAATCAAACTGCGATGTGGCCAGACAATGTTCAGCTGCTCACCTGGCCAGAACAGACAGCCAAACATACAGGTATATATCAAAAAATATATATATGTATAGATATATACCGTTAGCATATGTACATATATGTGGGGCGTACTGTTGCATATATGTTGCATAAATTTGTGACCTTTCAGTTTTCAATTGAATTTCTCTGCACGGCGGCAATTGTTCGAGGAAAACTTGGTCCTTGCATTGGCAGCAGTCGGAAAAACAACACAACTAAGCGGGAGAGTACCCAATTTGCATGCTTGTAGTGGTATGTTTTTCGGGGCGAGGGGGTGGTGTGGAGCGGTGGTTTTTATATAACTGCAATAACATGAGCATGCAATTCTCCCCTCGATTTGTTTTAATTGTTGCTCCTTGCTCGCTCGGTCCTTGTTTTCGTTGCTGTTGATGTGATCCAAAGCCCCGCCCCCTTGTTATTGTTATTTTTTCGGCTCTGTCTGGCGCTTATTGGCAATTGTCAAATATTGGTTTTTTCCTATTATTGTTTCATCAATGGCATGAAGCGATTTTAATTAATCGCCCAAAGTTTGCCAATTTCAAAGTTTTTCGGTATTAGTTCGTTGTCATGTTCGCTGGCCAACAGTTGTCGGCATTTTAGATTATGTTTTGGGGGTTGCTTTTTCAATTAAGAGCCGCAGCAAGAGCCATCCTCTAGATTTAATGTTACGCATACGCCATGTGTGCCATCAACGGTTACCATGTTCGCACACACACACACGCAAACAGGACAACTGGCAAAAGTAGCAGATTGGTTGCTCTGCCGGCTGCAAATCCTGTTAATCACCTCTATCACAGGTGAGGCATCTGCACGTAGCTCACTTTTTGCCGCTCTAAGTCTAAGTGTTGTTACAGCAGCATGAAAGAGACAGTAAAAGATAGTTGAGGCGAGATGGTGGGTGGGGCGGAAACCTACTTACAACCACTGCTGGTAGAATGTCCTTTTTTCAGCTACATTTGGAACTTCTAGCTATTTTTTTTTATAAAATGTATATATAATTTTACAATGTGTTTCTTATTTTCTGGGTATATTATAAAAAGATTTACTTATCCCACCAGCAAATTAAACAGAAAGATCTAGCTTTATATTTATTATATATTATATAATGTATTTGTGTGTATTACATTATAATGTGGCATTGCAATTTTACCCATTTATCATATGACATGCTAGATTTGAAACGCTTTTACACTGTTTTCATTAGGAACTTGACTAGGTTGTTAGCTAGCCAGCACTGTTTATATGTTTTCATATGCAGGTGGAGAAGTTAAATACACTCCGGTCCTGTCAACTGAGACTTTGATCCGGCTGAAGCCTCTAATGCAGCAATTAGTGCCTCTTCCAACGCAGTGGCTTTTTGTGGTCCTGGTTTTTATGGACCTCGTTTGCCGATTTTGAAGGCGAGTGCATTACTCGCTTTTCTCTGACCTTTAACCGCTGGTCATTTAGATCCAACCTCTCAGCGGACCAACAATGAACAACCACCATCTATGGTTGCCAGGAATTGCGTTCCCAATCTAAAATATCCGTTTTTAGGTTTAGAAGTTTTCACCATTGTTTGGCAGCACATTCTACTCTTCAGTTCTTTTCATGTGCGGGATGCTCCATTGTGGGTTGTGGGAAATATTACTACCCAAGGGGGGTAAGGTCAATAGGTCAAATTTTAACAATCTGAGTCAAATATCGGCCAGAATTAAATTTTTGAATTTAAAGCAATTTATTTTTACTGCAGAAAAGTAGCTTATTTTGGGTATATTTTTATTATTTCCTGGCAATTAAAAATATTCTATTAAAAACATATTCCCTTGGCATTTCTATGTTAGCTTCCTGCGAGTTTTGCGTGGCTGGGGAAATTCCTGTTTGTTTGGCATGCTTTGGTTTTCATATTGATTTATATGAAGTGCGCTTGAGAGTGTGTGCGTGGAGGGAATGCAACAAGTGCAACAATGCAATCAGCACACGCACACTCGCTCAGCCGTTTACACAACCCCATGTATTTAAATGTTGCCCCAAGCATGTGTTTGTGGCATCGTGTGGAATTCTTGCATCCTTATAGTACATTTTAGAGGGCGAGTTTGTGTGTGCACAGGAATAAAAGGTTTTTATTTTAAGTCCAGATATACATAGTATAGAAAATATATATATATATCCTTGGGCAGCGATAATTGTCAAGGATTTGTAGAAAGCCTTAAAGTTGCATATCTTTCATTTGATAATCTTTAGGATGCGTATCCTTTAAGCTCTATTAAGTTTTAAGCTTAATCGGTAGAACGTCTAATATCTAATACCATTTTTTCCAAGTGCTTTAACTGAGTGGTAGTGGAGCATATTGAAATTGTTGCCATAGCGAGCGTAATCCCTGCCAGCGACGGGTTACGCGCTCTGAAAAGGGCAGATCGGCAGCCTTTTCCCAATGCTGATGCCAACAGAAAAAATGTAATAAACGCCAAGAAAAATATTTGTCAAATCAATTTAGCCCACACCAAAACGAGGATAGTATGAGGGTGTGTTTAAGTGTCAAGGGCAGGATGGAGAAAATATGCAGAGTTCACCCGCACATTCACACTTGGTTAGCACACTTTTTCGTGTGTGCGGGCGGTGGAAAGTCAGTTTGGAAAGTTTTTGGCCCAGTGAGATAAATGGCACTTGAACGTTTTATTTTCTCCGCTCCGGCGAGGCAAATAGGATGTGCGGAGGTGTTTTTCAGCAGGTTCATATCATTTGGGAATTAAAGGGTTAGCACTCTGGCTTAAATGTAGAAGGTTCGTTTTAGTTAAGAATATAACCAAGTACTACTACTCGCTACTAAAAACTATTATATTTAATTGTAAGCATGTATTTTTTTAAGCATTTATCAAAGTCCGCTTTCGTCGCTGAAAAAAAGTTGTTACTTCACGATATTTTATTCGATGCCGTTTTATTGCTTTCTTATTTGCAATTTGCCCTTTTGTGCCGGCAACCAACCCGACGGGAATACAACATGACAGCGACCCAAGTCTAGCTGTCTGTCGTGTGTGTAAAATATTATTGAAGACCCTGTTGAGAAAAGGCTTGTCTGTTCCATTATACATGTACATAAATATATATATACTTATATATATATGTGTGGCACATGCTTTGATTGAGGTATGCCGCACCAACAATAACAGGCATCCAGCAGAAATCTCCACTTATTTATTAAATTTACTACGCTGCCTGTCGCCCGGGGGATGGCGCCGAAAAGCAGGCAGCACTAAATGGAGCTCGAGATGGGAACTGGTGAGAGGTCGGGGGTACTAAGGAACTTAGCCCCCAAAGGCACGGGTGGGTTCCAGAAAAGGGCTGAAAATTAAAGTTGACCAACTGTCAGAGGACTGGCAGCTCAAGTGGCCGGAACATGCCCCACCCAAAAACCTCGGGGCTGTTGTAAATTCGCATTAAAATATGTCAGAATGACAAAAGTCTTAGTCCCTCTTTCATAATTTCGATGGAGTTGTTTACGCAGCAGCAGTGATGATCACATTATATAATGATGATCATTATATAAAAGGTTGTAGTGGTTAATACAAATACATAATACATTATTTTAAACCATTTATTTTTGTGATACCACATTCCAATTGTTTTTATTTTAAAGTATAGTTTTTACTTCACTTCATCTGTCAAAGATGAATGGTATGGTATCTCTAGGTAGCCTTCATTTTTTGTACACATTTTTTTCCTGTGGTTCTGTGATTGCTTTCACCCTCCACTGGCAATCCTTTGAGCTGTTGTCGTCGCCTGACAAATTGATGCTTTGACATCCTTCGAGCAAAAGTTTAATCTCTCTCATTGACGAAGTTAAGGCGCCCTGAGCCGTTCAAGTGTGCAAATATTTGCCGGCTGTTCTTATTAAATCTTTTTGGGCATTGCCTTGGGGTTTATGCATCAATTTATCACCCCGGTTGAGATTACGTAACGAAACTCAGATTAAGGACATCCTCCTTCCGCCTCGACTCCATTTCAATCAGTTGGGGAAGTGGACAAAAACTTCCAGCACTTTGCTGCAATTTGGGTTGGTCGAGAAAAACGTTTTGCAATTACGACTACGAATTTGTTGTCATTACTGCACTGGCTGAACGGAAATGCCTTTGAAGTTTCGTTGCAGCCGCTACCAACAATAAGTGTCATGCGAGACCCACTTCCGTTGACTCATTTTTCGTTTGCCTTATTTATGTGGCAGAACTTAATGACAATCATGTCCTGGTCCTCAGATTGCCGTTTCCAAATGCCATTCTTTGTTTATTTGTGCAGTTTTTGCCGAAAACTTTGGCTCGTTCGTCGATTGCATTTCCCCTCCCCCCAATTTCAGTTGAGTTCAAGTGGGTGGCACGGGACACATGCCCAATTTATGTTCAAACTTTACCCTCATAAATGTGACAGGACGGGTTGGGGGGTATTCTGTATAGCATTTGGTTTGCAGCCATGCCTACGGCTTGGAATGCACTCCAAACATGTCCTTGTAGGTGCCATACATCAGCCTGTGACAACAAACAAATTCCCACTTTGCCGCCTATGTGAGCTCTGTGAAAGCGCTTATTTATATCAAAGCACACATTATGGATTCGCAAATGAGTGTGCTTTAATGCAGGTACTTAATTTTCAAAAAGATTTGCTTAAGCATTCACAAATATAATAAATATCGGACTGTGTTCCATTATTTACATAAATTTTGTTTATAGCTTCTAATTTGTGCTTCAATATTTTGGAGAGAGTACACATAAAAGACATATTCAAAAGACCCTATATTTCTTTTTTAGTTGGCAATCATCAGATTTGCAGAAAGAGCAGGCCTTCAAAATGCACTTCTGCAAAGTTTGCAAATATATTTGGTAGCACGCTAAAGTTTCCTTAAAGGACATCTGCTGAAAACTTTTGATTATGTTCGGGCCTTAGTCACCTGCTTTATTTTGTATCTATTCACATAAAGGCAGATTGGGATTACGCCTAGTTATTAGTTTTGCCATTTTTATGGAAGTAAAATTTTCCAATGACATTGAACTGACCTCGTGCTGAGATTTCATTGATTGCGGTTGAAGAGTAATTTTGTCTGCTGCAAGAGCTCATGGTTCCATGGGATTTCGAGTATTTGATTGTATTTACATTGTGCCCAAATCATGAGAGTTCAAAACGCCGAAGCGGATAATGCTGGATAAAGTGGGAACCCTTTTCACAATTTGAAAATTGTGTTACTCGAGATTGTCAGCTAAGTAGATACCAAGTAGTTGAAATCCATACGGGTTATGAAAATGTATATTCATATTGTGCTCGGTGAATTTCAGTTGCGAGCCAGCGATGCAGATATACTTGGTCGACTTTGCAGTTGCAAAGATACACCGAAGCACTTGCAGATTCAGATACGAATGTACAAAGATACAGATACTGTGGAGGTAAGCTAAGCCAGCCATTCGAGTGGCAATTTGTGCGTGCAACGATCCGGAAAAGCCACTCAAGACTAGGCGAGCCACATGTGTAAGTACACCGTGAGATGGCCGCCATTGATCTGGGAATCCACAAGATATATATTCACATATTCAAGTCTCTAAATCACTTTATAGCAAGATATTTCAATGAAATTATTGTAAGAAATTTTATATAATTAATTTTAGTTTCTCCTAACTAGGCATTAATTTCTCTATATGCAGCAACCAAAAGTATGAATAGAAGTTGCCGAGATTACTAGAAAATGTGAATGCAAAGAGGGTTTGTGGCGCTTCTAAATCAGCTGGCGAATTGCATGTCGGGGGCAATTTCAGCGCGAAAAGCTACAGAAACCGGAGAAGCGGCTCAATAAAATAATCATGAGCTTGCGTTGGCCGGAAACAAATGTGCATTTAACATTCATGTTGGCCAAAAATCAAATGCACACATGCAAGCACTGCCAGGACTTAATCCTGCTGGTCCACCCCACTTTCCACTTCCACCATCCTCCATTGCAATAATCTTTTCGCTTTTCCTTTTGCTCCGTCTGTCTGTCAGGGTTATGTAAAACCAGCCACAAAGTCATTTCACTGAGCGGATGTTTGCGGCCAAATGAAGGGGCACGCAGCTCCAGCTCCAAGTGGACTCCAAGGGGAAAAGCGGAAAATGGCGTGGGGATGGGGGGAAACCGGACCGAAATCGGAAAATGGACGGGCGAAAAGCTCCTGTGTCTGGGCCACGTTTAGCACGCGCACGGTCGTAAATTTTTGGTCGGCACAGCCGACAGTTTAATTTCGATTTCCCTTTTATCCAATGGCTGCGAAAATCGCGCGTGCAGTCCAAAAAAGAGAAAACAACGCAAGCAGTTCAAAGAAAATCGGTGAAAAATCGAGGAAAACTCATGCCGGATGGCAGTGGCCATCGGCGGAAACGAACGCGACAAATGCAAGAAAGTCGCAAGTAATTCGTAATGCATAAATAAACGCACTGAGCGGCGACATTAAGGATATACGCAAAAAGGACACACAAAATGGAATTTTCCTTTTTTTTTTTTTTATAAATTTTCCCCCTGTCAACACGCTGCTGCTACTGTTGTGACATTTAAATTAAGTTCGTGATTTGGCAAATTTATTTTGATTTATGCACTTTTACATACGAGTGTACATGTGGAATGTGGAAAATCTAGTTTCAAACGAATCTCGCTGGCAAAAAAGCGAGGACACACAATTAATTGTCTTGTCATGGCTGCGAAAATTAATTTCAATTTTTGAATGACATCTAATTGCGATGCCAAGAGGGATTTCAATAAATTTGGGCCATTACTCGATTCTGGGTCATTGGAATGATCTAATTACGGCGGGAATCACATTTGGCTTATACCAAAATCAATCAAGAGCTGGCGGAAATTAACCATATATAGAAAACAAATAGCATCATGAGCTCTGAAATAATTCAATAATACGAATAAATAGATTGCTGTGAATAAACTTTGCCTTTAATACAAAATATTTATTTCATTTATGAATTAAGATTGCCAAGCAAAATAAATCCGTTCACAGTGAATTTTCTGTTCGCCTTCAATTCCATCTCATCCATATTTAAGTAGACTTTCGGGATATAAACCTTTTACGTTCTGTTACCCCAAATCCCTAACTCTTTCGAAGTCCTGCACGTTCATAAAGATACAACAGAGAGGGCAGAGAAAAAATTGAAAAAGGTCAAGTGGCGGTAAATATAAACTGTGTATGGCATAAAAGTTTATATTGCACATTTGCACACATGCAGGCCACTTAGTCATAAACGTCTCTCTGTCCGAGGAACATGTACATATTTATGCATTGTGTATAAATTTTTCAATATAATTTTATTCGCTTACTGGCCGCTACTTCTCAAATTTGGTTATCACTGAAACGTGTGTGCGCAGCAGAATACTCTGTCTCTTTCTCATGTCCTCGGACTGTCTCTTTCTTGACTCACTGTTCCGTCTCTTTCTTGTGATCTGCGCTTGTCTCTTTCATATCGACACACTGTCCGTCAAAAAATTTTATTGCTTCAGCTGCGAGAGTCGCATTAAAAACAAATCAAAGATACAAAGGACATAAATACTTTTACGAGTTGAAAGCTGTCGTATTATTTGGAAGGAAAGCTGCGTAATGTTTCAATGGGATTTTCACCAATTTTGCCAATTTTGTTATGATTTTTCACTCAACTGTTACTCAAGTTGTGCAATTTAGCCCAAATAGAAGGCAGGCAGAATCGATTTGATGAGTCCATTGATTTGGTAAAAAAAAACCAACAGAGAAACCAGGCCAATGAATTATTTAGCCAATTTTATAAAATGCCAGACACCGAGCATTGTAATTAACTTATATATAATTACATTTTGCGGCTGCGTTTAACTGGGAACCGCATACAAAATGAACACATTTGGCTTTTTAACTTTAGTGTTTGCATGTGCGTGGTCAATAATTAAAAAACCTCCGATGAACCAATAATTTAGCTATTGACAGTATTTTTCTTGCCAAAGCTTGAGCTAGCCAATAAACTTGGAGTAATGTAATCATCATAAACTGTCTGTATATTTATTTTCATGGATTTTAATCAACTGTTGCTCATTAATTGGCGATTTACTGACTGCTATTTTTCCGAGTTAAATAAACGAAGTGAAATAACCGCGTGATTGATGATCGCTAATTAACTTTGATAATATTAATATTATTATTGTGATTATTGGCCTCTCGTTTGATGGTGATGAAATGACCTGGTTACCGGTGAACATCAAATGCCATTCCGGCCATGCGATCTAGAAAGCTTGTTAAGTTCGTATAATCAGGATGGCCGTTGGTAATTATGTGCATATAAATTGCGTGTTGCAGGAAAATGGATTTAATATCAACGATCCGGCCATCTCTTCCTTTGACTGGTCAGAATCGAAGTTAAAGCTTCTTTAACCGCTGAAATTCTGGCAATTAGTCAAAAAAAATGGGGCTAAAATTGCCTGCGGTTAGCCGGCTATTTTCAGTGGCAATTTGCCGGAATGATTTGGTAAAAGTTTTTCGATTAACCTAAAGGGCCAAGGACAACTATTAGGGGTATATATATGTATATGTGTGCTACAGTACACACCCTTCATCATCTCCCCTGCGACACTCCTATTTTGGCCTATTTTTATGAGCGAAGTTTTAATGATTTACGAGTTATAGTGCAACACATTCGCTTCGCACGAAGTTTTCCAACTTGTTAAGGGTTTTTAACATCAGCTGCTGCTGCAGATGCACCGAAAAACTATGATTCTAATTTCATTGTTAAATATCTTTTTTACAAATATTCTAATTTCTTATTTTTGTGCGGCAGAGATTTTTTAGATAAAATATATATAGATATTATATATGACAAGATATGCATTTTATTAAAGAGCATTTGTAATTATTTTGATATTTACATATATTTAATAGAATACAAAATTATCTACTTTATTTCATTTAAAAAAATATTAAAATATTTTGTGCCGTGTTCTGTAAATTTCGTAAGTCCGGCAATTAAGCGCCATCTGGCGGTGGGCGTGGCACTAACCGGTTTCTCACTTTTCGGCGCAGATTTTCCGAGGGGATCGAATCGAAATTGAGTGAGAGAGTCGAGTGCTCCATTGATTGAAATTTACGATTTGCGGGCCTGAGCTTGTTGTCCTCGAAACGGAAATGTTGTCATTGGCAATTCAGGGCGCCATTTCGCCTTCTGGCCAAGCGACGCGTCACTTTTATGGCAAACGGAAGTCCTCGTGTTATTTATGTCCTGTGGGTAATCTTCGAAGGGGGGCGGAATAGCTGAACGAGGCCAGCGGAGAGGAGGTGTTGTCCTCAATTATGCTCTCGGTGAAGGGGAAAACTCTCGCCTGCGGCGCCTATTTATTAGCTTATTAGGACGCCGTGGCCGAAAAGCAAACAATGGCCGATGTGAAAATCCAATTAAATGTGACATCTGCCCCAGAAAATCCACGGCGTGATTTTGATATATGGGTTAAGTCGAGTGTGAGGCCCATGGCCCAATAAACAATTGATGAAACTTTCATTCGATCAGCGAAGCTAATTTATGAAGGCAACCGACGGTATTCGCATCGGCGATGGTAATTGACAATGCCAAATGACTGACTGTGGGCCAGGCCCGCAATTAGTTCCACATAATGATGCATCATTATGGCCAGTAATTCATCAACACTGCTGGCACACCCTTCCATACTCTGTTCTCTGCCCCCTGCTCCTTGCACCACAGTTTTTCCCCAATCATAAATCACGCCGAAATTTAGGCTCTTTCGTGGCCACGGTGCGTATGGGCAATTTGATAAATATTCAAGACAAATATGCAAAGCTCTGTTTCCCACCACTCGCAAGAAGTTGGGCCCTATATATATATATTTTTTACCTAGCCAGAAAGAAGAGCATTATTTAATCTCGTTTCGCAGCGACATTTTATCTGGGCGGGAAAGCAGCGCTAATAAGTCTGCAACGTGACATTTGCCATTTGGCGGTTCGGTGGCAAATAAAGTTTTGGTCCTTGGACAGCCGGCGGCTGCAAATGAAGAAGATGACTTTATCGTGCCACTACGAAAAAAAAAGAAATGCGGAGCAAAAAAGTGTACAAAAATGGCTTCGCCATGTTGCCGTGGCGAATGTAAATAGCAAAACGTGATGGGCATTCTGGGTGGGGTTGGGTGGTTGGGGTGGTGAACTAGCAGCTAAAAGTGACAATAAATGCCGGCGGTTATGTATAAATTGCTAAAGTGTGCGGAAAGATTTACGGGTCCAACCAATGGACCAAAGTGCCGCCCAGCCATGGTCCTTCGACCGCCCACTTTTCACCCATTTCCCACCCACTAGTTCTCAAACAAATAAGCAAAGCTCAGGGCCTGGCCAGGTGCTTTTAGCTTGATTGCCAGCTCAGGACGTTGCAAAACAGGTGGGTCTGGTGGATCTGGTGGTTCGGATGGTTCAGATGCTTCACACGGATCCTGTGGATCGGGCGGGTCAGGTGATGGGCTCTGATGGGCTGGCAAAGAAGCAGCCCAACCCACTCACAATGACAGTTTGGCCAGCACTCGACGAGGCCGCTTGTCGCATTCAAGTGGCAGATAGAGATGGCTAGAAAGGAGGGACTACTTCCATCAAGAGCTCAAGGAGCTGTTGCCGTACTTATAGCCGTGTTGCCACCTTGTCAGCCAAGTACTGACCTAATCATTTGCATGGGGTCAGTCGATTGGCTGGCAAATTGATTTCAATTAGCTTGCCCTGCCTTTAAAAGCCGACTTTTCATATTTCCCTCTGGAAATATTAACAGAATTATTAAAAATTTTCTCCCACAGACGGCGCATATAATTCACAAACATGCGCATAATTTTTGGGGACACCGGATGAGTGCTGAGCCCAAACATCATTACCATCTGCACTCCTATCGCATTTGGGGCTTAATGAGGCGAGGGGAGTGGCTCCCACTCCCACTTTGTCCCAGTTCTTGTGCCCAACTCACACTTGAACCATTTGTCGCCATATTTATTTTAATGGTTGCTCAATTTAATCACTTCGACATCGGCGCCACCCGCTGATGAACTCAAGTGGGTGGTGGTTGCAAAACTGAGGGGATTGGGTGGGAAATTCATTGGATTGCCGTGGTGGCAATTCGGTGGAGGCACGTAAAGCAGAGAAAGTCAAGGCTCCTCTTTTATTTTTGTGGTTGAAAAATGTTTCAAGATTTCATTTTATGCGACATTTAATTAAGCGAGCGAACTTTTTTTAAGTTTTAATGGAGGATGTCGTCGAGCACGCGAGCAATATACCCACACACACACACACATTGAAAAACATATAGCCATGCATATGTATATGTAGCGGAACACATGCACAACGCTTTTCTCGAACACATTACGTATTACTTTAGCACACTTTACCCAACGATTTCACTACCCTTCACAAAATATGAGGTACATCCTTATTAATGCAAAGGTTTAAAGATATATTTCCATATATATTATTAAAAATTTCAAAAAGTAATAGATACGAAGGCATTTCAAAAAGTATCTCGAGGTCATAGATTATTAAAGAATTAAGAGAATGTTTTGAAAGTAAAATACAGTACTTGCAAGTAAAAATTTAAAATTAATAATTTTATTACTTAAATTATTCTTATTCTTTAATAAATTTCCAAAGTAAGAGTATGCCATCTTTGCCAGCCAGAAAACTGCATATATACACACATATTTCCCCCATAGCCTTTGCACTTTGCTTAACTGTTTATTAAATTGACTTTCAGTCGCGTGGATGCAGTAAAATATTTTGCGAGAAAATATTTGAAAATTTATTAAATCAACCCGGCAATGCATCTTCATCCCGCTCAGCATCGTCCTGATCCCGGTGGGTGCAGAGGAAGCTTGCTTACAGGATGGGAGTCCTGGGCCTGCATTTTGTTGCCTGGCCAAGTGAAATGAGCTGCATCCGGTCTGTAGCAGCTGCAGGCGTTGCATTCTTAACGCCCCAGCACTCTTTTGCCCACACTCACATGTCCTGCAGCTGGAAAGGCCACGGGCTACCGCTGCATCCTGCCAGCCGCATGGGTATGTTCATGTGCATGTGTATGTGTGTGTGAGTGGCCGTGGGTGTGCGGTAGCCACTGTGTGTGTGCGCACTTTATTCCTTTTCCTCTGCGCTAGCGCATTTCCGCTCCGCAGACACTGAAACTGATACGATGGCAGGCAGCGAATTTTGATGCATTTCCGGGGAAGCTGCACCACGTTTAATGGTGGAGCGCGCACGCGAAGAATTTATGTTCAATCTTAGGAAAATAATGATTATCTTTTATTTTATGGTTGAGCGCACGACGACATCCTCCTACTTCTTTTCTCCTCTTTCCATGCATCCCAGCCATATTTTCCGGATGCACAAGTAGCACGGAGTTCAGCTTACGATTGCACTTGTCCTGTTACAGGACAATTATCGGGCGACACAAATTGCAATTGCTCGAGGCTTCGGTCAATTGATGGCCAACCATTCATTATGTCCCGGAAACAGACAACAACAGACAAGGGCCAACGCCCACAAAACGATTTAAATTGTGATTGGGTGGGCGTGGTGATTGAAGCGTTCTTCATGGGTTAATATCCTTTAGGGTCTTGGGGATTGACGAAGATTTGATAGTGCGGTTGACTGGCACATTTCCCCCTTCTGTATGCCATCATAGTGCAGTCCGAGATGGCAAATCTTAAGGGGGGAACTGGGATGTGCGGTTAGGTGCTTTAAATGGATGAACTTTACTTTTCTGAGATGGAAAACTAATATACATGCTAAAGAAAATCTTTATACTAAACTCTAATCTGAAATATAGAGTATATAGAGTTCAAATACAGACTTCATATCTTACAGCTTTAAGTACGTTTTTGGTACTCGTGCTATCTTGCATAAATGTAATTTGCTTTCTGGCAAACTTTAAACACTTCCACATACAAGTATATGCAGAAATTATTCACGTTGCCTCATCATTATTTCGAAGTGTGTGAGGCGTGGTAAGAGGCACATCCTTGGAACTTTCCAAGAGGAAACCGAATAGTATTCGCTTTCTTTATTTCGTGCGGCGCATGGAGGAACTTTCTACGGATAACGTCACTCAGGGCGAGATGTGCTCAAGCCCCGCAAATGACGTAACCTGTTCCAATCTCCTGGAGAGCTCGAGCGCGCGGAACTCCAAACACTCAGCCACCCAACCACCCACTTAGTGTCCGACCATAAATTCCAATTAAAGTTGCCAGCTACTAACCGGCCAAAAACAGAGAGAATCCGCCAAGTGCGTTGGTGTATGTTTTTGGTTTTGATTAAGTATACGCCCCGTGGCAAATGCAGCAGTAGTAGCAATAGTTGGCGGCATGTGGCGCGCTCGTTGCATTCAAATGGCACTGGCATTTGGCCCAGCTGCATTCCATTTTCGATTCCCATTTCAATTCATTGGAACCACCACGTTGCGGTGGTTTCTTTTTTTTTTTTTTGGCGCTGGGGGCGTGGGGTCGTGGCAGGTCGAGTGGAGTTAACTTTTTTGGCTCGCCATGTTGACTTTGCGTTTAATTGTTTTATTGTCCGCCAAGTGTTGGCCATCACACACACACATACATATGTACACGCGCACGCACACAGAGACACAGTCGCACTTGAAGTTTGCTCTCTGCCGGACAGTTTGGCCTGTCGTTGACCTCGTTGGCGGATTCCCGCCTGGAAGAGCCGGCACTGTTCTGGCCATCTTCTCCATTGCTATTTTTTTGCGCGTTTTTCAGTTCGCTGAGTTGTCGAATTCAGAAAGAGAGTACGCCGACCGTCGCCTGCTGTCTGATATACGAGCTTCTGCCGGCTGCACAAATTATGCCAAGTGCAATACTTGAGGCACTGGCCGGGAAGGGGGCGTGGCACCAGCAGATTGGCGGCTTTAATTAACTTGGGGCACGGAAAAACAAGTTTTTCAGACAAAAGTGCCATTGTTTACTTTTCTTTAATTTAATTAAAATTTTTTACTTTCTCAGGTTACCTTATAATTTAATATTTATATCAAAAAATATTCAATATGCATTATGATTTAATTAAATTTGGATAATAAATTTCACAGCTGTATACAAAAATACTTTTGGCTACAAATTCTTCTCTCTGTACGCGTAATTCTCATTACTTCGTGCGTGCTGTTCGTTAAGTCCTGCTTTAATTTCAATTTTTATTAACAAGCAACTTCATTACGGAGTTTCAGTTGCAACAGTAGGAAAACATGCCCACTCACTAATCCTGCGCCCCCAAAATGTCCTTATCCCGGTCTAAGCTGACTTTAACAGGACATTAAGCCGACATATACACATAATAAACGCTGCATGTGTTTGCGTTGCGGTCTCAGACGGAACCAAAATATTTGGACACCACAAAGTGCAACAACACGCCAGTGTTCCAGGTGGGTGAGCAGACATAGCCCACCAACCCAAGCCCAAGCAAACCAAACTAAACCGAAACAAAATACCAAAACTGCCCAAAAACAAACAGCAGGAGCATTACTTTAATGGCCATAGACCAGCCCCATCCACTGCCAACTTTCTTGGCCAAGGTAAGCAATTGCGTGCCGGCCATCCATAAGTTTTCCGCCTGTTGGCAATCCGGTCACATAGCCATTGGACCCACGTCAGCCACTTCCGAATGCATACACAGTTGACTTGTCAGCCTGTTAATTTGCTAAATAATTTTCGAATCCGCACCCGCCCCTTTTCGAAAAGTAACGTAACTCAAGTTGGCACGCCCATCTCGAGCAGAAATCGTGCCAAATATTCGCAATGCGGATGTTGTAGTCAAATTTTGGGTGTATTAGTGATTCCATCAACTATTTATTGTGGTATAAACCAACTTGAAAATATTTGAATTAATTTTTAAACAAAATATTACTGAGGTATGCTTTGTTTTCGTGTATAAAATTTAAAAATCTTCTTTTTATCTATTCCATTTATTACTTCTTTTTAAGTTTTAAAATATTTGTTTAAAAATTTTCTAATAACATCATATTGTTAATGATAACCAGCTAAATTCCGTATCTCAGAAAATCGAACTATCCAACATCAAATTTAGCTTAGTCTAATTTCATCGAAAAGGATACGTTTTGGGGCTGGGGAGCAACTATTTATGATTTCCCAACACGATTCGTCCTACACCTTTTGCTACTCCTTCGTTTATTTGTTTGTCGTTTGCTGACTACGTGAGATTGTTTGGGGCTTAAAAAAACCAGATAAACCCTGAACCAAATGTCCTTCAAACACACACACGGCGACTCTCGTCAATTAGTGTTGAAGATTTAATTGTGGCACGTGTGAACTTAATTAAATGGCATTAGTTTGTGTAATTGTAGACAGGATAAGTGCGGTCGCGGACCCAAAGGGTCCATAATTATAAGGGGGGGATGTGAAAGAACCACACGAATAAAGGATGGTAATTAATGTGCAACTTTGGCCAGTGCATTTGCATTCCAATTAATTTTTGGGCACGCATGCAATATGCATTTTTTACGCTAACTTTTGTTTGCCCGCTGTGAAGGAAGTAAAATTGGCAAACAGGACGAAAGTGTGGAGATTCGCTCGTTATTATTTCACAGGTCCTGGCAAAGTGTTTTGCGTTGTGCCCAACTTTAGTTGCATTTAATTAGCATTATTGTCATGGCAACGACAAAACCCATTTGCGGTGTAAATTAACTCGGTTTCCGAATGAGATGGTTGATTACCCAAAAATCATACTTTAAATATAAACAATTTTAATTAATTTAAGCACCGAATATTAGTTGTGCATGCAAATTTGGTGCTGCGAATTGCGGTTTCAGCATGGTTCATTTAATCAGGTCAACTCATTTCCCAGGCACATGTTTCCTGTTTCAAATGGGAAACGGATTTGTTTGCTACAGGAACACATACTCAAAATTCCGACTAGATAAATGGTATATAAATCTCAAGACTATCGTGGCGGCACTAAATCTAAATGCAATGCATCTAATATGAACAAATTGGCAAGCAATTAGAAAGCATTTGAGTTTAAGCCGTAATTTGTGCAAGGATATCATTGTTTTAGCAACTCCTAAAGTAACTTGAAAATTAATTCCAGATGTTTACCGGCAGATGTTTTCCAAAATCGTAGCATATGCCATTGCGAAACCAATCACGAATATTAACTGCAAGGTTAGCTACTTTACACAGCTTATGGCTTATTGAATGCCAAAATGTTTCTACATTTCACTGCCAAAACATGACCACAGAGAATGGATGCAATTTGGGCCGAGCTTATTTATTTAACTGACGTGTTTTTCGGTTGTGGGTAGTGTCAAAAACACGTACCGAATGCTAATCACACAATTTGTTTCGTACCAAATTTGAAACTAGGCTTTTGATTCACTTTAAGCCCTCTGATTAGATGAAGGACTTTTAGCGAAGTCAGGGGAAAGCATCGGCAAATACAAATTATAATGGATGGGGGGCAGAAAAGCATGGCCAAAATAATAAACAATGAAAATTCGGCTCTAATTTCGGGTCATAACACATTTTGCGAGCAGACAAGAACCTAATTTAATTCTGTGTGAAAGGCATGGCATGGCGTTTGTTGTTTTTAGCCAAATTTCCTGTGGAAATTCTTGTCATTGCACTTAAATAATGTAAATATAATTTGGCTGTTTGAGCACATTTTATGCGAGACCATGTTTTTTCGGCCATGACGAAAATTGGGGACATGTTTTTGTTTGCTCATTTCATTTGGCTGCATGCAGGTGACAATGCAACTAATTATAGTCAACAATGTGGCATGCCCCATCCAATGTTCCACGCCCCTTGGCACCATTCTAAATAAATCAGAAAGTAATTAAAACAACATGAAATGCGACTGTGAGTTACAGTCGCAGCTTCGGCTGCCGTTTGAGCTCCAGTTACAGTTTCAGTTGCATTTTCATTTTCATTTTTGTTTCCGTTTTAGTTCCAGCGGAAGCTGCACTTGCCATCCTTGTATTGCGGTGCTACCCATTTAGCAAACAAAATAAAATGGTAAATGAAATTATAGGGACAATTAGCTGGTCATTGGATACCCTAATGCAATGCAGGTCTTCTAGTTAACCAAGTTCCCATTAATCATAAGCTAATTGTTCATCGCAAGTGTATGATAAGATTTTTAAAGCATATTAGTAGGCATCAAGTTTCCATTAAACTTTGAATAGTTTATTCCAATCCATTTTAATGCAAAAAAGCAATATATTTCAAAGTGCTTTCTGATGTTTCTTGTAACCTTACATTTTTTTTAAGGGTATACACAACAAAACCAACAATGACAACCATCGTCGTGGAAACACAGCCTCAGCAAAACAAAACTGGGAATAGGAAGTATCTTGGGATGGGTATTCGCCGGGATTCAGGGTGGAGGCAACAAGCGATGGCCAAAAGGGAAAAAAGGCAGAAGCAAAACAAACTTAATTTACGCTTATTTGCGTTGACAAATGCTTCCGAAGGAGTGCAACTTTTAATTGCAAAATTTATTTAATTTGCTCATGCGATGCGAAGCTAACTGATTAACACAGAGAATGCAGTAAATGCAGTAGGATTTAAGTGGAATAAAGCAGCGGAATTTTTCAGTAATCAGTAACATCTATTTAATCCCCCGATGGCTTCACATAGGTGTCACTTTCATGATAATTAGCGAACCACTTCGCTCGAGGGCGGCCATACGTCATGGCCAGTTGTCAATTGGCCGGAACGATTTATGGCCCAGTTTAATCAGCATCCGGCCGCCATAAAATGCGAAATCAATTTTGCCATGGCTAGCATTAAATTCTTTGCAAGTGACGTAGCAAGAAATGTACATTAGTTGTGGCGAAAGTGTGCTAGCGCTTTTTGCAGGCAGTGTTTCTTTCGTTTTTTTTGCCGCAGGCGGAATTTTCATTAAAGCATTTTTGATGTCTAATTTGCATATTTTTGCAGCTGGCCGAGTTGCATGCCGACACTCTGAGGCAGCCAAGTGACACGTTAAGCATTCAAAAGCGGGTGGAAAACTGGCCTGGAAAATGGGCTGTGGAAAGTGGAAAGGCCTGCACTGCACTCGAAAGAAAAGTGCAAGCTCTTCTCTGCTGACGGCGATGGCCGGCTGTCACTCGCTCCTCTACTGCTGTTCTGCTCTTCTTCTCTTCGCCGCCATGGCTCAGATTTTGGCCAGGACAAAGTGTCGAGTGGCAACACTAATTCGCATGCTGCACGAACAACAGCAGCAACATGGAAACTGCACACAAGCCCATCCCCCCCCCTTTTTTTTTTGTTTGGATTTTCAGCTAAATTTGTGCCAGCGCTTTTCCCGCTCGCTTTTTGTTAATTTCCAATTTTCAAACCATTTCTGGCTGACTGTGTGCACAGCTGCTCTGTCTGTGTGTTTGTGGGCGGGCTTGTGGGTGTGGGTAGTTTCGGTCAACATTTCGTTTGGCTCATGGCATTAATTCAATTACTGTTTGCATATTGCCAGAGATCCAAGCTCATGTAAGTTTTATCGTTACCGGGCAAAAGGATGTTGCCGTTGCACATGCATTCTTGCGAGAAGAACTTTAAACTGTTCGCCAAAACTGCAATGGGCTTATGAAGCAGTGCAAGCAAAATCACACAGAGTTTTAGAAGTATTCAAAAGTAATTTGGATTCGAAACTGATAGGAAAGAGAGTATGTTATGCAAATATTTTTATCAGGAAATTTGAACACAATCGAAAAACTCCCTTTAGAGTTGGGTTGTAAATCTTTCAGAATTTCGAGCAAAGTATTCATGACTTCATAATCGTTTGCAGTGCAGCAAATAGTGAAGTGTAGAAAGAATTTCCAAATTTGTATTTATATTTTTTGTTCGTACACAACAGATATGTTGAACTTACCAATGCTTTGGAACACATGACGCAACAATGCTGATGCCTTTTTTTGATTTTTGCGAATATTCAAGGAACCTGATGAGTCTGGGCAAATTTTCAAAGACAACTGACAACAGATCCTTGTTTCATATTTTGTAACTGTAGAACTTATTCCCATATATTTCAGTCACCGAAACAAATTTCTCTAACTTTTCACCGACGGTTCGGAGCGATCGCGACGCGATTTTGTTCAGGCTTCTGCGAATTGGTATTGGCTTTTGTTGCGAATGAGCCACCAGAAGCCAGATGCTTGGCCATTTATAATGTTGGCCAGAAGTGTTAGCCGTGGTTTAGCGCCATGGCCGATGCTTTGGCTAGATATGCCACCTGTTGGTATACAGGAGAGCGATTGACATTGGGAGCGGAAAAGCCAGCGGAACGCTCAAACTAATTACTCCCATATCAAAGCCTGTAAATACAAGAGTGGCCAACGAAAAACTGCCAGAAATATGCAAATAATATGATAGTAAAATAAACTAGATGAATTTCAATAAATTATATAGGTATAATTTAATTTAATAATTTTTGAAAATGTGTGCACAACCATGCTGACTATCTTTATGTATTTTCTCTTTCTTAAATGAACCTAAAGTGACTCCTATTGTGTTGACCTTCATTGTAGCTACAGAGTAAGAAGGATAGTTCTGGACGCCACTGTTAGCGTCGTCATCAGCGGCATTATATAAAGTGCATACCAATGTAGAAGGGGCAGCTAACTGAGCGGTGGCAGCTTGCTTATCGCGCCGCAAGTGTCGGCAGCCAGAGTGAGATAGTGATAGTTCGCCGAGAGAGAGAGAGAGCGATAGAGGGAGAGGGAGATAGAGAGCGAGGGAACAGGAAGACGCACCCACACTGCAGTGGAATATCCCGCCGCGCTGATAACATTTGAATTTTTGGCTTGATTTATGGCCATAACATGAAACTAACTCACTGACATATCGGAACAAGCTACAACAAAAAAAAAGCAGCACTGTGATAATACAACAACCACCGTGTATATCTATAGCAATTTTCACGCTGACGCAAATTGAATCGAGTTATTGGGGCATATTCATTAGCTCGTCTTTAAGTTTCACGAGCATCGACAGCTGATGTTCGAGCTAAAATTAGCTTTTGATATCCTTCATTGATAAATTCTTTTACCCCTTTTCAAGCGGAAATCATTGAAATGCCAAATGAAATGACAGATTTCGTCTGCCATCATGTTTTTCTGACATTTTTGCATACACCCCATAAGCTTTTCAGCCATTACTTCTTAAATCTTTCATATATAATAATAATTAAACAATTTAAGTATATTAAGCTTTGGTTTATTATTAAGATTGAGATATGTGTATGCAATAAAATGGGACTTGTTGAATTAAAAAACTGAGCAAACGTTGGAAGATGCAGTTTTCCTCTCGTGTCATTTCTTTCCGGATGAACTTAGCATTTTTCATAGCTGCTTCACATATTTGCTAAGCGTTTGCTTTTGGGTTAAGCCCTTTTATTGCATTCTGCAGATGGCCATGTGACGTTGTGCCATTGCTGACCCTCTGCCACTCCCCCGCTGCCTTCACTTAAGATCTAATAAACTTTACATTTGTTTGGCTTGGTCTACCCTCATTCAGTCTGCTTCCCTGATATTGCCCTGTCTGAGCGCAATTTTTTCTGAGTTTCTCGAGAATAGCATTTTTTATGCGAAGTCCTCATCTGCTGTTGGCCAACTTGCCGCCATTGTTGACTTCTACGTAATGCCTGTGCTTTTTGTGGCTTTTCGACTATTTCGCTCCTCACTCATTTCATTTCATTTTCGGACATTTACTTGCTCCATAAGTTTGTCAGTTGCCTCTTCACTGCCTGTTTCCGTTTCCTGGCTCCTCGGCACTTTGACATCTTAAAGTTTATCAAATAGTGGCCACAAGTTTTGCAGCTTTTGTGTATCTACATATATATTCTGCGGTCATGCTTTGCGGTTTCTTCTCCACGTTTCTATATTTATTTATGCAGATCTCTGTTTTTCCACAAACTTCTGTTTCTGTTTTCGCCTTTTTGGTGCACCGAATGCATAACGGGTTTAGTTGAATAGCTTTATTTTCACCAGTATTTTTGCAATTAAAAATTATTATTTCAGCATACAACGCGGTATGTACGGTGTATGCTATATGCATTTTGCAGCGGCTTGGAAAATTTTTAATTAGATTGCGTTTTACTACTGAAATGGTTACTTCACCATGACCCAGTGAAATTCGAGTGCATTTCACTGGGTAGCCGCGACCAAGGACAAGGACAAGTACATTTCTATTATTACCACCTCCGTGTGGTGGCTCTGGTTTAATTAATTTCGGGACTGCAGCTTGTCAGTTATACAACTTATACTGCATGCGTGTGATATAAGCTGCCGACTGCCGTTATCAGCGTATAATCATTATGGATAGTGACGCACATCCACCGCCGCATTCCCAGCCACATTGGGTGCCGCATCCAGGGGCAATTAAACGCCCACCAAAAAGCCAATGGTACTGTTGGTACTGTTCGTTCTGCTGGTGGGGCATAAATCACACAAAACTATTCCATATACTGAACTCTCTATTCACTTTACCCAACTCCCGGCATTTACACGGAAACACGCTTATCGGGGTTTTGGCGGCTGATTGCCACTGCCATTGCCACCGCCGACTGCCTGTCTATTTGCTGCCCTTCAATTTTATTCAATAAGTTTCGTTTATGACTCGGCCACGCTCGGCCATCCAACGTACATATATCTATGTGGATATCCTGCAGCTATTGTAGCTAATATCGAACATGGCTTTTAATTGAATTTCACGCGCTAACCATAAAGTTACAGCGTGTCCAGTTCGCAACTTTATGGTTGCTGTGGATGGATATTTATATCATTGTGTATATATATAGCGTGCGTCTCCTTTAATTGCCGTCGCTTCTTGTTATGGCAATCGTAAAATCCAGCTCTGTTATTGCAGTGTTCCTAGTTTATAATAATAATGATAATAATAGCCGTAATAATGGACAGTGACATCAGTGCGTATACGTTATGTGCCGGAGTGCTTGTAAAATTAATCGAATACTATATTAAACGAAATTGTTCATTAGCTTTCCATGTCGGTGGTGGTTTCAGTCCAAATATGAAAGGGCAAACCTATATACGCTTTTTAATTACCACCTGATAATTGCGATCCACAAAATCGTTCGTTATCAGCTTTTATTATTGGGCCAAAGGAAAAGTTTCTTATCTACATTTGATGACGTATAAATGTCGTCTTCTCGATAAGCAGCTCTTCAAAATAATGTCGTCGTTTCCGTGCCGACATTTTCTATGTCGTATGTTCGACATTTCTGGGTATTAGCAAGTATTGTTTCAATTGGCTTGTATAAGAAAATGTATAAAATAAATCAACTTAGATTTAATGCATGTTCAATAAAATGCAATATTTGTCTCAACTGAAATAGTCTGCAAATGTTGAATCAACAAGTACAACATGTCTAAGTACAGATTTATGTTTAAAATGCAATCAAATGTACTACAGTAGCAACTAAAGTAGTTATTAACCATAACAGCTAACAATACCCTGTTTAGCGAGTTTTAAAAATAGCATTTAACTAATAGGTAAATAACCATTTTGATGCCTACTTCCTGTTTCCGCACCAAGCTGATTGTAAAGTTCTTGATATTTTGGATTTTTTGAATCTTTTATTAAGGAACCCCCATTGATTGGAAACCATTGTATTTGATTAGATGTGACTTTGATAGTCAGCTTATCAAGTTTCCTGGACACTTTAGCTATTTATGGCTAGCAATAGTTAATTAGTCATTTTGGCAATGCGTTCTTTGGTTCCGTATCGCCGCAGAACGAATGTCTTCTTGTTGACAGTGCTAAAAAGTGAGTGTTATAAATTAAATTATAGGTAATACGCCAGGTGATTTTTCTTTGGGGTGACTCAAGTGCAGGGCAGACGAGTGAGTTACCAACCAACCAACCAACCAGCCGGCTGACAGGAAGCAGACGCGGAGTGGCATTGGAAATTGTTTTACTACCGGGCCATTTACAAAACAATTACACTTATTTGTGCGCCATTTAACAGCTCGTCCCTCCACTGACAATCCATCAGCGGCTGTTCCTCCCCATTCAGCGAAACTCTGAGGAACTGAAGGGAACCGAAAGCCGGCTGACGCTACTCGACTTCATTTCGTCCTGACAGCTCTGAGTGGAAATGAACCCTCGGGCCAGTCGATCCACTGGGCAAAAAATATTACGAATACCATTTGGCGCACTTTCCTAAGGCCAATTGAATTAAGAGCAATACATTTTTGGTTTTGATAATTTACCAGTAACATATTTTAAATAGTACTTCTTTATATAGATAGTAGTATCTACCTTGATTCTACACTTTTCTTATGAAGTCCTAATATCTCAATACTTATCAAAGCAAAACAAATTTGTTCCAGTGTTCCTATTTCCGTTGCAGAACAGTTGCTCCAAAAGGACTGCTTAGTATGCAGCTCAGCAAGGAGAAGACAGCTGACGAACTGCATACCTGCAATGGCAGGTAAATAAAATTAATCATACGCCCCGTGGCACGTTAGTGTTCATTTTAAAAAATTTGGCCAATTCAATTATTAACTTTGTTGTGAAAAAATGTAAGATTTCATAAACTGTAATTATCTATTTATATTTGCAAATATTCATCACGAATTTTGTTATTCGGTAAACAATGAATTCTATCTTCAGAAATGAGGCAATATTCAATTATTTTGTGCATTATTCATAATCTCAAGAGAAAATACAATTAGTCAATCCTTTGTGTGGCAAAGGAAATAAAAAACCATATCAATCGAATTCTTGGAACGGTCGTAGCCAGTTAAATTAAAAGTCAGAGGAATTACTCCCGTTGCTGTTTCCCAACCACACACACTCCAAACCAGACAGTGGAGCTGTGGGATGATAAGAGGCATGGTGCTCGAAATGATTAATGTGGCACAAATAAATTAATTGCCATTTAATAATAGTAAATAAAATCGGTGTAAACAAGATACCCGTTGAGATAAAGAATGCTCCAGTAAAGATTAAAATATATCTCGTTTTATGAACTTGGTAATTTAGTTAAAAATTGGTAATTACTCATGGGTTGGGTGCCATCACGACCTTACTAATGAGTAGCGAAAACCCAAATGGCAAAAAATAAAATATTTTGAACTTTTAGGAATTTAAATGTCAAGTTTGTATAATCCGGTAAACATATTGTTTGTTTATGCCATTCACGTGATATGTGTTCGTTCGCTTCATCAATTTACTTAATTTTATCCTGACATATTTAATTCTTCAGTATTAGCACCAGTATTATTTTATTTTGGATAGTCAAATTTAAAATAAAATAAAATTATTCTTTTTTATTATTACTTATTAAGTATTGGAAACTTAGATGTATAGCTTAATCTTACTAGATAAAAATTTAAATAACGTAATTCCCAAGTCGTTATAAAAACAATTTTAGAAAAATAAAGTCAATAAAATTAGATGTAGAAAACATTCTAAAATTTTGATGTCTTGTTTTCTTGGGAGTTCCCTTCTTACTTTTCACGGCCCAAAGCTGTCGCCTTTTAGACTTAGTCATTCCCAATCAAGGTGCTTTTTGATGGTTATAATCTCGGTTATGCAAACCTGACTGCGGCAAGTGCCGAATAATAATGATATCAGTGGAATTTTCGCATTAAAAACTCGTATATTATTAGATTTACATTCATTCCGGCGGTGAAACAATTGAATGACCTCCAATCAATGACCGATTTAAAATGGAACGTCTCAAAACAGATACCCACAGCCATTTTGTCGACGTCTGATTGTTTACAGATTCTTCAAGGAAATGAAAGTAGCCCAAGTTCGGTGCGTAGGGTGATTGCCGTACTGATACGTCTTATCTGCATCAAGATAGGAGAAAAGCCCCAGCGATCGCTAAGTCTGTGACACCCACAGACTTGGCATAAATACGTTGGCCAGTAGCCAGTTAGAATCAAGTTTCAAACGAACCTCACAACGAGCAACATGCAGTCACATCTCATCGCCGTCCTGCTGGCCACCGTGGCCATCGGCTCCTGCATCGCGAATCCCAACCTCATCTCGGGTCCTTCGCGAATTCTTGAGATAATGAGCGCCACCAGTGAAGTCCAGCGTAATAACCCACAGCTGACCATAGAATGTTTCGACTACTATAATGACCTATTCAAAACCGAATATGCGGAATATGTGGATGAGTACAATCTGTGCCTCGATAAGTATGATGGCGGTTATGAACAGGTCCTGGAACAGTACAATCCCGTTGTCTGGGACCTCAGCAACTCCACCTTCGATTCCTGCATGTTCCTGCTGGACTGCGATAAGCAGAATAACAGCGAAAATGCCCTGTCCTGCTACTCCACTGAGGTAAGTTAATAGTGATTTGATTTTTTAATTAACTCTTATTTTCTAAAATTAACAAAATATTCCAATTAATTTTCAGGGTCCGAAAAATTCCAAGCAGTTGTCCAGTGTGGCATCCAATGCTTCGGTCTCGGTCGTTACACTGCGTCAGGAGGTCGAGACTCTGGTGTTCACCCGTGACCAATGCTGCTCTGCATCGTCCAGAAGCTATGAGATCCGCTCCGGCGAGTCCTACGAAGATCTTCAGAAGTGCCTGAACGGTGAGATTCCTGTGCCGGATAGAAGCACCACCACAAGCAGCAGCAGCACCAGCACCAGCGCCACCACTCCCACTGTTTCCACCACCGGATCTGCTTCTACCACCACCCCATCTCCTTCCAGCACCACCCCATCTCCTTCCACCGCCAGCTCATCCGCACCGATTTCCTCAACAACGAGTTCTCCATCGACAGTAGCGCATTTTAGTCCCGTTGAAAACAGCAGTGGCAACAGCCAGCACCGATTCCCAAGAAGACTGGAACATATTTTCAAACATATTGTTTAAGAGTTGACCAATACAAGGGTCAAAATCAATAAACTAAACAGGAACATTGCAAAACGACAATATTAATAGTGAACAATTAATAAAATGAACTAATATTAATACACATATTTTGGGCTATAACATAGCTAAAGTTTAATGAAAAGTTTGTGGCATATCTTACAATTAAAATAAGATTTAAAAACTAAACTCCTAACTTACAACTCTAGTTTAAATGAGTTGATACTAAATGCCAGTTTAAGTCGCCATTTAAAATTCCAAGCTAGAATAATTTATTTGCCAAGAATACTCTTATCTTCGTCTGAATGGCTTTTACCGGTTTTCAGTAAACTTCTGATGCAATTGAAAAACAGGCCTAGGGCCTTTGAGAAATGGCAATGCTTAAGGACTGGCTCCAATCTTCAAACCAAACAGATGGAATCAAGTGATGAAGTCAATCTGGGAACTCAAACGAGAAACTAAAACCCATTGCAACTTACTTAATTAACGGACCGATCTAGGTGGAAAACCGAGTAGGAAACCAACCTGATGCGATGCAAATAAAACTTTTTGCATTTGCCATCAGTCCAAGTTTATCAAAGATCCGCAGGACACGGGCTGTGAAGGGGGTCGTTGGCGGGGGATGGAAGGACAAACATGTAAATCAGCCTGGGAAAACTTTACCCCGGGCAGGACAAACAAAAAGGGCGAGGAAAAAGGAAATCTAGGACGGGACACTTTAAGGTAGCGGTAACAGTTAAATAAACATCCGAGCCATTTTCCTAGCGGTGTTTTTTATTCAATTTTAATTGCATGTGGTGTTATTGTTTGTGCAGCTGCCGGCGGCGGCCTTGTTGTCACTGCAATTAAAACAAATTAGAAGCGCTGTGCAAAGGGGAGATTTCACTTTGCCAAAATAAAGCCAATAACTTGGCAAGTCCCAGTATCCTGCATCCTTGCCTTCCTTGCAGCCTGCCTATTGGTTGGTTGGCATTGCGATACCCAAAACACACACACACACTCAAAGAAGAACACGCAATTAAGATATGCAAATTAGAAGTGGTCCTTGCTACGGCAGCTCCTGTATTCCTGATGGCATCTTCACTCCACTGGGCTCTGATAATTATGCAGAGGTATGCAATGAAGACGGCTTTAATCTTGGCCAACCATCTCGACGATAGATTTTTATTTTGGACAACGATAACGGGTCAAGTGAGTCATTAAACTTTTTCAAATGTAATTATTGTGTTGCTTGTAAGTGACCGACAAGCGATTTTGATAAGCTTGAAGTGTATATTGTTCGGTCATTAGTCACAGAAATTATACCAAAATCAAGTAATCAATCTGTGCCCGAATATAGACTCGGAAATTAATTGATAACGATTGGGAAATCCTAAAAGCCGCTTTCTATATTTGTTACTTACCAGTTCGTTACACTCAGCCCTAGCATGTCTACTTGTTTATTTTTTAATCAAGTCGAAGGACTTGTCGCAATTACTTTTATTATTTTCACCAATAACATTTAATGATATGATTGTTTCGGGCTACCTCCGATACCTTCAAGTGGCTTGTGAATATTCCAAGAATCGAACAGCATGACAGACATATAGACTACACGTGTATCCTCGCACTATAAACACTCGAACTAGATTAGATTATTTAAGCCTTAAATTCTTAGCTATTTGCTTCCTTTTATTTAGCAAGCTCGGCGAATTGCGTATAAAGATCAATTCTGGGAAGTATAGACTTCGATCGAATGCTGATCTAGGTGAATAAAAATTTTGGGAGCAGGGTGAAGGAAACCCTTGAACTGGATTTGCCGGGTGGGACCCAATATTGTGATGGTTATAAAACCGATAAGACTGATAACTACGGCCAGGTTTTTGAGATAGCTCGAGTGATAGGCTAAAGCTGTCCAATAACATGGCAATAACATGCGGTTTTTAATGGAAACAAAGGCAGGAATATTATTTTATGGACCACTCAATCGCGACGCCTATAAATACTGAAGGTGCTAGGTGGGATCCAATAAGTACGATTCGATCGCTGGAACAGTTTAAACGCGAACTGTAATAGAACAAGTGTTGGCTCTTTATAAAATGCTAGTCAAAGTGTGCACTATCCTTTTGGCCATTGGCCTAAGTCAGGCCGTGGCGTATCCGCCCCTGCAACTTAATAATCCTCACCAGAACCTGGTGCAGTTCCTGATACAATCACGTGATCTCGGCAACGATCAATCACATACCTTTGATTGCATGAATTATTATCTTCCCCTGCTTAACGAAGTTGTGGAGACCTACAGGGCTGATGTAAACGCTTGTGTGAATAAAGCTAATGAAGAGGTGGCACAGATCAACGACAACACCAAGGAGGAACGAAATGCCATTGATAACTCCGCCAAGACTTCCTGCAATGCCCTTACCGCATGTAGTTCAATAGAATCTGCCATAGATTACTTCAGCTGCTACAGTGAAGCCGTAAGTTGACTTTTGATAAGTGGACTCCCAAACTGATAATTACAAATTATTTTCGCGTCGAACAAAAAATTATTAGTCAAACACGTGATTATATAATCTAATTAAATTGTTAACTTTAAATAGTGATTACCAAATCCCACAGAAACTAAACTTTTACTTTGCCAGAAACATGATTTTCAGGCTAAATACATATTCTAAATTTAGTTGGTGCTTGATTAAATTAACTATATACTAATATTCTATAACACTTACTAATTTTCAAATATTCTACATTTCAGGGTGCCAACAATACCAAAACCATGTTCACCATCTCCGCTAACGCTTCGGAGCTGCTAGCTGCTGTGCAGGAGGAAGTGCGTCTCATCAAGGTGAAGGAAGAGGTGTGCACCAACAAGACCCAGAGGGCCTATGGAGAGGCATACGGCCAGCTCTACGCGGATTTGGGTGATTGCATTGCTGGCGCTCCAATCCCATCGGTATCCACAAGCACCCAGGCCTCATCCACGGATTCTTCGACTGATTCGAGCTCCGCTTCCACCGAATCCTCTACTGATTCGTCCTCCGCTTCCACCGATTCCTCGACTGATTCGTCATCCGCTTCCACCGAATCGTCTACTGATTCGTCCTCCGTTTCCACCGAATCTTCTACCGATTCCTCGACTGATTCGTCATCCGCTTCCACCGAATCCTCTACTGATTCGTCCTCCGCTTCCACCGAATCTTCTACCGATTCGTCCTCCGACTCCACTGAATCCTCCACGAATTCCTCGACTGATTCTTCCTCCGTGTCGACCGAATCCTCCACTGATTCGTCGACAGACTCCTCCTCCGCTTCCACCGAATCCTCTACTGAATCCTCGTCTGATTCGCCCTCCGATTCCACCGAATCCTCTACTGATTCCTCATCTGTTTCCACGGAATCCACAACAAGTAGTGGTGAAAAGGAAGCGCCGCCTGAGGAGGACTTGAAATCCCTCTCCTCTCAGAACAGCAATGACCTCCAGAAGATTCTAAAGAATCTACGGGTTTGGTTCAAAAATCACTAAGCGATCGTGTTAATTTTAAAAAACAGCATAAACGAATAAAACATAAATAAATATTAAATATCTATTTTATTTATTCGAAAATAAAAAGAACAAGTGCTTTTCCATAGGGTAAATAAAAATTTAACTTCATAAGCGAACACTGAATAAAAAACTTGAAGAAAAGAACCGTGTGATTCATTGTGTAAGACACTTATCAAGCTATCAGGCTATAGTCCTCGTTGAGGCGCCAAAGTACAGTGTTACCCACCCCTTGACTAACCAAACTTTGGCAAATCAATTATAAACGGTCAGCCGATAAGCTACCAACTATACTAGCAATTACCAATGCCAGATAGCAGGGCTATTTATGGATGTTTGGGTCATAGAAAAACTTATTAAAAATTAAATCGGAAGGAATCATGGCCGATTTTAAGAACACGATAGCAACTTAATTAGCTTTTAATCAGCATGATTAAAGATTTCTCGATGACAGTTTCAACTACCGAAAATTATGATAGAAGAGAGCTATAAAAATATGAACCAAAAGCCAGTAGCATTCAGTACGTATTCGAGATCCGTTAAGTCGGTTAGTTAAGTGGGCATACTAAAAATGAAGTTCGCTGTTGCCCTGTGCCTGCTATTGGCCACCAGTGGCTTTGCCCTGGTTCCCAAACATCCCGCCGACCTAGTCTCCATGTTGGCTCACCAACAGTTCGCCGTTCGCACTTTAATGGGCGCTCCCGAGGCACGGGACGAATCGAACCTGGTCAATGACTGCTTCAACCACTACATGGAGGACCAGACCAACGTGATCTTGAGCTACAACCTACAGTACACCGGATGTCTGAGGACCGCACAAACTGGTCGGGAGGAGCTCACTAAGGAGAGCGCCTCGGAGCGCGAAGCCCTTCTGGATCGCACCAACAAAATGTGCTCCAGTCTGACCCAGTGCGATACCTATGTTGATGGCCTGGATTTCTTCGACTGCTATCGCAATGCCGTAAGAATAATGAGTCACTAATTTAATTCACTAGAGATCTCCAAAAGATGATCTACCCCTTTAAGCACTAACGATTATAATGAATAGCTCTTTAAAATGTTCTTTGGCAACAAAGTGGTCTAGATTTTCATTCGTATTGTTTATTGCTCGATTAGAGCGCATTAAAAAAGCGTGCCATTGTCATAAATTCAATCGTATTATCAGACGAGAGCTAAAGTGCTTTATAAAGACTGAGAGTCTATCATTAGGGGAATATAAATAGTAACATGCAATATCTTTTAGTCCTCCGACAGCTACAAGGTTATGTTCACCCTGAACAGTGACTCCAGCCTGGACTTCAATCGCATCAGTGCCAAGTACCAAGTGATCGAGACCGATCTTACCGACTGTGTGGATTCAGCTCGCGTGGATTACGCCCACGACATGGACGCGTGCGACGAGAATCTGACGTTGTGCTTAAAGGGAGGCGAGACTTCACCCCAACCGACTGTTCCCACTACGACCTCTGGGGCTCCATCGACTACTACGACTACTGAAGCTCCAGTGTCCACTACTCCTGTGGTTCCATCGACTACTCCAGTGTCCACTACTCCTGTAGCTCCATCGACTACTACAACTACTGAAGCTCCAGTGTCCACTACTCCTGTAGCTCCATCGACTACTCCAGTGTCCACTACTCCTGTGGTTCCATCGACTACTACGACAACTGAAGCTCCAGTGTCCACTACTCCTGTAGCTCCATCGACTACTCCAGTGTCCACTACTCCTGTAGCTCCATCGACTACTACGACTACTGAAGCTCCAGTGTCCACTACTCCTGTAGCTCCATCGACTACTCCAGTGTCCACTACTCCTGTAGCTCCATCGACTACTACGACAACTGAAGCTCCAGTGTCCACTACTCCTGTAGCTCCATCGACTACTACGACTACTGAGGCTCCAGTGTCCACTACTCCTGTAGCTCCATCGACTACTACGACTACTGAAGCTCCAGTTTCCACTACTCCTGTAGCTCCATCGACTACTACGACTACTGAAGCTCCAGTGTCCAGTACTCCAGAGAGCACTACCGAAGCCGCTTCCACTTCCGAGCGTTCACCCGAGGAAGATATCAACAGATCCGTGCGTCTCATTCAGAGGAGACCTTGGAACCTGTTTAAGCGCTTCTTCTAATCTTGAGGAATTTTGTATTATTTATTGCATTCAATGGGAAAATTTCAGAATCCTAATAAATTTTGCTGCCGATAAAGCGTAGAATACTTTTGGGTTCGATTTTAATTGTAAGCAGGGTAGTGCGCAGGATTTCTGCAAAAGGGGCTCATAAAATATCAACAAAATGTTTTATTAGTAGATTAAAACTTTTATTAAATATATAGAAAATGTATGCCTACTTTTTGTTTTGAATTCCGAATATATACAATCAAGTGGGTTAACTAGTGGATTAACCCTCTTGAGTGCGACGCTGGGAGTAATCTTATCGCTGATAGATGACGGAGTAATGAGCTTTATCTCGCCTGTCCAACCAGACAAGCGCCACATTATTGACTACTGGTGTTTGCCACTACTCTTAGATCAGAAAGCTTCGATCCACCGGACGACACTGACAATCATTGTGCACGTCTGTAGATAAGTGGTGCACCTGAACCTCTCATAAATAACTGGCCTTCGGGCTGGTCAATAAAACCGAATGGGGTAGAGCCGAGTTATTAGGAAATGATCAATTAGTCGCTCGGCACTTGAGCGTTTGCGTTGGTTCTTGAAGGCATTCGAGACCGGCGACCAAATGGAAGCACTACGTCGATTTTTAAGAACGGAGACCCGTTGTCGCCTCTACGGGATACATACCATATTATTGTTTGCCCTATTTTTGGGTTTCTCGGTGGCTGCTGAGGTGCCGGATTTGCTCACCCCCGAACCGGATATCACGATAGACGAATGCCACGATGAGTTCACCATTGCCTGTGCCAACGCCTCGCTGGTCTTCTCCGATTCCTACGATCTGTGCGAACTGAATGCCAATGAGACCATCATCAATCTAGAGGTCGATGTGGAACTGGAGCGACTCCAAATCGAGTTGGGATCCAGTGCGGTGTGCGGAAATATGCAAATCTGCGACACATTGGTTGACGATCTGGAGTACTTTCAGTGCATCAATAAAAACGTAAGTTTTCGAACTTGTTAAATTTGTTAAAGTCCACATTTATACATTTGTTTTTAGGGAATCCATAACCTGGACATTCTGACCGAAATAAATTACAATGCCACGAGTGCTTATACACGACTACACGAGGACTATGATGCAGTGCATCGGGCGCTTTTGCTTTGCGGCCTCGATGCCCAGAAAAAGTACATTGAGGACATAAGGCAGGCCCACAGAGAACTCACTCAATGTCGATCGGAAATCGACGAGCTTAACAAC